>NC_049206.1:36290626-37558126 GCF_013347855.1 Anguilla anguilla
ACTAGCAACGGCCTAGAACTCCATAGCAACCACCTAGCAACACCATAGCAACCACCTAGAACTCCATAGCAACCACCTAGCAACATCCTAGCAACCACTTCGAATACCCTAGCAACCCCCTAGCAACACCCTAGCAACCGCCTAGAACTCCATAGCAACCACCTAGCAACACCATAGCAACCGCCTAGAACTCCATAGCAACCACCTAGCAACACCCTAGCAACCACCTAGAACTCCATAGCAACCACCTAGCAACACCATAGCAACGGCCTAGAACTCCATAGCAACCGCCTAGAACTCCATAGCAACCACCTACCAACACTCTAGCAACCACCTAGCAACACCATAGCAACCGCCTAGAACTCCATAGCAACCACCTAGCAACACCCTAGCAACACCCCAGCAACCACCTAGAACTCCATAGCAACCACCTAGCAACACCCTAGCAACGGCCTAGAACTCCATAGCAACCACCTAGCAACACCATAGCAACCACCTAGAACTCCATAGCAACCACCTAGCAACATCCTAGCAACCACTTAGAATACCCTAGCAACCCCCTAGCAACCACCTAGAACTCCATAGCAACCACCTAGCAACACCCTAGCAACCACCTAGAACTACATAGCAACCACTTAGCAACACCATAGCAACCGCCTAGAACTCCATAGCAACCACCTAGCAACACCATAGCAACCGCCTAGAACTCCATAGCAACCACCTAGCAACCACCTAGAACTCCATAGCAACCACCTAGCAACACCCTAGCAACGGCCTAGAACTCCATAGCAACCACCTAGCAACACCCTAGCAACCACCTAGAACTCCATAGCAACCACCTAGCAACACCCTAGCAACCGCCTAGAACTCCATAGCAACCACCTAGAAACACCCTAGCAACCACCTAGAACTCCATAGCAACCACCTAGCAACACCCTAGCAACCGCCTAGAACTCCATAGCAACCACCTAGAAACACCATAGCAACTGCCTAGAACTCCATAGCAACCACCTAGCAACATCCTAGCAACCACCTAGAACTCCATAGCAACCACCTAGCAACACCCTAGCAACGGCCTAGAACTCCATAGCAACCACCGAGCAACACCCTGGCAACCACGTGGAACACCATAGCAACCACCTAGCAACACCCTAGCAACCACCTATAACTTCATAGCAACCACCTAGCAACATCCTAGCAACAGACTGGAACACTATAACTGCCTAGCAACACCCTAGCAACCCCCTAGAACTCCATAGAACCACCTAGCAACACCGTAGCAACAGCCTCAAACTCCATAGCAACATCGTAGCAACACCCTTGACACCACCTAAAACACCAAAGTCACCACCAGAACATCATAGCAACTACCTTCCACTGTTCACTCTTTTTAGTAGAAAGTCGACTTTGCATTGGCGGCAACCACACTTCACAATTTCTGCAGGAATTGTCTAGTTTATTATTATTATTATTATTCCACCCATTTTTTGGACCGCTACTCCTCCCAGAGTTTTCGCACCACATACACGTGCAATATGTCAAATCGAGCGGCTTGATCGGGAATGGTGTGCTATTACTTTGTGGAAAGATTGGTTGCACGGTTTTTGAAAAATTTGAATTTTTGTGGGCAATTTTCCCCATAGGGAATGAATGGCGGAATGTTCACCCTTGTGATGTCACAATGCTCTGTCTTCTCACCCTTGTTATGTCACAATGCCCTGTCTTCTAGCAGCAGTACTCTGGTCTCTCTCTAGATTTGAACATTCTGCCATTCATCTCTATGGGGAAAAATTGCCCACAAATTGTCCAATGCCTCATTGGACATGGTAGAGAGTACTCTATCCATTGGTGTAGATCAGCCTCGCCCCCCTTCCTGATTGGCCGATTTTTGATATTTCATAACTTTTGAACCGTTTGTCATAAAGAACTATGGGTCGCGTCATTAGACTCAGTAAAGACCTAGCAACCGCCTAGAACTCCATAGCAACCACCTAGCAACACCCTTGCAACCGCCTAGAACTCCATAGCAACCACCTAGCAACCCCCTAGCAACCACCTAGAACTCCATAGCAACCACCTAGCAACACCCTAGCAACGGCCTAGAACTCCATAGCAACCACCTAGCAACACCATAGCAACCACCTAGAACTCCATAGCAACCACCTAGCAACACCCTAGCAACCACCTAGCAACACCCTAACAACCACCTAGAACACCATAGCAACCACCTAGCAACACCATAGCAACCATCTAGAACTCCATAGCAACCACCTAGCAACAGCCTGGCAACCACCTGAAACACCATAGCAACCACCAAGCAACACCCTAGCACCCAGCTGGAACACCATAACAACTGCCTAGCAACCCCCTAGAAACCGCCTATTACTCCATAGCAACCATCTAGCAACATCCTAGCAACCACCTGGAACACCATAGCAACCACCTAGCAACACCCTAGCAACCGCCTAGAACTCCATAGAACCACCTAGCAACACCGTAGCAACAGCCTCAAACTCCATTGCAACCTCCTAGCAACACCCTTGACACCACCTAAAACACCAAAGTCACCACCAGAACATCATAGCAACTACCTTCCACTGTTCACTCTGTTCAGTAGAAAGTCGACTTTGCATTGGCGGCAACCACACTTCACAATTTCTGCAGGAATTGTCTAGTTAGTGTGGTTGCCTTAGGGCAACTACACTATTATTATTGCACATATTATTATTAGTGTGGTTGCCTTAGGGCAACTACACTATTATTATTGCACATATTATTATTAGTGTGGTTGCCTTAGGGCAACTACACTATTATTATCGCACATATTTATTATTATTATTATTCCACCCATTTTTTGGACCGCTACTCCTCCCAGAGTTTTCACACCACATACACGTGCCATATGTCAAAATGACCGGCTTCTTTGGGAATCGTGTGCTATTACTTTGTGGAAAGTTTCGCTGCACGGTTTTTGAGAAATATTAATTTTTATGCCCAATTTTTCCCCATAGAGATGAATGGAGAAGGTGACGTCATTCATATGCGAACGGTGAAGTTACAGCATTGGTCGGCTTTGCACACGTGATGCGGTCAGCTCTACGGTCTCAGCAGGCAGGATAGGAAATAGCTGATTGCGGAAGTGAAAGAACGATATTCAAAATGAAAAATTACAAATGAAAACGCTGTCAGCTAGGTATATCAACAAACATATGGCTTAGGCATACCCAGAAGTCCTCAATAATAATAGTATTTCACGAGACATTACGCTAATTCGTTGACGACGTTTCGTCACATGCAGCGTCTTAGAATGCTAGTGCTAACAAACAGTGAACGGCTTTAATGCGATAATGAGAGCACTTTCGGTTGACCTAAAAAAACGATATAAAAAAACCAACAATATACGTGCTGTTATACCTGGTTAGAAAGCTTATGCTCTCAGCTACTGAATAAACGAATTTTCAAACAAGCCAGACTTTGCGTATTTGCATGCTAGTGCTAACAAAGAGCGAATACGTTCTATGACATGATGACATAGCTTTCGGTTGACCTAAAAAAACGATATTAAAAAAACAAAAATAGACGTGCTGTTATACCTGGTTAGAAAGCTTATGCTCTCAGCTACTGAATAAACGAATTTTCAAACAAGCCAGACTTTGCGTGTTTGCATGCTAGTGCTAACAAAGAGCGAATACGTTCTATGACATGATGACATAGCTTTCGGTTGACCTAAAAAAATGATATTAAAAAAACAAAAATAGACGTGCTGTTATACCTGGTTAGAAAGCTTATGCTCTCAGCTACTGAATAAACGAATTTTCAAACAAGCCAGACTTTGCGTATTTGCATGCTAGTGCTAACAAAGAGCGAATGCGTTCTATGACATAGCTTTCGGTTGACCTAAAAAAACGATATTCCAAAACCTAAAATAGACGTGCTGTTATACCTGGTTAGAAAGCTTATGCTCTCAGCTACTGAATAAACGAATTTTCAAACAAGCCAGACTTTGCGTATTTGCATGCTAGTGCTAACAAAGAGCGAATACGTTCTATGACATGATGACATAGCTTTCGGTTGACCTAAAAAAAACGATATTAAAAAAACAAAAATAGACGTGCTGTTATACCTGGTTAGAAAGCTTATGCTCTTACCTACTGAATAAACGAGTTCTCAACCAAGCCAGACTGTACTAAAATGTGCTACAACGCCGTCAACAACACGTGTGCAGCAGCTTCTGGTCCGGTCTAACTCCACAAATTTGGGTCGGCTAACATGTAATAGGCTATCCTGTGTCTATGACTTCGTATCTAAGGTAACAGATTAAACTCTGAATTGCAGCACAGTTAAATGTTTTTATTTGAATGGTACAAATGAGCAAAACTTAACGTAAAACCATAAATCAATCGAATTAATCTCCCTAGCCCTGTCTTGCTTTTTAAAATGGAGCGGTTGTGCAGTGCAGATATAACGTTTTTCCAAGACCCTCTGAAGTGGCCAGCTAGCTTTATGATTCGCCGTCACTCGTCACAGCATACCGTGAGTAAATCGCTGATCTCAAGTATTGATGAAGGGTTAATTTAGCTCTGAATACGTGTGTTGCAAATGAACTCGTTGCCGTGATGTTATATCATGTATACCATACTATGTCTCTGCTCATGCTACAGAAACTGTTCGCTCCGTTCAGCACAAAGTTGACTTTGCGTTGGCGGCAACCACACATCACAATTTCTGCAGGAATTGTCTAGTTATTATTATTATTCTTTCCGCCTGTTTTTTGGACCGCTACTCCTCCCAGAGTTTTCGCACCACATACACGTGCAATATGTCAAATCGAGCGGCTTGATCGGGAATGGTGTGCTATTACTTTGTGGAAAGATTGGTTGCACGGTTTTTGAAAAATTTGAATTTTTGTAGGCAATTTTTCCCCATAGGGAATGAATGGTGGAATGTTCACCCTTGTGATGTCACAATGCTCTGTCTTCTCACCCTTGTGATATCACAATGCCCTGTCTTCTAGCAGCAGTACTCTGGTCTCTCTCTAGATTTGAACATTCTGCCATTCATCTCTATGGGGAAAAATTGCCCACAAATTGTACAATGCCTCATTGGACATAGTAGAGAGTCCTTTGTCCATTGGTGTAGATCAGCCTTGCCCCCCTTCCTGATTGGCCGATGTTTGATATTTCATAACTATTGAACCGTTTGTCATAGAGAACTATGGGTCGCGTCATTGGACTCAGTAAAGACCTAGCAACCGCCTAGAACTCAATAGCAACCCCCTAGCAACACCCTAGCAACCACCTAGAACACCCTAGCAACGGCCTAGAACTCCATAGCAACCACCTAACAACACACTAGCAAACACCTGGAACACCATAGCAAATGCCTGGCAACACCCTAGCAACCGGCTATAACGCCATAGCAACCACCTAGCAACACCATAGTAACCACCTAGAACACCATAGCAACCACTTAGCAACACCCTAGCAACCACCTGGAATACCATACCAACCACCTAGCAACACCCTAGCAACAATCTGGAACACCATAACAACTGCCTAGCAACACCCTAGCAACCACATGGAACACCATAGCAACGACCTAGCAACACCCTAGCAACCACCTGGAACACCATAACAACCGCCTAGCAACACCCTAGCAACCACCTGGAACACCATAGCAACCACCTAGCAACACCCTAGCAACAATCTGGAACACCATAACAACTGCCTAGCAACACCCTAGCAACCACATGAAACACCATGGCAATGACCTAGCAACACCCTAGCAACCACCTAGAACTCCATAGCAACCACCTAGCAACACCCTAGCAACCCCCTAGCAACACCCTAGCAACCACCTAGAACTCCATAGCAACCACCTAGCAACAACCTAGCAACCGCCTAGAACTCCATAGCAACCACCTAGCAACACCATAGCAACCGCCTAGAACTCCATAGCAACCACCTAGCAACATCCTAGCAAACACCTGGAACCCAATAGCAACAACCTAGCAACACCCTAGCAACGGCCTAGAACTCCATAGCAACCACCTAGCAACACCATAGCAACCACCTAGAACTCCATAGCAACCACCTAGCAACATCCTAGCAACCACTTTGAATACCCTAGCAACCCCCTAGCAACCACCTAGAACGCCATAGCAACCACCTAGCAACACCATAGCAACCGCCTAGAACTCCATAGCAACCACCTTGAACTCCATAGCAACCACCTAGCAACACCATAGCAACCACCTAGAACTCCATAGCAACCACCTAGCAACATCCTAGCAACCACTTTGAATACCCTAGCAACCCCCTAGCAACACCCTAGCAACCACCTAGAACGCCATAGCAACCACCTAGCAACACCCTAGCAACCGCCTAGAACTCCATAGCAACCACCTAGCAACACCATAGCAACTGCCTTGAACTCCATAGCAACCACCTAGCAACACCCTAGCAACCACCTAGAACTCCATAGCAACCACCTAGCAACACCCTAGCAATGGCCTAGAACTCCATAGCAACCACCTAGCAACACCATAGCAACCGCCTAGAACTCCATAGCAACCACCTAGCAACACCCTAGCAACCACCTAGCAACACCATAGCAACCACCTGAAGCTCAATAGCAACCACCTGAAACTCCATAGCAATGACCTAGCACCACCCTAGCGACCGCCTAGAATTCCATGAAACCACCTAGAACTCCATAGAACCACCTAGCAACACCCTAGCAACCGCCTAGAACTCCATAGCAACCACCTAGCAACACCCTAGCAACACCCTAGCAACCACCTAGAACTCCATAGCAACCACCTAGCAACACCCTAGCAACGGCCTTGAACTCCATAGCAACCACCTAGCAACATCCTACCAACCGCCTAGAACTCCATAGCAACCACCTAGCAACACCCCAGCAACCACCTAGAACTCCATAGCAACCACCTAGCAACCACCTGGAACACCATAGCAACCACCTAGCAACACCCTAGCAACCACTTGGAACACCATAACAACTGCCGAGCAACACCCTAGCAACCGCTTATAACTTCATAGCAACCACCTAGAATACCCTAGCAACCCCCAAGCAACCACCTGGAACTCCATAGCAACCACCCAACATCACACTAGAAACCACCTGGAACACCATAGCAAATGCCTAGCAACACCCTAGCAACCAGCTATAACTCCAAAGCAACCACCTAGCAACACCATAGCAACCACGTAGAACTCCATAGCAACCACCTAGCAACACCCTAGCAACCACCTGGAACACCATAGCAACCACCTAGCACCACCCTAGCGACCGCCTAGAATTCCATGAAACCACCTAGAACCCCATAGAACCACCTAGCAACACCCTAGCAACTGCCTTAGACATCATAGCAACTACCTACCACTGTTCACTCCGTTCAGCACAAAGTCGACTTTTTCGTTGGCGGCAACCACACTTCACAATTTCTGCAGGAATTGTCTAGTTATTATTATTATTTCTTTCCACCCATTTTTTGGACCGCTACTCCTCCCAGAGTTTTCGCACCACATACACGTGCAATATGTCAAATCGAGCGGCTTGATCGGGAATGGTGTGCTATTACTTTGTGGAAAGATTGGTTGCACGGTTTTTGAAAAATTTGAATTTTTGTGGGCAATTTTTCCCATAGAGAATGAATGGCGGAATGTTCACCTTTGTGATGTCACAATGCTCTGTCTTCTCACCCTTGTGATGTCACAATGCCCTGTCTTCTGGCAGCAGTACTCTGCTCTCTCTCTAGATTTGAACATTCGGCCATTGATCTCTATGGGGAAAAAATTGCCCACAAATTGTGCAATGCCTCATTGGACATGGTAGAGAGTCCTTTGTCCATTGGTGGAGATCAGCCTCGCCCCCCTTCCTGATTGGTCGATGTTTGATATTTCATAACTTTTGAACCGTTTGTCATAGAGAACTATGGGTCGCGTCATTGGACTCAGTAAAGACCTAGCAACCGCCTAGAACTCCATAGCAACCCCCTAGCAACACTCAGCAACCACCTAGAACTCCATAGCAACCACCTAGCAACACCCAAGCAACCGCCTAGAACTCCATAGCAACCACCTAACAACACCCTAGCAACACCCTAGCAACCACCTAGAACTCCATAGCAACCATCTAGCAACACCCTAGCAACGGCCTAGAACTCCATAGCAACCACCTAGCAACACCATAGCAACCACCTAGAACTCCATAGCAACCACCTAGCAACATCCTAGCAACCACTTCGAATACCCTAGCAACACCGTAGCAACCACCTAGCAACACCCTAGCAACCGCCTAGAACTCCATAGCAACCGCCTAGCAACCACCTAGAACTCCATAGCAACCACCTAGCAACACCCTAGCAACCGCCTAGAACTCCATAGCAACCACCTAGCAACATCCTAGCAACCACTTCGAATACCCTAGCAACCCCCTAGCAACACCCTAGCAACCGCCTAGAACTCCATAGCAACCACCTAGCAACACCATAGCAACCACCTAGAACTCCATAGCAACCACCTAGCAACACCCTAGCAACCACCTAGAACTCCATAGCAACCACCTAGCAACACCATAGCAACGGCCTAGAACTCCATAGCAACCGCCTAAAACTCCATAGCAACCACCTACCAACACCCTAGCAACCACCTAGCAACACCATAGCAACCGCCTAGAACTCCATAGCAACCACCTAGCAACACCCTAGCAACACCCCAGCAACCACCTAGAACTCCATAGCAACCACCTAGCAACACCCTAGCAATGGCCTAGAACTCCATAGCAACCACCTAGCAACCCCCTAGCAACCACCTAGAACTCCATAGCAACCACCTAGCAACACCCTAGCAACCACCTAGAACTACATAGCAACCACCTAGCAACACCATAGCAACCGCCTAGAACTCCATAGCAACCACCTAGCAACACCATAGCAACCGCCTAGAACTCCATAGCAACCACCTAGCAACCACCTAGAACTCCATAGCAACCACCTAGCAACACCCTAGCAACGGCCTAGAACTCCATAGCAACCACCTAGCAACACCCTAGCAACCACCTAGAACTCCATAGCAACCACCTAGCAACACCCTAGCAACCGCCTAGAACTCCATAGCAACCACCTAGAAACACCATAGCAACTGCCTAGAACTCAATAGCAACCACCTAGCAACATCCTAGCAACCACCTAGAACTCCATAGCAACCACTTAGCAACACCCTAGCAACGGCCTAGAACTCCATAGCAACCACCGAGCAACACCCTGGCAACCACGTGGAACACCATAGCAACCACCTAGCAACACCTATGCAACCAGCTGGAACACCATAACAACTGCCTAGCAACACCCTAGCAACCACCTATAACTCCATAGCAACCACCTAGCAACATCCTAGCAACAGACTGGAACACTATAACTGCCTAGCAACACCCTAGCAACCTCCTAGAACTCCATAGAACCACCTAGCAACACCGTAGCAACAGCCTCAAACTCCATAGCAACATCCTAGCAACACCCTTGACACCACCTAAAACACCAAAGTCACCACCAGAACATCATAGCAACTACCTTCCACTGTTCACTCTTTTCAGTAGAAAGTCGACTTTGCATTGGCGGCAACCACACTTCACAATTTCTGCAGGAATTGTCTAGTTATTATTATTATTCTTTCCGCCTGTTTTTTGGACCGCTACTCCTCCCAGAGTTTTCGCACCACATACACGTGCAATATGTCAAATCGAGCGGCTTGATCGGGAATGGTGTGCTATTACTTTGTGGAAAGATTGGTTGCACGGTTTTTGAAAAATTTGAATTTTTGTGGGCAATTTTTCCCCATAGGGAATGAATGGCGGAATGTTCACCCTTGTGATGTCACAATGCTCTGTCTTCTCACCCTTGTGATGTCACAATGCCCTGTCTTCTAGCAGCAGTACTCTGATCTCTCTCTAGATTTGAACATTCTGCCATTCATCTCTATAGGGAAAAATTGCCCACAAATTGTACAATGCCTCATTGGACATGGTAGAGAGTCCTTTGTCCATTGGAGTAGAACAGCCTTGCCCCCCTTCCTGATTGGCCGATGTTTGATATTTCATAACTTTTGAACCGTTTGTCATAGAGAACTATGGGTCGCGTCATTGGACTCAGTAAAGACCTAGCAACCCCCTAGCAACACCCTAGCAACCACCTAGAACACCCTAGCAACGGCCTAGAACTCCATAGCAACCAGCTAACAACACACTAGCAAACACCTGGAACACCATAGCAAATGCCTGGCAACACCCTAGCAACCGGCTATAATGCCATAGCAACCACCTAGCAACACCATAGTAACCACCTAGAACACCATAGCAACCACCTAGCAACACCCTAGCAACCACCTGGAACACCATAGCAACCACCTAGCAACACCCTAGCAACAATCTGGAACACCATAACGACTGCCTAGCAACACCCTAGCAACCACATGGAACACCATAGCAACGACCTAGCAACACCCTAGCAACCACCTGGAACACCATCACAACTGCCTAGCAACACCCTAGCAACCGCCTAAAACTCCATAGCAACCACCTAGCAACATCCTAGCAACCACCTAGAATACCCTAGCAACCCCCTAGCAACACCCTAGCAACCACCTAGAAATCCATAGCAACAACCTAACAACACACTAGCAACCACCTGGAACACCATAGCAAATGCCTGGCTACACCCTAGCAACCACCTAGAACTCCATAGCAAACACCTAGCAACCACCTGGAACACCATAACAACAGCCTAGCAACACCCTAGCAACCGCCTATAACTCCATAGCAACCACCTAGCAACACCCTTGCAACCACCTAGAACTCCATAGCAACCACCTAGCAACACCCTAGCAACCACCTAGAACTCCATAGCAACAACTTAGTAACACCATAGCAACCGCCTAGAACTCCATAGCAACCACCTAGCAATACCCTAGCAACGGCCTAGAACTCCATAGCAACCACCTAGCAACACCATAGCAACCCCCTAGAACTCCATAGCAACCACCTAGCAACATCCTAGAAACCACTTAGAATGCCCTAGCAACCCCCTAGCAACCACCTAGAACTCCATAGAAACCACCTAGCAACACCCTAGCAACCACCTAGCAACACCATAGCGCCTAGAACTCCATAGCAACCACCTAGCAACACCCTAGCAACCACCTAGAACTCCATAGCAACCACCTAGCAACACCCTAGCAACGGCCTAGAACTCCATAGCAACCACCTAGCAACACCATAGCAACCGCCTAGAACTAAATAGCAACCACCTAGCAACACCCTAGCAACCACCTAGCAACACCATAGCAACCGCCATGAACTCCATAGCAACCACCTAGCAACACCCTAGCAACCACCTGGAACACCACAGCAACCACCTAGCAACACCCTAGCAACCACTTGGAACACCATAACAACTGCCTAGCAACAGCCTAGCAACCACCTATAACTCCATAGCAACCACCTAGCAACACCCTAGCAACCACCTGGAACACCATAACAACTGCCTAGCAACACCCTAGCAACCGCCTAGAACTCCATAGCAACCACCTACCAACCACTTAGCATACCCTAGCAACCACCTAGCAATGCCCTAGCAACCACCTGGAGCTCAATAGCAACCACCGGAAACTCCATAGCAACCACCTAGCACCACCCTAGCGACCGCCTAGAATTCCATGAAAACACTTAGAACTCCATA
This sequence comes from Anguilla anguilla, assembly GCF_013347855.1. Lineage (NCBI taxonomy): Eukaryota > Metazoa > Chordata > Actinopteri > Anguilliformes > Anguillidae > Anguilla > Anguilla anguilla. The sequence continues at coordinate 36,302,382 of NC_049206.1, forward strand.
GAACCACCTAGCAACACCCTAGCAACTGCCTCAGACATCATAGCAACTACCTACCACTGTTCACTCCGTTCAGCACAAAGTCGACTTTGCGTTGGCGGCAACCACACTTCACAATTTCTGCAGGAATTGTCTAGTTATTCTTTATTATTTATTCCGCCCATTTTTTGGACCGCTACTCCTCCCATAGTTTTCGCACCACATACACGTGCAATATGTCAAATCGAGCGGCTTGATCGGGAATGGTGTGCTATTACTTTGTGGAAAGATTGGTTGCACGGTTTTTGGAAAATTTGAATTTTTGTGGGCAATTTTTCCCATAGAGAATGAATGGCGGAATGTTCACCTTTGTGATGTCACAATGCTCTGTCTTCTCACCCTTGTGATGTCACAATGCCCTGTCTTCTGGCAGCAGTACTCTGGTCTCTCTCTAGATTTGAACATTCGGCCATTCATCTCTATGGGGAAAAATTGCCCACAAATTGTGCAATGCCTCATTGGACATGGTAGAGAGTCCTTTGTCCATTGGTGGAGATCAGCCTCGCCCCCCTTCCTGATTGGCCGATGTTTGATATTTCATAACTTTTGAACCGTTTGTCATAGAGAACTATGGGTCGCGTCATTGGACTCAGTAAAGACCTAGCAACCGCCTAAAACTCCATAGCAACCCCCTAGCAACACCCTAGCAACCACCTAAAACACCCTAGCAACAGCCTAGAACTCCATAGCAACCACCTAACAACACACTAGCAACCACCTATAACTCCATAGCAACCGCCTAGCAACACCCTAGCAACCACCTAGAACTCCATAGCCACCACATAGCAACACCATAGCAACCACCTAGAACACCATAGCAACCGCCTAGCAACACCCTAGCAACCACCTATAACTCCATAGCAACCGCCTAGAACTCCATAGCAACCACCTAGCAACACCCTAGCAACCGCCTAGAACTCCATAGCAACCACCTAGCAACACCCTAGCAACACCCCAGCAACCACCTAGAACTCCATAGCAACCACCTAGCAACACCCTAGCAACGGCCTAGAACTCCATAGCAACCACCTAGCAACACCCTAGCAACCACTTAGGACTCCATAGCAACCACCTAGCAACACCATAGCAACCACTTAGAATACCCTAACAACCCCCTAGAAACACCCTAGCAACCACCTATAACTCCATAGCAACCACCTAGCAACATCCTAGCAACCACCTAGAATACCCTAGCAACACCCTAGCAACCGCCTATAACTCCATAGCAACCGCCTAGCAACACCCTAGCAACCACCAAGAACTCCATAGCAACCACCTAGCAACACCCTAGCAACCCCCTAGAACTCCATAGCAACCACCTAGCAACACCCTAGCAACACCCTAGCAACCACCTAGAACTCCATAGCAACCACCTAGCAACACCCTAGCAACGGCCTAGAACTCCATAGCAACCACCTAGCAACACCATAGCAACCACCTAGAACTCCATAGCAACCACCTAGCAACATCCTAGCAACCACTTCGAATACCCTAGCAACCCCCTAGCAACAGCCTAGCAACCACCTAGAACTCCATAGCAACCACCTAGCAACACCCTAGCAACCGCCTAGAACTCCATAGCAACCACCTAGCAACACCCTAGCAATCACCTAGAACTCCATAGCAACCACCTAGCAACACCCTAGCAACCGCCTAGAACTCCATAGCAACCACCTAGCAACACCCTAGCAACACCCTAGCAACCACCTAGAACTCCATAGCAACCACCTAGCAACACACTAGCAACGGCCTAGAACTCCATATAAACCCCCTACCAACCCCATAGCAACTACCTAGAACTGCATAGCAACGGCCTAGAACTCCATAGCAACCACCTACAAACACACTAGCAACCACCTGGAACACCATAGCAAATGCCTGGCAACACCCTAGCAACCGTCTATAACGCCATAGCCACCACATAGCAACACCATAGCAACCACCTAGAACACCATAGCAACCGCCTAGCAACACCCTAGCAACCACCTATAACTCCATAGCAACCGCCTAGAACTCCATAGCAACCACCTTGCAACACCCTAGCAACCGCCTAGAACTCCATAGCAACCACCTAGCAACACCCTAGCAACACCCCAGCAACCACCTAGAACTCCATAGCAACCACCTAGCAACACCCTAGCAACGGCCTAGAACTCCATAGCAACCACCTAGCAACACCCTAGCAACCACTTAGGACTCCATAGCAACCACCTAGCAACACCATAGCAACCACTTAGAATACCCTAACAACCCCCTAGAAACACCCTAGCAACCACCTATAACTCCATAGCAACCACCTAGCAACATCCTAGCAACCACCTAGAATACCCTAGCAACACCCTAGCAACCGCCTATAACTCCATAGCAACCGCCTAGCAACACCCTAGCAACCACCTAGAACTCCATAGCAACCACCTAGCAACACCCTAGCAACCCCCTAGAACTCCATAGCAACCACCTAGCAACACCCTAGCAACACCCTAGCAACCACCTAGAACTCCATAGCAACCACCTAGCAACACCCTAGCAACGGCCTAGAACTCCATAGCAACCACCTAGCAACACCATAGCAACCACCTAGAACTCCATAGCAACCACCTAGCAACATCCTAGCAACCACTTCGAATACCCTAGCAACCCCCTAGCAACAGCCTAGCAACCACCTAGAACTCCATAGCAACCACCTAGCAACACCCTAGCAACCGCCTAGAACTCCATAGCAACCGCCTAGCAACACCCTAGCAATCACCTAGAACTCCATAGCAACCACCTAGCAACACCCTAGCAACCGCCTAGAACTCCATAGCAACCACCTAGCAACACCCTAGCAACACCCTAGCAACCACCTAGAACTCCATAGCAACCACCTAGCAACACACTAGCAACGGCCTAGAACTCCATAGCAACCACCTAGCAACACCATAGCAACCACCTAAAACACCCTAGCAACGGCCTAGAACTCCATAGCAACCACCTAACAACACACTAGCAACCACCTATAACTCCATAGCAACCTCCTAGCAACACCCTAGCAACACCCTAGCAACCACCTAGAACTCCATAGCAACCACCTAGCAACACCCTAGCAACGGCCTAGAACTCCATAGCAACCACCTAGCAACACCCTAGCAACCACCTAGAACTCGATAGCAACCACCTAGCAACACCATAGCAACCACTTAAAATACCCTAGCAACCCCCTAGAAACACCCTAGCAACCACCTATAACTCCATAGCAACCACCTAGCAACATCCTAGCAACCACCTAGAATACCCTAGCAACACCCTAGCAACCGCCAATAACTCCATAGCAATCGCCTAGCAACACCCTAGCAACCACCTAGAACTCCATAGCAACCACCTAGCAACACCCTAGCAACGGCCTAGAACTCAATAGTTCTAGGCTATGGAGGCCATAGTTCTAGCAACGGCCTAGAACTCCATAGAAACCACCTAGCAACACCCTAGCAACGGCCTAGAAATCCATAGCAACCATCTAGCAACACCATAGCAACCACCTAGAACTCCATAGCAACCACCTAGCAACATCCTAGCAACCACTTCGAATACCCGAGCAACCCCCTAGCAACACCCTAGCAACCACCTAGAACTCCATAGCAACCACCTAGCAACACCCTAGCTACCGCCTAGAACTCCATAGCAACCGCCTAGCAACACCCTAGCAACCACCTAGAACTCCATAGCAACCACCTAGCAACACCCTAGCAACCGCCTAGAATTCCATAGCAACCACCTAGCAACACCATAGCAACTGCCTAGAACTCAATAGCAACCACCTAGCAACACCATAGCAACCACCTAGAACTCCATAGCAACCACCTAGCAACATCCTAGCAACCACTTCGAATACCCTAGCAACCCCCTAGCAACACCCTAGCAACCACCTAGAACTCCATAGCAACCACCTAGCAACACCCTAGCAACCACCTAGAACTCCATAGCAACCACCTAGCAACACCCTAGCAACCGCCTAGAACTCCATAGCAACCACCTAGCAACACCATAGCAACCGCCTAGAACTCCATAGCAACCACCTAGCAACACCCTTGCAACCACCTAGCAACACCCTAGCAACCACTTGGAACACCATAACAACTGCCTAGCAACACCCTAGCAACCACCTATAACTCCATAGCAACCACCAAGCAACATCCTAGCAACCACTTAGAATACCCTAGCAACCCCCCAGCAACCACCTGGAACTCCATAGCAACCACCTAACAACACACTAGCAACCATTTGGAACACCATAACAACTGCCTAGCAACTGCCTATAACTCCATAGCAAATGCCTAGCAACACCCTAGCAATCGGCTATAACTCCATAGCAACCACCTAGCAACACCCTAGCAACCACCTGGAACACCATAACAACTGCCTAGCTACACCCTAGCAACCGCCTAGAACTCCATAGCAACCACCTAGCAACATCCTAGCAACCACTTAGCATACCCTAGCAACCACCTAGCAATGCCCTAGCAACCACCTGGAGCTCAATAGCAACCACCTGAAAATCCATAGCAACCACCTAGCACCACCCTAGCGACCGCCTAGAATTCCATGAAACCACTTAGAACTCCATAGAACCACCTAGCAACACCCTAGCAACTGCCTCAGACATCATAGCAACTACCTACCACTGTTCACTCCGTTCAGCACAAAGTCGACTTTGCGTTGGCGGCAACCACACTTCACAATTTCTGCAGGAATTGTCTAGTTATTATTATTATTATTTTTTATTTATTCCACGCATTTTTTGGACCGCTACTCCTCCCAGAGTTTTTGCACCACATACACGTGCAATATGTCAAATCGAGCGGCTTGATCGGGAATGGTGTGCTATTACTTTGTGGAAAGATTGGTTGCACGGTTTTTGAAAAATTTGAATTTTTGTGGGCAATTTTTCCCATAGAGAATGAATGGCAGAATGTTCACCTTTGTGATGTCACAATGCTCTGTCTTCTCACCCTTGTGATGTCACTCTGCCCTGTCTTCTGGCAGCAGTACTCTGGTCTCTCTCTAGATTTGAACATTCGGCCATTGATCTCTATGGGGAAAAATTGCCCACAAATTGTACAATGCCTCATTGGACATGGTAGAGAGTACTTTGTCCATTGGTGGAGATCAGCCTCGCCCCCCTTCCTGATTGGCCGATGTTTGATATTTCATAACTTTTGAACCGTTTGTCATAGAGAACTATGGGTCTCGTCATTGGACTCAGTAAAGACCTAGCAACCGCCTAGAACTCCATAGCAACCCCCTAGCAACATCCTAGCAACCGGCTATAACTGCATAGCAACGACCTAGCAACACCATAACAACCAGCTAGAAAACCCTAGCAACCATCTAGAATTCCATAGCAACCACCTGGAACACCATAACAAATGCCTAGCAACACCCTAGCAACCGGCTATAACTCCATAGCAACCACCTAGAACTTCATAGCAACCACCTATCAAAACCCTAGCAACCACCTGGAACACCATAGCAACCACCTAGAAACACCCTTGCAACAACCTGGAACACCATAACAACTGCCTAGCAACAGCCTAGCAACCGCCTAGAATTCCATAGCAACCACCTGGAACACCATAGCAAATGCCTAGCAACACCCTAGCAACCGGCTATAACTCCATAGCAACCAACTAGCAACACCATAGCAACCACTTAGAATACCCTAGCAACCCCCTAGCAACACCCTAGCAACCACCTATAACTCCATAGCAACCACCTAGCAACATCCTAGCAACCACCTAGAATACCCTAGCAACACCCTAGCAACCGCCTATAACTCCATAGCAACCGCCTAGCAACACCCTAGCAACCACATAGAACTCCAAAGCAACCACCTAGCAACACCCTAGCAACCGCCTAGAAATCCATAGCAACCACCTAGAAACACTCTAGCAACCACCTAGAACTCCATAGCAACCACCTAGCAACACCCTAGCAACGGCCTAGACCTCCATAGCAACCACCTAGCAACACCATAGCAACCACCTAGAGCTCCATAGCAACCACCTAGCAACATCCTAGCAACCACTTTGAATACGAAAGCAACACCCTAGCAACCATCTAGAACTCCATAGCAACCACCTAGCAACACCCTAGCAACCGCCTAGAACTCCATAGCAACCACCTAGCAACACTATAGCAACCGCCTAGTACTCCATAGCAACCACCTAGCAACACCCTAGCAACCACCTAGCAACACCCTAGCAACGGCCTAGAACTCCATAGCAACCACCTAGCAACACCATAGCAACCGCCTCGAATTCCATAGCAACCACCTAGCAACACCCTAGCAACCACCTAGCAACACCATAGCAACCGCCTAGAACTCAATAGCAACCACCTAGCAACACCCTAGCAACCACCTGGAACACCATAGCAACCACCTAGCAACACCCTAGCAACCACCTAGCAACACCTTAGCAATGGCCTAGAACTCCATAGCAACCACCTAGCAACACCATAGCAACCACTTAGAATACCCTAGCAACCCCCTAGCAACACCCTAGCAACCACCTATAACTCCATAGCAACCACCTAGCAACATCCTAGCAACCACCTAGAATACCCTAGCAACACCCTAGCAACCGCCTATAACTCCATAGCAACCGCCTAGCAACACCCTAGCAACCACCTAGAACTCCAAAGCAACCACCTAGCAACACCCTAGCAACCACCTAGAAATCCATAGAAACCACCTAGCAACACCCTAGCAACCACCTAGAACTCCATAGCAACCACCTAGCAACACCCTAGCAACGGCCGAGAACTCCATAGCAACCACCTAGCAACATCCTAGCAACCACTTAGAATACCCTAGCAACCACCTAGCAACACCCTAGCAACCACCTGGAACACCATAGCAACCACCTAGAAACACCCTAGCAACAATCTGGAACACCATAACAACTGCCTAGCAACACCCTAGCAACCACCTGGAACACCATAACAAATGCCTAGCAACACCCTAGCAACGGCCTAGAACTCCATAGCTACCACCTAGCAACACCATAGCAACCACCTAGAACTTCATAGCAACCACCTATCAACACCCTAGCAACCACCTGGAACACCATAGCAACCACCTAGAAACACCCTAGCAACAACCTGGAACACCATAACAACTGCCTAGCAACAGCCTAGCAACCGCCTAGAATTCCATAGCAACCACCTGGAACACCATAGCAAATGCCTAGCAACACCCTAGCAACCGGCTATAACTCCATAGCAACCAACTAGGAACACCATAGCAACCACTTAGACTACCCTAGCAACCCCCTAGCAACACCCTAGCAACCACCCATAACTCCATAGCAACCACCTCGCAACATCCTAGCAACCACTAGAATACCCTAGCAACACCCTAGCAACCGCCTATAACTCCATAGCAACCGCCTAGCAACACCCTAGCAACCACCTAGAACTCCATAGCAACCACCTAGCAACACCCTAGCAACCGCCTAGAACTCTATAGCAACCACCTAGAACTCCATAGCAACCACCTAGCAACACCCTAGCAACCACTTGGAACACCATAACAACTGCCTAGCAACACCCTAGCAACCGCCTATAACTCCATAGCAACCACCTAGCAACATCCTAGCAACCACTTTGAATACCCTAGCAACCCCCTAGCAACCACCTGGAACTCCATAGCAACCACCTAACAACACACTAGCAACCACCTGTAACACCATAGCAAATGCCTAGCAACACCCTAGCAACCAGCTATAACTCCAAAGCAACCACCTAGCAACACCATAGCAACCACCTAGAACTCCATAGCAACCACCTAGCAACACCCTAGCAAACACCTGGAACACCATAGCAACCATCTAGCAACACCCTAGCAACCACCTGTAACACTATAACAACTGCCTAGCAACACTATAGCAACCACCTAGCAACGTGCTAGCAACTACCTAGAATACCCTTGCAACACCCTAGCAACTGCCTATAACTCCATAGCAAATGCCTAGCAACACCCTAGCAACAGCCTATAACTCCATAGCAACCACCTAGCAACACCCTAGCAACCACCTGGAACACCAAAACAACTGCCTAGCTACACCCTAGCAACCGCCTAGAACTCCATAGCAACCACCTAGCAACATCCTAGCAACCACTTAGCATACCCTAGCAACCACCTAGCAATGTCCTAGCAACCACCTGGAGCTCAATAGCAACTACCTGAAACTCCATAGCAACCACCTAGCACCACCCTAGCGACCGCCTAGAATTCCATGAAACCACTTAGAACTCCATAGAACCACCTAGCAACACCCTAGCAACTGCCTCAGACATCATAGCAACTACCTACCACTGTTCACTCCGTTCAGCACAAAGTCGACTTTGCGTTGGCGGCAACCACACTTCACAATTTCTGCAGGAATTGTCTAGTTATTATTTATTATTTATTCCGCCCGTTTTTTGGACTGCTACTCCTCCCAGAGTTTTCGCACCACATACACGTGCAATATGTCAAATCGAGGGGCTTGATCGGGAATGGTGTGCTATTACTTTGTGGAATGATTGGTTGCAGGGTTTTTGAAAAATTTGAATTTTTGTGGGCAATTTTTCCCATAGAGAATGAATGGCGGAATGTTCACCTTTGTGATGTCACAATGCTCTGTCTTCTCACCCTTGTGATGTCACAATGCCCTGTCTTCTGGCAGCAGTACTCTGGTCTCTCTCTAGATTTGAACATTCGGCCATTCATCTCTATGGGGAAAAATTGCCCACAAATTGTGCAATGCCTCATTGGACATGGTAGAGAGTCCTTTGTCCATTGGTGGAGATCAGCCTCGCCCCCCTTCCTGATTGGCCGATGTTTGATATTTCATAACTTTTGAACCGTTTGTCATAGAGAACTATGGGTCGCGTCATTGGACTCAGTAAAGACCTAGCAACCGCCTAGAACTCCATAGCAACCCCCTAGCAACATCCTAGCAACCGGCTCTAACTCCATAGCAACGACCTAGCAACCCATAACAACCAGCTAGAAAACCCTAGCAACCACCTGGAACACCATAGCAAATGCCTAGCAACACCCTAGCAACCGCCTAGAACTCCATAACAACCCCCTAGCAACATCCTAGCAACCGGCTCTAACTCCATAGCAACGACCTAGCAACCCATAACAACCAGCTAGAAAACCCTAGCAACCACCTGGAACACCATAGCAAATGCCTAGCAACACCATAGCAACTGCCTAGAACTCCATAGCAACCACCTAGCAACACTCTAGCAACCACCTAGCAACACCATAGCAACCATCTAGAACTCCATAGCAACCACCTAGCAACACCCTAGCAACCACCTGGAACACCATAGCAACCACCTAGCAACACCCTAGCAGCCACTTGGAACACCATAACTGCCTAGCAACACCCTAGCAACCACATGGAACACCATAGCAACGACCTAGCAACACCCTAGCAACCACCTAAAACTCCATAGCAACCACCTAGCAACACCCTAGCAACCGCCTAGAACTCCATAGCAACCACCTAGCAACACCATAGCAACTGCCTAGAACTCCATAGCAACCACCTAGCAACACTCTAGCAACCACCTAGCAACACCATAGCAACCGCCTAGAACTCCATAGCAACCACCTAGCAACACCCTAGCAACCACCTGGAACACCATAGCAACCACCTAGCAACACCCTAGCAACCACCTAAAACTCCATAGCAACCACCTAGCAACACCATAGCAACCGCCTAAAAGTCCATAGCAACCACCTAGCAACCACCTAGCAACACCCTAGCAACCACCTAAAACACCATAGCAACCACCTAGCAACACCCTAGCAACGGCCTAGAACTCCATAGCAACCACCTAGCAACACCATAGCAACTGCCTAGAACTCCATAGCAACCACCTAGCAACACTCTAGCAACCACCTAGCAACACCATAGCAACCGCCTAGAACTCCATAGCAACCACCTAGCAACACCCTAGCAACCACCTGGAACACCATAACTGCCTAGCAACACCCTAGCAACCACATGGAACACCATAGCAACGACCTAGCAACACCCTAGCAACCACTTGGAACACCATAACAACTGCCTAGCAACACCCTAGCAACCACTTGGAACACCTTAGCAACCACCTAGCAACACCCTAGCAACCACCTAGAACTCCATAGCAACCACCTAGCAACACCCTAGCAACCACCTAGCAACACCCTAGCAACCACCTAGAACTCCATAGCAACCACCTAGCAACACCCTAGCAACGGCCTAGAACTCCATAGCAAATGCCTAGCAAAACCCTAGCAACTGGCTATAACTCCATAGCAACCACCTAGCTACACCATAGTAACCACCTAGAACTCCATAGCATCCACCTACCAACACCTTAGCAACCACCTAGAATACCCTAGCAACCACCTAGCAACACCCTAGCAACCACCTGGAACACCATAACAACTGCCTAGCAACACCCTAGCAACCGCCTATAACTCCATAGCAACCTCCTAGCAACCACCTAGAATACCCAAGCAACCACCTAGCAACACCCTAGCAGCCACCTATAACTCCATAGCAACCACCTAGCAACATCCTAGCAACCACCTGGAACACCATAACAACTGCCTAGCAATACCTTAGCAACCGCCTATAACTCCATAGCAACCACCTAGCAACATCCTAGCAGCCACTTAGAATACCCTAGCAACCACCTAGCAATGCCCTAGCAACCACCTGGAGCTCCATAGCAACCACCTGGAACTCCATAGCAACCACCTAGCACCACCCTAGCAACCACCTAGCAACATCCTAGCAACTGCCTAGCAACACCCTAGCAACCGCCTATAACTCCATAGCAACCACCTACCACCACCCTAGCAACCACCTAGCAACATCCTAGCAACCACCTAGCACCACCCTAGCAACCACCTGGAACACCATATCATCCACCTAGCAACATCCTAGCAACTGCCTAGAACTCCATAGCAACCACCTAGAATTCCATAGAAACCACCTAGAACTCCAAAGAACCACCTAGTAACACCCTAGCAAACGCCTCAAACATCATAGCAACTACCTACCACTGTTCATTCTGTTCAGCAGAAAGTCGACTTTGCATTGGCGGCAACCACACTTCACAATTTCTGCAGGAATTGTCTAGTTATTATTATTATTATTATACAAGTGTACCAGAGTAAGTGCAGTGATCAAACAATAGTATGGTAATTAAACAATACTAACCTAAAGTAAACTGAATATCTTGATATTTTTCTCTGCTGTACCCTATGTATTTACAAACTGGCAAAGCAACAAACCATAAAAAGTCAATGACAAGCATGGCTTGATTTTGTTATTTTGCTGAGTGATTTATGTGTGTCAATATGGCCGCTATGGCGTTGGCGTGAACGTCTGCTGAAGTCTCAGTCTACATTATAAATTAGTTTTGCTTGGCCTTTAAGACTTTAATCTTTTGATTTTGGTCATCTTCGATTTTTAGCCTACTGTTAAATCAGTGTATATGGACCTAATCTCTACAACAAAAGGTAGCTTTGTGCACTCATTATTGATCTGACTCCAAATCGTCTTGTCCTTTGCCATGGATCAAGTACCGGTTTCCAATCAAACCATTTGGGACGCCATACAACAATTGAAGTCTGATATGCTTTCCCATCTCGACTCAAAAATGGATCATATTCAAGCGAGCTTAAATACAATACATGGATCGCCATCTACACTTGGAGAGCAAGTTTCGGAGCTTGAACATAGAGTCAGCTCTAATGAGGATAACGTATCAGATTTGGAACATCGTGTCAAAACACTGGAGAAAGAAAACTCCTACCTGAAGGAAAAGGTTGATGACGCCGAGAAGTCAGTCCTCTAATCTTCTCTTCTTACATGTTCCTGAATAAGCTGAGGGCCGGGACATTCTGGGCTTCATGAACCAGCTGATCCTACTTCTCCTCAGTAAAGAGAATTTTCCAACTCCGCCAATCATCGTTCTCCTACTGTACACCGACAGGATTCTAAAGCTGGTCCAAGGCCAATCCTGGTCAAATTCCCAAATTCAAATTTCCAGGACAAATTGAGGATCCTTCAACTTGCCCAGGAGAAAGAGAAACTCATGTTCAAAGGTGTGCGAGTCCACATCTATCCGGATTTCAGTGCTGGGTTACTTCAGAAACGTCGGCAGTTTGATCCCATAAAAAAGCTCTGCAACCTGGACATAAAATACTCTCTACTCTATCCTCCCACGCTGAGAGTTATTACTGGGGGTAAACCCTCACTGTTTCACTGCCCTGATGAAGCTGAGGCATTCCTTCATGATAGCCCACAAAATCTTCATAATTCCATGGGTGATAAATCTTCTTTCTTCCTCTCCGTCTAAGTACTGTTTTTCTTGTGTCTATCATTAATTTGTTATGATGTCACAGCATGCCTTTGAATTGCTGGGACTTATAACTAACTTTTGATAAGAAACTTTGTTGCTACTGCGGCATGTTGTTAAACCAGTCTATGCCGTGTGAATACATTTTTTGTTTGCCGTAAACCGTAACTTCAAGACGCAGTGATATGTCGTAAAGTCATGCTGTTAATGTTTGTGACAGATGATATCCTTGGTTAAATTAGTCTCATTCGAAAGGCCTATTTGATGGGAAGTGAATGATTGTGGAATTTTTTTTTTCTTTTTTCTCCTCTTGATTTATACTAAAATATTATTTCTATTTTTATTGTCGTTTTTCATACTAAGGGCCTATGGTTGATCGTGACCTTTGAATGTTGAATATTAGTTCTGACACAATATAGTATTCCCAATTATTCAGGGTAATTTAAATTTAATAATGCAATCAAACTATCCCCTGCTAAACTTGCAGACTGAGCTCCGCTTTGTCTTCATGTTTTTGTTTAGCCAGTTTGTGATACTCTTTGTGTGTCTGTGTCTGTGTGTGTGTGTGCGTGCGTGCGAGCTGCTCTCTTGCTACCTACCCCCCAGCCCCTCTTTTGTTATCATATACCCAGCACATGATCTGTTGATGTACTTATGTGAATATTTTGTTTCTTTATTGCTATCTCTGCATAATTAACACTGCTAAAAGTCTACATGTTATTCATATGAATATTAGGAGCTTACCTTCTAAAATTGATCTCTTAAGAGCTTGGCTTGTTTATAATAAACCTAGTGTAATTACACTTTCTGAGACATGGTTGAATAGTAATATCTCGATAATGAAATTAAACTTGACAACTATGTTTTGTATAGAGCTGATAGGGGTGCCAAAGGAGGAGTGGCTACATGTGTTTCTTCAAATTTGTCCTCGGAGCTTGTTATACCAAAAAAGAACCCTATGTATTTTGAATGTCTCTTTGTTAAAAATAATTTTTCATGCAAACAAACAATTGACTATAGGAAATATTTACAGACCTCCAAATTCTCCCTCTGAATCTGCAACGTGTATTTTGTCGACCATTAACTCTTTAGATCGTCCAAATGAAATGATTATTCTGGGTGACTTTAACAGCAATTGGCTAGATCGTTCATCTCTCAATGATCGCAACCCATTTGGCAATATAAACTTAACTCGTAAGTGAGCCTACCAGAGTTGATTACAGGTCTAAGTCCTTGTTAGATTGGATTATTGTCACCCATCCTGATTATAAAATCTGGGGCATTATCTGACTGTTTCAGTGACCATTCCATTATTTCTGTATTTGGAAGATTAAAGTACCTCATCTTCCACCAAGATGCATCAAGGTAAGACCATGTAAAAAATATTAATACTGAACTTTTCATTCAAGAGTTAACTTCCATAAATTGGGACAGGTTTTAGCTTAATACCTTTTGTTGAAGATGCATGGAACTTCTTTTACACTGAGTTTATTAATGTTATAGATAAATATGCCCCCTGGACAACAATTAAGAGTAAAGGTAGACATTTACCTGGGATTAATGGTGATCTTATAAGTCTCTTTAAACAGAGAGATAAGGCCTGGGAAAAATAAACATTTAAGGAATATATGTACAACCAAAACAAGAAACGCTATATCTAATTATTATAAAGACTGTTTAGCTAATGATTTTAATAACCCTAAACCGTTTTGGAACAGAATCAACAGTATAATCAATAAATCCACCAAAAGCCATACTACTCATATTAGAGTTAATAATGAAGTTGTTAATGATCCCTCTATAATTGCTAATGCCTTCAGCCAGCATTTTTCCTGTCTGCAGTTCACAATTTTCTGATTTTCCCTACTCTAATATTTCATTGAATAACTCTAAATGTGGTAGCTTATTCTCCTTTATAAGAATCCGTCCAATTGATATTCAGCAGGTTATTTGTGATCTAAGCTCAGGTAGTGGTGTTGGCCCAGATGGTTTGGAGATTAAGTTCATCAAACTTGCCTCTCATGTTCTGGCATATCCTCTGTCTGACTTATTCAATTTATCTTTATCTACATGTGAAATTCCATTCATTTGGAAATGCGCCAGAGTTACCCCATTGCATAAAGGTGGTGATCCTCTCGATCTCAATAACTATAGACCTATTTCCATTATTAACAGTATCGCAAAAGTGTTTGAAAAGTAAATTTTTAATCAACTATCTCAATATATTAACTCTCATATCTGATCTCCATACCAATCTGGTTTCAGACCTAACTTCTCTACAACCACTGCTCTTTTAAAATTTACCAATGATGTATCCTCTTCATTGGACAACAATATGCTTACAGGCGCAGCATTTATAGATCTTACTAAGGCTTTTGACATGGTTTATCACTATCTCCTCCTTGACAAACGTTGTGTTATTGGTCTTTCAAAACATTCTTTACTTTGGTTCAATTCATATCTTCATCACAGATGTCAGTGTGTCTCTTATCAGGGCAATCAGTCAGATTTTATGATCATGGAAAAAAGTGTACCTCAAGGTTAATCTCTAGGGCCATTGCTGTTCTCCATCTTTATTAATGATCTCCCACAAATCTGTTCTGATTGTCTTATTCAATTATATTCAGATGATGCTGTGATTTATTCTTCTAAGCCCGACATCTCACAAATTCAGTGTACATTACAGGCTGATTTTGATGCCGCTCAAGAATGGTTTTCTTTTAACAAACTTCTACTGAATAAGAAGAAGTCTTATAGTATGTTGTTTGGCACTAGATCTGATTTTTTGCACTTAACCAATAATTGGTCGATTCATTTCTTAGGTGGGACACCACTCGAGAAAGTGGAGGAATTTAAATATTTCGGTCTCTGGCTTGATTCTCAAATTTCTTTTAAGCCCCATATTGACTCAGTGATGAAGAAAATAAATTGCAGCCTGAGAATATTATATCGTTCTATCAGCTGTTTCACCCTACAGGTTAGGAAAATAATTATTTCACAGTTGATATTACCAATACTAGATTAAGCAGATATTGTCTATCAGAATACCTCAGAAACAAATTTTCATCCTCTCAATGCAGTTTATAATAGTCTCTGTAGATTTGTTTTGAGGTGTCCTTATAGAACCCATCCCTAGCTGTCGTGGAACCCATCATTTTATGTATGAGTCGCTAAATTGGTTAACACCTATATCTAGAAGACATTTTCACTGGTTGCAATTTATTTTAAAATGCATTTTCTTTAACTGTCCTTCTTACTTAAAACAATTTTTAATTCCATATAGGTCATCGTATAGGCTAAGGCATACTGAGTATCCTTTTTTCTTCGTTCCTAGAAATTCTAAAGAAATTGGGTGACATGTCTTTAAATCTAAAGCTCCATCTGATTGGAACAACCTGCCCAGTTCACTTAGATCTATTACCTACTTTCATTTCTTTAAGGCATGTCTTTTTACTTATCTTCAAACAAAGTCTTGCTTCTAATTATACTTGAGATCTATCTCTAATGTGTAGGTGCATGTAAATGTATGTATATAGCTTTGTATGGGTATGTGTACATTTACTGTATGCATTTTGGCATTTTTAGGAGAATCAGTGGGCGTGGGAGTGGCTAGACCTGGAAGAGCTTTTGTCTGTGTGTGTGTGTATTTGTGTTGTTTTGCTTTATGTACTGTATTTTCTGTATATTTGTGTTAAGGACCCCATTGAAAATGAGATGGTTAATCTCAAGGGGTTTATCTTCTAATAAATGTCAAAATTTCAAATTGAAGGTGATAACCAACAAAGATATCATTTCTATACAGGAATTGCAGTTTCAGTATAGCAGTCAAACACAATTCCAGTAAATGTATTAATGCAAGAAATGTCAGTACTGGTTAAGAAAATTGTCTTTTTATTATATACTGTAACTAGGTGTAGCCTGCAGGTATCCCAGGCCTACTGTTGCTTTAGTGGGAATAAAACCAACTCTGTGCCTGTGGAAATATGTGTAACCCAGGGTTCCAAGACACAAATTGAATAGATAGTGAAACAAAGAAAAACATTTTAAATAACTAGTAGCAAGTAAATAAGTAAATTATCATTCAAAATGGAGACAAAAGAAAAAGACTTTTAATAAGGAAAAATACATTTTCTTTATGTGCAGAAAGATAAGTTGATAGAAGGATTAGACAACCAATGCGGATAATGATACTTGTTGTAAATTTGTTGATTAGTCAGTCAGATGACAAGCCCGCCCTAACTTCCTCTGGTCAAGATGGCTTGAGCGACAGCAGACATGCGAAAATTTCTCTGAACAGATTAAGCTAATTCAAAGTGAATTACAAGTGAATTTAGGATACAATTGCAGATATTTTATTGAGGAGTGACAGTAACTTGAAAAGAAACAGATTTATAAAGAAATAACGAAGATTTGCAACGTTCTTCTATCGCCTTGGGCGACGACCACGTGAAAGAAAAATTTCTGCATTTGCCATTAAGATCGTTGAAAACTGAACTTTGAACAACTTTGAACATATTCCCTTGGTGAGTCCCGATTCTAAGACTATCTATCTTATTTCACTGCCGTAGTATCAGTTAGCTTGGGTGTGTTCAGAAACGATAATGTTAAACGTAGTCGTAATAAAAAAAGATCCGAAAATGAAGGTTGCTAAGTAGCTAGCTTCATGTGATTTAAAGCTCTGGTAGTAGCAGCTAGCTAAGTTGGCTAGCTATAGCAACTCGCGGCTAAACCGGCAAATGTGTATAATTGATGTGTGGGGTGTAGGCCGGACTAACAGCAGGGCTGTTTCCTGCTTTGTGACTGTGGTGATAGGTGAACCAGGCAGTTCGCCACATAGCAAGCTGAAAATATATTGAAGTGGGGACAATGTGATGTAACGTTAGCTAGAAGAAGGGCATTTGAAAATTCTCCGGTTGTGTTCTGAAAGTGTATCTCCTGTGTAATCGAATATCGAAGCCACATCGGCGTACTCTTTGTTAAATGTTACTTAAAACGAATGTATGTTGTGGTACCTTTTATTAGAAAGCTAACATAACTAGCTAGCTAGCTAGTGCTGCGAGGAAACGTCAGTGGGTGAGTTTAGAAGCACTGCAGGATATGAGTAGTGAATTGAGTGAGCTAATGGTGGCTAATTCTACTTCCAGTTAATCAGAATCTAGATATGCTGACAGAATGAGAACAGATTGACAATTGATATAAGCTTTCACCCAGTTTATTTAACAGAGTAAATGGAAGGTTACAAGTGTTCTACAATTTAGATGTTCACAGTGTATACTATGTCTTAATAATCTGAATGTACAGACTACTGATGAGTCTTTTGGCTTTGTGTTGCAAGGCCGGGTTTTTTTTTTGGGTGTGTTGTTTTTTTTTGTTGTTGGATTTTAACTGCTGTGCTGGATCCTGGATTCGTCCGCCCTGCTTGCCTTCCCTGGAGAGCTACAGCGGCGCGCGGACTGGCGAGCCACCCATGGAATCGACCTGCAATTTTAAAGAGAAGGAAAGAGTTCAATTGTGCCTTCTAAAATGGTGGTAGGACAAGAGTTTGAATTCTACAAACTGGAACTCAGCAACAAGTGGTCCAACAACCACACGGACTAAACTGATTTGCACAGATAGTGTTTTAGAAAAGTGTTTTGGTGTTATAGTGTGATAAGTTTCCTTTGCATAGGTACTTTCAATAGTACTACATAAGGGCTTTGGTTTCAAAATAAAAGTCCTAAAGTCTAATTAGTGACAAATCATACTAGAACCAAATAACTAACAATAGGGATTAACTGAAACACATCAAAGAAATACTAAAAGTATGGTTAAGGTATAAAGATAGGAAAAATAGTCAAATTAGTGGAACCAGAGAAAATATAAATACAGACACAAAGTAAAAGGGCTTGGGACCAACTTGTATGTTTTTCCTTTTTCCATTTTGTAGATATGTGTACTGTTGTTGTTTAATGCTTTCCACTTTATAATAAAAACAAAGGGTACAGAGAACCAAAAAGGGAAAATTTTAATTAAAAAAAAAATCATTCTCTTACCTTTGAAATACAGATCCTGCTTCCGTGTGCTTCATTCTTGATGTGCAAACCTCCTCTCTCTCTCGAGTCGAATCTGTTGTCTTCTGATCTGGTCCATACTTACCTGATTTTATCCATTCTAGTAACAGTGTTAGTATTGAAGCACTTGTTACAGAGGAGAACCCCCCTTTCATTTGGCGAGCCAGCCAGGAGAGAGATTGTGTTTGCACCAAGAGTGATCCCACCAAAATAACGCCAAAAGTAGATAAAAGCCATTTAAAAGACTAGACCTAGACGCAGAGCTTGAGGAAAGTTTAGTAATCCATCGCCCTATTAAACGCCACTTGCAAATTGATGACCCAAACTCAGAATACCACCGTCATGTAATTATTGAGTTTGATGGCAGCTCTGCCATGCAGACATTAAGGCCCCGACTGCCCCTGGTTTACAAGAGCCCCTGTGACCCTGAAGCTGTGTTAAATGTGCGCACTCTAGATAGCGTGTATACACTCAAGGCCAGCAGTAGCGCCACCAAGGGGTACCTTGAAACCCTGCAAGACCTTGCAAGAGTGAGTGGGAGATCTTTTCAAGATATGCTCCAGGAGGAGCTGGCAAAGATGGTCTTGTTAGGAGAGACAAATCCCCCTGCACAAAAACCGATAATATTTGAACTAGAAACAGAGCCTCAGAGCCAAGAAAGTGACAGGTCCACATTGCCTGATGCCCAGCGAGAGTTTGTTGCAGCAATTACCACCACACATTCACCGCATGCTTCTCCCTTGTGGAACCCTGAGAATGGAGAACCCAAAAACCTAGCCAAGGGAAATGAGCCAACCGTTGTACACCACAGCCCAAAAGGAACAGATGGTGTCGATGCTCCCGTGATAATCCACCCAGATCTCCCTATGAACACAGTTAACCCCCCTAGTGTACAAAAGATGGTAATAGAACACATTGTGAAGAACGAAGCTGCCGTCTCCCACCAGAAGGTCTCGTTTCGTCTTTGAGTCTTCTCTGGGAAGAGCCCCCGCCTTAATGGCGAACCAGACTACGACACCTGGCGTGCAAGTGTTGAATTCCTGATGACTGATCCATCCATTTCTGACCTGCATAGAACACAGAAAATCATAAACAGTTTACTGCCTCCTGCCACAGACGTTATCAAGCAGGTGAGTCCTCGAGCCTTACCCACAGTGTACCTTGAGCTCCTAGATTCAGTCTATGGCTCAGTAGAAGATGGAGATGACTTGGTTGCCAAGTTCATGAGCACCTTGCAGAATGAGGGTGAGAAGCCCTCAAACTACCTGCACAGATTGCAAGTTATCCTGAGTACAGCCATCAGAAGAGGTGGCATTGCAGAGGAGGAGCGAAGTCGCTGTCTTCTGAAGCAATTCTGCCGAGGCTGTTGGAACCATGAGCTGATCACAGACCTTCAACTGGAATGAAAAAAGACACAACCACCTTCCTTCGCTGAATTGGTGTATCTCATCAGGATGGAAGAAGACAGACACGCTTCAAAGGAAGATCGCATGAGGAAACACCTTGGCCTATACAAGCAAGTTCCCACTGCTCCCAAGCTACGAACTGCAGCACACCGCCAAACCGCCTACTCCTGTGATGCTTCCGACGCTGCAGATCCTGAAACTGACACCCTAGAGGGGCAAGTCGCAGAACTGCAAGCTCAAGTTACCGCAATGCAAACACCGCTTAAACCAAAGACTAAGACCAAACACCACGAAGCGACTGAGATCAATGCACTGAAGAGACAGATCACAGAGATCCAAGCCCAAGTTGCTGTTATGAAGGCGGCTCCTCAGAAAGTTACAGTCGACAGTCCTGAAGATGAAACCACTGCACTAAAGAGACAAGTCGCCGAGCTTCAAACTCAGATGACCTCACTTCAAGCTCAGATGACCTCACTTCAAGCGCAGAACCATCAGATAGAGAGGAGACCACGCTCAAAGGAGACTGTAACCAAAGTTGAACCCCAACCTACTGATCAGGGAACAGTAGATCAGCCACACCGCAGTGGGCCAACCTCAAACAGGCCTCGCCCTTGGTACTGTTTCCGTTGTGGAGAAGATGGACATATCGCATCAGGCTGTGAGAATGAACCAAACCCTGCCCTGGTTGAAGAAAAGAGACACCAGTGCAAAGAAAAGCAACTTAAATGGGATCGTTTAAATTACTGACAGTCTCTGTTGAAGGGCAAACCGGGACTGAAAGAAGAGAAACGCGCCCTAGAAGAATTGAAAGAGTGATCAACAAGTGTGGCCAAAATGGAACGTCGTCCATTAAACTGCCAAAGGGACTAGTAGGAATGAAGTGCACAGCTCAGATCATTATAGGAGGAAAAGAGGTCAACTGCCTTCTAGATACCGGATCTCAAGTCACCACGATCCCCCTGTCGTTCTATGAGAACAACTTGTCAAGCCACCCCATGAAGTCGCTGAATGATCTGCTAGAAGTCGAAGGAGCAAATGGACAGGCTGTGCCTTACCTTGGATATGTGGAGCTGAGCCTGACGTTTCCCAGAGAGTTTCTGGGAACTGAAGTTGAAGTACCTACGTTAGCACTAGTGGTTCCAGATATGACCAACGTGCCCCAGATCCTCATTGGTACTAACTCTCTAGACACCCTGTATGACAATTACACTCAGAAGAACACGGCCAGTCCTCAGTCAGCACTTCACGGTTATAGAGCAGTTCTTAAGACTCTTGAGATAAGACGGAAACAAGCATGCACTGGTACCCTGGGGAGGGTAACTGTGAAGGGAAACACACCAGAAGTCGTGTCAGCGGGCTGCACAGTGGTCCTTGATGGGCTAATCCACATGAATGGTGGCTACACAGAGAGGTGGGTCACCGTAGAGCCAACGTCAAGGTCCTCCCTGCCGGGTGGGTTGCTGGTGGCTAGCTGCTTGCACACCTTACCTGTAAAATGCCCCAGCCACTTGCCAGTCCTGCTCAAGAACGAGACAAAAAATGACATTGTGATCCACCCCAGGACCGTGTTAGCCGAGATGCACGCTGTCCAGCGAGTGATGGGGAAGGAGCCCCCTACAACCCCAAGTAACTCCAGTGACAGAATGACCAAACCTGTCAAACCCAAGATGAAATTTAACTTTGGAAACTCTCCCGTACCATCTGAGTGGAAAGACAGGATAACGGAGCAGTTGAACTCCATACCTGAAGTGTTCGCCTTAAACGATCTTGACTATGGCCATACCGATAAAGTGAAACATCACATCAGACTCAGTGATGAGACTCCCTTCAAACATAGAGCCAGACCTATTCATCCTCAGGATGTGGATGCCGTAAGGAAGCACCTTCAGGAGTTGCTGGCAGCCAACATCATCCGTGAATCAGAATCTCCCTTTGCATCACCTATAGTTGTGGTTCGGAAGAAGAATAACTCAGTACGCCTGTGCATTGACTTCAGGAAGCTAAATTCCCAGACTATAAAAGACGCATACGCTCTGCCCAATCTGGAAGAGGTCTTCTCAGTGATGACTGGCTCGAAGTGGTTCTCAGTTCTTGACCTGAAGTCAGGTTATTACCAGATCGAGATGGAAGAGGCTGATAAGCAAAAAACTGCTTTTGTGTGTCCTCTCGGGTTCTGGGAATTCAATAGAATGCCACAAGGGATCACAAATGCGCCCAACTCGTTCCAGAGGCTAATGGAGAGGTGTATTGGGGATCTCAACTGGAAAGAAGCACTGGTTTTCATTGACGACCTCATAGTCTTCTCTGACACCCTCGAGGAACACGAATCCCGACTGATGCAAGTCCTTCGACGGTTGAAGGAATATGGACTGAAACTGTCTCCGGAGAAATGCATGTTTTTCCAAACATCTGTCAAATACTTGGGCCACATAGTGTCCCAGCATGGAGTCGAGACAGACCCAGGGAAGATCGAAGCTTTAAAGACCTGGCCAAGGCCCAGAAACCTTCAAGAGTTGAGATCCTTCCCAGGGTTTTCTGGGTCCTACCGAAGGTTCGTTCAAGACTATGCCAAGATCACCAGACCTCTAAATGACCTCACCGCAGGATATCCCCCTCTCCGAAAGAGCAATAAAAAAGGGAAGGAGAGGAGCGACCAGTACTTTGATCCCAGAGGGTCTTTTGGCGACAGATGGACACCATCTTGTCAACAGGCATTCGAGACTCTCATTGAAAAGCTCACCTCTGCTCCTGTCTTGGGGTTTGCAGACCCCAAACGTCCGTACATACTGCACACAGACGCCAGCACCACTGGGCTGGGTGCAGCACTATACCAGGAGCAGGATGGAAAGAAAAGAGTCATAGCCTTTGCAAGCCGAGGGCTGACTAAGAGCGAAGCCAAATACCCCGCTCACAAACTCGAATTCCTAGCTCTCAAATGGGCTGTCACTGCGAAGTTTAGCGACTACCTTTATGGGACGGACTTCACAGTCATAACCGACAGTAACCCCCTAACCTATATCCTGACATCAGCAAAACTGGATGCCACAAGTTATAGGTGGCTGTCAAGTCTGTTAACATACTCCTTCAAACTCCAGTACAGAGCGGGAAAACAGAATCAGGATGCGGATGGACTTTCTCGACGACCCCATGGTGGGCTGACGGACGACCCGGCGTCGCAGAAAGAGAGAGAGAGAATCAAGCAATTCACCCTTCACCATATGACAAATACAGAGCATACTGATGTCGTCCTTCCAAAGGCAGTGACCGCCATCTGTGAAAAACATCTTGTCCATCAACTCAATGCAAGCTTTGGATCCTCGCACCCATCCGTGACCTTAGTGGAATCGCTTGCTCTCCACTCTGATGCCCTACCTAGTGGTTTCCAACATGAAGATGACCACGGTCTCCCTGTGATCCCTCATCTGTCTGAAGAGGACTTGATGGAGCAGCAAAGGGCAGATCCAGATCTTAGGGCAGTCATAGAGCACCTGCAGTCTCGAGAAAAACCCTCTCCTGCCTTAAGAGAAAAACTCCCTGACATAGGCTTGTGGTTGTGAGAATGGAACCGGTTGGAGATGAGAAATGGAGTACTGTATAGAAGAAGACAAGACAGAGGGGACCTAACATATCAACTGGCGCTCCCTGCAGATCTAAGAGCTACTGTGCTGAAAAGCTTACATGATGACTTGGGCCACTTAGGTGTGGAACGAACTCTCGACCTTACAAGATCCAGATTTTATTGGTCAAGAATGTCTGCGGACGTCGATGAAAAAATAAAGACGTGTGAACGCTGTGTCCGCAGGAAAACTCCTCAGGAGAGAGCAGCTCCCCTGGTGAATATCACAACTAGCAGACCCTTGGAGTTAGTCTGCATGGATTTCCTCTCTTTGGAACCAGACCGGAGTAACACCAAAGACATACTGGTAATTACAGACCATTTCACGAAGTACGCTGTTGCAATCCCTACTCGGAATCAGAAAGCACAGACAGTAGCAAAGTGCTTATGGGACAACTTCCTCGTACATTATGGCTTCCCTGAGCGGCTCCACAGCGATCAAGGACCAGACGAGAACGAGAACAACGCCATACCATCCAAGAGGTAACCCAGTGGAGCGTTTTAATAGGACACTCCTCCAGATGTTGGGTACTCTGGAAAGCAAGAACAAGACTCACTGGAAGGATTTCGTCAAGCCGCTGGTGCATGCGTACAACTGTACGAAAAACGATGTGACTGGATTTGCACCATACGAACTGATGTTCGGACGACAACCTCGACTGCCAGTCGACCTAGCTTTTGGCCTACCTGCCAATAAACCACCTAAGTCACACTCCCAGTATGTGCACGATCTAAGAAGTCGGTTGGAAGAGAGTTATAAAGTTGCCACTCGTAATGCGTTGAAAACCGCCGACCGTAACAAGCGCAGGTTTGACAAACGAGTCGTGCACTCAACCCTTGAAGCTGGTGATCGTGTTCTCGTGCGGAACGTCCGGATAAGAGGGAAACACAAGTTAGCCGACAAATGGGAGTCTGATGTACATGTGGTGGTCCAACGTGCTGGTGACCTTCCTGTGTACACAGTCCGACCTGAGAACAAGGATGGTCCCCTCCGGACTCTGCACCGTGACTTGTTGTTACCCTGTGGGTTCTTACCTGTGGCTGAACCTGATAAGCCAGTCGTGCCAAAAGCTGTCCGCAGGCCTCGAACACGAAGAAGCCCTGACATCGAGAACAATGAAGGACCCGAGGGTATGAGAGATCCCTCTGATTCTGAGGAAGGTGAGGTCTATTACGACTCATACGGAAAGACAGTGGAGGTTACCACTAGAATTCTATCAGACACAGGACCAGTGCAGACGGTGAGGAATCAACCGACACATGAGACACAGCACACTATAGTTGTTCCTGTTGAGTTGCACCCTGCTCCAGTCGAACCTGAAAGAAAGAACTTACCTGAAGTTGAACCTGAAAGAAAGAACTTACCTGAAGTTGAACCTGAAAGAAAGAACTTACCTGAAGCTGAACCTGCAAAAGAGAACTCTTCTGACTACGAACTTGAGAGAAGAGACTCACCTGAAACAGTGTCGGAACAGGAACCTGGAGTTGGAGAACTTCCCGAACTTCTAGAAGACTATCCAAACTTAATGGATGAACCGCCACCCATCCTCTTGTATATGTCTGAGAGTGAAGAGGAAGAGACACCGGAAGGGAGTGGAACAGTCGTTGCTAACACCCCTCCAAGCAACCAGGAGACAAGAAATGATCAGCAGAATGACAGGGATAGCACTCCCAGACGTTCCCTCAGGAAAAACCCTCTGCCACCAGATAGACTGAACTATCATGAGTTAGGAAACCCCCTGACTTCAGTCATTCAGACACTGTTGCAGAGCCTTAGTGCAACCATCACTACGGCACTAACCACTCAGTTATGCAGATGCAATGGGACGTGCATAGGTTCAAGAGGGGAGGATGTAACCCAGGGTTCCAAGACACAAATTGAATAGATAGTGAAACAAAGAAAAACATTTTAAATAACTAGTAGCAAGTAAATAAGTAAATTATCATTCAAAATGGAGACAAAAGAAAAAGACTTTTAATAAGGAAAAATACATTTTCTTTATGTGCAGAAAGATAAGTTGATAGAAGGATTAGACAACCAATGCGGATAATGATACTTGTTGTAAATTTGTTGATTAGTCAGTCAGATGACAAGCCCGCCCTAACTTCCTCTGGTCAAGATGGCTTGAGCGACAGCAGACATGCGAAAATTTCTCTGAACAGATTAAGCTAATTCAAAGTGAATTACAAGTGAATTTAGGATACAATTGCAGATATTTTATTGAGGAGTGACAGTAACTTGAAAAGAAACAGATTTATAAAGAAATAACGAAGATTTGCAACGTTCTTCTATCGCCTTGGGCGACGACCACGTGAAAGAAAAATTTCTGCATTTGCCATTAAGATCGTTGAAAACCGAACTTTGAACAACTTTGAACATATTCCCTTGGTGAGTCCCGATTCTAAGACTATCTATCTTATTTCACTGCCGTAGTATCAGTTAGCTTGGGTGTGTTCAGAAACGATAATGTTAAACGTAGTCGTAATAAAAAAAGATCCGAAAATGAAGGTTGCTAAGTAGCTAGCTTCATGTGATTTAAAGCTCTGGTAGTAGCAGCTAGCTAAGTTGGCTAGCTATAGCAACTCGCGGCTAAACCGGCAAATGTGTATAATTGATGTGTGGGGTGTAGGCCGGGCTAACAGCAGGGCTGTTTCCTGCTTTGTGACTGTGGTGATAGATGAACCAGGCAGTTCGCCACATAGCAAGCTGAAAATATATTGAAGTGGGGACAATGTGATGTAACGTTAGCTAGAAGAAGGGCATTTGAAAATTCTCCGGTTGTGTTTTGAAAGTGTATCTCCTGTGTAATCGAATATCGAAGCCACATCGGCGTACTTTTTGTTAAATGTTACTTAAAACGAATGTATGTTGTGGTACCTTTTATTAGAAAGCTAACGTAACTAGCTAGCTAGCTAGTGCTGCGAGGAAACGTCAGTGGGTGAGTTTGGAAGCACTGCAAGATATGAGTAGTGAATTGAGTGAGCTAATGGTGGCTAATTCTACTTCCAGTTAATCAGAATCTAGATATGCTGACAGAATGAGAACAGATTGACAATTGATATAAGCTTTCACCCAGTTTATTTAACAGACTAAATGGAAGGTTACAAGTGTTCTACAATTTAGATGTTCACAGTGTATACTATGTCTTAATAATCTGAATGTACAGACTACTGATGAGTCTTTTGGCTTTGTGTTGCAAGGCCGGGTTTTTTTTTGGGTGTGTTGTTTTTTTTTGTTGTTGGATTTGAACTGCTGTGCTGGATCCTGGATTCGTCCGCCCTGCTTGCCTTCCCTGGAGAGCTACAGCGGCGCGCGGACTGGCGAGCCACCCATGGAATCGACCTGCAATTTTAAAGAGAAGGAAAGAGTTCAATTGTGCCTTCTAAAATGGTGGTAGGACAAGAGTTTGAATTCTACAAACTGGAACTCAGCAACAAGTGGTCCAACAACCACACGGACTAAACTGATTTGCACAGATAGTGTTTTAGAAAAGTGTTTTTGTGTTATAGTGTGATAAGTTTCCTTTGCATAGGTACTTTCAATAGTACTACATAAGGGCTTTGGTTTCAAAATAAAAGTCCTAAAGTCTAATTAGTGACAAATCATACTAGAACCAAATAACTAACAATAGGGATTAACTGAAACACATCAAAGAAATACTAAAAGTATGGTTAAGGTATAAAGATAGGAAAAATAGTCAAATTAGTGGAACCAGAGAAAATATAAATACAGACACAAAGTAAAAGGGCTTGGGACCAACTTGTATGTTTTTCCTTTTTCCATTTTGTAGATATGTGTACTGTTGTTGTTTAATGCTTTCTACTTTATAATAAAAACAAAGGGTACAGAGAACCAAAAAGGGAAAATTTTAATTAAAAAAAAAATCATTCTCTTACCTTTGAAATACAGATCCTGCTTCCGTGTGCTTCATTCTTGATGTGCAAACCGCCTCTCTCTCTCGAGTCGAATCTGTT
The DNA here is from genome assembly GCF_013347855.1 of Anguilla anguilla. Taxonomy (NCBI): domain Eukaryota; kingdom Metazoa; phylum Chordata; class Actinopteri; order Anguilliformes; family Anguillidae; genus Anguilla; species Anguilla anguilla. The sequence goes on from NC_049206.1 coordinate 36,329,861, forward strand.
GTCTTCTGATCTGGTCCATACTTACCTGATTTTATCCATTCTAGTAACGGTGTTAGTATTGAAGCGCTTGTTACAGAGGAGAACCCCCCTTTCATATGCCTCTATATAATAAAACTGAACTTACTGTACTTTAGCTGAGAGAGTTGCTGAAGATAGTCATTATTTTGTCAGTGTTTGTGGTTGAGTGAGCAGAGCCAGAACAGTGCTGATTCTTAGCCTACCCATTAATAAAGCATACAGAATAGTTTACAATTGCTAAATTGTAACATGCATTATATCTGGCCCTCCATCAATCATGTTCACCTGGTGTCTTCTTAATGGTATCAACCAATGTGGCCATGGAAATACCCCAGTTTTTATTGGGATGGTAGGTATGCCATCCAGTCAAGTTACACCTTGGCGGAGCATGCGCCATACCTATACAGCACAGAGCATTTGGCACTTTTCAGGGTTCCCCACAGAAATAACCGCAACAGCCACAGACTCTCAGCCCTTAAAAACATGAATTTCTGTACATTCTGACCCCATCTCAATAGTCAGAATTCATAAACAACTTCACATGTTCACACAGTAAAGATCTAAACTAAGGGGATTTTGCGTTTTCTCCTTCTTTTTCCTGCCAGAAATGCTCCTAGCTCACAAGGAATATGTCTCCCCATTGGACATTTTACTGACACCAGCCAATCCTTTACCTACACCAGCCAATCAAAATCTCACATACACGTGCAAAAGTGACGTATCTTTTTACCCAAGAAAATTTCCAGTCGCAACAGCTTGTCTGTTTGTGGCTCAGTGGTAAATGTCATGGTCTATCGATTGTTCAGTCACAGAATTGTCTATTACTTCTCAACTATCAACTAAAACCGGAGCTGAGCTGTGCTTACTGGCATGTGTTCTTCTTTAAAACCACAAACATATTTGACCAAGAAAATTCACACTTAGAACAGCTATGTTATGGTGGCACACTGCTTAAGTAATTGATTGGGAAGCATAAGGTTGAACGATTGAATCCCGCCTTGCCCCCTGGCAGATCTTTTCATATGTGGCACTAACATTATCTAACACTTATATTTGAAGAGTTCATTTGCAAAAAACGATAAACGCCATCCTTTAAAAAAATGAACTGACTGCCATGAGTTACTGTTACCATTCTGAACCCTAAATCCGTTTTGTCACATAAGCCGTTATTGTCCATTGAAAATGCATTGGAAGTTCACGTTTTACAGTAGAAACCGTCAAACGCCAGTGCTGTTCTTGAACAAAACCCGATAAATCCGTTCGGCGAATCAGCGTGCAGTAATCAGGTCAGGTGATGCAATATGGCCGCGACTCGACTACATGTGGTGTAACTTTCGCTCAAAATCATTCTACAGTCAATATCTGGGACTAAATATTGAATAAATATACAACCTTATTGTTGGTTTTACGCAAAGAGATGTCCCTTTTCAGACTGAGTGGTCATTATACTGTCTTGGACAATCCGTTTGTGAAATATATGCGCATTTGTGATGCATGGGTACCTTCAAAAATAGCTGTGCGTAATACCACACGTGTTGTTTACGGCGTTGTCAACCTTTTTAGTGTAGTCTGGCTTGATTGACAATTAATTTATTCAGTAGGTGAGAGTATAAGCTTTATAACGATGTATAACATGTCTAATTTTGCTTTTGGAATAGCGTTTTATAGGTCAACGTAACCGAAAATTCTTGTCATCACATTCACTCGTATTAGCAGTAAGAGACGCTGCAAGACGAAACGTTGTCAACTATTTTTTTGTAATTCTTTGGAAAATACTATTATTATTGAGGACTTCTGGGCATAGCTAAGCCATATGTTTGCTGATAGACCTATCTGATATCATTTTCTGGAGCAAAACAGAAGTGGATAGAACTGTCATTGATTTACTGTCTCTGTCTCTATCTACTGAACACAGATAAAATGTCATCATTCCTATGTAAGTATTACTGCTCACATATTTCAGTTATATACGTTATTTTTGAAAATGAGTGTCTTTAAATAGGTTAGTGGTATTATATAATGTGGATATTTCACACTGTAATGTTAGCGTTAGTTAGTAGTGTAAAAGTTTTTGTGATGCATGCAACATTGATGACAAGAGTGTTGGAACATTACCAAAATATGGTGGATGGTGAAAATAGTTTTCATATCATCCCATCCCCATACAAGAAAACATACGAGAGTACAGAGTATAGAAATACATACAAGTTAACGTTAATACGTTACTAATTACACATTTAGGACCCTTTACTCCGCTTTACTCCTCCCATGACTCCTCCTACCTTCACGGGTCTGTTGTGTAATGCAGAAGCGCAACAGGCAACATGGCATGGGTAGGATACGAATGCTTGCCGTCCTGTACCGTGCTGGTCAGTGGAGAAGCGCCATTTGTCTCTCTTGTCCCGGGTTGAATGTGCCCCCAGAGGCGCAATGTTAAAACATTGGCACGTTCATGCTCAGGGGTTTTGTAGTCTGGCAGGGATTTTTCAAGGTATGATCTTGTAAATGTGTAATATTGCCCATTAATGGGCTGTTTTTGTTGCAATTTCCAGCACTTTACCTGCTTGTTTTATGTTAAAGAATGTTAAATATTGCCCTTAAAAGAAACTTATATCCATTACATGGCTTTTTTAAACTCTGAAACATGAAATGTGGAGTTATCTGCTTTTGACAAGAAATGACTGGTGGCGTTATCTGCTTTTGACAAAAACAAACTTTAAATTTGAAATAAAACAATTTTTAAATAAAGTTTAATTTTGTAAGTTACCTGTATTTTTTTGAGTCATTTTTACTTGATCAAAACAACCCAACTGCAGTTTGATTGACATTACCTGGAATGCACAATAAAAAAACATGATTTATGAAAATTACTAAAAATGGAGATATCTGTTTTTGCAAATGAACTCTTCATTTGCTAACTAATAATTCTCTATTACTTTTCAACTTTTGCTTTTGCACTTACCATAATATGACAATCTTCAATGCATATGTTCACCAAAAGTCACTCACGGGGAGCCATATGCATTTCATGACATTACACCAGCTGATCACTGTGGCGTTTCTACTGACTATATTTCTTCACTTGGCTACTGTAGAACACGTTCTTATCAGCAAACGCCACATTCATACATTCATGTTACCTGGCCCTGTTCTCTATCTACCAACATACAAACAATTACTATGAACAGTGAGCACCGTAATTCATTGGGCAGTGACACATTTTTTGTTATTGTAAATCTCGCGCAGCTAGGCCAATGAGGGAAATAGCTGGGATCGAAGGTATCTGTGTGTGTCCCTTTGTTGCTGCTGGAAAAAGTTGTTAGTGCTATTTTTAAAATTCACCATTCTTGTAAATGGGGCGAGACTGCACTTTGGATCGACGAGATCAGCTAAATTTAGACCAAGTTACAAGAATAGTAGTACTACTCTATTCTCTGCTTTTCTCTGGTCTGGGCTATTATCTAGTTTTATCCAGAGGCAGTCTGTAAGCATTACGGTTAATTTTACTCTCGATTATCTGACTCCAAGTAAAATTTATTCTTGATTGTGAATGGATTTCTGTTCTTTAGCAACATCTATACTGGGAAAGGCCGGCCTACCGCGGAGCGCACTGGCCAACATGCATCCGACATACGACAAACTAGATGTCTGGCAGATACTAAGAGGTGGGCGAATATCTTAAACTCTGTTGGGTATAACGATTACATTCAGGGACCACAGAGGACCATATTAAGACCTAGTTATCCGCATGGAACACTGCCAAGTAGAGTGGCAGAGACCCAGAGGTGGGCGATAGGGCTGTCAAAAAATATTCGAAGTTCGAAAACTGTTCGAAAATCTTTTTTTTTTTTTTTTTTTAAGTTCGAAGCTAAATTTGAGCATTCGAATATTAGTTCTGGATCATGCGGCGAATCATGTTCATGCACGCAAAGTTTGTTTCCTGTGCTAACGTTACTTCCTCTGTCAACAAAAAACGTTATGCCCTGGATCCAGAGCAAGTGGATCGTCTGGTTTTTTTCTGGTTACGCTGACCTAAAAAACGCTATTCCAAAAGCAAAATTAGACTTGTTGTACATCGTTAAAAAGCTTATACTCTCACCTACTGAATAAATGAATTGTCAATCAAGCCAGACTGTACTATAAGGGCGACAACGCTGTAAACAGCATGTGTGGTATTAGGCACAGCTATTTTAGAAGGTACCCAGGCATCACACATGCGCGTATATTTCCCAAACGGATTGTCCAAGACAATAAATGACCACTCAGTCTCAAAAGGGACATCTCTATACCAATGGTAAGGTTGTATATTTATTCAATATTTAGTCTCAGATATTGACTGTAGAATGACATATCATTTTTTAAAACGTTTTCGCTTATTTCGTTATTCAGTAAGCATCGTTTTCACTGTTGTATTGGCATATCTTAGGGCTATTGTCGGGTTTATCTTGTTGTTATGACGGAATACGATTTTTTAGTGGTGAAAGAATATTTTTAGGAATACCAAGATAGACAGTATTGTCCATTATGTCATGGATGGGGGGTGTAGTTGTAGATGAGACTGCAGGGAGGGGGTGCGTGTTAAATGAACGACTAGAGCGACAATGGTGGTGCTGCGAAACTCTGTATTCGGCATAGTTGTCCTGTATCATCTACTAATGAAAGTAAAACAATGCGTTTCTGTTTTTAACTCACACTTTGTTGCAGTAGCACTGAATGTCTGAGTTCAGTAATCTCGGCACGCCGGCGTGCCGACCACTAGGGGCTTTGTGCTAAGAGGTGAAGATCTCATTATCCACATGGAACACCGCCAAGTGGCGAGTGGCGACTCAAAACTTATTGATCAGATAACTCGAACAGACGCAATTCCCTAGCTGTAGTGGAGCCTCAACAGAAAGGATTTACTAGACAAGTTAAACAATTCCCAGAAACTACACCAATCAAGGGTTAACAATTTATTAGTCAGGTAGGTAAGTTTCTTAAAAACAGTCAAATACAGTTACAGAATTTATAGTATATTAACCCAGAATAGAGAGTATCAAAGATTATTCATACCTGACCAAGACTACACACAGAGCCAAGAGGATGTGCGGGAAGTCTGAATACAGACCTTCCCAGATCGCTCTGTCCCTTCTCCTTAAATGTCTAAACTTAGTGTTTGATCTGGTGACAGAGGTCATAAATCTCGGAACTGGCCAGTTAGTGGTCAAATTGGAATTTTAATTACCTTTTCCAGATGTCCTTCTGAGAGAATATTTTATCAATGCGGGTTTTCCTCGTAAGTTATTGAATAGATATGAAACATCTACATATGTCTGCTGTTTATGAAATTAATACTACTGTACTCCCCACACCAATGCACTTCAAACAAGACCAGACACAATATTGTCTGACTTAATACTCTCTCTTTGTCATGAAACCTCCCTTTTCATAGTTCTACTAATGAAATTAATATTTTAAAACCAAACAGATCCCTGAATTCTGATTGGAGCAATAAACACAATATTCACCTTTAACCTAAGTCAGGTAAAGTATGTGTATTAATACAGATATTACATTTATCCAGTATATTGTGATTATGTTACTCTAATACAATATTGTGGTGTGGGGATGGCTGGTTTAAGCAGCCACACCTGCCCTGGGTCAAGCTAATTAGACCTGGCCAATTGGATAATTGGTTAAGAATTAGATAATTGGCCAGGCTAATTGGACCCAGGAACAGGAGTGGCTGCACCTGTGCGTAGTGAGGTAATCACTGCGCACAGGTTAAATCTGCCATCCCCACCCACACCAGGGAGCTCTCTGTCATGACAGGGTTTTTACATCTGCTCATTTGGCGTTACCATCTTGCCAAACCCTCGTTAATAAAATCTGGACTGTTGGAACATCTTCTCCCTGTGTCTCTGTGCTGGAGGGCCCTAAAGAAAGCCACTTCGGTGGCCTGTGGCAGGCGTGTTTGCCACAAATATATTTAATCAGACAAACAATATCTTAATGATAACATAATGCAGAGTATTTGCAGAAAATGTTCAGTTTCCTTTATACAGTGCTCTGAAAAGAAAAATGTACCTTTCCAGCTCAGTGCATGGTTTCTCTATGAGATCCCTTGTTTGGAGTAAAGGAAAAAGGAAGGAGGTGTCCTGACTCACTTCTTCCTCATGATGGTAATGTTTCGCCGTCCACAAGTAATGTCCAGTTGTGGCCGGGCAGTGACCTCTGCAAACAGGTGGTTCTTGTCCTGAACAAAGGTGCCCTGAAATTCAGGAGGTCGTAATCCATCTTGCAGGGTACAGCAGCCTCAGCCTAATGACTTTACGACCTGCCGTAAAGGAAATTCCTCCCGGCTTTTGACATAATTGAGTTCACCAGTTGTGTTTTTCTTGTAAATGATGAACCAAACTGTTGACTTGGGCATGCCCAGGGTTTTTGCAATGTTCCTTATTGATTGATTTTTTATTTCTGAGCCTTATGACGGCCAGCTTAATTTGCATCAACACTGCTGTCTTCCTCATGTTGTCGCACCCCTAACAATCTCCAAAGGCAATTGCAAAGTCTAGAATCAAGACTAGACATCAACAGCTCTCTTCTGCATTCACTAACAACACAAATGAATACACCTGCCTAAGGAAACACATCTGTGAAGCCAATTCAACAAATACTTGTAGTACCTTAAAATGGGGGGACCATGTACAAAAGGTGCTGTCATTTCTAAGTGGTTCATCCGATATGGATGAAAACCCTCAAATTAAAGCTGACAGTCTGTACTTCAACCTCATTGTCATTATATCCCTTCAAACTCAAAGTGCTAGAGTACAGAACCAAAAAACTAAAAAAATGTGTCACTGTCCAATGAATTATGACGCTCACTGTATGTACTGCAACACCCCATTAAAACATTCCATTTAAAAACATGACTCATTCATAATTATAACTACTAGTAGTAAATGTGAGAAAAGTACAAATGCACAACAGTTTTCCCACGCAATTTCATGCATTACTTCAGCAACTATATAAACAAATAATTAGTAGTACTGTCTGTTTTATATACCGCTCAGTAAGGAAACTCATCTCGCTCATGATCACTATATTTCCTTTGCACTATAGTTTGTGATCATGTCAAACTTCACCTACATGCCCATTCTGCTAAAAACATATTGTTTAAACTACTCAATTTCACAATACTGTTATTTTCTGATATGCAAAGATTGCTAGGAAATATGTCTGTGCTGCTGTCAAGTCTTCCTGTACTTTTTCTCAAATTCTCACATAAGGTCAGTGATCTAGCTAAACAAAACTGCGAAGAAGAGTTCTACCTACAGCTAAGCGTAACAAAATGCCTTAAACCTTAGAAACACTAAAAGTGCATCTCCACAAAATAACAGACAACGGAGCAGGACAGAAGGGTACACATGTTGCAACCTAGGGAGCTCAAATTCTATGAGCTTCCTGATCAGTGGGCAGAAACCTGGCAAATGAAATTCAAAATAACTAAATGTAAAGTTATACGTGTGGGGTATAAAAATATAGGGCAGGATTACTTTATGGGTGGTACAAAATTAGAATGTGTATATGTAGAAAAAGACTTGGGAGTAATAGTTGATCAAAGCCTATCAGGGTCTGGTTAATGTGCTGTAGCAGTAAAAAAAAAAAAATAGCCAACAGGATGCTGGGATACACAGCCAGGAGTATTGAGTATAAATCTGAGGAGATCATACTCACCCTATACAATACCCTTGTCAGACCATACTTAGAGTATTGTGTGCAGTTCTGGGGACCGTACTACAAAAAAGATATAGAGGCAAAGGTCCAAAGACGGGCAACCAGATTGATTCTGAGTATAAAAGATAAGTGTTATGAGGAAAGGCTGGGGATGCTTGAACTTTTCCAGCTTAGTAAAAGGAGATTACCTTTTATTAAAAGGATTAACAAAGTGAACTACAGGAAATTATTCAAGTTGAGTTCGGTTAGCAAAACGAGGGGGCATAAATGGAAACTGGCAACGGGTAAATTTCACAGACATTAGGAAATATTTTTTCCACACAGAGAGTATTCAGTGTGTGGAATAGCTGGCCTGAACATGTAGTGGAGGCAGAAACACTGGGGGTATTCAAGGCCCGGCTTGATACAGTGTTAGATACTATCTAGCTTTTAGGTAAACTAAGAATTAAGTACAGTTTAGTGGTAGGAATAGATGAGCAATGTTGGGCTGAATGGCCACTTCTCACCTTACGTTGTGTTATGTTATAATTTTGTCAATCAAGGCTCATTGGATGGCCATGAAATCAGTGAATACATATACTGGGGACATTTTTTGTTGTTCTGATGGTGCAAGCGTCTTTTATACTTACACCACCGCACCCTTTGTCACAGCCATTGTTATACATACAGTCCCCTCCAAAAGTATTGGAACAGAAAGGTCAATTCCTTTGTTTTTGCTATACACTGAAGACAATTGAGTTTGAGGTCAAAAGATATACATGAGATGACAGATCCGAATCTCAGCATTTATTTCCTGGTATTTTTATCTAGATTTGTTAAACAACTTAGAACATAGAACATTCAACACATTTTGTATCAGACAACCCAATTTTTAGGTGAGCAAAAGTATTGGAACATGTGACTGACAGGTGTTTCTTGTTGCCCAGATGTGTCCTGTTAGATTGATTGGTTAAACAATAAATAGTTCTGAATATCTACTCTTGGTTTTAGCCTTGGGTTTTGCCTGTGAAAACTGCATTTGTGGTATAAAAGATAAACTAACATGAAGACCAGAGAGCTGTCTTTGGGAGAAAAGCAAGCTTAGAAAAGAGGGGAAATTGATCAGAGCCATTGCACAAGCATTGGGGATAGCTTGTACGACAACCTGGAATGTCCTGAAAAAGAAAGAAACCGCTGGCGTACTGAGCAACAGATATCGAACAGGTCGACCAAGGAAAACAACAGCAGTTGATGACAGAAACATTGTGAAAGCTGTGAAGAAAAACCTCAAAACATCAGTCAGTGACATCACAAACAATCTCCACGGGACAGGGGTGAAGGTATCTCAACTGTTCGAAGAAGACTTAGAGAGCAGCAATATAGAGGCTATACCACAAGATGCAAACCACTCATCAGTAGTAAGAATCGGAAGACGAGATTACAATTTGCAAAGAAGTACAGAAATGAGCCACAAAAGTTCTAAAACTTTTTTCTAAAAGTTTTATGGACTGATGAGACCAAGATTAACCTCTACCAAAGTGATGGAAAGGCCAAAGTGTGGAGAAAGAAGGGATCTGCTCATGATCCAAAACATATAAGCTCATCTGTGAAGCACGGTGGAGGAAGTGTCATGGCTTGGGCTTGCATGGCTGCTTCTGGAGTGGGCTCACTAATCTTATTGATGATGTAACTCATGATGGTAGCAGCAGGATGAATTCAGAAGTCTACGAAAACATTCTGTCTGCCAACTTACGGAGAAATGCGTCCAAACTAATTGGTAGGAACTTCATCATGCAGCAAGACAATGACCCAAAACACACTTCAACACAACAAAGGATTTCATTAGGGAGAAAAAGTGGAAGGTTTTAGACTGGCCAAGTCAATCACCAGACCTTAACCCAATTGAGCATGCATTTCACCTCCTGAAGAGGAGATTGAAGGGAAAAACCCCACGAAACAAGGAACAACTGAAAGAGGCTGCAATAAAAGCCTGGAAAAGCATCACAAAAGAAGAATGCAACAGTTTGGTGATGTCAATGCGTCACAGGCTTGATGCAGTCATTGCAAGCAAGAGATATGCTACCAAATATTAAGTGTTATTTGCTTTCATTTACTTAAATACTCTCTGTTCCAATACTTTTGCTCACCTAAAAATTGGGTGGTCTGATACCAAAGGTGCTATGTTCCAAGTAGTTTAACACATCTAGGTGTAAATACCAGGAAATAAAAGCTGAAATTCTGAACTCTTGTCTCATGTTCATCTTTTTATCTCAACCCCAAATGTATTCAGTGTATTGCAAAAACAAAGGAATTGGCCTTGCTGTTCCAATACTTTTGGAGGGGACTGTATATAGCAAAGGGACAGTTCTGAATGGTAAACATTGATCAGAGACTGTACAAATTCACACAAGGATAGCCATAATCCACAACCATTTCTTAAAGGGTTACTTCACATTCACACGAATCATATCCTCAACTTGGCACCCCCAAAATCTCGCTCTGCCTCCAAATCAAACCAGTCTACATCTGGGAGATTGCCTACGCTGTATGCCTGTTTGCATGTATGTATGTGTACGCATACTTCTCATAGTCTACATTTATATGCATTACTGTTCTCACTTTCTCATAACAAACACTTTGCAAAAAGAAACATCTCATAAAAAACACCTTTTCAACGTACAAAAATGCCAAGTTACTCACACACACAAAGCACTGTCTATAACTCGCAAAATAATAAGCACCCAACATACGCACACACATACACTCACATACATCTTTATCTGTGCCATAAATCACAATTTCCACCCATGTTTATTTTAATAATGATTGTTTAATAATAGATACACTTTATTACAAAAACAAACAAAACTAAACAAATTTATCCAGGGCTTGTGAGGTCCAACAATACAGGGTATTCCAGCATTTACCTATTATCTAAAAACTAAAGACCTCATCTCTGAACACCAGTAAAGATGTCCAAAGCTTTAGATGTCTAAACTTTTTAGAAGCAGCAAGTCATCTTCAGGTTATCTCCAGATGAAAGTGTTTTCAAAGGTGTTAATACCTGAACTCATCATTTCACAAGAAGTACTACACTGTAATAATTTTGATTTACTCCTCCTCGAAATGAAAATGGAATAATTGTTGAGAAAGTATGACAATATAAATGGGGATGGCATATATTAGATTTTCGATAGATTTATGTATTAAAAATGTATTTCCATAGTGCTTGAAAACAATAATTGTATTATCTGCCAACCAACCAAACTGAAATAAAGTAAAGAAGGAGAATAATGACACTTTCATCTGATCATCCAATGTAGGATGACAATGTTATATTATTGGGCACAGGGTATTATTTTCCTTCAGTTCATTTTATTTTGTAAATCACCATCAAACGTAATATATTCAGCATCATGATTTTTATTACCACTTTCTGTCTCACCTGCTTTAGTGTTTTCCTGTGGGAAAGGGGTATGGCTGAGATTTAATGCTCATTCTTTAGCCTCCTACCACCCCTGCTGCCCCCTCCCATCCCACAAAAAAAGAAACCACAATAAACATAATGAAGAAACTGGGCCTGCCAAGTGTCCTTCACATTCCCAGCCAGAGAAAAGCAGTCCAGAACATCAAAATTGTAGAGGAAGGGACTCTGATGTGTCAGCAATTGGTTACCCATTTCTAATAAGCTGTGTGCGCATGTGCATGTGTTAGGAAGTGTATGAGTGAATGAGAGAGCAAGGAAGAGAGAGAGATACAGTGTATGTGTATTTACCAGGTTCTACAGGCTTTTGTGTTTATGTATCTGTTTGAATGTTTGTAATATGTCATTTTGTGTTTAAGTGTGTGTGTGTGCATGTACGTGTCTGAATGTGTGTGTGTGTGTGTGTGTGTGTGAAATCTACTGTCTTCTGTTTTGCCTTGTGAAGGTCTGGTCACTATGGTAATGAGTGCAGAGCTGTGTAAAATCGCCTAATGCAGTTTGGGTTGCCGACATGCAGAGTTATGAAGGGTGAACCCTTCTACTTTCAGAAACCGCCTGCAGAGTATAGTCAAAGTCTGCTCCAAAATTTTTGGACTCCCTGTCAGAGCCCTCTCCACCCTATGCGAGCAGCAGATGCTAAGGTCAGCTGGCAGGATCCTACAGGACCCCACACGCGTCCTGTTCCCTGCGTTTGAGTGGCTCCTCTCAGGACGTCGGCTTTGCTGCCCAGGCTGCAGGACACAGAGGAGAAGGGCAACCTTTGTCCCCAAGGCTGTTCAATAAAGTGATTTGAATTGAATTGAATTGAATTGAATACTTTCCCTCACCAGCATAAATTAAACCATACCGTGTTTATTTGTTATTTGAATAGTAACAAAGCTCAGTAGATTGTCAATTTAGATTGAGGGAACAGGCATACTGCTGTCACAGCTCATATTAAATAAATCATATTTTAAAAAGGAACAGTAATTGGTCTCATTTTATGAGGCTAAAAGCACAGTCAGTTATGATAAAAGCTTATTTTAAAGGTGGGTGGTCAAAATGAAAATGCAGTCACACGTGAATATTTGAAAATATAAAAACCATGATGCCTACATCTTGCAACATGGAAAAGTAAATATACTGAAAAAGATTGTCACGTCACCACTCGGCTCATTTTATGAGAAGTAGATAAAGAAGTGGAAGATTGCAGTGAGGGGAACCATATTTAGAAGGAATTTCCTGTTGTGAGAAAAATAACCATTATGAATATTCAAGAAAAATAGTTTTTTCTGTTACTGTCCTAATAAAAATAAAAATAAAACACCCTGTACTGATGAACACTGCAGTCACAACAAAATGTATTGAATTACATATTTTTGATTCTGTTATACTTGCCAAGGACTCATTTGAAGGCAACTTTGAAATGAACTGAAAAGGTGTTGCAGAGTACTGTAAATAATGTTGGAGTGCTGTACTAATATTGTCTACTATCCATTTAAAGCTCTTTAATATAATTTAATATGTCTTTACAGAATTACATAGAATATTTACTTTAAGCAAAATAAATATTACAGGTAGGCAGTGTACATTTTTTGTGTTTGAATTTATTTGTGTGTGTGTTTGTGTACATGTGACTATGCACACATACTGAAAATAAATTCTGGTAATTTAATTGTACTGCCTTTCTTCATTATGAATTGGGAATATCACTACTGATTGTTATATGTATATGACAGTACCAAAACCTTTAAAAACCAACTGACATTCTGTACATTAACCCTTTCCAGTCCGAGCATTCTTACAAGCCAAATTCCTCATTTCCGTTTCATGTCTGTGCCCCTGCCAAATAAAAGGGATCATGATTAAAAAAATATATCTCTGTGAAAATCACTATGAATTGAGAATATCACTATTCATTGTTAGATGTATATGACAATAGCAATCCTTTAAAAAATAACCAAATAAAGAGATTCTGTGCATTAAGTGAGGAATGTAAAACAGGAGATTAGAATCTGGTAATCCATGCTGGCCCTGAAACCCCTGTCCCCCAGCCCCTGCAGTCTGGGCATTTCAGGGACAAATCAGAAGGTGAAGGCATAGACCACGCCCACTACCACAATGTTGCCGATGGTGGCAATGATGGCGACCCACAGCCAGATTGCATCCCGAGACATGGGCTGCGGCTCCTCCTGTTGCCCGTGGGCTATGATTGCAGCTGCATGGACACTGGCTGAGGAGTTGAAGAGCGAATGGTCAGTGCTGTAGTCGTCGTTGGGGGAGTCCATGAATGCTCCCGTCATGACAGGGATCTAAAAAGCAAGAGAGGAAAATCTAAGTACAATCACAGTCCTTATAAAACTGTGGACACTCAGCTGTATTTTCCGGAACCAATGGTGCAAGGTGCATGGGCACTGTCAATGGCATAGGGCATGGGTACACTGGGTGTACCTACTGAATTCTGGTATTGTAGTGACCAGAGGCAAGGAGCACACAGCTCAAGCATGAGGTGTAGATGGAAAAATGGGTGTAATTAGGCTGAATATATTAACAGTTGCAGCTGGATTCAATCATAGCCAATCAAATGACCTCTTTTCATTCCCTTTATGAGCCACACACTTTCTGGCTAGCATATTGTCAGATTCCGTGGTATACCACTATAATGGAAGACAAAGATATACTCATCAGAATAAGCAGAGGAAATGGACGTTCTTGAATGAGAAGTGCAGCATAGGGCACTTTTTCCAAAAATTGAGTTTGAACAAATCTCATAAGAGAAATTTGTTTGAATTTTCTACCATCACAATTTCAATACATTGCCAAAATGTATATTATAATGGCTCTGTTTTAATTTCAGATCAAAGATCACAGAAATAAAATAAGTTGATATCAAATGCTGCTCAAACAAAAGAAATAAATACAATGCATGAGTCCATCATCAATGGCATGGCTTACTGAAAATAAACTGAACTGACTGATATCCTGGTTGGAGAGCAGCTGCCGACTACATGCGTTGCAGGGAACCTTCTCCTTGGGTATGTCTCAAAACCTGTAAGATTTTCAAATGGCACTCCTGTGGTGCGGTGTAGGTACAATTTTTTTTGGCTCCTCAATTTCAAATGTATAGCCAACAGGCTACGTGTATAGCATGACCCACAATTGAACTTAATTTTAAGCCACCTAAGGATATACCATCCAGACAAAACAATAAAACAACTTGTTTATCAGTCAGTGATATTGAGCATTGTTACATTAGCTTGGGAAGAGATAACTAATGCAGTTAATGCATTTACATTTCATGCAGATATCATTTTAACTGTAGTCACATAATTCAAATGAAAAAATAGTTCAAATTGCATTTATTGTCATTACAGACAGGTGCAAGAAAAGGAATAGAATGCAGTACCACAGGGCAACATAAGAATAGCCATAAACAATTATAAACAGAAATAAATACAGGAATTAACATTATAAGAAAGACAATGAACAATAAAGGCAAAGAATGCATTTGTCCAGCTTGGGGGATTCACATCAAAGTCAAATTGGACAGCATATGATTCACCAAAATGGTTGACTGGCTATTGAATAGGTTATGATTTGACTGGGAAAGCCCCAAAATAAGCAACCTGCCATACAGTACACTGGGCTGCGATTTGCACCATAGATCTGGTCTAAGCGGGCAGGTGGCACAGGCGTGAATCGCAGACTATGCTGCACTTCACTGCTTGCTCTTCACTGACACACCCCCAATAGCACATCTCCTTCTACTACTGTGCACAGAAAGTAACAAATTAAAAAACGGGCTCAGTTGTGTCAAGATCCATGAAAAAAATGCCACTTTTCCAGTACGACAGCTCACCTCATGCCATGCACAGGCTGGAAAATACAACCATGCTAGTTCTTCTTTTAATTCAGTGTTTTATTGAGGAATCAGTCATCAATACAAATATTTCTTGCAAACAGTCATTCTCTTAGAAAAACCCATCAAACCCCCCCTCACCCCCCACACACGGGATATATTCAAACATTTAAATATAGTAAGCCAAATTGAAGAAAAATAAATGTTTATAACAATAATAAATATAACATGGAATTTTAATGCAAAAGAAGCATTTTAACTGTGGTTGCAATGTCTCTCCACATCTCTATAGTACCTGATTTAGCGCCATTGAATCTAGCTGAAGACATCTCCATGTGCACAATGTCTAAAAAATCTGCAGCCTGTTTGACAGTTAGCTGGTTTGGTGGCAGCCAGCACTGAACAACAATCTTTCTTGCAGCGGTCACACCAGCCATCCAGATTTTACATTCTTTTTTAGTAAGCTTAGATCTGGAGATGTCAATGAAAAATGCCAGGATCCAACCATAGGCAGATGACAGCACGTTAACCACCTTTACCAGCCCAATTATAAGTTTTTCAAAAGGTTTTTTTTTTTTGTTACAGTTGAAGTCGGAAGTTTACATACACTTAGGTTGAAGTCATTAAAACTCATTTTTAACCACTCCACAGATTTCATGTTAGCAAACTATATTGTTGGCAAGTCAGTTAGGACATCTACTTTGTGCATGACACAAGTAATTTTTCCAACAATTGTTTACAGACAGATTATTTAACTTTTAATTCACTATATCACAATTCCAGTGGGTCAGAAGTTTACATACACTAAGTTGACTGTGCATTTAAACAGCTTGGAAAATTACAGAAAATGATGTCATGGCTTTAGAAACTTCTGATAGGCTAATTGACATTATTTGAGTCAATTGGAGTTGTACCTGTGGATGTATTTTAAGGTCTACCTTCAAACTCAGTGCCTGTTTTCATGACATCATGGGAAAGTCAAAAGAAATCAGCCAAGACCTCAGAGTTCTGGTTGGTGTTTTTATATACACACGCATTACAGCCCTTTTATATATACATATTTACATAGTTCCCCTTTAGGGGAGCAAAGTAATTGAACAAGTTAACCACTTAAAACCGAGGGAATTTTTAAAGAGTCACCTCTGTTGTAAATTCCATTATCCATTATTGTTTTTTATTGTCTTTATTCTGTCATGATTATATGTACTTATAATACTGGACAAATCCAGATTTCTTTTTCCAGTCATACCCCAGGATGTATACAACACCAGGATAAAATTTCAGAGTGGATTGAGCAAAGCAGTAAAATTTGACATGCACTTTCCCAAAGGTGGGCCCAAGTGTCCCCAAAACCTATCCAAACTGCACCAAACCTCTCCAAATTGGAATATTGTGCATATCTTTTTCCCAGCGATATTCCATTTCCTGCAAAACAAATATTCTTTACTTACCCATTCTCTCTTTTTGACTAAGCCCTGGATTTCAGACAAATAGTGTCCTTATGGACAGTTTCTATGTACAAAATGTGTTCATCATGGTTACTTATTGTCAGGGTTCGCCCGGGTCCTTCCAGCACCAGCCGCTAGATGTCGCCAGCACTCCCTTATTCACTTTTGATTTCTTTCACCTGTGTCTGTCCTGATTACCCAGCCTCATTAAGTGTCATCTGTTCCACCTGTGTCTTGTTTGGTTTTCTCTATTTATTCCATGTCTTTCGTTTCCAACTTTGCTCAGTCTTGAGTTTTCATGGACTCTGGTCTTACCTCTTGCTTCTTGTGCACTAAAAGTTCTGCTTGTTGTTAAAGTATATTTGGTCATTTAGAGTGTTTACTTGTTTCTTTGTTATCTGTCCTTTGTGTTCCTGTTTAAGACCTTTGTTTTTTTTGTGTATTAACTTTGTTCATTTTTGGGAGTCTCATCTCCGGTTTATTTTGTCTTCCCTTTGTTTAGCCTTAATTCAGTGTTTTTGTAGTTTTGCTTTGCACTAGTAAAATCTTTATTGTTTGCCACCTCATCTCTGCCTCCACCTTGTTGTCTGCACCTGGGTCCACTCAGTACACCGCCTTACAGCAAGACTGAGCCAAAACATGGACCCAGCAGAAAACCAGCCCCCTGAGATGGAGCGCATACGGGCGGCACTGGCGAACCAGGGGACTGCGATCGGTCGCCATGAGCAGATGCTCCAGCAGCTCCTGGACACCCTGCAATGCCTCGCCCAGGCCGTCCAGCAGAGCCAGGCACAGGCTCCACCTATGGCTCCTGCGCCAACACTACCTCCCATGGTCCCGAGCCCTCCACGTCACCGTGAACCTCAACTGCCAGAGCCAGAGAGATACGACAGTAACCCGGGAGGGTGTCGGGGCTTTCTCATGCAATGCTCCCTGGCTTTCGAGCTCCAGCCATCGCAGTTCTCCACCGAGCCCTCACAAGTGGCGTACATTATCACACTCCTCACGGGCAAAGCACTCTCCTGGGCCACAGCCATCTGGAACCAGAAAACCCCAGCCTGCTTCAGGTACCAGGCTTTCACTGAAGAGATGCACCGGGTTTTTGACCACCCAGTCAACGGGAGGGAGGCATCGACGTGGCTACTCCGGCTCCGCCAGGGGGTACACAGTGTAGTGGATTACGCCATCTCATTCCGCACTCTCTCAGCAGAGTCTGGATGGAACAGTGAGGCACTCGTCGCGACCTTTCAGGATGGCCTCTCTGATGGCATTAAGGACGAGCTGGCATCCCGGGAGGCACAGGATGACCTGGATACGCTCATTGACACAGCCATTCGCATCGACAACCGGCTCCGGGAGAGGCGAAGAGAGCGCTACGCTTCCTCTTCACCACTTCCAGGACACAGAACAGCCCTGGGGACAACATCTCCCGAGCGCTTCCGAGTCTTCCCGAGACCATCTTCAGCGGTGACAGAGGAGCCTATGCAGGTAGGCAGCACACGGCTCTCTCAGTCCAAATGGGACAGGCGGATGAGAGATCGCTGCTGCCTCTACTGTGGGAACCCAGGTCACTTCCGTTCTTCCTGCCCTGAGCTCTCGGGAAAATACAACTCTCGTCCAGGGAAGGGAGAACTGTGACGACGCCAACCATCTCTCCCAAGCCCGAGGCGACCGGGGCCCTGCTGACAGCCTCTCTCGCCTGGGGAAACCAACATCACTCCCTCCAAGCTATGGTGGATTCCGGCGCTGCAGGTAGCTTCCTGGATGTGGAGCTAGCTAAAGACCTAAAGATCCCGCTGGCACCTCTGGAGCGCCCTCTTACGGTCACGGCCCTGGATGGAAGACCACTGGGCTCCGGCAGCGTGTATCACCTCACCGCCCCCCTTTGGCTGTCAATGGAGGGAAATCATTCTGAGGTCATCCAGCTCCACCTCATCCGCTCTCCTGAATTCCCGCTGATCCTGGGCTACCCATGCCTGGCTCGCCACAACCCACGTTTCAATTGGGCCACTGGGCGTCTCACCGAATGGGGGCCAGCCTGCCACGCCACCTGTCTTTGTTCCAGTCCATCCCCTCACCCTCTCGAGTCTCCAGTCTGTTCTCAAGTTCCAGTCCATGTCCAAGCTCCGGCCTCTTCTCAAGCCCCAGTCCATTCCCAAGTTCCAGTCCACGTCCTAGCTCCAGTTCATGTTCAAGCCCCTGTCCATCCCGAGTCTTCACGAGTGCCCCACGAGTACGCAGACCTGAGGGAAGTATTCAGCAAGGGACGGGCCACCACTCTTCCCCCCCCATCGGCCATATGATTGCGCCATCGATCTCCTGCCTGGCACCTGCCCCCCTCGAGGACGTCTCTTCTCTCTCTCTGCCCCTGAGACTGCTGCCATGGAGGAGTACATCCGGGATGCGCTCACCTCTGGGTTTATCCGCCCTTCCACCTCCCCGGCTGGCGTGGGCTTCTTCTTCGTGGGCAAGAAAGATGGTGGTCTGCGTCCCTGTATTGACTACCGTGGCTTGAATAAGATCACAGTCAAGAATCGCTACCCACTCCCGCTCATGTCCACAGCTTTCGAGCAACTCCAAGGCGCCACCATCTTCACTAAACTCGACCTTCGAGACGCTTACAATCTCGTCCGTGTCCGCGAGGGGGATGAGTGGAAGACTGCCTTTATTAATCAAAATTGAGACTCCTCTTTTCTTTGAGTTATATGAGGCTAAATATATTTGATTGAAATGCTGAGTTAACTTCTTGTGTTCCATTTCTGGTAATTTGGCTTCTTGTAGTAGACACACATCAGCTTGTAATTTTTTGAGATGGTTTATAATTTTGGTTCTTTTTGCCGATGAGTTGATTCCATTCCAGCTAACAAACTTTAATGCTACAGACATTAGTTTTTACACTTAATGACATTTTTGTGGTGCAATTGTACATATTTTGAAACAGCGTACTCCGTGCAAACTTCCCTACATCCATGAAATGCACACATACAGCATACAGAACAGAAGAGACATGAAACTGAAGTGGAGAGGGAAAAGAAAACAAACAAACAACAAAAAAACGAAGAAAAACAACAAAGGACTTAAAAGACATGTGAGAACACAAAAAATGACATACAGGGAACAGTATGCTATATTGTGGAGACAACAGTGTGTAAGTTGGGTGTTCTATTTTAACCCTTCAATGCCTTCTGTTGGGTGATATTGTGATCTACTGGAAGATGTAAAAACCATCAATTAATAAAATGAGTTATGTAAAGAATATGAACATACAAACATAAATATACACGCCTAGCTAAGTCATACCTGCATACACACACACACACATGCAAAAGCCCACATGCTGGATGTGTGATCTTACACATACATACATACATACATACATGTATATATACACACGCCTATATATACACACACACACACACGCACACACATACCTACATATACTCAGACATACACACATACATATATGTATACACAAACACACACACACTTATGTACATGAGAAAAACAATACATTGTCTAAGTAGGCACTATTTTGTGTTACGAATGGGTACAATGATTGCGCAAATGATGTATGACACGTGCGCATTGATCTGAGTAGTTGAACTTGAGTCAACACCATTAAAAGTTATGGAAAAATAGCAGTTCCTGTTAAACTCATTATTTTACTACTGTCTATTTACTACAAAGAATTCAGGCAGTGTAGTAAAAGAGGGCACATACAGAAAATGTGTAAATCAAAGCAGTATGATAAACAGACAAAGAAAACTGGAAAAAGAGACAGAAAGCTGCATGAAGTGACTGAAACAGACTCAAATGATTCACATGAAGAAGACTTGTCATGTCTTGAGCTGTACACAATAAAAGACTCTGATGATGAAGTGATATGGCTGACACCACAAGTACAGGGAGTTGCATTGAAGATGGAACTGGATACTGGATCAGCTCTGTCAGTGATCTCATACAAGGACTATAAAGAAAAGTCCCCAAATCTGAAGCTAAAACGCACCGCAGTGAGACTGAAAACATACACAGGTGAAAGAATAACTCCCATTGGGAAACTGAATGTAATAGTGAAATATGAGAAAAAGAGATGCAACTTGGAGCTTTATGTGCTGAAAGACGGAAGTGTGCCATTTTTCGGACGTGAATGGCTGAGGAGCATCCGCCTCAACTGGCATGAAATAAAGACAATGAGACTGGCCTCAAAGCAGAGCACATGCTCTACAGATGAAACACTGAATCAGATACTGGACAAGCACGGACAGGTGTTCCGAGAGGGAATCGGTACCCTGAAAAACATCAAAGCACAGATCGTACTGGAGGACAACGCAAAGCCAAGATTTCACAAGGTGCGTCCTGTGCCGTATGCCTTACGCCCTAAGGTAGAAGCAGAGCCGCAGCACTTGGAAGAGCAGAGAATCCTCACTAAAGTGGAATAGTCTGACTGGGCTACGCCAATAGTACCGGTGGGCAAGAAAACAAGTGACAATGTATGTATCTGTGGCGATTTTAAGGTTTCAGTGAAAACTGTGCTTCGTACAGACCAGTACCCGCTCCCACGCATAGAAGACATATTTGCGTCAATGGCGGATGGCAAGCACTTCTCAAAAATTGACCTTGCTCAGGCGTACTTACAGATGGAGGTGGAAGAGACATCACAAAACTATTTGGTAATAAATACACACAACGGTATATATCAATATAACAGAATGGTGTTTGGTATCGCCAGTGCCCCAGCTGTATGGCAACGTGCCATGGACTAAGTGTTACCAGGCATCCCTGGCACACAGTGTTTTTTGGATGACATAATTGTCACTGGTGTTGATGACGAGACCTATCTGGCTAACCTACAGGCAGTACTGGCTAGGTTAGAGGAGTATGGACTGAGGGCAAACAAGAACAAATGCAAGTTCTTTCAGGATGCCATCGTGTACTGTGGACATAAAATCGACAGACACGGACTCCACAAAACTCAGGACAAAATTGATGCAGTTTTGAATGCACCCAAGCAAGAAAACGTGAGCCAGCTACGCTCATTCTAGGGCCTCATCAACTATTATCACAATTTCCTACCACACCTCTCGACTGTGTTGCACCCTCTGAACTCCTTGCTGCAACTAAACGTCAAATGGAAGTGGAGATTGTACACAGGCGTTCAACACTGCTAAGCAGCTCATCACATCAGAGGAAGTGCTGACCCACTTTGACCCCAGTCTTCCCCTGCGCCTTGCCTGCGATGCTTCGCCATACGGCATTGGCGCTGTACTATCGCACAAAATGACTGATGGATCCGAGCAACTAATCGCATTTGCATCAAGGTCTCTAAACTCCGCCGAGCGCAATTAGCCCTGAGTCTGGTATGGGGGGATGAAGAAGTTTAATCAGTATTTATATGGAAGACACTTCACCTTAATCACAGACCACCAGCCCCTCGTGTCTATCTTTAACCCTCAGAAAGGCATTCCAGCCATGGCAGTGGCACGCTTGCAACGATGGGCTTTGTTTCTAGGTGCTCACACCTACAGCTACTGTGTTCCACATGACACACATGGAGCCTCTTCCTGTCACAAGTGCTCCGGTGCAAAAAGAGACTAACAGAGACCCAACCCTGTCCAAGGTGTATGACCTGACACTGAATGGTTGGCCGGCTCATGGCGACCCCCAGCTTTCTGCGTACTAACCCTCAGAAAGGCTGTGTAATGTGGGGTACCCGTGTCGTCATACCACCAAAGCTGCGTTCGAGAGCGCTAGGATCGCTACACAAAGGACACCTCGGCGTAGTCAAGATGAAAAGCCTCGCTAGAAGCTATGTCTGGTGGCCAGGCATAGACAGCCAAATAGAAGACCTGGCTAAATCCTGCACTGGTTGCCAGCAAAAACTGCGCCAGACGCAGACGGCATCTATCCACACTTGGGAGTGGCCTACCACCCCTTGGCAGCGCATACATATTGACTACGCAGGACCCTTTATGGAACGAATGTTTCTCGTTTTGGTCGACGCCCACTCAAAGTGGCCGGAAATCTTTACAGTGAAACAGGCAACAGCCACTAACACAGTGGATCTCCTCCATACAGTCTTTGCACGCACATGTATACCCCAACAGCTGGTAAGCAACAACGGTAGTCAGTTTACTGGAGAGGAGTTCCAGAGCTTCCTCAAGAAAAACGGTGTGAAACACATTACTTCAGCTCCTCACCATCCTGCAACGAATGGACAAGCTGAACATTTCATCCAGTCGTTCAAGCAGTCGATGAAAGCAAGTAGGAAGGAGGGAACACCGCTGCAGCAAAAAGTAGCCAACTTCCTACTGGCATACAGAAACACTATTCATGCAACAACAGGACACACACCAGCAATGCTCTGAGATCACATTTGGACTTGATGAAAACAGACATGTAGTGTCCCACTACAGAAATGCAAAAGAAAACAAGAACCTTTGACATCGGACAAAAAGTGCTCGCCAGAGACTATAGGGGCTCAAACCAGAAATGGCAGCTGGGAAAGATTCTGTCACAGACAGTTCGCCTGATATACACTGTGAGTGTTGGAACCAATATGGTCTGGTGCAGGCACGTAGACCAAATCCTGGATGCAGCAACTCGTGAAGTCACAGCGCAATCTGACAGCTCAGCTGAACCTCGGGACTCGGATGAGTTCACTCTCACAACACCAGATGTGTTTGGTGCAAACAGTGACACTGAAACTCAGCAGACTGTTGAACCTACTTCTCAGAGTCCAACTGACTCTGGTCCACCAATCAGACACTACCCTGAGAGAAATCGCAGAGCACCTCAGAGGCTTGACTTATAGTCATTGACAGACAGTTGGTTTGTTTGTATTAAAAAAAAAATGTTGGATGTCAGCGAAATAAGATGTACCTGATCTACATTTGTGTTGTATATCATAATCATACAGTGCCATATTTTTGTTGTAGTTAATGTTACTGAAATGTGATACTTACCTGAAGCATTGTATTATTTGTTTGATGTTTACTAAGAGTAAGTACATCAAAGCTGGAAGGGAGGAATTGTACATGAGAAAAACATTACATTGTCTAACTATTTTGTGTTACGGATGGGTACAATGATTGCGCAATGATGTATGACTCGTGCGCATTGATCTGAGTAGTTGAACTCAAGTCAACACCATTAAAAGTTATGGAAAAATAGCAGTTTCTGTTTTTTACTACTGTTGTGTAAAAGTGAGAACATAACACACACACATGTGCACGCACATACACACATGTGTGTATATATATATATATATATATATATATATATATATACACACACACACATCTATACAAACGCACACTCATATTCACATACATATAGTATATCCGTAAATACGTACATACATATCTATTAAGTAGTTGTAATTGCTTGTTTATATACATACAGCCACATACACACATACTCAGACCTGCCAACCTGCACGCATTTTGTGTACCAACCACGCAATTCTTGGTCAAAATATGCAGGTACGACATGCCAGTTGAAACTACGCAAAAAAAAAAATATTATTGTAATTTAATTACGGAAAACAATCAATTAATACAAAACAATACCGTACATTTATTCGGTATTTAAACTACATCCCTCGGATTGAACCAGATGCTACGACCTTGTGCTTGTGGTTCTGTAACCCCTCCCCGACCCACTCAACATCCACTGATACGCAGCAGTACTTTATTATCCACCGAGGCGTAACGCTGCATTGCTGAGGTAAAATGGGAAGTGGGGAGTAATAATCAAGCACAAAAATGTGACCGTAATGTTAACATATTAAACGTTAAAACATGTTCGGTAACTTTATGAGATGATGCATTTCAAGGGGTATATCCTAATGAGATACATTTGTGTATATAGTTAGCCGTAGTAGTAGTTGTCTTGAGTTCACTTCACTTATTCCCATGAATATTAGATTGTTGCACATGCTGCGTTACTGGATGTCTAGAATGGTTTCTTTCGTGTTTTTGTTTTCGGTGAAGATGGTGTTGACCTGGGCAGAGAGTGTGTTGATTGTAAGCTTTAGCTCCTTGTTTTCTATCTGTAGTGTTTGTGATTTGCTGCACTCAAGACTCGCCTTAAAGTAGTAACATGGTGGTTTTCACACTTTCTCAGTTTTATGTGCTATTTGCACAAGAGGCATTGAAGAAACACGATGAGTAAAGTATTCTTCTTTATTTTTATTTTTTTGAGAAATATGCGTTTTAAATTTATTGTCCTATTTTCAACCAGTTGAGAATGTTATCAACTTAGTGCGTCACAAGTGCAGTAACTACTCCCCTTTCCACGCCCCATAAAGAAATCTGACTGGACACACCGTCCTCCTAGTGTGCTGTGAAGTTTAGGTAGCAAACAACAAGGCTCAATCCTTCTGACGTAATTTACATAGAAACTATACGCTCAGATCGCCTAGTTTCACTCACTGTGGCCAAGCAGAATCGATAATGTTTCAGAAAATATATAACTTTAAAAGGTTTAATTCAATCTTCTACTGGGACTTTTCCCGTTTATTGAGGGTGTGAAAGAAAATTTCGGTGCAGCTGACTAATCAAATTTTTTTCAGATTTACCGTTCGATTGAGCAAGTATCATTCAAAGTACGTTTGTATGGGTTAGTGCTGTCCGATTGTGCTGGCTACTTCACATTAACCTTGTATGGCAATCAGTAAAGGCTAACAGCACAGCACCACTTAATTATTGTCACTTCTATCACATTTTGGATAGATTTGGAGACGCTGGGTACACTGCTTAGTTTTTGCTTCATACAGCTATAGTAGTTCTACATATCCACCCTTAGATTTTATGAACTTGTGGTCAAGAAGTCTTTGATCTAGCACATGTATAGTTTAACCTGCTGTATATATGCAATCTCTCAGCATTTCATTGCAAACTTAAAAAGTGCAAATTCATTTTTGATTTTTTGTCACACAATTGCATTTGTGGCACTTTTTCTTCCAAAATTATGAATATAAACTAAGCTGCGTTAGTATTGTAAATTGGACAAATTACTTGCTTCATTTTTCAAGTCTCTGTGGTGTTCACATCTGGAGTTATAAAGCTTTAAATAGGGTACCCCCTAAATGGGCAAGGATTGGCAAGATTTGACTTGTGCGCTAAGGGGTTAAAATCTTTTATGTCCGCGTGAAGTAATTCCAGAATTGACAGTTTATTGTTTATTGAGTTGAGTACACTCAATTTATTGAATTGAGTACACTGACCTCAATGGTGGTGGTTCCGTCTTCTGTTTCGGTGGACCAGTCTCGCCTCGGTTGTTTCTGTGGTGCACTCATGACGCACAATCTGTGAAAGTAGTCGTCGACAAAGTTTTCTAATTTCTCCAGAGTTTTGATGGTATAATCCAGGAAAAATGACAGTTTGGTTTGTTTGATTGCTGTTTCAGGAGAGTTTGGAAAGTAGTTTAATTAAGTTTAGTAGTTTGTTTGGTTAATCTAGCTGCAGGGTGCCGCCATGCTGGATCTCACCCGTTGTCTTGCGTACTCACACTCATCACACCCCGGATCCTCACTCCTGGCCAGAGGCATGAGCTCTTTCTCCAAGGTTTCGGGGGGTTTTTCTTTGCAAGTGAATGTATTCTTCGGCCATCCACTACATTGGTCTTCTGTGGTCTACCAAGTCCTTTGCTATTGCTGAACTCACCAGTGCATTTTTGCCTCCTAACAATGTACCAAACAGTTGGTTTTGAAATATGCAATGTTTCGACTATGTCTCTGATCAATTTATAATAATTTTAGACCTCATGATGGCCTACTTAACTGGCAGTGACACTTATTTGTCCCTGATTCTGAGAGACAATAGCAACAGTATTCAAATGCAAATGTCGTGCCTAGAATCAACTCTGGACCTTTTGTTAGCTTTCTTGTATATGAACTATTAACACTAGAAAGGGTGTGTTTTTTTATTACCTTAAACTGCCAAGCCTTACGCCCAGTGGCATCAGGCTCCTTCAGCATTACAGTATCGATGTCAGCACCCACATGAACCTAATTTCATAAATATTATGAAACATTAGGTTGCAGAACTATTTTCTTGAAATAAAGGACATGACTGTTTCAGTTTCAACATTTTTATTAGTAATATATATTGTTTTTGTTATATAGGTAAGGAAAATTGTGCCATGGCGTATTACAGGCACATTGAGAAAAGTTCTAAAATATGCAAAACAAACACATAAAATTGAGAGGTAGTTAACGTAATACAAAGTGCAATATTTAAAAAAGTAATTTCTTCCGTCATAATGAATTCCGCTCACATCTCCTTTCCCTTGCTCCTGCTATTTTGATTGAACTTTTACATATGTACAGTCTCTCTCCCCTTTCTCATCAATTCCACAGGGCACACATAGCTTTGGTTGTGTGTGCAGTCCCTGCTCACACAAACATCAATGGCATTTCATTTCATTTAGCCTTATTCCGACTGCATTTGCCGAACTGGCACTGCATTTTCTTCCCAGGTGAAGTAAGGTAATGCGGTCACCGTGGCTGCTTTGGCAGCTGCTGCTTCTGTCTTCAACTTCATGTAATTTTCACTCAGCTTGCATGCCAGGTCCATGATGAACTCATCCGATATGGATGAAAATACCCTCAAATTAAAGCTGAAAGTCTGCACTTCAAGCTCATTGTCATTGTATCCTTTCAAACTCAAAGTGCTAGAGTACAGAACCAAAATAACAAAAAATGTGTCACTGTCCAATGAATTATGGTGCTCACTGTATTAGCGCACAGACACACAGTTGGGTGCATTTATTTCATTTCAGTGGGACAATGCAAGGCTAAAAGATGGATGGAGCACATATGTACCCACATACATATTTAAAAGCACTCAGTGTGTTGTGCCCTGAGCAATCATTAGAGCTGGATCAACAGTAATAACAACATCGCTCACAGCACCACACTGCCAGCAGTAAAGGCTTCAGAGCATGACTAGCTCCTAGCCTCCTAAACTCATTCCAAACATTGGTGTTTCAGAGTGAACCTAACAGGTTAACTGAAGTCTATGAGCAACATGAGCTGCATGTTGGTGATGGCAAGAAATGAAGTAAAACTGTTTGATTAAAGGTGCTTGAACTGAGAGACACTAAAAGTTTGGAAGACTATTCTGGATGATTGGATCAGATTGTGTGTGTGTATGTGTGTGTTTGTACGGAGGGTGATGTGCTCCCCACATTCATGTTCAAATCTGTATTATGCAGTCTACCTGAGGGCACAGGCCGGTGCATGCACGATAACATGTGCAAAAACGTACTCTTATGTGTTTGAAACCTCAAACGAACTTACTACATACTACAGCCTACATGAGTATGTACAAGACAGATAGTATAACAGCTAGTATGTACATGTTTTGGTTACTGTGGCATACTGGTTAAGTGGTCACACACCTGGATCGTGTCACAAATCAGTCCAGGATTTAAAAGTGTGCTTCTTTCCACAGTAGGCGTCTGAGACCAGCGATCCCCAAAGACAAAGAGACAATGTCACGAGAGAAGTGAGTTGAGAAAGCTATGATTTGAAAATTTATTTTGTCTTTGTTTCAGTTTTTTATTTTCACCCCAATCCCCTGAGGGTGACGGATTAAGTCTACGTGTTGTTTATTTTCATGAATTAAGAACTCTCTTAATTCTATTTCTCTCTCTCTCTCTGTGTGTGTGAATAAAAACCCTGGAGTGATCCAGAATTCCTGCATCTCCCTGTGTCCAGCTCTTCTGTCCCTACCAGGGTGGTGACAGCATGTGACAGTTACCCGTGCCATGGACCTGTGGTCATCAGTAGCCTTTAAAACATGTCTCAATGCAACTAAAAACCCACCTCAAGCTTTGCAAGAATTTTGTAAATATTTGTGAAATTATTTGTTCATGCCGAGCGAAACAGTTACAAGCATTTACTCTATAGTCTTTCAGTGGCTAGCCACCATTACAATATGAACCATTGGATAATTTACCATTTAATGTCTTTGCTCTCAGTTTATGTTGAAATATTCCACTTTTGTCATTACAATCTTTGTTTATATGTTTCTTATCAATGTACCAAGACACAAACTCCCACATACCCATTTTTTAGAGTTGCCAGCTCCTCCAACTTCCCAGTGGCGGATTACTTTCCTTTTCTTTATTGCTTGAACAAAGTTACAAAATAAAATGAAACGAAAATCATAAACGCAGCCTCAGTGTGAACTCCCAGTCTTGGCTCCGAACTGTGGAGAGCAGCATACCTTTAAGCACCTGGGCTGATTAGTTAACGCAACCCAGGTGCGTGTGCTCTCTTCACCAGCCGGCACAACAGAGACCAATCTGCTTCTGTGACAGACAGAATGCTACACCATTATATCAGTTTGTGTGTCTGTATGTGCATTTTATTATATGGCCAAGTGTCACTTGCGCTCCATACTGCATCTTCTATAGAACATTTTACATTAATAGATTTTGTGGTAATTTGACTTAAACGCTTTGAAAGTTAAGACAGATTCTGTTTTCAGAAGGTGAACTATGGGGCATATTTAAGTGGTTTTGGGGCTGCATGAATGTTGCCCCCCTCATTTCTATCATAACCTGTGGCTCACTTGTAGGAGCTACAGTCTGGAATGATGAAAAGTTTGGACTACAGATTCTTTGCATATGATGTCACAAACTGGCGCGCTTTCCAGATAGAGGGCAGGCAACTGGAGGCACATTTCTGAGGCAATTTGGCAATGACCAACAACACTGCAGCAATGCCTATGGTTTGCGTTGTTTACGGCTGTTCCAACCAATCAAATCGGGGAAAAACAAGGGCTACTTTCGAGTCCCGAAAATAGAGGTACACATAGGGGAGAAGTTTAAAAAAACTCACAGAGAAACGGCGGTAGACATGGATCAAAAACCTCCGTCTTAAGTCTGGAGGAGCGGATTCCGACAATGCTTGTGTATGCAGTGACCAATTAGTGAAAGGTAAGGCTAAAGTCATTTTGCTACCTACATAGCTAGCTAAAACTGACAAAAAATACAAACCAGGGTGGTGATATCGCAGGAAACATAGCTAACTACATCTGCGATATTATCACACTGTGGTGTTTGTTCTGCAGCTAGTGTTTCGCAGTTTTAGTTAGCTAGCTAGTTAGCTACCGGGAGATAGCTGTTTTAGCTGGCAAGCAAGCCAGAATCCTAGGCCAGTCAAGATGTCGAAAAAAGAAAAATTGACATTCAGTCATATTTCCAAAACACAGTGAGTGATGAAACAATATGATCATTTTCTTGTGATTGTTTTATGATCTGAACAACTAAGGGCCGGCCCGACCCAATAAACAAAGTAAACATTTGTTTAGGGCCCCGCGATTGGTTCGGGGCCCCCTCCCTCCAAGATAATAATGTTTTTTATTTTATTTTTTTCCCCCAACCAATTCATCTAATAAACAGTACACACAACTGTAACAATGAAATGTAGTATGTTTCGTTTCGTATATTTTTCTAAATTTCTTAAACCTAATTTTGGAACTAGGAAGGAGGATTTTAAATTGTGGGTGCTGCGCTGCGGACGATGCGCACAGCACAGTTTAATGTTAGATTACCGCCGACTGGCAGGCGAGGTTAGTGTCTACTGTTAATGTCAACTGCCAGCAGTAGCTAGGTGTCTACTGTCCAGCTGCCATGAAACGAATGTACCCATCTGGGTCAGAACGTTAGCCACCTGTTCTGAAATAAATCTGGCATAAGGAGGTGAGGATTGCGTTGCGTGTTTGTTTGTTTTTGTCACATTTATTTGTAACGCACTGCGTGGTAAACTGCATAAACCATAACAGCACCAACATGTTAGCTTAGCTAGCTAGTTACAAACTTTAGCTAACAATGTTGAACTTAATTAATGTTTTCCGAGGTGCCGGCGAAGGTTGAGATAATGACCCTACACGCTAACGTTAGCTAGCTAGCTAGTCAAAGTTAGCCTTTTGGATATTTTAAGTGTTTATTTCACCCTTTCTACTCTGAGAATTGTGTTCCCTAAGACAATAGCTTTTTCATTAATCTAAATAAGTCATATTCCTCTCGTTCCCCATGTTTTTTGTCTTTGCCTCGTGTATCTTGTTTCTCTGCACTATCTTTGTTCTCCCCCCACAGAGTCGGCGTTCCGCTGTGACAGCTCTGCAATTCCCAATCCCCAGCTGATTTCCTTCACCTGGTCATGCTGCATTCTGCATGGTTTTTCCCCAGCTTATATTCTCTGTTTGCCCGCAGATCTTTGCCAGATCGTACCCCGTTCAGTCGCGTGTTTTCTCAGTCCGGTTAAAAGACACGTATTTCGGTTTATTCTATTTTGGAAATTCTCCCAGCCGTAGCCTAGCTCACCTGCCTGCTCCCTCGTTCCCTTTCAGTGTTTTTTTGCTTCTCCTTGTTAACCTTTGTCTGTCTGTTTGTTTCCCCAGTGCTCCCAGTCTGCGTCCTCGTCTCTTGTCCCGTCTCCTTGTCTGTCTTTATTTTTTCCCTCCTCTGCCTGCTGGGTCCAGCCTGCATCCGCCGGCCTCCCAGTCCAGCTCCTTCTGCCAGTCCAGCCCTGCCCGGTCCTGCCAGTCCAGTCCTGCCCAGTCTTGCCAGTCCAGTCCTGCCTGGTCTTTTCAGTCCAGTTCAGCCCAGTCCGACCAGTCCAGTCCAGTCCTATCCAGCCAGCCAGCCCGATCTGCTTCAGCTCCCGTTCCAGCCTTCCTGTGCGCGTCCGCCTGAATCTGCATCGCCATCTAAATTTCTCCTGCCTGTCTTCTCCAATAAACCACTCAGTTTGCATTCCCAGAATTTCCTGTGTCTGAGTCCTGCATTTGGGTCCACCTGATCGGTATCTCACAACAGAATGATCTGGCCAGTGATGGATCCAGCGAACCCGGATCAGATGCGGATGGTGCTTGCCTTCCAGGGGGCTCTTGTGGGGCAGCATGAACAGACCCTGCGGGATCTCACAGACCAACTGAGATCGCTAGTGGACAGATCGGCAATCAGGTAACCCAGCCCTGCCAGTCTCGGTACCCAGAAAGCCCCATATTCCTACACCAGAACGCTACGCCGGAGACTTGGGAAAATGCAAGGCCTTCCTAATGCAATATGATCAGGTATTTTCACAACAACCTATGACTTACTGGGAGGATCAAGCCAAAATAGCCTTTATCTCCTCACAGGTTCTTCTCTGGCTTGGACTACTACTGTTTGGGACAGACCGTATTCCGCTCACCAAACCTATTCCAGTTTTGTCTTCGAAATGAGGAAGGTGTTCGACCACCCAGTGTATGACAGGGAAGCCGAACGGCACCTTCTTTTCCTACAGCAGGGTTCTCGCAGTGTCGCCAAATATTCGGTGGAGTTCCTGACCTTGTCCGCCGTCCAAGTGTAATGATCCGTAAAGGACGAACTGGTAGTGAGAGATGATTCTAACGATCTAGAATCCCTGATCTCCCTAGCTATCAGGCTGGACAATCGCCTCCGTGAGCGCCGCAGGGAAAAGCCTCGGCATCCTGCACCTGTTCAGCTGACCGTGCGGTCCAGTCCAGCTCCTACTTTAAGACCCCATGCGCCTCCCAGTTCCCCCAGCTCCGTCAATGCCACTGAAGAACCTATGGAAATAGGAAGAACCCACATCACTCCAGAAGAACGCCTCCGGAGCCAAAGTTCGGGACTCTGCCTCTATTGTGGTCAACCCGGCCACTTCCAGGTTTGCCTGTCCAGTTCGGCCAAAATAGCGCACTCACCAGTGAGAGTGGGGACACTACTTCCCCGCACGCCACTTCACACAGTCTCTGACTAGACGCCACGCTGATACGGGGACCCCAGCCTCTCTCCCTGGTCGCCCTGGTGGATTCCGGTGCTGATGTGAATTTCCTAGACACCGTCTTAGTGTCGCGAACGGGCATTGCCACCCAGCCACTCGACGCCCCCATGAATACCTGTGCAGTGGATGGAAGAGCCCTCAGCAAAGTGACACACATTACCAAGCCCCTACAACTCCTGTTATCAGGTAATCATTACAAAACCATACAATTTCAAGTCATTCCTTCTCCAAATTCCCCCATTGTATTAGGTCAGCCCTGGCACAGCCCACACATCGACTGATCCACTGGTAAGGTGCTGAGCTGGACTTCACATTGCTAATCCGCCTGCCTCAAGTCCGCTCCTGCCCCTCACCGGTCGCCGAACCTCCTGACCTGACCTGTGTTACCCCCGTGTACCAGGAGCTGGGAGAGGTATTCAGCAAACACCGCGCTCTCTCACTGCCCCCTCATCGCCCTTATGATTGTGCCATAGATCTGCTTCCTGGAGCCCCCTTGCCTTCGAGCCGGCTGTTCAACCTGTCCCGACCTGAGAGGAAGGCGATGGAGACCTATATTCGTGACTCCCTTGCGGCAGGAATAAGACCTTCATCTTCTCCAGTTGGAGCCAGGTTTTTTTTTGTCTCGAAGAAGGATCAATCTCTGCGCCCCTGTATTGACTACCGGAAACTTAACAACATCACAGTAAAGATTAAATACCCTCTTCCACTAATCAATTCTGTCTTTGAACCCCTCCAGGAAGCCACCATCTTTTCGAAACTGGACCTCTGGAATGCATACCACCTGGTTCGCATAAGCAATCTGGAAGAAGACATCCAGTACGTGAGACAAGTGTTACAACGATTTCTAGAAAACCAATTATTCGTTAAAGCAGAGAAGTGTGAATTCCATGTTACCTCTGAGAGTTTCCTTGGGTACATCATCGAAGACGGACAGGTTAGGACGGATCCGGAGAAAATACAAGCCATAGCAGAATGGCCCAGACCCTTCTCCCAGAAACAGCTCCAACGGTTCCTGGGGTCCGCAAATTTTTACCGACGGTTCATCCGCGACTACAGTTGGGTGGCCGCGCCCCTTACCCACCTTACCTCATCCAACATCCCCTTCACCTGGACCCCGAAAGCCGACTCCGCTTTCGCTGACCTCAAGAGACGGTTCACTTCAGCACCAGTCCTGGTCCACCCCGACCCTGCTCGCCAGTTCATTGTTGAAGTGGATGCGTCCGAGACTGGAGTTGAAGCGGTCCTGTCTCAGAGGTCAGTAAAAGACCAGAAGTTACACCCCTGTGCCTTCTTCTCTTGCAGGCTGTCACTGGCGGAGCGGAACTACAATGTCGGGAACCGGGAGCTGCTCACGGTGATGTTGGCCCTGGAGGAATGGAGGGATTAGCTGGAGGGAGCTGAGCAACCTTTCATGGTCTGGACAGATCACAAGAACCTGGCGTACATCCAGACTGCGAAGATGCTTAACTCCCGCCAGGCTCGCTGGGTCTTCGGGCGGTTTAACTTCACCCTAACTTACCGTAAAGCCTGATGCACTGTCCCGTCAGTTTACCGGCGACAGCAGCCCGACAGAACCCGACACCATCCTGCCCTCATCCTGAGTGGTGGCTGCAGTGTCCTGGGAGATCGAGTCGGTGGTCAGAGAAGCCCAGCAGAGTCAACTCGATCGCAGAGCTAACCCTGATCTTTGCCTGTTGTGCCAGTTTCTGCCCGCTGCCAGGTCCTGCAGTGGTTCCACTCCTCCCAATTCGCCTACCACCCAGGAATACGCCGTACCCTGTCCCTTCTTAAGCATAGTTTCTGGTGGGAATCCATGGAGACGGATACCTAGTCCTTCGTCCTCGCCTGCACAGTATGCACACGCAGCAAGTCCTCGCACTGTCCCCTTGCTGGTCTCCTCCGCCCTCTACCTGCCCTGGGCCGGCTCTGGAGTCACATCGGGCTAGACTTTGTTACCGGACTACCACTATCAGAAGGTAACACAGTCATCCTTACCATCGTTGACCGATTCTCCAATGCGGTCCACTTCGTGCCCCTCCCCACACTTCCCACAGCACTGGAGACCGCAGACCTTGTGCGCTACGTGGTCCGCCTCCATAGCATCCCCACTGAAGTCTTCTTGGACTGGAGGCCGCAGTTTGTCTCTGAGGTGTGGAGGGCATTCTGTCGGGCTCTGGGGGCATCTGTCAGTCTCTCCTCAGGCTATCACCCCAGACTAACGGGCAGATGGGGAGGGCAAACCAAGACCTGGAAGCTGCGCTGCGGTGTGTGTCTGCTCGTAATCCCTCCTCCTGGAGTAAACACCTCGTCTGGGTAGAGTATGCACACAACTCGCTCGTCAGTGCTGCTACCGGATTATCACCCTTTGAAGTCACTTTATGCTACCAGTCCCCGCTGTTCCCGGCCCAGGAGTAGGAGATCGCTGTGCCATCCACATACCATCACTATTAAAATGTGAGTCCTGTAAAAATTGACATAATAAACTGTCTAAATGTAAAAAACCAACTTCATACATATACGTTTAGTTATATTAATACAACCTTATTTACTATATCAACTTTAAGACAAGCAACACGCTCAGAATTATCTCATCGCGACCCATTAAATCCAATGGCACAGACGTTGCTTCATAATTTCAAACTGCTTTCCTAACGGCTACTTTGCGTCCTGCGACTTGGGTTACAACTAGGGTTGAGCCGAATACTCGGATGAAACGACTATCCGGTACGGATAATGTACTTTTTACGAGCACGAGTACCATCCGAGTAAAATGTGTCAATATCCGTACTCGTGGTGAAGGAAAATCCTCATTGGGTAGCTGTGTCCAGCCAGACACAGAGCTCCTCCTCTACACAGAGCTTATATAAAGTTCACTGCACTGCTGTCCACACAACACAACACAATCTTGCCATCGTAACAGCCACTCTGTCCACAGGGATCTATTATCTATTGTCATATATTCTCAATAAAATGAAGTTTGCAATTCTCAGATTCGGCTCAACACATTATTCTCACCATAGCTAAACACACATTTACTGGACATTCACATGTAAGCACATATTACTGATTACAAACGGACATTTCTAGCTTCTGGCTTGCTACAATTGGGGCTAACTAGCCAGTTAACTAGCTGCTACAGTGGGGCTAACTAGCCAGTTATCTAGCGACTACATGTTATAAGCATGTACTTGTATTTTCTAACATTCAGCGATCTCATACACACACTCTACTAGCATCATTGAGAGCCAGGCCTGGTTCAGCCCCAGATTAATTGTTTTAGGTGATGGATCAGTCTTAATAGGAGGAGACAAACACACTAGAAGTTGGGTCCAAACGAGTATCATGATAGGCGGACAGACTCTTCTCAGAGGATGGAAGAATGAGGGTGTGACCTCAAGCCATGAATGGGCTGCCGAGATGGCAAGACTGGCAGCATTTGAAAAGATGTCCTATAAAAGATTTGGAAGATTGGATGTATATATTAAAAATGGGGCAAATACCTAACTTTTCTGGAGGGCTTCTGACATGGGACATATTCTGTGGGGAGACGTATGTTTTGTGTTTAGTGTCTTAATACATGCATGGACAAAAATATTTACTTCTTTTGTACTTCCTTGTCTCGTCGCTGATCTGTTTGCTGAGCTTTGTCTTCTTCTAAATATTTGTGTCCAATGCATAGGATGGAGTGTATTTATGTTGACAACCAAGGCCAGTTGTGTATGTGGTGATGACGAGTTGTAGGGGTGAGGGTGGGGGGTTTGTATGTATAATTTGTGATGCATACTATTTTGTACTTTGTTTAAGAAATAATAAAATGTTAATCAGAAAAAAATCGTGGAAATAATTCACCCTCTAACAATATCTTAGCTTTTTATAGCCCTGTAGCAACTAATAATGTAATAAACTACCAATAGTGTAATAACTCCCAATAACGTAATCCATTTCAAATTTTTTATGTAATAAAAACCAATAATGCAATTAGTAGTAGTAGTATTAGTAGTAGTAGTGTACTTTATTGATTCCCGGGGGAATTTGCACTGTTGCAGCATCAAAGACAACAAAGTAACACAATCAGATACAAATTTACAGTAGATACAAAATATCAGATACAAATATGCAGTGGATACAAATATATACAGAAATCCAAATATACCAGAGGACACCTTCATTGGTGGAGTCCATGCCTCGACGGGTCAGAGCTGTTTTAGCGGCACAAGGGGGACCTACACAATATTAGGTAGGTGGTTGTAATGTTGTGGCTGATCAGTGTACATTTCTTAAGAAGCATTGTTTAGCTGTAAGAGGATCGAATCATTTTTCATGCACCGGTTTTCTGAATAACTTCCAGTCATTTTACTGCATAGATTTGTCTATTCCAGTCAAATGGGCCTTGCTATATAAAATTAGCAGTACAACAGTATTTAGTAGTTCACAGCACCAAAGGTGAGTTGTACAGCCTGTGGCCCACCACTCAATACTTCATTAATTTGATTAAAATGATTTTTTAAATATTTGTTCATGTGTGCTTCATACCATAGTCTGTTCATATAAAGCTGATCAATTGAAATTCCAGAGCATATTACAAGCCTGCAAACTTTAGCTGGATAACAGCAAGTCAGAAAACAGCTAACTAGTCTCTTGTGAATGGTGTGTATTAGCCTCACTTGCAAACCACACTGAGTTTATCAGAAAGCAGCTATGCTTGTCATAGTTATCTTTTATAGAATAGAAATATTGCAAATGATGTATCACAGAAATAAGCTTAACAGTGTTTTTTCCATTTGACTAAAAAACTGAAATAAAACATTGCCCCAAGCAAGATCAGTATTTCTTTGTATGTTTGACACAAATTCAGGTAGGGTTGAACATGATGATGATAATGATCACCATCATCATTATCATTATATAGATTAGCTGCAGAGGATTGGAGCGGAGATTATATCCTTCTCCCTATTCTGTTGGTCAGTTACTGGGGATATCTGTGTCTCACTATGTGTCTGTCTTTGTGTCTCACTGTCTATGAGGAAAATATATGAAAACTGCTAACATTACAGGCACTGTTGAAAAAAAATTCCCACTGCAATTTTGACAAAAAATAATGTAAATTATATTGGGTAAATTATATCAATTATTTAAACTAACACGGGAGTAAAATACATTTAAATATTGCCATCAGCTGTTAAAGCACTGAATTCAGGTTTGTCAATTTATTGAACATGGACAGGCATTATATGGCATGTACAGCATGTCCCTAAGTTAAGGGAAACTCTGCTCTGTACTAATTACACATAATTCCCTAAGCCTCTGGGTACAGACATGTAGTCGTTCTGTGAGTGTGACATGAGCATTCCGGTGTTAATGCCAGACTGCCATAGTCTATCATCAGCCTCAGGGGGAATCCCCATCACAATCTTCCAGGGACTTCAGTGCAAACAAGGGGAAACTGTGCACTTTGCATGTTCTCTTCCACAATGTCCCCCAAAGTCTGTTCCTCATCCACTGATGGCTACAGCAGAGTGATTGCTTGTCAGCTCTCTTCCTGGGAAGAAGATACCTAACTCCTCATCCTTCCCTCTTTCTCTCCTTTTCACTTTCAGTTCAATTCAATTCAAATGTCATTCTAAAGATTCTGCCATTCTTTCTGCCAAAACATATGATAACATAACAAACAAACAGTATAAATTGCAATTATATTGTACTTAATAAAGAAAGAACATTCCAGGCCCTTAAACATGTACATGAAGTGTTATCTCAACCTGATCACAGCTGAAAAAAGAATATTACTCTTCTGTAATGGATTTAAAGTTCCCTTCTTTAATGGATTTTGAGCTGATGTTGTTGTGGTAATTGAATGCTAAAATGTTGGTCACTGAAGTAAATATCCAAATTCAAATTGTGCACCCACTACTGTGAAAACAGGATCCTCTCCCCCTGTGCTACCACTGCAGAGAGGAGATCCTGAGTCCTTTGTTCCTGAGGTGAACAAGCAGCGTCTGTGCACTGCCCTCTAACCTGTACAACACTTGTAATATTCACACTATATAGGAAAAACTAAATTCTCACACTCCAGTCAACTCAAAAACATGCGATTTCCATTGTCTTGGGAAGTCTGTCAATTTCTTGGAGATCAGATCCTATAAACACAGCCCTTTCAAATGGAAAATAACTAAGTCTTGTATTCATGAGTCAGTCATTATAAAGTCCACCTGATTACTACACTGCCTGGCCAAAAAAAAGGCGCCGTTTGGATTTTTTTGGACAGTGCCCACTGTACAAGCCTCTGGAAGTAGTGTTATGATCTGGGGTTGCTTCAATTGGTCAGGTCTAGGCTCAGCAACGTTATGCGGCAATAAAATTAAGTCAGCTGAGTACCTGAATGTACTGAATGACCAGGTTATCCCATCAATGTATTTTTTCTTCCATGACGGCACGTGCATATTCCAGGACAACAATACCAAGATTCATCAGGCTCAAATTGTGAAAGAGTGGTTCTGGGAGCATGAGGAATCATTTTCACACCACCAGAGTCCTGACCTTAACCCCATTGAAAGTCGTTGGGATGTGCTGGAGAAGACTTTACGGAGTGGTTCGACTCTCCCGTCGTCAATACAAGATCTCGGCCAAAATTTAAATGCAATTCTGGATGGAAATAAATGTTGTGACATTGCATAAGGTTGTCAAAACAATGCCATGATGAATGCGTGCCATAATCAAAGCTAAAGGCGGTCCAACAAAATATTAGAGTGTGCAACTTTTTTTTTGGCCAGGCAGTGTATAACCAACCCAGATCAAGAATAATAGCAAATGTAGGCACTTTACAGCAATTTTAGTATTTGTAGATGATTTGCCATTTGTAGATGATTGATAATGATTGATAATGGGGGACAGTGGCACAATGTTGCCAACTATTGGTGCTGTGTTATTTAACCCTAGAAAGTCCAGAGTCGATGCCATTGGGCATTTGGACTTTAAAGTAATAATCTCGAAGATTTTCATTAAAATAAATGTCTGTTAAGTCACTATCTATCGCTGAATTATGTAACACAATGGTGATTGAGCATATTATTATATTAATTTATATTATTATTATTATTATAATTTATGATTAAAGAACTGGGTGTCTGTGGCGCCATTCCCGGGAAAAAATCACAAGCGGCGCATAGATAGAGACGCGTTTTCCATCACCCATCAGTGGTTGGTCCGCCAGAGAGGGTCGGCGGAGCTAACGCAACAGGCTTGCTCTTCAACTCACTTGTGTGTGAAGGGCGTACCATTTTTTTCCGGTGTCTGCTAGCGTTAAAGGTGGGGGGGTTATGGAACCCTAATAAGTTTTTGTGTAACATGAGAGGTCATATTATTTGTTGATGTAGATTTTGTATTACATTTGATGACAGTGTAACGTTACTAAATTACATAGCTATTTGCACAGCTAACGCTAGCTACCGGACCATGTCAATAAAGGCAACATTAGTTTAGACAACGTTGCGCACAGTATCCATCTCTCATATCAGGTAACGTTGCGTTAGCTGGCTAGCTAATGTAATTAACACAATCTAATGTCAGCTAACAATTAGAAAAAACGCTAGCTAATGCTACCGACCGGTACTGACCTCACAAACCGTCTCTCGAATGCAATGCTACCTTGTTGCAGCATTGCAATGTAGCTAACTAAAGACCAGTTCAGATCAATGATTCACAACGAGACTGAATGCAACTGGCAAAATTCCAAGACGTCTGATTGTAAACGTTCTAAAACTGCACTTGGCGATTTGACAAGGTGGGTCTTTTGAGACCCTAGGCAACGGCTTCAGATGCTCTGCAACTAACCAGTTCACACCGCTGCAATTTTCTCTGCAACATTCTAAAACCGTTTCGTCTCGTTGCGAATCATTGATCTTAACTGGCCTGAACGTTACCGTTATTTACATTGCCATCAAGTTCATCAATATATAAGCCAGGGTATAGGTGGAGCAGAGCCGGGTCTGATTTCTGTGTAAAGATGTCAAGCCGGAGAAAACTAAACAAAAGAATACGGCAGTATGGATTAGTGTTGTTATTATTTTATTACGCTTCCTCATATGTTCCTTCAGCCTTGATGCCCTTTTTTGATGAAATCTTCTTTGTTTTTGTTTTATTCTTCTTATTCTGATTGCTAATGTAACACCAAGCTCAGCTTTATTCTCGAACAGTTTAGCTAGCAAAACCAGAAACAAGGCAGTTGTTTAAAAAATATCACAACAATCATTCACAATGATGATGCACGAGATACATAATTGCACGAGCCACAGCGAATCCCGCAAATTCTTCTCTGCAGTGTAAAGATGTTCATACCGAGCAAAAGGTGGATAAAGAACGTTTGTGGAAATTGATCATCACTAATTCTACCCCAGGTCTGCTACAGCATTTTAACCCGGCTCGGCAGTGTAAAGACAGCTTAAGTTAGCCTAATGTTAGACAATGAATGAGTATGTACATAACATTACTTGTACATATGTAAAAGCTCAATCAAAATATCAGGACCAAGGGTAGGGAGATGTGATTGTAATTCATTATTACTGAAGAAATGACTTTTTTTTTACCCTTCCTGGATTGTGGCCTTGTCGTGGAGGAAGGGCTTGCAAGGTTTTATGATCCCCAGAGCTATGTTGTCGGGGGTTTTACATGTCCCCCGGTAGGGTCTCCCAAGGCAAACAGGTCTGGGGTGAGGACCCAGACGAACATGATACAATCGACCCCTATCTATGGTAAACAAATACAAAAATAAGTTTACCCTGGAATAGGGTTACCGGGACCCATCCCTGGAGCAAGGCCTGGGGGTGGTGTCCGCAGGAGAGCACCTGGTGGCTGGGCAACCCACGTATCTTAGCCGGGCCCAGCTCGAAAAGACTACATGGGAAAACCGTGTGGGCCCAACACCCACAAGGTTCAGGGTAGAGGTTGGGTGCAATGCCCATCGGGCAGGGGGCAAGAACAGGGTAGATCCGTGCGTAATCTGCCCAGAACAGGGTAGATCCATGCGTCATCTGCCCAGACAACCGAAACTGATTCTTGGCACGTGGAACATTACCTCTCTGGTAGGGAAGGAGCTGGAGCTGGTGTGTGAGGCTGATAAGTACCAACTAGATATAGTCAGACTCACCTCTACACACAGTATTGGCTCTGGAACCAAACTCCTGGATAAGGGATGGTCTCTCTCCTACTGGGAAGTTGTTCAGGGTGAGAGGCGCCAGGCGGGAATGGGGATACTCACAAGTCCCTGGCTGGTGGCCACTCAGTTGGAGTTTACTGCAGTGGACGAATGGGTCGCCTCGAAGCGACTGCGTATGGCAGAGAGGAAAACTTTGACTATTATTTGTGCTTATGTGCTTAATAGCAGTTTAGAGTATTCGGCCTTCTTGAAGAAGGTGGGAGGGGTGCTAGAAAATGCCCCACCTACTGACTCCATTGTCCTACTGGGAAACTTCAATGCTCACATTGGCAATGACTGGGAAACTTGGAGGGGCGTGATTGGGAGGAACGACCTCTCTGATCTGAACCTGAGCGGTGTTATATTATTGGACTTCTGTGCTAGTCATGGTTTGTCCATAACGAACACCATGTTCAAACACAAGGATGTTCATAAGTGTACATGGTACCAGAACACTTTGGGCCAAAGGTCAATGATCAACTTTGTAGTTGTTTCATCAGACCTGTGACCATTTGTTTTGGACAAATGAGGGAGCAGAGCTGTGAACTGATCACCATTTGGTGGTGAGTTGGATCAGATGGCGGGGGAAGCTGCTGGACAGACCAGGTAGGCCTAAACATGAAGTGAGGGTCTGCTGGGAACGCCTGGCAGAAGACTCCGTCCAGAATGAGAGAGCTTTTCCCATATCCTGGAGGAGGTTCAGGACATGGAGTCTGAATGGACCCCGTTCAAAACCTCTATTGTGGAAGCTACTGCTAGAGGTTGTGGTCAAAATCTGGTCGGTGCATGTCCTGGTGGCAACCCAAGGACCCGTTGGTGGACTCCAGCAGTAAGGGAGGCTGTCAAAGAGGCATCCCAGGCCTGGTTAGCACTGGGAACCTCTGATTCAGTAGACAGGGACTGGCAGGTGAGAAAGGTCGTAGCTGTGGCAGTGACAGAAGCAAAAGCCAGGGCATAGGAGGAGTTTGGAGAGGCCTTGGAGAAGGACTTTCAGTCGGCCCCAAAGTGGTTCTGGAAAACCATTTGGCACCTCAGGAGGGGTAAGCAGGACACCGTTCAGGCTGTTGTCAGCTGGAATGGTGAAACTCTGACCTCAACTGGGGATATTTTAGAAATGTGGAAGGGACGCTTTGAGGACCTCCTGAATCCGACAGACATGCCCTCCTTTTTGGAGGCGGAGCTGGAGCAATCCGGGGGATCAGAGTCCATCTCTGTGGCAGAAGTCACTGGGGTGGTTGGAGAGCTCTTCAGTGGTAGAGCACCAGGGGTGGATGAGATTCGTCCAGAAATGTTGAAGGCTGTGGATGTTGGTGGTGTGTCTTGGCTGACACGAATCTGCAATGTCGTGTGGAAATCAGGGACAGTGCCTTTGGAGTGGCAGACCGGGGTGGTGGTCCCCATTTTTAAGAAGGGGGACCGGAGGGTGTGTTCCAATTATCGG
This sequence comes from Anguilla anguilla, assembly GCF_013347855.1. Classification (NCBI taxonomy): domain Eukaryota; kingdom Metazoa; phylum Chordata; class Actinopteri; order Anguilliformes; family Anguillidae; genus Anguilla; species Anguilla anguilla. The sequence continues at coordinate 36,372,774 of NC_049206.1, forward strand.
GGTATCACACTCCTCAGCCTCCCTGGGAAAGTCTATGCCAAGGTGCTGGAAAGGAGGCTCCGGCCGATAGTTGAACCTCAGATTAAGGAGGACCAATGCAGGTTTAGTCAAGCCTCAGAACACAGACCAGCTTTTTACCCTCTCACAGATATTTGAGGGGGCATGGGAGTTTGCTTATCCAGTCTACATGTGTTTTGTGGATTTGGAGAAGGCATCTGACTGTGTGCCCAGGGGTATCTTGTGGGAGGTGCTGTGGGAGTATAGGGTGCTGGGGTCACTGGTGCGTGCCATTCAGACCCTCTATACTCGAAGAGAAAGCTGCGTCAAGCTCAAGCTCATTCAAAGTGGGTGTCGGACTCCGCCAAGGGTGCGCTTTGTCTCCCCACCTGTTCGTGGTATTTATGGACAGGTTTTCAAGGCACAGCCAAGGTATGGAGTGTGTACATTTTGGGGACAATGGAGTGGCATCTCTGCTGTTTGCAGATGATGTCGTTCTCTTGGCCTCATCATACTGTGACCTTAGATGCGCCTTAGAGCGGTTTGCAGCTGAGTGTGATGCGGTCGGGATAAGGATCAGCACCTCCAAGTCCGTGGCTATGGTCCTCTCCCCAAAAAAGATAGTTTGCCCTCTTCAAGTAAGGGAGGAGCAACAGCCCCAGGTGGAGAAGTTCAATTATCTTGAGGTCTCATTCACAAGTGAAGGATAAAGTGATTTGTAGATCGACAGCTGTCTAGGTGCAGTGGCCGCAGTAATGCTGCTCTGGGCTGCTCTGCTTGCCCCTTTGCCACCGCAACCCTGACCTGGACTAATCGATTTAGAGAATGGATGGATGGATGGCGGATGGATGGAAATGACTTTTTTAAAAATATTGCGATTTGTATTTCTTTAACCACTTTCTCCATTTAGTGCTGTGCATGTTTTGCACAAATTTACAGTTTTTCTCAATGTGCTTGTAATACACCCTGGCACATTTTACCTTACCGATGTAAATTAGAAACACAAATGTTTAAATTGATACAGCCATGTCATGTGTCATTTATTTCAAGAAAATAGTTTTACTCCATAATGTTTCATAATCTTTATGAAATTAGGTCACTCTGGGAACCAAAATTGATACTATGATGCTGGATGAGCCTGATTGGTGATTTAAGTTAGTAAAAAGCCTTTCATCCATACATTATCTTTACCCACTTATTCCAAGGTATAGATAAGGTCAGAGTCGCAGGGGGTGCTGGATCTTATTGCAGCATGTATTGGGCAAGAGGCAGGAATACACCCTGGATGGGTTGCCAATCTATTGCAGGGCACACCATTCAAAAACACAGCCTTTCTAGTGTTAATAGTTTATTATTTAAAAAGTGGTTTCTCACATGACAAAGGGAGAAATGAAATAACTATTGTGGACTGTGAGTGCAGAGAGGCTGACAATGTTGTTTTATGAAAAGTGGATACCCTGACTTCATGCTTTACATCTTTTTTTCATCATTTCATATTTTTTATCTGTAAAAGGTCATCATAAACTTGCTTGCTAAACTATTGACAGAGCTGTCCTGTGCTCCAACTGGGCCAGCTTAGCTGATGTATGTAGTTTATGTGCTACCCATTTGTGTTTATTGTTTTAGTCATTTTATTTTTTTAAAGCTATTTTATACACTATTCAAATGATTGAATTGTAAAGATGCTATTTAATTCCAAATTGTAAACTAGCTAGCTGTTTCCCTGTAACTAACTATTTTGCCTGGTTGCCTTTACGCCACATGAAATGGAACATAACTAAAAAAAACTGATATCAGATGAGGGAGTCATAGACATGCAAATTCATGGGACCACAAACAGGACTTGTACAAATAATTTGAAAACCAGACATTCTGGTCGAAAACCGGCCGTCTGACAACCCTATTTGCTGACGACATTAGTACATGCATGGAGTCAAGGAGACATTACTTCTCTAGCATGTAAAAGAAAGATGCTCACTTCAGGGGTAATAATGGGAGGAATAACAAAATATATGACATTAAAATGTTATGTCGTCACCAATCATGAAATTCAGCCACCTAAGGTACTGTTGTAAGTTACCAAAACCCCAACTAACAGTTACAGTCTACAGTTCAACTACTTTAACAAGGTTAATATTACTGTAATTCCCTTGCAAACACCACAATTAATGTTAGGTATGCCTATAGATCCTCTACTGACAATTAGGTCCATCCTGTATAAAATAAAGCCCATGAAAAACACCGTAATCCATTTAATAATATGACTAACCTTTCATTTACTTGTCATTCATGTTAATGGAAAAATGACTTAATCTATGCCTATGTGTTTCTTTAAGCTAGAAGGTATGTGTGTTCGCATGTATGTATGTGTATACATGTCTCTCTACATTTCATTATCTTATGGTTAATACATTTACATGCATTATTATTAACAGTTACTCATAACAAACACAGTACAAAAAAAGATCTTTTTTGTTTTTGTTTTCAATGAACAAAAATGCCAAGTTACTCACACATACAAAGCACTGTCTATAAGTCATTAAAACATCTAGGCCTGTCATTAAATGTATTGTGGCAAATCCAACTTGAGATCGATTTCTGTTAATTTTTTTATATCAATGCCACTTAGGTCTATGTGAACAGTTGAACTTTATTGCTAACATGTCCCATAATTCCTCAATTCCTTTGACGTTATCCACAATTGGCAAGTTACTCACGACTCCATAGGTAACGATGCAAGGTGGTTTATTTTCCAAAAACAAAACAGGTTTCCATTCAGTAGGAAAACACTTCTTTTGGTTGTAGTTAAGGTACGTTAAGGTTGCATTATATGGTAAGTTACTATACTTTATGTTGCGTTACGTTACGGACAAAAACCTTTTTTGTTCTAAAACTGCTCAATATGGCTGCCTTCTTCCACCATTTTCCTATCTGTTCTTTTTTCTTACTAGAGGGCGCACATGCGCTGTATCTGCAATCCTCATTTTGGCCAACCACTATTAATAAATGGAATATACACATGAACTGATAGCATACACAATTAAACTAAAGAATTATCATGCATAAGTAACAGAAATATTATCATAAATTAATATAAATCAACATTAATCAAAGGATGATTTCCATTAATTAAAAAAAAGTATTGATACCAAAATGAGGCCAAGTTACAACAAATAATATTGGCTAGCTCACACAAACTAAACAAGCTGCATTCCAATTCACTGCTGCCCAATACGTCATGAACTGCCATAAGCCACCACGTACCCAGTATTACAGTGCTGTTCCCAGATGGTAAAGTGAGAGAGGCTCATCCTACCATCTGTTTTCTGATACTACCTGCGATCTAGGGTGACATAGCTCAGGAGGTAAGAGCGGTTGTCTGGCAGTCGGGGGGTTGCCAGTTCGATCCCCCGCCCTGGGTGTGTCGAAGTGTCCCTGAGCAAGACATCTAACCCCTAATTGCTCCCAACGAGCTGATTGGTTCCTTGTATGGCAGCCTTTCCCCGTGGGTGTGTGTGAATGGGTGAATGAGAGGCATCAGTTGAAAGCGCTTTGGATAAAAGCGTTATATAAATGCAGTCCATTTACCATTTACCATAATGTAGGCAACTTTGGCAAGGTTCATGGGAAAGGAGAGGGGCAGGAGCTTGAAAACCAAGGAGTGCATACCATGGCTTTGTCCTACTGTCAAAACTCACTAAAGGTCAATAAAAATAATAAGTCTTTACTGAAGTACAGTACATTTCCAAAGGTATGTGGGCACCCATTCAAATTAGTAGTTTTGGCTATTTCAGCCACATCCATTGCTAACAGGTGCATAAAATCTAGCATACAACCATGCAATCTCTATCGACAAACATTAGCAGAAGAATGGGTCATTCTGAAGAGCTCAGTGACTTTAAAAATGGCACTGTTGTAGGATGCCACCTTTCCAACAAGTCAGTTCATCATATTTATGCCCTGCTAGAGCTGTCTCAGTCAACTGTAAGTGCTGTTATTGTGAAGTGGAGACGTATAGGAGCAACAACAGCACAGCCACAAAGTGGTAGGCCACACAAGCTCATAGAATGCAGCCGCCAAGTGCTGAAGCCTGTAGTGCATAAACATCATCTGTCCTCAGTTGCAACGCTCAGTACAGGGTTTCAAACTACCTCTGGAAACAATGTCAGCACAAGAACTGTTCGTTGAGAGCTTCATGAAATGGGTTTTCATGGCCAACCCGTACACAAACCTAAGATTAGTGTACAATTGGTGAGGTGTAAAGTACACCTCCATTGGACTCTGCAGCAGTGGAAACACGTTCTCTGGAGTGATGAATCATGCTTCATTATCTAGCAGTCTGGCGGATTAATCGGATTTTGGCGGAATGCATATTGCCAACTATTCGTGCCAGTACAGTTGGCAATATGCATTCTGCCAAAACCAGATTAATCTGAAGGAGGAATAATGGTCTGGGGCTGTTTTCCATGGTTTGGGCTAGGTCCCTTAGTTCCAGTGAAGGGAAATATAAATGCTACAGCATACAATAACATTCTAGAGAATTGTGCGCTTCTAACTTCGTGGCAACAGTTTGGGGAAGGCCCTATTTTGTTTCAGCATGACAATGTCCCCGTGCACAAAGTAAGGTCCATAAAGAAATGGTTTGCTGAGTTTAGTGGGGAAGAACTTGACTGGCCTGTACAGAGCCCTGACCTCTACTCCATCAAACACCTTTGGGATTAATTGGAATGCTGACTGTAAGCCAGGCCTAATGCCTGACATCAGTGTCCAACCTCACGAATGCTTTTTTGGCTGAATGGAAGCAAATCTCTGAAGCCATGTTCCGCAATCAACTGGAAAGTCTTCCTTGAAGAGTTGCTTGCTTGTGGCTGTCCATCGTTGCCGAAGGTAACGTCACTTCCTTGGGGGGGTGGTTAGTGGAGTGTTGCGGCTACCGCTGCTGTCGGCGGTGCCATTGGAGGTGGCTGTGAAGCCCGATCCTTGACCCACATGTCCTGCCACAGCTGGGGAACGTGAGGGCTGAGTCTGTTGATGCTTGGGGTTGTTGCGCATGGTGATGTCTGCGCTGTCGTTGCGCTTCTCTCTGGGACGTGCGTTTTGATTCAAGGAGGCCGATTCCAGAGTTCACGGATGCAGTCCAGGCTCGGCGGCCCATGGTGCTTGCTTCAAGGGCCTCTGGCTTTATTCCACAGTTCTTAAGTGACTCTCTAAGATGGTCCTTGTACCTCCGTTTTTGGCCTCCAGGCTCCTGCTGGCTCCCAGGAGCTGACAATAAGGTGGAGACACAGACTGCTTGGTGAACTGCTACCTTTGTGGACAGCTTTAGGTTGCTGCTCTCGAAGACGCGAGAGCGCAGTCTGCCATAAGATGAGGAAGCACGATTGATTCGAGCTAGGATGTCGTCATCAATTTGGCAGTTTTATGCAAGGATGCTGCCTAGGTAGCAGAACTGGTGGACCACCTTTAGTAGTGTGCCGTGGATGCTAAACACTGGGGGCTGGATACAGGAGCTGAAGTCTGGACAATAATTTCTGTCTTCTGGGTGTTGATCTGAAGGCCGATGGCACTGTAGATTTCAGCTATTGTGTCCAGTGCGTGTTACGTTGCAGCAGGGGTGTGGGCAAGGAGGGCGCAATCGTCTGCATATTGAAGCTCGTGTATGGTGGTGGTTGTGGTCCTGGTGAAGGCTTGTAGACGGCGGAGGTTGAAAAGGTTGCCGTCAAGGGGAAACTGAAGCTGGACCTCATCATCATCGGCTCGGAGGGACTTGTGTGCAAGGAGAGTTACTGCTGCCAGAAAGAGATTGAAGGTAACTGGAGCAAGTATGCAACCCTGCTTTACCCCTACCTGTACAGGGAAATGTGGGTATTTTTGTCCGCTGATGAGCACACAGGCTTGCATGCCATTGTGCAGCTGTTGTAGGACACTCACCTTGAAGAGTAGAAGCTGTTACAGCAGCTCAGGGGCATCCAACTCCATATCAATGCCCATGGTTTTGCCCATGTTCAACAAGTACATATGGGTGTGATGTTCAGGTGTCCACATACTTTTGGAAATGTAGTGTATTTTAACCCTCTGGGGTCGAGAGCTCCGCCGGCGGAGCTCGACAAGATGAAATTAACTTTAGTTTCTATTTGGATGATTAACTTCACGTGCTGTTATCATACAGACGCAACAAAAACATTGACAGAAACCTTAGAATCGCGACTTTCAAATGCGCCCATTGGCAAATAATATGAATTGTTTTAAATGTTCTAAATTTGATTAATTAGATCATGTATGCTTCGTTAAACTTTACTCATTACTATGTGAATTTCGCTCAGCAGGAAGTCCGCCCAAATCGCATTCACATGTTAACAACATTATAATTACTCTCCATAGAAGGAGACTAAAGGAGGGGCGATGCGAGATCCATGTGAGAAATGCCAAGTCTGCGAAAGCGGGATAGAATGTCAAAGTGTCGCCTAATTCACTTCTTTTGAGGTGAACATTTCGTTTAATTTTGGAAAATGGTCCGTCTGGAAGCCGACACTGATGAAGAGCAGTGTCATTTCGAACAGCGAACTCAACTTCATGCGTAAGTATATTTCTTATGATCATATTGGTAAATATGTGTACTGTATTGCAACGTATCTGTGTGTTTGTAGGAATATTCAGCAATATGCGCGTTTGTAAATTCCCACACTACGAACAATTCAAACTATTGCATCTCCAAATTATAGGCTAGGCTCTCTGCGTCTGGTTGTGTTAGAAGTATCAGGTAGACTGTATGTTTTTCGATCATATTGGTAATAAATAGCCCGTGGCGTGGCTAAGATTCTAAAACTGATGTCCTCGCACAATCGATATTAGCATACTGTAAGTAAATTCGGGAAATAGCAATATAATAACCACTTAGCTAAACAGACCTAGCCTACTTCAGATTGAGGCATTGTTATTGATGAGTTGCGTGTAGTTGAGCTGGAATAGCAATGTTTATTTAGTTTAGCTAATGTTGTTTCGTTGATAGCTTGCATTATTTGTAAATGTGTGCTGTATTGCATTCTCTGTGTGTTTGTAGGAATATTCACTAATATGCGCGCTTGTAAATTCCCACACTACGAACGATTCTAACCATTGCTTCTCAAAATTATAGGCTACCTCTCTGCGTCTGGTTGTGTTTGTTTGGTTCTTTGTTTGTATATGATGTAACCATGTCACATTTCCTAAGTTTTGTTTTCATTAGTTAGTGGTTTGCCCCTTTTTTGTAAAGCACATTTAATTTTCACCTGTTGAAGGAAATGTGCTATATAAATAAAGTTTGATTTGATGTCACATTTCCTAACAAACACGGCCTAGTTCACCACTAGCTAAGAGGCCACGCAAGCGTTGCAAGAGTACACCAGTCTCATCTCATCTTCCATGCGTATAGTTTGCTTCAATAAATGTTCTGAAAATCAAAAGATGTCTTTGTTTTTGTCTTCTAAATGGCTCACTGAGTCTTTGTCGTAGTGGTGGGGAGGCATGCGGCCAGGTGTGAATAGCCTAATTAGCTGGCAGGTCGTCCTACCCAATGCATATTCATTACAGAAAGGCCATTTGCCCTCCCATTCTCACCTGGTGTTGAAAAATAGTAGTCACAACACTAACTTTTAGCAATGTATTTTATATTTCTCATTGGATTTGCTAAAATATTTTGTCATCTTTTGATACCCAAGACCTTGATGAACACATTTCAGTGACCAAAAGTCTTAGTCACAATTGTTCAGTGTGCTTTATTACAACATTCCTGTGCATGTTCAAAACTACTGTTTACAGTTTGTGTGTTTTTAGAGCAGTTTACAATCCACATGATTATGACCTACTTACTGCTGCGATATTATTGTAGCTGAGTCTGTGCTGAAAACAAAGATATGAAACACTTTGGAATCACTGTATATAAAGTTGATGAAATTTACACAAATGTCAGAGCATCGCACAATCGCCAGTGTGCCTCATTTTACCCTTAGACCTCAGAGGGTTAACAGCAAAAACAAAAACGGCAACAGGAGGTAAGAAACCAGCGAAACTAGATATAGCAGCTAGGGACTAGCAGCTAGGATGAACATGAAGACTAAACACTGAACTGAAATAAAAACCAGGAACTAAATACACACTGACAAGCACAGACAATCACAGGAAACAAGCAAAACATGCAAAATGTGAGAAACCAATAATCCGGTTACAAAAAACCAAGGCAGACATGACCCATGTTTTACTGTACACCCAAGAAAAGATTATTTGGTATCAATACTCACCCCCTGTTGCCTGGAATAACTGCCGAAAAAAGTTTATATTCTATAAATAGCGTCAAGAGCGGTCACTAACGAAGTGTCACAGAGAAACTGATGCCATTTTTTAGAAAAGTATCAAAACTCGAGAGGTTCGAAAGGTTTGGTACATTTACATGTATCAACTCGAAGGAACCGATAATGTGAAAATAATCGGGCTGCCCACCACTAACATAAACCCTGTGTGGCCTGCCCAGCTACAGACTGACTTCCTGTTTACAGTCTCACTCCAATAACTCTGGTTCGCCCCCTAAAACTTTCCCCCTGCAACACAGTCCCCAATCTCAACATAACCTTCCCACATACAGTAACTAATAGCCACTACCCCTATAGCAACATCTCCCTCATGAATCCCCAACAACACATTTCCTTCCCCACCAACCCTTCACCCTCAGTCCCACAGTCCACATTCCCAGCCACAGCGTTACAATATAATGTGTTGTTATACATGCACCATCTCAAACTGAAGACGGTCTACAGTTGCTGCTTGACTGGAACTTCTGACATTTTGGTGCTGCAATTGAATGAGACTCTTTCAATAATGTATGCAACCTTTCTTGCAGATTTTAGGTTCAGACAAAAGTAATTGCAGTGACTCTATCATGCATGAAATAGAGGTAGGTTTGTTGAAGATTGAGAACAGATAGGGCCTCCAGGAATTTGAAAAAGTTGTGGCAAAAGGGCATCCTAGTCACTCATTCCAGGAGCAGCAATTCACTTCCACTACACTAAATCCACATATGGAGCATCGCATAGTTCTGGCAGGCCACGAGAGTCAAGCACTCCGGCTGAATCAGCTGATGGCTCAGCTGAGTGATGTTCGCCTATCACAGTACATTCACTAACAGGGCGGTCTACTTAAACAGCCTCCCTCTACTCATTCGGCTGCTCCTCCTGCATGCAAGCGCTGCACGTTGCTTCGTAAATCGGCGCTTCTTCCTGCAATCCAGCTACGGCATGCTGCCAGTGTAAACTATGTCTGCTTGCTACATGTTAGCTGCTAGTCTAAGCTCACAGCCTAGGCACTATGAGGAAGTCTCGCTATTTATTTGCATTGCTCCTTACCTCTAAGCTCTATAGCTGCAGCAGGCAGGCGATCCATTTGGGGCCAGCCATGCAAAGCGTTGTTTAAGCGGCATATTCCAGATATTGAGGATACCGGTGCATTGTCTTCACTGCTAACTGGCCAGGGAGCTTCATTCAAGGAGCGCAGCTTTGCGGCGGCCGCCGCCCCTCCATGGAGGACGCCATGTTCAAGACTGGAAGCTGCTGCCACGTCCATATCTGCTAGCTGCAGATTCTTGCCGGGTAATGTCATCAACCTTATTTAAATACTGCTGAGCTCTGAGTCTAGCGGTAAACGCATAATATACACAGTGTTGCCAACTATTTCTATGGAAAGTAGCTATGGCCTCCTCTAAAAGTCGCTAAAATTGACAACACCGAATATACACATTCGTTTGGGGGGACGTCTCACAGAAGGGCTGGTTTCACGAATATCGCAAGTCTTTCGCTAAAAGCGGAAACGTTCCAACATATGCGGGCACAAGTTAATGGCATGCTTATTGCCGAGTTTTTCACCACCAGAGTCAACGCTAGATGCTGTCACTGCTAAAGAATCCCTGGCGTGAATGCTTTCGGCTACCTTCCGGAACGCAGTAGAATTGGGTCGTGCACTACATCCCCTATTTGATCAGAGCGGGGTCTTCCAATCAATCGTTTTACGCGAATTTGGGATTCGTGCACGTAAATCTAAGCGGAAATGTCTGAATTGGGAAAACGCCAAAGTTCTCAGGCTTGGCTGAGATGGAAAAGTAGGCGTATCGATAAAGAATCTTTGTTCATTGTGAACGGCTAATGGCTTAACACCAGGAGCGCCGGACCATTTCCTGGCATTGAAATAACTTTTCGCGCGGCCTGGGTCATATGACACATTAGCCTTCAAACGGGAAATATTCGCATTGTTCGCTAGATGGCGCTTATTAGACACGAGCTGACAAAGGTTGCCAGCCCATTGTCCTAATGAAATATTTGCGAGATTTTAGACTGTCAGAGTAAGTTATGTTTTAGTTATGGCTCGGCATTCTAGTCAACACATTGTTGCAATATAAATGTATTTAGAATAAACAGTATGTCTGTATGAAGAGAATGAGTCATGAAAAGCTAACAATAAACAGATAGTAGGGAGGTCAAACCTGTTTTGGCAATCTTTCAAAAAACAAATTTGACAGTTTATTCTTCATGCATAATGTCATAAATGCTAATAATCAAATAGGCTAACGACATATAAATCGGCAATTTGCCAGAATATAACTGTAATACGATTTTTAAAATTAGCCGCTTCCCTCCGCATGTGATCACTGATCACTGTCGTTGGAGGGAAACGCATCATCACCCGTGCAAATTTTAGGGTCGGGTTTTCTGTTTTATAAAAATACATGTAAAAAATATTGTCGTTCAAACGAGTTTTTTTCCGGTGACCAGAAAACATGTAGGCTACACTGGCAAGCAGGTCATAGCTAGCTGTAACTATTCGACTGGGGATTCGAAATCCAAAGACTCTCTTATTCATCGTAGGCTAATTACAAAAAACACCAATTCGTAACACTGAATAATACCGCACTGTACATAAGACCTTAGCAAATATATACATGCAAGAATCCTGTTCTTGCCGAGTTTTTTCCGGTGACCAGAAAACATGTAGGCTATACTGGCAAGCAGGTCATAGCCTAGCTAGCTGTGACTATTCGACTGGGGATTCGAAATCCAAAGACTCTCTTATTCATCGTAATTACAAAAAACACCCATTCGTAACACTGAATAATACCGCACTGTACATAAGACCTTAGCAAACAAGTGGGATTTCAAAACTGATTACAGTAGACTTACAATATATCGCTTCAGTGCACACATAAAGTCAAATTGAGATAGCAACAAAGTAAAAAGACGAGACACCTGTCTTCAGTAATTTGCTTTATTATATCAAAACCACTAGCATACAGCACATTGTTAGGAAGTTGAAACGATTTTGAAAATATAACGTTAGCTAAATATATAGCTAGCAAGTTGAATTATTTAGAATCATCCCGCAAATCAATAAATAAAAAAATCTATATAAAACATTAGCAATAGAGCTGCTGGTAATGCGGTAACGCCGTCAGCATTCAAGACAGAGCTTGAGTTGCATTTTTGTACATTTGCCACAGACAAGTCGTTTACACTTGTCACAGATGTCACAAGTTTTGTTCCCTCCACATCTGGATACCTGGCAGCGTTTTCTTTTTAGTGACCGCTCTCGCTGCGGTGTGTTGGGGGTTTCTGGACTGCAGAGTGGTGCTAGGATGGTACGCCGCGGAGCTGCCTTTGTGGTCATGTGATTTGCATGCAACTCCTTGGCCAACTCAAGAATAAATCTTCTTCGACTAATTGTTTTGTTCATGCATTGCGCGTACAAAACATGGGCGTTGATTGCAGCCAGATCCAAAATGTTGTAAAAAACGGCAACTGGCCAACAACGACTGCCCCCCTTGACCGAATACAGCCGTGCCATCTGGTCCAAAACATCCACTCCCATTTTTGTTGCGTTGTAATGGGCGATTGTTTCTGGCAGTTTTTTGGCATCATTGTCGATCGATACGGTTTTGTGCATAGTGCTCAAGATGCACACATTTTTCTTGGGCTTGCACTGATAAACCGTGAGTGTAGCGTGTCCAGCTCTCCAGATCGTGGTGGAAAATCTCTCTTGATTTTGTGCCTTCGCAGAAGGGGGCACTTCTCTCCTCTTTTTGTTCATGGTACCCACCAATGTAGTTTTTTTTGCATGTAGATTGTTCGCCAGGGCAATCGATGTGAAGAAATTGTCCGAGGTTATATTTCTTCCTTTTCCGATGAAGGGTTCCACAAGGCGCATGACCACATTGTCAGCTAATCGTTCGCCGACAGGCCTCGCCTCATCTTTCCCAAGGTATGGGAAAGCGTTCAGCATGTACTTCGTTTCAACGTCGGCTGCTATCCAGAACTTTATCCCAAATTTATTTGGTTTAGTAGCAATGTACTGCGTGAAGCGGCACCGCGCTTTAGTTGGGAACAACTGCTCATCAACAGTTATGTTGTCTCCAGGTGTGTAACATGCAGTACTGTTGCTTACAAATTTGCTCCGTATTTCGGAAATAATGGCAAATTTGTCTTTCTCAAGACGTGTTGCCCTTGTGTCCTTGTCATCAAATCTGAGATAGCGCATGATGTCCCGAAACCTTTGCCATAGTTTCATTGAAAAATGGATTTCCCAAGTCTGAAGACCAAAAGTCTTCTAAATTCATACTTTTACCGCCAGTGATGCCTCGTAAATACAGCAGTCCCACGAAAGCTTTCAATTCGTCGACTGACAGGTCCCAGTTTTCTGCCCCATTTCTGTGGGCTTCTGCCACAGTATACTTGACAATCTGCTCCCACATCGGAATGTCAATCAGACATAGCAGACTGCTCAGCGGACTTACAATGTTCTCCTTGGCGCACCGTGTGGGCCCAGCCTTTTCCCGTAAGACATTGCAGGATGGTGCTCTGCCCAGAGCATTACCAGCAGTCTGTTCGACCCAAACTGTCCCATCGTTTGCCCTTTCCTCTCTCTCTGAGACAAACTCAGTCGCAGTCGCAGTCGCAGTCGCAGTCGCAGTCGCAGTCTCAGTCTCAACTTCAGAATCAGATTCAGAAGCTGAATCAAATTCAATATCCAGCTCCAACTCCTCATCGCCCGAATCCATTTCACTGGCATTCTGAATCAGGTCCAAAGCTTGCTTGGCAGAGTATCTCTGTGGTCATATGTTCATCTTGGCAAGCGATACCAAACCGAACTGGTCGCCGAAATAATCATGCTTCTCTTTTATAGCCATATTTTCGTAGCCCAATAATAATTTGAATAGAAATTATTATAACAGCCCCACCCATGCCATTATAGTTTCAGGTGTGAAGGGCGTGGTGTGGTGCGTGAAAAGCCAATTCCTTGATAGGATGTAACATCCATAACATGTTACATTAACAATCTTTTCGATTAAAACTTTGATAATTATGTAGATGCCTAAATGTGAATAATCTGCGTAAAAATTAAAAAAGTTGCACATAATAGCAACATCTGCAAACGTGTAGGATATCTGTTTCCATTGTGTGGTATTTTAACATGATGCATTTCACTTTAACCCTTATATAAATTTTTCCACTTGCATAACTATGTAGGACTATGATTTTTGTTTGTATAGGAAAACAAAATAAATGCACAGGCATTTTAGAGAAATGATAACGAAACGATCGCAATATTTTAAATATTTTAAAAGAATATAAATAATGATACATTTATTCCTGGTTATTTGACGTGGTTCTTGCTTGGGCTGTCAATCCTATGATAGTGTAAGAAAATTGTTCATTACATGTGCCGATCATTAGTAACATTAGTGGTAGCGACCTGTTTCTCCGATTGGTAACTGTAAATGTATTGCTGAAATTGGAATAGTAATTATGTGGACAATTAGTTTCATAAACTCCATAAACTCTATCAATGGTTGCGTGGACATGGTAAAGCACAGAGACGCCTATATTCCCACGCAATCCCATTGCATCTACGCAGACAGTGTGAGCAGTCTTCTAACACAGTTCCTAACGTGCAAGGCTCTAATTTTTGAATATGAAACAAGGTCCGAACCTATTATGACTAGAAATAAAACAAGTAAAAATGTGACACTTGTATCTTTGTTTTGGGCATTTATCTTTTTACGACTCAGTAGGCCTAAAAGGCCTACTCATGATAATAGCTTCAAAAAAACTACCAGCTATTCACGCACGATCGTTCACGCTCATCCATTGAATCGCCCCTCACCCCTCCCCCAGCACCAGAATACTGAATTCTTTAGCTGCCTTTAGCGAAACCAGAGCTGATAGTTTTTTTCTCTATGGCCCCAAGTCAAACTCAGTAGGTGTGAATGTTCAGCTTCGCAGAGGGGTGTGATTTTCTTCCTCTCCACGACACCAGTGATGGCGATTGGAGACTTCACCTCAATAAACCTAACTTATATTTTCAAAACCTACATTTTCAACTGTGAAAACAATATTTAAAAATTTCCATTCAATCTATGGATAAGCAAATGTATTTATTGATATCAAATCAATAAATTTTCGCTAAATGCTTCGCTAAAGCATCTGAAGTTTTCTGTGTTCTCGGGTGGGGGAGGGGTGGGCGTTGAATGTCCCATACAGATCAGTGGTCTTACCCTTACCCTTAGATTGACATGTGAATGTCCCACTGGAGAATGGTTCACTTATGCCACGTGTGAATGGTTGATAGTTGATATCTCTCCAGGGAGAGATAAAATGTTCTATTTGTCCGGCACATAATATTATTATGTTATGTTAGCCTACTCAAATAATAAAAGTAATTTGCTTAGCCGTAATTCGTTACGCTACAAAGTATGCCTTGTATTACTTTTAGTTACGCAGCAATCTCTCGCTCTTGCTTATACTTTTTTCTACATTTTTATTCTTTTTTTCTATTTAGTTTACTGTTTTTTTAAAAGATTTTTATTACTAGTTTACTCAACGGAATAACAGCATACACCACACGAACACATCACAAGACACTTCACATTTGAGAAATAATTTTTGATTGTAGGCTATGTAATAGTTACATGTATTGTTCTCTCAAGTAGCCTAAAGGTTAATACTATGTTTTAAAAAAATTATGGAGTTATACATAATAGCAACTGCAAAGCCTAGCCTAGCCTAACCACTCGCGTGCGACTCACTCACAGGATGTGATGGATGTTTTTCCTCAATGATTTCCCCCCCCCCCCCCCCAAAACCTTTACTCCCTGAAACGAATGTCCCCTCCTTCCTGGTCCCTCAAAAGCAAAATGTGTCACGTCACATTTTTACCTCACAGAAAATAGGATATGATACAGCTATAATTTTTTAGCATATTTTGAAAAGTAGCCTACGTTCACTATCATCTGTAATCACTTCATCTCTTCAGGCTGCACCTCTCCCCACCCCTCCCTAGCCTATAGTTTAGCTCAATGTACCTAGTTAGGATAATATGATTACGTTAGTTTATTTGGCAGGATTGTTTTTGTCTGATTAGGCAAATGTGATTTCAGTGCTAGTTTGTACTTGGTAGGATTGTTGTTTGCTGAACAGGTTACTCTACAGGGTTGGAGTCCTGATCGATGTGGTCACTTCTGGCACTACGATCTTTACTCACTCTAGTGTGTTTCTTTTGCACCTCTGCACCTTGACCTAATGCACTTGTTGTATGTCGCTCTGGATAAGAGCGTCTGCTAAATGCCTGTAATGTAATGTAATGTAATGTAATTTGGCATATATATATATATATACATACATCAACAAGCAAGGTATGCTTGATCAGCACTCACAGAAAGTCCACTGATAAGAAGTGCACTAAAATAATCCTAAATAATCCGTCTGGGATAAATGCATAGGAAATTTGCCGAGGGAACCGATGGCAGAAGAAACGTCCGAGCTGGTGTACAAAAAGACGTCTTCACTGAAACACTCTATAAATAAACAAATTAACAGCCGAAACAAACTATGACTAACTATAAACTAACAAACTACCCTATGATTCAAATATATTTTTATCATGCTGTATTGTAGTGGTTTCTTTATTTTAGATTGCTTTTGCAATAGTCTTACAGTTTGTAGTCCTAAAACCCGGAAGTAAGTTGGCATTGGGTTCTCTCGTCAGATTTCCAATGCATTTTTCCCGTGGGGATTTAGTTTTCTGCCGAAAGTAAGGTTTGTGGTGAACGTAAGCCTAAATGAGCTTCACGTTTGTTCTACGAGATAAAATACACCCATTAATAGCCTAGGCTATGTCAACCGTGGATTTCTAAGCTGTCATGTGCTTTTGAAAAGTAGGCTAAGTTTCTATATTGAAACTACAAGAGCGGTCACATTTTTGCAATAACCACTCTTGTTTTACTAGCTCACATGCACGCTGAGCGTCGAACGCTAAGCGTGAATGAGGCCTTATTTTCGGAAGAAAACTAAAATCCTATTGGAAAAATGCATTGGCAATCTGCCGAGGGAACCCATGGCGGAAGAAACGTCCGGGTTGGCCTACAAAAAGACGTATTCACTGTAACATTCTATGAATAAACAAATTAACAGCCGAAACAAATAGCGCTTCAAATATATTTTTATCTTGTTATATTGTAGTCGTTTCTTTAGCTTAGATTTAGTTTTTTCAATATCCTACGCAGCATTGTTGTTGTACGTGAACGTGTCGCATGCAGCCATTGTGCACGAGCATGATAATGCATAAAATTGAAAAAAACAAATTTGTTTTTTGCATTTGAAGACGGATCAATTTTATTTTAACCCTTATTTAGAAATTTCCAGTTGCATAATAACTGTAAAAATAAAATGTAGGGCTATGATTTCAGAACACAAGGGAAAGGCATAGGCATAAACAAATGACCACAAAACGAACGCAATAGCCTATAAAAATATTTTTTAAGATCACATATTTAAAACATTATATAATGTATTATTCAAAATAAACATAAACAAATATTTCTAATAACAAAATAAATAAAACATTCGTACAAATAAAAATGCGTGTCCACCGCGATGAAAAGTATATCCTTGCGCCTCCTGGTGTGGTGAAGGAAAACTGACTCCTTAGTCTGAAGACGGCCGTAATTTAACAACACTGTTATAACACACACGGAAGTGAAATAAGGTGCTTTTAAAATTTTCCAAACGTGACTTTGACATTCCTACTACGCTGGTACGTAAAGAACAAATATTTAGGAAAAGTTAGTGAATGCGGATGATGTAGCTTGCTAGTGACTAAATGAAAAAAAATCCTAAACTCCGAAATATCTCAGTTCGTGTCAAACTGACCCGTCTCAGCGCTTCTAGTGTTAAGGGCAGTCGCTACCACGCAGCTACTAGATAGCCCCCATGTCTCACACGGGCTATAGTTTGTGTATTTGTAGGCTAATGGCCTACTTCCTGGTGTAAACAGTTATTCCGGAAGGATTGGGCTGCGAGATGGCAGTTAAACTCTGGCTGTTATAGATTTGGCAGATTGAACATGGGCGGCAGGGCGTGTTGCAGAGAGCAGAGATGCAGAGTCGTCTAAATTGTTCAGAGCTGCATTCTACCCTTCGCTCAATCGCTACACTACAAGGAGTGTTAGACTGCTACCGGCAAGTAGGCTACAGCCAATGTTGTAAAAATGCAAACCAGCTTCGGCTTTCAACTTCAGAAACAGAAAGTTTTCTCCACTGATTCACGATTTGCACTTAAAAAGCCGGTTCCCTATCGGGACCCAATCATCGCGACAGAAAAATGAAAACATAAAATTCATATTGGTGTTAAATCTGCGAGGATACAATTTAGTTGGCTATCTAATTTAGCTGTCAGATCACGATGCTGAATGTTTAGGGATTGCTAATGTCCATTGTAATGAGACAAATTAGGCTTAACGTTGTCTCGTCCAACTGGTTCTCTCAATATTGTGCTGTTGCAAGACGTGAATGCGTACGTTCCGCATTCGTAAGTGTATCGTTGTATTCCATGACAGTTAAACGGGCGTTTAGGCTTATCACAGCGGAGAAGGGATTTGATGTAGCCTTCTCCACGTCACTGCTCTGACCTCTTCACCGCGCATGTGATCAGGCATGTGACCACACGACTGAGCACATATGTTGAGGAAAAAGTATACCTCCTGCTACGGACATGCTCCGCATAGCCTAGGTATTGGCCTCGCCGTCTCTACAATTGCATGCTCACGCGAACAGCGTTGCGCGTCATCTATTGCATCTGCTCCGGGTTATGGCTGGTTCCAGGCAGATTTGTAGCATGTGCTTTTGCAACTTTGTCATAGTTTCTTTAATCGTACATTGCATTTTCGTCTAAATAGAGTGCAATACGATGGATTAAAAAAAAACAAAAAAAAACAGACTGGTTCCAATTCCTCTCCTAATATACTAATTCGGTAAGCATATTAGTAATGCAATGTGGCGCTTTAAAGCGCCCACTGTGCCCAACTGTTAAATAATATTTAAATAGTGACGTATTGAGAAATAATTCTCTGAACCTTATTGCTTCGATGCCCGCCCTCGCCTGGAGTGGCCCTTATGTCAGCAAATTAAGTGAAACTCAAAAACACGATCGCCAATCGTCTCGGCTTTCGGGACCAGGCTATGCATCTTTTCCAGCGTATCCATTTGGCAGGAGTCGCTTCCGATAGCGCAACGCAAGATTAGCCTCATCGTGACGCCTGATGGGCAGAAGCAGTTATATGTTCATCCAATCTCTGCATAATGCATTTCCCGACAATTTTTAAAAGATGCATGGACTCTTCAGCCTCATATAACTCAGTTCACAACTGGTCTCTCTTTTAAGGCAAGAGTTTCAACCCCGAAGTACCCACTGTTGGAAACTGCATTTCCTTATGCTTCATGGTTCTTTATATGATCTCACCATGGCAAATATGCTTAATTTAGCTATATTTTGTATACACCTCAAGCTTGTAATCTGAGGAAAATGAAGGAACTTGTGTCATTATTGCATACTAGCACTGTTTTCCATCCTCTCCTCTATGACTCGGTACCTGTGGTGGCGCCCCCATGCGAGCCCTGAGGAGCCTTCATTGGGAAATGCCATGACGAAATCTGGTTGCCGTCCGCCTCCGTCTCATTGGCAATGTGGTCCCCATTCCGGAGTTCTACACCACCACTCCTGCTCCAGTGCGGCAACGACAGCAGTGATGGTTCCCGGCATCCTCAGTGAAGCTACGGGGCTTTTGTACTTCTTCATCCGTTGGCATTGACATCATTTCCGTTCAAAAGCTATGAGCTTTGCAGTATAGGAGCATGGCTGCTACTGTCTACTGGCAAGTACCGGTGTCGCAGCTGCCAATGTTTCCTCTATAATCAGTTTCCTGCTGCTGCTAGTGCTGCTGCTACTGCTACTGCTACTGCTGCTGCTGCTGCTGCTAGTGCTGCTGCTGCTACTGCTGCTGCTGGGTGCTACTGCTACTGAAGCTGCTGCTGCTGGTACTGTTTCTGCTGCTGCTGCTGTTACTGCTGCTGGGTGCTACTGCTGCTGCTGCGTTACTGCTGCCACTACTGCTGATGTTACTGCTACTGTGTTGCTGCTGCTGATGCTACTGCTCCTACTGCTCCTGCTGTTTATTGCTGCTGCTGCTGCTACTACTACCGAACAAGGATTCATTACACTAATATGAGTAGTATATTTCCCTCTAATTGGTTTAAATCTCTGTGCTGGGGTGAAATACCAACAAGCTGTTGGTACACATAGCCTAATAATATTTGGTGAGTAGTTTGAATGGCCTTGGGCTTACGAGGTAGCTAAGCCACTGACTGACATGCTTGTCACAATCAACAACCTGAGCCGACCAGAGGAGGATGGGTTTCCCCCTTGAGCCTGGTTCCTTCCGAGGTTTCTTCCTATCTGTCACAGGGAGTTTTCCTTGCCACTGTCGCCTTAGGCTTGCTCCTGTGGGGGTTCAGGCCAGGGTTGTCCGTAAAGTGCATTGTGACAACTGCCGTAAAATACACTATACAAATAAATTAGATTGATAGAAGCCAAGGCCATACACGTATGCATAGCCTTCAACATTAGTATTTTCCCCTGGTTTAATTTTACTCTTTCTTCAGGGGAAAGGCCCAAAAAAAAAAAAAAAAAAAAAAAAACAGACTGGTACACATAGCCACTGACCCACAATGTTAGAACGGCCTCAAGCTGACCGGATGAAGGGCCCTAAACGGTAGCCGAATGGCGTCTCACATAGTCATCACTTCAGCCGGAGACTAAGTACTAACAGCATGTCGGCGTATGGTTGTTTTGGGGGTTTTTGCTGCTGCCCCCTCCCGGTCTTGTCCATGCATGCTTGTATGGATGGCAATGAGTGAGGATTCATTTACACTGATGCAGGTAGTAGCATATTTCCCCCGGTTTAGTTTAAATCTCGGCGCTCGAGGGGAAATACCGACAAGCTGTGGGTACACATAGCCTAATATTACATCTCACATAGTATGTTCCCCTGGTTTATTAATTAATAATTAATCTAACTATTGGCCTCAGGGGAACGTCCAACATGCTGTTGGTACACATAACCACTGATCCATGTAAAAAATAGACGGCCTCAAGCCGAAGGGCTGACTGGACGAAAGGCTTCCTCCAGGTGGTTGTACACATAGTCATCACGTCATCGTTGAACATGTGCTTCACATCACTGCTCTTACTGCTGCTGCGCTATGGCTCCTACGCTGCTGCGTTACTGCCACCGCGCTCCTGCTGCTGCTACTACTGGCTCCTCCGGTAGGCCTATGCAACGAGTGAGGATTCATTTACACTGACGTAGTTGGTAGTATATTTCCCCCGGTTAGTTCAAATCTCGGCGCTCGAGGGGAAATACCGACAAGCTGTCGGTACACATAGCCTAATATCATACCACACATAGTATGTTCCTCTGGTTTATTAATTAATAATACATCTAAGTATTGGCCTCAGGGGAACGTCCAACATGCTGTTGGTACACATAACCACTGATCCACGTAAAAAATAGACGGCCTCAAGCCGAAAGGCTTGGCTGGACGAAGGGCTTCCTCCAGGTGGTCGTACACATAGTCATCACATCAGCCGGAGACACTTATTAATAGCACGTCGGCATATGGTTGTTTTGGGGTTTGGCTGCTGGCCTCCCGACCTTATCCACGCGGGCTGCGTGGTTGGCGGGAGAGCTCCAGAACAGAGCCATACCGCCAAACATAACTGTATTGCCTTATTGTCAATAAAGTTCTACTTTGATGACAGTGGTCCTGACAGAAATGGAGCATCGCGTAGTTCTGGCAGGCCACGAGAGTCAAGCGCTCCGGCTGAATCAGCTGATGGCTCAGCTGAGTGATGTTTGCCTATCACAGTACATTCACTAACAGGGCGGTCTACTTGAACAGCCTCCCTCTACTCATTCGGCTGCTCCTCCTGCATGCAAGCGCTGCACGTTGCTTTGTAAATCCCCTCCACCACCCCCGCTCCATCCCCATGCGTCAAGAATTTGTATTGCTCCATCCCTATGTGTTAAGAAATTGCATTGCTCCATCCCTATGTGTTAAGAACTTGCTTTGCTGCTGGATCTGTTCTGTGTGTACCCCTCTAGGGGGGTTCGGCTGCTGGCCTCCCGGCCTTATCCACGCGGGCTGCGTGGTTGGCGGGAGAGCTCCAGAACAGGGCCATACCGCCAAACATAACTGTATTGTCAATAAAGTTCTACTTTGATGACAGTGGTCCTGACAGAACTAATACATTTCATTTTTTCTTATTTTCATATTGGCATGCTAGTGTTCAGTGCTAGTTGTTTTTTTTTAAATAACAAAACAACAAAAGTGTTGTTTTTCATTCTTGCTTACAGTGAAACACTGAGCAGGAAATAGTGAAACATGAAAAAGTACTCTGAAATTGAAAACAGTTTTCTCCCAAATAGTATTTTTTCATTCACTGCTAGATAAAACATGAATGTTGCAGAAAATGTAACTGCTGCCATATAGTGCTTCTGCTATTGAAGCAGCTCTCAAATTGTGTAGAAACAAACCCAATAAAGAACCTTTCTTAATTATTGAATATCATTAACCAGGCGGTACTGTGTAGGAGCACTGTATACTGGACAGGTGGTTGTGACCCCATATCCCATGGGGTACACAGCTCTGACCTCAGTATGTTCCAAGAGGTGAACACATATGAGATGGGATGCAATATGCAAACATTCCCAAAGGCTCTTGTGACTCCAGAGTACACATACAGATCATCTAGTCCTTGAGCCACCAAATTATGCTTTACCTGCCTAAGGAAAACCAGATCAGTTAAAATGCCCATACTATGCTAAGTGTAAGGAGCCGAGTGAGTTGGCAGACTGTTTTGAGCACTGTGCATACATTCTATGCAATATGCAAATATGCAAATTTAACCAATAGAAGTCTCTTGCCTATTTTTTGAGCTAACTACACATTTTGATTAAATCATTTTTTGTGCATTTCCGCCCCAGTGTACATCAATACAGGCCTGTGTCATCACTATAACTTCCTTTGCTAATGTGTGCATGCAGGTTCTAGTAATTGTGTCCTGTATAGGATGCACAACTTAAATATACAGCAATATACGTGCCTTTATCAGTACACTGCTCGAGAGCCTCTAGAATCCTTGTTTCATAATTTGTTGAATTTCTTCCAGGCTGTAATATAGTTCTACTTGAAATTGTGTAACTCCAATGGCTTTAGACCTGGAGGGCTGGAGTCACTGCTGGCTTTTGTGATTTCCTTTCAATCGGCAACCAAAGTAGGCTGTGGAAGCAAGGTGTGCACACTCTTCCGCCAATCAATCAATTCATCAATCGAACTTCATTTATATAGGACCTGTCATACAAGTAAATGCAATTTGAAGTGCTTTCCATATAAATGACTTGATTCAAGCACTTAAGTACAGGAACACATCAAAAATCATTCGACACAGCTGCCCTCCAGGATTTCAGATTCATGCATTAGATTGTGAACCAGGGCTAATTAAAGAAAATTGTTCATATCTGTCTTGATGCTTAACATTGTGAAACCCCCCCAGTATGCAGGGTATACATATATGGCATGTGGTTATGATACAATATGTATGAAAGAAAATCATAACTGCATCCAACAGGACTTTTTGTCCTGAGATGGAAATACATTTCAAGTCCATTATGCTGGCCCATCTTGTAGCCTAGCAACCGTGTTGAAAAGAATAACATCATCTGCCAGGGATGCGGGAAAGAGAGTGGGCGCAAAGCATTTCATCACATTTGGGGACGTCAGCACCAGAAAGTACTGCAAACATTTAAGCTGAAAGAATTGAATGCTGTCCCAACATTTGATGTGAGTCCAAAGTACAGTATATTGTCGTTGCCAGTTTTTGCCACAATTCATTTGCATTACCTTAGTTTTGTGGAAAATATTTCTGTTTGTTTGACATCAATTTAATAATCCAACAGATAATTTAAAATTAAAAGTTAAAATAAAATGACTGTGAGTGTTGCTGTCCCAGGAAGTGGACTAGGTTGGAGCAACCAGTACTGTACATCAGCAGCAAACTCAGCCACAGGGAGAGTCAGTACAGTACCAATGAAAATAAATGTCTCTCCATAGAATGGTCTGTTCTGACTCACCGGTACTACCTCATGTGGAAGACTTTGCCCTATATTCCAATTATTCCAGTGGTTCCACTGAATGAACAATGAACGACACAAACTCTAGTATCACCCAGTAGTATCTGGCCCACCAGCTGATTCCATTCAGGGTGATTTGTTTCCGCTATCACTTGCGCTGATTTAATCTCCTGGGAAGGGGTTTTATGAGCCACGCCGAATCCACCTCAGCTGCATTTCAATGGTGTTGGAGTGTGGCAGGGCTCAGTCTGAGAAAGGTAATCAGGGCTTTCTGGGGTCACACCTACTCGTCAAGTAGACACGCACACCTGGCCCTCATTAACTGATCAGCCCAGGGCTTAAAAGCGTGCTTTCCACATTAGTTGTCTGAGATTGGTATCCACATGGTGAGAGAGACAGACGGGAAACCAATCTGGAAAGCTTCCATTGTGTTTTCATTAATTATATTTTCCTAGATCCTGTGAGGGTAGACAGAGAAGATTTTCATTTATTTTATTTAGTTGAAACAGCATGTCTGATAATATAATTCCAGTGAAAACCGGAATTACTAGATCTCCCTGTGTCCAAATATTCTGTCCCTCCCAGGGGTGTAATATGGTGTGTGATGCTGTCAGATGTGCCAAACAGCCAGCAGCAAAAAAGTCAGGGACTTAACAATGAGGTAAGAACCATAGTGCAGCCAGGACTGGAAATGATGATAAATATCTTACTATATTTCTTCTCAGTGGTGCCTAGCTCATGCACAGGGTGCATAGGGTGGCTTCTCATAATTACCATGGCACTTTCAGCTGCAGTGTCTCCCAGAGTCTAGTTTAAACCGCTTTTAGCTCAGTTTATGTAGCTCCATCTTTAATTTTTTTTTTTACAGTTATAAGTAAGACTAAAGAAAACAGAAGATGGTGACTGAAGTAGTTTTCGAGCTTGTGCAACAACCCCTATTTTTGGACTATGAAGGTAGTTTGAGGGTTAGTCCTCAAAAAGAGGAGAGTCACCTGACACCTGAGAGTCAGTCATGGCAAAACTAGAAAATTTTAGGTATGTGCAATGATATGGAAAATGGTGTCTGCCAGGCAAACATGGTACCTATCTACAGAGCAGACAGCACAGGCCTCTGTCTAGGGTTGGTTATTGTTTAGATTTTATCGATTCCGGTTACTATTCTGATTTTTATCACATTTTTGTATGAAAAGAAACCAAAATGTGTTGTACACAGAACACCTTTACTTTCAGCATTAGGCTGCCATAAAAAATAAATTGTCATTTTGGGAAAAGAAGTGAAAAGAAAAGAGACCATGTATAACAGATTGCACAATGAAGTCTGGATATCTTATTGTCAGGTTGTCCTACAAGCGATACAAAAACTCTTTGCATTTGAATGGATCTCTATGGGAATTGGGGGGTGGGACTAGATTAACCCTGGATAAATTTTTAATTGTTCACTTGTTGTGTAATTATATATGCTCCACATCTCATTAGCAGTTTAAAAGACATCAACAGTGTACTTTTTAGTGTACTAATAGACTTGTGGTTACCTGAGATATTTCCAAGATGTGAACAGCATCTTTCGCCGTATAAATCTGGAGCCAGACTATTTTTCAGCGCAGACCAAAAGCATGCAATATGGAGACTGTTATCTAGGCTAAAGGACCTTTAGGGTGGAGGAAGTAAACCTTTACATCCTTGCCAATTAATCTACCTTCTGTCTGCTAGGAGGAATGATGAAAGCTGTGTATGCCTTCGCTTTGCAATTGCAATTCACCCTTAGACAGTGATCTCATACTGATGAAGGTCACTGAAAGGAAGTATCTCTCCCTCTCTGTTATTTATATCATAGCAATACCTTAGTTCATGTTTGGGCAAAAGTACACCATGGTCCAGATAATACAGGCAGGGATCAATGCTGCATGGTAAAGTCTCAGTATCTTATCCCTACACTGCTAGACCACTGCTGACAGGACAGAGAATGTATTGTGTACAGGAGTCTGTGTCACGAAAGTGACTATTGGGTAAAGTGAGATGCAGCTCCCATGGAAGGAGAAAAATAATGTTTTGGGTAAAACACCTGATAACCAAGAATTTCAAGAATTTCATGAATTATGAAAATTGAAACTATGACACCGGTGACTCAGCTGTCGGTTAACATGATAGCGTTCTGGACACTAATATGTCATGTAAAATATTAATTACTTTAATAATTACTGAAATTATTAATTAAAATATGTTTCAAAACTAAAATTGTGATTATTATTTAGAAATGTAAAAGACAGCTAAACTGAATTGAAACTGAATAGTTTCTCAGAGGTCTCCTAGTAGAGAGGTCTGTCCATGGGTCACTGCCCCAGCTATTGCTGGTCTGAAAATTGGTGAAAGAGATAATGAATCTGTACTTGACCATTATTTATCTCCTTTGCTTCAGCTTTTGGTGTTTTAACCTAATTTCTAACCTTGATTACTTTCTTTTTCACCAAATTTTGTTTGTCCAACTGTGTTTGCAGGCCAACTTTCTCACTGCAGTCAACGCAGGAGCAAAAGCTCCATAGGGCTGTATACATGTAGCAAGACCTGATAGCAAGACCATAATGCTCACAATGTTCATATATTTGGCATGGTACATATCATAATGCATCATATTTTCTTTTAAAAATAATTTTATCAGCCAGACTATGGGTGTGTGTATATATATATATATATATATATATATATATATATATATGTGTGTGTGTGTGTGTGTGTGTAAAGATGTAGTTGGTCAAGTCGCCAAGGGGGGTGGTATGGAAGCATGCAGGACAACAAAATCCAGTGCAAAAAGTAATACCAATGTTTAAATTTCAAATTTCACGGGTTGTTTTTAAAGTGTTCCTCAGAATGCTGAAAAATTATTTACTTTTTAATAAGTTTAATCGCAAGTTTAATAAATTCATTATTAAACTTATATTCTGTATTGTGTGGTGATGTTTGGACTCCTTCCCAAAAAGAGAATATCCAAACCTTAATGCAGCTTCCCTGTCAGTTGTTTGGTATAGTCCCTTGGAGGGAAATTCAAATTGTACTCCCTATTTAAGCCGTGGGTTTTGGGACTGCAGGGGACTGGTTAAGGTAGAGGTACCGTATGTGATACTTCGTGAGCCGTTGAAGCAAACATTCATTATTGTACTGTCTAGTTAAGACATTGTGGCTGTTAGCCTGTAAATTATCTTTGGGTTTTTGATTTTGTTTATTTATAAATTTTTTGTCTATTAGTCCTTTGTTGTTTATGCTTACACTTCTTATCACTGTAAATAAACCTGGCACTTTTTGCACTGGATTTTGTTGTCTTGCATGCTTCCCTACCGCCCCCCTTGGCGACTTGACCAACTACATCTTTACACACACACACACACACACACATATATATATATATATATATATATATTTATACATACACAGTTGAGGCCAGAAGTTTACATACACCTCGGCTAAAGACATTCAAACTCAAATTTTCACAACTCCACATATTTCATATTACCATACATTTCCTGTGTTAAGTCAATTAGGCTATCTACTTTATTTTCATAAGAGGTCATTTCAAAATAATAGCTAAGAGACAGATTTATTTCAGCTTTTATGTATTATATCAGATTTCCAGTGGGTCAAAAGTTTACATACACTTTGTTAGTATTTTGTAGCATTTCTTTTTAATTGCTTAACTTGAATCAAACACTTGAGGTAGCCTTCCACAAGCTTCTTATAATACTTTGCCGGGATTTTTGCCCATTCCTCCAGACAACTGGTGTAACTCAGTCAGGGTTGTGGGCCTTTTTGTTCGGACACACTGTTTCAGATCAGTCCACAAATTTTCTATGGGATTCAGGTCAGGGCTTTGTGATGGCCACTCCAATACTTCACTTTGTTGTCTTTAAGCCATTTTGTTTCAACTTTGGAGGTATGCTTAGGATCATTGTACTGCTGGAAGACTCAGTTGCAACTAAGTTTTAACTTTCTACCTGATGTCTTGAGGTGTTGCTTCAGTATTCCTGATGATGCTTCCTGATGATGCCATCTATTTTCTGAAGTACAGCAGTCCCTTTTCCCAGCAACATAATGCTGCCACCCCCATGCTTCACAGTTGGGATGGTGTTCTTTTGGGATTAAAAAGCCTCACCCTTTTTCCTCCATACATAGCGCTGATCATTTTGGTCAAACAGTTCAGTTTTTGTTGCATATGACCAGAGAACA
This sequence comes from Anguilla anguilla, assembly GCF_013347855.1. Taxonomy (NCBI): domain Eukaryota; kingdom Metazoa; phylum Chordata; class Actinopteri; order Anguilliformes; family Anguillidae; genus Anguilla; species Anguilla anguilla. The sequence continues at coordinate 36,400,521 of NC_049206.1, forward strand.
CTCCAAAAGGCTAGGTCTTCGTCCTGATGATCACCTGCAAACTTCATTCTGGCTTTTTTTCAGGCTGTGGCGATGAAAAACTCTCTTAATGGTTGATGCAGACACTTTGGTACCTGATGCCTCCAACTCCTTCACCAGTTCCTTTGTTGTTGTCTTGGGGTTCAGTTGAACCTTTCGGACCAAAGTTTGTTTAGCCCTGGGAGTTCATTTGTGCCTCCTTCCTGAACGATGCAGTGTCTGTGTGGTCCCAAGATTTTTATGTTTGCATACAATTGTCTGTACAGATGCTTGTGGTACCTTCAGTTGTTTGGAAATTGCTCCTAAGGAGGAACAGAAATTGTGGAGGTCAACAATTTTTGAGGTCTTGGCTGAGTTGCTTGGATTTTCCCATGGTATCAAGGCAAAAAAGGCAGTGGCTCTAAAGGTAGGACCTCAAATACAGCCACAGGTACCAATTAAATCCTAATTAACTCCTAATTATAACAATTGGCCAATCAAGAAGCTTCTAAAAAGTCATTACATGAACTTCTGGAATCTTCGAGACTGTTTAAAGTGACAGTCAACTTTGTGTATGTAAACTTTTGACCCACTGGAATTCTGATATAGTGAATTAAAGCTGATATAAATCTGTCTCTAATTGATTGCTTTAAAATTACCTCTGATGTGAACAAAGTAAATTATATACATATATATATATATATATATATAATGAGAAATCTGCTCAGGTATTTTTGATGTTTGTTGTTTAAAAGAACATCTGTTTTGTCAAGGGTCAGGGACATTGTTTTGATCAACCAAAAATAACCTTGATCCACTTGGGTGTCTGCAATACCCACTCCAGATGACCCAGATGGCTCACCTCTCAAACATGATGAACAGGTGAGATTTTCCCAATATAATGTTCCATGGACCCTTTATTTATCACTTAAAGAACACTGCTGTCAAGAGGAGAGGAAACTGAATTACAATACCATGTTCATTTCATTCCCGTGACATCAATATATGCACATTAAAAAGACATCTGTAACTGAATTATAAGTGACATATGAGTGAAAATGTGAGAGGAGGCATGCTCTGAATGAAATCCAAGGAAAAAATAAAATCCATGGGCCAGCCATCTTTTTTATGGTCACTGTTCATTAGGACACTAATTGGATTATTCATTCAGATTATGACATTATTTCAATTATTTCAGTCTGTTAATAATATGATAATAATGATATTAGCTGCAATTACATCTGGCTCCCTAAATCACTGTATATCTATTGCCAATGGCTGAAATATCTTAATAGCTATTGATTTCATACTGTTGCATACAGTACTAATTCCACATGGATCTCAACTAATCCAGTTTAATTTGCCTAATTTCATCAACCAAACATAGGGGTTCCAAACGTTGTTCTGTAAATTTCCATGGGCACATCTGCTCATTTGAACAATAAATCCAACTTCTGAATCTCCACTCAAGGAAAGCAAATGTGTAAACAAAACACATCTAACACATATAAAGGCACTCAGGCTAAGCAGGCTTTTTAAATGTCATTCAGATAGGCATTACCCTTATCAGTAATGGGCCAGAAATGGGAAACTATAAACAATGAAAACAAAGAGTTCTTCTTACATTGCACTTTATGTGTGGGTCTGCAGTGAATACTTGAGTACATGACAAAGTGGATAACAGAAGTCTATGCACAAGAAGCAGAACTAATGCCTCTCATGAAGTGTCAATACAATTTACAGAAAGAGCAAGCTGGAGAATACAGTTCCTGGATATGTTCCAGGCATTCTTTCATGTGACTAATTATGGTTTTTGCAACAAGACACTTTTAAATTCCAAAATTCTACCCCAGAGTGGCTGAAATGCATATTCCCAGTTCTTGGTCTTTTTTCATGCACATTTGTACAGCTGCAATGTGGCTGGAGAATACTACCAGTTTTCAGTATTGTTTCAGGTTTCTGTGTTGACTTTCCACATGGATTAAACAAGCTGAGCAGCTTGGCAGGTGTGCTGTGGATGATGAGCACTCAACAAACATAGAAGGGAAAATAAAGGAAACAAAAATTTTTCAAAATATCACTTTCAAATATCTCTCTCACAGTGCTAAATGTGGATTTTTCTGTTAGTACCCAATGTGTCTCATATATTTTCCAGATAACTGAATAAACTCAAATATGGGTCATCAGCACTTTTCTGCGGTTTCATCGCTGCACAAATTAGGGTACACATTCTGAAATAAAAAGCCAGCCAGCCCATGGTTTTGGGAATGTAGCACAAAGAATGTCAGCGTACAGAAGATATCTGGACTTGCACTGTCACCATAAGTCTGAAAAATAAAAGGCTTTCAATAGGCAAACTTTGTAGTCACCACCTTACACTTCAGCACAATGAAAGTTCACACGCAGCATGCAAATGACTTGTTTAGTATAATTTTAATAAATAAATAAAATTACTCACACAATTAGAATTATATCAACATCAAAAGAAAATCCATTGTCTTACCTGCGCAGCCATAAACGAGAGGTCCATTATGTTATTAGTTTAAGGCCAATTCACCCAAGACACAATTTAAAAATGGGTGACTGATGTTCTCATTCCTCAGAAGAACATTTGTCGTTTTCTGCCTTCAAGGTCTTCTCATTTTCATTTTGAAATCATGCTTTTCCTAGTGTGTGGGGAACACTTCTCTATCATGTTAACAGATCACACTCTGAGCAAGAGAGGGTGTGTACTAACGTATGTTTGTGAGAGAAAGTGAAAAAGAGAGGTGTGTGAGAGTATATGCGTATGTATGTTTGTGTGTGAGATTGAGAGAGAAAAGGGAGAGAGAAATCGCTGGTGTGTGAGAAGAGGGAGGGAGACACAGAGAGAGGTAGACAGAGTGTGATGAAGGAACAAGCTGTATGATGCCTCTGTGTCTCGCTCTTCCTTGCTTGCTTGCTCACTCCCTCCCCCCTATTAGTGTCGAGACACAATGATCTCTCTTGTGTGGCTGAAAATAACGTGAATTCTCTGTGCTCTTCACCATTTTGATGACACAGCTGATGTCTTCTGTTGGCTTTTTACTTGTCTGATGGCAGCTTGTTAGCTTTTAATCATCAGTGCTTGCATTGGCTTTCATTATGTGCTTAATGATGTAGCCTCGACTGGGTAGTTATGACAGCTCCTAATTGAATTGCCTCTCCAGTGCACATCAGACAAAGGAGAGAGAGTTAAAAACTATGCACAATATTTAATGAGGATGGGTCCCTCACTAGGTGATATATCATGTTATAAGCCCTGATGATAAATCATTTGCTAATCTGGTTATTAGTACTTCCAGTATATTATATTATAATACTATTTAATACTTCCAGTCTTTAATATTTAATACTTCCAGTCTGTTTCCAGATCTGTGGCAGCTTCCTTTGACTCATTGTCTCAAGGAATGACATTTGTGGAGTTCAGTTTCAGTTTATTTTGAGTTCATAACCCCCTTTCTTCCTTAACCCTTTAGCACACATGCCAAATCTTGCCAATCCTTACCCATTTAATGAGTACCCCATTTAAAGCTTTATAACTCCAGATGGAGTTATAAATGGCTTAAATAAAGCAAGACATTTGTACCATTTTGGCAATGTTCCAACTCTTACGTCATCAGAAATATCCACATTATATAATACCACTAACCTATTTAAAGTCACTCAATTTAAAAAATAACGTATGTAACCGAAATATTTTAGCAGTAATACTTACGGATCCTAATATTCAGATTGAAATCGGTTTAAAAGCCCAAGCAGAATGAAAATGCTCCATATAAACACCTCAATCAGAATAAACAGGCCCAAACCGATTGAAATTTCAGAGGGGTAGTTTAAACCTTTTCATAAACCGATCAAAAGGAAAATTGTACCATGTAAACGATGAAACTGATTATTTTCTGGCTGCGTTCTATCTGCGCATGCCCACCGTCTTGACGTAAATGCGTGATGACGTACCTTTCTCTCCACTGATCAAACATGTGATGTAGGGGTGGGCGATATGATGATATTAGATCGTGAACGATTAAAATGTCTCCACAAACTGCATTTCCAGAGAGATCGGGAGTATCAGGCTACAGTGAAACTGCACATTTTATCAGTTGCACTGACAACGCTCATACAAGGCATCCAACGTTGTTTTCTCAGCCAAACCTAAAATCTATTTTTTTAGTACTTTTGTGATTTTTTTCTGTGCCAGCAAATAAGTCAGAGGTGGTCCAGTGAGGTATTTTGGTTGCTAAGGGAACGTGTATCAACCACCCCATATAAATGAATGGAACTTGACATAAATTTGCAAGCATACTGCAGAAGTGTCCTATCTTCCGTATTTGAGATTAATATGACAAAGGGTGGTCGCTGTCAGCACGTCTAGGAATCCGTACATATACATAGTTGTAAGCCAAGTCGCAGAACGCAAAATAGCCGTTAGGAAAGCAGTTTGAAATTATTAAGCAACGTCTGCGCCATTGCTTTTAATGGGTCGCAATGAGATAATTCCGAGCGTGTTGCTTGTCTTAAAGTTGATACCGTAAATAAGACTGTATTAATATAACTACATGTATATGTATGAAGTTGGTTTTTTACATTTAGAAAGTTTATTATGTGTATTTTTTTTTACAGGACTTACATTTTAATAGGCAATGATGTCCAGTTATCTCTAATAAATATGAAGTAAATACACTACTGGTTAATATGGTCGATGCGCGCCCCCCCCCCCCCCCGGGTGGTCGATAATAGGTGCTCTCACTCTTGCTATATAGTTAGTACAGGTGCGCTATGGGTCTGGATGGCTGACACTATGTGGAATTTTTAAGAGTTCAATTTATTCCGCCGTACTTTTGTAAGTAGAAAAATAAATTCAGGCACGTCTTCGTTTCAAAATAGGTTGTTTAATGTAGCAAAGGAACTAGTGGGTCTGTTACCCAAGTACAGATAAACACAGAACCGACAAATGACGGAGACAGTGAATACTTATACCCTGTTCCTTCAAGGAAACAAAGGGCCAAATGGTTATCTTAAACACATCACCGGGAAAGGGGGGGGGGGGAGGTAATCAGACATTGGGGGGGAAGAAACAAGGTGTGGGGGAGTTGGACTGAAGTAGGGGGTAGAGGATATCACACAATGGTACTGCATATCAAAGTGAGACAATTTGACTGGGCAAGGGGGTAGAGGATGTAGCACAAAGGGTGTGATTAAAAGGTCAATTTAACTGAGTGTGGTGGTAAACAATCAATGCTATCTGTAACTGGCCCACTACAATGTGAGACACCTCAGAAGGGTAAAATGTGGCTCCCATGTTTTCCAACATTCCCTACTTTTTTATTTTTTATAAGAAAGTCTTCTATATTCCAAGGTGTATGTAAAGTAAAGAATATGAAGCAAAAACAAAAAAGAAAACATAAAAATTAAAACAAACCCACAAATTATTCAGGGGTTATTTCTGAGCCATCCCACAGTTTCATTTCTATCAATGACTTTCTCCAACTGTCTTTTTCTGTTTATGCCAGCAATAACACTGTGTTTGATCATTGGGGATATGAATTACTATTAGACCTACAATTGCCAATAATATCCAGTTCCAAAAATGTGTTTTCATCAGAGCATCCTTGTCGCTTCAGGACTGTGGCCTCTGTCTGGGCCAAGCTCACCTCCATTTTTGTTCTGAGTAGTGTTGAATCACTCTCCATTAGAGCTTTCTTCACCTGAGCATGAAGACCTGACACATTTGACTGAGGAACCAGGTAGGCATCCTCCCACTTGGTCAAGCTGTTGGACTCACTGGCATCAGTAGTAGGTAAACGAATGTTCTCCATCTGAACAGTGTATGCTGGTGTAAACCAGAAACCAGGGGGTGATTAACACCTTATATTATTATATGGAAATCCTGTGGGGTGACTCAGAATACACCAGTGACACTGGTCCACCACGCTCTCCACTTCCTCTAAAGGATGAACATTCCTCTCTGTGGACAGTTCATTATAGTTAATAGATATAATTATTGCATGACTTTCATGCATAACATGTATGAATGTAATAATCTGTTGATTCAGCCATTCCCTTATACTGATCAAACACGACAATGACATTAGCTCAATAAACAGCATGCATGAATACCATATTTACATCATATTATAAACCCTTTTTTTTTCTTTTTCCTTCTGGTCCAAAAATGATGCCTTCTCTAGGAATAGGGTGCAGTGGAGGACATTTGCTTCAGTCCAACTGCTTGAGTCTTCCCATTCCTTTAGCGGTTGGCATTGTCTATTCTCAAATGTAACTTCATACATATATGTATTATTATTATTATTATTTATTTATTTATTTATTTTTAACCATATAAATTTAGATGCATCATTGTTAGACCAGGGTAATATGTAGATCCATGCTCCATGGCCCATCTCCCCTGGTTATCCTGTCCCTCATCTCAACTAGTTATTGCCTTATCATAATGTGTCCAATTACGTGCTTTTACTGTCACAATGAATTCTTGTATTCTTGGAAACTGTCTTCCACCCTCAATCATGTGTTCTAAATGAAGATTCACTTGATACTTTCCATGTGTCCTCTGTTGTGAACGCTTCACCATCTTTCCACCTGTCTGATGTCCATTCGGTGAATCCAACATCAACTGCGCGTATTGTCCTTGACACATTGTGTGCTGTTTATGAATATGATAGGAATGTCCCACTTAGTGCTGACCTCCAACCTGTTCCTGAATACCAGGAGCCTCATCCTCATCACGATTAATTCTGTAGGGGAGAGAAAGACCAAGTGTGAGTGTATATTCTTATGCAGTTTTAATCATTTAAACATTGACATTGGTATCAAGTTCAGCTTTGTTATATAATTTCCATTGGTCCCAATGATATCAGAAATACTGTATTGCCCTACCCCGCTTTTGTATCACCAGTTTCAAATTTGTTTCACCAAGTTTGTTCATAACTTCTTATGAACCTTCTCAGTTTGCTTCCCAGCCTCCCCCTTTTAAATTTTTATTATTATTATTATTATTTTTTTTTTTTAAGCATCCCCGATTTAGAAAGTCACTGTATGTGGGGTTGGACTGTGAAAGGGATTCTCAGAGCCTTTCTGGCTTCTCTGCTCAGCATGTGCCTTAATCATAGACAATAGGTCTGTGTATGTAAGAGTGCCTTCAGTCTGGGGCTGTTCTGTCTGAGGCTGCTGTGCACGCAGCTGTTTTGGCCCTTTTCCTTCCATCCCTCCTCCTTTTGACCAGCAGTGTCGCTTGGAATGGCCAACACGCTTGCAATTGGCACACACACGGGGGCTTCTACACTCATTCTGAATGTGACCTGGCTTCCCACAGTTAAAACAATGAAATTTGGCCCGGCCCTTATTAGATGCTAGCACAGCAACCCTTTTTCTAGAGCTCTGTTTAGGGCTCAGTGAACTGAGTTGCGACTCATTCCACACAGTTAAACAGTCTTGGATATCCCTGCCTATGTGCTGTCTGACTGGCTGTGCACCCAGTTCTCTATTCAACTGTAACAATAAATGTTGGCAAGTAGGTGAGACGAGATCTTTATATTTATTGATTACCAAACTCCAAAACATTGGATCGTCACCTGTCAGTAGTGCTCTGTTCCCTCCACCTATGTTTCGATTGTACACAATCACAAATGTTCTAAGAAAATCAGTGGGATGGTGCCCTTTCTTAGGTACAAACTCAAGAATTTTATTCATGTCAGCTATAACGCGATAACCCACAGCCTCGCTCATTAGCCTTAACCTTGCGTCATGATTGGGGAAAACAACAGGGTTTCCCTGACCCTGTATGAATTCTAACGGAATAGTAACCGATGTAGGGAGCACAGATTGCAATAATTTACAACAGTCCTTGTCAGTTAGCGAGTGTATTCGCTGCAGCGTTTGCACCTTTTCAACAACTGCGGTCGGGTCACTAACTCCGTCCCACGTGGGAAGTTGTTGTTGCAGTGTAATCAACTCTGAAAGTGTAAGATTGCGATCCACCTGTTGATCTGCATATTCATATGTGATAGCCCCATTGACAGGATTTTGTGTTGCGCTTGTACGAACTCTGCGTGTTATTATTGGTGCGATTTTTGTGTTTTTTGTCCCGACTGATTTAGTTGCTTTTTGTGATGTAGAACTTCTAGAAACCAACCTTCGGCAATTGGAAATAAGTGAATTGGTAATAGATGCATTACATTTTGTCCCCCCAGTAGGCCTATGAAACGCCAGCTCCTCATCTAAAATTTCATTATCACTTCTTTCATCATCCACATCTAACAAAGGAGCTGTTTGGCAGTTTGTCTGTCTGACTTCCCATTCGTCATCATCAGAACTGTATACTGACTCACTCTGCTCCTCTAATGTCCTTAAAATCACTGCCACTCGCCGTTTCATTATGGTATTTGCAAGTTTTTGCTTTGCCATTTTTTCTTTCAGCGACCTGAACTTTTGTACAATCGCATTATCCTTATTATCCCCAGACACATTCCATAACTCTTTATATGCCACCTGAGCATCGCGTAACTGTCCCTGCGTTTTAACCAATTCTGCAGTTGTGGTACTCAATTTCTCCCTCAACTGGCAAATTTCTTTTCTAAATTCTAAGTGTGTTGTGGCATGTAATAGCCTATACGTTCTGCAACAGATGCTTCCAACTTCCTTGAATTTACCTCCAGTGCTTTATTCAAACTTTCAACTTCACCTCGCAATTTAGGAACCTCTACAACTTTATCGGTCAAAAACTTAATCGTTTGGACCATAGCCATCACACAGTTAGCCTGTCTTGTTTTCTTATTTTTCTTCTTTTCATTGCGCTGCTCACAAGCAGTTTGAAGATATTCAACAACATCTACTTCCTGTGGTACGTTGTAAGGGCCCTCCTTACAATGTTTGGTCAACAACATAGCGGCCCACGATTTCCAACCATTCACTGCCATTACTAAACTCCTGTACAATGGACAAACAAACTTTTGGTACTTGAAATTGTCCAAGGTCTGTGTAACTTTATACAAGCCCCTGTCTAGAACACTGTACACATGTACAATCAATTCTGACCACTTGTATTTTAAAACATTACACAATTTCCGTAACTATTCCTCTACAATATTACATACATAAATATTTCATACTCACAAATGTACGTGGTCCGTTCCGTGCCTTCAAGTCCGTTTTTCCTTCAGCGTTGGCAAATGGCTTCCAAAACAGTCCTCTTACTGTAATCCTTTCTTGAATTCGGTGTCAACGGAAAAAAGAAAGTCTCTTCTGTAGGCCAGTGTCACACGCGAATGTCAGCCTCCCCAGTTTTTTTTTTTTTTTTTGAAAAACGCAACAATAACGACGGATTTGGGCTGGCTCGCCAATAATGTGGAATTTTTAAGAGTTCAATTTATTCCGCCGTACTTTTGTAAGTAGAAAAATAAATGCAGGCACGTCTTCGTTTCAAAATAGGTTGTTTAATGTAGCAAAGGAACTAGTGGGTCTGTTACCCAAGTACAGATAAACACAGAACCGACAAATGACGGAGACAGTGAATACTTATACCCTGTTCCTTCAAGGAAACAAAGGGCCAAATGGTTATCTTAAACACATCACCGGGAAAGGGGGGGGGGGGGTAATCAGACATTGGGGGGGAAGAAACAAGGTGTGGGGGAGTTGGACTGAAGTAGGGGGTAGAGGATATCACACAATGGTACTGCATATCAAAGTGAGACAATTTGACTGGGCAAGGGGGTAGAGGATGTAGCACAAAGGGTGTGATTAAAAGGTCAATTTAACTGAGTGTGGTGGTAAACAATCAATGCTATCTGTAACTGGCCCACTACAATGTGAGACACCTCAGAAGGGTAAAATGTGGCTCCCATGTTTTCCAACACACTACGGAGGAGTTGGTCCCAAAAAAAAAATTGACGTCTGTGATATGGAACTGGTTTGGGTTTTCCAAAACCAACACGGCGCAAAACCCTGTTATTTGCAAAGTTTGCAAAGAAAATGTTCGCACATCGGATGGCAACACAAACCTTTTTAATCACCTCAAGAGAAAGCATTGTTGAATGTTAATACTTTGCAGAATTGCACTTGATTAAAATCTGGTACTTTGGCCCAATGGTCTCTGTTAGGCTATTCTTTTTCTTTTAGGTTTTGTTCCCTTGAAAGGCAATATTTTCTTAAATAGGGATATTAGTTTGTTGCACTGTTCATTCACTTGCAAAATAGTCTTAAATACCAACATGAAAAATAATATATCAAGTTCCATTCATTTATATGGGGTGGTCGATAGGCTACACGTCCCCTTAACAACCAAAAGAGCTCGCTGGACGACCTCTAACTTATTTGCCGGCACAGATAAAAATTGCGAAAGTACTGAAAATATAGATTTTAGGTTTGGCTGAGAAAACAATGTTGGATGCCTTGTATGAGCGTTGTCAGTGCAACTGATATAATGTGCAGTTTCACTGTAGCCCGATACTCCCGATCTCTCTGGAAAGGCAGATCGTGGAGACATTTTAATCGTTCACAATCTAATATCGTCATATCCATAGATATCCATATCGCCCACCCCTGCATCACGTGTTTGATCAGTGGAGAGAAACGTACGTCAAGACGGTGAGCATGCGCAGAAAGAATGCAGCCAGAAAATAATCCGTTTCATCGTTTACATGGTACAATTTTTCTTTCGATCGGTTTATGAAAAGGTTTGAACTACCCCTCTGCAACCGATTGAAATTTAAATCGGTTTGGGCCTGTTTATTCTGATTGAGGTGTTTATATGGAGCATTTTCATTCTGCTTGGGCTTTTAAACCGATTTTAATCGGAATATTAGGCTTCATGTAAACCCAGCTACTGATACTGTTCTATCCGCTTCTGTTTTACTCCAGAAAACAATGTCATCTAGGTCTATCAGCAAACATATGGCTTACCTATGCTCAGAAGTCTTCAATAATAATAGTATTTTCCAAGAAATTACGAAAAATTGTGCACGACATTTCGTCAGGCGCAGTGTCTTTTACTGCTACCACAGAGTGAATGCGTAAGTGATAAATCTTTCGGTTAAGCTGAGATATAAAACGCTATTCCAAAAGCAAAATTAGACATGTTATACATCGTTATAATTTATAAAGCTTATACTCTCACCTACCAAATAAATTAATTGTCAATCAAGCCAGACTGTACTAAAAAGTGTGACACCGTAAACACCACGTGTGGTATTACACACACCTATTTTGGAAGGTGCAGGCGTCACGATTGTGCGTAGATTTCACAAACGGATTGTCCAAGGCAATATATGACCACTCAGTCTCAAAAGGAACATCTCTACGCGTAAACCAATTGTAAGGTTTTATATTTATTCAATATTCAGTCCCAGATTTTGACTGTAGAATGACATGGTATAATTTTTTGAAAACTTTGTCTTGTGTATTTCATTATTCAGTGAGCAGCATTTTCACTGCTCTATTGGCATATCTTATGGCTATTGTCAGGTCTATCTTGTTGCTATGATTTTTGAGTGGTGAAAGAATATTTTTATGAATGCCCAGATAGACAATATTGTCCATTATGTCATGGGTGCGGGGTGTAGTTGCAGAAGAGATTGCCCGGGGGGGGGGTGCTTGTTAAATGAACGACCAGAGCGACAATGGTGGTGTTGCGAAACTCCGTATTCGGCATAGTTGTCGTGTATCGTCTACTAATGAAACTAAAACAAAGCGTTTCTGTTTTTAACTCATACTTTGGTTGCAGTAGCACTGAATGTCTGAGTTCAGCAATCTCGGCATGCCAGCATGTCGACACTAGGGGCTTTGAACTTAATTCAATTTTAAATAATTAATTATGTGAAGTACTGACCTGGACTGCATAAGAAATGAACTGCTGAGTATTGGAATAAAAACAAGTAATTTCACCAGTTAATGTCACTCATTGCATAATTACACTGTTACATAATTATAATTAACTTTACCTTACAAAAATAGAATACAACAGGTACTGGACAAAGTACAAAATAAGAGCCAGAGGGCCATATTTACTAAGCATGTTTCAAATTACCATCAGGGTGTAAACACCTCACAGCTAGACCAATGAGGGTTTGTAGCTGGAGAGGAAGGCACCGCGTGTTTTCCTTTGGCTGGTGTGAGTCAAAACGGAGATGTTGGTTAGTTTTCCTCTGTTCGTAAGAACAGGGCTCAATTACACTTAAGAATGCACTGGTTCCGTCGCCGCGGGTCAGATATGAAGGCGCTGCTTCATATCCCGCTTAAGACTGGCCTGAAACGGACCAGTAGCATTCTGGTTACTCTCCGTTCGCAAACGGGGCTATGCTGTCATCAGAGATATATCTGATCTGTCGCCGGACTGTCAATATTCCAATGGGAGCATCAGAATATTCACAAATGCGCGGAACAACACGTCAAATATATCCATGACCACAGCAAGTAAGCGTAACAGTTACTAGGTTTTACCCTCGTGATAATCTGACTCCAAATGAAATTAGAATTTAAAATTTGGGTTTAACTATACGTGGAACTTGGGAGTGGTTACACTCGACTCTATCTTGTGCCATCATTCCTCAATATATGCTCCCGGGTTTAGCACTATTGTTAAATCTCAGTTCGGTGAAGGACCCATTACATTACATTATTACATTACAGGCATTTAGCAGACGCTCTTATCCAGAGCGACTTACACAACTTTTTACATAGCATTTTACATTGTATCCATTTATACAGCTGGATATATACTGAAGCAATGCAGGTTAAGTACCTTGCTCAAGGGTACGACGGCAGTGTCCTTACCCGGGAATCGAACCTGCGACCTTTCGGTTACAAGCCCAATTCCTTACCCACTCCGCTACACTCCATCCAGGACCCAGAGGGTAGGAGGCTGACCACCATAATACATGCCTTCCTTTGTGCATAGATAGTTATGAGCCCAGGACAGTGTGTATCTATCGGGCTCCTTAAGGCGAATTTGACAAGAACCGGCGTATAACGCCCATGGGTCCTCTTAAGCCAAAACACCAGAACCAATACCACCAATCCCGTTAGCGGGCAGATCGTGGTCGCCTATCTAACTTGAAGACCTCACTAAAGACGTTCGCTGTACTAGACCCCTGATCAGTAGGTCCTAGTCATAATTGTCCCCCTGAGTATTTAATCGGAATTTCGGCTGAAAAGAAGATAAAATGGATTAGAGTCATGAAGACCACGCAAGTTAAAAATAAGAAGAATTTATTTAACAGGCAGGTAGGTCATTAGCTTCAAATTCACAATCAATTATAAGGTTTAAAAACATAAATACAGAGTAAAAAGTTCTTACCCAGCCTGTTTAGCTACACACAAAATCACAGAGTCTGCGCAGTGTGGGAAGTCGATTGCGATCTTCCCTGTTCAGCTACGCACAGAACACAGTGCAGTGTGGGAAGTCGGTTACGATCTTCCTTGTCTAGCTACACACAGAGCACAGAGTATGAGCAATGTGGGAAGTCGATTACGATCTTCCCTGATTGCTTTGTCTCCCTTCCTTTTAAGCCAAATCCTGCATTTGGTCTAGGCGGCATTGCCATAAATTAACCTGGCCGATTCAAATCTGGAATTTCAGCCCCCACCATTTGGAGGCTCCTGTTAAAACAATTAGTGGGGAAATTGGGAAAAGGAGATGATTACCAGAGAGGACATTCCATTGTGATAGTTTTTCCCTGAGTTTCTGAAACTATGTTTTATTAAATGTTATTTGGTATGAAACATATTTCATTCAATTTCTCGAATTTCCCTGAATACGCCCATACCAAACATGTCCAGGGGATGTAATATTATGGTGCAGTTGTCATGAAAATACCCTTTTGTTGAACCATTTTACATGCAATCCATGTAATTACTACATAAGGCATAATACAGTAATATAATGAAAACATGTGCATGGTTTGTAAGGTTTTATGGGGTTTTTGAATATGATAAACAGATGGTTTAGAGTCCAGATCCAGAAAAGAAATAAAAAGTGTAATGGCAGAGGGGCCCACATAAGGGCACTGTGGTACTGTCCCACGCAGTTGCCCCACCATTTGGCCAGAGGCCTGATGATCTTTTCACCCTTAATGGTCCCAACACACACACACCCACAACCCTAGACAAAGAGACTAGTTCCCCTTATCTTAGTTGTGTCCAGATGGCAACATTCCAGAGAGCCAAATGGCCTGCTCATCCATAGGAAGTCCGAGTAACTTATTGTTTTACCACACGGCTCTCGGGTTCTTTGAAGTATAGGATGAGTCCCAGCCTGCAGGCTCGTTCAAATGCCAGCCTTTTCTGGGTCCCAGTTTGACTCCCCTCTTACAAGGGCCTCTGTGTTGCCACATGTTTTCAATTTAGCAGGGTATTTATACTAAGACTGGTTATGTAAATGAGCTCAGCCACAGCAAGTTCATTGCACTCATTGCACAGTTCAAAGGCAATGGAATGGAAAAAAAGCAAGTTCTCCTCCATAGAGCTGGAAATATTGGCAGATGAAACCACTACAGGAACTACACATTTCACAACTGTTGTCACGTACTGTTGTTCCAGCGAGAAGAAAAGCTGTATAGGATGAAATTGCATGCAGTAAATAGGGAGGAGTTGCCATAAATGTAACACTTGATAAATGTAATATGATCAATGACGTAATGATCAATATAGCTACCGTAGCCAATTCAGGTTTGTACTGTATATGTGCAGTTCAGTCCTCTACCAACTCCCAAAGAGGTGATAACCTTTGCGGGAAATGTATAATTTATTAGATCCTTTTAACCCTTTCCAGCCTAAATTATTTTCTACACCTCAGAAAAATGTTTTCGTTGGTACACATGCTTAAAATGGATTAAAAACATGGATTAAGACAATTAGAAAAAAATCACTTTTTTTTGTGAGTAAAAGAATGATGCCGCATGGCATCATTGGGCTTCAACGGTCAATTTTCATTTTTTTCAGGAGTAGTGAATTTCGGTATTCAGGCTCATAAAGTGATAACATAACAATCATTTTAACAGTGTGACAACAAATGATGTGTTTAAACTATTTGAAGTGTGCCTATTGAGTGTGGAACTTGATAAAGCAATTCCTGTCACAGGTTATGCAAAGGGCCAGATTGCATTTCTTGCATCTCATCTGGGAGTAGTTCTTTATGCATCGTGCAGTGCTGCTTGTCCTCCACCAGTTGTGGCCAGTGGGCAATCTGATCCTGGCACACATCTGCTAAAGGAGTTGAGGACACTCTGCATCGCTTTGGGTTGTCTTCACTTGATGGCTGTCCCTTTCTGCTCTTTGGAACTTTTCCTGCCTGCAACAAGGCATGGGCCACTTTTTCCCCGAAATCAACCAGGACCATGGCCTTTCCTCCAAGCTGCTCTGTGTGTCGCCTGTGCAGTAGCCATGCACTCACAATGCACATGTCAACCAGCTGGGAGAAGATTCTCATATAGTATCTGCGTGATTTGAAGTTGATGCGATACAGTTCAACCAGCATGTTGCGCAGATCAACGCCTCCCATACTCTGATTGTATAATCTGACCAGAGCTGGCTGGGGCACCTGGATGTACTCTTTCTGTGCAGCTGACCATCTCATTATGGTCTCAACTGGTGTGCAGCAAACCATCGATGAGATTAAGTGGACAACCTTGTTGTCATACCATTTTACGCACGACACATTGTGCTTGGCCTCAGTTCTGAAGTCAAAGCTGCCCCAGCTTCTTCAGTTTTCCATCCTATTCAGGCTGGCATCCAGGGACCCAATTAGCTCTTACAGTTCCAACAGCCCAGAGACCTGATTATAATAATAGCCATAATCATCATCATCATCATCTTCATCACATAACATTCATGATCACCATAAAATTAGTAAAATTTACATGGATCTAAAGTATGAGAAAAATGAAAAAAAGTGGTTACCTCTCTCTTTCAGAGCCACGATGAGACTATAGGATGAGAACCAGTTGTCGAAGTAGACCTTGAAGTTTTGATTGATTGGAAGATTCTCCACCAGCCGGAGCACTATGTCTCCACTGATTCCAAGTGATGTCTGCTGGTTTGTCTTGGTGGTTCCTTTTCCAACATACACTTCAAAGTCATAGACAATTCCACTCTTCCCAGTATGGACAAACACCTTGATCCCCCATTTATGGGGTTTACTCTGGTTGTATTGTTTCAGTGCACTCCTGCCTTTGAAAGGAATGATCATCTCATCAACTGAGTGGTGCTCTTCAGGTGGAATACTTTGTAAGTTTTCTTTTACAAGATTTATCACTGGCCGGATCTTGAAGAGAGGATCATAGTTAGGATGATCTTTGGGGACCATGTTAGAGTTGTCATTCAGGTGTATGGTACCTCTTAGCTTATTGAAGCGATTGTTATTGGGGGGAAGCGGCAGTCCTCACTCCAGTACATTCTGTAAGAGGACATTTTCACAATTCCCATGAGGATATGCATGCCTACAAATTGCTCCATTTCCTCCACATTGGTGTTGATTGGCACTCCTGTCTTCTCCATTGAATAGATGTTTGTCTGCTATGAGATATGAGCAAACACTACATCACAGAAAAAAGACTTAAAATACCTGTAAGGTGTCATTACATCAAAGGGGGGAGGAGGAAGCTTCCCTTTCCAATCTGTATTCTCTTTTTCTCCCTCAACCTTTCTCCACGACAAATCCCTGTGACTGTTAGCCTTTTTCTGGTCTCTTTTGGATCCCTGTGAAATCTGAACCTCCTCATCATCTGAGCTTCCACCGTCTGGTCCTGGCTGGTAAACTTCTTCACTCTCACTGTCACATCCCTCATCAATTTCAACTTGAAGGCCAATATCTGGACCCTGCTCCACACTGTTGTGTCTGTTTTCTGCTGCCCCTGCATTTGCTCGACTCTCAATTATCTCCTCTTCTGTATCTGAATCTACTTCAGCATCTGACTGGTCTCCTGCTGGTATTGCTATGTACTTTGGCTTGACTCTCTTGTAGAATGTACTAGCATGTATCCCTTCCATCCTATAATTTCAAAATAAGAACATTAGTTTCCAATCTATATTATTATTATTATTATTATTATTATTATTATTATTATTGTAACATGACCTATATATAAAAACAAAAGAAAATTGAAAATTACATCTAGAAAATTGCTTTACATAGATATTTTCTGAAAATTAATGAAAACATATTTGTATATACATTATTAGTAATATGAAATATATTGTAGAATGAGAACAATATGTAATGATATGTGACAGACTAGGGCTCAGTTGCAAAGCTTGAAAATGGCCCTGGACAGGAGGAGATTGAGAGACCTCGAAGAGGTCTTATGTGCCAATTAGCATGATGAGGCCTAAATAAGTAAGTAAAGCCGCGTTTCCACCGCAGGAACTATACCCCGGAACTAGGAACCTTTTGAGGAACTCAGTGCGTTTCCACCACAGGAACTAGGGTCTAAATTTAGTTCTGGGGGCTTTGTTTTACCCCCCAAAACGTTCCTGCTCGGGGGGTAGTACTTTCCGAAAGTACAGGAACCTTTTGGGTGGAGCTTGCAGCGCTGAACATTTCTGATTGGTCGAGTACTCGTAGCATTTGTGTTGTATTTATTTTCCGCCATTACCCGCCATGTTTGAAAATATGCAGCGGCAAACCAATTTATTTTCATAATAACTTCAAATCAAACTTGTATGTTATGCGGCGCAGTAGCCTACTTTTGGTTATAGCCTATCAACGTCTTGGAATTATAACGTGTGCTCTTCTGTTCTTTTCTTGCATTAGTATTCGTTTTATAAAATGCTAAGCATTCGTGCTGGGACAGCATATTACGTAGGCTACCAAAACATTCAAACGGATTAATTCGGTTGCTGAATATTTTCTTCCGGATTTTCTTTGTTAGCCCATTGTAATTGACTCAAAACGTTTGATACAGTTATGTGAGGTATGCGGTAGTTCTGCATAATTAACATTGGTGATACAGTACAAGCAAACTGGAAATCACCTTCCGCACTTTTTATCTGGGTAAAATAACAGGTTAATTCTAGTAATCTTCCCTTTAGCTTTTTCAGACTGCCGTAATTTTACTGCCATTTTTCAATTCCACGAAAAGACCAGGAAGACTATGGACTCATTTATGGTGCATGGTTCGCATCTGGAGGGCACACTTCGCTGCTCGGCTAGCAGTAACTTCGAAGGAAAGCAAACGGTGGCTGTACCACTACTAATTTACATTTTCACGCAAGTCCGAGTTTTCGTTCTATTCTTGTCATTTTGCGATTAGCCTATATGGAATTGACGACGAGAAAGTAATAAAACAGCTAATTGTTTACAACGTGTGCATGTTTTCTGCTGTTAATAAATGTGTTTGAGACGATATATGAAAATCAATAAATACAAAAGTAACCATATATAGTCATTGTTGGTAACCCGTTGTATATAAGTGGAATAAACCCCTCCGGGCTGTCCCGGTTATTAGAAAATAATGTAGGCTACTTCAGTGGTAGTATGGGGTTACAGAAGAAATCATATGACAGATGGACCGACGACAACGTCAGTGGACTAATTTGCCTAATCTTCGCGGTACTTTAGACCCCGGTGGAAACGCAGACAACCATTAGCTGAAGGAACCTTTTAGTTCCTGGTAAAGTAGTTCCTGGGACTGAAAGTTCCGGGTAATTTTGGTGGAAACGCGGCTTAAGTAAGTTATGATATGTAGCTATACTTAAAATTGTGATCCCTAAGTCAAGTATTTAAAACCAATAATACATTTTACCTAAGAAATAAGCATTCTATGCAGCAAGTAGTAGGACACAATACGGGAGAAGTATGACCTCTTATTCCCAATTATGCCGTATGGCATTATTGTTTTGTGACCACCCTGCAGGCATGTAAAATATAGTCAAAATGCAACAAATAAGTTATTTCAGTAATAATCAACAACTTTCATGAATGTAAACACAAAATTTGTAAAAATTAGATAATGGATGGATGGATGGATATAATAAATTCTACTGCCTACTGAATAATGATTCCACGATAAGTAGTGAAATATTTAAGCTCAATGTTTCTGGTCTAAATAATTGTGGTTCAAAGCCTAGAAATGATTATGAATGGCTAGAGGTGACGGAATTATTTATCACAGAGTAAATGAAGCGGATTGACTTGGAACAGCAATCACTGAGTTAGAAATTTTATTTGGTATCTCCATAGCTTAATGGAATAGCATATGGCAAGGCAGGTGTCTCTTTTGTTTGATTTCTTAAATGGACTGTCAGACACTGTCAGGCCGTTCTCAGCCATAGGAAGCCTCAAAGCGCTTGGCCAGCATAGCCTGGAGATAAGACATTGACGAGCGTGGTAAGTAGGCTGTTTTGCTGTTTTGCTGTTTTGGGGTTAATGTAAGCAGCTGTACTGAATAACAAGTCATTGATTTGTTCTGAGTGGTGTGTGTTTGTCGCCGAGCTGTGTTATGCTGGTGATTTTGGTGGCACTGAGTTCTGTTGGTCCTGTGTAAATTGCCGTTGTTCTGTCCCTGGTCAGGCCTAAGAGCGGGTTCCCTTTGGAATTCATTTGGGGGTTGTTAGTGTGGTGGCAAACATGGCTAGAGCAGTCATCTCGGGGGCACATCCGAAGCTGCAGGTGGGTCGCCAGTTTATGGTTGCTTTACCGGGCTATCGGGCTACAGTGCGTAAGTACCCACCACAGGTAACACCTCAAGACTAGAGGGGGAGCTTAGCTAGATTCCGGATAGGCAGTTAGAGGGACGGGGCTACGGTGATGTTTTGGCTGTGCGTTAGGGCTGTGTGAGCTCAGCGTGCTGCAGGTAGGAGTTGTAACCTGGCCTTGTCGCATCAGTTTGGTAGTTTTGTGTGTTTTTGGCCGGTAAGTTGAGCTGTGTTTCTTAAGTCATGACTAGTGTGGAGGACTTTTTGAGAGCTCCGTTGGAGGAGTTATTGGAGCGCTGTTCGCGGGATCAATTGTTCAAAATCGCCAAGAGTTTTAAATTGGAAGTTGGTGATAAAAGGGTGAAAGCAAACATTAAGGCTATTGTTAAAGCTAATTTGACTGAATTGGGTGTTGTTGGACCTAAGTTGCATGTTGTTGGTCCTGGGCTGTAAGTTTTTGATGCGCCGGGCCCTAGTGAAGCTGGCTTAACGTTTGAGCAGAGAAAATAATTGCTTCTGCTACAAACTGAAAGGGAACAATTGGCTGTTGAGAAATTAAGGAGGGAGGCAGAAATTAAAAGACTTGAGTTGGAAGAGCGTACGTTAAGTTTAAGTGGACCTGATAGGCCAACAGGTGGGGGCCATGCTGCTTTGCTGCTCCAGGTAGGTCTACTTTCGGTTATTTTGAGGTTGCCAGTAATCTGTGTTTGGTTCCGCAGTTTTGTGAATGAGATCCGGATACTTTTTTCTCACTCTTTGAGCAGGTAGCCGAGAGTAGAGAGTGGTCAACTCTGACTGCACATTACATTTACAATGTGTGCTGACAGGTAAAGCGCAGGAAGCCTACTCTGCTCTCACTGTGGCTGAAAGTAAAGTTTATGCAATGGTCAAGGCTGCAGTGTTAAGGGCTTACGAGTTGGTACCTCAGGTGAATCGCCAGAGTTTCCGGACATGGGAGAAGTCTGGTAAGCAGACGCATGTTGAGTTACTCATTTCAATCGGTGGTGTACCGCATTGAAGGTTGAGACTTATGATGCTTTGTGTGATTTGATCGTTTTGGAGCAGTTTTAAAATTCTGTTCCCAGCCACATTGCTATCTATATCAATGAACATAAAGTGAAGACTGCTGCAGAGGCCGCTACCCTGTCAGATGAATATGTGCTTACACACAGGGGTGACTGTGAACACTGGGTTCGGGATGATGTCATTACAGGGGGGGTGGCAGTAAGTTTCGTGCAACAGGTAAATGGGAGGAATTAGTCCTCGCCTAGGTAAGTCAGAACGAGCTACACGGGGTCAGATACAGTTTGACTCGACCAAAATATGTCACTACTGCAAAGGCAGGGGGCATTGGAAAGCTGATTGTCCTAAAGCCAATGTTAGACGTGGGAATAGTAGGGGGCAGGTTAAGCCTGCTGCGTTTGCTGTTTCTGTTAAACATGTCAGTCCTGTCATTTCTCCCTGTCAACAGGTGGAAGCTGGAGCTAAATGCAGCTTGGAGGAATCCGACTTCTCAGCTTTCGTGTCTGACGGCTGTGTGTCACTAGTGGGGAGTGACGTCACCATACCGGTAAAAATTCTGAGAGATACTGGGGCTTCTAATTCATACATTGTGAGCTCTGTGTTGCCTTTTTCTCAGGAAACTAATACGGGAGACCATGTTCTGATGTGGGGAATGTTTAGGAATGTTGCCTGTTCCACTACATAGAATGGTGCTTAACTATGGTTTGGTCAGGTGAGCGTGTTTCCTGCACTGCCAATTGAAGGCGTGGATATCATTCTAGGGAACAACCTAGCTGGTAGCCAGGTGTGGGCCGATGGTCCGCCACCTCCCATATTAAGGTCTTCACCCTCTGTTACAGGAAAACCAGATGAGAGTGCTCAGTGTTTCCCTGGTGTTTTTACAGCTTGTGCGGTAACATGGACTATGTGCCATGTGGAGTCAGAGCCTAAGCCTGCACCTGAGCGGGGTGGAGAAGAGGAGGGTGGGGCATTCTCTGTGGCTATTCCTGATTCTCTCTTGTCTGTTTCTCGCAGTGACCTGGTGGCGGAGCAGAGAGTTGATCCCTGTCTAAAGCCGCGTTTCCACCAAAATTACCCGGAACTTTCGGTCCCAGGAACTACTTTACCAGGAACTAAAAGGTTCCTTCAGCCAATGGTTGTCTGCGTTTCCACCGGGGTCTAAAGTACCGCGAAGATTAGGCAAATTAGCCCACTGACGTTGTCGTCGGTCCATCTGTCATATGATTTCTTCTGTAACCCCATACTACCACCGAAGTAGCCTACATTATTTTCTAATAACCGGGACAGCCCGGAGGGGCTTATTCCACTTACATACAACGGGTTACCAACAATGACTATATATGGTTACTTTTGTATTTATTGATTTTCATATATCCTCTCAAACACATTCATTAACAGCAGAAAACATGCACACGTTGTAAACAATTTGCTGTTTTATTACTTTCTCGTCGTCAATTCCATATAGGCTAATCGCAAAATGACAAGAATAGAACGAAAACTCGGACTTGCGTGAAAATGTAAATTAGTAGTGGTACAGCCACCGTTTGCTTTCCTTCGAAGTTACTGCTAGCCGAGCAGCGAAGTGTGCCCTCCAGATGCGAACCATGCACCATAAATGAGTCCATAGTCTTCCTGGTCTTTTCGTGGAATTGAAAAATGGCAGTAAAATTGAGTAAAATTACGGCAGTCTGAAAAAGCTAAAGGGAAGATTACTAGAATTAACCTGTTATTTTACCCAGATAAAAAGTGCGGAAGGTGATTTCCAGTTTGCTTGTACTGTATCACCAATGTTAATTATGCAGAACTACCGCATACCTCACATAACTGTATCAAACGTTTTGAGTCAATTACAATGGGCTAACAAAGAAAATCCGGAAGAAAATATTCAGCAACCGAATTAATCCGTTTGAATGTTTTGGTAGCCTACGTAATATGCTGTCCCAGCACGAATGCTTAGCATTTTATAAAACGAATACTAAAGCAAGAAAAGAACAGAAGAGCACACGTTATAATTCCAAGACGTTGACAGGCTATAACCAAAGTAGGCTACTGCGCCGCATAACATACAAGTTTGATTTGAAGTTATTATGAAAATAAATTGGTTTGCCGCTGCATATTTTCAAACATGGCGGGTAATGGCGGAAAATAAATACAACACAAATGCTACGAGTACTCGACCAATCAGAAATGTTCAGCGCTGCAAGCTCCACCCAAAAGGTTCCTGTACTTTCGGAAAGTACTACCCCCCGAGCAGGAACGTTTTGGGGGGTAAAACAAAGCCCCCAGAACTAAATTTAGACCCTAGTTCCTGCGGTGGAAACGCACTGAGTTCCTCAAAAGGTTCCTAGTTCCGGGGTATAGTTCCTGCGGTGGAAACGCGGCTTAAGCCAGCTGTTTGGCAGAGTTCTCACTGTTGATGAGGGAAAGAGTGCTGCAAATGGTTACTTGCTGCAGGACAAACTGTTGGTGAGGAAATAGGTGCTGCATGGGGAAAACTTTGTTAGTAATCCTGTTTTTCAGATTGTTGTCCCTTCCAAGTTTCGTGATGAAGGGTTGAAGACTTCTCGTGATCAGTCAGGACATTTGGGAGTCCATAAGACGTATGACTACATTCTGCAATACTTATTCTGGCCTCGTGTAAAGAGGGATGTGTCCAGGTATATCAAAACGTGTCATACATGTCAAATGACGGGCAAGCCAAATCAGAGCATTAAGCCAGCTCCTCTGTGTCCTCTTCCGGCAATCGCGCAGCCATTAGAGCATCTGATAATTGACTGTGTGGGTCCTTTACCTCATTCCAAGTCTGGTAACAATTACTTGCTTACAGTAATGTGTCAAAGCACAAGGTATCTGGCTGCATATGCATTGCGTTCCATTACTGCTAAATCGGTGGTAAAAGCGCTGACACAGTTCATTTCCATCTTTGGAATTCCAAAAGTAATCCAGAGAAATTTTTCATCTCATTTGTTTGCTCAAGTTCTAAAGCAACTGCGGGTTAAACATAACCGGGCTTCCGTGTACCATGCTCAGAGTCAAGGGGCTCTGGAAAGATTTCATCAGACCCTGAAGTCTCTGTTGTGTGGTTATTGTGTTGAACTCAACCAGGATTGGGAAGAAGGGCTGCCGTGGCTACTGTTAGCTGCCAGAGAGGTTGTGCAGGAAAGCACCGGTTTTAGCCCAAATGAACTTGTTTTTGGGCATACAGTCCATGGGCCTCTCACACTGTTGCATGATGCCATGGCGCAACCAGAACCTCCTAATAACCTGATCGAGTACGTTAATGGGTTCCGGCATCAGTTGTACGCGGCTGGAGAGATGGTTGAAGAAAAGTTAGCCTATTCACAGGAGAAAATGAAGCGTCTTTACGACCGTAAAGCTGAGCATCACCGGTTTAGTCCTGGTGACCAGGTTCTTGCTTTGTTGCCAATTGTCATTTCTCCATTTCAAGCTAAGTTTACTGGCCCGTTTACAGTGTTACGCCAGGTTTCAAGTCAAAACTACCTGCTGTCAATGCCAAAGTGCAGAAAATTAACCCAACTCTGTCAGGTAAATCTTCTGAAACCCTACTATGCTCGTGCGTGACAGTTTTATGCATCTAGAGGCGAGGAGCAGAAAGAGTCTGTTAAACCAGTTTCAGTGGCCGCAACAGTGGGGAGTTTTTTTTCTCTGCACAGGAGGATGATGGGGTTACACCACCTGATGATAGGCTAATGCGATCACGTTAGTTTTTATTTAGCAGTAACTTTTTTGCATTCCTTGCATTGCCCAAACCGCAGGTTGATGCGATGGATTTTGTTTTTGCAATCCTATTGTTTGGATATCTGCCACATCAAAGGCTCTGAAAATACTTCTTAAAAAAACAACATCCAAAGATGTATAGGTAGCACTCACCAGCTTAGGAACAGGGACAGTGCCTCAATTTCACCAGTTTATTTTGGCCATCCGAACAAGTCGGCCTTCATCAGAGCATGAATGGAATCAGTGTCAAGTGATCTATATAGGACCTCACAGTAATTGAGTCACCTGTGACTGGGAGGGGCAGTCAATAACCAACATTTCAAGTTTTCTTAAAGAGACAGTAGATGGTAAAGGAGGTCACATAATACGGATCAGCCAAATCACAGACAGACCAACACAAGGTAAAATGGTTACATATCTGGTTACATACATATTACTTTTGGATATAAGGTCAAGATCAAATTAAAAAATCAGCACTTCTTTTGAATTACAGAATAAAGATTGCTACAGGGAAAATAAATATCATTGAAAAAAATGAAAACAGAAAACAAAAATGAAAACAGTATTCAGCAGCAACTCTCGCGGGCCAAGCAAACAATCAAGAAACCACATACAGTACAATATAGTGGCCAGCAGCAATTCCAGGGGGCAAAAGCACAACCACCACCCCCGAGCCTACATCTGAGTAATAAAAGTCCCAATCCCTAGTAAATTCAGAGGAAACATTTCAAGCTATAATCATCATTTAAACCAGCTGGAGCCATTGTATTTAGCGTATAAATCCAAAACATTTCTCTTTGAGAGAGTAGCTTCATGGTATTACCGCCTCTGACTGCAGTGGACACATGTTCTAGTCCGACAAAGCGTAAAGACGCCGGAGAGCCATGGTTGGCTTCATGATAATGTTCGGTCATTGCATATTCCATGTTTCCTGTGCGTATAGCCGTTTTGTGTTCCGAGATCCTTTGCTTCAGACAGCGTTTTGTCTGGCCCACATAAGATTTTCCACAAGGGCAGGTTAGTTTGTATACCACAAAAGTGGTGCTACAGTTAATGAACTATTTGATGAAAAACTTTTTCCAGTATGCGGATGTGTGAAGAACTTCACATTTGTTGTATTATTACACTGACTACATCTGCCGCATCTGTAGCTGCCCTTTACTTCAGGCCAGAAGCGTTGTGTTGTGTTTGGTTGAAAGGTGTGAACAACACTGTCCTTGATGGTAGGTGCTCTTCGAAAAGTGAAGAGGGGAGGAGTTTTGGTCAGTTCGCCAAGGGTAGGTTCAGCTTGTAAAATATGCCAGTGTTTGGTGATGATATTACGCAATTGCTGGTGACAATGATTGAATTCTTTTTATTCAAAAGAAAGGTATAGCATCTGCATACAATTCAAGAGCGTAATTGATTTCTTCCCCCCCTCCCATTTCCCCCTCCCCAGAACAGTCCCAATACTGTCAACATAACAAGGATAAAGAAAATAGAAATAATATAGAAACAATAACTGAAAACAAAAATAAGATGATAAATCTTAAATAATGGACAAAAAGAATTAAGTAAAATATACAGATAGAAAATTTAAAAAAATAAAAATAAATAAATATATATATATATATATTATTATAATAATTGCTAAGACATGACAAGTACGTGGATAAAAGTATACAATTCGTCTTCGAGTTGAGGCATAAACAGAGATGGGCAATATTTTGTACTTGATCAGGCAGGGAAAAATGTTTAGGGGTAACAGCCGTTGAGGGTAAAGAAGGGTGTTTTGGTTCTCAAAGTATGACAACAAAGGGTCCCAAATAGAGTAAAATATAAATAGTTGACCCTCTGATACAGTACTAAATCTTTTCTAATTTTAGGAAGAGCATTAGGTCATGTAACCAAAGTGATGCTCTAGGTGGAGTAGAGGACTTACATTCTAATAAACTACTCCTCCGGGCCGGCAAGTAGGCAAAGGCAATATTTATTTATTTATTATCCTTTATTTAACCAAGAAGGTCCCATTGAGATACAATATCTCTTCTGCCAGGGAGTCCTGGTCAAGATGGCAGCAGGAAAATAAAAGTTTCATATTAAAAACATACCAAAGAAAAAAAATATATATATATAATAATAAAAAAACAGACATACAAGGATCAGGAGCTAAAAGGCACTTGTTGCTAAAAGCAATAACATTGTTCAGTAAAAACAGATTTTAACATATTTTTATACATGTCAAGAGAGGGTAAGGATTTCAGATTAAGAATGCCTTGTAACTCATTCCAGACATGCGGGGCATGAAAGGAAAAGGCTGATTTACCCAGTTCTGTTCGAATACTTGGGACCATGAGGAGAATTTTCTCTGAGGATCTAGTGTTATGGCTACTGGAGTAATATTTCAGTAAGCCGGATATGTACTGCGGTAGTTTACCCAGTAAAGCTTTAAAAATAAAAATTAACATATGGGTTTTTCTCCTTGAATACAATGAAGTCCATTGAACCATTTCATATAAGTTACAATGGTGCGTATGTACACTTGCACAAGTTACAAACCGGGCAGGGCAGCATGATAGACTACATCCAGTTTTTTCAACAGAGATGAAGATGCATGCATATAAATTTCATCA
Source organism: Anguilla anguilla (assembly GCF_013347855.1). Taxonomy (NCBI): domain Eukaryota; kingdom Metazoa; phylum Chordata; class Actinopteri; order Anguilliformes; family Anguillidae; genus Anguilla; species Anguilla anguilla. The sequence continues at coordinate 36,427,553 of NC_049206.1, forward strand.
CCATAGTCTAATACTGACAAAAAAGTACTTTGAACCAATCTTTTTCTAGCAGTAAAAGGAAAACATTTTTTTAAACGAAAATAAAAACCTAACTTTGGTCGAAGTTTTTTTAGAAGGCTATCAATATGGACGCTAAAGGTCATCTTGTCATCAATCCAGATGCCGAGATATTTGTAAGAGCTAACCCTCTCTAGCTGAGTACCATCTAGTGTTAGAACTGTACAGTCAGTGGGTGATGAACGGGAACGTGAAAAAATCATAAATTTACTCTTTTTAGAATTTAAAACCAATTTTAAATTAACAAGTGACATCTGCAATAAATTAAAAGCAGTCTGTAGGGAATCCATTGCCACTTTTAAAGATGGCGCTATAGTATAAATAATTGTGTCATCTGCATAAAGGTGTACCTTTGCTGGATTTAACCCTACCCCAAGATCATTTATATAAATAGAAAATAAAATTGGTCCCAAAATAGATCCCTGCGGAACACCTGCCTTTACAGTTAGAGGTACAGAATTATAATTGTCAATAGACACACACTGAGTTCTCCCTGTCAGATAATTTGAGAACCAACTTAGCACAGGGTTACAAAATCCTATACAATTGAGTCTTTGCAGGAGAAGAGCATGATCCACTGAGTCAAACGCTTTGGATAGATCAATAAAAAGTGCAGCACATGATTTTTTATCATCCAGAGCAGTAATAATATCATTTGTAACTGATATGGCTGCAGTTATAGTGCTATGCCCTTGTCTAAAACCTGACTGAGTTTGACTTAAAATTTTATTATCAGACAAAAAATGTTTTAGCTGTTCGTTTACTAGGGATTCAAATACTTTAGCTATAACGGATAGTCTGGAAATAGGGCGAACAGAGGGATCTCCTCCTTTCAATGAAGGAAGGACTTATTTTAAAAAAATAAGGCTCAATTTGGTCAGGACCAGCAGACTTTTTACAATCAAGACTCAATAGAGCTTTATAAACTTGAGTGGGAGAAATAGGGGAAAAATTAAAACTATTTCCCGGGCAACTTAGAGTGGTGGCTACACTGTCTTTACCATCTACAGGGAGATTTGAGAGAGTGGCTAAGCCTGCATTGATAAAATGCTTATTAAATGCATCTGCTATGTTATGCGTACCCTTTATTTCATTTTGATTTACCTTTAAAAGATCAGGAAGAGTAGAGGGTGTCATAGACCCTGATGAAGATTTAATCAACTTCCAAAATTTACTTGGATCATTAAGGTTTTCATTTATTAAATGAAGTTAGTAATCACTTTTTGTATTTTTTATCAATTTTGTGCATTTGTTTCTTAATGCCCTATACTGAACCCAGTCACTAGCATCATTACTTTTTTTAGCCTTGGCCCATGCCTTATCTCTCTCTCTAATAGAAGATGAGATGGTTTCATTAAACCATGGGTTGTCTTTACCACTAACTCTAAATCTTCTCAGAGGTGCATGCTTATTAATTAGGGCCAAAAAGGTTGTTTTAAAATAATTCCACGCCAAGTCAACGTCCGCCATTACACAAACAAGGTCCAAGTCGCTATTATACAAATCATGCGCAAAGGTTTGTTCATTGAGATGTTTATAATTTCTTTTAAAAATAAAACGGGGCTTAGTCTTGGGTAGTTTGCAGTTTCTAACACAGGCAATTGTACAGTGATCACTGACATCATTACTGAATATTCCAACTGCAGAGTATTTATGTGGAGAATTTGTGAGAATAACATCAAGCAATGTAGACTTATCCATGTTTTTGGAGTTTAACCGAGTTGGAGAGTTAATTAGTTGCGATAGATTTAGAGTGTCGCAAATGTCCTTAAGTGAATTGGAGGTCGTCGAGAGCCAGTCCCAATTTAAATCTCCAAATAAAACATACTCCTTGTCAGAAAACGTATGAAGGAAGTCTGAAAGCAGTCCTACAGCTTCATGTGACGCCGATGGTGGGCGATAGCATCCTACTACTGTAAGATCAGCACCATTAGGAAGATGTAACTTAATTACAGATAGCATTCTTACATTTGGTCGTTATTGAAATCTGGTCACCAGTCACTCCAAAAATAGCAACTTCAAAACTAGGCTGGATATCTATATCAAAAGCATCAGAGAGTCTTAGATACAGTAGACCAAAAGTCTATCAAACTGTGGCAGGACCAGAACATGTGGGTCAGGTCAGCCTTATCACGATGACATCTATCACATGTTCCATCTACACCACGAGAGATTCTACTTAGTCTAGCCTTACTAAAGTGGATTCGATGGAGAACCTTAAACTGTATTAAGTTAAGGTGTGCACAAGAAGTGGTCCCAACCAAAGCACTATCCCAAGTTTTCTCTGATATCTCCACTCCAAGCTCACCCTCCCAGTCCGTCCTAATTCTACTAAGTGACACATTGCTAAGGCACGAGATAGAATTAATGTTAGATATGAGACCCTTAAGTTCAGGAGGGGTCTGTAATAAAACATCCAACTTCGACTCGGGTGGCAAGCTAGGAAAAGTTGGACTTTGAGTACGGACAAAGTGTCTTGTCTGGAAATAGCGAAATAAACTAGAATGGGGCAAACTGAATTTTGAAGAAAGGTCATTAAAAGTAGCAAACGTCCCATCAATGAAGAGCTCGCTAAATTTGGCCAGGCCCAACCTTTGCCACTGCGCATAACTAGAGTCCAGTTTAGCAGGAAGGAAGAGGTGGTTATTACATATAGGGCCTTCGAAGGAGAGGCCTCTAAGATTAAAATGCTGCCGGAATTGGGCCCAGATTCTGAGAGTGGAGATAACAATGGGATCTGAAGAGTAATGCGAGGGGGAGAAAGGTAGTTTAGCTGAAACTAGAGCAGGGAGAGACGTTGATACACATGAGTTAGTTTCTATCTGGCACCAATCTGTATCTGGAGATTGAGTCCAATACACAATATGTTTGTATGTTTGCTGCCCAGTAATAATGCATCAGATTAGGAAGTGCCAGTCCACCCTGATCCCTGCTTCTCTGGAAGAGTTCTTTACGTATTCTGGGATTTTTGCCACTCCATAAAAAGGCTGATATGATCTTATCAACAGATCTAAAGAAGGACCTGGGCAGAAAAACCGTAAGACATTGAATAATCTCCTCAAGCTCCTCAGGCTTGTCGAGTTCCTCCTTTTGATCTAATCTAATTCAAGATTGTCAAAAAAATCTAACATTGCAGTGTTGTCCTGTGGTGATTCAGAGGTGTACAAATTATAATAATATGATTTAAAAGTATTGTTAATTTCAACAGGATCAACTGTCAGTACACGGGAGGTGTCACGGATATGTGGTATAAGTCGAGATGCAGATCTGGACTTCAGTTGATGGGCTATAAGCCATCCCGCCTTCTTCCCATGTTCATAAAGAAGCCCCTGCGAATGCAGCAGACATCGTTCAGTCTCATCCGTTGATATCAAGTTGTACTGCGTTTGAAGACCCAGCCTCTCTTTATACAGCTCTGGTGTGGGGGATATAAAATACTGGTGATCTAGTCTAGCTATGGAATCGATGAGTTGTTCCCATTTTCTTTTCTTTGTTCTGTTAAGCAGAGAAGAATATGATATGATTTCACCCCTGATTACAACTTTAAGTGTCTCCCAAAGAATAGATGGTGAAATTGATACACCCTGCCTGGTTCATGAATGATGATAAAGCTGTTGCCTTCTTGGAGGGGCACAGTGACTTGGAGTTTGAACGGTCTAAGGCTGAGTCCATTACGCAATTCAAGTCACCACCGAATATTAAATGCTGTGAATTTAGATTAGGCAATAGAGAGATTAATTTGTTAATGAAACCCATGTCATCCCAGTTGGGAGCGTATACATTAACAAGCAGAACAGGGGTTTGATATAAAGAGCCAGATACTATAATAAATCGGCCTTGTGGGTCAGAGATTGTGTTAGACATGGTAAATTGTATGTTCTTGAATCAATATAGCAGTTGAAATTTGAATGAAAAACTTACCCACTTAAAACGTCCTACCCACGATTTCCTTAGTCTAACGTGGTCCATTGTACGCAGATGTGTTTCCGGTAAGAATGCTATGTCTGCCTTTAAGTTTTTAAGGTGAGCAAATATCCTGGCTCATTTCACTGACCCATCTAGCCCCTTTACGTTCCAATAAGTAAGCCTGACCGCTGTCCCTCCTGATCTCACATTACCAACTGGTGTGTCAGCCGTAGCCATTTGAAGTTGTAGTACAAGGTATGAAATAAAGTTGTCCCTCAGATACCAGCCTAGTCTTTATAGCATATATAGAAATAGGCGATATACGACATATGCACCAAATTCGACGTTGTATTACCCCATTCACAATACATATAATAAAAAGGAAAAAAAACTGAATATCAAAAAACAGTAAGACAGTATAAATGTCAAAACTCTAGACCCCCAAAACTCTTGGTATGATAATATAATATTGAAACAAGATAAAGTCAATGTTCTCTCCTAAGCTTGCCTCCCCAAATGAGGCTAGCTGCAGGACCTCAAGCGTATCGCAAATCTCCCGGAGTAACATCCTTCTAATTCTGAGATGTTAAGAGGGCTCTCAATTAATTATATATAATATATATGATGAACTTCATTATAATAAATCAAAAAGACAGATAACGTCTATGCAGTGTAAAGAACAGTTATAAACTAAGATGGATTTAAAATAAACGCACCATAGTACATAACATAGATTGTCCAGCACCATTGCGGTTACACGTAGCACAGAGCAAACATGCCTCGGTATACAGCCTGCACCGCTGAGCTAATACGAACAATCTGTACCGTCAACGTTAGCCAATGCTCATGACTGGCTAGTTATATCCCGCAGAACAGAAGCTTAGATGAAACAACAATAACCGCACAAAATAATAATGACAAAGTTAGCCGCAAAGACTATATGTGACAGGTGCTGGTATTTTGAAAATAGTTGAAGAAGATATGCTTATTTGAATGTTGGTACTCATAAAATCAAGTAGCAGAGAAAATCCCTTTGAAAGATCTTGAACTTTTCACACTTCTCACAGGGAGTTAATGGGTGGGAACAATAGCTAGTTAACTCCACCCCAACCACTAGAGTACCTGTCAATACTTGCCCATTTAGGGGTTACCCTATTTAAAGCTTTATAACTCCAGATGTGAACACCACAGAGACTAGAAAAATGTCTTAAATGAAGCAATACATTTGTACCATTTACAATACTAGCTTAGATTACTTTATATTCATAATTTTGTAAGAAATAAAGTGCCACAAATGCAATGATCAAGGCAAAAAATTTAAAATTAATTTGATCCTTTTTAAGTTCGCAATTAAATACTGGGAGATTGCGGGTTAGAGCATACATGTCCTGGATCAAACACTTCTTGACCACAAGTTCATAAAATCTAAGGGTGGATATGTAGAACTACTAAAGATCTATGAAACAAAAACTAAGCAGTGTACCCAGCATCTCCAAATCTACCCAAAATGTCTAAATTATTAACAGTGGTCTAAAATAGCTAATGGTCCAGAAACAAATCCAAAATCTCTCCAAAAAGGAATATAATGCTTTTTGTCCATTGTAAAGCATATGAGCCCCTTATGAAGGTTTAAGATGAAACATAGATATCAGATTTAAACATAATGCAAAAATATAGTCACACAATGCTGCACAGTACCTAAATGTGTAATAATTAACTCTTGTATGCATTTCTATACTCTGTACACACCTATGTTTTCTTGTATGGGAATGGGACGATATGAAAACAATTTTCAACCGTCCACCACGTTTTGGCAATGTTTCAATACTCTCCTCATCACTGTTATGTGCGTCACAAAAACTATTACACTACTAACTAACGCTTACATTACAGTGTGAAATATCCACATTAAATAATACCACTAACCTATTTAAAAACAATCAATTTCTAAAATAACTTCTATAACCAAAATATTTTGAGCAGTAATATTTACGTAGCAATGATGGAATCTTATCTATGTTCAGTAGATAGAGACAGAGACAGTAAATCAATGAGTTATATCCGCTTCTGTTTTGCTCCAGAAAACGATGTCAGATAGGTCTATCAGCAAACATATGGCTTAGCTATGCCCAGAAGTCCTCAATAATAATGGTATTTTCCAAGGAATTACGAAAAATCGTTGACAACGTTTCGTTAGGTGCAACGTCTTTTAATGCTACCATAGAGTGAATGCCATGGTAAGAAAATGTTCGGTTACGCTGACCTATAAAACGCTATTCCAAAAGCAAAATTAGACATGTTATACATCGTTAGAAAGCTTATACTCTCACCTACTGATTGAGTGTCCGCCATTGTAGCAACCTCACACAGTAAACAAACATAGGCTACTACCACGCGGCTTTATTTATGGGCGGTGGCTTGACCAAAACTAAGTAACACTAGCCAATGAAACCAAACATGCTAATTAAACTGCACCCCCATCACGCCTCCAAAACCCGGCTGTAAGAATCACTAAAACAAGCCGACTTTGCTGACACATTATGAGTATTTAGTGATCCTAAAAATGTTGTTTATTCTATTTAGTGACTTCTTCAACACTTTAACTTTCGTAATATGAAAAAAAGGAAAACAGTAAAAAAAAATTTTAAAAACCTTTTTTGCCTCCTGGTGCGATTTCAAGATTTGCGACTTGCGGACCTTTCCTCCAGCACCCGTCACATATATAATGATTTTTTATTTATTTCTTTTTATTTAACTTTTATTTACCCAGGGTAGGTTCGCTGAGCATGGATGCTCTTTTGCAGCAACGCCCTGCATGATAAGAACTAAAGTAACACCAGTCACATTTGGTTTCGATTAGAGACAAAATAAAACAAAAAGAGAACCCTTACCTTTCACACGGATGGTATAACATTAGTTAGATTATAAATCCAGCGAAACCCTCCAAAAGCTTGAGCAAGCCCAGCCTTCACTGTAAATGCAGCAATAGCGAAGTGAGTTTAAAAGGCTGGCTGGCGAGGTTACTGTAAATACAATGCAGCACAGTCAGATCTGATGCGTGCAGCAATTAGCTACCCGGCTATCCGCAAACGTTACTGTAAATACAATGCAGCACAGTCAGATCTGATGCGTGCAGCAATTAGCTACCCGGCTATTAACGATGATTATTTCGGAGTGGCAATCCGATGGTCAAAGAATGGCTGAGCCTCCGAAGGCGTCTCAAATGTGAAGGTCTGATCCTCGAAGAAGACTCCGAGGCGGGCAGGGTACACCAGGCGGAACCATACTTCTTTCTGGTAGAGCGCATGTTTGACAGCGTTGAAAGCAGCGCGCTTCTTCGAAAGGTTGGTACTCAGATCGGGATATACTCTCAGGATTTTCCCCTGAAATTTCAGCTTGTGCTGCCTGGCCCAGCATAAAGCGCGCTCCTTTTCCTGATGTTGATGGAAATACACGATGAAGCTTCTGGGGGGGGTCTCCTATTTTGGGCTTCGGTGCTAGCGAGCGATGTGCCTGCTCTAGCTCTGGAGGTTTGTCGAAGATGTTACTCATGATTTCACTCAGCATCCCGGACACAAACTTGACCGGGTCCTGCCCATCTTCAATTCCCTCTGGGATGTTCACAATGCACAGGTTAGACCTGCGTGCTCTGTTTTCCATGTCGTCCAATTTGTCCCAGAGTGTAGTGTTCTCGGCTTGTAGCTTATTAATGGATGTCTCGGCCCAACTGAGTTGCTCGAAATTTTGGCCTGCAAGGGACTCAGCGGAGGCTAGGCGCCCCAGAAAGGTGTTGACCATAGCACGTAGCGCATCCACCAAAGCTTGCAGGGGATTGATCGACTCTTGAATCAGAGTATGCATGTCTTCCCTGAGACTAGCCCGCTGATTGTCCAGCGCAGAAATTATATTGCTCATGGAGAGCGCCTCGGAGTCGAAGGTGTCGGCGTGCAGGTTGCTGTTGCTGGGAGCAGTCGCGGCCATTGCGGCTAACTTACTGCTCATGCTAGCAGCCCTCGTCTGCAGTGGTACTTGAGCGCTGGATTGTTTCTGTTTGCTCATTCTGTGCTTCTAACTACTATAAAGTGTTAAAATTAACTTTCAGGTTATTTAGATAAAGTTTTCGACGTTCAAAGAGTAGGAAATAAACGAATAATCGAGAGACTCTCTTGACACGCATCTTCTTCCTACATCAACTAACCAGAAGTCCCAGTGATTGAATTCTGTAATAAAACATATTCGGTTTGCTTTTGGGGGTCTTACTTCTGACATGAGTAGATCAGATCTGGAGACACTCAAAGCATGCTGGTAAGCTTTGGTTATTACTTCAGATAGATAGTTTTTTTTTTTCAAGCAAGTTTTCATGTCCTCTGCTTTATATTCAAAGTCCAGTATGTTCGAACAGTTTCGCCTCAATCGCAAAAATTGACCCTTAGGTTTATTTGTTTTCAGATGTTTTGGATGGTTACTTGAGCCATGAAGCACTGTGTTACGTCGGTTTCCTGTAGATGGTGCTCTCAACCTGTCCATCAGAGCTTAAAATACTGTGGCAGATGCTTTGTCAAGAGCACCTTGCTCTCAAGTTTTGTGTCTGTACCGTTTACTGTTTAATCTTTCTGGTCTTCTATCTCTTTCTTCGTTGTCACTCTTAAATGTTTCTCCAGGCGCCGGAGTTACTGGGTTGCAGGGTGAAGATTGGTTGGTTGGCTGGGGGAGTTTCTACAGAACCGGTCAGTATGGAACATAGATATAGTCGAAAACATAGTTATATTGTTAGGCTATGTAGTTGCCTATCTTGAATTTTGAAATAGTTGTGGTCTGCCGGTATTCCTGGTGGGAACCCCGTTTTAATGGGTGGGGGGGGGGTGTAACGACCCCTCCGCTCCACTAGGTGTCCATGTGTCCTTTGTTTTGCTGGTTCTCCTTTGTTTTGCAGGATCCAGGTCAAGGCGGAGGGTCGTCATCAACTTCACAAGCCACACCTGGACCCGGTGTGGTTTTTTGATAAAAGCTCACCACCAACCCTCCACAAGGAGATCCCCTCTCCCATCGCGGGCTCCCATATTGTTCTGTTTTGTTTGCTGTGGACATTTTCACGCATCCATACATGCTTACATTACTGATTGCTGACTTCCACGTTTTCTGTTTTTTATTATTCTTTTTGTAAATAAATATGTTTGTTCATCACTTGTAAATTCGTCTGGTCTCCCATTTTTGTCGCAGCCTAGGAGCCGGGCTGTGACATTTAACACAACAGCTAGGTCTTTCTTCATTTTTGTTTTATGGTTATACAACATTTTATATCTGTTATATCCATAAAGTGAAGGTTATTTTGTTTACCTATTTAAATAAAAATATCATAGTTACATTGTGAATATAAGAATCTCTACTATTTGAATGGGTGAGTGCAGGTGTGTATTTGCATTTGTGTGAGTGTGTGTGTGTGCATGAGAGAGAGAGAGATGACCACTGATTATATGGCAGCTGGAACTATGTGCTCCTGCTAAACATGCTAAACAAAAATATTTTTCTAGGTAGAATGAAATGCTTATATAACACAAATATAAAAAGCTATTACTGTAATTGAACCTTTAATTGAACTGTATTTTAACCACAAGAATAGAGAACTCTCTTCAAATTAGAAAAATTGGGAAAGAATAAAAAGAGAATCCAAGGAACAGAACCACAATAAGACAAAATGGCAAAAAAGGACAAGGCAAACGCTGTAATGTGAACGTTATTTTCGGGTAACCTCTTAGCGCAAAGCCCCTAGTGGTTGGCACGCTGGCGTGCCGAGATTACTAAACTCAAACATTCGGTGCTACTGCAACCAAAGTGTGAGTTAAAAACAGAAACACGTTATTTTAGTTTCATTAGTAGACGATACACGACAACTATGCCCCACCATTGTCGCTCTGGTCGTTCATTTAACACGCACCCCCTCCCTGCAGTCTCATCTAAAAAACACCCCCCACCCTTGACATAATGGACAATATTATCTATCTTGGCATTCATAAAAATATTCTTTCACCACTAAAAAATCATATTCCGTCATAGCAACAAGATAAACCCGACAATAGGCCTAAGATATGCCTATACAGCAGTGAAAACGCTGCTCACTGAATAACGAAATAAATGAGAAAAAGTTTTTTAAAATGATACCATGCCATTCTACAGTCAATATCTGGGACTAAATATTGAATAAATATAAAACCTTACTGTTGGTTTTACGTGTAGAGATGTCCCTTTTGATACTGTGTGGTCATATATTGTCTTGGACAATCCGTTTGGGAAATATACGCTCATCTGTGATGCCTGGGTACCTTCAGAAATAGCTGTGCGTAATACCACACCTGTTGTTTACGGCGTTGTCGCCCTTTTTAATACAGCCTGGCTTGATTGACAGTTCATTTATTCAGTAAGTGAGAGTGTAAGCTTTCTAACGATACTATAACTATCTATCTATCTAACTATAACGTCTGATTTTGCTTTTGGAATAGCGTTTTATCGGTCAGCGTAGCCGAAAATTTTCTTATTGTCGCATTCACTTACGTATTTACTCTGGAGTAGCAGTAAAGACGCTGCACCTGACGAAACGTTGTCAATGATTTTTCATAGTTTCTTGGAAAATACTGTAATTACTGAGGACTTCTGGGCATAATTAAGCCATATGTTTGCTGATAGACCTATCTGACATCGTTTTCTGGAGCAAAACAGAAGTGGATAGTATCATTGCTTTACTGTCTCTGTCTCTATTTACGGAACACATAAAATTTCATTATTGCTATGTAAGTATTACTGCTCATAACATTTCGGGCCGTTCTGTTGCTACCATAATATAACAAACTTTCTTGTGTCTACAGCTGCAGTTTCTCGCTGCAATTACTAATATTGAATATAAACAAAAGACGCAATTTATGCTGTAGGCTGCCAATGTCAAAATGAATAATACGGTGCTCTGCGGGCGGCACGCAGGTAGCAGGTATGGCAAGTTGATATTTCGTTTTTTGTTTCTTTTTTCAATGTCGTATTTATTATTTGAAATATGTATTATTATTCTATCTGTCTCTGAGGCGCTCTGAAATGTGCATTCTCTGCTAAGCTAAGCAATGGATTGGAATATGTGTCTGATGTAGTGTTGCACGGTATACCGAAACTGCAGCACCTTTTCGGTACTTAAAAAAACGGTTCGTTATTAGAATTTTCCGAAGTTCGGTACTTTTAGGTCAAGTGTAAAAACCAGTGAAATGTGTCTCCGGCATTACTGATTGAGAGGATGAAAGGTGTAATTTGTCAGAATCTTTGCTAGATGGCAGTAGCAACTAAGGTAGCCAAGTCAGGTGACGTGCGCCTTTGCATTCCCCTCCTTGATACAGCGCAAGCTTCGACTCAATTTACTTCAGTAGCAATCCGCTTGTTAAGCCGTGACGTATAGACCTTCCGATAATACTGTTTCCGGGTCCAAGCCTCTGCTGCGTTGGCTGAGGCTCTCGTCTTTTCAACGTGCCGCAGTGCTGTGTCCCTTGTTGTCTGAATAGAGTCCAAAAAAAATATTCAGTTGTAATTCTACCACTTTCCTTGCAATGAGAAAGAGAAGAGGAAATGGCTGCAGTTGATAATTAAGTTACAATTCTTAAACGAATGAAGAATGAAGTCTGACGCCAGTGGGTGCTAACGTTAGGTAGCTGTTTACATCCTGTTCTTACTTGTCCTTATCAGTTCTCATTATGCATATACATTAGTGCAAAACCTGTCTACATTACAGTTTCTCATTACTGTACACCTGCTACCATATATTCTTACCACTGTATTAGGCCTATATGTAAGGAATAAACCACAATGGGCTGTCCCGTTATTGGAAAATAACGGTAGTTCTACTATTCTACTATTTGCACCTATTTGCAGTTGTTAAGCAAAAACCTCTGGTTGTTAATTCTATGAAACCAACGATTCTATTTTGCCCTTTAACTATGTTCCTTCTTGTTTTATACCATACAACTAGCACCAATTTTGGTCATTTTTGCCATTACATTATTTAAGAAAACTACATGAAACCATAACTCAATCAACTTAATCTCCCTAGCTCTGTCTTGCTTTTTTAAAATGTTGCGGTCTACTAGTGTAGACATTACGTTTTTCCAAGACACTCTGAAACTGGGTTTGAATGCCACTTAGCTTTATTATAGGTTCGCCGTCACTTGTCACCTAGCCAATATTAAAATTCTGGGTTTTAGGTCAGAATGATCTCACAGCATGCTTGTTATGCCGGCTAGCTAGCTAACTATTGAATTGTATTCAAAACAGCGGTTACTACAAACGGAATCGTTCACAAAGATACGGATGAAAATGTGTCCCGTAGCCATGAGTTAAATATGGAACGCCTATTCAACTGGTCAAATAAGGGACGATTCTGTATTTTGTGGGATGGTTGGCATCCCTAAATGAAGTAACTGACCGTGATTCAACATTGTCATCTATTGCGAAATTGGACATTGAAAAGGGGAGGGGACGTAACAACAATTCAAAATCGAAAGACTAATGTTGCTGTTTTAACTGCTTTAGAATGCTGGATTTTGTAGCGTATTTATTTTATTGGAGTTGCAAGAATTTAGACCCTTTTTAACACTAGAAGCGCCGTGACGGGTCAGTTTGACCCGAACTGAGATATTTCGGAGTTTAGAATTTTTTTTCATTTTTTTTTTTCATCTAGCAAGCTACATCATCCGCACTGACTTTTCCTAAATATTTGTTCTTTACGTACCAGCGTAGTAGGAATGTCAAAGTCACGTTTGGAAAATTTTAAAAGCACCTTATTTCACTTCCGTGTGTGTTATAACAGTGTTGTTAAATTACGGCCGTCTTCAGACTAAGGAGTCAGTTTTCCTTCACCACACCAGGAGGCGCAAGGATATACTTTTCATCGCGGTGGACACGCATTTTTATTTGTACGAATGTTTTATTTATTTTGTTATTAGAAATATTTGTTTATGTTTATTTTGAATAATACATTATATAATGTTTTAAATATGTGATCTTAAAAAATATTTTTATAGGCTATTGCGTTCGTTTTGTGGTCATTTGTTTATGCCTATGCCTTTCCCTTGTGTTCTGAAATCATAGCCCTACATTTTATTTTTACAGTTATTATGCAACTGGAAATTTCTAAATAAAGGTTAAAATAAAATTGATCCGTCTTCAAATGCAAAAAACAAATTTGTTTTTTTCAATTTTATGCATTATCATGCTCGTGCACAATGGCTGCATGCGACACGTTCACGTACAACAACAATGCTGCGTAGGATATTGAAAAAACTAAATCTAAGCTAAAGAAACGACTACAATATAACAAGATAAAAATATATTTGAAGCGCTATTTGTTTCGGCTGTTAATTTGTTTATTCATAGAATGTTACAGTGAATACGTCTTTTTGTAGGCCAACCCGGACGTTTCTTCCGCCATGGGTTCCCTCGGCAGATTGCCAATGCATTTTTCCAATAGGGATTTAGTTTTCTTCCGAAAATAAGGCCTCATTCACGCTTAGCGTTCGACGCTCAGCGTGCATGTGAGCTAGTAAAACAAGAGTGGTTATTGCAAAAATGTGACCGCTCTTGTAGTTTCAATATAGAAACTTAGCCTACTTTTCAAAAGCACATGACAGCTTAGAAATCCACGGTTGGCATAGCCTAGGCTATTAATGGGTGTATTTTATCTCGTAGAACAAACGTGAAGCTCATTTAGGCTTACGTTCACCACAAACCTTACTTTCGGCAGAAAACTAAATCCCCACGGGAAAAATGCATTGGAAATCTGACGAGAGAACCCAATGCCAACTTACTTCCGGGTTTTAGGACTACAAACTGTAACACTATTGCAAAAGCAATCTAAAATAAAGAAACCACTACAATACAGCATGATAAAAATATATTTGAATCATAGGGTAGTTTGTTAGTTTATAGTTAGTCATAGTTTGTTTCGGCTGTTAATTTGTTTATTTATAGAGTGTTTCAGTGAAGACGTCTTTTTGTACACCAACTCGGACGTTTCTTCTGCCATCGGTCCCCTCGGCAAATTTCCTATGCATTTATCCCAGACGGATTACGTTTATTTAGTGCACTTGTTATCAGTGGACTTTCTGTGAGTGCTGATCAAGCATACCTTGCTCGTTGATGTATGTATATATATATATATATATGCCAAATTACATTACATTACAGGCATTTAGCAGACGCTCTTATCCAGAGCGACGTACAACAAGTGCATTAGGTCAAGGTGCAGAGGTGCAAAAGAAACACACTAGAGTGAGTAAAGATCGTAGTGCCAGAAGTGACCACATCGATCAGGACTCCAACCCTGTAGAGTAACCTGTTCAGCAAACAACAATCCTACCAAGTACAAACTAGCACTGAAATCACATTTGCCTAATCAGACAAAAACAATCCTGCCAAATAAACTAACGTAATCATATTATCCTAACTAGGTACATTGAGCTAAACTATAGGCTAGGGAGGGGTGGGGAGAGGTGCAGCCTGAAGAGATGAAGTGATTACAGATGATAGTGAACATAGGCTACTTTTCAAAATATGCTAAAAAATTATAGCTGTATCATATCCTATTTTCTGTGAGGTAAAAATGTGATGTGACACATTTTGCTTTTGAGGGACCAGGAAGGAGGGGACATTCGTTTCAGGGAGTAAAGGTTTTGGGGGGGGGGGGGGAATCATTGAGGAAAAACATCCATCACATCCTGTGAGTGAGTCGCACGCGAGTGGTGACACAATGTCCGGTTAGGCTAGGCTTTGCAGTTGCTATTATGTATAACTCCATAATTTTTTAAAAACATAGTATTAACCTTTAGGCTACTTGAGAGAACAATACATGTAACTATTACATAGCCTACAATCAAAAATGATTTCTCAAATGTGAAGTGTCTTGTGATGTGTTCGTGTGGTGTATGCTGTTATTCCGTTGAGTAAACTAGTAATAAAAATCTTTTTAAAAAACAGTAAACTAAATAGAAAAAAAGAATAAAAATGTAGAAAAAAGTATAAGCAAGAGCGAGAGATTGCTGCGTAACTAAAAGTAATACAAGGCATACTTTGTAGCGTAACGAATTACGGCTAAGCAAATTACTTTTATTATTTTTGAAGCGAGTAGGCTAACATAACATAATAATATTATGTGCCGGACAAATAGAACATTTTATCTCTCCCTGGAGAGATATCAACTATCAACCATTCACACGTGGCATAAGTGAACCATTCTCAAGTGGGACATTCACGTGTCAATCTAAGGGTAAGGGTAAGACCACTGATCTGTATGGGACATTCAACGCTCACCCCTCCCCCACCCGAGAACACAGAAAACTTCAGATGCTTTAGCGAAGCATGGCACAACATGGTTATGCTGACCGTAATTTTTCACTTACTTAGAAACGAAAGCACATATTCATGCATGCACGTATAAAGATGAGACGGTATCTTGAGCAATGTGCTATCGACCAAACTTGCAATGTCAAATCACATGATGGCAAAGGCAGCTAAGCTTACAAACTCCGCGGCATAGAGGCGACCAGCAGCTCTTTAGTTTGTTGGTCAGTTGGTCCACAAAAGTGTCCTCCTGTGGATGCGCGGTCGCAGCTATTGCGGATTTGGGCTTGTTATTACTGATGTTTTATGTTTACTATTAACATTTAGCCTACTTGATTTTCTTTTTGATATGATATCAATAAATACATTTGCTTATCCATAGATTGAATGGAAATTTTTAAATATTGTTTTCACAGTTGAAAATGTAGGTTAGGTCTATTGAGGTGAAGTCTCCAATCGCCATCACTGGTGTCGTGGAGAGGAAGAAAATCACACCCCTCTGCGAAGCTGAACATTCACACCTACTGAGTTTGACTCGGGGCCATAGAGAAAAAAACTATCAGCTCTGGTTTCGCTAAAGGCAGCTAAAGAATTCAGTATTCTGGTGCTGGGGGAGGGGTGAGGGGCGATTCAATGGATGAGCGTGAACGATCGTGCGTGAATAGCTGGTAGTTTTTTTGAAGCTATTATCATGAGTAGGCCTTTTAGGCCTACTGAGTCGTAAAAAGATAAATGCCCAAAACAAAGATACAAGTGTCACATTTTTACTTGTTTTATTTCTAGTCATAATAGGTTCGGACCTTGTTTCATATTCAAAAATTAGAGCCTTGCACGTTAGGAACTGTGTTAGAAGACTGCTCACGCTGTCTGCGTAGATGCAACAGCACATGCATAAACTATCGGGATGCGTTGCGTGGGAATATAGGCGTCTCTGTGCTTTACCATGTCCACGCAACCATTGATAGAGTTTATGGAGTTTATGAAACTAATTGTCCACATAATTACTATTCCAATTTCAGCAATACATTTACAGTTACCAATCGGAGAAACAGGTCGCTACCACTAATGTTACTAATGATCGGCACATGTAATGAACAATTTTCTTACACTATCATAGGATTGACAGCCCAAGCAAGAACCACGTCAAATAACCAGGAATAAATGTATCATTATTTATATTCTTTTAAAATATTTAAAATATTGCGATTGTTTCGTTATCATTTCTCTAAAATGCCTGTGAGTTTCGTTTGTATTCCTATACAACGAAACTTGTTGTTTCGTTGTTTGCTAAGGTCTTATGTACAGTGCGGTATTATTCAGTGTTACGAATGGGTGTTTTTTGTAATTAGCCTACGATGAATAAGAGACGCGCCGTCTTTGGATTTCGAATCCCCAGTCGAATAGTCACAGCTAGCTATGACCTGCTTGCCAGTGTAGCCTACATGTTTTCTGGTCACCGGAAAAAAACTCGTTTGAACGACAATATTTTTTACATGTATTTTTATAAAACAGAAAACCCGACCCTAAAATTTGCACGGGTGATGATGCGTTTCCCTCCAACGACAGTGATCAGTGATCACATGCGGAGGGAAGCGGCTAATTTTAAAAATCGTATTACAGTTATATTCTGGCAAATTGGCGATTTATATGTTGTTAGCCTATTTGATTATTAGCATTTATGACATTATGCATGAAGAATAAACTGTCAAATTTGTTTTTTGAAATATTGCCAAAACAGGTTTGACCTCCCTACTATCTGTTTATTGTTAGCTTTTCATGACTCATTCTCTTCATACAGACATACTGTTTATTCTAAATACATTTATATCGCAACAATGTGTTGACTAGAATGCCGAGCCATAACTAAAACATAACTTACTCTGACAGTCTAAAATCTCGCAAATATTTCATTAAGACAATGGGCTGGCAACCTTTGTCAACTCGTGTCTAATAAGCGCCATCTAGCGAACAATGCGAATATTTCCCGTTTGAAGGCTAATGTGTCATATGGCTGCGCAAAAAGTTATTTCAATGCCAGGAAATGGTCTGGCGCTCCTGGTGTTAACCCTCAATGGTGCCTCACTAAAGAAGGAAGTGATCGTGAAAAGGTTCACAGGTTCGGGTTCTGAAGGACCTGAAGTGTTTGGACCCGAAAATGGCAAAACGTCACGCTTAGCAAGCGGATAGGTGTTCTAATTTGGAAATATTTTATTATAGGAAGATGCTGTATTATTAAAATATGCTGTTTTTAGATCTATTTAAAAGTGAAAGACCTGTTTAAAGATTATTTAGTTTACAATTGTTTAATTTTTGAAATGTATTTAATATATTTTTCTATTGTTTAGGGTTGTAACACTATAGGCCTATGCTTATTAATATTTTGAACAGGCTTCAACTTAAAGATTGTTAATAAACCAGGTTGTTAATAAACCGTGAATTCGAAAATAAGGTCAACCCTTGTGGACATTACATATCTGATCTATTAAGGTAATTTCAGTATTTTTAGGTACAGAGTATCGAATCAGTATCGTTTTAGTTTCAAGTATCATTTCAGTATCGAGTATCGTGATACTAAACCTGGTATCGGTATCACAGTCAAAATTTTGGTATCGTGACAACACTAGTCTGATGCCTTTTTTAGTTGCGGCACGGAAGCGCTGCAGCTCTACATACACGCCAGGCTATATTATGACATGCCATCTAAGTGTTACGATATAGTAAAGGCCTTTACGGCAAGCGGCTAGGACAGATCCATGGCGACACAACTAAGTCATCCGACAGCGTCTCTTAGCACAAAATTGGCCATAAGTCATAAATATTTTATACAATCATCATGATATTCAGTAGATATGTTTGGTGAAGGTATATGATCATGAGGACAAAAATTGCTCCATAGGGGGCGCGATAGTGCCAATGCTTGTACCCCTCCCAATGCCGATTGCGGATTTTATTAATTTTTTTTTGTTTTGTCTTCATAGCATCAGGTGGGATGTACAATAGAATAATAGATATAGAATTGAGACATTGTAATATTGCAAGATGTGATGGATATCCAATTAGCCTAACAATGCCATCGGTTTCCAGGTTGTCAATGTGTATGTCACATGGTGTATGGTTGATCCATTTAAGCATTGGATGTGGGGTTGGACTTCTTCATTTTTGTCACATTCAGCACACTGAAGACGGCTTAGACCAAAACGTTTGTACATGTTGTGCCTTCATACAATGATGCAATAAAATAATAGTTTATAATATTCTAGTGAGTGGTGTCCATATCTCTCATTAATATATATAAAATGGAAATATAGATGTTGAATTCAGAGAGCATACCCTGTCCAAACTGTCTGAAACGAGCTCCATTCAACTACGAGACATGTCACCCAGATGAGGAGTGAATGCCTCCTTGCCCTTAAGGAGCTGAGTGCAGAAATGACTAAGCTACAGCAAGACAACCAGGCCTTGAGAGCTGAGCTGGCCAAAATAAAGGAAGACATGCTGCAGAGGGAGGGAGCCTTCTCCAGAGAGCTGCAGGACCAGAGGGAATACCTCCGGGAACATGCTACAACCCCCTGCCCAACCTTCACCTGCCCAAACTCAGACACACACTGTACTCCCCCCAAAAACACAGTCCTCCCCCTGACCCTGACACACAGCCTCCGTCACAGCCTACCTGAGCACTCTGACACTGCCACACTACCTGTCACACAGGACAGTCAAGATACACCTGATAGACACCCCAGCAGACACCCCTGCTGTTCCCAACACACAGCCCTGTCCAGACAACGGCTTCCCTTGGACAGACAGTCTCCTTCTAGTAACAAGGCTGAAAAGCCCAAGCACAGGTCCTGGCTCCTGACCATAGACTAAAATGCAAAATTCCTTGAAGCAAAGAGGCTGTTCCCTGGTCAAGAGGTCCAATGACCTGTGCAACATACACCACAGAACTGCCAGAGCAGTGTGGAAGGTCACAGACAGTGCAGCAAGTATCCTGACACACGTTGTCACGTCCTCACTTCTGCCCAGAGCAGATATACCTCCCCACATCTTCTAGGAGATAAACTCAGAGATTGTGCCACAACTGCCAAATGTGCACCTGGCACACATTACATTACATTACATTACATTACAGGCATTTGGCAGATGCTCTTATCCAGAGCGACGTACAACAAAGTGTATAACCATAACCAGGAACAAGTATGACGAAACCCCTAGAGAGAAGTACCGGTCCAAGTGCAGGGAACAACCGCATAGTTCAACTTGGACCCTGAAGATTAAACTGATTAATACTAACAACGAGAACGGCAACAACGCAGTCTATGGAAAAAATACAAGCAGTAGTTAAGATAGTTAATGCACCTAAGTCACCTACGAAACAGCTGCCTAGTTACAACCCTAAGCTTACAGTCATTTACAGGGGGGTAGGGAGGGATGGGGAGAGGTGCAGCCTGAAGAGGTGAGTCTTCAGTCGTCGTTTGAAATGGGTCAGTGTCTCAGCTGTTCTGACCTCCACAGGGAGGTCATTCCACCATCGTGGGGCCAGAACAGACAGGAGACGTGTTCTGGAAGTGCAGGTGCGAAGAGGGGGAGGTGCTAGGCGTCCTGAGGTAGCAGAACGGAGGGATCTGGCTGGCATGTAGGGTTTGAATATCTTGTGGAGGTATGCTGGGGCTGATCCCTTGACTGCCTGGTATGCTTTAAATGTTTTAAATTTGATGCGAGCTATAACAGGCAGCCAGTGGAGGGTAGTGAGCAGGGGAGTGACGTGGGAGTGTCTGGGGAGGTTGAAGACCAGACGAGCCGCAGCATTCTGAATGAGTTGCAGGGGTCTGGTGGCAGATGCCGGTAGTCCAGCCAGAAGAGAGTTGCAGTAGTCCAGGCGGGATAGAACCATTGCTTAGACCAGGAGCTGGGTTGAGTAGGTGGTGAGAAAGGGGCGGATTCTGCGGATGTTATATAGGAAAAATATGCATGCCCGGCTTACTGCTGCGATGTTCTTGGAGAGGGACAGCCTGTTGTCCATCACCACTCCGAGATTCTTGGCACAGGGTGATGATGTCACTAAGGTGTCCCCTAGGGAAATGGAAAAGTCGAGGAGGGGAGAGGATAGAGCAGGAATAAAGATTAGCTCCGTCTTTCCCGGGTTGAGCTTCAGGTGGTGATTGTCCATCCAGCTCTGTATGTCCCTCAGGCAAGCGGAGATGCGGGCAGGGACCTGTGTGTCCGATGGGGAGAAGGAGAGAAAGAGTTGCGTGTCGTCGGCATAAAAGTGATAGGACAAGCCATGGGCAGATATTACAGGGCCAAGGGATCTGGTGTACAAGGAGAAGAGAAGGGGACCGAGGACTGAGCCCTGGGGAACTCCGGTGGCGAGGGGACGGGGTGGTGATACCTTACCCGCCCAGGCGACCTGGAAGGAACGGTCAGAGAGGTAAGACTCAATCCAGTCAAGGACTGTGCCGCAGATCCCTGTCGCTGCCAGGGAGGACAGTAGGATAGAGTGCTCCACAGTGTCAAATGCAGCGGAGAGGTCTAGAAGAATCAGGACAGAGGAGAGGGAGGCTGCTCGTGCGGTATGGAGTGACTCACTGACCGAGAGGAGTGCAGTCTCGGTCGAGTGGCCAGGCCTGAAGCCAGACTGGTGGGGATCAAGCAGGTTGTTGTGAGAGAAGAAAGCAGAGAGTTGGTTAGATGCGGCACGTTCAAGTGTTTTGGATAGGAAAGGGAGGAGAGATACCGGGCGGTAGTTCTGAATGACTGAAGGATCTAGTGTGGGTTTCTTCAGCAGCGGGGTGATGTGGGCCCTCTTGAAGGATGAGGGGAAACATCCAGAAGATAGGGAGGAGTTCACAAGGGAGGTGACAAAAGGGAGGATGTCAGGTGTGATTGCCTGGAGGAGAGATGAGGGGATAGGGTCGAGGGCACAGGTGGTAGGGCGGTGGGTGAGCAGAAGCTGGGAAACTTCAGAGTCTGAGAGGAGAGAAAATGTGGAGAAACAGGGGGCAGAGGGCGCAGAGAGCGCAGAGGGGGCGGAGGGCGCAGAGGAGGCAAAGGAGCTGCGGATGTCAGCAATCTTTTCGTCAAAGAATGCTGCAAAGTCATCTGCAGTGAAGGAAGACTGGGGTGGAGGAGGTGGCACGCTGAGGAGAGAAGAGAAAATAGAGAAAAGTTGACGAGGGTTAGAAATGGAGTTATGAATTTTAGTTTGGTAGAATTTTGCCTTAGCGGCAGTGACAGCGGAAGAAAATTCTGTCAGGAGAGACTGATAGGCTGAGAGGTCAGATGGGTCCCTGGATTTGGCCCACTTCCTCTCAGCAGTGCGGAGGCTGGCCCTGGAGGTGCGTAGGATGTCAGACATCCATGGACTGGGAGGGGATGAACGTGCTGGCCTAGGAACGAAGGGGCATAGGGAGTCGAGTGCTGAGGAGAGAGATGAGGTTAGGGTGGAGGATGCAGAGTTAGTGGGGAGCTTGGAAAATGATTGAAGAGTGGGGAGGGAAGCAGTCACTCTGGGAGCAAGAGAAGAGGGTGATAGGGAGCGGAGGTTACGGCGGACAGTGACAGTGGGGATGGGAGGAGGAGAGGGAGGATGTGGAGAGAGGGGGAGGGAGAAGGAGATGAAGTGATGGTCAGACGTATGCAGGGGGTAACCGTAAGATTGGAGCTGGAGCAGGTCCTCAGGAAGATCATGTCTAGGAGGTTGCCTGCCTTGTGGGTTGGGGGAGAGTGTTGTAGGGAGAGGTCGAAGGAGTGGAGTAGTGGTAGGAAGGCAGCAGACTGGGAGGCCTCTAGGTGGATGTTAAAATCTCCCAGGAGGATCAGCGGGGTGCCGTCCTCAGGGAAGGAGCTGAGCAAGGTGTCTAGCTCATCCAGGAAGCTTCCCAGGGGCCCCGGGGGACGATAAATAACAATAATATAGAGGTTAGCATTCCTCACATCTCATTGATGGTTTCCAACACAAATAACCACATTCAACCACAGACTCTGCCTGTTGAAGCCAAATTCTTAGATTTAATTTGAATTATTTCTAACTTTAATTTAATATGCATCTGTTTACCTGCTTTTTACAATATACTGGCTGATTCCTGGTTGCCTAAATGAATATACCTACCTGGATATGCCCAATTTGCATATCGGTCACTGCAGAGGGCTACAAGGCAATAACTTTCCGAGTTATGGGGAGTTCAGGGGGAAGCAGGGAAGTATGCAGGTAGCGACACATTTTTTTGACTGTTTCTTTTTTGTTTCTCTGTTTTCATTTTTGGATTTTGTCTTTATTTAAATACTTTATTTCAGTTTATGGAAACCGTTTTGTTTAAATAAAGAAACCGCATCTGCTTTTAATAAATGGAAGCTTGGTGTGTGTGTTGATGAAGAAGTGAAATGAAATGTAGTGTAGTTTACTATCATAATGTTAGCATGGCCAACGTCTGATCCAAAATCATAGATTGTGTTCCTTCTCTGTACTGGAGGGATACCAGCATGGTCTTCCTGATCATTTAGGAAACAACAGGTGCTTTGCTGTACACATAGTTTTAGGGTTCAACAGTTGGATGATCTGCTGTTTGGGGGTTTCTGTTTAGTAGGGTATATGTATTGTGCTCCTTCTTAGGGTACTTGAAGCAGATCCATTCCGTGCCAAACCAAAAAATGTACTTGCATATTCATTCAAATATTTAATCTAAATTTGTGTGTTGTCCTGACTGAAATTTTCATTCATTTCTGATACTTTGGTAGTATTTACATAAGTATTTCCTGGCAATAATGCAACTTGAACTAGAATTTGATTTTGTGAGAGAGAGACACAGAGAGAGAAACATGTCAAGGCATGAGAAATGAGAGTCATGGCACTTTCTGGTTGTTGTCCTCTGCCATAGGTTTGGTAAAACTGACTTTTCACTGTGTCACCCCTGTGTCAGTTTTTTTTTTTCAGATGAATGTCAAACCAATCCCACAGGCACAGGTACATACAGTGGTTTAAGCTTTGATCTGGCGCTGCCACCCTGAGAGATCTTCCTGGTAGAGGCAAAGTTGCATAAACCATAAATCCAAATCCATATCTGACTGTTAACACATCGACCGCGGGACTCATAAGCAAACTAGAACAGTGGCTTGTGGTCAGATTACCACTGCTCTTATTTTAATGTGAAAAGAGAGGAAAATAAATTTTAGTGATGTAGCTGTAAATAGGGACAGGCTGCTCTTTTTACTCATGACATTTTTGTGTGTATTTCAGTGAAATTTTACATTTATAAAGTTATTCTTAGACCTTCGTGATCAGACTGAAACTTAAGTCAGACAGTTTTTAGCACAGTATAGGCTGATGTCATTCATCTATGTTAGTTTCACTTAGGATATAGGGGAAAGTTGGTATAAATGTAATGCATCATAAGTGTAATATGGTCAATAACCTTTTGTACACTGTTGCTATAGTAGTTATTTCAGGATTGTACACACACAATTCAGTCCTCTACCAAAAGATTCATGGAAAAGAAACAGCCACCTGGTCACATGCATTTACAGTAAGCACACACCAGATTGATCTGTATAGGGTATTTGCTATTTGGTTTTGTGTTAGGGCTAGAGTTAATTAATGTGGCATAAATAGGGTATTGCCACATTAATTAAACCTTTCATTTCATTTTCATTTATTTCATGTGGGTGGCAGAGTGGAGCAGTTGGTAGCACTGTTGTGTCACAGCAAGAAGTCCCTGGCTTCGAATCCCAGCCTGGGCCTTTGTGTGTGGAGTTTGGATGGTACTCCAGTTTCCTCCCACAGTCAGTCCAAAGACATGCAGGTTGGCTAATTGGAGACTCTAAAATTGCCCATAGGTGTGAGCTGACTAGGAAGCTGGTGCTTAGATGCCTTTTTTTATTTTTTATCTCTGTCTCAAGTAACTGATTGCTAAAAAGTCTTGACAAAAGATTGTAATCACAGGATTTGAATAACTTTGCTCGTGTAAACTGTTGGAATTGTTGGATTACCATAATTTACCATGATTGTTTGGATCTGTTTTTTATTTGCTTAACTCTCATCATGGGACCCTTCCAGTGATAAAGACTTGGGTAAGATCAACCGTTTTTTTGTTATTTTAATTTTTTGCTGAAGACCTAACATTTTGGTTAGCGAAGACTGGAATATATATTTGTAAGCCCTCCACTAACCCAAGGACAGAAATTAGCTGAGTAGGGGGAAGGTATCTGCGTGGGTTTTCCCTCTGGTGCTGCTGGAAAGAGGTAGGTGTTATTCAATGATTTATTAGTTCTTGTAAACTATTGCCCCTTTTCCACCAAGGCATTTCGAGAGCCGGTTCGGAGCTGGTGCCTAATCGCGAACCAGTTCTTCCGTTTTCGACAGCAAAAGAACCGGCTCTCAGCCGGGAAAACTGGTTCCAAAGTGGCACCAACTCTTAGCTGGTCTAGAACCAAGAACCGCTTACGCCAGGGGCTGGGGGCGGTATTATCATGACCAACCAAGACCAACTAAAACTTTGTGACCGCCAGGTAGAGTGAGACCACCTTCGTTCGACAGACAGGAAAACGTAAACTGATTTGCAACTATATATGAAATAGGCGAAATATCGGTAACAACCTGTACCTAGTTATGTATGAAAAAATGTCCTTGTTACCCTCCAGTGATTATTTTTTCAGTACTTTCATTTTTTTCTGTGCCGGCAAATAAGTCAGAGGTGGTCCAGTACTATAGCTTTTGGTTGCTATGGGGATGTGTATCGACCTCCCCATATAAATTAATGGAACTTTACATAAATTTGCTAGCATACAGTTTAAGTGTCCCGTCTTGCGATGTGGTCGCTATCAGTACATCTAGGAATCTGATATTCACTGTTGTAACCCAAGTTGCAGGATGCAAAATAGCCGTTAGGTAAGCAGTTTGAAATTATGAAGCAACGTCTGTGCCATTGGATTTAATGGGTCGTGATGAGATCATTTGAGCGTGTTGCTTGTCTAAAAGTTGATATAGTAAATAAGAGGTCCCCCTCCAGTTTTTCGCAATTCAGAATTTTCGGAATTCAACAACTTAAACAAAATGCTGCATTTTTCCCGACGCTGCATAGTTTGTGAAACGGCAAATTATTTTTACGAATTATGTAGCGTTGGGGAAAATGCGGCATTTTGATGTGTTGAATTCCGAAAATTCTGAATTGCGTAAAACTGGAGCGACTAAATAAGGGTGTAATAATATAACTAAATGTATATGTATGAAGTTTTTTTTTAATTTTTTTTTTACATTTAGACAGTTTGTGTATTTTTACAGGACATACATTTTAATAGGTAATGATGTTGCTGGGAAAGCGGAGACATATACAGATGTATACAGTGACATAATGACGTGGCTCTCTAACCCGAAAAGCAAACCGGTTCTTAGAAGGTTCACAAGTTGAACCAACTGCGAACTGGCACTAGCACCAGCCCAGAACCAGAACTAGGTTCACGTTGGTGGAAAAGAGGCCTGTGTGAGACTGCGATTTGGAGAGACTAGATCAGCCAATAGGTAAAGCACGTTTCAAAGACAGTGGTACCACTCTGGCTTCCGCTTTTCTCTGGTTGGGGCTGACCCAGACTGTCCAAGACAAGCCTCTGGATATTACTCTTACTGTCAGCCGTTGCCGATTCTGTTCCCATTCATCCGACTCCAATTTAAACGTTAATCCCCAAATGAAATTTACACTTGATTGCTAATGGAATTCTGTTCTTTTGAAACTGTTCTCTTAACCGGATACGCTGATTCCACTACGTGTCACATCGGCCGTTATGTGCACGTCTCACGAGCTGGCTAGATATCTGCGGTATCTCAGAGGTTGCGTAGGACCCCACTTCTATAAGTATATCCAATCTAAAAGGTTCAGGTACCCAAGAAGATTAACATGGGCGATCCCCGTTCTCAACATGGATTTACTGTCTCGCAGAGGTGATTTAATTTAAGGCATAGTTCTACGGGTGCAATACTCTGTGATACAATAAGCTTAAATACACAGCCATCCCTAGACCGGCTGAGGGGGAAAAAGACTGAGGAATCAATTAAACTCATTGCCTGTTAAAAAGCAGTTATACAATTTCCAGAGAAACCACACAGATCAAGTTTTAACCATTTATTTGCCAGGTAGGTCATTCGCTTAAAACAGTCAATCATAATTCATAAAATATTAAAACAGGGTACTGAGTGTATATTACATTGGTCTTACCTGGCAACAATCTACACAATAATGCGCGGGAAGTCTGTCTACAGATTTCCTAGATGGCTCTTCTTCTCCTCCTTAAGAGCCCAAACCATGTGTTTGATCTTGCCATAAAAGGGCCATAAAGTTATAAACTAATCTGAAGGTTGTCATTTTAGAATTTGGAATGTCTGTTCCCCCTCCTAAGGGGGAAGACAACTGGTTTTACTGAGGGAGAATTTCCACACTAATGCAGTTTTCTTCTAGGTTCTTAAACATAATTTAGCCCTAGGTCTACTGTTATGGAAATTGGACCATTCCACCAGTCACACGAAGACAATTAAAATGACACCACATATGAATATGCCTGACTTTGTATTGTCATGAAACCCCATCTCATATATACATTCTCACTCATATTCTTTCCATAGGTTTTCATCCTTTTCATCCTTCATACACCACTCTTCCCTACATTTATCATATCATCCTTATTTACCCACATGTAAATACATATGTACCCACATGTAATACTTTGCGATGGGTGCTGGAGAAAAGGTCCGCAAGTCGCAAATCTTGAAATCGCGCTAGGAGGCAAAAAGGGTTTTTAAAATTTTACTGTTTTCCTTTTTTTCATATTACGAAAGTTAAAGTGTTGAAGAAGCCACTCAATAGAATAATAAATAAAATAGGGTCACTAAATACTTATAATTTGTCAGCAAAGTCGGCTTGTTTTAGTGATTCTTACAGCCGGGTTTTGGAGGCGTGATGGGGGTGCAGTTTAATTAGCATGTTTGATTTCGTTGGCTATTGTCATTTTGTTTCGGTCAAGCCACCGCCCATAAATAAAGCCGTGTGGTAGTAGCCTATGTTTGTTTACTGTGTGAGGTTGCTACAATGGCGGACGCTCAATCAGTAGGTGAGAGTATAAGCTTTCTAACGATGTATAACATGTCTAATTTTGCTTTTGGAATAGCGTTTTATAGGTTAGCGTAACCGAACATTTTCTTACCATGGCATTCGCTCTGTATGGTAGCATTAAAAGACGTTGCACCTAACGAAACATTGTCAACGATTTTTCATAATTCCTTGGAAAATACCATTATTATTGAGGACTTCTGGGCATAGCTAAGCCATATGTTTGCTGATAGACCTATCTGACATCATTTTCTGGAGCAAAACAGAAGCGGATAGAACTGTCATTGATTTACTGTCTGTGTCTCCATCTACTGAACATAGATAAGATTTCATCATTGCTCAATGGACAAAAAGCATTATATTCCTTTTTGGAGAGATTTTGGATTTGTTTCTGGACCCTTAACTATTTTAGACCAGTGTTAATAATTTAGACATTTTGGGTAGACATTTTTGGGCGGCGTTTAGACTTAAAATTTAAATTTTAATTACTCCAACACTGTAAATGCAAAGGCTTTTCTAAATATTTGGGCTTAAAACAACCACGTTCTTGAAATTTAGAGACTGTGACTCTTGAGATGGTTGACTATTCAATATAGAATTAAACAATTTGAAATATTAAAACTGTTCTGAAGTTTTTTTTTTCTACTAATGAGCCATGTTAACATTTTATGCTATAACAATATTACTTTCCTGCCATGCGAAGATGCATCTTAAATACCGGCAGTCCATTTAAATTAACTCCCTGCAGCTGTGCTCATTTACGTAACTAGTTTCTCTCTAGGGGTTTCGTCATACTTGTTCCTGGTTATGGTTATACACTTTGTTGTACGTCGCTCTGGATAAGAGCGTCTGCCAAATGCCTGTAATGTAATGTAATGTAATGTAGTTTTAATAAATACCCCACTAAATTGAAAACACAGCGATGCAGAATTTGGCAGCAATGTCAGTAATTTGCGGCATGCTTGGCAAATATGGTCCTAAGAAACATAACTACAATTAGCATCTTAAATTCTTCAACTCCTACAATACAGTGTTCCCATTAAGGCACTGGGATATTTGGTCCAAGGAGAGGCCTGCATCTGTTGGCTCACCAATGATTGTCCCTGGAGTTTTCCAAGTTAAGTACAGTACAGCCTCCAAGATACAAACACTTCAGGAAGAAGACTGAAGACTTATAAAAAATATATCATTTCAGTTTCAGTGAACATTTTTTGATTCGCCTAGAGAGTTTCTGTGTTCAATAAAGGATGCTGGCTTTACAATCATTTGCATTCAGGGATTTGTGGTCAGAACAAAATATGCTAAGTAACTCCAAGGCAGCTTCTACACGATTTTATACTTCCATAGAGTTTTTTTTCTTGTGGAAACAATGGCAAACTGTTTGACTGTTCTAGCCCCTCTGTATATCAGGCACTGAAAATGTCCCCACGTTTTATTATTCTTGCGATAGTCCTAAACTATTTCACTTATTTTAAAATGAAAGTATGACTCATTTCAGTTTTATACTCACCTTTTTTGCAACAGTGATACTAAAGAGCTTGATATTTCTAAGGCAACTCAAAGAAAACTTACCTGGATGCTTCTTGTAATATTCGATCCTGTATTTCCCATCCTCCCAAAGCACAACCTGATTTACCCTCTTGTAAACCGCTTAAGAACATGACCTCCTTGTAGTAAAATTGAAATCTTCTATGTGTTCCCAATTCCAAACTGCTTTTTGAAATAAGTTTTTGATTGTTTAGGTGACAATGCCAATTATTCTTTATTATCATCTAATTTACTTTATTAGGCATTTTTCCAGAATAATTAAAACGGGCTGAAGTTAAAGCTCTTCTTCAGAAAAACAACCTGGACCATTTGGTAATCATTAATTATGGACCCATCTCCCATTTACCTATTACGAGCAAAATTCTAGAAAAGGCAAATTATTAATTACTTAAGTAATAACCGCATTCAGGGACAATTCCAGTCTAGATTTACAGTAGAGCAAATCATTCAGAGACTGCTTTGGTGAATGTCATGAATGATCTGAGATCAAATGTGGATGTGTAGTGGACTCTATGGACATAATTCACCATAATTGGCAGTTTGATGTAGGTTCTACACACGCAGTTATATTGTGTGCTCTTCTGTGTTAGGTAGACACGGTCCCTTTAAGAAAGAGTGCTTTCTGGGTAACGTGAGCTCTATGTTTGTTATTGTTTTAGAGCGCCATTTTGAGCTCACTAGCTTTGTGTGCTAAAATAAATGACACACGCGTTTGTGTAGTCAATGAGAGAAATTGTCCGTCTCTACTTTCCTGCAACTCCTACAGATGCAAATAATTTGTCTGTTCTTAGTCTTTTACATCTGAGAGCAGCTTTTGACACTATAGACCATAATATTCTTATTCATCATCTTAATCACTGGGTTGGTATCACTGGTAATACATTAAATGCATTAAAAACACTGGTAATGCATTAAAAGTGCACATTAAGGTATGCACTTATTGTAGTTGGGGTTGGTTGGCACACTTTTCACTCTCTGTCATATTGTGTATGTTAAAGTAGTCTAACCAGTACCAACTGAAAGATTAAGATCTCAGCTAAAAAAACAGATACATTTAATGTTCACAAATGATTCCTAAAATGATTTTATTCATGATTAAAGTCAAGTTGTGCACTTGTGCCAACCAGCCCCAACAAGGGGGTTGGTTGGCACATGCAATGGGGCTGGTTGGCACAAAGTTAAAATCCTATAGTTACAAAGAATGAAGTGACACATAGAAATAATTTGAGCATTTAATTCAAACCAGAACCAGAAAACATAAACATTCAACAGAATTCTAGCCCATTTTTAACCAAATAACAGTTTTCGTAATTGGCCTTTATATTAATGACAATTTAAAGAAAATAACATTTGATCACTTAATAATAGTTATGATCTTTAATTCTCTCATTTAAAATGAAAAACACAAATAGTTATATATTGACAACTATGACAGGTTTATATTTCATAAGAGAATTTCCCCTCTGGAATCAAAATTAAAATGAACCTTTTCAAATTAAATTGAACAGCCAATAACCTCAGTCTTGTGATTCTACTCTTCCTTTCTCTCACTTGTGCATGTCAGTGTGTGTGTGTGTGTGTGTGTGCATGTATGAGTGTGTGTGTGGATTTGTGTGTATATGTGTGTGGTGTGTATGTATGAGTGTGTGTCTGTGTGTGGTGTTAGGAGTGACAGCATTAATGCAGTATGCTGTTAGATTAGACTAACTAGCGTGTCAATGTGTCAGTGTCTCAATCAGAGTCACATGAATCACCGTTCTGGCAGATGTAGGTTGGTAGACCTGGAGTGCATAACTCGTGTGCCCACTTTTTGCAATATTTTGAATAAGAGTTTTCACCTGTCTGACTTCCTCTAGCATAATGTGTGCTGGTGTCTTTTCCCTGTATGTTCTTCTTAAAAATTTTCTGACCATTTTGACCCCTACAAGAAATTTTTAAATGTTTAAAAATGTTTCCAAATACAAAACTCATACTTAATAAATAATAAGTTTATGTTCATGAGCAATTAATCTTCAATCCCGATAAAAATATTATGCATAATTTATAATAATATAACCTACAACATATAATAGTATTATATAATATTAATTATGTTTAACATATGTAAAATGCATAAGTTAATACATTTGTAACCAAATGACTATACCAAGGTCGGTTGACACATGTTGCCAACCAACCCCAAAATCAGTGTGCCAACCAACCCCACCCACATTAGGACACACCTCTGTACTAAAATTATGTTAGCCAGCTAACATCACTCACCACAGGCATTCAAATTTCATATCAAAATATAGCTGATTCCTATCTCTATCAACTGAAATTAATATATTTTCTATATCGCTATCTAATACAGTTCTATAATGTATTTAGTGGGGGGGCCATTTTTTATTTTTGTTTTGACACTGCAAAATTAAAAAGTTGTCCTCACCTCAACAGTTATTGACCTTCAGATGTTTTGACAGAATGGATGTGTTCAGGTCAAGAAGGCAATCATTTTAATGTTAGATTTTTGTGGCAGCACCCTTTAGTGGCCTGGAAATTAACTGTGCCAACCAACCCGTGTTCCAACCAAACCCAATCTCCCCTACATTGCTTTGGATAAAAGCTTCTGCCAAATAAATGTAATGTAATGTAATGGTTTGAATCATACAAGTAGGAGAAAATATTTTGTTACTTTAGGTGACTGTGTCAAAAGTACATGGAAGTACATGTGGTGTTTCACTGGGATCCATTCTTGGCCCACTGCTGTTCTCCTCATGTATGCTTCTATTAGACAAAATCATTTATACATATGGTGTCAACTTTCACAGCTATGCAGATGACATGCAGCTATATGGGCAAGCACAAAATAGTCTAGAATGTGATTGTACACTATTGTCTTCACTGGAACTAAGGGGCCTAGCCAGGTGCGGATTAATGCACAGGCTGGCGTAGGCTGCAGCCTAGGGGCCCCACGTGTGCAAGGGCCCCAGATTGACCAGAGTATTTTTAATTATTTAAATTTACCTCAGAGAAAAATTGGCCCATAAGAAACATTTTTAAAAATTAGCAGCTGATTGGGTAGATGTGGCCAGGTTCATAAGGTCAATTTGGTTTTCAAATAATACGTCACTGCTACTGGACAGCATAGTGGCAAAATGTCAGAAATAAAATATGATAGCGGAGCACAAAAACGAAAAGCACAACAGCTGAAAGAACACCGTGACCAAGATCTACTAATGAAAATCCCTAAATTGACTGGATATTTCAAGGCTGCCGAATCTTCATCTAGTCAACTACATAATGAAGATCCACAGCAGGAGGGACTGCCAGATAAGAGCTAACATTGGCGTGGTTGAAACAACTGCAAAAAGATCCTTAGCTGTAGCCGCAGCTAGCTCTAGTCATGGCAAAGACACCAGCCAAGCTGACCACGACCATGCCTCACAACCATCTCACTAAGATAAGGAGTCTGAGACAGAGGGACCGACACTTCAACCACCCGAAACACCAGCATGTTGTACCACCAACATTCCGGGAATTAGCCACCTCCCAGCCGCCACGAATCCCTCCATGATGGCCTCACCTGTTGCTGCGGGGAGGGCACAATAGGCCGCAAATCTCGCTACCTATAGCTCGGATCCTGCATGCTGGGATAAAATTGATGAACATATGGGGACATACTAGGTTAAAATGGGACCTGAAACTTGTCAGAACAAAGACACAGATGTTGCTGCCTCAGAAAGACAACACAAACACCAAAAGAGGTACTTTTCCAAAACCCTGTTTAAAAGGAAACTGGCAAATGGTGAAATGGTGCCAAGAGAATGTTTGCTTTATTCCCCTTCAAAAAGCACTGTTTTGCATGTAAATTATTTGGGGACAGTGATCTTCAGTCTGTACTCACAACAGGCTATTGTGACTGGAAAAATGCAGCCGCACACCCCGAGTGTGTACGTGTGGGCCGTGTAATATTCCTAGCAAGCTTTTACACATGGCACTAAATTACTTTTTTTCTGGTAAAGCATGATGAGTAAGGGGGGGGGGCACACAAAGAATAGCCTTGGGGCCCATGCCCACCCTAATCTGCCACTGGGCCCAGCACAAACCATTACATTACATTACATTACAGGCATTTAGCAGACGCTCTTATCCAGAGCGACGTACAACAAGTGCATTGGTTCACGGTGTAGAGGTGCAAAAGAAACACACTAGAGTGAAGTAAGGATCGTAGTGCCAGAAGTGACCACATCGATCAGGACTCCAACCCTGTAGAGCAACCTGTTCAGCAAACAACAAACTAGCACTGGAATCACATTTGCCTAATCAGACAAAAACAACAACAACAACAATCCTGCCAAATAAACCATGAAAAACAGCCCCGGACCAAAGGTTGTCCAGATACTTTTGGTCATATAGTGTACTTTGCTTTCATTAGTCCTGCCCTTTTTTCCCTTGCATCTATGCCATCATAATGCAATCAGTAACAGTGTGAGGCTATAGAGCTCTGAAGGTGACAAAGTTATCATTACTCTAACATTGTCTTTGTGTTTCTTTCTCTGCTCTTAGCATCTGTCATGTATGGAGTGTAGGCTTCAGCGGTTCCCCAAATTACACATCCACTCGGAGACGTGCTCTAAAAATTTGCCTTAGAGTGATCTGTACAATTGTTCTTGTTTTATCTTATTTATACAGTTATCATTCCCAACTTTCATACCTCATTGAAATAAGAACAAAGCAAAGAGCATTCAGTTTCAACGAAACAGGAGAGACATCAGCGGCCTCCTAATGAATGAATTTATTCAGGTTCCCATGTACTAGCCCTACTGCTATGCTGAGAGGTGGCCGTAGGGTGACCCGTGCTTGTATTTCTGACTCTTGGGTGAGCATTTAAATGGCCTTAGATTAAAATGGATTAGTGTCTAAATAATGTTTGAGTATAAAAGATGGCTCTGCAGGAAGCGCTAGATGCAATCGAAAGTGGGTCACTGCATCACAAAAATCACCAAAAAGGTCACCTCGATAGTGCCCAGTATTTTTATGCTTTGATGTCAAGGTCCTTTGCAGCAGCCTCTAGGAATTTTTTTAATGAATATACATATGAAATGAATATAAACACATTAACAAATCACTTCACAATCACCATCATCCACAGTATTGTCACCAGAAGAAATCTGTCAGGCAGAGAACAACTGATGTGATACAGAGGCCTTATCTTTTGCCATTATGCTGCAACCCAAGGCCACAAATATAGCTATTGGAACTAAGCATTCAATATCACAAATTGTTGGAATATTTAAACATTACATTATTATAATACATTACTGTATGTTAATACTCATCTATATATGTGCTGTAGATATGTTCCCCATAGCCAGTCCTGCACTCAGGATTCCAGCTTTCACTTCTTAATGATCTTTGCATGTACAGAACTGTTTTTTAACATTCATAATTCATGCTTCCTGTCTTGGATTGGCTTGTGTATATTGTATGAGATTTTGTGAAACAATGTGCTGAATACACACGTGTAGGGGACATGCTGCTACTTCTCATAGTGGGGCACCAACATGTAGATGATATACATCAATATCCTCGCAGGTGGTGCCAGCATTTTATAATCAGTCTCATTAATTAAATATACAAACTATAAATTGGCAACTTAAATTAATAATTAAATATATTATTATTAAAATTACACATTAATAGTCAATCTTAACCAAATCACAATATTAATTCAGGTAATACTAAATTAATATAAATGATTAAGCTAAGACGTGAAGGAAGTTCTTTTGGTTAGCAGCGGCGGACTCAATTCAACACAAGAGTAATATCAATGCAGACAACCTTGTAAATATAATAAAATGTATTAAATACGAAGTACCGAAAAGGGCAAAGCAAAATTCCATACAATGATGTATAATAAACCATGTAGGAGCCGTATTCGAGTTTATTGAAATTATTTAAGTGAATTATCACTTTTGGATGTTTTGGGAACCATTTTTGTAAGACTTTATTGTAGAAACCCTCATTTGGTTTTGAGACTTTTATTTTGAAATGGCTGTTGCCAGTTGACCTTTTAAAGACGGTGTCTCAGTTTTTTTGATTCAGCTTGCTTATTCATGGGAAGTGCGTCAAAAACCTACAGCGAATGCGTCTATCAGTGGCTATTCAAAATTGGAAATTAAATTTGAGTTTTGATAAACGAAGCCACTACAAACTATGTGAGTGCACGTGTGTGTGTAGGATGTTGTCTGTGCGCGAGCTTGCATATATGTGTATGTTCTCCTGCATGGGGGCTGTGTACCGCGGATACGTGTTCACGAAGAACAATGGAACAAAATGGAGTGTGTGAATGGAGGGTTTTTTGACACTAGACAAAGCTAGTGAAAAAACAATGGCGCATACTGAGGGTATACACGCCTTGCTCCGTAGGCCTTGCAAACTTTCCTGGCATGTGGATTCAAGAGGGAGATGGGAGAAGGGTGGCGAGTCCAGGGAGAGGAAAATGGAACAGAGGCCCAAATAACGTCAACCTCCGTTTTATTGGAGGTTGCGCATTTCTAATTTACAGTAAGCCAAAACTGTAACAGGAAAGCTGTGGTAAGAGGTGTGGTTAAATGAGTCCCTTGGAGGTGGACATATGGGCATTGTAGTTCTGTGCCTTTTGTAATCCATGGTACCTACACATGTGCTGATGCACTTTTTAAGCACACAAACAGAACAACCCCAGCATGACACATAAATCTTATTAAAAGTAAACAGCAACATTGTATAAAATATATTAAATGTAGCTAACTTGAAGAAAAGCTCATTGTATGGATATCAACTTTTTAATGATTGACAAATGTAAATTGAACACACATACCTCATCATCTTTAGTCTTTCAGTTCTCCTATCTAATTAAAAAGTGGTGTCATTGTATTTGTTCTATATGTTAGAGCCTACTGCTGGCTGTTTGTACAAAATATGTGAATATGAACAGAGACAGACTCAGGGCTTTGATGGCAGTGGATCATTAGTTATCCTAATGTACAGTGCACAGTGAACAGAATAATCGTACATACAGCCACACTGTTAAACTGCTTCTTTAATGACCACAGTTGTTGAGGGTGTAAATATCAATGTGTCACGTACGGGAGGGTAAGACCCAGACGCGGAGTGGAAAAAACAAGGAACTCAAAAGGAAAGTTTAAACAAAAAACCAAAAACAGAAGAAAATCCAAAAGTCCAAAAACATGTAGAACAGAACAGGCAGGGCAGACACAGACAGGACTCGTGACTGGGACGAGACGAGACAGGACTCAGGACTGAGATGAGATGAGACAGGACTCGGGACTGGACAGGAGAGAAGGGGAACTCAGGACTGGACAAGACAGGAACAACACTTGGGACTGGACAAGACAGGAACAAGACTTGGGATGGGGTCCGGGCACGGGAATGGAAGCCGGACGGGGTCCGGGCACAGGAACGGAAGCTGGACGGGGTCCGGGCACTGGAACAGAAGCCGGATGGGGTCCGGGCACGGGAACGAAAGCTGGACGGGGTCTGGGCACGGGAACAAAAGCCGGACGGGAGCCGGGCACAGGAGGGGAACCGGGCAGAATGGAACAGGACTGGACTAGACAGGAACGGGACTCAAACAACACGGAACGGGACTCAAACAACAAGACACTAGACTGGACTCAGACACGACACTGGACTGGACTCACAGACAACACGGAAACGGACTGAGACAGACACTGAAACGGACTGAGACAGACACCAAACTCAACTAGGAGACCTAACAAATAGGCAGACAGACTGACAGGCAGG
Source organism: Anguilla anguilla (assembly GCF_013347855.1). NCBI lineage: Eukaryota > Metazoa > Chordata > Actinopteri > Anguilliformes > Anguillidae > Anguilla > Anguilla anguilla. The sequence continues at coordinate 36,464,308 of NC_049206.1, forward strand.
GAGACACACAGCAAGACAAACAGACATGAAACAGGAGGGGCGAACCCAAAAACAGGCACAAGGACTGATAGACGGGCAGACAGGACAATAAACAGGCAGACTGACAAACAGACAGACCGGTAGACAGGCGGGTAAACACACTGGCTAATGGGCCGATGGCCAGGGGGGCAGACAGACAGGCCAACACACTGGATGACAAACACGCGGGCAGACATGCAGACAGGCAGGCAGGCAGACAAACAGATAAGAGGGCAGGTGAACAGTTAGGGGAACGGACAGGCCCCATCCCCAGGGGGAAACGCCCTCCAAGGCGTGGCAGCGGGAAAGCTCCAGGGCTGTTGGATGGATGAGGTCTCTGGGTCCTGGGCTGGGGCAGCGATGGCTCGGGAGCAATAGGGGACGTTGGCATGCTGGAGGATGCGGGCACACTGGAACACCCGGGAACACTGGGCAGACCAGGCGACCCATCCGGGACAACGGGCGGAGCAGGCGACCCCTCCGGGATAACGGGCGGAGCAGGTGGGCCCTCCGGGACAGCAGGCCGGGCAGGGGGCTTCTCCTGCGGGACAGCGGGCCGGGTAGGTGGCTTCTCCTGCGGGACAGCGGGCCGGGCAGGCGGCTTCTCCTGTGGGACAACAGGCTGGGCAGGTGGCGGAAGCTTCTCCTGCGGGACAGCGAGCTGAGCAGGCGGTGGTTGCCCCTGTGAGACAACAGGCAGAGCAGGCTACGGCGGCCCCTGCTGGAGACTGGGCTGCGGCGGCCCCTGCTAGAGACTGGGCAGCGCAGGCGGATGAGGCCCCTGCGGGAGACTGGGCAGAGCAGGCAGCGGCAGCCCCTACGGGACACCAGGCAGAGCAGAACAAAGTGGCAGCCCCTGCGGGACAAAGGGCAGAGCAAGCGGCCCCTGCAGGACAACGGGCAGAGCAGATGGCCACTGCGGGACAACGAGCAGAGCAGCCTACAGCGGTCCCTGTGCAGCTCCTGCGGAATGGCGGGCCGAGCAGGCAGCTCCTGCTGGAAGTGGGGCAGAGCAGAAGGCTTCTCCTGGGTGCGGGGCGGAGCAGGCAGACCCCACTGCAGTCTGGGCTGGGCAGGGGACAGGAACACGGACCCCAGCCGTTGAGAACCCGGCTGGGCAGCCGGACGGGACTAGCGGGACGCCCATGGGCCAGACCCTTGAAAAATGACCAGCCGAGACCCCTCCAAGGAAGCAGGCAAGGGTTTTACTGGCTGAGGGGCTGGAGGTCTGGCCGACCAGGAGGCAGCCCGACCACCTCGCTTCCGTGACCGCCCGCCGCGGGCTCTGGGAGGCTCAAGGGCGAACACCGAGCTCCCAATCGCTAGGCGGAGAGTCCTCTGGGTCACTCCACACAGACACAGACAGGCAGAAAAGCACGGGCAGCAAGACAAGCAGAAACAAAGTCGGAAACAAGCATGTCAAACCACAGGCAGGCAGAAACACACATGAAACGCAAGGAACCAGCACCAGAGTCAGGAAACAAAGAACTTAAATAGACAAGGGGACCAAGACACTGGTGAACTCAAAGACCAATCGAACCGGAAAAAGGAGGGGATAACAAGACACAGGTGGGAACAATGATAGAATAATTAAAACTAATAATACAATTAACACAGGGAGGGAGAACGAACTGAAACACAAAACTGAAGTGCCGCCCAACAAGGAAAAACAGAGACAGAAACACAGAACCATGACACAATGTTTCGTAATAAACTTAAAATACTACAGAATCTATTATACCAGTGAAAAGTTATCTGAAGCAATGGGGGTGGGGCCATCAATTTATCAGTAGCAACATGTATCTGGGGCACCAGGTGATCAGGGGCACTAAGCATGTCACATAGAGATGATCAGCAGCCATACAGGTGGAACATTCAGCTGTTATGCCTGTGAAAGTTTATGAGTAGCAGTGGTGGTGGACATTCAAATGATCAATGGGGGTGAGGCACTCACATTAATTGGTGCCTGTGGTTACGCATAACTGTATTACTCAACATTAGCCCTTTGGTGATGTTGTTCGATTTCAATTTCATTCTTGCAGAATCATTCACCAGAGCCAGAGAATACTGTGTGTGTGTGTGTGTGTGTGTGTGTGTGCGTGTGTGTGTGTGTGCGAGAGAGAGAGAGAGAGAGAGAGTTTGTTATAGAGAAGGCATGCTTCAGTTGAGCTCCTGAATCTTCCACAAATTTTGTTATTTTTAAAATGAGATAAAACAAGAAAACCTAACCAGAAGGAAAAAGAGCATACAGGGACATTATAAATGTTAACTACCAACTACCAAATTAACAGTATTTCATAAAAAGAATAAGGATCAAAAAAACCATCCCAAAGCCAGCCCACTCATACACAAAATGAGTGTAGAAAGGTAAGCCTTTTCACATCTAGAAAAGTAGAATTTGGATTCATTTAAATAAAATAAAATAAAATAAAAATAAAAATCTAACTAAACAGTAGCATTACAGCTAACTAGCTACCAAAGAGATTTTAATACAAAGAGGCGACAGTCAGGTCATTGTTCTGTAACCGCCTGAAGAGGGCGCTCACGTAGCGGTGCCGCCATTATGGACTGAATCTGCCGAATTCTCACTATATCAACTGGCTGCAGGCTTGGAGAAAGCAGCAATAAATTGTCAGAACTATCCAAGTACAAGTCTAGAGCTTGCCTTTCACCGGTTCCCCAAAGATCATGACAGGTTTTTTAAAATTTATTCACAAAAGTGTAGAAATTGAAGTTTGACTGGGCCTGTCAAAGTGCTAGCTAGTTATCGACATGGCAGTGGCAGAAATACCGTTATTTACACGCTAACGTTAATAACAATTCCTTGTCTGTCTTTTCACAAACAAGTTAGTAATAAATCAGTATAGGTTTTTGTAGAAAAAAAATCAGAATAAGACAGTGATTGCCTTTCACCGGCTCCCTATTAGACTACATATAATTATTCAGGTAAACGAGGCCTGCCAAAACTCCCTTGATTATATGGTATACGTTAGCTGTTCTTGTAAATTACATGCTAACGTTAGCTAACAAACATTTATTCCTGGCTTGTGTCTGTCCATTCACAAAGGGTTGGCTATGGACTAGATTATAATAGTATTGCAGAAAATATCCAACTAACGTTAATGTTAAGACAACCTGATTAATACATGATGTAAACGTTGCCACGGTCTTAAAAAGAGACCCTGCTCATGTTCTCCCTGATGAAATAAGTCAATACAAATACTGTCATTCTTCTCAAGAACTTTGACTAATAGGTACGAAAGCAAAAATATGACATTTTATGAATATGATATGAATGATAACAAAATTATATTTATTTGCATTTAGACTCACATTGCCACCTTTAATAGCCACTGAAAATGTATTACATAGACTCGTACAGTGATGATAGCCTAAATGTATTCCTTCTACTCTCAAAATGACAACGGGCAAAGTAAATATTCTGACCAGTTACACGTTTCAGCTGAGATCAAACTCTGCTCTTGCCATTACCTGTATATAGATTTTGGTGAATAAATTTCAAATTGGCGATGCATTTTTATTTTCAGCAAGACGTAACGTTAACTTTACAGCAGCGGCAAAAAATCCTCGATTTTTTCTATGGGGCCGTGGACATGGCGCTTAAGAAATCTGGCCACCTTAATATTTGGGTGATTTTCTAGATCTGTTTCTCCTGTCCAGTCTGTGGTTCAATAATTGCAATGCCATAAAAGTGAGATCGTAATAGTGGGAATTACTGATGATTTATTATTTAATAAACTCAAGTGTCAACATGAAATGGTAAGCGTATGACGCTGACTGCTAGAATCCAACAGCGCAGCACAGGTTGTGGTCGTTGCACTGCAACGTAAACATTCAACTTTCAGTCCAAAGTGGCGACGGCCTGGCTCAGCAGCTGGGCATAGATGTTGCATTGCACAACCAATGGTGTCGCCTCTTGGTATTCAAATCTCTTTGTAGCTACCGTCAACCAGAGGGCAGGCTACAGAGACAGTTAAAAATGGATACATTGTCTGAGGTTGCCATGGTGACGCCCCTCGCTCTTGCTGTAAACTAGTGGCAACCAACCTTTTCAAGCCCAAGATCACTTTTTATTCCAAAACATAAGCCGAGATCTACCACTCCGATATCTTCCAATTAAAACCCACTTACCATGAGTAAGACTGTTCTCTGTCATATTTATTTTTGCTTTTATTTTATTTCTGTTACGACAGGCTCCATGTACGTGCATACATACACACAAAGAAAGACACTGTTATGCACAGTTATCTGTTCAATGCAAAATATTCATATTTAGTTTCTCAGTCCAATGAATAATATTCATATTTACAGTATCTGTTCAATGCACAATATTTAGTTTCTCAATTCAATGAATAATATTCAAATTTACAGATACCTTGTCTTGTTAGTCCTGTAGTTTTATTTTTACTTTTGGAAGCCAAAATAAACATATTGACGCTGAATGCACCTTAACTAACATAACAACATCGATATGGCTGAGGGTTCGGTGAAAAAGAAATCAAATTTCCACCCGGAATGGGAGCATGAATTTATTTTCCCGTCAGCGTATGAGAAGACTATATGCCTCAGATGTCAACAGGTGGTAGCCTTGCCAAAACGTGGCAACCTGGACGTTACTGTAGCTGCCTTGCTTATTGCTATAGGCGCAATGAAAAGCGACTGCCGTGCTTTCATCCCTCTTTTCAGTTAATCAAATCTTTTTGATCTTAATGCACTGTTGAGGGGATATGAGTCTTTGAATTTAGCATGGGTGGAAGCATGATGATGCTCCAGGTTTCCACATTTTGGCAAGGCTACCACCTGTTGGCATATGAGGCATATAGTCTTCTCATTCGCCGACGTGAAAAGAAATTCATGCTTCCATTCCGGGTGGAAATAATACGTTTTTGATTTCTTTTTCGCTGGACCCTCAGCCATATCGATGTTGTTATGTTAATTAAGGTTGGCACCGCTCGGAACTCCTGCTGTATAAACTGTTAGCGCTAAGGTTATTACTTCCTTGTCCCTTGTTATGTGACTTTTTTTTTTACCCCCACCCACAATTGCATGCAGCCATCATAGACCTCAGCATATCAAATAACTAATTAGAGATTGTAAGATAACATATGACCTATGCGTGATTCAAATCAACAAGCCAGATCTAGGTCTAAAAAGCTTGTTAAAACAACCAACCAACCAGAGCATGAAAAAACTTTTATTTATTTATTTAGAAAATGCGAAAATGCTAGGGATCGACAGTGAAGGCTTTGAAAATCGACCCGTCGATCGCGATAAATCTGTTGGTTATCCCTGCTGTAAACTATCCAAAGGAGCTGACAAGCACACAGGCAAAAAAGGCCTATCCGCTTGTTAAGCTGTGACGTATCGACCTTCCAATAATGCTGTTTCCGGGTCCAAGCCAAGCCAACAATTCAAAATCAAAAGAATAATGTTGCTGTTTTAACTGCTTTTAGAATGTTGGATTTTGTAACGTATTGATTTTATTGGAGTTGAAAGAATTTAGACCCTTTTTAACCCTCAGTGGTGCCTCACTAAAGAAGGAAGTGATCGTGAAAAGGTTCACAGGTTCGGGATCTGAAAGAGCGTTTGGACCCGGAAATGGTAAAACGTCACGCGTGACATCAGACTTAAGTGGATAAACTAAAACTACTCAGAGAAAATCCAGAGACTCTGATTGCAGACTGTTCCCAAACAGGAGACAGGTCTGTTACAACAAATCTGCTCCTCTATACAGTCTGTACTAATGCCTGGCACACGGCCATCTGTAAGCACTACAGGCATGTCATAAAGAGAGGAATATGTAATGGCAGGCAGATTTTCATCCATGAGGAAGGGGACAGTAACTGCACAGTGCTCACAGTGAACATATACCACAATGGCACCGTAATGTTCCAGGGAAGTGAGGCCAGTCTCAGCTCTGTCCAGGGGGACTTTAGTACTTTAAGCACTGGCAGAGTCTGAGACTCCTCAGGAGAAAGGGAACAGGGAAACTCAGGACTTGGAGTTAGAGACAAAGACAGGGGAGGATAAGCACCCCCCCGAGGATTGTACAGACCAGGACAAGCAGCTAGAGAGTACAATTTCCCAAATGAGAGAGAAGCTCTATCTACAAGTGGTATAACTGGTGGCACTGAAAGAGCTGTAGTCGTTTTACAACCACTGATTCCTCACAACACCTAAAAGACCAGCACAGCTAATTAAAAAATGAGCTGAAAGCCTCACTACAGGAACTGAGAGGAGAGGTACAGGAGCTGCAAAAGGACAGGGAGGCACTGAGGAGGGAGCTCACTGCAGTGAGAGAGGAGCAGCAGCAGGACAGGGAGGTGCTGATGAGAGAGCTCACTGCAGTGAGAGAGGAGCAGCAGCAGGACAGGGAGGTGCTGAGGAGAGAGCTCACTGCAATGAGAGAGGAGCAGCAGGACAGGGAGGTGCTGAGGAGGGAGCTCACTGCAGTGAGAGAGGAGCAGCAGGACAGGGAGGTGCTGAGGAGGGAGCTTGCTGCAGTGAGAGAGGAGCAGCAGCAGGACAGGGAGGTGCTGAGGAGGGAGCTCGCTGCAGTGAGAGAGGAGTTGCACCTGAGGGACAGAGCCTGCAGAGCCTGAGGGAGCAGATCCAGAGCCTCAAAGCCAACACCAGCCACCCGCCCCAGAGACCTGATCCACAACCCCCCACATCCACTCTGAGTGAGACGGGCCTAAGACAGGACAGCCAGGTAGCCCCAGTCACTCCCGCCCCACAAAGCAGCACAGGGAACACACACAGCACCTTGGCTACTGAAACACACTCAGCTGACACGCATGAACAAAAACACAAACAAACAGCATCACAAACAGAGTCTGACACTACCACAACCCCAACAGCATCAGGAAGCAACAGTGTCACACATAGAGATGCAGAAATTGTTATCCTGATAGATTCAAATGGGAAATTTCTAAATGAAGAACGACTCTTTCCTGTCCGCAAACTCGCAAACATTTGGTGCCCAGAAACCGACAGTGCCCTCCAGCTGCTCACACAATCCAGCCTTGGTGAGCCCAGCCACATCATTATATTACATTACATTACAGGCATTTGGCAGACGCTCTTATCCAGAGCGACGTACAACAAAGTGTATACCCAAAACCAGGAACAAGTGTGTTGAAAACCCTAGAGGGAAGTACAGTTCCAAGTGCAGGGAACGACCGCGTAGTTTAACTTGGACCCTGTAGGTTAATCTAATTAACACAACAAAAACAGCAACAAAGCAGTCTATGCAAATTAAAACAAGCAATAGTTGAGTGGGCACAAGTGCAATAACGAAGTCAACTAAGATAAACAGCTTACCTAGCTACAACCCTAAGACTACATAGTCAATTAGAGACTACAGGGAGGTAGGGAGGGATGGGGAGAGGTGCAACCTGAAGAGGTGAGTCTTCAGTCGTCGTTTGAAGGTGGTCAGGGTCTCAGCTGTTCTGACTTTTCCACGGGAAGGTCATTCCACCATCGTGGAGCCAAAACAGACAGGAGACATGACCGGGAAGCGCAAGTGCAAAGAGGGGGAGGTGCCAGGCGTCCTGAGGTAGCGGAAGGGAGGGGTCTGGCTGGCATGTAGGGTTTGAAGATCATCGTACATACAGGTACCAACGACCTTAGGGCACAGCAAGAGAGGGTGGCAGAGTCTGTCAGGAGGGTCGCAGAGAAAGCAACACACACTTTCAAAAATGCCAAGGTCACCATCTCAACAATTCTGCACAGAAGAGACTTCCACCCTCACCATCCAAAAGATAAATGCAGAAATATCCAGAGGATGTGCCCTCATGCCAAATGTCCACCTGGCGCACCACCCCACCCTTGGGATCCACAACCTCCATGATCACATACACCTCCGTAAAGATGCCATTAGCACCTTCGCCAAAAAGCTAAAGGACATTGCATTCGGCCGAAGCCCAGACAGCCCCCCCAGCAGCAGCAGACAGCCCATCAGCTTCCACCCAACTGACCCTCCCTTCTCTCCACCTGCGAGAGGCCCCAACACACACCAGTTACAGCCCCACCCCCAGCACAGCCACCCCAGACCCAGAGCAGCGCTAGCAGGACATGCGCCCCCCCAGCCCAGACACCACAGACCCCCCAGAGGCCTGGCCAGCACCAGGAGCAGCTCAGCTAGGCTGCAGCGCTGAAAGGCCCAGCCAACAACCGCAACGCAGATCTGGGAGAAATCCAACACCTGCTCAGCCTCATCTGCACACGTCTCCTAAGCAGGGGTGGGTAGAGTACTGAAAAATTGTACTTGAGTAAGAGTAAAGTTACTCATACAAAAATTTACTCAAGTATAAGTAAAAGTTACCCTTTAAGAAAACTACTCAAGTAAGAGTAAAAAGGTATCCAGTCAAAAAACTACCTGAGTACTAAATTTAGTTACAAATCTAGTTTGGTACATTTTCACACCACGGGCACGATTTTCAGGCTCTTGTGCAGTATCCTGTGCCCTAAAGCATGTGGTATGTGGCATGGGAATGCCCTGAGTCTGCATTCAATTCCAAGCCACATTTCATGCTATAGCACATGTTTTAGGGCACAGGACACTGCACAAGAAAATCACACCCCATATGTAATAAAATAGGAACTGTAATTCAAAAGGTTGCAATTTAACCACATTTTTATTTAAACTTGGCACACATTTCATCTTACGTTATTGCTTCCTGTTTGTGGTTGAAAGAGTGAGGAGTTTGAAAAAGTTTGTTACAGGCTAATATCGTGCTTTCAAGTGTGTATAGACACTATCTTGGGCTTTTGTGTTTAAACAAAACCCAAGTAAGCATTACAAGTAAGTATCATATACTACTTTCTCCGGATTACTCTCCAAAGTAAATTGTAAATCGAACGAAGCGAACAACTAAAGAAAATACGGTAAGAGCGCATCATGGCTTCCATTCCCTGTTTGTTGCATGTTTAGCCTTAGCTCTGCTGCCAATTTTACGAGTAATGGTGCTCGTGCTAAGTGTCAGCTTAATTTAGAATTGGCACAGAAAATAGCTGAGTTAGAGACCCGCATCCGGACATTATATCAGATTCAGGAGAGTGAGACTTTCTTAGACTCCCTTTTACCCGAGCCAGTTGCTAGTTTAGATGCGAGTGTTTCTCCGCCGCCAATGTCCTCGCTGCAGGACGATTTTATCACGGTACCAAAGAAACATAGTTGCCACCCCAGGGCCACTGAGCACCACCCAACTTGCGTGTCCAACCGATATTCCCCACTCAGTAACACACCTACTGAGAAAGCCCTGATCATAGGGGATAGTATTTTGAGAAACGTGAGATTAGAGACACCAGGGACCATAGTACAGTGTATTCCTGGTGCCAGAGCCACCAACATTGAGGCAAATTTAAAAGTGCTGGCTAAAAGTAAACGTAAATACTCTAGGATTGTTATCCACGTCGGCACAAACGACATCCGATTGAGGCAAGCGTAGGTCACCAAAAATAATTTTATATCGGTGTGTGCAGTGGCTAAAAAGATATTTCGGGAAGTAATTTGCTCTGGCCCGCTTCCAGCTCGTAGGAGCAACATGTGGATAAAAACGGTGACCCCCTAAGAACAGCTTTTGCCTCTATTATTGATTCCATTGGTTTTGTACAGAATATTTGTGAGCCTACTCACTACCATGGCCATACCTTAGACTTAGTTCTGTCCCATGGTATTAGTGTGGTAAATCTTATCTAATCTCATAACCCTATACTATCAGATCATTTCCTCATTACGTTTAATATTAAGGCATCCAATCCTCCTGTATCAGAGCCTAGACATTACTACAGCCAATCAGTAAACCCTGAGGTTATTCCAAAGTTTATAAATATGCTTCCAGAGTCATTCCTCTCCACTGAAGAAAAGGCTGATGAAAATGCTGATGAAGCTGCACTGGACCAATTGACCAACCAGCTAACCCTCAGGAACACTCTTGATGTTGTTGCCCCCCTTAAAAGAAGAAACCCTAGTCGGAAAAACCACACTCCATGGTACAACGATACCACCCGGGCCCTGAAGCAGTCTACTAGAAAATTAGAGTGAAAATGGCGGTCAACAAAGCTAGAAGTATTTCATCTTGCATGGAAAAACAGCTTTCTTCAGTATAAGCAAGCTCTTGCTTCTGCTAGATCTGCCCTTTTCTCAAAACTAATTGAACAAAACAGACATAACCCAAAATTTCTATTTAGTGCTGTGGATAAATTAACTAAAAAACAATCATCAGAGTTTTCAACTTATCCCTCCAATCTTAGCAGCAATGACTTTATGAACTTTTTAGATCAGAAAATTGAGGCTATTAGAGACCAGATTTCCAAACTGTCTCCATCATGCACTATTCCTGTTCATGTTAATAAACAGCCCCGCGCCTGGTTACAACAGGAAGATTTACAGACAGCGGTACTAAACTGTTTTACGCCCATTAGCATGGTTGAGTTATCCGAATAAGTTATGTCCTCAAAACCGACGATCTGTCTACTCGAACCCATTCCTTCAAATTGGATTAAAAAACTATTTCCGGTACTAGGCCAGCACATACTAAAAATCATTAAAACATCCCTAGTCACAGGATACGTACCAGAGTCACCAAAAGTGGCAGTTAATAAGTTATTGAAGAAACCAAACCTAGAACCTGATAAAATGGAAAATTATAGACCTATTTCAAACCTTCCATTTCTATCAAAATTATTGGAGAAAACTGTTGCTAAGCAACTAAGTGCATACCTGAGCTCTAACGGTATCCTTGAAGTATTCCAATCAGGGTTTAGACCCCACCACAGCACAGAAACCGCACTTATCAAGGTTACAAATGATTTACTACTGTCAGCCGACCGTAACTTTGTGTTGGTTCTTGTACTCCTCGACCTGAGTGCAGCTTTTGACACAATTGATCATGGAATTCTACTGGACAGACTCCAGGCCTGTGTTGGACTTCATGGACAGGCACTCGCATGGTTTGGATCATACCATATATGTGATAGGAAACAGTTTGTCATATTAAAAGAAGAAGAGTCCAGCTCCTCAATAATGAAATACAGTATTCCACAAGGATCAGTACTAGGACCAGTACTCTTCTAGCTATATATGCTACCACTTGGCACTATTATCTGAACACATGGCGTAGAGTTCCACTGTTATGCGGACGATACTCAGATTTATATTTCAATGAAATCTGGTGAAGCACTGCCGCTTTCACGGTCAGAGGCCTGTATTGTAGATATCAAGGTTTGGATTGTTTCAAATTTTCTGCTCCTAAATTCAGATAAGACTGAAATGTTGGTTTTAGGTCCCAAAATATTAAGGGAGAAATTGTCTACTCTCACCTTAAACTGTGATGGTTGTTTGGCTGAACCTAATATGGTCATTAAAGACCTTGGTGTCACCATTGATCCTGATCTATCTTTTGACACCCATATAAAAAACATTGTCAGAATTGCCTTCTTTCAGCTACGCAACATAGCTATAATTAGACATTTCCTGTCAGTTGGGGATGCTGAAAAATTGCTTCATGCGTTTGTTACGTCTAGGTTAGATTACTGTAATGCCCTGCTATCTGGCTGCCCTAATAACTCGTTAAAGAGTCTCCAGCTTGTGCAGAATGCAGCTGCTCGGATCTTGACCAGAACTAAGAAGTATGAGCACATTACACCAGTACTAGCGTCGCTTCACTGGCTACCCATTAAGCATAGGATAGATTTCAAGGTTTTGCTCCTGACTTTTAAAGCTCTGCATGGATGTGCAGAGCTTTAAAAGCCACATCATAAACCTTATAAAACTGACTGACATGTTGGTCACCAGTCGGCACCCTGAGCCGACCAGAGGAGGATGGGTTTCCCCCTTGAGCCTGGTTCCTTCTAAGGTTTCTTCCCATCTGCCTCAGGGAGTTTTTCCTTGCCACTGTTGCCTTAGGCTTGCTCCTGTGGGGGTTTAGGCCAGGGTTATCTGTAAAGCGTATCGTGACAACTGCTGTAAAATACACTATACAAATAAAATTTGAGAGATTGATTTGATTGATATTTAAATAACATATAATGAAGTTAATGAATGCCTTTGCCAGGTACAACAGTGTCTAGAACAGCTTCCAATGGGGGAAAAATATTCTTTGGAGATGTTATTTTATGTAAATATTGTGAAAAAAAACAAATCAGACTCTCTCTTAAGCTTGGCACACATTTAAAGTCAAATTATTTAAATGAAATAAATTATACGTGACAATAATAAAATTCACCTAATTAAATGACAAATCAAATAAATAAAATTTATTTTATTTATTATTTATTTATTTATTTATTATTATTATTTATTTAAATTTATTTTACCAAGCACAAATCTTTTTCCTTTTTTGGGGCATAAAAGTGATATTTGAACAATTACCTATATGGCATTACTAACTGGACCTGATCATTTCATTGTTATAGTGGCAGTCTTAGCGGATGTGTAGAAATATTGCCTAAACTAAAGTTTCAGTCTTTAGCGTAGCGGGCTAACGCACAACGCACTAGACTGTTACGAATTTGCCAGGCAATCAGGATTGTGAGGTCGAGCCCCCATGAAATTGGTACATTTATAGTTCGACAACTAGTGCTGCATGCCCCACCAAACTTCTCTTCAATGCATTACCATTCATCATGTATACGTTTACATTAATAAAGATAAAATATTCATTTTAATACATTGATTCTGCATCCTACTTGTATGTAGGTAGGCTATGTAAGCTCAATACAAAGTTACAGAAATGTGACAGACTAACAATTTCTTTTTGAGAGGCAAGTAGCAGACGTCCTAGTTTTATGAGAACGGTTTAATACATAGATTCTGCATCCTTCTTAGGTAGGCTATGTAAGCTCAATACGATGTTACAGAAATGTGACAGACCAACGATTTCTTTTTGAGGGGCAAGTAGCAGATGTTCTAGTTTTATGAGAACGGGTTAATACATTTATTCTGCATCCTACTTGTATGTAGGTAGGCTATGTAAGCTCAATACGATGTTACAGAAATGTGACATACCAACAATTTCTTTTGAGGGGCAAGTAGCAGACGTTCTAGTTTTATGAGAGCAGTTAATTCTGTCTCGTTCAGTGAGTGCAGGCTGCGTGCCTGTCTCGACTCAGTCCGATTCAACCCGACGTCCGATAGTTAGAGAGAACTGTTCGGACGTCTGAGGTCTGATAGTTCGAGAGAGAACATTCAATCTCGTTCTCGTTCTTGTTCAGTGAGTGTGTACTGTGTCAGTGCAGGCTGTCTGTCTCGAGTCAAGTCCGATTCAACTCGCTCATTCATTGGTTGTCCCATTGACGGTTCATTCGATCTCGCTCATTCATTGGTTGTTCCGCTTGCTATGCTTTGAGCGCTGCACCTACCGTACGTACGTAGTAGCAGGCAGCAGTTTTGGAGAGTCCGATGAGCACTCGGAGTTCAACAGGCTGATCTGGTAGCCTACATACCGGACACTAAAACCAAACGAGTTGGTTAAACGTAACAAAGTAAAGAGTAGGTTACTCGTTCAAAAAAAATACTCTAGTAAGAGTTATGAGTACAGCCGATAGAAAATAACGTGAGAAGTGCCCGTTCCTCAAAAAACGAACTAATTTACTCATTTGCGTTACTTGTAACGCGTTACTACCCACCCCTGCTCCTAAGCTAAGTACTGCACAGGTCATGCAGGGTACATTATTTAAAAAAATAAAAAATAAAAAATAAAAAAAGAGGGGAGGGAGTTCTTATATTCCCCCCTTTCTGTACTTATTATAAATTTAATTTTAAATGTTTAATCTGCAATACTCTTGATCATATGTATGTTCAAAGATAACTACTGTAATTACCTTTCATATATTTATATATATGTTTGTCTCATTTTTAAAATAACGAGAAATTTGTAGGTGCTCAAATCTTGTCATTTATTCAAAATGTCATCTCTCACAATTGCAATGTGGAATATCCAGGGCATGAAATCTTCTACATTCGGTTACAAAAGCAAATCCCTGGTATTTAGAGAAAACACAGAAAAATTAGAAATCATCATCCTTCAGGAAACCTGGTATAGACCAGATTTTGTCACTCACTGTCCCCCAGACTATAAAGAGAAAATTGTGTCATCCACAAAACACTCCACAATAAAACATGGTAGAGATTCTGGAGGAATTATAATTTGGTAGAGTCTTGCAAAAGTCAGAGCTTGCAAAATTCATTACCAAAATTGAACAAAAAAATTCACATATTTGGCTCAAAATTAAGAGAGGTATAACTAGCACTCAAAGAGACATTTTCCTGACCTACATTACCCCCAGTGAATCCCCATATTATGATGCGGATATATTCCCCAATCTCCACAGCGAAATCAGCAACTTCCAGGCCCCGGAGAACGTGCTGATCTGTTGAGATTTGAATGCCCGGACAGGCTCTCTGCCTGATATCATAAATGAAAAAGGTAACGTTCATGTATTTGGACAAAACTTTCCACAAAATGTAACTAACCACCCAGGAACAAGCTCTGACTTACAGGTCAACAAAAACAGACCTACTGCAGCTCTGCCAAAGTCTGGGCCTGTACATCGTCAACGGTAGGATACGAGGGGACTCTATAGGGAGATACACCTATTGCTCACCTCTTGGCAGCAGTACAGTTGATTACATGGTCACAGATATGGACCCTTTCTCTTTCAGAGCATTCACTGTCAAGCCACTAACCCCTCTGTCTGATCACAGCCAAATTACTGTTTCTCAAAAGGACAGATACTAACATCACCACACATACACAGCCCAGTAAGATGTTGAGCATTCCAAAATCATACAGATGGGCCGAAATCAGTACAGAACAGTTCCAGAAAGCAATTGGCACCCAATAAATTCAAACATTATTAGACACCTTTCTGGAAAAAACATACACTCACAGTAAAGAAGGAGTCAATCTGGCAGTACAAAATATCAATTATATATTTAGAAAAACTGCAAAAAAATCAATTTGAAATTGATTGATGAAATTGATGAAATTGATTGATCAATTTGACAATTTGAAATTGTCAAAAAACAGACAAAAAAATCCCAAAGATGAAAACGGTTTGATACAGATTGTCAAAATACAAGGAAAGAATTTCGGAAATTATCTAATCAAACACATAGAGACCCAAAAAATACAGATTTACGCCTTAATTACTGTGAGACTCTCAAGTACTATAAACGTATGCTCAGAACCAAAAAGGCACAACACACCTGCAAGCAACTGACACTAATTGAGGAGTCCATAAACACAAAGAAATTCTGGGAAAATGGGAATAATCTCAAAAAAACAAATAATGAAGAATTGGCCATACAAAATGGAGAAATATGGACTAGCCATTTCAAAACACTGCATGAGACAATAACACCAGGTATACAATCAGATAAAAACCACATAAAGGAAAAAATAAATAAATTGGAATCGGCAATAAAAGACAACCAGAACCCTTTGGACTCCCCCATTATTGAGCAGGAGCTAAGTGAGGAACTTCAGGTCCTCAAATCAAAAAAGCAAGTGGTCCTGATAGTATTTTAAATGAGATGCTGAAACACAGTGGCACAAAATTCCATTTGGCCATTCTTAAATTATTCAATTTGGTTCTGAGGGTAGGTTTCTTCCCTGACATCTGGAATCAAGGACTCATAACCCCAATCTTTAAAAGTGGAGATAAATTTGACCCCAACAACTACCGAGGCATTTGTGTGAACAATAATCTGGGGAAGGTTCTTTGTAGCATTATTAATACAAGACTTCAAGACTTCCTTAATAAGCACAATGTCTTGAGTAAAAGTCATCTCATAAAAAACATGTTTTCAACGTACAAAAATGCCAAGTTACTCAAAAGTATTGATATCAAAATGACGCCAAGTTATGGTACTACAAACAATATAGGCTATCTTGCCTCACCGAAATGACATAAGATGTATTTCAAAGCAATGCATATTTTGCTTCAAAGCGAAATACATACGTACCAATACAAATTGGACATAATATATACACGCCTATTCAATCAATCTTGACTGTGAGAGAGCCATCCACACATATGTTTGGCCTGTCCATGTAGTGCATGCTTATACACACAGGGCCAAGTGACTTGAAAGAATTGAGGAAATATTGGGTAGCATTGCTTTGAAATACATCTTATGTCATTTCGGTGAGGCAAGATAGCCTATATTGTTTGTAGTACCGTAACTTGGTGTCATTTTGATATCAATACTTTTGAGTAACTTGGCATTTTTGTACGTTGAAAACGTGTTTTTTATGAGATATCATTTCTTTTTGCGAAGCGTTTTATTATGAGAGTGAGAAATGCGAAGTGACCCTGTAAGAAACGGTTGTGGATTATGGCTATCCTTGTGTGAATTTATACAGTCTGGTGAGCGTGTACTGTTTAGCAGTTTCGGTTTGCTGTATATGTAGAACAGTGGCTGTGACAAAGGGTGCGGTGGCGTATAAGTGTAAAACGTATCAGAAACACATATGAAATATGGCCAGTGTATGTACTCACAGATTTGACGTCCATCCAACGAGCCTTGACTGACAAAAGAATCAGCAAGCCCGTAGAATTATAACTCCCTAGGTCGCAACTTGTGTAGACTTCTGTCCTGCTCCGTTGTCTGTTATTTCGTGGAGTTGCACTTTTAGTGTTTGTAAGGTTTATAAGGCATTTTGATAGGCTTATCTGCAGGTAGGAATCCTCTTCGCTGTTTTGCTAAACTAGAACCGGAAAACAATGATAGTGGAGAATAGGAGCAGACGCATATGTCCCAGCAGGCTTTGCATATGAGAAAATAACAACAGTGTGAGAGAAATTAGGATGAAATTATGAAATTGCGTAGTTGAAACAATATGTTTTTAGCAGAATGGGCATGTAGGTGAAGGTTGACATGACCACGGAGTATAGTGCGAAGTAAATGGAGTGACCATGAGCGAGCTTATATTCCTTATCGAACGGTATATATAACAGTCGCTATGAAGCACCAGCTGTTAAAGTGGAGGGTTAAGTAACGTGTGAAATCTATTGCACTGCTGTGTTTTTTTCATGTTCAGTATTAGTAGTTATAATTATGAGTGAATCATGTTTTTAAATGTAATGTTTTAATGGGGAGTTGCAGAACGTACATACGTAGTAATTGTTTGTATGTGGCTAGATAGAGAACAGGGCGAGGTAACATGAATGTAGAAACGTGGCGTTTGCTGATAAGAAGGTTTTGTACAGTAGCCAAGTGAAGAAATGTAGTTAGTAGACATGGCACAGCTGTGAACTGGTGTAACTTTTTAATAAAAGGAATATATTTGCCGTCATGAAATGCATATGGGTGGCCATGAGTGAGTTTTGGTAAAGCAAATATAAGCGTAAGAGAACGTTAGTGTAAAAGAGGAAATTATCTGCCTGAGGACGAGGCGGGATTCAATCGTTCAACCGGAGGTTTACCAGTCTGTCACTTTGTTAGGGCAGCACCATGACATAGCTATGCAATGCGTGAAATATCATTAGCAAACCTGTCCGTGGTTTTAAAGAAGAACACAGGCGAGTTAGCACAGAAGAGCTCCCGTTGAATCCATATGGCTTTGCAATATTGTAGCCGGTTAACAATTGAACGTGCAGACGGTACGTCATAATACAGTTCGGGGAACGGCTGGTAGATATGGTGCAAAAGCAATAATTGAGAAGTAGTAGACAATTATTAGTGAGGGTAAAAGCAGGTTAAAGAAACCCGTTCCTAGCTGGGCTTAAACCTCGGACCCTGTGTTCCCAAGACTGTAACCTTACCCACTAGGCCACAGGCGGACTAGCTGTTTGTACTGAAAATGTTTCAGAGTAAAAAGGTATGGGTATTTTGCGTGTGTATGCGAGTTTTTCATTGTGTCGTGTAGGTGAAGATTTGGCGGGTGTCGGTAAAATGTCCAATGGGGAGACATGTAATTAGTGTGGTAGGCGGCAGGAAAAATAAGAATGAGAAGAAGAAGAAGAAGAAGAAGAAAGAGAAGAAGAAGAAAACGCAAAATCCCCTTAGTTTGGGGCTTTATTGTGTGGACATGTGAAGTTGTTTATGAAATCTGTCTGTTGAAATGGGGTCAGAATGTACAGAATTTAATGTTTTTAAGGGCTGAGTGTCTGTGGCTGTTGTGGTTATTTCTGTGGGGAACCCTGAAAAGTGCCAAACTCTCTGTGCTGTATAGGTATGGGGCATGCCCCCGCCAAGGCGTAACTTGGCGGGATGGCATACCTGCCATCCCAATATTGGATTCTTACCAAATCACTGCACGTCTGACCATATTTACACCCTACACACCCTAATTGACAAACATGTTAACCAAGATAAAAACAAAATATTTGCTTGCTTTATAGACTTCCAGAAAGCTTTTGATTCAATCTGGCATGAAAGTTTACTTATTATTGACAGTGATGTAGGGGGTAAAATATATGACATTATCAAAACAATGTACACAGACAATAATTATAATTGCTCCATCAAAATTGGAAACAAAAGAACGGATGACCACGGTGACTGACAAAAAACTACGAACTATTTTGACGAAGTACAGGCTCAGTGAGCACAGCCTGGCCATTGAAAAAGACCGACACCGGCAAACATGGCGTCCCAAGGATGAAAAGCTGTGCAAGCACTGCCACCTCAATGAGGTCGAATCAGAGCTGCATTTTATCACAAAATGTGAAAAATACATCGAAATTAGAAATAAATATTTTCCAAAAATAAATCAGAGATACCCTCAATTTAAAAACCTGCAAGACAACAAGAAACTCCCCATCCTCTTAGGAGAGGAGAAGACATGCCATGAACTGGCGGCACAATATATAGCTGCCTGCCTCCATCTTAGGGACAGTGAGTGACATGGAAATAAAAAAAATATGCATCGCCCATACATTATTACTTTTATTTTTTTCTCCATTCTATTCTATTCACTTTTATGTATTATTATATGATTATTATATGATTATTTGCCATTAACATCATCAGCATTATTATAATTACCATTTATATTGATTTTTGTTATGTACTTTTATTTATTTATTATGATCATTATTATTATTTATTTATATATGTATTTTATTCCCCCATTCTTATTTCTCAATCCCCCAATCAGAGGAAAGTTCTTGTTTTAATGTATGGTTACTGTTCATGTGTTTTTAGTCTTGGATGTTTACGTCAAAGGATATAAGTATGTTCTATGTCAAATGTATATTTTTTATAACAATGTATGCTTTGGCAATACGAAATGTACTGTTTTGTCATGCCAATAAAGGAAATTAAATTGAATTGAGAGAGAGAGAGAGAGACCATCTCCATTATTTGTGCCGTTAGTAGTTTTGTTCTTATTGCTGTCTTCATTAGTGTTTATCATTCCTTAATTTTTACATTTATTCTATGCATTCCACTGTGTGGATTATGTGTCTTGTGTGTCATTGTGAATTGTTTCATTGTTAATTGCTTTGGCAATATTGTTCATATGCATAACATAACATAACATAATGACAAGAACAGGCCATTCAGCCCAACAATGCTCACCATTTTCCTGACTAAATTAGTGCTCTGATTACCGACTACTCTCTTTGTGAAAAAATTCTTAAGTTCCTAATGTCCGTATGGAATTTACCTTTTTGCAAATTTCCATTTATGTCCCCTTGTTCTACAAACAGAACTCAACTAGAAGAATCTCTAGTAGTTCACTTTGTTGATCCCCTGTATGAAATGAAAAGCCTCAATCAAATCGTCCCATAGTCTCCTTTTTGCAGTCAGGCTAATAAAGCATTGTTCAATTCAAAGGATTAAAATAACTAGAATTAATCAAATTCTCTGGGGCTAAAAAAAAGCCTCAGGGAACTTTGGTGTGGCAGTGAATACACAGAAGGAAAAGGCCTGCAGAACCTTTTATGCTATTAGAAGAAAATTTCAATAGACCTAAGATCTGAACCACAAAAAGAGTCCTCTCAGTCAGGTGGTCATAAAACTCACCAACCAACTAATACCTAACACTGACAAACTCAGACCAGCACTGCTTTACAATCAGAAATTAGAGTAAACCAAATAATTAAACGAACAAAAAATATGGCTGCCCAAAGCAGAACGTGGGGATGGACCTACAGCCTCACTCACAGCAAAATATGTTTTGGCCGGTCACAACCTGAGGGACAGTGAGTAAAGACTTTTTGGGAACATAATAAATTGAATTAACAGAGTATAGTATGATAGTGATAGTGATAGTGATAGTATAGTATAGTAATAGTATTTAGTAGCTAATAGTCAAGAAATGTTAGGTTGCTTTCAATTATACTGTCGCTGCTTGTTTTATATATTCTTCCTATGATGGATTGTTTTTATAGCTATGCTTTGGCAATATGTATTTTTTTTAAATATGCCATGCCAATAATGCATTTGAATTTGATTTGGGAGAGAGAGAGGGTGTAGCCCCATGTCAAGTGCATAGAAGTATGCGACGGAGAGATGTGAGAATATCAATCATGCAATCCATTTAGCCTTCTCTAATCTTCCAGCGAATGCGAAACTGATGCAGGTAGCTGATTACACATAATGGCAAACAGGCTGCAAGTATTATTTTTTCATTACATGGTTTTAATTGATAATTGCACTATGAAGCGCCGAAGGCTGCGTCATTCTGAAGAGCAGGGGAGTGAGGCGGGCCGCATACGATTTAATGTCTAGGGTGGCATATGGAGAGTGGTTTTTCTGTCTCAGACACACCACAGCTGACTGAATAGGGCTGTAAATAAGGTAAGCAGGAGGAATGATTAACAGTCATAAAGAACGAAGGGGCCTGTCAAGCAACCACACCGACCAGAAAACAACCGCCCGTCTGCCAATCACAGCACATTCCGTCTAATTTCTGTCTATTGCTAGACAGCAACATGATGTACTGCAGAGGTGGTGAAACTGCTTTAGCGTCAAACGTTCCATATGGATAAATAGCCGGATGAACCTGGTGAGGATATTGAGATTCCTTTTTTAAATAAAACAATCATTTAATCTGAGGTGGAGGGAAGCAGGAGGAGGATCTTGCTTGAATGCAAATGTTCAGTGTCAGTAATGCCTGAGTACTTGTTTACTCATCTGAAGTCATATTCATCATTTCACTGAAGCACATTAATTAAGAACAATTTAACATCACGCTGGACCTCACAGAGCTAAAAAAAATGAGTTGCATGTCCATCTCATGAAGGGATAGAAAAAGTTATTTATTGTTTTCATTGTGAAAATTACCTAACCATAGTATTATGTGTGGACACAAATTGGAACCAGGCATGAATGTAGTGGATACTATACCTTTTTGGGCGATATTGTATTTTAATTTGTCGGAGACTGGTGACAAATTAATTATGCATTAGTGCGATATGTGCTGAGAACGTCAATGCAGGAGATGATCAGCGTCAGCAAGAACAGTCTGTCGACAGCTACATATAAAGGGATATTATAATAGGGCTGCAGTGCATAAACTCCTCATTACAAAGACGAGTGCACATTTGAGAGTTCAGTGGTGCAAAACCATAGGCACTGGTCTAGAGAGATGTCGAAAAAAACGAATGTGGTCAGATGAGTCATCCTTCACCATACTCTCGACAAGTTGGCAAGTGCATGTATGGCGTACACCTTGAGAATGGTACAGGCCTGAATGCTTTACCCTTACAGTGGCTTGATTTGGGTCCACTTGTCCCCTTAGAGGTAAGGGTCATTGCAAATCAATACACAGTTATTCTGAGTGATCACCTTTATCCTGTGATGAAACATTTATCCCAATGGGAGTGGTCTCTTTCAGGATGACAGTGAATGGTTTGATGAATATGAAAATGATCTGAATCATATGCTATGGGCTTGGCAGTCACCAGATCTCAACCCAATTGAACACCTGTGGGATATTTTGAACCGACACGTTAGACAGTACTCTCCACCACCATCATCAAAACACCAAATGAGGGAATATCTTTTGGAAGAATGATGTTCCATCCCTCTAGTAGAGTTCAGAGACTTGTAGAATATATGCCAAGGTGCATTAAAGCTGTTCTGGCAGCTTGTGGTCAGACACTATATTAATAAATAGGTGAAATAGGTGCAAAAAAAAAAGGTGTGGTGGCCCAACACCTTACTAAGACTTTGTGTTGGTCTTGCCTTTTAATTTGTCACCCATCTATACATTATTTACATATTAGCAATTAATGCAGCTTAGTATTCTTAATATAATTTTGAAGCCATTTGGGTTAACCGCCGTGCCTCAGAGCTGCTCTGGCCTGTGTAAGTGAATGATTGAAGGTTGAGCGGAAGATAGCTCAGGCTCGTATTCTGTCAACATGCAAGCTCTTACTTCATTTGCTCTGACTTCTCCAGGTATTCATCCCATAGCCAATGGTTTGGGTCTTATCTATCTTAGCTAATCACTCTGCACCTCTACATTCTCAACGAATGAAGGCATGTTGCTATTACAATTCAGCAACTGTTACAAAATCCTATTGGCTGAAATGTCTGATGCGAGTCAGAGCTAGCTCTCCTTTTTCCAATGGCCAAATGCACTTTGCTGATGAGAAAGCAACCCATAAAACTAAGCAAATGTTAACTCCCCTCACTTGCTTGGCTGCTTTGATTCCTGTTCCATTTCTCAGATGCAGTGGGGGCCTGTTCCATTTCTCAGATGCAGTGGGGGACTTTTTTCTCTTTGCTATTGTAGCACTGCGATTTATGAAATATAAATCCTTAAAAAGTTAAATACTGATTTTTTTCAATGCCTGGATTTTTAATACAGTAGAGGGATTTAGCCTAGGAGTGGTGTGTTTTTCTGGAAATGGAAGTGCTCTCTGGATGCTGGCAACATCAGTTCTCAGTCAAATGCCTGAAAAGGTCGTCCTCCCCCCACACTCCTGTGCACTCATCCCTAGCCCCCTGGGCCTATAAAGCAAGGCTAAGATGGCATAGCGCATAACAAACATGGTCAGTGATTCTCTTTGGCCCCTCCAGTGCTGCTTTGAAAATATTCTGCTGACAAAGAGGGTCATGCTTGTGAACTTTGCTACTCTGCTGCGCAGGGCACCTGGGGGATTGATATACCCTCTACTACTAATTCACATCCATCTCAATCTAAAAATACACATCATCCACTACCTAGGGTACTAAAACTAATTAACATCCATTAAACATACATTACATTACAGCCATTTAGCAGACACTATTATCCAGAGCAACTTACGCAACTTTTTTTCACATGTGGACTGCATACACATCAACCACTACCTAATCTACTAATTCACATAAATCCTCAGTCTAATATTGGAGATAAACATTTTCCATATGCAAACACTGTCATCTCCAGTGGTGGCTGGTGATAAATTATTTTGGGGGGGCGCAGTTTTGGGGGGGACAAACAAACTGAAGCAGCACTTCATAGTTCAGCAAATAAAATAAAATTAAAATTAATGAACAAATAAATAAATCTAAAAACAACACAACACACTGTAATGTTGCCAAAACACTGGCCAGTAGCACTACTTGAACATATTTTGCCCTCCTTAATAATATAAAATAATATGTAGAGATGACAAAATGCCCATTTCACCTACATCACCTAAAGTTACCAACAGGCAACAGCTCAATTTCTAATTATGGAACTACTAAAGTCATTTTTACTGCCACTGTTACATTCTATGAAGTCATAAAAAGAGTAGGAAAATATTAGCTAACGCCAATGTCATTTATAGAGCCTTCTGCTGCCATCTGCTGGACAAAATGTGAATATGTGGATGCTGAAGTTTAAAGGAGGCAACAAAATTCACCCAACCCACGGAATATCCCGGGATTATCGGAGCTCTCACTCTCATCGTGGCCACGCAAAGCCAACTCAAAGGCTCCACAAAATTTCACACAGTCTATTATTCTGGACAGGATGTGTCGATTTTGTCATCTCTTCGTTGTGCCTTCTAATGCCAACCCTGTAGCCTTCATCTAGCTGTTCAGCAATGCTAAGCCTGCTAAAAAAATCTGCGGCTACTTTTGTGCCATTTGCATTTTTCAGAAAGATGTTATAGGTCTTGTACCCCCGTCATTGTCCACAATGCTTCGGTGCCGACACTTTGAAATAGCAAACAGGGAATGCAATAAAAGGCATTACTTACACCACATCCAGCTAGCCAACTCTGTTTGTCATAACAAGAGTGGGAGAAGCCCCGGGTGTATGCTCATCCTCGATCACTTGCCTGCTGTAAAATGGGTCGGTCCGGTCCAAGCACCTTTATCCTCTTTTTTTCTTCCAGTGAATGCCTTGTGAAAGGGCGTTTTTGTAAATAAATAACCAAAATTTTTTTTGATTTCCGTGGTTCCACTTGAAGTTGCCATTTCCTGAAAGTACCGGCCAGCTTGCTAAGGAGCAGGAGTGACAGTCGCGCATCCATAGTTATATTAATGGCGGGCGTGAACATGAAAGATAGCGTTGAGAATTGTCCAATCACATTAGATCAAAAAACATAAAAACAATACCAATTCGCTGCCAATAAAAGTAGGAGCGTCTGGGGCACAGAGAGGTGCGCCCCGTGGAAAATCTGAAGCAACCATTTAGAGAGCAGCCTCAGGTTACCTGCTTGCCAAAAGTTGAAAGACTAATAGTGCAGTCGGTCGGTCCTCGTCAACTCGTAAAGTCGGTTATTTCCAAGTTTACCACCAGGAAGTTGCACTCGAACGGCCGACCAAGTGGTAAATACCAGTGGTAAACTCGGGCAAGTTCCATGATACCCGAGTTTACGAGTTGTGACGTTTCACTGACCTCACCTTGCTTTCAACACATGGTAAACAACTGGAAATGTATTCTGATACTGTTTCATGTATGAATATAAGATGTTAAAATGATCTTTCAATGTGATCAACTGCAATATATATGTTCCATGCAATGTATTGTAACATTGAAATATGATCAATAATTTTTTTTTTTTTTTTTAAACTGGAAATTTATCATGTGACCAGACCAACAGTGGGTGATCTCATTGGTCCACCTCCTTTACATCCCCAGCAGACATACGTATTGTTCATGTGATAAATTTACCAGTTGCCATGGCCGCCCAAACGCAAACACCTCGTAAATACGATTTGGACAGGTGATAAATTTCCGACTTTACGAAATGACGAGGACCGTCCGAATGCACGATTACATACACACTCATTTGGCCGGCACCCTTCACCCAGGAAGTATATGTATTCACACAGAAATTAACCAAATACAATTTGATTTTGGAACCAATTTTTAATGAATGCTGACAGGCACTGACAGACTACCAGGCGCATTGTACGAGTAAACAATTTTTATTTTATAATTATTTCGCATTTAGGGGGGCGGCGCCCCAGCGCCCCGCATTAAAGAACCGCCATCTCCAACACTATTTTCTCGACTACACTCCCATGACTGAACCTATTATCTAATTTGGAGCACCACCATGCCATTTATAACAGTGCCATTCAATTACTGACACTTTTATCTTAATATCACAATTGTTATTTCATAGCTGATATTGTCACTGACAGAATCTCAACACTTAAATCTCAATATTATCAATGCCAAAGATAACTTAGTACCAATACTGCCCTCACATTAACAAAGTGCCTATCCCAGTGCTGACACCACCTCCCAAGCACTGGCACTGCTGACAGAGCTATCTCATTACCAACAAATTATCTCAGTGCTTACACATTAACCTGACTTATAACACTATATCATCATGAAACCAGTTATCTCATTACTGACACAATTTTCTCATTACTGACACCATTCTCTTTTTCTCGCCAATATTCAGATCTCATTACTGACTTCATTATTTTGTCATTAAGTCTTATTATCTGAAGGTATATTAGAATTCTGGCTGTAATTATTATAATGAGAAGATATGTCTCTGTTTCATTCATCTTTGGTATGCAGCATGTTGCTGGGACATAGCTTGTGCCTTGTGCATTAAAGCTTCAACAAAACTGATGAAAATGATATTCACCTGACAGGACTTGTGTATGTCTGTGCAGAATCAAATGTTTGGGCAGAATTCAGTGTGTCTCATGTCTGTGTGCATTCTGACCCACTTTTGGTGAGCCCTCTCCACCTCATCCCTCCCCCAAAATAGAATAATCTAAAACAGACCTATTGTGTAAGTGTTCTGCCCATACCACACAATATGATTGAAGATAGTACCAACAGAGATTAAACTATTCTTTCAAAAATATTTTAACCCGATAATGTTTGAGTCAGATGTTATAGTAATGGTACTACAAAGCTCATAGCTGAATCTTTCATTCCTATCTAATATTTCCACAAATCAAGCAGACTCCACTCAAGTGAATGATGGGCCCAACCGTATACTCTCAAACTAATCCCAAACATGACCACAGTGTTATGTAATAGCACATGGCTAGTGGTGATACAGTGATGTTTACATGGTCTTTTATATATCTGAAATGTAACTCTGAAATGTAACTACATAGTAAGCACAAGGGCCATTCATAAAGGTGGGACATAAGGTGTGTTTATGACCACAGGGATGATTTGTGTTGTAAATGTGTATCAATCATTCCCAGAATAACTGTT
The DNA here is from genome assembly GCF_013347855.1 of Anguilla anguilla. Lineage (NCBI taxonomy): Eukaryota > Metazoa > Chordata > Actinopteri > Anguilliformes > Anguillidae > Anguilla > Anguilla anguilla. The sequence continues at coordinate 36,490,929 of NC_049206.1, forward strand.
ATGGCCAGGTGTGTTTCATGGCTTGATGTTTATTTGCAGTATTTAACTCTCCAGAATAACCAAGGCACCTGCAGTCTGAATCACATCATAGGTAATCCATTGTGTGCCGTTACCTTGACAACATTTCTTGCAGACAATGGGACATTTGATTCTGTTGAAATTGACTGTTTAACAAAGACAGCCAAATAATTCACCCATCATTTAAGCATTTATAGAGAGGAAAGAAACCGAGAGCTTCTGTGTATTTAACACTCACACCACATGCCTTGATCGGGAGCTGCTGAATCTGGCACAAGGTCTTCAGTGAGAGGGTGCATTTTGAATGTGAATAGTTTGAAGGATAAACAGTTTTGGCCATTTTACAAATACTTCACGTAGTCACCAAAAGCAGGTGTTATTGCAACGTCTCTCACTAGAGGGCAGAGGCAGGGTACATAAGGGACATATTAGTATCGTTTTCACATATTAGCATGGCTTTTTATTTTCAATCCACCCATGATTTCTATAAAACAATCAATATGTGTGTGACCTTATGCCTCAAGAAACCGGACTACCAGGCTACTCCTCTTTTATTATTCAATTACCAGTTTTGAAGATCATTCAATAATAAAATCATGCTCACGCAGTCATGCCCTTTTTGCTGTAGGAGTATGAAAAGGAGCAGCTCAGAATATGGTTGGAAGCCTGTTGTGAATGTAGGTGACCACAGACATCAAGCCCCACCTTTCTGCTGAGACTGACAAGAGAAAAAACTGGAAGAAAATAGTAGTATTTCTGAAAATACAGTTAAAAACAGATTAAAAACAGATGCTCTACATATGGTTAGTCTATTTTGTACACTACAGTGTTCCTAGCATTTCTTAAAGATTTTAAAGTCTTTCTAGTCCCATTCTGGTAGAGCAGTATGATGTCATACAATAGAACTTCTGCAAATGTGTAGTAAAAGGCACAGTTAATAAAAAAAACTAGTTCACAGAATGTCTAAGCCAGCCAGACCATATATCCTTTTGAAAAAGATATTAAATGGAAAGCAACCTTGTTGATCTCCATAGCTGCAGTACGCTATGACTGATCAGAATGACAGATGGTAAAATGCACTCTTTAATCGTGACACCTGTCATGCTCAGTACATAGGCTAGGAAAACACAGGCATGTATGTTTCATGGTGTATTGAAGACCATCAGTGCAGTGTGTTTATTAATGTAAATCACAGGGGACATATAGATGGTTAGAGAGTGATATAGATCACAGGGAGGCGTCAGTGATCTCAGAGAGAAAAAAAAAGCTGAAAACAGTAATCCAGCCGTATGGACATTTTCAGGGCTGTGTTGTGGATCACAGAAAGATACAGACATTCACAGAGCATTGTAGATGTACACAATAAGGATGACAATGAGGTTGAGGATAGTTCCGATGAGGCCCAGTAGGTTCAGTACAGACTCCTCTGCTTCCTTCCTCTCCTGAGCCCTTCTGTCCTCCCTACTGATGAGACCACCCTGTGTTTCCCCCATTTCTACCAGCACACTCCTCCGCTGTCTTGCCTGCAGACAGGACGCAAAGGTCATACATTGACTGTTCTGAAACAAGGTACTTGTGACACATTTAAACTGTCACTCTCGCTCTCAAGAGCTGAGGCTGCAATGAAATGAGCCGAATGTTATTATAATTTGTTGCATTCATATAGCACTTTTCTCACTGACGCAAAGCTCAATACTGTGATGAGAGAGAAACTCGCCTCAACCACCACCAATGTGTACCACCCACCTTGGTGATGCACTGCAGTCATTTTGCACCAGAACGCTCACCACACATCAGCAGGAAGTGGAGGTGGAGACAGAGAGAACATTCTTTTCCCAATTAAATCAAGGAATGATTGGGTGACAGGTTGAGAATATAGCCAGGACACCAGGGAAGCCCCCTACTCTTTGTGAAAAGTGTCATTGGACATTTAATGACCACGGCGAGTCAGGACCTTGGTTTAGCTGTCTAAATCATCTACAGCAGTGTCCCCATCACTACACTAGGACTTTGGGGTTTATTTGATAAGAGGGAAGATCACACCAATTCCTGCAGCAACTTAAGTTTTCCCAGGAGGTCTCCCATCCAAGTAATAACCAAGCCCACATCTGCTTAGCTACAACCATTCAGCAGGAGCAAGATACGTGGTGGTATGTTTGCTGGCCACACCATTGCTAAAGGACATTTGCCACTTCAATAACTCCACAACTCATATTCTCACAAATATAACTCAAAGAATCCTATTATGAACCTAATATGAATTCTGTTGTCTACTCAATCTACTTCCACTGTCATGATCATCTACTATCCTTAACTTTCTCCTAAAATCCTTTTTTTCCTAAAGCTCACAAACTAACATACACACACACACTCAAACTGGAATTCTAGAAAAAGGGGAGCTGGTGTTGCCTAGCAACTATTTATAGGGAGTTACAGAACACCCAAGGAGGGGGAGGGTCTATGTGAGAAGTCTAGACAGTTGGGTAGTCCTGCAGGGGGTGGGGGGTTTACATGTGGTGCCGGTGGGGTATAACCTTGGTACAGTGGGTAGTGAGGCTGGGGAGAACGGCATGACATCAGATCACACTGGCAGGAAGAATCTGCTCAACAGTCTCCCACCACAGCCTTTCTTCTGAGCCTTTGTATACTGATGCAAACTGAAAAGCTGACAATAGCCTGTTGTAGCCAATGGACATCGCAATATTATCATTAACAATCCATCAACGCTCGCCTTTGATATTGAACACTGTTGCTCATAAAATGTATAAAAACTATAATAAAAAGCATCACCGAAGTGGAGTCATTTGCACTTAACACAAAAGATAATTGTTTTACAGGAGATGAGAACGTTCTGTCACAACAATTGAGCTTGCAACAGAGTCAAACAGAGTCAAAGTTAAATACAATTTAAGTCTTGCCGATGAGCACAACTATGATCGTGACAATGGCAAATTGTTCATCGCTTGAGTATAAACTAAAAGTCATTGTGACCGACTATAAAGTGTGATAATCGCTGAACTGTAAACTTCCCTCTAGGTTCTGTCCTTCAGAGTCTATATCAGTGTACAGTGTATAATAGAGATCTATAGTTCCATTTCAAAAAAATGTTTTTAACAAAAAAAGAGTCTTGCTACACAAATATATAAAACAATGTTCTCTATTTACACACTTGTTAAAATTAGTCGACATCCATGTTAATATCAAAATGATGCCAATTTCCAAACACATAGATCCATGTATGTCACAGAAAGGTCCCTGCTGTTACTGTACCTGCGTGACTACCCTATGAAGTAATTTTCTTCAACCATACTGGTGACATGTCAGCAGAGGCCTAACACTGAATTTTTACACATGGAAAGCCCATATTCATCAATCATTAAACCGCTTTAGTTGGCAGACCTCAGAGAGGCCACTGAAGGCCACTGCCTCTACTATCCCATGCTTCTGTTCTGCATTCAGAGTGACCTCTGACCTCTTCCCAGAAACATGTCAACAGCTCTGCTGATAGGAACTGGACAACGAGTTAGATCAGGACAGAGAGGTACATTTTGGTATTATGGAGAGAAAAATCCCTGAGCAAAGAGCACAATAATAATAACCTTCAATTCAGAAGATTTATGACTTTTCAAAGATGTCTAATGAGTGCTGATAACAGGGAGCAGACAAGTACATGGACAGACAGTCCAGTGGACTGCCTGCAGATCTTTTTCTTTTGTAGTCGAGCGTACTCAAAGCATATTCAAACCATACCAAACCCCCTTTATAGACAACATTTCCTACAATTTTTGTGCAAAAATTAAAACAACTATGGTGTCATTCGTGGAAGAAGATTATTTAATAATTTGTGTGACACAGGCTATGCTTGTAGTGAAACAAGAGGTCTGACTGAAAAAAAGACTCCGAGGCAAACTTGTGCTCAGGGTCCGCTATGATGCCTTTTGTGTCTGTGCAGACCATTATTTCATTTATTTAACCCTATTTAACTAGGAAGTGCCTTGAGATTGGAAATCTCTTTTTCAAGAGAGACCTGACCAAGATAGCAGATCATTACAAAAGTTACAAAAGATAACATGTTAAAACAGACAGTAATTGCAAACAATAGACACACAATATAATAATTAATTCATCTTATAAAAGGCAATTGCATTCTTCAGCTATAGCTTCTTTCAACATGGCTTTGAACTCACCCAGAGAGACAAGTTAGTAAGCTGTAGGGTGTTCTGAAGGTTATTCCATGTCCAGGGTGCAAACAGGAGAAAGCTGTTCTATCAGGTTCTGAGATAATCCTGGGTACCTGGAAGAGCAGCCATCTAGCGGTAAGTGACAGGAGACAGCACAGATATGGGTGGAGTTTACACAGTATAGCTTTGTAAATACAAATCTCATTAAAACACGTTTTCTACATACACAAAGGCCAAGTTACTCGCACATACAAAGCACTGTCTTTAAGTCATTCATTCAAACTGGCTAAATCTAAGCCTGCCATTAAAAGTATTGATAACAAAAAATGATGCCAAGTTACTGTACTACCAACAATATAGGCAATCTTGGTTCACAGAAATTAAAGAAGCTGTATTCCAAAGCAATGCTAACCAAATGTCTCCTAAATTGTTTAAAGTCACTTTCTGTCACTTCACTGTCATGAAAAGTAATGAAGCCACATTTTTACAACACATAAATAAGCATTATAAGAACCCATGAAGAACCCACTGTAACATAGCTAACTAACCATGTGAACAACAATATAGCCTGCGGTCAGCACAGAAGCTAATTATACTACTTACCAGTTTACATTACATTACATTACATTATAGGCATTTAGCAGACGCTCTTATCCAGAGCGACGTACAACAAGTGCATAGGTTCATGATGTAGAGGTGCAAAAGAAACACTAGAGTGAAGTAAGGATCGTAGTGCCAGAAGTGACCACATCGATCAGGACTCCAACCCTGTAGAGTAAGCTTGTTCAGCAAGCAAGACTCCTACCAAGTACAAACTAGCACTGGAATCACACCTAATCAAACAAAAAACAATCCTGCCAGATACACTAACATAATCATTATCCTAACTAGGTACAGTGAGCTGAACTATAGGCTAGGGAGGGCTGGGGAGAGGTGCAGCCTGAAGAGATGAGTCTTCAGTCTGCGTTTGAAAGTGGTGAGATTCTCTGCTGTTCTGACCGTCACGGGGAGGTCATTCCACCAGCGAGGGGCCAGGACAGACAGCAGACGGGAGCGGGAAGTACAGACGCGAAGAGGGGGAGGTGCCAAGCGTCCAGAGGTGGCAGAACGGAGAGGTCTGGCTGGTGTGTAGGGTCTGATGATCCTCTGAATGTACCCTGGTGCTGACCCCTTAGCTGCCTGGTATGCAAGCACCAAGGTCTTAAATTTGATGCGAGCCATAACAGGCAGCCAGTGGAGGTCAGTGAGCAGGGGGGTGACATGGGAATGTCTGGGGAGGTTGTAGACCAGACGCGCTGCAGCATTCTGGATGAGCTGCAGGGGTCTGATGGCGGATGCTGGCAGACCAGCCAGTAGTGAGTTGTAGTAGTCCAGGCGGGACAGGACCATCGCTTGAACCAGGAGCTGGGTTGCGTAGGTGGTGAGGAAGGGGCGGATTCTCCGGATGTTGTACAGGAAGAACCTTCACGTTCGACTCACCGCCGTGATGTTCTGGGAGAGGGACAGTCTGTTGTCCATCACCACTCCAAGGTTTTTTGTGGTGGGTGATGATGACACCACAGTGTCCCCCAGGGAAATAGAAAAGTCGAGAAGGTTAGAGGATGGAGCAGGGATGAAGATCATCTCCGTCTTACCTGGGTTCAGCTTAACATGGTGGTTATCCATCCAGCTCTGGATGTCCCTCAGGCAAGCAGAGATGCGAGCAGAGACCTGAGTGTCAGAGGGCGGGAAGGAGAGAAAGAGTTGGGTGTCATCGGCATAACAATGATAGGACAACCCATGGGCAGAGATTACAGGACCAAGAGATTAGGTGTACAGGGAGAATAGGAGGGGACCAAGGACAGAGCCCTGGGGAACTCCTGTGGCAAGGGGGCGAGGTGCTGATACTGCACCAGCCCAGGCGACTTGGAAGGAGCGACCGGAGAGGTAGGACTCAATCCAGTCTAGTGCTGTGCCACAGATCCCCATAGCTGCCAGGGAGGACAGGAGGATGGGGTGGTTGACGGTGTCAAAGGCAGCAGAAAGGTCTAGGAGGATCAGGACAGATGAATGGGAGGCTGCTTGTGCGGCGTGAAGCGACTCATTGACCGAGAGGAGTGCGGTCTCTGTCGAGTGGCCAGGTCTGAAGCCAGACTGGTAGGGGTCTAGGAGGTTGTTCAGGGAGAGAAAAGAGGAGAGTTGATTAGAAGCAGCTCGTTCAATTGTTTTGGATAGGAAAGGGAGAAGGGAGACAGGACGGTAGTTCTGGATGACAGAGGGATCCAGAGTGGGCTTTTTCAGCAGTGGGGTGACGTGGGCCAGCTTGAAAGAAGAGGGGAAACATCCAGAAGACAAGGAGGAGTTCACAAGGGAGGTGACATATGGGAGGATGTCAGGTGTGATGGTCTGGAGGAGAGAGGAAGGGATGGGGTCAAGAGCACAGGTGGTAGGGCGGTGGGAGAGTAGGAGCTGGGAAACATCAGAGTCAGTGAGGGGAGAGAAAGTGGAGAAACAGGGGGAGGGAACAGAGCTGGGGGAGTGGGGAAGGGTGGTGGTGGACGTGAAGGAGCTGCGGATGTCTGCAATTTTCTCATCGAAGAAAACTGCAAAGTCATCTGCAGCGAGGGAGGACTGAGGTGGGGAAGGAGTGCTGAGGAGAGAGGAGAAAATGGAGAACAGCTGATGAGGGTTAGAGGCAGATTTATGAATTTTTGTTTGATAATAATTAATTTTGGCAGAGGTTACAGCGGTAGAAAATGTAGCTAGCATAGACTGGTAGGCAGACAGGTCGGATTGAGCCATGGATTTCCTCCACTTCCTCTCCGCTGCACGTAGGCTGGCCCGGCTGGTTCGGAGGGGGTCAGACATCCACGGACTGGGAGGGGACGAGCGTGCCTGCCTGGGGACTAGAGGACAGAGAGAGCAAAGTGCTGAGGAGAGCGAGGAAGACAGAGTGGAGGATGCAGAGTCAGTGGGAAGGTTGGAGAAGGATTCAAGAGTGGGGAGTGAAGTAGTGACACTGGAAGCGAGAGAGGAGGGAGAGAGGGAGCGGAGATTACGGCGGACAACATTTTAGCCAACATTATCTTACAACATTCTTGTGTATAAGTATATGAAATTCAACAGGAATTCATACACATGGTAAAAGTATTGAAAATTCATGCTGCGGCTAGCACAGAAGCTAGTTATATTATTAACTAGTTTAGCCAACATTATCTTACAACACTGTTGTGTTTAAGTTCGTAAAAGTCAACAGGAATTTGTACGCATACTAAAAGTATTGAAAATTCGAGCTTCATATGATCTTACCTGCAAATAAAACACAAAAAATTTTAACTGGCCACATACACAGACACACTCAGCTCGCTTTGCTACCAAGCAAGACGTCCTGTGCCTGCGAACCTCACACTGACTGGTGGCCACTGCCTTATACTGGCGTAATATGTAATATGTATCTCATGAAAAACACATTTTTCAACATACAAGAATGGGAAGTTACTCACACACAAAATCCGAGACTCCTTTGCCCATCCAGTGAGCCCCCCTACCCCCTGGGACATAGCCACGGCCACACTGACCTCCTTCAAGAGGCTGGAGGACTCCAATGTACTCCAACTCATCACTTCTCATTGTGCAAACACTTGTCCACTTGACTCCTTCCCATCTATAGTCCTCCAATCTATATCTGGCGAGATCCTTCCCTATCTGTCCTCCATTGTTCATTCCTCCCTTGCCTCTGGTCATGTTCCCTGATTTTAAGATGGCTCGCGTTACCCTACTCCTCAAGAAACCCACCTCAGACTTCTCTGATGTAATGAATTATTGACTGTATCGCTTCTACCTTTTCTGTCCAAAACCCTTGAGCGAGCAGAGCTTAAACAACTAACCGCTTTTCTCCATCAGAACAACCTGCTAGACTGGTGTCTGGCTTCCAATCCGGGCACTCAACAGAGATTGCCCTCCTGGCTGTGACGGAGGCACTCGCCACTGCAAGAGCCTCACGCCTCTCCTCTGTCCTGATCCTCCTTGACCTATCTGCTGCATTTAACACAGTCAACCAGAAAATACTCCTCTCCACCTTGGCTGAGATGGACATTCCTGGGACCGCCCTGTCTTGGTTTGCTTCCTATGTTGCAGATAGGTCCTACCAGGTCATCTGGATGGGGTCTGCCTCTGCACCTCATCCCCTTGTTACAGGAGTACCATAGGGATCTGTACTGGGCCCTCTGCTGTTCTCCATATACACTAAATCTCTCAGTTCAGTCATTAATTCACACGGCTTCTCCTATCATTGTTATGCAGACGACACACAACTCTTCTTCTCTTTCCCCCCCTCTGCCTCACAGGTTGATGAAAAAATATCTTCCTGCCTGGCTGAAATCTCAACCTGGATGGCCAGCCACCACCTGAAGCGTGAGCTCTCAATCACGGTTGATGGCGCCACAGTAACTGCCTCTCGCTCTGCTAAGAGCCTGGCGGTGGTCCTGGACGACCAGCTGGACCTGAAGAAGCACATCATGGCAACATCACAGTCCTGCAGATTCCTTCCTGAGATTCGACCATTCCTGACTATGCACTCCACCCACTGCTTGTCCAGGCTATGGTGACCTCCCACCTTGATTACTGCAACTCACTCCTTGCAAGCCTGCCAGCTTGTGCCATACAGCCACTACAGTTGATTCAAAATGCTGCTGCCTGACAACCATCTACAACCTTCCCAAATTCTCCCACGTCACTCCTCTGCTGAGGTCACTCCACTGGCTACCGGTCGCTGCCAGGATCAGATTCAAAGTCCTGACCCTCGCCTACACTGCAGCCAACAAGACGGCCCCTGTCTACTTGCAGGACATGATTCGATTCTATATGCCTGCTCGACCACTCCGCTCTGCAGTAGCAGGGTGCCTTGCACCCCCTCCCACTCGAGTAAAGGGATCATGGAGCTTCTCCACCCTAGCTCCTCAGTGGTGGAACGAACTCCCTGTCTCTCTTCAAACCTCTCCCTCACTACCCATCTTCCGCCGTGGTCTGAAGACGCATCTGTTCAGACTATACCTGGATTAACTGCCACCACTCTGTGTATCATTTCATTTTAAATCCCCCCATTCCAGCACTTTTTGTAATTTGTATTTGTCCTAAAATTATAGCTTGTTCTTCTCCCTAGTTTGGCTTGGCAGAAGTTAGGTCAGAATAATGTTCACTGCGTGAACTGAACTGTGTTCTTGGCTATAAATAGTGTAGCTGTACAGCAAATTAGTATTGTACCTTATTGAACCTGTGTTTTGTAGTTATCCAATGACCATGATTTGCACTTTTTTTTTTTATGTCGCGTCTGCTAAATAAATGGAATGTAATCTAATGTAACTTGTTTATGAATTATGTCTGTTGAAATGGGGTCAGAATGTACCAAAATTAATGTTTTTAAGGGCTGAGAGTCCGTGGCTGTTGCGGTTATTTCTATGGGGAGCCGTAAAAACTGTCAAACTCTCAGTACTGTATAGGTATGGGGCATGCCCCGTCAAGGCGTAACTTGGCTGGATGGCATACCTGCCATCCCAATGTACTGCATTTGTGTTGATGTGTGCATATTCTAAGTGACATCCAGGACACCATCCAGTGAGGCCTGCAGCTGTTGAAAGGCAGTTAGGAGCTGACTAATGTTCTTATCATTGTATGATCTTGTGTTCTGTTGGTCTAACTCCCTAAACTGAAATTAAAAAGTTAATCACTGTAGAGTTTTATGTATGCATACTATACAGTACATTTCAACCATTTAATGTTCTTGTACTTTATAATGTAGCTTTCATACAGGAAATTCAGCTCAAAGTATTGGACAATAGCACTGAAGAAAACATTAATAAAATCTGATATTAAAAATAATAAATTAATAAAACTGAAAAACTAATAATAATAATAATAATTCCTTTTTATGTATTCCTTATAATAATAATAATAATAATAAAGCATAGATAATAGATAAATTATATAAAATTTTACATAAAAAGGAATATAAAATTCAGAGAACAGGACATATTATAACATTTTCAATTAAAAGCCAGAGTGACCAGGTACGTTTTAAGCTGCTTTTAAAAAATGCCAACCGAGTCTCTAATATTCTTTGGAAGAGTGTTCCATAGTTATGGTGCATAAAAACAGAAGGCAGTTTCTCCACTCTTTTTGCGTTACCCTTGGGACCTTGAGAATAGTAGCAGTGGAGGACCTAAGAGCTTGAGTTGGAACAATTAAGGATAGGACATCAGAAATGTAGGTAGGTGCTAAGCCCTTAAGTGCTTCAAAAACAAGTAGTTTAAAATTAATTTAAAAAGTCAGAAGGAGTAATATGCTCTCTCTTCTTTATTTTAGTTAAAATTCTGGCTGCAGTTTTCTGAAAAATTTGTCGTTTCTCAATTGTTTTCTTAGGCAGACCAGTAAAGCATTACAATACTCCAGGCGACTTTAAATAAAAGTATGGATCAACTTTTCAGCTTTTTGCTGTGTTAAAAAGGGTCTCACTTTAGCTATATTCCTTAAATGAAAGAAAGCAGTCACGGTGCCCATAAAACTTATGTCTGAATAAAAAATGACGAAGGGCCATCTGGGTAGCGTAGAGGTATAAGCACTCACCTACCACCGCAGAGACCTGGGTTCAATCCCTGGCAGCGGTACTTCCAGCTTGGTCAGGCGTTCCTACGAACACAATTGGCAGTGTTCGTGGATGGGAAGCCGGTATGAGTCCTGATCGTTGCATTAGCAACTCCTACTGGTTGGTCAGGACTGTTCAGCTGGGAGGGGATCTGGGGGAGATAGCGTGAACCTCTCCCAGCGCATTACGCTCTCCCAGTGAAACTCCTCGCTGTCACGTGAAAAGAAGCGGCGGGCAACTCCACATGTATCGGAGGAGGCATAATAATAAATTTATTTTATAGCGCTTTTCATGGTCTCAAAGACGCTTTACAAAACATGGTACATACATACATACAGTGAATCATACAATTCAGAGAAAAGTGGTGGTAGGAGGGGGTGTGAGAGGGGGAAGACAAACATCAAGGGAAGGCTAGGGAAAAGAGGTGGGTTTTAAGACTAGATTTGAAGGAGTGAGTGAGTCTGAGGTACGGATGTCAGGGGGGAGGGCATTCCAGAGTTTGGGGGCGGCAACTGAGAAGGCGCGGTCACCAAAAAAACGGCGCTGAGAGGGGACGGTGGTGAGGAGGCCGGCAGTGGATGAACATAACTGTCTGGGTGGCTGGTAGGGGAGCAGGAGATCAGAGAGGTAAGTGGGTGCGAGGCCATTTAGGGATTTGTAAACTAGGAGGAGGAGTTTGAAGGTGATGCGTGATGTGATTGGGAGCCAGTGTAAATCTTTCAAGATAGGGGTGATGTGAGACCGGGAGGATATGCGGGACAGTGTTCTTGCGGCCGAGTTCTGAACCAACTGCAGTTTGTGTAGGAGGCGGGAGGGAAGACCAGTGAGGATTACAGTAGTCCAGTCTGCTGGAAATTAATGCGTGAATGAGTTTTTATGCATCAGGATGGGTGAAAGAGGGTCTGAGTCTGGAGATATTGCGTAGATGGAAAAATGAAACCTTGACAGTGTTGTTGATGTGCTTTTCAAAGGAGAAGGATGGATCGAGTATGACACCGAGGTTGCGGACCAGGGGGGAGGTGGAGACAGGGGTACTGTCAATGGTGAGGGAGAAGTTGTGTAGTTTTGTGAGCTGGGGTTTTGGTCTGATGAGAATGATTTCAGTTTTTTCACAGTTGAGTTTAAGAAAATTGTGTTGCATCCAGGATTTGACGTGTGTCAGACAGTTTTCAATGATGGCAGTGGGTGGCTGATTAGTGGATGTAGAGCTGATATAGATTTGGGTGTCATCTGCATAGAAGTGGAAATTAAGACCAAAGCTGTGGAGGATGGGGCCAAGGGGAAGCATATAGATGATGAAGAGGAGGGGACCAAAAACAGAACCTTGTGGGACACCCTGTGTGACAGTAGTGTAGGCTCTCGAAACTACACCAAGGAGGGAAATAGTTCGGAGTGAAGGTTTATGCAGAATGTCTTCCTCTGTTGCTGTTGGAAAAAGGTTATTCTTTAAGCAGCCTGTGAATACTGTATCTATGTTTTACTATCCCCGCTGATCTTACTCGTTATATCTGACTCCATATTAATTAATAAGTTATGTTCCAAATTAGAATTTAGGCTTGATTTAGAATGGACCTCAGTTCGTCTGAAGTTCTACACCGAGGGTCAACGCAGTTTCACCTGGTACGCACCGCGGATACGCCCGTAACGACAATTTAACTAGCTGTTTGCAGACGACACAGCGGTTGTGAGATTTCCCTCATGGGGAGTATAACCTAATTAAGGTTCAGGGACTCCGAAAGGGCCAATATTGGTCATCCCAGGATCAACTTGGTTCTGCTGACGGTCCCGCCTTAACTGAAAACTTGGTGATCAAACAAGTCCAACGGGCAGTTCCCTAGTCATAATTGGGGGAAACCGACTTAGAGGGCTTTTACAAGAACGAAACATTGACCAAGACCACACAAATCAAGTCATTAACAGTTTTAATGTCAGGTAGGCTATACACTTAAAATAATCAATTTGTCGTTTCAGAATTTAGAAAATAGTAAAACAATAAAAGTACATCATATCAAAGATAAAGATGAGCATACCTGACAGCAGTCTACACACAGAAAGAGTCTTGTGTGGGAAGTCTGATTGCAGATTCCCAGAGGGCCCTGTTCCTCTCCTATAAGAACCCAACGCAGGCAGGTGGATGTCGCCACAAAAGGCTCATAAAACCATAAATTTACTTCGAGGGGGGAAGATTGGAATTTGGTTCAGACAGGATCAGACAGATGGATTTACCAGGAGGAGTGTCCAAAAAATACAGTTGACTTCCAAATTTATTAAAATAGATTTTCTCTAGGTTTGCTGGTTTTAAAACCTAAACCAGAGCATCACTCGCACAGAGACCATAAAAACCATACCAAATATGAATATTTGTTCTCGTGATTGTCATGAAAACTCTGGAAAACATGAAATAACTGTACAATCTTTTACATGAACCAACTGTCAACTCTCAATGTCTTTCCACAGTGTATCAAGATTGCATAGTGTAGTGTATCAATGTATTCGACCCAAATCTGGATTTATTTCCTAACCAAAAGTGTGCGTGAGTAAATTTCTCTCCTTATGAAGGTTGGGAGACAAGTTACCCAGTGACACCAGGTGAGGGCACTGTGACTGTCCCTCAACTGTCCTGAGCAATTTGCCCCATTTCCATCATGTGATTTTATTACTTGCCATCTGAAACCTCCAGGACGTTGGGATAATTTTAGAACTGCTTTCCCATAGAAAAGAGGTGTCACCTGTTAACTGTCGCAAAACCAGATGCCAAGGTCTTACGGGTCACTCTGTCCCGACAATATCAGACTCTGCACCTGGCGAATTGCTTTACGACAGTCAGAGAGGAAATTCCACTCTATGTCTGTTCCCGTGGGCCTTACAGTAGCAAGATCTGAGGTGTGACCATGGATAGATATGAATTCTGACCTATTTGTGAGGTATGAGTGAAACCAGTTGAGAGATGGGCCAGTGATGCCTAGGTGAGACAGACAGGTGAGAAGGATGTTGTGGTTTACTGTGTCAAATGCGGCAGAGAGGTCCAGGAGGATGAGTATGCTATATGCACCAGAGTCAGAGTATAAGAGGAGGTCATTTACCACTTTGGTGAGGGCTGTTTCTGTGTAAAGTGATCTATCAGGACTAAAATGTACTCGTAGCCACCTTTACTCTGTTCAAGATGGAGATAGTCAACAGAGATGAGCTCAAAGGGGGCACTGGTTGTTATTGAACCCATAGGTGCTCTCTCTGGGATGCCTGACCGCTTCTGTTTAACACACTGGCACTGGCTAATGACATAGGTTGTGTCCGAATTGTTAGTACATTCTACATACTTACAGTATGTACAGTATAATACATACTATGGGGCATACTATTCAGTACATAGAATACAGTATGCACCGCGTACTACGTACGACTTGGCGGACTTTCACATCTAAGCAGAAGTGACCTTTTGTAACACTGGAAGACGAACGTTGTTGCTGTTTTTCTTTTCTGTATCTCAAGCTCTTTCTTAACTCTAGGAAAACGAGTGAAATTATGCATTTCCGTTCTGTTGTCGTCACCAATAACAGAAGACAGATGCAACAAGCTGTTCGCAGGAGAGCACGTCTGAGGAGACTTGTGTTGCTCTTCTCGCAATCGGAGGTAAATTATCAAGCTAATTTGCCTTAGCTACCCTGCTAATGGTAATACTCCTAGCTGTAGCCTATGCAGTGTTGACATGTTATTGACCTTAAGTTGTTGTTAATTCGACATTACCTATGTTAAGTTTGAAAAGGAAGGTCAGGACCTAAGTTTATTGAAAATAGACCCTTTTCACAGACATGTCATAGCAAGGTAAACACAGCTGCAGCTAATAAAATTTATAGTGGGTAGGCTACATTTGATTTAGGTGTACCAGTTAGCAAGCATGCTCTTTGGCACACCTAAATCAAACGGACTCATTATTAATTTTATTAGCGGCAGCTGTCTTCACACTGTTATGACACGTCTGTGAAAAGGGTCCATAGCTCACTGTATGGGACGTCTAGCACAGTAGGTTAGTTCTAACAGGTAAGTTAATCAATGCAAGCAAAAGACACCATAATCGTGTATAATGTACTGTTTTTATCCTTCATCTATACATTTGGACAACTTAATGTGTGTAACGTTAAACTTTAATGTTGCTGCTTGTCTTGCCTGTCATTTAAAATGCACCATATGCACCGAGTATAATTCCTTGTATGTGCAAACACACTAAAGGATTCTGATTCTGACCTGTCATAGAACTCAGTGATATTTTAAACAGCTATGTAATTTCTACTGCAATCAGCACTAAGGTAAAACAGACTAAGATTAACCCTTAAAAAAATTTGAAGCACAGATGCATGTGTTGCTATTAACAGGCCCCCGGTGGAGTTAGAGGGCACCACTGCACCCTGAACACCCATGTTCCCCTTCCGGAGTTGTTCCTTGGTGGTGGTGACACTAAGAGGGACTTCAGATTGTCCAGGCCTACATTACACACCCTGATCAGGACACTGGACAAGGGGAGTGACCACGGCTGGGGGAAGACTTTGGAGGACCTGGTGTTCCTGTACTGGCTGGCCAGTGCTACATCCTATAGGGTTGTCTCTGAGGCCTTTGACATGCACTGCTCCACAGTCTGTGATGTGGTCCACAAAGTGAGCAGGGACATAAGGGGGATAGGAAGCAGGGTCATCCGCTTCCCCACAGAAGATGAGCTGGAGGAGGTGGGAGCAGGGTTTGCTCATTTAGCTGACTCTCCAGCTGTCAGTCGCGTTTCTGGGAGTATTGATGACTGTCACGTTAGGTTTGTGCCACCTGCTGCAAATAAGAGGGACTACTTCAACCGCAAGTTGTTCTGCAGCATCATTACATTACATTGCATTACAGGCATTTGGCAGAGCGACGTACAACAAAGTGTATAACCATAACCAGGAACAAGTGTGTCGAAAACCCTAGAGAGAAGTACCGTTCCAAGTGCAGGGAACAACCGCATAGTTCAACTTGGACCCTGTAGGTTAAACTGATTAACACTAACACAAACAAGAACAGCAACAACGCAGTCAATGCAAAAATACAAGCAATAGATAAGGCGAGTGCATTAACTAAGTCAACTACGAAACAGCTACCTAGTTACAACCCTAAGCTTACAGTCAATTTAGAGATTACAGGGAGGTAGGGAGGGATGGGGAGAGGTGCAGCCTGAAGAGGTGAGTCTTCAGTTGTCGCATCCAGATGCAGGCCATATGTGACCACAGAGGGAAATTTTTGAACATGTTTGCTGGCTTCCCTGTGCATGATGTGCATGATGCCTGGGTTCTAAAGAGGTCCTCTGTCTACCTCCAGCAGCAGTATTCACCACGGGGCTGGATCCTTCTGGGGGATGGAGGATACCCATGCATAGAACAGCCATCATCACTCCCTACAGAGAGGCTGTGCAGGACCCAGTACAAGGTTCAACAAGCGGCTGTCAAAGGCCCAAAGTGCAGTGGAATGTACCTTTGGAGTGATGAGTCAGGTGGCGCTCCATCTTCCTCAAGGCTCTGGAAGTGAAGCCTGGGTTAGCTCTAAGGGTCATCATAACCTCTGCCTAGAGAATGGTGACATTCTGGAGCCAGATGAGGACAACAGTGGTGATGATGATGATGATGATGACAGCCATGACAACCCTGCTCTGCCCAACCTCCTCACAGGTGAGCGACTGAGGGGATGCCTTGCAGTCTCAGCAGTCTCAGCACCTGCAGGCTGTATCCAAGCTCTCTTCGACCATGACTATTTTGCCCCGTGAATGAACTGTCATGATATAAAGATATATTTTTTCTGCTTTATATGATGTCTGTCTGACTGTCTGTATGATGTCTGTCTGATCTGTCTGACCTGAATTGTTAATTATATGTTGACAAAAATACCCTTAAATTAAACCTTAGTTTGCACTTAAAGGTCGCAGTCATTGCATCATTTCACATCCAAAGTAAATTGTCACTGTGCAAATACTCTTGATGCTCACTGTAGTTCACTATTTACTTAAAAAATTATGACTCCAACAGTAAAAAGATCCCCAGGTAGAGCAATTTATTATTATCAGAATATCATTCTAGTCAGGATGGCGGCTGGCAGTGAGTAGAGACGTGGGGCTCTGACTCGGAGGGGAGAACATTGGTCCTTTAAAAACTTTTAAACTCTTAACTAACGCCCAAATCAAGAGGAACAAATGCTATTTCGCTAAAACATTCTAAGGAGTTACCTATTTCAATGCCTATTTCAATGGCCAAGGAACATTGAGGTATAACTAAACAAAAGGACAGGCTTTGCCGTTGCAGTCAAATGCCAACAGCAACCCATACGAAAAAGATGGAAAAGTTACAACAAACGTTGAATGCGCTCGTAAAATCAAACCAAGACCTGACAATAAAAATGGATAAAATAGATTCTCTATCTACAAAGATAGACCGTCTGATGCTATCTATGGAATCTATTGAAAACAAGTTGGA
Source organism: Anguilla anguilla (assembly GCF_013347855.1). Lineage (NCBI taxonomy): Eukaryota > Metazoa > Chordata > Actinopteri > Anguilliformes > Anguillidae > Anguilla > Anguilla anguilla. The sequence goes on from NC_049206.1 coordinate 36,508,229, forward strand.
AGAAAACACAGCTGAACTACACGACCACGCTGTGAAACTTAATAAATAAGAAATGCGCATCCAAACAATTTAAAACAAACTACAAGATGCACTCGATGAAATTGACTGACTGGAAAACAGAGCCAGGAGACACCATTTAAGACTGCTGAACCTTCATGAGAACAGTGAGGCGGGCAACATGGTAACATTTGTAGCTAATACATTGTCTAGCCTATTACAAATCCAACTTCAACCTATAGATATTGAAGTGGCACACAGAACTGGCAAGCCACTAAACCTACAATCCAACAAACCCCTGGTAGTGATTTTCAAACTTCACCACTTCCAGAAGAAATTGCATATCCTGGGAGCCGTGGCCAAGACCAAAGAACTGAAATTCCGAGATCAATATATCATAATCACCTCTGACATGTCAATCCAACAGAGAAGAATGAGTGGGGAATTCTGGCCACTGTGGCAACAGCTACACGAAAAGGGACTACAAACAAAGATTCGGGATCCAGCAATACTATGGGTATGGATTGACGGCAAACCCTACAAGTTTGATAACGTGAAGAACGCCACGGACGCCATGAAATCGGACTTCCCAGACATCAAGTAGCCTGCAAAGTGATGTGAATCCACACACTACGAGGATCCATCCCACAGTATACTTGGTGACTGGGGGTAAGTTGCAATTAAAACACTAACTGATAAACTATTTGGAAAATGACTGAACAGCCCTCCATGAATGATCTGTATCTCACCTACCCACCGGAAGGCTAGTCCGCGCATCTCTGCGATCCCTTCTCCTTTTCTCTTTTTTACCAGCCTGAGGTTCGCTAGATGACTTTAACTCACTGTCACATTAAAGTATGGTTTGCATGCGTATTAGGCTCCTAACTCACTGGCTATTAGTCGAATGATATAGCCCAGCAAATAGGGGAGATCAGGGCACACAATAACAGCCTCTCTTGAAAGGGAGACCCGGACACAATGTAACAAATCTATTTTTTTTCGTTTTTCTTTGTCGGTTCCTGTATAAGAGTAGCTTGTCAACCTACTAATGGAGATCACAAATTTAATATCACCCCATAATGGGACGATTGTTAATAGCCTATATGTTTACAAAGTAAAGAGAGAAGGGGAAAAAAGGGTAAATGGATAGATAAATAAATAAATAAATAAATAGGGAATAATGTGATATAAGGTACATTCTTATTTTGCTCTTCTTTCTCTTACCACCTACTTTTTGAGAACTATATCAGTACCTGAAGAATTTCTTTGAGTTATATGGGGTGACAAATACAATGAGGACCCCACCCCTACACACAATGTAATGGCAACTCGTATACAAAGAGACCCTTTTGTCTTCATGAATTCTTTTTTAATTATTATTATTATTATTATTACCTTTATCTTTTTTGACAGTTTATGAAGTCTTCCAGGTTATAAGTAACATTTATACGAATATGGCTGTTAAACTTGCTCATGATGAAATGTGACCTAAAATAACTTGTATTAATAGCCATACATTTATGAAGAACGTAATTGACTGATTAAAAGTCAGTGTAGGGGAAAGCAGGTCATATAGCAACTAGAGATAAATTACATAGTAACTATTTCTCCTTTTTTGTTCTGTTTTTTTCTGTTTTGTTTGCTATTTTTACTTATTTATTTAAGGGAGAAAAAATGTGTGAACGGAGTTTACAAAGTTAATTTTAATTTTATAAAATTATACTTTGTCACAACTAACTAAGGACAAATTTAATTTCAATCTCCTGGTTTAAGGGGGAATAAAAAAAGGAAGCAGGTTATAAAGTAAAATGTGTTGAATTTATTGCTATTATTATAATTACTATTATGACTCAATTGTGTATATAGATATTAAACCTCTTTTTTCCGTCTTTCTCTCCTTTTTGATTCTTTACTTGCTTTATCTGTTCACTTATATGTATTTTTTTTGTTTCGTTTGGGTTTGCTCTTTTTCTGGACCACTGAACCCTCCCTCTGCAAAGTTCTGGGGGCTCGCTTTTCTTTTTTTGAATGTGGATGTATATGGCAAGCAAGCCTAGATGTTCTGCCATGTCTCATTGTATGTTCATCATAGTCTTTTGTATGTATTTTGTTATTGTTTTAAAGTCTACTCACCGCCCTCACACGTTTACATTTTACACATGCAACATGACCTGCATTGGCTCAAACAGAATGCACGTCACTGTATACATCCTCATTTTCATTCAAAAACCATGGTTGACTTTCAGTTAAGGAAAAATAAAATAAAGGTGACATCATGGAACGTTAGAGACATTAAAAACCCAATGAAACGCACAAGAATTCTGTCTCATCTAGCACATTTGAAAACAGACATAGCTATGCTTCAAGAAATACATTTATTAAATGAGGAGTCTATCAAATTAAAACAAAAATGGGTGGGACAAGTCTTCTCCTCGTGCTTTAACAGAAAGAGTCGGGGTGTGTCCATCCTGATTCATAAAAACCTTGACCTAAAACTAGATGAAGTAATAAAAGACCAAAACGGTAGATTTATACTTTTGAAAGCTACCCTACACAATGAACCAATTTACTCTACTTTAGTTTACTTCTAAACATATATGCCCCAAATAAAGACCCCATTCCATTCTGTTTTGAAACAATCTTACATTTGAGTAATTTCACAGATATGCCATTAATCTTAGGGGGTGATTTCAATGCAGTACCGAATCTCCGCATAGATAAGTCAAGTGTGCCATCTAACACAGACATAAGAACTTCAAAAACCTTAACAGACATGCTGAAAGGAGCAGGGTTATTTGATGCCTGGAGACTCACACACCCTGGGGAAAGAGATTACACATTTTATTGTAACCCTCACAAAAGCTACTCCAGGATTGATGCTTTTTGGACTAACCAAAAGATATTAAGTAATACATGGGAAACTAAAATACACAACATCATGCACTCTGATCATGCGCCTATCTCAATATCGTTTTTTTCACTCCAAATGCTATCCTAGAAGTAGTAATTGGAAATGTAATAATTCCTTATCACTTAACCCCTTGTTTATTGAAAATGTTAAAGATAACACAGAAGCTTTTTTTGAAATAAACACAGGAAGCGTTAATTCCTTTTCTGTGATCTGGGAAGCTCACAAAGCAACTTGTCGGGGATGGGTAATCAGTTATGCGACCCAGGAAAAAAGCAAGGAATGAAAAGAATCGAAGAATTAACAGTAGCATTGAATATAATTGAACAACAACATAAAGCCAATCCAAAAAACAATGAAATATACTTAAACATGGTAAAAACCCAAACAGAGCTGGGAGACCTGTTAAATAAAAAAACTAGAATTTGCTTTATTCAAATTTAAATCCATCAACTATGACACAGGTGATAAAGCAGATTAACTACTTGCACACCGCCTTCAAAAACTGACAACCTCACAACGGATTCCGGCAATAGCATCACACAATAAGGATAGACTAACTGACTTAGATTTGATTAATGAAAGGTTCAAGGAATACTTCTCAGAACTGTATAGATCAGAATACAATCCCTCTGCTCTCCCAACCCTTTAGATATATTTTTCAAAAACGTTAACCTTCCTAAACTCTCAATGGAAGACAGAGAATACCTGGAAGCCGACATTACAATGTTAGAAGTTGCTAATGCGATCAAATCACTTAATAGCAATAAAGCCCCAGGTGAAGATGGATTCTCTGTAAATTTTTACAAAGCTTATATGGAGGATGTCCAAGATAAACTTATCAGGAAGCTAAAAAAAGGGCTCATTCTCTACTTAATTCAATACCTACCCAATAACTTTAATATCCAAACCACACAAAGACCCACTAGAATGTAGCAGCTTCAGACCAATACAACTTTTAAATGTAGAAAATAAAATTTTAGGTAAAATTCTTATGGGAAGACTAGACAAAGTGTTAGATAAATTAATTTACATTGATCAAATTGGTTTTATTAAAAAAAGACAGGTGGCGGATGGTATGAGGAAACTCATACATGCCTTTCATTATGCCAACAATTCTCCATCTCCAACACTGGCGGTGTCCCTGGATACGGAGAAAGCATTTCACCGCATAGAATGGGTATATCTTTTTAGAACACTTACTGAGTTTGGCATAGGACCCCAATTTATTGAAAACATATCATTACTATATAAATCTCCTAGTGCCAAAATCTGTACAAATGGCCATATCTCGGTAGCTTTCCCGCTCTATCGAGGGACCCGCCAAGGTTGTGTTGTATCCCCTTTACTATTTGTTTTATCATTAGAGCCCCTAGCATGCTTAATTAGAGCAGATTAAAAAATTCAAGGGATTCATATAGGCAAAGAAATGGTCAAACTAAATATTTTTGCAGATGACATACTTCAAATAGTTACAAATCCCCAAATCTCATTACCAAAGTCATTACCATGTCCTACAGACAATCTCTAATTTCAGTATCATATTTGGGTATAAAATAAATTGGGAAAAATCTGAGCACTGCCCCTGAATGTACATTGTAATATCTCAAGCATCACACGTCTCCCATTTAAATGGTCTCCAGCAGGTATCAAATACTTAGGAATTATGCTAAAAACACAACTGAACCAAATTCCTGAACTTAATGTGTCCAACCTAATTAAAGAAATAACAGAAGACTTAGAGAACTGGAAACATCTCCCACTCTCACTATGGGGGAAAACTGACACAATAAAAATGAATATCCTTCCTCGAATCACCTATGTCTTTAGTGCTATACCCCTTTCTTTCCCTACAGAACATTTAAAAAAACTTAATGTTCTTGGAAATGGAAAGAAAAACCGCCTCGGATAAACCGATCTAAGCTTATGTTAGATAGAAACAAAGGCGGCCTTGGCCTCCTGGATGTTTATAAATATTACATCGCATTTAATGCAAGGTTTCCACTTACATGGGCCTATAAAAGAGAACATAATCACACCGCCTGGGAAAACACAGAGCAGGACATACTATTGATGAACAAATGTCCACTATCTTTAAAATCTTTATGGTATTTTCCTAAATATCAGTAGAACATGAAGAATCCTATTTTACAATTTTCATGCAAAATTGCTTCTATCCTGCATAAAACACTAGACTTTGACGGAATGAAATCACCACAAACTCCCCTTTGGAATAATGGGAGATTTTTGAATAATGGTAAACACTTCTCAAATAAAGAATGGGAAACGAAAGGCATAAATACTTTTTCGGATCTACTTGATGATGTCCACCAAATGAGATCATTCCAACAACTAAAAGACAAGTTTGGTTTATCAAACAAGGGCTTCCTGGTATACTTACAAATTAGATCTTACCTCCTAAAACACTTAAGAAACCCAACCCCTTCCCCAAAGCAGTGTATAATAGAAACACAACTACGAAACATAATTGACTCTGAGAGACATATCGCCAGTCAGTTATACAAGATTCTAAATTATTCTGGTACTTCAATCTATCATGCTTTAGAGTTGACCTGGGAAAAGGAACTAGGTGAACAACTACAACCAGAAGCTTGGGCTAAAATCTGGGAAAATATGCACAGAGTGTCCAACTCCGTCCAGAATAAACGAATTAATTTCAAATTACTACACAGAGTGTATTTAACTCTCAGGAAAATAAAACTAATGCAACTTAATAACTCTGACTTATGTTGGCATTGCAAAAAAGAAAGTGGACATGTGCACTTTTGTGCATATGATCTGGAAGTTTCCAAAACTAGTAAGGTACTGGTCAATGATAATTAATATTGTGTCATCCATTGCAGGAATCATAGTCCCACTTGATCCCAAGATCTGTATCTTGAACTATTTGGACACCATACCCGGAGACAAATATCAAAAAACACTGATATCTATAGCTTGTACGTGTGCTAAACGCCTTCTTGCTCTTAATTGGAAAAACATTGATGCTGTGTCAGAGCAACTATGGCTTAAAACATACTTTGAAATGTTAATGTTAGAAAAAATTAGTTGCAATCTTGATGAAACACAGTTTAAGGATAAAGCTATGTGGGAGAAAATTACTAAAATAATTGCCAATTTCAGTGGTTAAAGATTCAGTATAATGAAAAGCATGTTTTTCAATCTTGTTGCACTGTTTTAGCAGTAGGTATGTTGATGTAAAATTACCCCCTCACCCTGCTGGGTGCTGGCTGTGCCCAAAGAGAGTGCACTAGAACAATTATAACAGGTCAAATGATACATCTGAAGTAGAAAAAATGACACTCCTGACATTAACATTTCACAGTGAACAATTTATGACTGAAATAATACAGCATTGAATGGGATCTTTAAGAACATAGTGGAGCAGAGGGATACACAAGTGGGCCACCCCATAAGATGATGATATGATACTGTAGAAATGGATACATGGGCAGGTTGAAACATACATATTATTATTATAATGATTATTATCTTTTATTAATCGTTTTGTGTGGTTTTGTATCTTCTGCCTTCCTGTACCACTCGGCTCTGGGCTTTATGGGTGAACCCATGGGTAATCTTGCATGGGAGCTGTTGTATGGATATTGGTATGGATGTAGTGACTGACTGCAGTGTGCCCTTGTCCCTGCTCTGTCTGACTGCTATGGCATGTTGATATGTACTGTGGTTGGTAACATGAACATAGTATATAGTGCACCGTGTAGAATATATGGTTTAGTCTATACTGCGCTGGTTGTGTAGCTTATATGGTGTGGACCGGGAACATGGAGGTTCCAACCCGCAATATGCTGATAGAGGGGAAAGACGTAGAAACCAATGTTGTACTAGCTTCACACATTTTAAATAAATAAATAAATAATTTTAAAAAGGGAGGAAAGAAGTGATAACGTGGTTGTATCAGTTCGAAGTGTATTGTGATGTCTATATGTACATAGCAATATAGATTGAGCTGACCTTGTTAATGGTGAGGGTATGTATGTACTGTTTTTCTGCTATTTCTTATTTTTCCTTTTTTTTTTTTTTCTGGGCAATCAGTCTGGGCACGTGTAAAGATGAGGTGAACCTCAAAAACATGACCCTCAGGGGGGTAAGTGAACATAAAAATATGTATATAAATAATGTACACTCACTGGCCACTTTATTAGGTACACCTTGCTAGTACCGGGTTGGCTTCTGCTGCTGTAGCCCATCTCCTTCAAGGTTCGACGTGCTGTGCGCTCACTGTATATTTTCTCTTTTTCGGACCATTCTCTGTAAACCCTAGAGATGGTTGTGATTGAAAATCCCAGCAGATCAGCAGTTTCTGAAATACTCAAACCAGCCCGTCTGGCACCAACAACCATGCCACGTTCAAAGTCACGTAAATCACCTTTCTTCCCCATTCTGATGCTTGGTTTTAACTTCAGCAGATCGTCTTGACCATGTCTATATACCTAAATGCATTGAGTTGCTGCCACGTGATTGGCTGATTAGATATTTGCATTAACATGCAGTTGAACAGGTGTACATAATAAAGTGGCTGGTGAGTGTATATAAATATATCAAATAGTAAAGAGAACATAAATAAACCAGACTGATGAACTTGGAATTAGTGTTAGCTATTTCTTAGCCAAAAGGGCCAGTAAAATAGTCATCAGTCTCTCCTCTCTCGCTGCACTCTCTTTCTCTCTACGTTCCTCTCTTTCCTTGTATTCTCTCTCTCTCCCGCTGCTCCGCTGCCAGTCTGTTCTCCCTCTGTCGTCTCTCTCTCTCCAGCCTCTCCTCTCTCTATAATGCCTTCATCTCACGCTCTTCATCTCTATCCCCTGTCTTCCTCTCTCTTCTCCATCTCCCGGAGCAACACCAGCCAGTCTGGCTCCTTGCACTTCCTAACTGGTGTGTCCTCCTCCTCAAAAGCTGCCTGTCTTTTGCCCTGTGCCTGTGGTGGAGGAGAAACCGCTGCTGTGTCCTCGGAGGAAATAGAAGAAGGAAAATACTAAATAGAAATACAACAAATATAATATTGGAGCAAGAAAATAGGAAATATAAGAAGGAAAATACAAAAAAGTGGTGAAATTAAATAAATATTAAAATAAAATAATAAATCTGTGATTTGTGAGCAAAATACTAAATATAACTAATAAATTAAGTACTAATTAAATAATTTAAACAATATTTATTTGTGTCCATTTACTATTTGAGAAGGTGGCACACAGGGGCCCCATAGGTTTTGCTCCTGGGGTGAAAATCTTTGTTGCTATTCGGGGACAGAGAGCGAATTTTCCACTTTTTCTCACATTTTTATTACTTTTTTCACACTTGCTGGTTAGGTAATTTGGCCACCTTCTTTCTGACAGGAGATTTTGTGGGTTTTTTTGCCCACTCAGGAGTAATCATAACTGTTATTAGATAACCATTGTTAAATTGCTAATGTTATTTGTATGATCCCAAATACAACTCGGTTGTATTTCGCCCTGAGATGAATGGCCTGTCTTGTCATTATGTCATGTTATAACGTGATCAAACTAGTGGGTCACTGGTCATCTTGAGCCTCTACATCCATGAAGATCTACAAGATCTTTGAGTATCGCAGCCAGTTACCAAAGCAAAATGATTCCAATGGATTTTTGTTGGAAAATGTGGTAGCAAGGTCAACCATTTTCATAAAGTCTATGAAAAACGAGCATTTGCAAGCTATACTTGTACTGGAACAGACTATACAACTTAGCCCAGCAGCAATGCCATGTCTAGGTGTCAAAGAATACAGGTCACGTAATTTAAAGCCAAGTTCAATGGATCAGGACATGATTTTTTATAGCACCGAACAGTACTGTATCCACCTATGCAAAAACAATTCAGACCATTCTTCTATACTTCATTATGAATGGCAAAAGGCTTTTTTGAGTGAGTGAAAGGTTGAGCATAGATTTACACGTTGGAAATACACCTTTCACTGAAAGATGTGACCTGGAGTATGCAAAGAACAATGCTTCTTTATAAGCTTTTCTAATTTTGAGGGCGCAGTATTTCTGGCTTAAAAACTTTGTAATGACTACTGGGATTTGGCTAATTTCTGATATTAAAATTATTTCAAACTCCTAAAGCAAATGTCAAGTTCTTCCCCACCAAACTCAGCAAACCATGGACCTTGTTTTGTGCATGGGGGCATTGTCATGCTGAAACAGGAAAGGGCCTTCCCCAAACTGTTGCCACAAAGTTGGAAGCTCACAATTCTCTAGAATGTTATTGTATGCTGTAGTATTAAGATTCCCCTTCATTGGAATAAAGGGGCCTAGTTGGCACTATGTGGGCTAGTTCAGATGGCACTAAGCATTCTGCCAGAGTCAGATTTGTCTGTCAAACCTCCAGATATTGAAGTGTGATTCATCACTGCAAACAATGCTTTTCCACTGCTTCAGAGTCCGAACTACCTCTTTGCAGAGGTAGTTTGGAACTCTGCAGTGAGTGTTGCAACCGAGGACAGATGATTTTTAGCGGTCCTATTCTGTGAGCTTGTGTGGTCTACCGCTTCCCAGATGAGCTACTGTTGCTCCTCCACATGTTCACTTCACAATAACATCACTTACAGTTGACTGGAACAGCTCTAGCAAGGCAGAAATTTGACAAACTTGTTTGAAAGGTGGCATCCTATGACAGTGCCACATCGAAAGTCACTGACAACCCATTCTACTGCCAATGTTTATCAATGGACATTGTATGGCTGTATGCTTGATTTTATGCACCTGTTAACAATGGGTGTGGCTGAAAGAGTCGAAACTCCTAATTAGAAGGGGAAGTGTAGTGTAGCATGGGATTCAAGACCTTGCTCCAGGCATAATTTCTTCATATCTGTCATTGGACTTTGCTTGTAGACTCTCCTCTTCAGCTCTCCCCACAGGTTTTCAAGTCATAGGACTGCGATCATATTTGAACATTGACTCTTTGGTCATTAACCCTCTTTTATGGATTTGTAGGCAGGGGTACAGGGGTGTAGGTGTAAGTTTGACATTGTGGGGGAGACACATTTGTTCCCTAACCCCTACCCCTGCCCACCCCCACAAAAAATATTATCTTAAGAAAAACACATTTTCAACATACAAAAATGCCAAGTTACTCACACATACAAAGCGCTATACATTATTGAAATCTAGGCCTGCCATTAAAAGTACAGATACAAGAAACAATATTGGCTATCTTAGCTTACACAAATGAAACAATGCTGCTATCCAATGTTTCCTAAATTATTTCAAGTAACTTGGCCCTGTGTTTCTTCATCTTACCATCTGAACACCATCTGTTTTTGTTCAGATATCATTCATCTTTTCACTGTGTTTTTGATAAGAAATGGATAACAGTAATGCATATAAATGCATGTGAGGTCCAAGTGAGAGGTCAGCACAGTAAAATGAACTGTTATTGTAGAGAGTGCTGCCTGCTCACATATGTGCGTGTGTGTATGCGTATGTGTGTCTGCATGAGAGTGTGGATACCCGACGACGGGTCCCGACGGGTTCGGATCGGGTTGGACCAAATATTTATTAAGATATTTAAGATTAATTTGAATTGCATGGCTTATTTAATTCAATAAAATAACTTGATATCTTGCCTTTGCAAAAAAAAGCAATCGACCAAGGAAGAAGTCAAGCGAAAGCTCATCGGGAGAGCTAATTATTACCGAAAACCATGGCAAATCACCAGTATGGAAACACTTCCACTTGGTCGCAACTGTGGAAGCGAAACAGCCAATTGGTTTTGTTAAATGCAAAACATGCAGCGTTGTAATGAAATATGACAGCAAAAAGACAGGAAATTCGTCCCTGCAGCATCATCTGGACCGAGGGTGCACCATAGCAAGTACAAGTCAAACTGCAATCACAGCCTTCGTTACTGCCTCAAAGCAAATACCTTCAAAATCAAAATCCAAAATAATCGACAAATGTGTCGATTACCATACTTATGGCATGTTTAACTAACGTTTGCAACAATGTTTGGCTAACGTTTTTACCTTGTCGATAGAAGCTAGCTAGCTAAGCAAGGCTAGAATGGTTTGCTGATGGTGGTTACTTAGCAACTGTATCAGTGAGTCTGCTGTTTACAGCCAGCAGCAGCGCGTTGGAAAGTGACAGACGTCTTTCCCCCACACTCCATTGTTTGCAACAAAGCTAGCATTACATACTTATCTACTTAACATCAATGATTTTAGGCAGCGAGCTATGTATATTTTAAATTGCAATGGGTTTGGTTCGGTTCGGACACCAAAATACAGAATGCTCGTCGGGCTCATGTCGAGTCGGGTACTATTCTCTCGGGCTCGGCTCTATTTTGAATGCAAATATCCAGGCCGAACCGCACTCTAATCTGCGTGTGAAGATGTTGGTTAAAGAGTTTCCTCACACTACCCTTGAAATTCCTTTGTAAGCTTTGATAACTAATAAAAGGGATGCAACATAGAGCTACAGCCTCAGTTTGTGTATGCAAATTACAGTAGCCTACTTACTGCCTACAAGCCTGATGTACAGCACCCTGACACCTGAGCGCAGGTCTGAGTACACAGCAAGTTAAAACCAAGTTGTTTGATTGTTTCTAAGCAAATTTAGTTTAGGTGATAATTAACCATAATGAACACATTTTGTACATAGAAGTATTCCAAAAGAACACCATTTGACTGAAATACAGGGCTTAGTTTAAAAAAAAGAGAATGTGTAAATAAAGAATATTTGTTTTGTGGGGGTCAAATTTTACTGCTTTGTCCAATCCACTCCAGACTTTTATGCTGGTGTGTATACATCCTGAGATACGATTGGAAAAGGAAATCTGGATTCGTCCACTCTGAGAAATACATATAATCACTACAGCATAAAAAAAAATACTAAATGATTATTGGATTTCTTTGTTGTTTTTCAGAATAAATATGCTTGTATGTTTACAGAGAGAGACTCCCATCATTTTGGTACAAATATGCTCTTTATTTCAAGCTTTGAACCATGTCTGTACTGTATATAATCTCATTAAAAACACGTTTTCAACATACAACAATGCCAAGTTACTCTCACTTACAAAGTACTGTCTATAAGTCATTCATTCAAACTGGTTAAATCTAGGCCTGCTATTAAAAGTATTGATATCAAAATGACGCCAAGTTACTGTACTACAAACAATATAGGCTATCTTGCGTCACAGAAATTAAAGAAGCTGTATTCCAAAGCTTCCCAATGTCTCCTAAATTGTTTGAAATGAGTAAGTGATAATAAGAATTCATGTATAAATGTAGGCTCTGAGAGACATACACATGTCGCACTCGCAGAATGACGAGACAAGTCTTGCAGTGCCACCTATTTTAATGAAAAGCAGCAGTTTTTTTGCACTGCAAAGAAAACATTATAGCTTTTAGCTGACGAGTAAAGCTTGCTATGAAGCACGTTACAGTACGGTTCTGTATCGCAGTCTTTTTCTCTAACAGAAATGACTAATGTGATGAAAAGTAATGAAGCCCCATTTTTACAAGGCATAAATAAGCATCATAACATGGTTCGTGAAGAACCCACAGTAACGTTGCTAAGGGCATTCTCTGTCATCATCTCGTTTCGAGATCCACATATGGGGGAATGACATCCGGTCATGACTCCTCAGAAGCATCCAATTGCACCAAGTCTGGCTCTGACAGACAGTAGTGCGTCCAATGCTATATACAGCATATAGGACGCTGCAGCGCTACTACTCATCAGTTGACATTCGCTTCTCGCGATCATCCAAACTGAGCTCACATCCTCGACCTTGCATCTCACAAGAACCTTATCACTTAACTGTCCGCAGGGGGATCGGCCTCCGCCGGACGTGAAAGGTTGGAGAGTTCAGTCAGTGCTATAAAGCCCGCTAGTTTGCCGCACTCACTCACTAGCTTCCTTCTGTATCGGGCAGCCTACGCCTTCGATACACCTCCCTGCTAGCCAACCACGCTAGCCTGTTAGTGCTTAAAGGCAGTCACACACGCTGCCTTTATTCACTTAGCCAACCTGTTAGCTCCCCGCTACAAGGCTCTTTCTAAGCCTGTTCGACAGGCCTTTCTAAGGCCTGTCTGACCGGCTTCCTTGCTGGGGGGGCTAAGTCCATGTTCTGAGGTGACCAGCCCTGTGGACACATGTTTGTCTCCCCTCTCCAAGAAGAGGAGACTTCAAGTTTCTAAGCCCGTCTCTCTTGAATTCTCAGAAGAGCTACGCTCACGAACCTGCCCGGCCGCTTGCGGTGCTCTCATCACCGCCAAAGATACCCATCCTCTCTGTGTCATGGCTTTTCAACATGCCCAGGATGCCCTTGACACTCCGGAGAGTTGCAGCCACTGCCTGGTTTTGCCCAGGAGGCTGCGGCGGCGTAGACTGAGAGTCGCTGCTACCCACGGCAATGACCTCGGTCAGGAGGACTCTGATAAAGAGGATGACAGCACTACGGTCCGTCGGCCCCCGCAAGGCCCTCCGAACCTGAGCTGGGCTGACCAGTCTGACCCAGACATGTTGGGCCTTCCCCTCCCCCAGTCCGGTACCCCTATACTGGAGGGAGAGGTGCCTGAGTCGAAGCACGACGACGCGCCAGTTGTGTCTAATGACTCAGGCGAGGAGGATGCCATTCCTTCCGCCCAGTTAGCACCAGCTATGGAGACGGCTAAAGCCCAACCCCACGCTGTGCTGCTAGAGGTATGCGAGCGGGCCGCCACCCGTCTTCACATCGAATGGCCAGCTCTTCAGAACCCCGCTGATGAGGAGCGGGATGTTTACGTAGGGAAATTCCTAGGCCCTCCCCCGGGCCCTCGGAAACAGCTTTCCCAGTCCTTCCTGCCTGTGCTAAACACATGAGGCACCATTGGAAGGACCCCCTTGACTTCAAGCACGGATTTTCCAGGAAATAAGTCAAAGACATGGCCACCTACGCCATGGGGGAACCCCCGGCTGTCGAACAGTCCATAGCATGACACCTGAACCCCACACAGAGAGGGCTTTTGGCGCCACCGAAGCCCAGCCTACCATATAAGATTGATCGTTTCACAACCTCCATTCACCAGGCTTCCTACTGGTCCTCAGCCCTCGCTATTCGAGCCCTCAATGTCTCGTCTCTACTCTCGGTTTACCAAGCCGAGCTGATTAAGGAGATGGGGAAACAGCTCGAGAAGGGAAACCCTTCCCCCCTACTGTGGCAAGAGATTGTCACTATTAACAACCTGGTTCTGCGCAATGCTTGCCAGTGTGTCCAGGCCTGTGGTCGCTCCATGACCCTGGCTGTAGCTGGTGAGCGGGCCCTGTGGCTTAATCTCTCTGGTCTACCCGACAGTGAGAAGAGGCGCATCGCAGGTGCTCCAGTTGAGCCAAGCCAGCCTCTTTTCAGCCCTGCACTGACTCTCATGCAGCAGCGGTGCGATGATAAAAAGAAAGAGGATGAGGCCTTCAAACTGCTGGGGGGGCTAAGTCCATGTTCTGGGGTGACCAGCCCTGTGGACACATGTTCGTCTCCCCTCTCCAAGAAGAGGAGACTTCAAGTTTAAGGGGACGGCCCCGCTCCCCCCAGGGGTTCCCACCCCTATGTTCGCTGTGGTCAGGGCACCAGTTCCCGTGTCCCCCCAGCCTTAGTCCCCCCTCTCAATGCCCCGAGAGGGAGACTCTCTTCTAGCCACACAGGTAGTGTTACCCACATTCAGTGTGCAGAACAACAACAGGCCATTTCTAATAAAGGCTTCCGCCCAGAAAGGCCAAATGAATAAATAAATAAAAATAAAAAACTGTGTGAAAAGATTCTCTTTAAAACACGAGGCCTCCCCTGGTTTTTCCCACTAGGTGGAGCGCCGACACCATTATTCAACTTGGCCTCACCCGGCCAAATTTCCCCACGGTCCTCAACACCGGTAGGGGCACTCACAAGCCACATCATTGCTTGGCAGGCTGCATCAGCCCCAGAATGGGTTCTGAGCACAATAGCCAAAGGCTACAGACTCCAGTTCAGAGTGAAACCACCACGTTTCAACGTCATTTACTCTCGAACCAAAGAGAGTATGGCCCATGTTTTAGAGGAGGAAATCTCTTCTCTCTTAGACAAAGGGGCGATCCGTGTGGTTCAGCGAGATCAAGCCCAACACGGCTTTTATTCTTGCCACTTCCTGGTTCCAAAGAAGGAAGGCTCCCTATGTCCGATCTTGGATCTCAGGGTGATGAACAAACCTTTGAGGCAATACAATTTCAAAATGTTAACGTACAGCACCCTTCTATGCTCAATACGTCAGAACGATGGTTCACATCAATCGATCTGAAAGATGCCTTTTTCCATGTGGGCATCTATCCCCCTCACACAAAATTTATCCGCTTCGCCCATCTCGGTGTTTGCTACGAATACACAGTTCTACCCTTCAGCTTCTCCCTAAGCCCACAGGTGTTCTGTCTTTGTGTAGAGGCGGGTCTGGCTCCGTTGAGACTAATGGGAGTCAGAATTCTGACATATCGACGATTGGCTCATCATCGCCAATTCGAAAGTCAGAGTTGTGCAGGACACACAGCTAGTTCTGACACATCTGCCGTCTCTTGGTTTCAGAGTGAACCTCCCCAAGAGCAATCTCTCCCAGAATGTAACGTTCTTGGGACTGGACCTAAACTCTGTGCCGATGCGAACTTAGCTATAAACAGATTGCATCGTTTCACTCAGAGTCTGTCTCTCTCCGTTCAAACAGGGCTCAAGAGTACAGTATCGCACGTGCCTCAGGCTGCAAGGTCTGATGACTTCAGCCTCTCAGGTCCTCCCACCGGGGCTATTAAGAATGTGGGGCTTTATGAAGTGGATATCATCCCTTCACCTCAGCCCCGTGGGCGATCTCCATCACCGCCTCTAGGTGACACGCGAGTGCTACCAAACTCTGTGTCACTGGGAAAGCACGGACTTTTACACTCAGGGAACCCCTCTCGAGATCGTTCTCAAGTGGAAAGTCGTGACAACAGACGCGTCCCTCTCTAGGTGGGGTGCTACTCAGGAGGGACGTATTGTGAATGTGACGTGGCCAATCCAACTACGCTTAGCTCACATCAATTATCTTAGAGCTACTAAGCATTTGGATAGTTCTAAGATATTTTCTCCCCCGCCTAAGGGGACATCATGTGCTAATCCGCTGCGACAACACAACCGCAGTTGCATATGTCAATCGGCAAGGTGGAATGCGCTACCTCCACCTCTTAACTCCACTGTCTAGCCCACAGACTGCTGGTCTGGAGCAGTCGTCACTTTCTGTCGATATGCGCGACCCATGTTCCAGGCATTCTGAACGCGGGCGCGGATCTGTTGTCAAGAGGAAACCCACTTTATGGGGAATAGTGGTTGGATCCCCAGATTGTGGAAATGCTGTGGCAGAGATTCAGCCGTGCGGCCGTAGATCTCTTCACCTTGCACGGCAACGCCCACTGTCCTATGTATTTCTCGTTACGGGATGAGAACGCACCTCTCAGCTTGGATGCACTGGCCCACCCATTGCCCGATATGCTCCTTTATGCGTTTCCTCCCCTCGCTCTTATCTCTCCCACTCTAGCCAGAGTGAGAGAACAGAGCTTGACACTGATCCGAAATCACCGTAGCTGGCAGAGATTATCACTCTCCTTTATGCACAGCCATGTGCACTCCCGTTATGCACGGACCTACTGTCTCAGGCGAACGGGGAAATATACCAACCCTGCCCGGAGCGATTAGCTCTTTGGGCTTGGCCCGTGAGAGGTATAACCAGAGACTGTAAAAAATATGGACAAAGCTACTGTGATGTCACCCATTGACTCTCCGTGGGTCTCTAAAATACGTTTTGAAACTCAATGGCCATGTTGTCGATTTGGAGCCAAAACCATAGAGTTAAGCGGCTCTGTGATTTTTACAATGTGATTGACAGTCCGGTGCGGAAAAGCACGGAGTTTAATTTCCATCTGTGACTGTACTGTGTCATGTAATCACGTTATATGTATGAGATTAATAATACAATTATGTTCAGTTATCTTCAATTTATGTTTCTCAGCAAAACAAATATGTGACGGGTGCTGGAGAAAAGGTCCGCAAGTCGCAAATCTTGAAATCGCGCTAGGAGGCAAAAAAGGTTTTTAAAAATTTTTTTTTTACTGTTTTCCTTATTTTCATATTACGAAAGTTAAAGTGTTGAAGAAGTCACTCAATAGAATAAAGAACATTTTTAGGGTCATTAAATACTTTATTATTAAATAATATTAAATAATTTGTCAGCAAAGTCGGCTTGTTTTAGTGATTCTTACAGTTTTGGAGGCGTGATGGGGGTGCAGTTTAATTAGCATGTTTGATTTCGTTGGCTATTGTCACTTTGTTTCGGTCAAGCCACCGCCCATAAATAAAGCCGTGTGGTAGTAGCCTATGTTAGTTTACTCTGTGAGGTTGCTACAATGGCTGACGCTCAATCAGTAGGTGAGAGTATAAGCTTTCTAACGATGTATAACATGTCTAATTTTGCTTTTGGAATAGCGTTTTATAGGTTAGCGTAACCGAACATTTTCTTACCATGGCATTCGCTCTATATATGGTAGCATTAAAAGACGTTGCACCTAACGAAACGTCAATGATTTTTCGTAATTCCTTGGAAAATACCATTATTATTGAGGACTTCTGGGCATAGCTAAGCCATATGTTTGCTGATAGACCTATCTGACATCGTTTTCTGGAGCAAAACAGAAGCGGATAGAACTGTCATTGATTTACTGTCTGTATCTCCATCTACTGAACATAGATAAGATTTCATCATTGCTATGTAAGTATTACTGCTCAAAATATTTCGGTTATCTACGTTATTTTAGAAATCGAGTGTCTTTAAATAGGTTAGTGGTATTATGTAATGTTTAAATTATATCTATGTTTCATCTTAAACCTTCATAAGGGGCTCATATGCTTTACAATGGACAAAAAGGATTATATTCCTTTTTGGAGAGATTTTGGATTTGTTTCTGGACCCTTAGCTATTTTAGACCAGTGTTAATAATTTAGACATTTTGGGTAGATTTGGAGATGCTGGGTACACTGCTTAGTTTTTGCTTCATAGATCTTTAGTAGTTCTACATATCCACCCTTAGATTTTATGAACTTGTGGTCAAGAAGTTTTTGATCCAGGACATGTATACTTTAACCTGCAATCTCACAGTATTTCATTGCGAACTAAAAAAGGAGCAAATTCATTTTAGATTTTTTTGCCTTGACCATTGCATTTGTGGCACTTTATTTCTTACAAAATTATGAATATAAAGTAATCTAAGCTATTATTATAAATGGTACAAATGTATTGCTTCATTTAAGACATTTTTCTAGTCTCTGTGGTGTTCACATCTGGAGTTATAAAGATTTAAATAGGGTAACCCCTAAATGGGCAAGGATTTACAGGTACTCTAGCGGGGGAGTGGTTGGGGTGGAGTTAACTAGCTATTGTTCCCACCCATTATCTCCCTGTGAGAAGTGTGAAAAGTTCAAGATCTTTCAAGGGGATTTTCTCTGCTACTTGATTTTAGGAGTACCAACATTCAAATAAGCATATCTTCTTCAACTATTTTCAGATTTCAAAGTATGACACATCATTTGAAAGTTTATAATCTGCACTTTCAAAATCTGTAAAAACTGAAAAATGACCTTGCCCTACTTGAGGACCAAAACACCAGCACCTGTCACATATGCTTAGCTAGCATATCAGCTTGCCAGTGAGCTAGGTAGGCTATCCATGGTTAGCTCACGCATTAGCAATATGAACCACAGGGGAAGAACATCGACAACACTGATGGTCAATCAATCAGAGATGTGTAGGCTACTGGTGATTTGACTAGGCTAATTTTCATATAACTGTCTGGTAGACCTGCTGTTAACAGAGAAAGTTATCGTCGTAGGTTCTCGCCACAGTCAGTTAATGAGCCAGTAACTGCTACTACTCCATCGCCGTTTGTGGTGTTCACTTGCTGGGTGACGCTAGCTGACCGATTGTTCGCAAGTCACTTTTTACCGAATAAAAATTAACCCCGTCAGCGGTGATTAACAAATCTACCAAGTATTTTAATAACTGATCTGCAGGCGTGTAAATATGACAACGCACTTTGTACAGCAAGTTTTCCACCTGGTGCATGAAGACAAAAATAATGTAGATTGAATTTCTAATTATTATTAGTCTTTTTTTTTTTGTAGATCATCAAAACCAATGGAGAAAAGCCAATATACGCAAGGAGCCCCCAGGTCCGATTCTGAGAACCACTGTCTTAAATGCTCTTGTCAGTCTCTTAAATGTTAAAAAAAAATGTTCCTTTCTAAATGCCAGTCTTACAAAGATGGTTAATTTCGTTAAATTCTGTGTGTGTGATTTCATCGTGTGTGGTATGTGTGGCAAGCTGAGTGCCACCGCTCGGTTTAACAGACAAGAGAGAGACGAGATTTATTTTCAGGACGAGAATGCGTCTTTTTTTTATTTTACGGCTGCCACGTGGTTTTCGGTTTCGCACCAAACAAAAATTTGTGCTACAGACTCTCGCAGCACTTCCTCCGTCCAGCACGTCCAGTCAGCACCCCATCTGCCTCCATAGACCACCTTTTAAGCGCCCAGGCTCACTGTCGAGGTAATCAGCACATTGTCAATCAATCAAACAATTAAACATTGGTGCTGATTAGCAATCCCCAACAGCTATGGCGCAGAGTCCGAGAGCCGCCCCGCCCACTCTCTCTCTCTGCAGCCAACGCAAAACCACGCCCACCCTACCACATACCCCCACCGCCCGACTTAGGCCGGGGAGCCATCCGGCCGATGACCGACCCGCCCCCCCCCGCCCCGCCCCCCCCCCCCCCCCGCCCCCCCTTTGGGGCGAGAGAGGAAGTCCGCCCCCGTCCTATGAAACACCTTGAAATTAAAGGGCTGTAGATCCAGATACCAACGGGTGATTCGCGGGGTGGTATCCTTCATGCGGTAGAGCCATTGGAGGGGAGCGTGGTCCGAACAGAGGGTGAATGGGCGACCCAGCAGGTAGTAGCGCAGGGACCCGACCGCCCACCGGATGGCGAGGCACTCCTTTTCTACCGTACTGTACCTCGCCTCCCGCTGGGATAGTTTGCGGCTGATGTACAGCACCGGGCGATCGACTCCCTCCACCTGCTGGGTCAAAACAGCCCCCAGCCCTCTGTCCGACGCATCGGTCTGCAGCATTAAAGAAAGAGAGAAATTAGGGGTGAACAGGAGCGGCTCCCCGCAAACACTCGCTGGCACAGCTCCGTCCACTGGACTGGATCTTAGGCACCTTTGCGAGTTAAATCAGTCAAGGGGCTGGTCAGCTGTGAAAACGCCGGAATAAACCGCCTATAGTAGCCGGCCAAGCCCAAGAACCTCATCACCTCTTTTTCGTCTTGGGTCGTGGACAGGTTGCAATCGCCGTGGTTTTATCCACTAGAGGTCACACCTGTCCACTTCCCAAGTGGTACCCCAAATACCGTACCTCCGCTCAGCCAATCGCACACTTCTTTGGGTTAGCCGTGAGCCCCGCCTGCCTCAAGGACTCGAGCACCGCCCCCACATGCCGCATATACTGTGCTAAGCTGCTACTGTGGATGATAACGTCATCCAGATAGGCAGCAGCATACGCAGCATGCGGACGCAGCAGCCGCATGCGGAGATACGGTATTTGGGCGCTGGAAGGTGGCTGGGGCCCGAAACAACCCAAACGGAAGTGTTCGGAATTGGCACAAACCGTCCAGAGCAGAGAAAGACGATTTCTCTTTGGACTTTGCAGACAAGGGAATCTGCCAATAGCCCTTAGTCAAATCCAGTGTCGAGAAAAAACGAGCCGTGCCCAGCCGATCCAGGAGTTTGTCGACCCTAGGCATAGGATAAGCATCAAAACTTGACACAGCATTCACTTTCCTATAGTCCACACAGAACCGAATAGAGCCATCCGGCTTACTTACCAGCATGATGAGGCTATTCCAGGCACTGTGGGACTCCTCTATTACGCCCAACTCCAGCATGGCCTTTATTTCTGCCTGCACCAATTTCTTTTTGTGCTCCGGAAGTCTATAGGGACGGGAACGTACCGTCACTCCCGGGGGGGTGTCGATATGGTAGTGTATCTGGTTAGTGCGCCCTGGTAGGGGAGAAAACACATCCGCAAACCGTTTTTGCAACAGGGCAAGGTCTGCTCTCTGACTTGGTGAGAGGTGGCTATCGGAAAGGGGTGGGGTCTGATTGATTGAATTTGATACCTCCGGCCCCAGCTCGTCCCTCTCCTGATCCACCATTACCAGAGAAACAGCCACCACCTCTTTCCATGCTTTTAATAAATTGAGGTGATAAATCTGTTTCGCTCCCTCTCTATCAGCACGCTCCACCTCATAGTCAACCTCCCTAACTCGTCGTGTGACCACGAAGGGCCTTTGCCACTTGGCAAGTAATTTTGTACTGGAAGTTGGAAGTAATACCAGGACTTTATCTCCCGGCGAGAATTGTCGTAGTTTCGTCCCTCTATTGTAGTGCCTCTGCTGACGTTCCTGAGCCTCGAGTAAATTCTCCCGTGACAACCGACCCAGTGTATGGAGTTTTGCTCGCAGGTCCATGACGTATTGCACCTCTGTTGTAGTCTGTATTGGGATCTGTTTGCTGTTAGTGTTTGTTTTGTGTTTCTGTGGGTTTATTGTTTTTCACAGCCTCCGTCCTAGTGTTTTCGTTCTCCCGGTCTCTTGTCTCCCCAGTGCCGTCTCTGTGTCTGTGTTCCCTGAGCTGCTTCACTCCCCTGTATTTGCGTGATTTCACTATTCGGGTGGTTCCGGGTTTTCGTGGTTTCCCTATTCTTTCCAGTCTCGTTTTACTTACTTCCTGCTTATATCTAGTTTTACTAATTTCTACTAATCCTTACTAATTTATAGATTGTAAAGTACTAACCTCATTAATATACTAACATGTGAATATTACTAATGGACTAACAAACACTAGTTTTGGGTTTTTGATAGTTTAGATCACTATACTATTACATTAACCATTCTCCCCTTTTCCATGCTGCGCTGTAGCTCCGCCCCTTTTCTTTCTAGTCTGCCCTAACGCTGAGTTCTGTAATTGCCTGCACCTGTCTCTTGCTCTAACTGCACCTCTCTCTGCACGTGTTTTACCTGCTAAACCCAGGCCGTCTGTTATCATTGTTGTCTATGTGATTCCAGTCTGCGTTTTGTCAGTTCCCTGTCATTAAATTAGTTATCCTAATCTTCTTCACCTGGATGTTGTTTGTTACTCCGCCCTCACTCACGTAACCCCTCCTTGATTGTTACCTTCCCCAGTGTATAAATGTCAGTCTTTTCCACCCGCTTCCTTTCAGAATGTTCATCATATTCACTGTGCCGATGTTTTGTAAGCCTTTGTTTATTGAGATTCCTGAGACGCCCTTTCCGTACGACTTCGAGTTTGCCTGCCCCTTTTGTTTGATTGCTTTCTGGTTTGACCTTCGCTTTGTTGTGACTTCTCTTTTGCCTGTTCCTTTGTACCTTCGCCTATCGGATCTCCTGGTTTTTGATTTTTTGCCTGTTTACCACTATTCTTTTGGAAACTCGATTTTGTACCGTCCTCTCTCTGATTACCTGGCTCTGAACTTGGACTGAATAAAGACAACGTTTTTTGGATTTCCCTGGTCTGCGTTTGGGTCCTTACACAGAACATAACCTCATTTTTGCTGGGGCTTGGACCATCCTCCCAGCTTTCTTTAACTAGGTCCAATATTCCCTGAGGTTTTCTACCGAATAATAGCTCAAAGGGAGAAAATCCCGTGGAGGCCTGGGGAACCTCCGGCACTGCAAATAATAGAGGGACTAACCATTTATCCCAATTTCGGCTATCGTCGTGAATGAGCTTTCGAATCATGGACTTCAGAGTTCTATTAAACTGCTCCACAAGCCCATCTGTTTGGGGATGGTATACACTGGTTCTAATAGAGCGAACGCCCAATAATCCGTATAGCTTATTTGGTGTACGTGTGCGCAGGAACGCCCTCTACCAGGTCACTTTATGGAAATAAGTGGCAGGTATTTGAAGGATGGTGTACCTCTTCAGTCAGTGCCTTACCAGTGCTCTGTTACTGACATGCTGTACTTTTTACAGAACCTTATGGATAAAGGGAAATTCTTTTCAACTATTAAGGTCTACCTGGTAGCTATCACTGCTTGTCATGTTGGTTTCAAAGACTATGAAGTGGGGCAACACCCCCTCATTCGCAGGCTTATGAAGGGGGGTCGCCATTCTCTGCCTGTTGCTAAAAAGCACATCCCTCCTTGGGATTTATCACTGGGGCTGGAGGCTCTGTCTCTACGACCATTCGTAGACAGCATTGCTGCTCACTCTAGCTTCGGCTAAGTGAGTCCGTGACCTCCATGTGCTCTCAGTGCATCCCTTGTGCGCAATGTTCTCCCCTAATATGGATAGGGTTTCTCTTAAGCCCAACCCAGCCTTCATACCTAAAAGCTTCCCAGCTTTCGCATGTGCGGTGTTGGAGCTTGCTGCTTTTCACCCACCACTTTACTCCTCTCAAGAGGATCAAAGGATGCATATGCTATGTCCTGTGCGTGTTCTCCACACGTATATGACAAGGACTAAGGTATTCAGAAAGAGTAACCAGCTCTTTGTCACCTGGGGCCCACCCTGCAAGGGAAAAGTTATCTCTAAGCAACGGCTGTCTCATTGGCTAGTGGAAGCTATTGCTATGGCATATGACTCAAAGGGGATAACACCCCCCTCGGGCCTGAGGGCTCATTCTACAAGGGGCATGACTGCATCGTGGGCCCTATTCCGTGGGGCCTCCTTGCAGGAGATTTGTTCAGCTGCAGGCTGGGCTTCTCCACATACCTTTGCTAGGTTCTACTGCCTGGACATCACCAGGACTCTGGTAGCCCACGCAGTTCTGGGGGTGAGCTCTGTGTGCAGCTCACGCATCTCCCCTCACCTGCTTTGTGTTTAGTACTTCCTTATATGGAATGTGCCAGACACGCCCTCCCCTCAAGGGGGGAGGCTGCCCTTGCTGGCCTGACAGTTTCTCAGCTGTGAGCATAGGGCAATCTGGGAGTTGTCCATATCTCGCCATAGGTGGATATCGAAAAGAGATGATGAAAGAGAACTTTAGGTTACTATCGTAACCGCGGTTCTCTGAAACATCGAGTGGAGAGATCCACCAACACTGCCCTGCTTGCCGCACACGAGAAGCAAATATATTCACTGATGTAAACACCTCACAGCTAGACCAATGAGGGTTTGTAGCTGGAGGGGAAGGCACCGCGTGTTTTCCTTTGGCTGGTGTGAGTCAAAAACGGAGATGTTATTTATTTTTCCTCTGTTCGGAAGAACAGGGCACAATTATACTTAAGAATGCACTGGTTCCGTCGCCACGGGTCGGATATGAATGCGCTGCTTCATATCCCACTTAGGACTGGCGGGCTATGCTGTCATCAAAGATATATCTGACTTGTCGCCGGACTGTCAATATTCCAATGGGAGCATCAGAATATTCACAAATGAGCGGAACAACACATCAAATATATCCGTGACCACAGCAAGTAAACGTAACAGTTACTAGGGTTTACTCTCGTACTGATCTGACTCCAAATGAAATTATAATTTAAAATTTGGTTTTAACTATACGTGGAGCTTGGAGTGGTTATACTCGACTCTATCTTGTGCCATCATTCTTCAATATATGCTCCCGGGATTAGCACTATTGTTAAATCTCAGTTTGGTGAAGCCTACAGAGGGTAGGAGGCTGACCACTATAATACATGCTTTCCTTTGTGCATAGATAGTTATGAGCCCAGGACAGTGTGCATTTATTGGGCTCCTTAAGGCGAATTTGACAAGAACCGGCGTATAACGCCCATGGGTCCTCTTAAGCCAAAACTCCAGAACCAATACAACACCAATCCCGTTAGCGGGCAGATCGTGGTCGCCTATCTAACTTGAGGACCTCACTAAAGACTTTCGCTGTACTAGACCCCTGATCAGTAGGTCCTAGTCAGAATTGTCCCCCTGAGTATTTAATCGGAATTTCGGCTGAAAAGAATATAAAATGGATTAGAGTAATGAAGACCATGCAGGTTAAAAATAAGAAGAATTTATTAACAGGCAGGTAGGTCATTAGCTTCAAATTCACAGTCAATTTAAAATACGGAAGGTTTTAAAACATAAATACAGAGTAAAAAGTTCTTACCCAGCCTGTTCAGCTACACACAAAATCACAGAGTATGCGCAGTGTGGGAAGTCGATTGCGATCTTCCCCGACAGGATTGTCTCCCTTCCTTTTAAGCCAAATCCCGTGTTTGATCGAGGCGGCATTGCCATAAATTAACCTGGACGAATGATAAAATCTGGAATTTCGGCCCCCACCATTCGGAGGCTCAAAACAATAATTGGGGAAATTGGAAAAAGGAGATGATTACCAGAGAGGACATTCTATTGTGATAGTTTCAGAAACTCAGGGAAAAACTATGTTTTATTATGTTTCATACCAAATAAAATTTATTTCATTCAATTTCTTGAATTTCCCTGTATACGTCCATACCAAACATGTCAAGGGGATGTAATATTATGGTGCAGTTGTATGAAAATACCCTTTTGTTGAACCATTTTACATGCAATCCATGTTATTACTACATAAGGCATAATACAGTAATATAATGAAAACATGTGCATGGTTTGTAAGGTTTTCCAGGGTTTGTAAATATGATAAACAGATGGTTTAGAGTCCAGATCCAGAAAAGAAATAAAAAGTGTAATGACAGAGGGGCCCACATAAGGGCACTGTGGTACTGTCAAGAGCAGTTGCCCCACCATTTTGCCAGAGGCCTGATGATCTTTTCACCCTTAATGGCCCCAACACACACACACCCACAACCATACACAAAGAGACTAGTTCCCCTTATCTTAGTCGTGTCCAGATGGCAACATTCCAGAGAGCCAACGGCCCGCTCACACAACCATAGGCAAATAGTCCAGTCCCCCTTATCAGTCATTGTCCAGATGGCAACATTCCAGAGAGCCAATGGCCTGCTCATCCAGAGGAAGTCCGAGTAACCTATTGTTTTATAACAAGGCTCTCGGGTTCTTTGAAGTACAGGATGAGTCCCAGCCTGCAGGCTCGTTCAAATGGCAGCCTTTTCTGGGTCCCAGTTTGACTCCCCTCTACACTGATGAGTAGTAGTGCTGCAGTGTCCTATATGCTCTTACAGGAGGGCGGTGCCTCCTGTAGCACTGGACGCGCTACTGTCTGTCAGAGCCAGGTGCAATTAGATGCTTCTGAGGAGTCATGACAGGATGTCATTCCCCCATAGGTGGATCTCTCCACTCGATGTTTCAAAGAACCGGGGTTACGATAGTAACCTAAAGTTTTCACACATGATAGTCCGAACCAGAGTTTTCTTTGTTGTTACATTATATTGGTCCTGTTCGTTTCACATACCCAATATAAAGTGGACCTTTTGGGCGGATTTAGGCGGGAGTAAAAATAAATATATAGGCTGTATAAAAAAAACACAGCAAGGCAGTCAACATGGAGAATCATTGGCATTTAATCACGACCTTGTCGTTTATGTTCCTTTCGTGTTCCATTCAGCAACACTATGAGCAAATAAACCGTCATGAACATTTGTCAAGCACGCAGTCTGCGTGCAATTCACAACTTGGTGCGTAGATTCGCCAATCGACTTTCTGCTGTCTTCAAGGCCAGAAGGAGACAATTGATGTTATATCGAATGATGACTCTGGAAGAGTATTACGGCAGAGTTTCGAGGTAGGCATTCTTGATCGCCAGGATATAGCCTATAATCCTCGAACATTTCTAAGGAGTAGCCTAAATACATTTGCAAGCTGGCAACAGCAGCTCTAAAATAGAATGAGAGCTGCACATTAAGTAGCCTACATCAGTTAGTGCCACAGCTAGGTTGATACGCCAGTGACACACACTAGGTTTGCCAGATGCCTGGTTATCAAATGATATTTTTATACATCTTGTGTATGTCTATTTCAGTTTGGTTCATGTAATAAAATGATAAAAAAGAGCAAAATGTGTTGCGTAATTCTGGAATTTACCTCAGCGAAATCAATTATTTTGATTGCAAAAATTACAATAAAAAGTTACAAAATCCTTAGGGATTTTGTGCTAATAGGTCTAATGCTTTTTATCCTGATGTCACAGAAACATTTGGGCCCATCCCAGACCCCGCAACTGGTGGCAGCATGTTAGTGACCGCTGGGGTGACAGACAATGGCTCCTTAACTTTCGAATGAGAAAAGGCACCTTTCTACATCTCTGAGATACTTCAACCCACTTTGACTAGCCAGAACACTCACTACAGACAACCAGTCCCATTAGAACTGCGTGTGGCAATATGCTTGTGGAGGTTAGCTACCAATGTTGAGTTTCGATCTATCTCAAATTTATTTGGTGTTGGTTTATCTACAGCCTGCCAAATCACCCAGGAAGTTGTTATGGCCATCAATAACCTGCTTAGACCACAATATCTCAAAACCCCCTCTGTCGATGAGTTTAGGGCTATTGTGCAAGGTCACCATGCTAAGTAGGTGTTCCCACAATGTATTGGCTGCATTGATGGCAGACACATAAGCATCCTGGCCCCACATCATGATCCAGCAGACTACTATAACCGCAAATTTTTTTATTTGGTGATACTGCAAGGTGTAGTGGACAGCAACCTGAAATTCTGGGATGTCAACATTAGCTGGCCAGGAAGGGTTCATGATGCACGGGCTTTTGCAAACTCTTCTCTTTACCAGCGAGGTGAGAATGGCACATTGTTCCCGAGATGGACTGAAAGATTTGAAGGGGTAGACATGCCTCTGCTTATCTTAGGAGATGCAGCATACCCATTACTCCCTTGTCTGATGAAGCCCTTTCCTGAGGGTAGGGGACTAACATCTGAACAAACTAATTTCAATCACCAGCTCAGTCAGACCCGGATGACCGTTGAGAGGGCCTTTGGACATTTAAAAGGTAGATGGAGATGTCTCCTTAAACGTTGTGATGCTCATATTGCCCTGGTCCCGGACATCATCTCAGCATGCTGTGTCCTTCATAATTATTGTGAGGCAAACAAAGAAGCCTATACGGAAGACAATGAAATAGGTGGGGACAATGGTGACATACATAATGCAAGAAACCACCAGCAGGCCAGTCAGGGGGGTCATATAAGGAATGCTTTGTGTGCTTATTTTTCAAAAGCACAGCAGTTATGTGCTTTTCTTACCTAACCAGACTCCAAGGAAAGAGCCTGGGGAGTTGCATAAACTGGCTGTCAGACAGTAATGATTTTGTTCTGTGTTCACCTTTGTTCTTCACATTCACCTTTCTATTCCAAAATTACAGCTATATTTATAGGCTACTCATGAGCAGGAAGAAATTACTTGTGGGGATTTTGAGAGTTATTTAACATACTGTATTTTTAAAAGATTCAGTTGTACATAGCTTTCAGATAGTTTTGTTTAAGGAAGACACTGTATTCTTAACTGTTACCATGTTGAAGATGTTCTTTATAGTCAACATGCAGTTATAAAGAATCATTGTTAAACAGTTTGTGCTTTAACATTTTTACAGGTCCTGTATGCTATGAACAATTTTCAGGCACATTTATTCTTTCGCAAATTAAAATAATAAAATAAAGTGACAAAACAGTGCAAAGTATATTGCTTGTCTATCATGTTTCCACATGACACAATCATGTGTCAGCTGGTAAAAATATAAACATTCTATTAAAGAAAAAAAAGAATTGCCTGATAAGTAAATGAAAGCAAACTAAAAAATATTCCATTGTTGAACACGGAATGTAGAACCCACACAGTGCAAATAACTGACCAGTCAACAAAACCAAACAAATGCACTTAAAAGGTATCTGCTAATGGTAGACTTGCGAATAGTAACGCTTAATCATTGTTGTGTTGATCGAATGCAATATAGAAGACACAGATTGTGTGCTACTATGTGACTTGGAGAGGTCTTGTATGTATACATCAGATGATGAGCCTGGACTATCTTTTTCCAAATGCATGGGCTGGCTCATGTGCTGTTGGGCTGAAAATGCCATGGGCAGTAGGGGCACGTGCCCTAGTGGCATGGAGTGTGAGGGCCCTGGAGTTGAAGAGTGCAAGGGCTTTGATGGCATGGAGTATTGGGGCCCTGAGGTTGGAAAGTGTGAGGCCATTGGTAGGGGCCCTGGGGTTGGAGAGTGAGAGGGCATTGGTGGCACTGAGTATGAGGGCTGTAGGATTACAGAGTGTGGGAGCATTGGTGACATAGAATGTGGGGGCACTTGTGGAATGGAGTGTGCAAGCAGTGGTGTTGCTGGCTGCTGGCCTGGAGGAGACAATGAAGAAACCATAATTTGCGTGAGACTGAAGAACAAGTTGTTATTGATCTGTTGTTGTTCCATCATTGCCCGAAAATGACGCTCTTCAGAATCATTTTGTGCTTTCATCCAGTTTTGCAGTGCTGTATCTTAATCTTTTTGACGTTTTTGCTCTGTCTCCTCAAGCTGTTTATCAAAATATGCCTGCAGAGTATTACTTTTTCTTTTCCGACTTTGTGCCCTCGGAACAGCCCATGCTTGATGGCTCTTGTTCCGGCTGCCCTTTGCATCACTGCTGTGCTCATAATATACAGAACTTAATATACAAACCTTTAAGTTATCAATATTTACAAAATGTTTATGTCGGGAGTCAGGAGCAGCCCCGCGCTGCCTCCGGCCACCTAACAATGTTTTTTTTTCAGGAACCCACCCACCACCAGGAGATCAGGACAAGGCAGGTAAAAGGGAAACTTTTATTTAACATTTAATTCATAAAACAGAGCACGCCACAATCTCGCACCAACCCCGCCCTTCCTTCTTCCCCCCGGCTTCCTCTAACACTTCCACTCTGGCCCTCCCCTTCCCTTCCACGGAGCCCCCGACGCAGGTAAGAGCAACACCCCTCACACACCACACACTTTTATGCCGCTGGGGTTCCCCTCACACGTGCCCACACTCAGCAAAAAAACAGTGTACCCACTCTGGCCCCCCTGCGCCTCAGCCCCGCTGCCGGAGGGGGGAGACCTCACCCTGCCGTCTCACGGGGGGAGCCACTAACACAGGCGGGGTCTCACGCACACTCACACCTCTCACTCCCACACGCACACCACAAACAATCATCCAAATCAAAGAAAGGATGTAACTGGCCCACACCTCACTGCTGGGCCACTCTACATCCAAAAAAAAAAAAAGAAAAAAAGAAAAATAAATCAAACCCCCACAGGTCTGCTGTCTCCCACTGTCCACGTCAGTCTCTAGTCTGCTGGGTGGCGCCCCGGCCCACTCTGCCGTCCGCTGTAGGTTCTTGAAGTTCCACTGGTTACCACGCAGTCCCTGCTGCGCCCTGTAGCTGGAGAGTGAGTCGGCGCCGGCTCCGGTCCTGGTCCGCGCTTTACAGTCTCGGAGTGGGAGACTCACTGTTCCTCCGCCCTCGTCAGGGCTTGTCCAGAGTCTCCCCTCGCGGCGTTGGTCCTGCCTGACGTAGCGCAGTGTCCTTGCCACAGGACCAGTCCGGCTCGGCACAGCGCCGCTCCTCCCCGGATCCCACCACGTTTTCCGCTTGGTCTGGGCGCAGCTCGCTCCTCGTGGCACCAGTGCAGCGTCCGGGACCGCCAGCCCACCACCAAGGACGGGAGACAGCTCAAACAAAGAGAAACAGAAATAATAACCAAAGAAACGGAAACCCAACCCAACAAACTTAAACTAACTTAAAGAAAAGAAAAAAAAGAAAAATCCTCTTCCGAGGAACCAAACACCCTCCCCGGCGTCTCTCGTGTTCTCCCTCTCACCTGCCTTCTTATCCCTGCAAGGCTGTTAGGACCAAACACAAAACAGCTGTGCCACGCCCCCAACTCCCGCGACCGGCGAATCGGCTTAGGCCCCGATCTGAATGTGCACCCAGACTCCAATAACCAATCCCCCAGTGAATCAGGCACAGCCGTCAGGCTACCTCCTGACATTCCCCCCCGCTAGATATGTAGTCGTCCCGACTACATCTACGGCACAAATTCACTATACCGGCGTGGAGGCTGCCCCCTCGTCTCACGGGTGGAACGACGGGGAGGCACCTCCTCCGGCCGCTCAGGGGGTTCAGCCACCACCACCTGCTGCGGTTCCTCTGGAGGAGCAGCAGCCTCAACCACAGGACCCCGGGCCGGGACCCACACCGGGTTCCAGCCCCAGGCCCATATTCGTGGCCCTGGTTCTGGCCCCCGGCCGGCCTCATCCTCACCTGGGGGCTCCCTCCAGGCGTCGCCCACCGGACAGGCACGCAAGTTGTTCCGGTGTAGGGTCCGCTCGTCCTGACCTCCCTCAGGCCGGACCACATACACCGGTCCTCCTGGCTGCAGCTGGCGCACAACAACAAAAGGACGGGGAGACCACCTTGGGGCCAGCTTACCTCGCTCCCGGCGCCGGAAGTTCCACACCAGCACCCGGTCCCCCGGCAATAACGGCAAGGTCTTTAGCCGCCGATCGTACCTTGTCTTGTCCTGCTGTTGCTGGCGCCGCACTGACTCCAGTACCTTGCGGTACGTCCAGGACAAGGTACGATGGTGTGCCCGCACCCACCCCTCCATGTCCCATTTCCTTGGGGCGGGAGGCACATTCATTGCCAGGTCCACCGGGAGCCGAGCATGGCGCCCGGTCAGGACGTAGTGCGGGGCGAAGCCGGTGCTGCTGTGTACGGTGTTGTTGTACCCCTGGAGCAGAGCGGGCAGGTGCTCCGGCCACCGGCCCTGTTCCCCCTCCTGGAGAGACCCCAGGAGAGACAGCAGCGTCTGGTTGAAACGCTCGCAGGCCCCATTGCCCTGTGGGTGGTAGGGGGTAGTGCGGATCTTTGTGCACCCATAGAGCTCGCAGAACGACGCCACCAGGGAGGACTCAAAGGCCGCCCCTCGGTCAGAGAGGAGCCGCTCGGGACACCCCCAGTGTTGCACCACTGATCCCCACAAAGCCCTCACCACGGTTCCGGCCGACTGGTCCCGTACTGGTACCGCCCAGCCGTACCTGGAAAACAAATCGGTGAGGACCAGCAGGTACGGGTACTCATCACCGGGACGCCCCAGCGCAAGATGGTCCATAGCCACCACCTCCAGCGGGTAGGAGGTGGAGAGGGGGACCAGGGGGGCCCGTGCTTCTGGCCCGGCCTTGGCCATCACACACTGCCTGCACTCAGCGGTCCACTGCCGGACGTCGCTCCCCAACCCCGGCCAGTAGAACCGCCGTCGCAGGACAGCTTCCGCCTTATTGGCGCCCACGTGGCCAAAGGCCTGATGGTACCGCTGCCAAACGCCACGTGCCACCCTCCGGGGCACCAGCACCTGCCACAGTGGCCCATCCTCCACGGGGTCTTCCACCCGGCGGCACAGAACCCCCCCTTTCTACCCGTAGCCGCTCCCAATCTCTCCACCACCTACGCTCTTCCGGTGGGGCCACCCTCCGCTCCTCTCGCCGAGGGGGCTCCCCCAGTCGTACCCGCTCAGCCAGAGCCCGCAGATGGTCATCTTCCTGCTGCAGCGTCAACCAGTCCCATGTGTCCTCCACCGTTGGGCTGCCGGACACCTGACCCACCTCCCCCACCTCCCCCACCCCTGGGCCCCGGGGCAGCCGGGACAGCGCGTCGGCATTGGCATTGCGGGCCCCCGGCCGATACCTGATTACCAGATCAAAGCTAGCCAGCTGACCCACCCACCGCTGCTCCGTCGCCCCCAGCCGTGCCGTGGCCAGATGTACCAGGGGGTTGTGGTCGGTGTAGGCTGTGACCTTTACGCCCCAAAGGTAGTCTTTAAACTTTTCGGTCACAGCCCACTTCAGGGCCAGCAGCTCCAGCTTGAAGGCACTATAGTTCTGGTCATTCCTCTCTGCGGGGTGCAGGCTCCGGCTGGCGTACGCGATCACCCTCTCGCTTCCATCCTGTACCTGGGACAGGATGGCCCCCAGCCCCTCCCCACTCGCATCTGTATAAACACGAAAGGGAAGGGTAAAGTCTGCATAAGCGAGCACGGGCGCGGAGAGCAGGGCTGCCTTCAACGCCTCGAAGGCGCGCTGACACTCCACCCCCCACTCCACTCGTCGCGTGCTCTTACCCCGAGCCGCGGTCCCCTCCAACAATCGGTGCAGGGGGGCCGCGATCTTAGAGAAAGCGGGGATGAATCGCCGATAGTAACCAGCAAACCCGAGGAATGATCTCACTTGCCGCACCGTCTCGGGGGCTGGCCAGTCCTGGACCGCAGCCGTTTTGTCCGGGTCCGTAGCCACCCCCCTCGAGCTCACCACATGCCCCAGGTACCGCACCTCCCTCTGGAAGAAGCGACACTTCTGGGGCTGGAGCTTCAGCCCGTACCGGCCCAGCCGCTCGAACACTGCCTCCAGGTGATGCAGATGATCTTCAAAGTCTGGGGAAAAGACCACAATATCATCCAGATATATTAAAAGGGAATCATGTACCAGGTCCCCCAGACACCTCTGCATCAACCTCTGGAATGTGGCAGGAGCATTGCACAGGCCGAACGGCATCCGCTCGAACTGGAAGAGCCCGAGGGGTGTGGCAAAAGCGGTTTTCTCGCGGTCCCGCGGGTCCACCGCCACCTGCTAATACCCGCTTGCCAAATCCAGGGTCGAGAACCACTCCGCCCGTTTCATCCCCGTGAGCGATTCCTCGATTCTGGGGAGCGGGTAGGCGTCCTTATGGGTGGTCGCATTCAGGCGACGGTAGTCCACGCAGAACCGCCAGGCACCGTCCTTCTTCCGGACCAGGACCACTGGCGCGGCCCAAGGACTGGAACTCTCTGTGATCACCCCGCTCTCCAGCATCCCCTGCACCAAGGACCGCAGCTCCGGGTACAGACCTGGGGGAAGAGGGCGATACCGCTCTCGACAAGGGGGAGCATTCCCAGTCGGTATCTGGTGGTACACCACCTCGGTCCGGCCAAAGTCCTCCTCATGTGCTGCGAACACCCCCGCCCACCGTTCCAACAGGCCCCGAGCCCGATTTTGCTGCTCTGGGGTGAGGCCCTCCAACTCTGGAGAAGGCAGAGGGCTCCCTACCCCTAAGGGCGCCTGCGCGGTTCGCACATCCACCTCTACTTCCCCCGGTCGGGGGGTCCGCAGCACCAGGTCACGCTCACCCTGTATCTGCGAGGGGGTAATGCGGGACACTGTGGCCAGGGGGCGCCGCCTGGGTAGGGAGAGAGGGTAGGGGTGTACGTTAATCACGCGGAGGGGGATCTTCCCCCCCCGCACGCGGACCACAGCCCGGCCCACTTGCCACTCACCTCCATCCACCACCCCCTCTATTAAACAAATCTCCCCATCCACCTTCTCCCACCCCTCCACCGGTAGCCACTGCACCACCTCGGAGCACGCTGGGACCTCCGTATCCGCCCCCCGGGTCAAACGTACCACACCCTCCAGTGGGGCCATCGCCTGGGACCGTACCCGGCGACAGGCGGCGAAGGCTCGATCCCACGCCCGGCGTGCCCGACCCTGGTGAGAGGCAGAAAAGGTCAGAGAGCCGGGCTGCACACCCCTAACCACTTCCTCCCAGCAGTGGGCGATCACGTTCATGCCTAGGATTGCGTTGTTTGACCCCAGGCATTGATCACGAACGACGATCACCCCCTTCCCCGGAACCTTCACGCCCCCGACCACAAAATCCATGAGGGCATAGCCCACAAATGGGATATCTAACCCGTTGGCCGCCCGGAGGGTTAGCCACTCTAGGTTAGTGGTGTCCCGCACCGGTAGATCGCCAAACCATCGCCGGAAAAACCCCTCGCTAAACAGGGTGACCTGCGAGCCCGTATCCAGGGTGCACGGCACTTTCACCCCCCCAGCTTCTACCATCACCTCAGGGCAAACCCCCAGCATTGCTGCAGACGGCGGGCAATTACTATCTCCCTGCTGTTGCACCCCGCCCGCACGCCCTACTGCGGACGGGGTCGGGAGTTTAACGGCGCCCGCTGGGGGCAGTCTCGCTGCATATGGCCGGCCTGCCCACACTCCACACAGACCGGTTGACCCGCAGTGTCCCATTGGAACCGGCCCGACCTCCGCCCAAGCCTGGCCCCCACAGGACCCCGCCCCTGCTGCGCCGCCTCGCCCACCGTCTGGGGGAATGGGGCCCGCGACAGCTGCTGCTGGATCTCTGAAAGGAGGGTCTTCCCCAGGGTTGTCATCTGGTCCTGGAGCTCCTGCCGCAGCTCTGCCCGCACCTCCTCCTTCCACCGCTCCACGTCCACGACCGGCGCTGGAACCTCCAGTGCCCTAGATGGATTAGAATGAGAAACAAAACATGCTGTCCCCTCGTCCCCCCGCTGTTCCAACTCCAGCTCCCGGGCCTCCCGGCTCACCTCGGAAAAGGTGGAAGCCGGGCGGCGCCGCACCTGTCGCTGGAGCTCCTGTTGCACGGGGCCCCTCCGTAGGCCCAGGAGGAACTGATCTCGGATGATGACATCATCCGCCCCTTCGTCCCCAGGCTCCCGGGCCCGCCACCTCGCATGAAGCTCCCGCAGCCGCAGGAGGTACACCTCCAGGGACTCCTCCGAGCCCTGGTGGCACTGGAAAAAGCGGGAGCGGGCCACGGCCAGGGGGACAGGGCGACCAAAGATCTCCTCCAACAGGGCCCACACCAGGGCCGCCGTGTTCCGCCGCTCAGCCGGCACCAGCAGCACCTCCCGCCGGGCGCGCCCATCCAGAGCCCCCACAATGAAATCAGCCTGTTGGATTTCCGTGAGGCCCTGCGCCCGGAGCATAGCCTGTACCTGAGCCCGCCACTCCCCATACTTAGCTGTGCCTTCATCACCGGAGAACCTGGGGACCCATGGGGCACACACAAACCAGGGCATAGCGACCCCACCGTAGCCGCCCCGTGGGGGCACGGCAGCAGCTGCCTCCTGTGCGTCCATAGCCTGGTGGTATACCTGGGTGGATCCTGTCGATTACGCCAAATTTGTCGGGAGTCAGGAGCAGCCCCGCGCTGCCTCCGGCCACCTAACAATGTTTTTTTTTCAGGAACCCACCCACCACCAGGAGATCAGGACAAGGCAGGTAAAAGGGAAACTTTTATTTAACATTTAATTCATAAAACAGAGCACGCCACAATCTCGCACCAACCCCGCCCTTCCTTCTTCCCCCCGGCTTCCTCTAACACTTCCACTCTGGCCCTCCCCTTCCCTTCCACGGAGCCCCCGACGCAGGTAAGAGCAACACCCCTCACACACCACACACTTTTATGCCGCTGGGGTTCCCCTCACACGTGCCCACACTCAGCAAAAAAACAGTGTACCCACTCTGGCCCCCCTGCGCCTCAGCCCCGCTGCCGGAGGGGGGAGACCTCACCCTGCCGTCTCACGGGGGGAGCCACTAACACAGGCGGGGTCTCACGCACACTCACACCTCTCACTCCCACACGCACACCACAAACAATCATCCAAATCAAAGAAAGGATGTAACTGGCCCACACCTCACTGCTGGGCCACTCTACATCCAAAAAAAAAAAAAGAAAAAAAGAAAAATAAATCAAACCCCCACAGGTCTGCTGTCTCCCACTGTCCACGTCAGTCTCTAGTCTGCTGGGTGGCGCCCCGGCCCACTCTGCCGTCCGCTGTAGGTTCTTGAAGTTCCACTGGTTACCACGCAGTCCCTGCTGCGCCCTGTAGCTGGAGAGTGAGTCGGCGCCGGCTCCGGTCCTGGTCCGCGCTTTACAGTCTCGGAGTGGGAGACTCACTGTTCCTCCGCCCTCGTCAGGGCTTGTCCAGAGTCTCCCCTCGCGGCGTTGGTCCTGCCTGACGTAGCGCAGTGTCCTTGCCACAGGACCAGTCCGGCTCGGCACAGCGCCGCTCCTCCCCGGATCCCACCACGTTTTCCGCT
This sequence comes from Anguilla anguilla, assembly GCF_013347855.1. Lineage (NCBI taxonomy): Eukaryota > Metazoa > Chordata > Actinopteri > Anguilliformes > Anguillidae > Anguilla > Anguilla anguilla. Next base: position 36,545,103 of record NC_049206.1, read on the forward strand.
TGGTCTGGGCGCAGCTCGCTCCTCGTGGCACCAGTGCAGCGTCCGGGACCGCCAGCCCACCACCAAGGACGGGAGACAGCTCAAACAAAGAGAAACAGAAATAATAACCAAAGAAACGGAAACCCAACCCAACAAACTTAAACTAACTTAAAGAAAAGAAAAAAAAGAAAAATCCTCTTCCGAGGAACCAAACACCCTCCCCGGCGTCTCTCGTGTTCTCCCTCTCACCTGCCTTCTTATCCCTGCAAGGCTGTTAGGACCAAACACAAAACAGCTGTGCCACGCCCCCAACTCCCGCGACCGGCGAATCGGCTTAGGCCCCGATCTGAATGTGCACCCAGACTCCAATAACCAATCCCCCAGTGAATCAGGCACAGCCGTCAGGCTACCTCCTGACATGTTTACAAAAAGAATACCTACCGAGGCTATTCAGATAAGGAAATTGTGTCAGTGAACAAACAACTGTTATTAGTGAATTGAAAATATAGGCTGCAGTGTTGAGAACATAAAGTATTTATGTAGTGTACATTAAACAAAGCCTGGACAATGTAAAAACTGTAATGAATACTGAACTCACCACTGTTTTCGTCCGTTTGATTTACTGAAAATCCAGAACAGGCGGAATTGCTGACGGATGACTCGATTATTCTGGGTGGGTTAAAGAAGGTCTGGTCCCCAGAATCTTGTCAATAACGCAGTAGTATGGGAAATCATCGATTACATCTCCAGAACTGCCACTCCTCCTAAGGGTGTCTTGTAGTTTCGTATATTGTTGGCGGAGCTTTTTAACTTTCAACTGGCACTGCTCTGCACTTCTGTGGAACCCCATGTTGTTCATTCGTCGGCTAAAGATTTTAAACATATCTGCATTTTTGTGCGTTTTTTCTAGCTGTGTTTTAATATGGTCATCAGCCCATATATCAATGAGGCATTTTATCTCGTTGTCACTCCACGTCAGCCCACGACTCATTTGTCGGTAGCTAGCAAGCTGTAGCTAAATTTTCTTCTTGCTGTAAAGTGAAAACACAACCGAAACCACCCACTGCGAACCGATAATACATTGCGCGCATGTCATAATTCCTGTGTTTGGTTAGGACTTCATAGAAATTGCTTTCACACCACAAAAGATCCTAACCACGGTCTGAATAAAGTGGATTTTTCACTAACCTGTTGCACTTTTTTGGTTCGGACCAGAGTCCACATGGCGAGTTCACACCAGTCAACAAGATCCGAACTTAGCAAAAAGTTCAGAAAATCTGGACCAAACGATCCTGGTACGAAAGCACCCTAATTTTAACCATGTGAACAACAATATAGCCTGCGGCTAGCACAGAAACTAGTTAGATTACTAACCAGTTTAGCCAATATCTTACAAAATTGTTGTGTATAAGCATATAAAATCAACAGGAATTCGTATGCATACTAAAACTATTGAAAATGCGGTCTTACCTGCAACTAAAACATAAAAGCTTTTTGCTGACCACATAGACAGACACTCGCTTAGGTTCTTGCTAATATTCCTGGTAACAAGACGTCCTGTGCCTGCGAATCTCACACTGACTGGCGGCCACTGCCATCTACTGATGCCAGCTCTTATCACACTGGTTTACAGAAAGACAAAAACATTCTTGCAGTAATATGTATGTAATGAAAAACACGGTTCTCTCAACATACAAGAATGGGAAGTTACTCACACACAAGGTAGCGAGCGGAACTGTCCTGGAAATATTTTACAGATGCAAAAGCAATAGTTTAAATGTTGTATTTTTAGTTAGGCCCTGAGGAAACCGTGAGTCTCTGTAATTCTTGGTAGTCAGATTCTATCAAATCCTTGTTCGCTACCTACTATCTACCAAGAATTGAAGGCACTAGCCAATCAGGGCGCCCTTCACTACCAAGAATTGAAAGACGCGGCCAATCAGGGCGCGTATGTCTACAATGAATTTACCAAGAATTAACCAATCGCGTGCTCGACTGTCTCGGGCTGAGAGATGCGTCGGTAGGTAAAGATAATCGCAAATTTCACTGAATGATAACAGGGAAAAAGCTACGACGAGCAAAATTACCTTGCTGGCTAGCTACGCATAAATACGGTAATGTTACCAAATGTAAAGAAATATTCATTTTAACATTGTTTCAGCTAGCTAGTTACCTTTGTTAAGACCCGTCAGCTTCAAACAAGGTAGCCAACTAACGTTCACCGGTTTAAATTACGGTAGACGATCTAATCTGAGGAACTGTTTACATCAGGCGCAACCAGGTTAATATTTTTATAAACTTTAAGTGTATTTTCTCTGGCATTATACGTATCTTGTTTTATATGAGTTTAATATGTTAATTCAGCAGTTTTTATGCCTTTAATTTCTCTGAATGATCTGTAGCTAGCAATCTGGATTTAACTCTGGCCATTTTTTGTCATATAGGCTACAGCTAATCTCTCTCTCTCTCTCTCTCTCTATATATATATATATATATATATATATATATATTGTCGGACAAGCAAGGATTAATTAAGAATATGTTTAATTTCTGAATCCAGCGGTTCCAACAGTCAATGTCCTTGTTAAAATGTTCAGCACTCTGAATACTGAACCAAGTGATATTTCATGCTAGAACCCCTCACTTAACCTACATGTAAAATATATTTTATTAAATTTAATAATTATGTTTAAAATTAGAATTATCAATTAAATCGCTGAATTCTTTGATACCGAAAACTGGTGGAATTAACCAACAAGTCAAAACAAGCTGTATATCAGGTTTTCAGATTAAATAATTGAATTCAATAAGAAGCAGTCAATTATATTAATGAATTGAAAACATACATTCTTTATTGAATGCAGGCACACTACTTCTAAATTACACAACAGAAGACATACAGCAAAACATTAAACAACTAACCTAGAAATACCAGAACATATATATATATATATATAGAGAGAGAGAGAGTGAGAGCGGGAGAGGGAAACGGATCGGCCAGACCTTGCCAAAGTATCACCCACTTCCAGTATAAGCGCCACAAGTAAACCAGCTAAACACACACAACCTAGGAACCACCACCAAAATAAAAAGAGGAAAACTCTTCTTCTTCCAGGCTCTGAAACCAAACGCAACACAACAACTTTTTCCTGTGGCAATCTTAAATACCTTACCCAGCATGGCTTGAGGATGTTTGCCCTGATTGGGTGATGCCGGGTTAAGGTTTAGGAGAGAAGGGAAGGGGGGTCAGACTAATTTATGGCAAGGGCTGGCCTACCTAAAGATTGCATTCAAACTAAAGTAATGGGAAATGTTAGGCATGCAGGGTCTCCAACCCTGGATATGGTGTCCTGTGTCATATGGTTTGTCTCTTCTGAGGAGGAAATAAAATGTAAGAAAATAAAATGTCCTAGAAATAACCTACAGCTAGCTGCATTTTTATTTTTCTTTCTTTCTTTATTATACACCTAATCAGTCATTTTCATCTGTATCACCTGTCACTGAGTCAACTATGTTTTTTAAGGCCACTAAATGCCAAAAAATGAAACATAGAAGCATCCTGTTATAAAAGAAACATTTCATAGTTTTCATTGTTTCACAATACCGGGGAAGGGGGGGGGGGGGCACCAGTTACACACGGCTGCTAGCTGTATCTGGAACTCCGGCACATAGCAACTGCCTCTCTCACTAACTCACACACACACAATTATTATGTTTCTTCAAATCGATTCATATCATTGTGGATGGCCACAAGGTAAAAATGCCCATTCTTGCAACATAGGACTTTGATTTCACGTACTAGTTGTTCCATTTACTACAGATTATTGAAAAGTGATCGCTATATTCTGTAGTCGCCCCCCACCAAGTCAGCGCACAGCAGGCAGCAGGCTGAGAGCTGACCGTTCCCGGCTATCACTCAGGGAAACTCATCGAGGAAGAGGCGTCCAGGTGCGGGAGCTAGCGAGACAAAAGCCTGGAGTGGCAGCAGGATTTCTTTCTAACCCCCGCAACCTATACATCAAAATGAAGCTTAGAACCTGTAGTTTTTAGCTATATTATATATATATATCTCCATTTAGAAAAAAAACCCAGTCGAAATATTGAAAAAACTGACGTTTTATCTTGTATTTCAGTCAATATTCATCCGTTCAAGATGTAACATGCTGTATGTATCAGCCATAGGTCTTGGCTATCAAATGGACAGGAAATCCAGTACAGATTTTCAGTTGCCACCAAGGAAAAATATGAGGGCATCAGATGGTTTGCAGTCTATCCAAACTTAGTTCAGTAGGGGAAAAAAAAATAAAACAAGAAAAAAAAGTTTATGTATTACTGTTATGTAATTACTGTTGTAAAGTAGTAATTCACATTTCCCTAGCGAACTGCAGAAACATTAACACATCAAGAAACGTGAACGCAGCATCACTGGAATTTAAGATTATTCCCTTCAACTGAATGATATTTTTCTATATATCTTTACTGTAAATAGTTTCTATTTCCAATGCAAAACAGAATCTTTCGATTTATAAAACATTTTTTTTCAGTTTCTGATTGTTCAATGTCCCCCAGTTAAAGGGGGGGGGGGGTGGTGGGGTTCAGACGGTTCATAAAACTTAGTTTAGTTAAAAATAAAAATAAAATAAAAGAGAGAGAGCGAGAGAGATGAAAAGTACAGTATGATGATGTGGAAATATACACTCCCCCGCCACTTTATTAGGTACACCTGTTCAACTGCACGTTAATGCAAATATCTAATCAGCCAATCGCGTGGCAGCAACTCAATGCATTTAGGCGTGTAGAAATGGTCAAGACAATCTGCTGAAGTTCAAAACAAGCATCAGAATGGGGAAGAAAGGTGATTTAAGTGACTTTAAACGTGGCATGGTTGTTGGTGCCAGATGGGCTGGTTTGAGTATTTCAGAAACTGCTGATCTACTGGGATTTTCACGCACAACCATCTCTAGGATTTACAGAGAATGGTCTGAAAATGAGAAAATATCCAGTGAGCGGCAGGTCTCTGGGTGAAAATGCCTTGTTGATAGCAGAGGTCAGAGGAGAATGGCCTGACTGATTCGAGTTGACAGAAATGCAACAGTAACTCAAATAACCACTCGTTACAACCGAGGTATGCAGAAGAGCATCTCTGAACGCACAACATGTTGAACCTTGAAGCAGATGGGCTACAGCAGCAGAAGCCAACCCAGTACTAGCAAGGTGTACCTAATAAAGTGGCCGGTGAGCGTATTTTATAATTAGTTATATGCCAATATTACATCAATTTGATGCTTTGAAGGCACAACTACATTACCAATGAATATTAGGTTAGAAAAAAGAACGATTTAACATGACTTCTGGTATAAACCATGCCCACTTCCTGTCTTCTATCCGAATACAGATACAGATACAGATAATGATGTCTCTGCACACCCCTAGTGGACATGTGAAGTTGTTTATGAATTCTGTCTGTTGAAATGGTGTCAGAATGTACAATAATGAATGGTTTTAAGAGAGGCTGTGGCTGTTGCAATTATTTCTGTGGAGAACTCTGAAAAGTGCCAAACTCTCAGTGCTGTATAGGTATGGCGCATGCCCAGCCAAGGCGTAACTTGCCAAAATTGCCATGGCACACCTGCCATCCCAATTTTGTAGATAATGGGGTTTATTTAAGACGGGGGATTCTTACAATATGCCCTGGGTTTTAAGTGGGGTTTAAGGGGTTAAACAGAGTAGGGCAAATTAACAGAATGCAAATGTCATAAATAGAACAATTAAATATAAATGACATGTAATGATGATGAAAGTATCAATGCATTACATTACTGTCCCCATGCAGACTTCTGGCCTTAATAATAACAATTAAATATTAATCAAACATGCATGGCCACTTAACAGTATTGTATCACAGGAGATGTTTCAGTACTAATGGGAGTCACATTATGGAAATGTCAAGGAAATCTAGAGTGGGTGGGTGTTTTTCTGTACAAATATTAAGGGGGCAGAATGTAAGTTTGGAGAAGTGAACAAGAGACAGCTAGATTTCTACCCTCTCTCCTTAGCTCTCCCTCCAAATCCCTGGCCTCTAAACACATGCATGCGTGCCTGTCATCTGAGAACTGTAGAGAGGACAAGAGCATTGAAAAGTAAAGTAGGGAGTGTAAAGCACATCATGCCTCATTCACAGGTAGAACATAAAACACATAACATCGTCATAATGAATGTAAACAATGAACATACATTTCCAATTTCCATTTCCAAGTATGTGGACACCCCCTCTAATTGGTAGCTTTGATTATTTCAGCTACACCCATTGCCAACAGGTGCATACAATCAAGCATACAGCCATGCAATCTCCATTGACAAACATTGGCAGCAGAATGGGTCGTACTGAACAGTTCAGTGACTTTCAATGTGGCTTATAGAATGCCACCTTTCCAACAAGTCAGTTCGTTAAATATCTGCCCTGCTAGAACTGCCTCAGTCAACTGTAAGTGCTATTATTGTGAAGTGGAAATGTATAGGAGCAACAACAGCTTAGCAGCAAAGCGATAGACCACACAAGCTAACAGAACAGGATCGCCAAGTGCTGAGAGGTGTAGCGCATAAGAATCGTCTGTCCTCAGTTGTCCATCAGCACAAGAACTGTTTGTCAAGAGCTTCATGAAATGAGTTTCCATAGCCAAGCAGACATACACAAGCCTAAGGTCACCAATGCCAATGCCAAGCGTCGACTGGAGTGGTGTAAAGCACAGTGCTATCAGACTCTGGAACAGTGGAAATATGTTCTCTGGAGTGATGAATCATGCTTCACTATCTGGTAGACTGATGAACAAATCTGGGTTTGGCAGAATGCATAGTACCAACTGTACTAGCCTGAATAGTGGCAACTGTAAAGTTTGGTAGAGGAGGAATAATGGTCTGGGGCAGTTTTTAATGGTTTCAGCTAGGCCCCTTAGTTCCAGCGAAGGGAACAAGCATGCAGCATACAATGACTTCTACCACATCAAACATCTTTGGGATGAATTGGAATGCTGACTGCGAGCCGGGCCTTACGCCCAACATCAGTGCCCAACCTCACTAATACTTTTGTGGCTGAATGGAAGCCAATCTCCACAGCCATGAAAGCCTTCCCAGAAGAGTACAGGCTGTTACAGCAGCAAATGGGGGTCTAAGTAAGGAATAAACCATAGCTGTGGTTACATGCACACTTTTTTTTCATTCTGATTGAAATCATTCTGATTGCAGATTTCAGGTCAACTTTTTACATGGGGGGATGTGATCTAATACGGTCTGGTGTTTACATGCGCCGACGCATTTAATCGGAACAGCTGTGTGACATGCGCAAAAGTGATGAATACATCACGTGTTTGACAGTGGAAAGAAACGTACGTCATCACGCATTTACATCAAGGAGGGCATGCGCAGAAAAAACGCAGCCAGAAAATGATCAGTTTCATCGTTTACATGGTACAATTTTTCTTTTGATCGGTTTATGAAAAGGTATAAACTACCCCTCTGCAACCGATTGAAATTTCAATCGGTTTGGGCCTGTTTATTCTGTAAATAACCCAATTTTAGTTTTAGCTCTAAAGAAGAGATAGCCCTGTTGAACAGTCATTTCTGTTGCTTTTATTACGTACTTTTAAAAATCTGTTTTAAAGTTATCTCAAAGATTTCCATTTCCTTCTCTTTGGCGGTACCAATGGCGAGAAGCGGTAATTGCAGGTGTGTGCAGTGTGCATCTGATTGTGTCGTCGCTTCTGCTATACCCCGCGTACCCCGCGATTCAGATAAGCGTATCTTCACTTGATTTGTTTCTGCTGTTGCTAGTTAGAGAACATAGTTGTGTGTAATTTAGATAATCTTTTTTAAAAACTTGTCAACTGTTGCTAGTCAGCAAACTTAGTTGTGCGTTAGCTCCGAATCTCTGTAGTTGACTCGCTGTTGTTGTTAGTTAAAGGCGTTAGTGAAACTGTGTGTGGGGGTTGGTGTTTAATTGCCTGGTATTGTTGAGCTAATTTCGAGTAGCTTCACCTGGTGCTTATCTGCCCTAATGAAGGTAATGCAAGCACGTAATTGGCACCCGGTATTTATAGCTCCAGCGGAGGCTGCCATAGGCAGCCTCGTCGTCAGTTTATCATGTTTATACACCCCATTCACTTGTGCGCGCTGCCTCGCACCAAATAGTCTGTTCACCGCAGGCGCAATTTATCTAACCTGATCTACCCACCCTTATCCACACCCCAGGAATTCACTGTCACAGGTGGATTATGGAACTGCCAGTCAGCCGTCCAGAAAGCTGACTTCATAACTGCCTTTGCCAAGACAAAGTCTCTTGACTTCCTGGCTCTCACAGAAACCTGGATCACTCCCGATAACACCGCCACCCCAGCTGCACTGTCTGCGGGATACTCCTTCTCGCACACCGCCAGGGCCTCTGGCCGAGGCGGGGGTACCGGTTTGCTCATTTCCTTGTCCTGGAAGTTCTGTGTCCTCCCCAGTCCTAACCCTACTTCCTCCTCCTTTGAATTTCATGCGATCACTGTAACTCATCCCTCAAAATTTCACATTATTGTTCTATACCGTCCTCCAGGTCCACTCGGCTCATTTCTGGACGAGCTGGACACTCTCCTGAGCTCCCTCCCTGAGGATGGCACTCCTGCTATTCTACTGGGAGACTTCAACCTCCCACCAGAAACCTCCCAACTGTCCAGGGTTTCCTCACTCCTCCAGTCTTTCGCCCTATCCCTATCCTCTTCCCCCCCCCACACACAAGGCTGGCAACCAACTAGACCTTGTATTCACCAGAAGCTGCTCCATTCCCCAACTTACAGTGACTCCCCTCCATGTCTCGGACCACTTCTTTCTTTCTTTCTCCCTCTCCTATTTACTCCCCCTCAATTCATCCAATATCTCACCCACAGTAACTTTCAGGAGAAATCTCTCACAATCCTCCCTCATCTCCACTGCTCTGTCTACACTTCCCCCTCCTGCGTCTTTCTCTAACCTGCCAGTTGATCTTGCCACCTCCACCCTCAACTCCTGCCTCTCCCAGTCCCTCGACTCACTTTGTCCTCTTGTCTCCAAACCAGCACGCTCCTCACCCCTCTGCCCATGGCTGACTGAGTCACTACGCTCCAGCAGAACATCACTGCGGGCTGCAGAGAGGAAGTGGAGGAAATCCCGATCCTCTGATGACCTGACCGCATACCATACCCTGCTGGCGACTTTCACATCTGCCCTCACGTCTGCGAAAGCCTCTTTTTTCCAATCCAAGATCAGTGTGGGAAGGGAATTGCCGGGACTGCCCTGTCTTGGTTCGCTTCCTATCTTGCAGATAGGACCTACCAGGTCACCTGGAAGGGGTCTGCCTCTGCTTCTCATCCACTTGTTACGGGAGTACCGCAGGGATCTGTACTGGGTCCTCTGCTGTTCTCCTTATACACCAGATCTCTTGGTTCAGTTATCAATTCACATGGCTTCTCCTATCATTGTTATGCAGATGACACACGACTCTTCTTTTCTTTCCCCCCCTCGGCCACACAGGTCAATGATAAGATTTCTTCCTGCCTGGCTGACATCTCCACCTGGATGGCCAGCCACCATCTGAAGCTCAACCTCAACAAAACTGAGCTGCTCTTCTTCCCGTGCAAGACCTCCTTACTTCCTGAGCTCTCAATCACGGTTGATGGCACCACAGTGACTGCCTCTCACTCTGCCAAGAGCTTGGGGGTGGTCCTGGATGACTAACTGGACCTCAAGGAGCACATCAAAGCAACATCACGGTCCTGCAGATTCCTTCTGTACAACATCAGAAGGATTCGACCATTCCTGACGACGCACTCCACCCAGCTGCTCGTCCAGGCTACGGTGACCTCTCGCCTTGATTACTGCAACTCTCTCCTTGCAAGCCTGCCAGCTTGTGCCATACAGCCACTACAGATGATTCAGAATGCCGCTGCCCGACTCATCTACAACCTCCCCAAATTCTCCCACTCCTCTGCTGCGATCACTTCACTGGCTACCGGTCGCCGCCAGGATCCGGTTCAAAGCCCTGACCCTTGCCTACACTGCTGCCAACAGGACAGCCCCCATCTACTTGCAGGACATGACTCGATTCTATGTGCCTGCTCGACCACTCCGCTCTGCGGCAGCAGGGCACCTTATAACCCCTCCCACCCGCCCAAAGGGAACCACAGAGCTTCTCCACCCTAGCTCCCCAGTGGTGGAACGAACTCCCCGTCCCTCTCCGAACCTCCCCCTCACTACCCATCTTCCGCCGTGGCCTGAAGACTCATCTCTTCAGACTATACCTAGACTAACCTCCACCACACTGTATATTTCACTCTTAAACCCCCCCCTTTTCATGTCACTTGTTACATGTTGCCCCATCCCAACACTTCTTGGTAATTTGTATTTGTCCTAATACTGTAGCTTATTCTTCTGCCTAGTTGGCTTTTCAGAGGTTAGGCCAAAATAGTGTTCACTGTGTTCTCTCCATTTTTTTTCAGAAAAAAAAAAACACAATCAATATTACTGCATGACGGTGACCAAACCATTTTAAAAAGCAAGACAGAGCTAGGGTTTCATGCAGTTTTTGCTAATTGTATGGTACAAATAGAACTACCAACCAAGAGTTTTGCTTGACAATGATAAAATAATATGCGCAAACGGCCGCGGAAAAATTTCACTTTCATCTGATTTAGTCGATAAAAATCAATAAATATTAAAGTAGGCCTAACCATATATAGCGTTGTACCCTATAAGTGGAATAAACCCCTCCAGGCTGTCCCGTTATTGGAAAATAATGTGTGGTGGTTTAACGTTACATTAGCATAGTTGGAAGTTTAAACAAAGTCATTTTACATAGATTGTAAGCTTGATATAGGCTATCATCACACTGAAGCTCATTGAAATCATTGTCTTTGTATTCCTTTCCCTTTTATCATACAAAACGGAGTTCTGTGAACAATCAAACGATCCGCAATGTTGAATGTTTCGAATTTTGACATTGTCAACAACGTGCATTTTGATTGGTCAGAGGTGTACAAGTCGGAAGTGAAACCTCCACTTTGGTCCGAAAAAATAAAAGGCGCAATATCGCTCAGCGAAATTCCGTGCCTGATGTGAAAGCTTGCGTTGACTGGATATAGGTTTGAAAAATATTATTAACGTGCAAATTAATTGCATGAAAAAAATGCAATGGTGTGTACAGACCAGAGACTGTAAAAAATATGGACAAAGCTACTGTGACGTCACCCATTGACTCTCCGTGGGTCTCTAAAACACGTTTTGAAGCTCAATGGCGGGCGCGGCCATGTTGTCGATTTGGAGCCAAAACCATAGAGTTAAGCGGTTCTGTGATTTTTACAATGTGATTGACAGTCCGGTGCGGAAAAACCCATCAACCTGAATGAACGATTGCAGAACGTGAGGCTAGCTGACTGTCTGCCGTTATGTTTTAAAATATATTATCAAATGTTTACAGAGTTTAATTTCCATCTGTGACTGTAGGCTACTGTGTCATGTAATCATGTTATATGTATGACATTAATGATACAATTATGTTCAGTTATCTTCAACTTATGTTTCTCAGCAAAACGAATATGCTTAGCTAGCATATCAGCTTGCCAGTGAGCTAGGTAGGCTATCCGTGGTTAGCTCACGCATTACCAATATGAACCACAGGGGAAGAACATCGACTACACTGATGGTCAATCAATCAGAGATGTGTAGGCTACTGGTGATTTGACTAAGCTAATTTTCATATAACTGTCTGGTAGACCTGCTGTTAACAGAGCAAGTTATCGTCATAGGTTTTCGCCACAGTCAGTTAATGAGCCAGTAACTGCTCCATCGCCGTTTGTGGTGTTCACTTGCTAGGTGACGCTGACCGATCGTTCGCAAGTCACTTTTTACCGAATAAAAATGAACACTGTCAGCGGTGATTAACAAATCTACCAAGTATTTTAATAACTGATCTGCAGGCGTGTAAATATGACAACGCTCTTTGTACAGCAAGTTTTCCACCTGGTGCATGAAGACAAAAATAATGTACATTGAATTTCTAATTATTATTAGACTTTTTTTTTTCTTGTAGATCAAAACCAATGGAGAAAAGCCAATATAAGCAAGCAGCCCCCAGGACCGATTCTGAGAACCACTGTCTTAAATGCTCTTGTCAGTCTCTTAAATGCTAAAAACATGTTCCTTTCTAAATGCCAGTCTTACAAAGATGGTTAATTTCGTTAAATTCTGTGTGTGTGATTTCATCGTGTGTTGTATGTTATCCAGCAAATAAACCTAAGACTCTTAATTTGCTTCGTGAAACTGAAAATTTTGCAGTGTTCATTCCAAAATCGCGATTATAGTAGCTTTGTCACATGCGTGAAGCATGGCCCAGGTAGACATTTATGGAATGTACACGACTGACAAGCCGTCAAACACGTTTGAAAAATTGAATATTTTCCGGTTAGGGTTAGCTAGCTAGTCAAATGGCTTGGTAGCCGAAGTTGCGAACTGTTTTAGCATAGGCTACTGGACTACCAAATATAGCAAGCTGATTATGCTTTCTGCCAACTAATTATTTGGTTAAGTAGGCTAAAGGAAATAGCAAAAATGACTCGGCTACCGAAAAACTTCAGAGGAGGATTATTTTATGGTCGTCTAGTGCAGCTGTAAATAGCAGACGCCACTACGAAATGGGATGCCTGCATTTTCTGACTTCGCACAGGTGGACCATAGTCGGAGCCGCAATGTCAAGGCCAAGAGGCGCCACCTCCCACCCAGTGACCATAGACTGTAGCCCCTACTGTAGCTTAGTCCTCCGCAGTAATCAGGAAGTGACGCAAACTGTACCTCATTGGTCCACAACAAACATTATAACAGTGCCCAAATGACACAATAAATCATGAAATCGACCCATGGACAGTCATAAGATGAATAAAATACACATATTGTGACTATTTGTTCTCATGAGAAAAAATTATTGACTTTGTATTTTGACCGCATTTGTACCGTAGACTTACATGGAAACCGGATATGAAACACCTATACTAGATCCAACCGTAGTGGCGCTAGTGAGCAACCAAGAACAACAAGACCAGGAAATGAGCTTCGAAAACGAAGTCTGGTTTTGGCCGCTCGGTACAGACCTTTGTAAACCCAGCTCATGACGTGCTGTCCCGTTATTGGAAAATAATGTACGACGGGGGTGGTGATGCGGCCGAGGGTCACTAAACCAACCCTGAAGTACATTATTTTCCAATAACGGGACAGCCTGGAGGGGTTTATTCCACTTATACAACGGGTTACCAACAATGACTATATATGGTTACTTTAATATTCATTGATTTTATCGACTTAATCAGCTGAAAGTGAAATATTGTTCCATTGCCGTTTGGGCATATTATTTTACCTTTGTCAAGCAAAACTCTGGTTGGTAGTATTATTTGCGCCGTTGTTATACAAAAACCTTTGGTCGTTAATTCTATGAAAACAACGATTCCATCAAGAAAAATAGTTCCTTCTCCTTTTATACCATACAATTACCACCAATTTTGGTCATTTTTCTCATTACATTATTTAATAAAACTACATGAAACCAGGGCCGGATTAACAACGGGGCTAAGGAGGGCTTAAACCCCAGGGCCCGCAGGCTGGCAGGGCCCTGTTTGACAGTGGAAGTAACCCTACATCGGTTCGGTAGCCTACACATTTGCAGCCCGTTCGTTGTTGGTGTTTTAGAATGTTTTTAACATTCCAAAACAGCTGTTATACCCATTGTGACATACTTAAAGTTTCGTTACAGCGTCCGTTGCTATGCCAACACTGCCTTGATACATCCTGTTGCAAGATTCTAAAACAACTCAACAATTTATCTGGATTAACGGGTTATTTTCTAGCCTGAAATGCGATCGTATTACTAAATGGCTACACATGTCATCTAACTTTCAAGTAGTTGGCTACCTCCCTGGATATGAAGTGAATGTTTTTACTAATAAATAATAATAATAAATGCAATTTTATCCACGGAAATAGCTATACAAAAAATGCTAAATAAATGTGGTCGCGATCGCCATCGTAGACGTCAGAAGGAAATGTCAGTTACTAAAATAAATGTTTTAAAAAAGGTGGCTCTCTCTCTTTTCCAGCGGAATAAACACCCCGAAGTAAAGCACAACATTACCTACTGATTGTAGATAAGATCGCTGTGAAGTTGCTTTCCATAGAGGATTTCAGCTGCATAGGCTACTCCCGTATTACTGAAAATGCTGTAGAGGTGGCTAGCTATAAGTGCATACCGGCGTATGAATGAGTGTGGTGTGCGTTGTGTTGATGTTAACGTAGTGCTGGCTAGTACTAGAAGCTAGCTAATTATATAGTCTACTTGGCTACACCACTAGGCTATATCGCCGAGGTTCAGAAAATGCCTGTGTTTGGTTAATTATTAGGGGTCCAAGCAGCGAAGCTGGTGGAACCCTATTGTATCTGATAGGATTATTAGGGGTCCAAGCAGCGAAGCTGGTGGAACCCTATTGTATCTGTTAGGATTATTAGGGGTCAAAGCAGCGAAGCTGGTGGAACCCTATTGTATCTGTTAGGATTATTAGGGGTCCAAGCAGTGAAGCTGGTGGAACCCTATTGTATCTGTTCGGATTATTATTATTATTATTATTATTATTAGGGGTCCAAGCAGCGAAGCTGGTGGAACCCTATTGTATCTGTTAGGATTATTATTATTATTCTTATTATTTTTCTCCGCTAAAAGTGTCTGAGGCTCAGCAACCGTAAGTCCTGGAGCAACCAAATTTGGCAGGTGGGTTCCTATGGCCCCCCACTACTCAGGCACTAAAAATCATGTATGTCGGCCAGATGGTGGCACTATAACAAAGGGTTATGCGTAAAAGGCCATAACTCCCACACCATAAATTAGATCAGCACAAAACTTCATCGACCTATGCATCTGAACGTGCTGTACAACTTTGCCATTGGCACCACCTATGTCCGCCATATTGTTTGCCCACCATTTTGACTTTTTAGTTGGGGCGTGGAAGTTTTTTCCACTAAAATGTCTGAGGCTCAGCAACCATAAGTTGTAGACCAACCAAATTTGGTAGGTGGGTTCCTAGCGCCCCCAACTACGCAGGCACGGAAAATCACATGTCGACCAGATGGTGGCGCTATAACAAAGGATCGTACTTTTAAAGGCCATAACTGCCACACCGTAAGTCCGATCAACACAAAACTTCATCGACCGATGCATCTGAATGTGCTCTACAACTTTGCTTTTGGGAGCACCTATGTCCGCCATATGGTTTGCACACCATTTGGACTTTTTCATTAGGTGGGGTGCAAAAAAGCTGGAGCTCCAAATCTAAACGGTTACGACATCGAGTAAACTTCTTTACGGCAAGCGACAACCATGGCGACGCAAGTAATCCGACACCGTAGGTCTAGTTTTTAGCAGTGAGGGGACGGTCTGACAGTGCCACCTAGAGTGCATGCTAGGATAGGCTACCCAAAGTTTGTTAGTAAAAGCTTTCTGAGAAGATGAATAATTACTTTTCTTGAGCATGGATCCATTTGAAGACAGTATCGGGTGAGTTCGTTAAGTCTTTAAATCTGTCATTATGGTGAGAAAAAGCTAAACCATTTTATTGGTAGTTTTTGAGTTTCTGTGCAAACGCGCGAAAACACGCTGGTATAATAAAACAATGACGGTAATACATATATAGTCCGCTTCGTTCCGTTGCTACCATAACATAACGACCTACAGCTGCAGTTTCTCGCTGCAATTACTAATATTGAATATAAACAAAAGACGCAATTTATGCTGTAGTCTGCCAATGTCTAAATAAATAATACGGTCCATTTGAAGACAATATCGGGTGAGTTCGTTTAGTCTTTAAATCCGTCATTATGCTGAGAGAAATCGTATTCTCAATTTAATCTCTAAATTGACTGTAAGCTTAGGGTTGTAACTAGGTAGTTGTTTCGTAGGGGAATTAACTCGTCTTAACTATTGCATAGACTGCATTGTTGCTGTTCTTGTTTGTGTTAGTGTTAATCTGTTTAACCTACAGGGTCCAAGTTGAACTATGCGGTTGTTCCCTGCACTTAGAACGGTAGGCTACTGCCCTCTAGGGTTTTTGACACACTTGTTCCTCGTTATGGTAATACATTTTGTTGTACGTCGCTCTGGATAAGAGCGTCTGCCAAATGCCTGTAATGTAATGTAATGCAATATTCCGTAGCAACCAGATAAACCCGACATTAGCCCTAAAATATGCCAATACAGCAGTGAAAACGCTGCTCACTGAATAACGAAATAAACGAGACAATTTTGTTTTTTACATTATACCATGCCATTCTACAGTCAATATCTGGGACTACGCATTTAATAAATATACAATCTTACCATCGGTTTTACGCGTAGAGATGTCCCTTTTGCGAATGAGTGGTCATATATTGTCTTGGACAATCCGTTGGCGAAATATACGCGCATTTTTGATCACTGGGTAGGCTACGTTCAAAAATAGCTGTGCATAATACCACACCTGTTGCTTACGTCGTTGTCGCCCCTTTTAGGGCAATTTGGCTTGATTGACAATTCATTTATTCAGTAGGTGAGAGTATAAGCTTTCTAACGATGTATAACATGTCTGATTTTGCTTTTGGAATAGCGTTTTATAGGTCAACGTAACCAAAATTTTTCTTATCTGCCAATGTCTAAATAAAACGGTAGGCTACTTTGCGCTCAGCACGCAGTTCGCGAGTTGATATTACGTCTTTTTTACGTTTTTTCTCAATGTCGTATTTATTATTTGAAATGTGCATTCATGTGTTATTATTCTATCTGTCTCTGTGGCGCTCTGAAATGTGCATTCTCTGCTAAACTGAGCAATGGATTGGAATATGTGTCAGACGTACTGTTGCACCGTATACCGAAACTTCAGCACTTTCTCGGTACTTAAAAAAAAAAAAAAAAAAACGGTTTCGTGTTTGAATTTTCCGACGTTCGGTAGTTCTGCGTCAATTGTAAAAGCCAGGGAAATGTGTCTCCCGCATTACTGATTTAGAGGATGAAAAGTGTAGTTTGTCAGAATCTTCGCTAGATGGCAGTAGCAACTAAGGTTGCCAAGTGAGGTGACCTGCGCTTGTGTATTCACTTCCCTGATACAGCGCAAGCTTAGACTCAGTTGACTTCAGTAGCAATAGGTGTTCTAATTTGTAAATATTTTATTATAGGAAGATGCTGTATTGTTATTAGAATATGCTGTTTTTAGATCTATTTAAAAGTGAAAGACCTGTTTAAAGATTATTTAGTTTACAATAGTTACATTTTTGAAATATATTTAATATATTTTTCTATTGTTCAGTGTTGTAACATGATAGGCCTATGCTTATTAATATGTTGAACAGGCTTCAACTTAAAGGTTGTTCATAAACCACGTTTTTAATAAACTGTGAATTCGAAAATGAGGTTAACCCTTTTGGCCATTAGGTTTCTGATCTATGAAGGTATTTTCAGTATTGTTAGGTACCGATTATTGAATCAATCTTGTTTCAGTATTGAGTATCGTGATACTAAACCTGGTATCGGTATGACAGTCAAAATTTTGGAATCGTGACAACACTAGTGTGACGCCTTTTTTAGTTACAGCATGGAAGCGCTGCAGCTGTACATACACGCCGGGCCATATATGTGTTACGACATCCCATCTAAGTGTTACGACATCCCATCTAAGCGTTACGACATAGTAAAGGCCTTCACGGGAAGCGGCCAGGACACATCTATAACGACGCAACTAAGTCATCCGACAGCGTCTCTTAGCACAAAATTGGCCATAAGTCATCAATATTTTATACGATCATCATGATATTCAGTAGATATGTTGGGTGACGGCATATGATCATGAGGACAAAGCCATTTTAAAATCGCTCCATAGGGGGCGCGATGGTGCCAATGCTTGGACCCCTCCCAACGCCGCTTGCGGCTTTAATTATTCTTATTTTTCTCTGCTAAAAGTGTCTGAGGCTCAGCAACCATAAATCCTAGAGCAACCAAATTTGGCAGGTGGGTTCCTATGGCCCCCCACTACTCAGTCACTACAAATCACCTATGTCGGCCAGATGGTGGCGCTATAACAAAGGGTCATACTTTAAATGGCCATAACTCCCACACCATAAGTCAGATCAACACAAAACTTCATCGACCGATGCATCTGAATGTGCTCTACAACTTTGCTATTGGGACCACCTATGTCCGCCATATTGTTTTCCCGCCATTTGGACTTTTATATTAGTTGGGGTGCGGAAGAGCTGTGGCTCCAAATCTAAACGGTTACGACATCTAGTAAGCTTCTTTACGGCAAGCGACATCCATGGCGACGCAAGTAATCCGACACCGTAGGGTCTAGTTTTTATCAGTGAGGGGACGGTCTGAACGTAGGGGAAGCAATGGAAGACAGTGCCAGCCAGAGTGCATGCTAGGCTACCAAAAGTTTGTTAGTAAAAGTTTTTTGAGAGGATAAATAATTACTTTTCTTGAGCATGGATCCATTTGAAGACAGTATCGCGTGAGTTCGTTTAGTCTTTGAATCTGTCATTATGCTGAGAAATAGCTAAAACATTTTATTGATAGTATTTGAGTTTCTGTGCAAACGCGCGAAAACTCGCTGGTATAATAAAACAATGACGGTAATACATATGTGGTCCGCTTCGTTCCGTTGCTACCATAATATAACACACTATCTTGTGTCTACAGCTGCAGTTTCTAGCTGCAATTACTAATACCGAATATAAACAAAAGACGCAATTTATGCTGTACTCTGCTAATGTCTAAATAAATAATATGGTACTCTGAGCGTAGGAAGATAGCATGGATGGCGAGTTGATATTTCGTTTTTTGCTACTAAAAGTTTGTTAGTAAAAGCTTTGAGAGGATGAATCATTACTTTTCTTTGGCATGGTTCCATTTGAAGACAATATCGGGTGAGTTTGTTTAGTCTTTAAATCCGTCATTGTGCTGAGAGAAATCGTATTCTCAATTTATTCTCTAAATTGACTGTAAGCTTTAGGTTGTAACTAGGTAGCTGTTTCGTAGGTGACTTAATGCACTCATTTTAACTATTGCTTGAATTTTTGCATAGCCTGCGTTGTTGCTGTTCTTGTTTGCGTTAGTGTTAATCGGTTTAACCTACAGGGTCCAAGTTGAACTAGCAGTTGTTCCCTGCACTTGGAACTGTATATTTCGCTAGGGTTTTCGACACACTTGTTCCTGGTTATGGTTATACACTTTGTTGTACGTCGCTCTGGATAAGAGCGTCTGCCAAATGCCTTTAATGCAATGTAATATTCCGTAGCAACAAGATAAACCCGACATTAGCCCTAATATATTCCAATACAGCAGTGAAAACGCTGCTCACTGAATAACGAAATAAACGATTCTACAGTCAATATCTGGGACTAAACATTGAATAAATATACAATCTTACCATTGGTTTTACGCGTAGAGATGTCCCTTTTACGACTGAGTGGTCATATATTGTCTTGGACAATCCGTTTGTGAAATATACGCGCATTTGTGACGCCTGGGTCGGCTACCTTCAAAAATAGCTGTGCGTAATACCACACCTGTTGCTTACGGCATTGTCGCCCTTTTTAGTACAATTTGGCTTGATTGACAATTCATTTATTCAGTAGGTGAGAGTATAAGCTTTCTAACAATGTATAACATGTCTGATTTTGCTTTTGGAATAGCGTTTTATCGGTCAGCGTAACCGAAAATATTCTTATATGCCAGTGTCTACATAAATAATACGCTAGGCTGCTCTGTGCGCAGCATGCAGGTCGCGAGCTGATGTTTCGTCTTTTGTTTCGTTTTTTCTCAATGTCGTATTTATTCTTTGCAATGTGTACTTATGTGTTATTTTTCTATCTGTCTCTGAGGCGCCCTGAAATGTGCATCCTCTGCTAAGCTGAGCAATGGATTGGAATAGGTATGTGTCTGACGTAATGTTGCACGGTATACCGAAACGAAGGCACTTTTCCGGTACTTAAAAAAAAAAAAAGAAACTGTTCGGTATTAGAATTTTCCGACGTTTGGTAGTTTTGCGTCACATGTAAAAGCCAGGGAAATGTTTATCCCGCATTACCGATTGAGAGGATGAAAAGTGTAATTTGTCAGAATCTTCGCTAGATGGCAGTAGCAACTAAGGTTGGCAAGTGAGGTGACCTGCGCTTGTGCATTCGCCGTTGTTGATACAGCGCAAGCTTAGACTCAGTTCACTTCAGTAGCAATAGTTGTTCTAATTTGTAAATATTATATTATAGGAAGGTGCTGTATTGTTATGGAAATATGCTGTTTTTAGATATATTTTAAAGTGAAAGACCTGTTTAAAGATAATTTACTTTACAATTGTTTAATTTTTGAAATATATTTAATTTATTTTTCTATTGTTTAGTGTTGTAACACTACAGGCCTATGCTTATTAATATGTTGAAGAGGCTTCAACTTAAAGGTTGTTAATAAACCACGTTGTTAATAAACCATGAATTCGAAAATGAGGTCAACCCTTGTGGACATTACGTTTCTGATCTATTAAGGTAATTTCAGTATCGTTAGGTACCGAGTATCGAATCAGCATGGTTTAAGTTTCAGGTATCATTTCAGTATTTAGTATTGTGATACTAAACCTGGTATCAGTATCAAAGTCAAAATTTTGGTATCGTGACAACACTAGTGTGACGCCTTTTTTAGTTGCGGCGTAGAAACACTGCAGCTGTACATACACGCCGGGCCATCTAAATGTTACAACATAGTAAAGGCCTTTACGGGAAGCGGCCAGGACACATCCATGATCAGACAGCATGTCTTAGCACAATTTGGCCATAAGTCATCAATATTTTACTACGTCAGACACATATTCCAATCCATTGTTCATCATGATATTCAGTAGATATGTTGGGTGAAGGTATATGATCATGAGGACAAAGCCATTTTAAAATCGCTCCATAGGGGGCGCGATAGTGCCAATGCTTGGACCCCTCCCAACGCCGCTTGCGGCTTTAATTTAAAGTGTATTACGTACCCTTTGTACAGGTTCAGTCTGTTAAATGTAGTGGTAGTTGTCATTTTTAGAAGCCTTAAATTAAATATAGTAGGTAGATAATCTTTTTAAATCGGAGTGTTCACACGGGTAATGATCTGCCCACCCAGTCTGCACGCTGACGTTAGTAGCTAGGTTGGCTAAATGGATAATGCACTGGGGTATCATTATCAGCTTTGCTAGCTTTCTGCTGGCTTGTTCAGCCGAATACATCACTGTGTAGCTACCCTTACGTAACTGAAACATATAGGCTACTTTATTGTTTAGCTGATGAGCAAGCGAGCCCTTGCAAAGAAAATGACCAAATTGGAGATAGCTCTCGTGAATGCAGTTAAGTTTATTTCCTCATTAAGAGACTATGTTGCATCGCAGAGACCCCAGTTTGATAGGTTTGAAACTGCACAGCACTTAGTATGTCTCCTGCTGGTTCCAGGACATATAAAAACGAGACTCAGAGAAAGCGCATGCGTAAAATACATGCAGATGAAACGGGTGAGTCCGAGTTATCAAAAGTGCCAAAGTGTGGACGTATTTAATGTCATTAATGACAGACTATTAGCAGAACTCGAACGAAGATACGCATCCTACAAGGATGTGAGTGAGCGCTTTTTTTTTCTTGAACAACATCCAAATACATTCTGGACAAGAGTTTCGCTCAGCAGCTATGAAATTACAAGAAAATACTCCAGTGATTTGCACGATGATTTTGCTGAGGAGACTGTGCATTTCAAAAGCTTTGCGAAAACGAGAAAAAAAAGTCATCGAGGGAGTTTCTTCAACTAATTCGTAAAAGCAACTTGCTTACTATATTTCCAAATGTCGACATTCACTGCGAATATATCTCACATTGCCCATCACCAATGCATCAGGAGAGCGCTCTTTTTAAAAATTATCACTGATCAAGAATTGTTTACAGTCAACAATGGGACAGAATAGATTATGCCACCTCACTCGCATGTCCATTGAGTCTGACATAGAGCACTAGATTTAACAGAAATGGTAAAAGATTTTTCGTTACGCAAAGCCAGGAAGAAGACCTTTTGGTGATCTACACTCTCTCTAGACTACAATAGTTACTCTCACACATACACTTCAAACACCTTGATTCCATATTGTTTATTTCGATTGAGTCAAATTGATATAACAAGTTAAATTTAATAAAATGAATGAAAGAGCAACATGTTCCGCACTTCTTGGCCTATTTACCTAAGTTATTTTTTTGTACTGATAGTATTTGGACTGATTGCACTGTTTCTCTCATCTGGTTATTAACAATTTGTGTAGTTATCATGGAATAGCCTAGGCTACTGTAAAATGTGTAGTGCATGTGTTGTGACCCCATCCCATCTACAGTCCTCCAACCTATATCTATATCCAGCGAAATCCTTCCCTATCTGTCCTCCATTATTAATTCCTCCCTTGCCTCTGGTCACGTTCCCTCTGATTTTAAGATGGCTCGCGTTACCCCACTCCTCAAGAAACCCACCTCAGACCCCTCTGATGTAATGAATTGTCGACCTGTATCACTTCTACCTTTTCTGTCCAAAACCCTTGAGCGAGCAGTGCTTAAACAATGAACCTCTTTTCTCCATCAGAACAACCTGCTAGACCCTCATCAGTCTGGCTTCCGATCCGGGCACTCAACAGAGACTGCCCTCCTGGCTGTGACGGAGGCACTCGCCACTGCAAGAGTCTCACGCCTTTCCTCTGTCCTGATCCTCCTTGACCTGTCCGCAGCATTCGACACGGTCAACCACAAAATACTCCTCTCCACCTTGGCTGAGATGGGCATTTCTGGGACCGCCCAGTCTTGGTTCACTACCTTCCTTGCAGATAGGTCTTACCAGGTCACCTGGATGGGGTCTGCCTCTGCACCTCATCCCCTTGTTACAGGAATACCACATGGATCTGTAGTGGGTACTCTGCTGTTCTCCATATACACCAAAGCTGTTGGTTCAGTTATTAATTCACACGGCTTCTCCTATCTCCTCTTCTTCTCCTCCCCCCCCCCTCTGCCTCACAGGTTGATGATAAAATATCTTCCTGCCTGGCTGACATCTCAACCTGGATAGCCAACCACCACTTGAAGCTCAACCTCAACAAACCTGAACTGCCGTTCTTCGCATGCAAGATCTCACTACTACGTGAGCTCTCAATCACGGTTGATGGCACCACAGTGACTGCCTCTCACTCTGTAAAGTGCCTGGGGGTGGTCCTGGATGACCAGCTGGACCTCAGATCTGCCCTACAAAGGCAAAAGACCTTAACTCGCCAGAGTGTAGAACTGAGAAAAATGACTTTAAAGTTGTTTTGTTGTCCAGCCAAATGAACTGTGGGCAGAATATTAGAAATGTGGCAATTCTTTGTTTTTTTAATGAAGTTATTTATCTACATAAAAATCTTGAGCTCAAACTTGACCTTTGACCCTTGTTTGGAAGTTAATGTACTCTGCCTTTGCATTTTCTGCAAAATAATAAGGGGTCATGCCAAGGTAAAAGGCATTAACTTCCATTTGATCGCTCATTTGGTTGCTGATCACTATATAAAATCAGTATATGATAATAATGATAACATCTACAAAAAATCTAGTGATCATGGCACAATTAGGTTTAGATTAGATTCATTGTTTTTCTGACATGACAAATGTAGACACAGATGACATTGATCAAACAAAATCGTTTTGCATGTGGGAGGATAACGTTTTGCAGTCAATTTATTGAGTGCAATGTTTACTAACGCAACGCAACGAATAGTAAAGGATACAAGACTCGTGTTTTGGATTTAATTGGATGAATGCCAGAGTAGGATCCTCAAGGATGACTCATGTTATGGATTTAACGTGTTGAACGCCAGCGAGTAATGCTCAAAACTCATGTTGTGGATTTAACTTCTCAAAGGACGTTGTTTGCAATGGATTTTTATCAGGTTACAAAAAAATGTAGGCTATCTATTTAATTGTGAATTGTTACTGCTGAGCTTGTGTGTGTGTGATTAGGCTATTTAGGAGGTGTGTCGTGTGTCTATGCGAGCCCTAACCCACTCGCGCTGTTTCCCTGGCTGTCAGTGTCGTGCTGTCACAGGCTGGCACTGGCTAGCCTGCATGACACGAAAAAATAATTAATTGCGTATGATTTACGATTACTTATATCTGGCAAGCCATCTAGTTATTGTTTTGCTTTCTTTGCATTCTGATCGCATATGGGAGCAGTTTGGTTTTGTTTGTGAAGTAGTTAGCCTAAGCTAGCTAACGCTCGCTCGCGCTAGCTAGCTAGCTAACAAGTAATTCGAGTAGACTATCTATACCTTGATTTTGGTGGGTGCGTTTCAAAGCCATCTCTACCAACATTTTCCCTCGAGAGCAATGGGCCATTCTTAAAAGCTAAATGCAATGTTAGTAAAAGCAACCACTGCAACACTATATTTGCTTTACACTTCATTCAAGCTACTGTGTGTGTCTCAGAAATGCTTTGATGACACATAGGCATAACACCGTAACTCCAGCACTCCCTGTCCCTCCTCGAACCTCTCCCTCACTACCCATCTTCCGCCGTGGTCTGAAGACGCATCTCTTCAGTTTATACTTGGAATAACTGCCACCACTCTGTGAATCATGTGACTTTAAATCCCCCTTTCATGACACTCATGTTACATGTACCCCCATTCCAGCACTTTTTATGCCTCCGCAACGGCACAGCCATGGCCGGAGGCATTATGTTTTCGGGTTGTCCGTCCATCCGTCCGTTTGTTCGTCCCGATTCTGGTGAATGCGATATCTCAGGAACACCTTAAGGGAATATCTTCACATTTGGCACAGACGTCCAGTTGGACTCAAGGATGAACTGATTAGATTTTGGTGGTCAAAGGTCAAGGTCACTGTGACCTCACGTCCGTCCCATTCTCTCGTGAATGCGATATCTCAGGAACGCCTTGAGGGAATATCTTCATATTTGGCACAAACATCCACTTGGACTCAAGGATGAACTGATTATATTTTGGTGGTCAAAGATCAAGGTGACTGTGACCTCACAAAACACATTTTTGGCCATAACTCAAGAATTCATACACTAATTATGACAAAGTTTCACACAAATGTCTAATAGGATAAAATGATGAAGTGATGATATTTTATATCCAAACGATCTAGCCAGGAATAGGAAGCAGGGAAGGAGTGAATAATCACATGCATGAAGCCATTCTTCCTGGCTAGACCCCTGTGGTGTGGGGATGGCTGGTTTAAGCAGCCACACCTGCCCTGGGTCAAGCTAATTAGACCTGGCTAGTTAGATAATTGGTTATTAATTAGATAATTGGCCAGGCTAATTGGACCCGGGAGCAGGAGTGGCTGCACCTGTGCGTAGTGAGGTAATCAGTGCGCACAGGTTAAATCTGCCATCCCCACTCACATGGGGAAGCGTCTGTCATGACAGTGTTTTAACATCTGCTCCTTGGCAGTGACATCTTGCCAAACCCTTGTAAATAAATGTGGACTATTTGAACATCTTCTCCCTGTGCCTCTGTGCTGGAGGGCCCCTTGGAAAGCCACTTCGGTGGCCTGTGGCAGGCGTGTTTGCCACAGTGGCGCCCAACGTGGGGCTGCTCCGGCACAGGAAAGAGGCACAGGAGGGCCAGCCAGGAAGCCCACTGGAGGAGGGGCAGCTGAGGTGTTCCCGACAGGGCTTCGGGCGGATCCTCCAGGCCAAAAACAGGGAGCGGGAGATGACCACGGAGGGGAAGGAAGCAATCCTCAGCTGGGACGCTGGGGAGCTGGACCTGGCCGGGAAGGCAGGTCAGCTACGGGCGGTGCACCAGAGGTGGTCGCGCCGTGAGCTGGACTTGGCCGGGAAGGCGGGTCAGCTACGGGCGGCGCACAAGCGGTGGCCGCGCCGTTTTGCTTCCTTTCTTGTCCGTTTGGTTGTTTTAGTTTGTTGTTTTGGCCTGGTTGGTTTGCCTGGAGCCCATGAGGGAGTAAACCTGCAGCAGTCTGCCAGCAGAGCCGACTGGCAGCCACCACAGCTACGAGGGTTCCTGGTCCCCAGCGCCACAAGGAAGCCAGCCCACCAGCCCACCAGCCCAGCCACCCCACCATAGCCCCTGGAACAGCCCAAGCCGGTGACACCCCCACCAGCCAGCCGAGCAGCCCAGGACTCCCTGCGCTCCGAGAGGGAGGAGGGGGGAGGGCTGCCTCATCGTCCGGGGGAGGATCACGACATGTACTGGACTGTTCCGGGGCCACCTGCCCCTGAAAAGATGTTTAGGGGAGTAAGAACGCTTGGATTTTTTTTTTTTTAAAAAGGAGGGAGTAGGCTTCGGCCAGGGATTCTCCCTGGCCTCAATTTGGCGTTGGGGGTATGTGGTGTGGGGATGGCTGGTTTAAGCAGCCACACCTGCCCTGGGTCAAGCTAATTAGACCTGGCTAGTTAGATAATTGGTTATTAATTAGATAATTGGCCAGGCTAATTGGACCCGGGAGCAGGAGTGGCTGCACCTGTGCGTAGTGAGGTAATCAGTGCGCACAGGTTAAATCTGCCATCCCCACTCACATGGGGAAGCGTCTGTCATGACAGTGTTTTAACATCTGCTCCTTGGCAGTGACATCTTGCCAAACCCTTGTAAATAAATGTGGACTATTTGAACATCTTCTCCCTGTGTCTCTGTGCTGGAGGGCCCCTTGGAAAGCCACTTCGGTGGCCTGTGGCAGGCGTGTTTGCCACAACCCCATTGTGTAGAGATTGTACTTAAGCTGTGCCCTTTCAAATGCAAGCTCTCCCCCGAAACTTAGGCGCCGAGAGCCACTGGAAAGCAACCCTGGGTGACTATAAATTATAATATGTGAAGAGTCATTGATCTAGCCAGGAAAAAGAATCAGGGAAGGAGTGAATTATCACATGCAAGAAGCCTTAATGAAGTGATGACATTTTATATGCAAACTAGCTACTGTGAGGTGGTATTTGGTAAATGGTAAATGGACTGCATTTATATAGCGCTTTTATCCAAAGCACTTTAAAATTGATGCCTCTCATTCACCAGAGCAATTAGGGGTTAGGTGTCTTGCTCAGGGACACTTCGACATGCCCAGGGTGGGGGATCGAACCGGCAACCCTCTGACTGGCAGACAACCGCTCTTACCTCCTGAGCTATGTCGCTATTTCTAGTTGTAATTTGTATTTGTCCTAATATTGTAGCTTGTTCTTCTCCCTAGTTGGGCTTGGCATAAGTTAGGTCAGAATAATGTTCACTGCGTGAACTGAACTGTGTTCTTGGCTATAAGTAGCTGTATGAAAATTAGTATTGTACCTTATTGAACCTGTGTTTTGTTGTTCAATTACCAAAATATGCACTTTTTGTACGTCGCTTTGGATAAAAGCATCTGCTAAATAAATGTAATGCAATGTACAAAATCAGTGTTGGAACAGACTATTACTACACCCTATGAAGCATTATTTGAACAATACTGCACTGCTGGAAGTAGTATATTGCTATCATAATGGCAAGAAAAAGGCAATTAACAAAGGAAGACAGACAGACCGTTATAACCTTGTGTAGGTCTTTCCTTTAGAGAAATTGCAAAGAAAGCCAAGGTGTCAGTGAGTACAGTTTCCTACACCATCGAAAAGCACTTGGAAACTGGAGGAAACTCTGATAGAAAGAGGTCCGGCAGACCCAAAGCCACAACAGAATCAGAAGACAAGTTTCTGAGAGTCAACAGCAATTTAAGATTTATTTAGACAGTGCTTTAAACATGGCCATGCTATTTTGTTTCAGTAAAATCTCTAATGAGAATGTGTTAATAGGTTCCTTTTTACCTGTTTTAGCTGGGGCTTTAATTAGTGGTGCACCCCCTAGGTGGCACGTTTGCGTTTGTGTGTTTCCCTCAAGCGCCAACAACTCGCCTGCATAGAGCTTGTAAGTGAAAACGTCACCAAGCCACTCCCCTCGTTTTCCCGCAAATTTGTCAATGGGAAAATGAATGGGGAAATTTTGAATAAGCAATATTTTTAGTTACAAGTCTGGAACCAGTTAGCTATTGGTATGCGGTACTCATGACATATATGACCC
This sequence comes from Anguilla anguilla, assembly GCF_013347855.1. Lineage (NCBI taxonomy): Eukaryota > Metazoa > Chordata > Actinopteri > Anguilliformes > Anguillidae > Anguilla > Anguilla anguilla. Next base: position 36,573,248 of record NC_049206.1, read on the forward strand.
ATAAAATATAATATCAGCAGCACGACTGACCCATGACAAGTACAAGGTACAACGTTGTGCACATTTCGTACGCTTAGGAACTACACAAACCGGTACTGCGCTCCCGACGCACGCTTATATTGTCACGACTCATGACAACATGCTTGCGCCCTTCTACTTCTAGTGTCGCTTCGATATCGTATTTCAATTTCAAATTACTGGAAATAACAGATTTGTTACTAATAAGTCATATATATTTTTATCACAACACAACAACAATATAGCTAGCCAGCATGGTTTTCGATAAATTACCGACAATATGTTTACTACTTAAACAATTTTATTAAAACATTTATTAATTAGAAATTGTCTATCTCTTGCCTACTGCACCTGTCTTGTCTAAGTGCACTGTGATTCTGATTTTCACAATGTGTGTATTCCTTTGTAAGTGTTGTGAGCAGACTGAAAGTCTATGTTACACTGAAGCCTTGCGAAACAAAGTATTGTTACATCGTGTACTGTACAGCATATGGTTCGTAATGACAAATAAACCTGACTTTGACAGCTAGCTAGCTACCTGCTGATCCAGCCCTTCATTAACGTTAACGTTAGCTAACCGAAACTTTATAAACGATATCTTTCATGCTGGCGCTGAAAGACCCGCTAATCTACTCTGGCTGTATATGACCTGCTCTACATGGTTGGATTTGGAATGATTTTCTCCCTTCTTAACATTATTGTCCTGACCATTGAAAAAATGCATTAAGCTAACCAGTGACACCACATTTGTCATGGGTATAGCTAGCTAGCCACCGGTGTTGGGTGCAGTTGGCCCTGTCTGCTGGCGGGTGGACGTGTATCCGTGCGACTGATTGATTTAGTGTAGTTCAGGACCACCAGCACATCGTAAATCGACATAAATCCGTTTTTTCCCTCCAGAGATTGAAATAAATATAACCAAGCACATGCTACGGTAGAGAATGACGGTCCCAAAAAAACGTGAGAAATCTTTTATTTTTAATCGCTATAGATATTTTACAATCAATGATTTTTAAAAAGTCAATAGGATTTTAACATTGGGCTGTGACGTCACGAACCAGACGCCCCCTGGAGGCAATTTGACTTACAAGCTCAATGGGGAAAGCCTGAAAAGAGGCCAATTTTCTGAGGAAATATAAAGTCAATAAATTTTTTACACAAGAAATGATGGTTTAACTAGTTAATCCCATCCCTTGTAATGTCTCCCCTGGGTCTGATTTTTTAAAAATAATTCTGCCAAAATTCCCAAATCAGGGTTAATTTCAGTGTGTGCAATGTGGCTTGTCCAACTACCGTATAACCATATAAGGATTTCCCCATCCTCGCAGCCAGGCAGAGTGCTTCAGCGGCAGGTGTGATGCTGTGTCGTATTCCGGTTAGCTAGCTACATACGATCTCCCCAATTTAAGTCCAAGGTCCAAAAATGTTGTGTGCTGCGTTCAACTGTACTAACCGCTATTTTAAGGATTCTTATCTCCAGTTCTTTCGGTTAATGCATTTGAGACATTTTCAGATAAGCAAGGTTCTATGTAAAAACGCGATTTCTGACCATTTCAGGGTTTCAGTTGATTTTCATAAAGTCTCGCCTTTTATAATTTGTATATGTTGTTGGTGAAATCAGATTTGTAAGAAGTTTTGAAGCTTCTTTAAGAAGACAAGCTAGGGGGCTTTACTTAGCTAGGGGGAGCAAGCTTAATGTCTTGCTATCGATCTATTTATAGCTAACTTGCTAGCTAGTTAACTTGTTATTTATCTGTTTAGCTATCTAGAGTTCTGTTATCTATCTGTCTATATAACTAGCTAGCTGGTAAGCTAGCTAGCTAGTGATCTATTTTATCTATTTTTCTATGTTAATATTTTAACGCTAAACGTATCTTGAACAATTAACTTTTTTGAAATGTTATAATTGCATTACATTACAGGCATTTGGCAGACGCTCTTATCCAGAGCGACGTACAACAAAGTGTATAACCATAACCAGGAACAAGTATGACGAAACCCCTAGAGAGAAGTACCGGTCCAAGTGCAGGGAACAACCGCATAGTTCAACTTGGACCCTGAAGATTAAACTGATTAATACTAACAACGAGAACGGCAACAACGCAGTCTATGGAAAAAATACAAGCAGTAGTTAAGATAGTTAATGCACCTAAGTCACCTACGAAACAGCTGCCTAGTTACAACCCTAAGCTTACAGTCATTTACAGGGGGGTAGGGAGGGATGGGGAGAGGTGCAGCCTGAAGAGGTGAGTCTTCAGTCGTGGGTCAGTGTCTCAGCTGTTCTGACCTCCACGGGGAGGTCATTCCACCATCGTGGGGCCAGAACAGACAGGAGACGGCTTCTGGAAGTGCAGGTGCGAAGAGGGGGAGGTGCTAGGCATCCTGAGGTAGCAGAACGGAGGGATCTGGCTGGCATGTAGGGTTTGAATATCTTGTGGAGGTATGCTGGGGCTGATCCCTTGACTGCCTGGTATGCTAGGACCAATGTTTTAAATTTGATGCGAGCTATAACAGGCAGCCAGTGGAGGGTAGTGAGCAGGGGAGTGTCTGGGGAGGTTGAAGACCAGACGAGCCGCAGCATTCTGAATGAGTTGCAGGGGTCTGGTGGCAGATGCCGGTAGTCCAGCCAGAAGAGAGTTGCAGTAGTCCAGGCGGGATAGAACCATTGCTTGGACCAGGAGCTGGGTTGAGTAGGTGGTGAGAAAGGGGCGGATTCTGCGGATGTTATATAGGAAAAATCTGCATGCCCGGCTTACTGCTGCAATGTTCTTGGAGAGGGACAGCCTGTTGTCCATCACCACTCCGAGATTCTTGGCACAGGGTGATGATGTCACTAAGGTGTCCCCTAGGGAAATGGAAAAGTCGAGGAGGGGAGAGGATAGAGCAGGAATAAAGATTAGCTCCGTCTTTCCCGGGTTGAGCTTCAGGTGGTGATTGTCCATCCAGCTCTGTATGTCCCTCAGGCAAGCGGAGATGCGGGCAGGGACCTGTGTGTCCGATGGGGAGAAGGAAAGAAAGAGTTGCATGTCATCGGCATAAGAGTGATAGGACAAGCCATGGGCAGATATTACAGGGCCAAGGGATCTGGTGTACAAGGAGAAGAGAAGGGGACCGAGGACTGAGCCCTGGGGAACTCCGGTGGCGAGGGGACGGGGTGGTGATACCTTACCCGCCCAGGCAACCTGGTAGGAACGGTCAGAGAGGTAAGACTCAATCCAGTCAAGGACTGTGCCGCAGATCCCTGTTGCTGCCAGGGAGGACAGTAGGATAGAGTGCTCCACAGTGTCAAATGCAGCGGAGAGGTCTAGAAGAATCAGGACAGAGGAGAGGGAGGCTGCTCGTGCGGCATGGAGTGACTCACTGACCGAGAGGAGTGCAGTCGAGTGGCCAGGCCTGAAGCCAGACTGGTGGGGATCAAGCAGGTTGTTGTGAGAGAAGAAAGCAGAGAGTTGGTTAGATGCAGCACGTTCAAGTGTTTTGGATAGGAAAGGGAGGAGAGATACCGGGCGGTAGTTCTGAATGACTGAAGGATCTAGTGTGGGTTTCTTCAGCAGCGGGGTGATGTGGGCCCTCTTGAAGGATGAGGGGAAACATCCAGAAGATAGGGAGGAGTTCACAAGGGAGGTGACAAAAGGGAGGATGTCAGGTGTGATTGCCTGGAGGAGAGATGAGGGGATAGGGTCGAGGGCGCAGGTGGTAGGGCGGTGGGTGAGCAGAAGCTGGGAAACTTCAGTCTGAGAGGAGAGAAAATGTGGAGAAACAGGGGGCGGAGGGCGCAGAGGGGGCGGAGGGGGCGGAGGGGGCAAAGGGGGCAAAGGACCTGCGGATGTCTGCAATCTTTTCGTCAAAGAATGCTGCAAAGTCATCTGCAGTGAAGGAAGACTGGGGTGGAGGAGGTGGCACGCTGAGGAGAGAAGAGAAAATAGAGAAAAGTTGACGAGGGTTAGAAATGGAGTTATGAATTTTAGTTTGGTAGAATTTTGCCTTAGCGGCAGTGACAGCAGAAGAGAATTCTGTCAGGAGAGACTGATAGGCTGAGAGGTCAGATGGGTCCCTGGATTTGGCCCACTTCCTCTCAGCAGCGCGGAGGCTGGCCCTGGAGGTGCGTAGGATGTCAGACATCCATGGACTGGGAGGGGATGAACGTGCTGGCCTAGGAATGAAGGGGCATAGGGAGTCGAGTGCTGAGGAGAGAGATGAGGTTAGGGTGGAGGATGCAGAGTTAGTGGGGAGCTTGGAAAATGATTGAAGAGTGGGGAGGGAAGCAGTCACTCTGGGAGCAAGAGAAGTGGGTGATAGGGAGCGGAGGTTACGGCGGACAGTGACAGTGGGGATGGGAGGAGGAGAGGGAGGATGTGGAGAGAGGGGGAGGGAGAAGGAGATGAAGTGATGGTCAGACGTATGCAGGGGGGTAACCGTAAGATTGGAGCTGGAGCTGGTCCTCAGGAAGATCAGGTCTAGGAGGTTGCCTGCCTTGTGGGTTGGGGGAGAGTGTTGTAGGGAGAGGTCGAAGGAGTGGAGTAGTGGTAGGAAGGCAGCAGACTGGGAGGCCTCTAGGTGGATGTTAAAATCTCCCAGGAGGATCAGCGGGGTGCCGTCCTCAGGGAAGGAGCTGAGCAAGGTGTCTAGCTCATCCAGGAAGCTTCCCAGGGGCCCCGGGGGACGATAAATAACAATAATATAGAGGTTAGCAGGGTAGGTGATAGAGACAGGATGGAATTCAAAAGTGGATATAGACAGGTCAGGGAGGGGGAGAACAGAGAATTTCCAGGTGGGGGAGATCAGTAGACCAGTACCACCACCACGGCCAGATCGCCAGGGGGTGTGGGAGAAGGAGTAGGAGGATGAGAGGGCAGCAGGAGTGGCAGAGTTGTCTGGTGTGATCCAGGTCTCTGTGAGGGCAAGGAACTGCATAGGAGGGAGGCATAGGCGGAGATGAAGTCTGCCTTGCGCGTAGCAGACTGGCAGTTCCATAGCCCCCCCTGTGACCGTGAAGTTCTCACAGGGGGTCAGCGGGGGGTAGCAGAGGTTAGAGGGGTTCCGTTGTCGAGGGGGGCCACGTCGCTGGAAGCGCCTTCTGAGGGGGAGAGCACAGACTGGAATGGGGAGCTGGCTCATAAACTAGGAGGGAGCGACGCAAGCGCTCCGAGTGTACCTAATTAGCAACTGAAAACCTGAGTCGCAATAATCGCAATCTAGCAATCTATCAATTCTAAGAATCAAAGTGGTAGATAGAAGCCTAACACAACCTAAAAACAAAGAAACCTAACACAACCTAAAAACAAAGAACAGTTTCCACACAGGGAAAAGTTTAAAATCTAACGCGGTATGTAATTAGTAAATGAACACAGATACTTATTCAACTCTAGCAGGACGGATTTCGGTGGTTCTACGCACCTGGACGAATTATACACTTACTTATGACAGTACTGTGGTTCTGTGGTTGCAAGGCCACGCTTGTTGTCCAGACGTGGGTATGTCTAATTACCATGTAAGGTAGTCGGGGTGGATTTTCCTGTAGTCGTGGACTCCACTCTTTCGCTCCACTGCGCTTGCGTTGGTTGCAACAGGCAATGGCTGCGCCCTAGTTTGGGCTTCATGCACCAGAGAGCATTAACCATAGCAATCAGTGGGTGACGTCCATATTTTTATACGGTCTATGGTTTCCCTTCAATGCATTGTGGATGCTGACATGGGTAAGATGTATTGTGAAGCTCTCTCCGTTTATTTTTAAGCTAACAAGTTTCTAAAGTTGTGCATTTTCGCAAATACTGTATAAATACAACGTTTACAGACATGTTTTAGAACTGTATGTGATGATTGTGCATTAAATGGTCATGTGTAAACAGTGATTTAACGGTAAGAAAAACAGAACAATCACTGGGTGCTCAAGTACAGAAATATCTACAAGCTCTGGAGATCAGGACGAACCAACAAGGTGCTCATTGAACAAAAGGGCAGAGATAACTCGAAGGGAGCAAAGAAGGGTGCCTCAGTGCAAAACGTATAAAACTGGGCTTACTTCAATGCAGTTTATTGTGTGATTTATTTAAGTGATTGTGGTAGGGTGGGCGTGGTTTTGCGTTGGCTGCAGAGAGAGAGAGTGGGCGGGGCGGCTCTTGGACTCTACGCCACAGCTGTTGGGGATTGCTAATCAGCACCGATGTTTAATTGTTTGATTGACTGACAATGTGCTGATTACCTTGACAGTGAGCCTGGGCGCTTAAAAGGCGGTCTACGGAGGCAGACGGCGGCTGGCTGGAGACGGAGGAAGTACGGAGCGAGAATCCGTTGCCTATTTGTGATTGTGTCAACCGAAAGCCGCGTGGCGGCCAAAAAATAAAAAAGACGCAGTTGCATTCTAAACAAGCTCGTCTCTCTCTCTTCTGTCATCCGAGCGGTGGCACTCACCTTGCCACAGTGATTTAACGGTTTTGGCGATCTCACCTCGTTAGCATATCTTTTGTGTTCTGTAGGGAGTGAGAGAGAGCTCATGCATGTGTGTACGTGTGCTAATGGTGCCCCATGCTACCTACTTTTGTGCAGTATAAAAGTCTTCAGATCCTCAAGTCCCTGTGTCCAATGTGGCTGACTACTGGTTGAGCTGTTAGACCGTCACTACCGAGTGAAGTCTGCTACATAAGCAAGTCTGTTTCAACAAGAAGAGTAGACTTTGAGCTGCAGGTTTGACAGGTCGAGTGGCAGTACGAAAACCATTGCTAAAATAGCTAAATAAGAAAAAGAGGCTTGCCTGAGCCTTGAAGCACCGGCAGTGGACTACCGAAGACTGTAAGAAGGTCTTATGGACCGATGAATCAAAATTTGAAATCTTTGGTTCATCACGCAGGGTTTTTGTATGGCGTCAAGTAGGTGAAAGGATGGTTCCTCAGTGTGTGACACCAACTGTCAAACATTAAGGAGGAAGCGTGATGGTCTGGGGCTATTTTTCTGGATCCAGAGTTGGCAACTTGCACAGAGTGACTGGCACCCTGAACCAAAAGGGCTACCACAGCATTTTCCAGCACCATGCATTACTCTCTGGTCAATGCCTAGTTGGTCAGGGGTTCATCCTACAGCAAGATAATAACCCAGAACATATCTCCAGGCTATGTCAGAACTATCTTAGAAGAAAAGAACAAGACGGTAGGCTTCAAATCATGGAATAGCCAGCACAGTCTCTGGACTTAAACCCCATCGAGCTGGTTTGGGTTGAACTGGACAGAAGGGTGAAAACAAAGCAACCTACAAGTGCAACACATCTGTGGGAACTTCTGCAACAGTGTTGGGTAGATCTTTCTGAACAATATTTGATTTCCATTGTAGAATGAGTGTATTCAGCTGTTATATCAAAAAATAAAAAAATAATAATAAATTGTGTTAAACAGAACGATTCCATGATTGATCTTTTTTTTAAAATCTCCAATTGTTTATTTGTTCGATGCTTTAATTTCAGAGTACATTGAGACAACTGCGTAAATTTCAATAAAACCTGGAAAAGTGGAGGTGTTCTAAAACATTACTGGTAGTGTATATGTGTGTTTTTTCATGTGCATATGTATTTGTGACTTTGAGTGCTTTGCCATTGCTGCTTGCGGGTATATTTATTAGGGGGCCAAGCGCCACAGGCGCTGGAACCATATTGTTTCCCCCAACTTTTATTATTAGGGGCCAAACATCAATGGGGCATAGGACCCTATTGTAATTGTTCACATTTTATGACTTTCTGCCATTGGAGTCAATGGCAGCACATAGAACCGCTTAGTGGATTTTTGTGAAAATTGGTACATTGATAGAGGACAGGCCAAGGTTATCCAGAAACTTAGTTTGGGGTCAGTTCATCAAATGTGTTGCAATGTTTACACATCGTATAGCCAGTGGGCTCTTTGTCAGTATTAGCATTAACATCACAATTGTTCCAAACATAGGACTTACCTGATGTTTTTAAAAATCTTAATTAGTTCTCCCTTATCTATTTGTTACTTGATTTTATCTATTGAGGCGCACAAGAGTGAGCGTTAGCCTGAAAACTGGCTACTCGGACTTAGACATACCTTCTTTGCACACGAAAACAAAAAGAGAACCAGAAAAAGTAGGTTCAGGGTTCGTACGGTCATGAAAAACCTGGAAAAGTCATTGAAATTTAAAATGCAATTTCCAGGCCCTGGAAAAGTTATGGAAAATAATATTTTTTGAAAAGTTTTGGAAAAGTAATGGAAATATAGCTAAAGTTGCATCAAATACAATTGCTAATTAATCCAATCATAAAAATAGTATGTATAGTAATAAAACGTAAATTGGCATGTAACCTTCGCGGTATTTTGGTGGTGTGAGAAGTTAATTCGGTCTGGCTCAGTCTGTTTACAGGCACGCCCAACAGGCACGCTTCTGCTAATGTAGCAGTTAGTAAACGTAGGCCCTACTGTGCCAACAATATGCCAGGGAAGTGCAGCTTCAATAATATATCAGGGCTCGAAATGAACTTTTTTACTTGGTAGCACTGGTGCTCCCAATTTCAAAAAGTTAGGAGCACCCACCAAAATGTAAGGAGCACCAACAATATGCAATAGATTTTTTATTGATAAAAAACGACAATATAACAGTACGGTTTACAAATAACAGTTAAACTGTCACACCTAAAATGTGTTGACTCTTCAAGGAATTGCGTGTTATGCATTCAAACGACAAAGCGCTTCTCGTCACATTAATACCGCTAATTAAATCAACCGCCAGTAAACTGCATCGGAGAAATTAGCTGTTTCAACCGGGTCGCTACACACAACACTACGTTAATGTTTCAAAAAAAATTCCGTAATCGTTCGCTTCAACTTTTCAGCTTTCGATAACGCTAATAAATTGAACATAAACTTTTGTCTTCAGGTAACATAAGTAAACGCATTAGCTCTCTGTGTCGCGTGACAGTGGAGTGCTGCAAAAGGGAGTGATTGAAAGCTAATATTAACCAATTAAAAATCAGCATTAAAGGTAAGAATGTCATGCTCACGATTGGTTAGAAGGGTCACCGTCAGCTCACAAGGCACATACTGAGTGTACTAACTAGCGAATGTACAGAGGAAGAGACGTTCGACTGAAAAAAGAAAAAAAAAAGATTGCACCAGAACAATTATTTGCACTCGCACAAATGCTCCCAATTATATTTCGAAGTCGCACAGATTAAATTTTGGGAGCATATGCGACCAAAATGGTCGCAATTTCGAGCCCTGTTTGAGACATTGACAAAAATGTTAAACTATTCAAATTAAAATATGAAAGAATGTATCTAAGTGTGTCTGTCTGGTGTTTATTTGTTTTAAAGAGGCACCATATGTTTCAGATGCAGACCTAATTTTACTTAGTGTTACAATAAATAATTTTAAATTGTCCCGCTGAGATAAAGTCATTTGTTTTGGTCATGAAAATTCAGTTAAAGGTTGTGGAAAAGTCATGGAAAAGTCATTGAAAACCACTGGTGAAAAAGTGTATGAACCCTGTAGGTTAGATAAGAAAAGCCTGCAGCCCTCCACTGTTTATACATATATAGGCTGCTGTGAAAGATGAAGTGCATAGCCCAAAAATTTAATCGAATACATAGCCCTAAAATTCAATTCGCTAAAAAATACACCGAGCCTGGCTCAAGCCCAATGTCTATATTATAAATTGAGGCCAAACCTGGCCTGAAGCTTTTGACAGGGCTTGGTTCGGGTTGCACGCCTCTATGTAGAAGCCATTATGTCTGTCATATTGGATTTTCTGCCATTTTGAATTTCTTTTCCAAATATCATACTTCTCACCATTCTCCTGAAATCACAAGACAGGGGCAAAAAAGTAAATCTATCGCTGTTTACCATGGCAGCACATTCAACACAAGCAATATCGGAATTCTGTCCTCAAGTTTCTTCTTACTGTGAAGAGTGGCTGACCCACCAGTGTAGAAATGTGTTACCACGGTGACAAACTTTACATATTTGGTCGTCTTTCCAGATAAAACTGAATAAGAGTGAGTCGACAGAATGATGTATTTTGGGATCAACATACAGAGCTAACGCAGGGAATACCTCAAAAAGACCCTCAGCCTTGGAGAGCAAAATATGTTCCTGTAAAGTGAGATCCCTTTGTAGCCAGCAGCTAAAGACATTTTTTCACTTTCTGGATCTTTGAATTGAAGTTATGAGCCAACCTATCAGAGGATGAATATCATATTAAAATACCACTACAGTTGAGGCCAACGATTTACATACACCTAGGCTAAAGACATTCAAACTCAGTTTTTCACAACTCCACACATTCCATGTACATTGCATTTCCTGTATCAAGTCAATTAGGGTATCTACTTTATTTCCATAAGTGGTCATTTCAAAATAATAGCTAAGAGGCAGATTTATTTCAGCTTTTATGTACTATATCAGATTTTCAGTGGGTCAAAAGTTTACATACACTTTGTTAGTATTTGGTGGCATTTCCTTTTAATTGCTTAACTTGAATCAAATACTTGGGGTATCCTCCCACACGCTTCTCACAATACTTTGCTGGAATTTTTGCCCATTTCTCCTGACATAACTGGTGTAACTCAGTCAGGTTGTGGGCCTCCTTCCTCAGACACGCTTTTTCAGTTCAGTCCACAAATTTTCTATGGGATTCAGGTCAGGGCTTTGTGATGGCCACTCCAATACTTTCATTTCGTTGTCTTTAAGCCATTTAGTTACAACTTTGGAGGTGTGCTTAGGATCATTGTCCTGCTGGAAGACCCAGTTGCAACCAAGTTTTAACTTTTTAACTGACGTCTTGAGGTGTTGCTTCAGTATTTCTAGATAATCCTCCTTCTTCATGATGCGTTATATTTTCTTAAGTGCACCAGTCCTTTTTCCAGCAAAACACCCCCACAACATGATGCTGTCACCCCCATGCTTCACAGTTGGGTGGTGTTCTAGGGATTAAAAGCCTCACCATTTTTCCTCCATACATAGCACTGATCATTATGGCCGAACAGTTCAATTTTTATTTAATCTGACCAGAGAACACTCCTCCAAAAGGCTTGGTCTTCATCCTGGTGATCACCTGCAAACTTAATTCTGGCTTTTTTATGCCAGTCTTGGAGTAGGGGCTTCTTTTTTGCAGGACAGCCTTTCAGGCCATGGCGATGGAGGATTCTCTGAATGGTGGATGTAGATACTTTGGTACCTGATGCATCCAACTCTTTCACCAGTTCCTTTATTGTTGTCTTGGGGTTAATTTGAACCTTTCAAACCAAAGTTTGTTCCGCCTTGGGAGTTAATTTGTCCCTCCTTCCTGAACGATGTAGTGTCTGTGTGGTCCCAAGATTTTTATATTTGCACACAATTGTTTGTACAGGTGCTTGTGGTACCTTCAGTTGTCTGGAAATTGGTCCTAAGGAGGAACTGGTCTTGTGGAGGTCCACAATTTATTTTCTGAGGTCATGGCTGAGTTGCTTGGATTTTCCCATGGTATCAAGGGAAAAAAAGCAAAAAAACAAGTGGCTCTAAAGGTAGGCCCTTAAATTCAACCACAGGTGGCAATTAACTTCCAATTAACTCCTAATTATGATAATTGGCCAATCGGAAGCTTCTAAAAAGTCATTACATCAACTTCTGAAATCTTCTAGACTGTTTAAAGAAACAGTACACTTGGTGTATGTAAACTTTTGACCCACTGGAATTCTGATATAAAGCTGAATTAAAGCTGAAATAAATCTGTTTCTAATCGATTGTTGTAAAATGACCTCTGATGTGAACAGAGTAGATGCCCTAATTGAGCCAGAGGGGCGCATGCGCACGCAGTGACCGGCAGCAGTGGCGTGGTGTCCATTTGTTTGTTCAGTTTACATCCTGTTTATTAAGTTATTTATCGTTTTTTAAACTTGTTTCTTTTTTGCCATTGTTTATCATCGTTGGTCGACTGCAGTGCTGTAAAATCATGTTATTGTTCAGTAACATGGAGTGGACTGCTGTGTTTATACTGGCGGTGTTGTGGTCGACGTCTCACCTAACTGAAGGTTGGCACGTTGACTCTCAATTTAACAAGATCCATTACACCAGAGACTTTCTGCTAAAACTTAACAACCCTACGAACACAAAACTACCTTCGGACCTAACTTTCCCAGACCTTGATGAATTTGACTGCGACTACGGTAAAATGGGTTTTACCAGCACACTCCACCGAAAAATAATGAAGCGGGGTAGGAGAGGAGGAGTACGAGAACGAGCGAGGCGGCAACCCTTGTCTCGTATTCCCCTGCCCTCTATTATCTTGCTAACGTAACAAAACCGACAAACTCCAAGCCCATGTTCGCTACCAACACGAGTTTAAAGAAGCCTGTATTCTGGCTTTGACAGAAACGTGGCTTGGAGATAAGGACTCGGACTGTGAGCTGGTGATAGACGGGTTTGGTGCGCCTCTATGCACGGACCGGGAGGCTGCGATCACCGGTAAATCGCGCAGAGGAGGTGTATGCCTTTATATAAATGAACGCTGGTGCAAAACCGCCCTATTAACCCTCCTGTTCTGTTCATTTTTTAGGTACAGCAAAAATGTTCCCGGGTGATATAAACATACAGGGGGGGTTTGCAAATACATGAAATGAACCATTTTCATTTAGAATGTTGATTACACTAATTAAGGCCAGTAGAAGAAGTTTCATACTGAAAAAATAATTTTAAGTATTTTTCCTAGATTTTCAAACTTTAAAAAGGGTCAATTTGACCCGCAACATAACAGGAGGGTTAAGAGAGAGACTGTGCACCAAGGATATTGAACTGCTTTCTGTTTCCATGCGTCCATTCTACCTGCCTCTGGAATTTCCACAGATTTTTGTGACTGTGGTCTATATTCACCCAAAGGCAAACGAAAGCATCTCCTCTGAACTGATCCTACAGACTGTGCAGAAACTACAGTTGCTGTCCCCCGATGCTCCTAATTTAATTCTGGGCGACTTCAACCACTGTTCGCTGGACAAAACTCTCAGGAGCTTTTACAAATATGTGTCTTGCCCCACCAGAAATGGCAAGATACTAGACCAGTGTTATGGCTCAATTAAAGGAGCTTACAAATCCATCCTACTCTCCCCGCTGGCCAGAGGGGGAAAGTGTTCACCAGAAAGGTGAAACTCTGGTCGGAGGAGGCAACCCTGACGCTGCCAGGCTGTCTGGACTGCACGGCATGGGAGGAGTTCATCGAATCATCTCGGGGCATTAACGAACCCATCAGCTCATGGGTATCAAATTGCGAGGACATTGTTATCCCTGAAAAGGTAGTTAAGATCTACCCGAACAGTAAACCCTGGGTGAGTAAACAACTTAAAGTGTTATTAAACAAGAAAAAATGTGCATTTAAGCAAGGTAATTTCTCTGAGATAAATGTTTTACAAAAAGAGATTAAATGTGAAATTAAGAGGGCTAAATTGGGCTACAAACAAAAGGTTGAATACAAACTGAACAAGAACAGTTTAGGCTCAGCCTGGGACAGTGTCAGGACCATGGTTGGGTTAAATGACAAAATAAAGAAAAGGGTGGCTTTAGAAGGCTTTCCATCAGATCTGGCTCTGGCTCATGAGTTTATTATGTTTTATTCAAGATTTGATGTGCATGATTTTAGCAACGAAACTGCTGTTTTAAAACACAACCTACTGAACTCTAGTCAATCTGTCTCTTCCTTTTCTGTACACAGTGTTGTGAATACTTTTAAACACTGTAAAGCCAGAACTAGCCCTGGCCCTGATAACATTGGTAGCCGTATGCTGTCCCGCTGTGCTGATCAAATAGGCTCTATTTTTTATTATATTTTGAATATGTCATTCTGTCAGCAAACGGTCCCTGAACTATGGAAACAATCTACAATAGTTCCCATTGCAAAAAATAGCCACCCTAAGACTCTGAATGACTACAGGCCTGTAGCCTTGACCTCACTAGTTATGAAATCATTTGAAAAGTTGATTAAAAAGGAACTTCTGGATAGGACGGAGCATCATCCCGACCCGTTACAGTTTGCATATCGAACCAACAGGGGGGTCCAGGATGCAACTATAAATCTGCTCAACTTCATCTATAAGCACTTAGAGGGTAGTAAGAACCATGCCAGACTGTTGTTCGTGGACTTCTCATCAGCTTTTAACACCATACAGCCTCATCTGCTGGTGCAGAAGCTTGCTGAGCGTTTTGGGTTGGGCACTAACATTGTTGGCTGGATCTTGGACTTCCTCACCAACAGATCTCAGAGAGTCAGAGTGAATGGACATTTCCCTGGACTAACTTTTACATCAACTGGCTCTCCCCAGGGCTGTGTCCTCTGTCCTCTCCTATATATCCTGTACACTAATGACTGCCGCAGTGAGTTTGAAAACCATCACATTGTGAAGTTTGCAGATGATACGGTATAGTGAGCCTGATGAAAGAGGAGGAAATGTCTCATGGGCCAGTCACAGATTATTTTTTAAGATGGTGTCAAGAAGCCTTTTTAGAATTAAATGTGACAAAGACCAAGGATATGTGTATTGATTTTAGACGTCATCACTCCAACCCTGTCAACACGAAAATTAATGGTCAGGATGTAGAGATTGTTGAGTCATATAAGTACTTGGGCATCATAATTGATAATAAGCTGAGCTTGGATTGTAACACCAATATGTTGTGTAAAAAAAGCCAGCAGCACCTTTTCTGTCTGAGGAAGCTGGCTAAGTTCAATGTTGACAGGTCCCTGATGACTTTGTTTTACAGATCTTTTATTGAATCGATTTTTACTTTTTCTTTAATCTGTTGGTATGCTTCTCTTAATTTAAAACAGAAAAATGCATTACCAAAGGTGATCAAGGTCTGTAGCAGTATCACGGGTACTCAACAGAAAAGTCTGTCTGATTTGTATAACAAACAGTTGTTAAAGAAAGCAGAATCCATCCTGTCTGACAGCACCCACCCCCTGCACCTAGAGTTTCAGACCTTACCTTCGGATTTCCGCTTCAAATACCCATTAGCCAAAACCAACAGGTACAAACACTCCTTCATTCTGTCAGCCGTTTCACTGCTGAACTCCAGTAGAAAAAGGTAATACCAGCTGACCACCCAACCAGGCTTGATAATGTTATGCACTTTATGTTTTTACTTGTATTCTATGTTTTTACTTTTTATTATATGTTGTATTTAATTGCCTAGGTACTGTTTCACTGCTGCACAACCAATTGTCCCACTGGGGACAAATAAAGTTCTACTTGACTTGACTTGACTTCCCAAAAAAAAAGTATAGTAACATGAAATGTGCAGAAAACTAAGTTTGAATATCTTTAGACTAGGTGTATGTAAACTTTCGGCCTCAACTGTATATCTAACCTTTTTTTTTTTTTTTTTTTTACCTTTTTCACCTTTAAAGCGTAAATCAGAATTGTAGACTGTCATAATTTTTACTCTTATTTTGATTTATTTTAAGGTCTGATACTTCATACTTCTATGACCTCCAGGGTACTGGAAACCTGATCCTTATCCTTAATAAAGAGTTTTGTAAAAATGTACTACACAGTGCAGCTGTAATGGGTAAGGTTGCAGGTTCAATTCCCTGCTAGGACACTGCCGTTGTACTCTTGTGCAAGGTACTTAACCTGCATTGCTCCAGTATATATCCAGCAAAATAATTGGATACAATGTAAATGCTATGTAAAAAAGTTTTGTAAGTCGCTCTGCTGTCAGTCAGGGAGTTTTTCCTTGCCACTGTTGCCCTAGGCTTACTCTTTGGGGGCCGGTTCTCTGTAAAGCTGCTTTGTGACAAAGCTCCTTTGTTAAAAGCGCTATACAAATAAAATTGAATTGAATTGAAGAGCTTCTGCTAAATGCCTGTAAGGTAATGTAATGTAATACCTTGTAAATTAGTGCAATGTACAACATGAATGTGAAGAAGCTGTGCTACTAACAAAAAAACCAAAACAAAAAAAAAGCCACAATTGGGAAGCCTTGCCTAATGCCTCGATTGATATCAAAATGAGAGGTGCACATTGCCAGGGAAACCTAGTTATTAATGTTTCTGTAGAAAGTCTAAATCACATTTTAAAAATTAGGACCAAAGCCAAAGTGATGGAGTGCCGTAAGTAAGAAGCCATGGTCAACCCTGTCAAAGGCTTTGTAAAAGTAAAAAAATAAAATAATAATAATGCTCCGTCATCAATGAAATAAGAATAATCCAGGGTATCTAGTACAAGATGTTTGTAATTAGCAATATGTGTACTTCTCATGAATCCCGAATGTGTAGTAGAAATTTAATTTAAGCAGATTTTTAATCTCTTAGCATAAAGAGAGGCACGTGACTAGGGGTAGACACGAAACAGAATCTCGCTACGGTGTGTTGACTGTCTGGTGCCCAGGTAGGAGATCTCCTGGAGCGTGCGGACAAGCTCTTGGCCAGAGCGGGGAGGGATCCAGTGGTCATGGTTCACGTAGGAACCAATGACATAGGTAAGGGTAGGTTTGAGGTTCTGCAGGACACATTTGTGGAGCTAGCACAAAATATTAGGAGCAGAACTGTGTAAGTAGAGGAAAGCAAAGTTTTATTTGGAGGTTTAATTGGAGGTTTAACATGTGGCTACAAACTGGGAAACTGGGACTACCCCTGGGGCAAGCGCAGTGGGCTGCACCTGAACCGGAAGAGTACTGCTGCACTGGGCCAGCGTATGCTTAAGGTAGCACCAGCTTTTTTAAACTAGGGACTTAGGGGGCAGAAAGGTCAGAAAGTGAAAAGGGTAGGAAAGTGCAGACTGCCAGTATGGAAGCTGTCAGGGCTTCCTATAATAGTGTGAACACTAATTAAGTCTTTTTAAAGCAAAGTTGTAGTAAGGGTGGCTTGGGACGGTGGGGAGTGAGGGAATGGGAGAGGATGTGTAGAAGTAATAATCTGAAATGTCTTTGTTTAAATTATATAAAAATACTCAAGTTCCATTTTTGGAACTTGAGGCTGCTATGAATAGTGGGGACTATGACATAGTTGGGATTTGAGAGACATGGCTTTGGGAGGAGGATGGGGATGAATATAATATAGAGGGCTACAAGCTCATTAGGAAGGATAGATCCAGTAAGAGAGGTGGGGGTGTAACTCTCTCTGTAAAAGAAAATTTTAATGTTCAGAAAATTCCAGAAATTGACCAGCTCGTGCCTAGTGAAGATATTTGGATAAAGCTCACAGGGGAACATGAAAAGGGCCTTATGGTAGGCGTGTGTTAACGGCCACCAGCTTCAGACAGTAGTATGAATTCAGCACTCTTTGGAAAGTAAAACAAGCTTGTCAGGATTGTGATACTATTATTATGGGTGACTTCAGTTACCCTGATATTAATTGGGAAATGGTGACAGGACAAGGAAAAGGTTTTTCAGATGTTATAAATGATATAGTGGTCCTTTTTTGGCACAGTATATGAATCTCCAAAAAGGAATATAAATCAATTCTGGATCTGGTGCTATGTAATGATCCAGACAGAATTTGTTGCATGGATGTAATTGAGCCACTTGGGACTAGTGATCATTCTGCAGTTAGATTTGATGTATTATGGCAAATTAACGAGGCCTCCTCTATACCCAGAATCATTCATTTTAGACGAGCCAATTTCAACAAGATGCAAGAAAATGTAAGTAATATTGACTGGGTGAAACTTCTTAACTGCAAGACTGTGAATGAAAAGTGGGGCAGGTTCAAAAGGGTTATTCTTGAGGCGCAATGTAAATTTATTCCAAAGGTAAGGAAAAGTAAATTGAAGAAACACTCCCCCACAGTGGATGAACTTGAGAAAAATTTGAGAATTTGAGAAAAAAAAACTGTAGAAGGTATATAAAAATTACAGTACTGGGAGTAATAAGGCTGAATGTTGTAATATGCATGCTAAGGTTAAAAAAGAACTACAGGAAGCCAAGACGGTCTTTTAAAGGCAACTTTCCCAAGATGCAAAAAGTAATCCTAAGCATTTCTTTCAATACTGTTGTAGGAAGAGGAAAGTCAAAAAGGATATCTTTCTAAGAATAAAGATACTCCAGACCTTTTGAGGCTTGCCCCTTAGGGTATTGTTTATTGTTTATTAGGATCCCCATTAGCTAATGCCATGACGTCAGCTAGTCTTCCTGGGGTCCGACACAGGTTCCTGGGGTCCGACACAGGGTAGGTTCACACCAGCCTTGTTTCACCCTTTTGAATGGAACCCTGGAGCATTTAGCTCCTTGGTTTGGATCATTTGGGGTGGTGTGAACACCTTAATCAAACCCTGGTGTGGACCAAACAGCCACTCTCTGGACTGCCTCAAAGAGGATGTCTGGGGCCACTTCCAAGTGAACTCTGGAGTGGTTCATTTCTGGCGAGAACACCATTTGAACCAATTGCAGGAAGTGTACTTACACATCATATTATTGGTTAAAAACAACATCTTCACTTCCTGTATTAGTGACTGGTGACACTAGCACTGCATAGCTAGCTATCACTGTTGGAAGGGGGGAGACAAGGGGATTATTTCAATCGCTTATTGGCCCAGTCCCAATTCACCTCCACCTAGGCACTAACACTCATTTTGCACGTTCGCAAGAGTAGCCATCTTGTACAAGGAGTGTCCCAGAACTGAGTGAGCCAAATTTATCAAATTACAGTTTATGGTTAATAATTTGATTAATTTGGCAAAAAGTTTTATCCACATATGTAGATTTCTAAAAACCACACCGCTTGTTTTTGGTTCTTGAGAAATGATTGTCATTCTATTTTCAACCATTGACGTTTATGAAAAATAAGCAAGCAGAAAGATTAAAATGTATATTTGTCCTCTATAATATACGTATAATTTTATTGTGGAAATGTCATGGTTTTGGCTGATACCACCATTTCTTTTCCTTCTGCGCCTTTTCTTCAGTTATTACGGCCATTGGTTTTTCATGCGCCTTTTCTTCAGTTATTACGGCCATTGAGTTGATTGAATTATACACGTGCAAATTTCCTTTTACAATTTGCACCTGTTGGCGTTCTATTTAAACCCCGAGCAAGCCGATAAGCTTTGCTTTAGTGTCACTTACGTTGCACGAGACGGTAATCTGTCAAGCGAGGTAAAGGTAAAGGTAAAAGGTAAAAGGTAAAAGGTATAGGATTGAGAATTGCGATATTGGATTGTTGTGGCTATAAAATTAGCACAACAGTCTTTAGCTTATTAGGTTGTTGGCAACAAGTTAGTGCCGCAACCTAAACTCAGAATTCTTTCTTTAGGGTGTTACTTTTTCAGCCTCGGTTCGAGGTCTGTTTTCTTTGAGTTGCTCCGTTTTCTGCTCCGGCAGTTTTGTTTTATTTTCAGAAAGTTCATACTCCTTAAGCTTTAGTTTTTTTTTACCCAGTACGTGGGTTGCGTAGAGCTTTTCTTTGGGATACTCTCCCTTAGGAGTATTTTCCTTTCCGTTATTTTTCCGCTGTCCTCGTCTCTTGAGACTTTGTGGTTATTCTACCTCTGGTGAATAGCTTAAAGAACCCCCTGTTCAGTCGCGGTTGGTCTCCCAAAACCCCCACTCCATCACAGGAAAATTGTTGGTAAACATCTAGGACCCGTGTGTGATATTTGTTTATTTACTTGTTTTTTTTTATTGTTTTGTTTTTTGTTTCTTCTTATTGGTACTTTTTTGTTGCATAGTTTGGCTGTAC
Source organism: Anguilla anguilla (assembly GCF_013347855.1). NCBI lineage: Eukaryota > Metazoa > Chordata > Actinopteri > Anguilliformes > Anguillidae > Anguilla > Anguilla anguilla. The sequence goes on from NC_049206.1 coordinate 36,592,904, forward strand.
GTATGTACATGTTTTATAGTGGAATATGCATATTTGTTTATATTTTTTAAATGAGAAGAAAATACATTTTTACCTCCTCGCTTCCTTTCCTTGTGTCTTAGCTCCTAGCTCCTATTGGAGGACACAAGGAAAGTACGCCGAGGACGGGAATCAAAGGGCTTGTTCGAGTATACATCATCAGCAGTGGACTTGCCTGCCTTAGGAAAAAATTACAGAATTTCGACAGAGGATGGATTCTCTGAATTATGGATTCGAAGTCTTAAAAGGAACCTCTGAGAAGAAAGACAACGTACAACTCCTGGACAAAATCCATGATTCGGAGGCATAATAAAGGCGATGGAATCTGAAGATACTTGGTATTCCTGAGAATGGGGAGATGACTGTAGTTGATTTGTTCTCTAGAGCCATTCCTGGAATTGTAAACTCCTCTTACTCCTCTTAAAAACACCTGAAAATAAATTGAGAAGAATTAATTTTTTATCTTAACCCCTTAGCGCACATGCCAAATCTTCCCAATCCTTGTCCATTTAGGGGGTACCCTATTTAAAGCCTTATAACTCCAGATGTGAACACCACAGAGACTTGAAAAATGGCTTAAATGAAGCAAGACATTTGTACAATTTATAATGCTAACGCAGATTATTTCTTCCAAAATTATGAATATAAACTAAAGTGCCACAAATGCAATTGTCTAGACAAAAAATCAATTAATTTGCACTTTTTTAGTTTGCAATGAAATACTGAGAGATTGCATAGACTATATACTGCAGGTTAAACTATACATGTGCTGGATCAAAAACGTCTTGACCACAAGTTCATAAAATCTAAAGGTGGATATGTAGAACTACTATAGATTTATGAGGCAAAAACTAAGCAGTGTACCCAGCATCTCCAAATCTATCCAAAATGTCTAAATTATGCATTGCTGTAAATCACAACATATTCACGTATTTCACTGCAAATCAACTGTTTTGTCTCAAGAAACTCGCTGTTGCATCATTTTCAAGTGGTAATTACAAGCTTTCCGTCAGTACAGTGGTCTAAAATATCTAGGGGTCGAGAAACATATCCAAAATCTCTCCAAAAATGAATAAAATGCATTTTGTCCATTATAAAGCATATAAATGAGCACCTTATGAAGGTTTAAGATGGAACATTGCTATCAGATTAAAAAATAATGCAAATATATTGTCACACAATGCGGTACAGTACCTAAATGTGTATTTTAACTCTTGTATGTATTTCTATACTCTGTACTCTTATGTTTTCTTGTATGGGGATGGGACGACATGAAAATAATTTTCAACCGTCTACCACGTTTTGGCAGTGTTCCAACTCTCACGCCATCACTGTTGCATGCTTCACAAAAACTATTACACTCCTAACTAACGCTTACACATTAGTGTGAAATATCGTACATTATATAATACCACTAACCTATTTAAAGACACTCAATTTCAAAAATAACGTATATAACCGAAGTATTTTGAGCAGTAATACTTACATAGCAATAATGAAATCTTATGTTCAGTAGATGGAGACAGAGACGGTAAATAAATTATACTGTTCTATTCGCTTCTGTTTTGCTCCAGAAAACGATGTCAGCTAGGTCTATCAGCAAACATATGGCTTCGCTATGCCCAGAAGTCCTCAATAATAATAGTATTTTCTGGGAAATTACGAAAAATCGTTGACCACATTTCGTTAGGAGCAACGTCTTTTACTGCTACCACAGAGTGAATGCGTAAGTGAATGCGATGATGAGAGAATTTTCGCTATTCCAAAAGCAAATTTTAGACATGTTATCAGGGCCGGATTAAGAACACAAAGGGCCCTGGGGCTACATCTAATCAAAGGGCCCCCTCAAAATTATCACGCAATATTTTCAGGCTCTCTCAGGACTTGGCTTTCTAAACGGAAAACAAAGTGGCTCGGACCGAGCCATACACTATTCCAGCCAATCAAGACATTACTTCAGCAGCACGAAAGGGAGGAGTGTAATTTGATTGGCTGTTGAGCTCTTATTATTATCAATAATAAGAGCTCTTAAAATGATCAACAACCTTTTGCCAGAATCGAGGACTACCTTTAATCTGAGTTGAAAACACAACAATATTAAGAAAGATGAGTAGGCATGATTAATTAGTGAACAATTTATTTTGTGGAAACAATTATTTCTAACCTGAGACAAGGACGACATCAAGGCTAAATGTACAAGAAACCACGGCACAAATATAACAAAGAAGGCTATATGACTATACAACACAAATTAAATGCTAGGTCCTCACAGATAACATAGCACGTGTGTAGCAGCCAATAATGTAATAACTACCGTTAATGTAATAACTGCCAATAACGTAATAGTTTTTCCGTTCTTAACGTAAGAAAAGTCGATAATGTAATAACTGACCAATAACGTAAACATTTTCTGAACCAATAACGCAATAACTTTTTGCATATAATGTAATAAGTTATCACATTATTGGCTGGTTATTACATTATTAGCTGTGTTTTTTTTAAATCATAAAAAATGTAATAACAGGAGCCGATAATGTAATAATATACTTATATCGCTTTAAGTTTTATTTATTGGCTATAAAGTGTCACACTTCCATGACACTTACTCTTGTTTCCTCTTTAAAATAGCTGCTCAAAAACCTGACCACACGCGTGCGCACGCACACACACACACACACACACCTACTCTCTCTCTAGGAATTATGACTATTTATTTGTTTGTGGTGCTTGGTTAGACTTATCTCCAGCCCTGCCTTCTACTCCTTAACCATTTGTGACAGGTGCTGGTGTTTTGGTCCTCAAGTAGGGCAAGGTCATTTTTCAGTTTTTTACAGATTATGAAAGTGCAGATTATAAGCTTTCAAATGACGTGTCATACATTGAAATCTGAAAATAGTTGAAGAAGATATGCTTATTTGAATGTTGGTACTCCTAAAATCAAGTAGCAGAGAAAATCCCCTTGAAAGATCTTGAACTTTTCACACTTCTCACAGGGAGATAATGGGTGGGAACAATAGCTAGTTAACTCCACCCCAACCACTCCCCCGCTAGAGTACCTGTAAATCCTTGCCCATTTAGGGGTTACCCTATTTAAAGCTTTATAACTCCAGATGTGAACACCACAGAGACTAGAAAAATGTCTTAAATGAAGCAATACATTTGTACAATTTATAATACTAGCTTAGATTACTTTATATTCATAATTTTGTAAGAAATAACAAATGCAATTGTCAAGGCAAAACATCTAAAATGAATTTGCTCCTTTTTTAGTTCGCAATGAAATACTGTGAGATTGCAGGTTAAAGTATACATGTCCTGGATCAAAAACTTCTTGACCACAAGTTCATAAAATCTAAGGGTGGATATGTAGAACTACTAAAGATCTATGAAGCAAAAACTAAGCAGTGTACCCAGCATCTCCAAATCTACCCAAAATGTCTAAATTATTAACACTGGTCTAAAATAGCTAAGGGTCCAGAAACAAATCCAAAATCTCTCCAAAAAGGAATATAATCCTTTTTGTCCATTGTAAAGCATATGAGCCCCTTATGAAGGTTTAAGATGAAACATAGATATAATTTAAACATTACATAATACCACTAACCTATTTAAAGACACTCGATTTCTAAAATAACGTAGATAACCGAAATATTTTGAGCAGTAATACTTACATAGCAATGATGAAATCTTATCTATGTTCAGTAGATGGAGATACAGACAGTAAATCAATGACAGTTCTATCCGCTTCTGTTTTGCTCCAGAAAACGATGTCAGATAGGTCTATCAGCAAACATATGGCTTAGCTATGCCCAGAAGTCCTCAATAATAATGGTATTTTCCAAGGAATTACGAAAAATCATTGACGTTTCGTTAGGTGCAACGTCTTTTAATGCTACCATATATAGAGCGAATGCCATGGTAAGAAAATGTTCGGTTACGCTAACCTATAAAACGCTATTCCAAAAGCAAAATTAGACATGTTATACATCGTTAGAAAGCTTATACTCTCACCTACTGATTGAGCGTCAGCCATTGTAGCAACCTCACAGAGTAAACTAACATAGGCTACTACCACACGGCTTTATTTATGGGCGGTGGCTTGACCGAAACAAAGTGACAATAGCCAACGAAATCAAACATGCTAATTAAACTGCACCCCCATCACGCCTCCAAAACCCGGCTGTAAGAATCACTAAAACAAGCCGACTTTGCTGACAAATTATAAGTATTTAGTGACCCTAAAAATGTTGTTTATTCTATTGAGTGACTTCTTCAACACTTTAACTTTCGTAATATGAAAAAAAGGAAAACAGTAAAAAAAAAATTAAAAAACCTTTTTTGCCTCCTAGCGCGATTTCAAGATTTGCGACTTGCGGACCTTTTCTCCAGCACCCGTCACATTTGAGTACCAAATGAAGTGCGAGCAACGTTTGCAAACACAGACAATTACTCTTATGTCATATAATATGAACTCTATACCTCTTTGAAGATGCTTTGTCCACGAATACAAAGACCACCATTTCTTTTCATGAAAAATGTCATTGTTAATTAAATGTATTTAAATAACTTTTTCGAGCAAACTGTTTCAACCACACTATTATAGCTATTCAGCACTCTCTCTCTCTATGTATATATACCAGACCTGACTCCTGAAGGGTACATGAAAATGTATGACCAAATCAGAATCCTTGCCCTATTGACATCCCTGGCTATTTCAATACAGTCATGACAAGCTCAACAGAGAGTCTAAAACCGAAGCAAATGATATCTATAGTTCATTCTTTTTTTATTTTTGCCATTTTCTCCAATTTTAGTCATTATACCAATTCTCTGTGTGTATCACGGTCCTGGTCGATGCGCTATCCTCTGGTCTGGGGAGGGTGTAGACTACCACATGCCTCTGATACATGTAGAGTCGCCAACTGCTTCTTTTCACCTGACAGTGAGGCAGAGGTGGGAGTAAGTCACACTTGTGCAAGTCTCAAGTCTTAACCTTCAAGTCTCAAGCAAGTCCCATGCCACTGTGTTTAGACTTAAGCAAGTCAAGTCGAGTCACTAGTAAACGTCAAGCAAGACAAGTCAAGTCATTGCTCAGGTCAAGCAAGTCACAAGTCAAGTCACCATGAAAGAAGTGCTTAAAACAAGAGAGAAAGGGGCACAATGGCAAGCCATGTCATGAGAACAGCACCTGTTAGTGAGTTAGTTTCTACAACTAGGGATGGGCATGGTTAGGATTTTATCAATACCAATACCACTATTGATACTGCTTATCAATACCAATACTTATCAATACTCTTATCGATACTTCCTAATTTGGAGTGCAAAATACATGTTAAAATAATTATCAGTACTACTTTTATATTAGTTTGGGCAAAAAATATGTAAAAAATAGTTCTGTTGAAAAAATGAAACGTATTGTTTTCTGAGACAAAACATGATGCTGGGACCAATTGGTATAGATACTGTAAATGTAATGTGTATCAAGAGAATGTTTAGTTCTTTAAAAAAGGGACGGTAAACCATCCTTTATTATTATGATAAAACTGAAAGATGTGTTACCAAAGTTATCTTTGTAGGTCATGTTATATACTATATTTTACAGTTTAGAATTTTGCATTAAGAGGTTGAAAGTTGAGCACAAGGGATAATAGTGCCAGTTTGGTTGAAGAAGTTATTTAAATACACTTGATTAAAGATTATATTTTTCATGGAAAGAAGTGGTGGTCTTTTTTATTTGAGAACACAGCATCTTCAAAGAGGTATAGTTTTCATATTATAAAACATAAGAGTAATTGTCTGTGTTTGCAAACGTGTGTTCCCACTTAATTTGGTACTCAAATGGCAAAGGAGTATAAGGCCCCTGCCTTGGAGATAAATCTAACCATCAAGTTACATAAACAATTAATTCCTAGAGAGAGAGAGAGAGTAGGTGTGTGTGTGTGTGTGTGTGTGTTTTTTTTCTCAGAGTTAGGACTAAGATTCAGGGGTCAGGATTGGCCTGGTTTTTGAGCAGCTATTTGAAAGAAGCAACAGTAAGAGTAGACCTACGTGTTATGGAAGTCTGACACTTGATAATAAGTAGTAGTGATACAAGTATATTATTACATTATCTATTACATTACATTACATTACAATTACATTTTTAAAGATTTTTTTAACCAAGCTAATAATGTAATAGCCAGTCAATAATCTAATAACTTTATGTGCAAAACGTTATTACGTTATTGGTTCAGAAATTTTATTACGTTATTGACTTTTATTCATTAAGAACGGAAAAATTATTACATTATTGGCAGTTATTACATTAACGGTAGTTATTACATTATTGGCTGCTACACACATGCACACACATTTTACAGTAGCCTAGGCTATTCCATGATAACTACACAAATTGTTAATAACCAGATGAGAGAAACAGTGCAATCAGTCCAAATACTATCAGTACAAAAAATAACTTGGGTAAATAGGCCAAAAAGTGCAGAACATATTGCTCTTTCATTAATTTTATACAACTTGTTATATCAATTTGACTCAATCGAAATAAACAATATGGAATCAAGGTGTTTGAAGTGTATGTGTGAGAGTAACTATTGTAGTCTAGAGAGTGTAGATCACTAAAAGGTCTTCTTCCTGGCGTTGCGTAAAGAAATCTTTTACCATTTCTGTGAAATCTAGTGCTCTGTCAGACTCAATGGACATGCAAGTGAGGTGGCATAGCTAATCTATTCTGTCCCATTGTTGACCGTAAACGATTCTTGATCAGTGATAATTTTTAAAAAGAGCGCTCTCCTGATGCATTGGTGATGGGCAATGTGAGATATATTCACAGCGAATGTCGATATTTGGAAATATAGTATGCAAGTTGCTTTTACGAATTAGTTGAAGAAACTCCCTCGATGACGTTTTTTTTTCTCGTTTTCGCAAAAGCTTTTGAAATGCACAGTCTCGTCAGCAAAATCATTGTGCAAATCACTCGAGTATTTTCTTGTAATTTCATAGCTGCTGAGCAAAACTCTTGTCCAGAATGTATTTGGATGTTATTCAACTCTCACTCACATCCTTGTAGGATGCGTATCTTCGAACTTTGTTCGAGTTTTGCTAATAGTCTGTCATTAATGACATTAAATACGTCCACACTTTGGCACTTTTGATAACTCGGACTCAGCCGTTTCATCTGCATGTATTTTACGCATGCGCTTTCTCTGAGTCTCGTTTTTATATGTCGTGGACACAGCAGGAGACATACTAAGTGCTGTGCAGTTTCAAACCTATCAAACTGGGGTCTCTGCGTTGCAACATAGTCTCTTAATGAGGAAATCAACTTAACTGCATTCACGAGAGCTATCTCCAATTTGGTCATTTTCTTTGCAAGGGCTCGCTTGCTCATCAGCTAAACAAAGTAGCCTAATGTTTCAGTTACGTAAGGGTAGTTACACAGTGATGTATTCGGCTGAACAAGCCAGCAGCAAGCTAGCAAAGTTGATAATGATACCCCAGTGCATTATCCATTTAGCTAACCTAACTACTAACGTCAGCGTGCAGACTGGGTGGGCTGATCATTACCCGTGTGAACACTCCGATTTAAAATGGTTATCTACCTACTATATTTAATTTAAGGCCTCTAAAAATGACAACTGACTGAACCTGGGTACGTAATAGTAAGGGTACGTAATACACTTTAAATAATTAACCAAACACAGGCATTTTCTGAACCTCGGCGATATAGCCTTGTGGTGTAGCCAAGTAGACTATATAATTAGCTAGCTTCTAGTACTAGCCAGCGCTACGCTAACATCAACACAACGCACACCACACTCACTCATACGCCGGTATGCACTTATAGCTAGCCACCTCTACAGCATTTTCAGTAATACGGAAGTAGCCTATGCAGCTGAATTCCTCTATGGAAAGAAACTTCACAGCGATCTTATCTACGATCGGTCGATAATGTTGTACTTTACTTCGGGGTGTTTATTCCGGTAGAAAAGAGAGAGAGCCAACTTTTTATAAAATTTATTTTAGTCACTGACATTTCCTTCTGACGTCTACGACGGCGATCGCGACCACATTTATTTTGCACTTTTTGTATAGCTATTTCCGTGGATAAAATTGCATTTATTATTATTATTTATTGGTAAAAACATTCACTTCATATCCAGGGAGGTAGCCAAATACTTGAAAGTTAGATGACGTGTAGCCATTTAGTAATACGATCGCATTTCAGGCTAGAAAATAACCCGTTAATCCAGATAAATTGTTGAGTTGTTTTAGAATCTTGCAACAGGATGTATCAAGGCAGCGTTGGCATAGCAACGGACGCTGTAACAAAACTTTAAGTATGTCACAATGGGTATAACAGCTGTTTTAGAATGTCAAAAACATTCTAAAACACGAACAAAGAACGGGCTGCAAATTTATAGGCTACCGAACCGATGTAGGGCTACTTCCACTGTCAACCAGTGCCCTGCCAGCCTGCGGGCCCTGGGGTTTAAGACCCCCTTAGCCCCGTTGTTAATCCGGCCCTGCATGTTATACATCGTTAGAAAGCTTATACTCTCACCTACTGAATAAATGAATTGTCAATCAAGCCAGACTGTACTAAAAAAGGGTGACAACGCCATAAACAACACGTGTGGTATTGCGCACTGCTATTTGGAAGGTACCCAGCCATCACAATTGCACGTATTTTTCACAAACGGATTGTCCAAGACAGTGTATGACCACTCAGTCTCAAAAGGGACATCTCTACACGTAAAACCAACGGTAAGGTTTTATATTTATTCAATATTTAGTCCCAGTTATTGACGGTACAATGAAAATCATTTTTAAAAAACTCTCGTTTATTTCGTTAAGTGAGCAGCATTTTCACTGCTGTATTGGCATATTTTAGGGCTATTGTCGGATTTATCTTGTTGCTATGACGGAATACAATTTTTTAGTGGTGAAAGAATATTTTTATGAATGCCAAGATAGACAATATTGTCTATTATGTCATGGGTGGGGGGTGTAGTTGTAGATGAGACTGCAGGGAGCGAGGCGTGTTAAATGAACGACCAGAGCGGCAATGGCGGTGCTGCGAAACTCCGTATTCGGCATAGTTGTCCTGTATCGTCTACTTATGAAACAAAAACAACGCGTTTCTGTTTTTAACTCGTACTTTGTTTGCAGTAGCACTGAATGTCTGAGTTCAGTAATCTGTGTCTCCATAATTGCTTCCTCAACATTGAGTGATTCCATAATTTTTTCCTCTACTTGATCTGGTAAAAAATGTGCCATTAATTTAATTTGTTTGAGGTATGTTTCACCAAGCCTGAATGTTCAGCTATTAAACAAAAATTGTTTTGTGTCATATCTGTGATTTGTTTATTTGCTATGAAGTAAAAAAGCTGGTTGAACATACTCTAAATGTGGTGATTCCATAATTTTTGCCAAGGGTTGTAAAATGAATAATTAACCCCTTCACGCAAGCCCCCAGTGGTTGGCACGCCGGCGTAAAAATTATGGAATCACAATTTTTGTTTAATAGCTGAACATTCAGGCTTGGTGAAACATACCTCAAACAAATTAAATTAAATGATTTTAATTAATGGCACATTTTTTTCCAGATCAAGTAGAGGAAAAAATTATGGAATCACTCAATGTTGAGGAAACAATTATGGAGACACAGCTGACTGGGAACAACCAACATCTTTTGCCACACTCCGTGTTGGATTTCCTTGTTGAAGGAGTTTTATAATCCATTCCATTGTTTCAATTGACAACTCTCTTCTCCACCCTAGCTCCCCAGCGGTGGAACGAACTCCCCATCCCTCTTCGAACCTCCCCCTCACTACCCATCTTCCGCCGTGGCCTGAAGACTCATCTCTTCAGACTATATCTGGACTAACTACCACTACGCTGTATATTTCAGTCTAAACCCCCCCCCCCCCCCCTTTTTCATGACACTTGTTGCATGTTGCCCCATCCCAGCACTTTTTGGTAATTTGTATTTGTCCTAATACTGTAGCTTATTCTTCTGCCTAGTTGGCTTTGCAGAGGTTAGGTCTGAATAGTGTTCACTGTGTGAACTAAACTGTGTTCTTGGCTAGAAATAGCTGTACAAAATAAGTATTGTATCTTATTGAACCTGCGTTTAGTAGTTGTCTATGACCATGAAATGCACTTTTTGTACGTCGCTTTGGATAATAGCGTCTGCCAAATAAATTTAACGTAATGTAAAATGTAATGTGCCATGTTTCCTTTCAATTAGCCAAGTCCAACAGCTCGTTAAGGTCTGTAAGCGCTCTCTGCAGACTAATTTGCATTTTTAGACTGGTGCCGGTATTTGTTTTAGAAATGCAAATTACAAGGTGATTCCATAATTTTTTCTACAATTAGTCTGCAGTTAAAAGAGTGCTTACGTTATCATGTGCAAGTGAGGTTCTACTTGCCCCTCTCACAGACGATGCTGCTGTTACTGTGGTGTAGTGCTGTCTGGCAAATATACTGAACAGCAGAGGGCCCTGGATATTGGAAACTTAACTCTTCATTCTCACAAATATCTGCTTAGTGCATGGGTGTTTTTAAAATTATGAAAAACCTTAAGGTTATGAATGAATTTTCCAGTGTCCAAAACGGGAATTGATCAAATATGAATTTAGGAGATATTCTATCAATTGTGGTGTGGAGTACTCTAAACTGAATTCATCAAGATATGCAAGCATTCTAAATGTATTCCGCTGCCAAGTGAGCATGATAAGGAAAATTACATGCTCTACCGGAAAATTTATATATGCTATACTGTATATTAATAAGACTAAATGTGCTTTTATAAGGGTGCCCTTATAAAAGCACCATGCCCAAGTGTATGGAATTTGGTGAAAATAACTCTGCATATTTCTTTGAGTCTAAAGGCAAGTCTAAAACAATTACTTCTCTCTATATTGATTAAGGATGAAGAGGTTATATCTTGGTTTATTTCTAATTTTTATCTGAATTTGTAATCATTTGATTCTCAAATGATTCTCGTGTAAACTTTTTTTTTTTTTTGATAATGCTCAACAATTTATACCTAAGGTTTGTGCAGAAAGTCTTGAAGTGAGAATCCTACATCATTAGATGAGCCTGAGCTTGTATTGAGACAAACACACTCTTGTTTTGAAGTTCAAAATTTCCTTCAGCTTCACGCATTATTGGTGGAGATTTTAATGAGGCTACAGATTAACACATTCACAGATATCCACCCTGAGGGTCTTGTGTATATATTAATAGAATAATAAGTGATTTTTGTTGGAGTTTGTCATTATTATATGCTTTCAGATTTATTCACCCACACTCTTTTGGATTTAATACACCTGGTTCAATGCTGATACGTCACAGAAATCATATATTGATTTCTGGCTCACATTGTGAGGGGGTGTACTGAGTGGACCCAGGTGCAGACAACGAGGCGGAGGCAGAGATGAGGTGGCAAACAATAAAGATTTACTGGTGCAAAGCAAAAACTACAAAAAAAAACACTGAATTAAGGCTAAACAAAGGGAAGTCAAAATAAACCGGGGATGAGACTCCAAAAATGAACAAAGTTAATACAAAAAAAAAACAAAGATCTTAAACAGGAACACAAAAGACAGATAACAAAAAACAAGTAAACACTCTAAATTACCAAATAGACTTTAACAACAAGTGGAACTTTTAGTGCGCAAGAAGTGAGAGCTAAGACAAGAGTCCATGAAAACTCAAGACTGAGCAAAGTCGGAAACGAAAGACATGGAATAAATAAAGAAAACCAAACAAGACACAGGTGGAACAGATGACACTTAATGAGGTTGGGTAATCAGGACAGACACAGGTGAAAGAAATCATGAATAAGGGAGTGCTGGCGACATCTAGCGGCTGGTGCTGGAAGGACCCGGGCGAACCCTGACACACACAGCGTTATCATTACGTACAAGTGAGGTTTTACTTGCCCCTCTCACAGACGATACTGCTGTTACTGTGGTGCTTCCTGGCACATATACTGAACGTAAGTCTTGAAGTGAGAATCCTACATCATTAGATGAACCTGAGCTTGTATTGAGACAAACACCCTCAAATATGAGTCCAGTGTCTGATGGGCTACCCTTTGAATTTTTAAAATCATTTTGGGATGATATAAAAGATTTACTTTGAATGTTTTTGGTGAATGTATACAAAATGGAGAATTAAGTAATTCAATGAAGCTTTCATCCCAAAAAAAAGTGTTGTAGTAGAAAATTGTCATCCAATAACTTTGCTTAAAGATTAACATAACATAATGACGAGAACAGGCCATTCAGCCCAGCAATGCTTGCCATTTTCCTGACTAAATTAGTGCTCTGATTACCTACAGACTAGATAGTATCTAACACTGTATCAAGCCTAGTCTTGAGTTTCAGCCTCTACTATGCGATCTGGTAGCCTATTCCACACATTGACTATTCTGCATGAAAAACTTCTTTCTAATGTCTGTATGGAATTTACCTTTTTCCAATTTCCATTTATGTCCCCTTGTTCTACTAACAGAACTCAACCTGAAGAATCTCTTGTAGTTCACTTTGTTGATCCCCATTATGAATTTAAAAGCCTCAATCAAATCACCTGAGTCTCCTTTTACTAAACTTGAAGAGGTTAAGAATCTTAAGTCTTTCCTCATAGCTTTTATCTTTCATACCAGGAATCAATTTGATTGCTCTTCTTTGAACTTTTTCAAGAGCCTCTGTATCTTTCTTGTAGTACTGTCCCCAGAACTGCACAACTCAAGTGTTGTCTAACAAATGTATTCTCAAAGATAACTCCCTTGGATTTATACTCAGTACTTTCGGCTATATATCCCAGCATCCTGTTGACCTTTTTTAATGCTACAGCACAGTGCCTAGAACCTGAAAGGCTTTGATCAACCATTACTCCCAAACTGAGCATATTCCAATTTTGTTGGAGTATGAAGTAATCCCAAAAGTCCTCCTGCCTAATGTGTTTTATTTCCCACATGCAGAACTTTACATTTGGCTATATTAAATTTCATTTACCAGGTTTCTGCCAACTTCTGGATTTTATTTAAATCTTCTTGGGCGACCTTAGTAGATTGTGAACTATTAGCTAGGCCTCCCAGTTTTGTATCATCAGAAAATTTGACTGATGTACTTTCTATGTCCCTGTCAAGATCATTGATATAAATGAGGAAGAGCAGTGGTCCCAGCACTGATCCTTGTGGGACACCACTTCCAACAGTTCCCTGCTCAGATAATATCCCTCCTACTACGACTCCTTGTGTTCTACCCTGTGGCTAATTCAGAATCCACTCTGAAATCCTTTAATTCACATCCTCTAATTCCCACTGCCTTAATTTTACTAACAAGTCTCTCAAGTGGTACCTTTTCCCTCTTGGAAATCTAAGCAGATAATTTCATAAGCCTTGTTATAATCAAACACTTGGTAGCTTCTTCAAAGAGTACCAGAAGGTTTGTCAGGCATAACCTCTTCTCTAGTAAAACAAAATTTAAGGCATCGGCAATATGCACAAATATTTACGTGCAACGCTGGCCAACCGTCCCTGGTTAGCTTTCCACCAAGTTAGTGGGTCTTCTTCTCCATAGCCATTTCCTGTAGGTACATTGTCATCTCTGCTTCAGCTTTTTCATCAGCAGTGAGCGTGGCTGCTGTAGCTGCTCTCTTACCAAGAAGGCTACCCAGTGAACCTTAGGCGCGGTGCCAGCACCTGATTCCTCTTCCTCTTCTCTCACTTGTGTGGGACCAGGTGTCGGACTTGCGTGTGTTGCTACTGCTGCTGCCATCTCTGCTACCAGTTCTGTTTTTGTGGCACTTAGCTCAGGTGGCTTCATGTGGTCCACTCGGTATCTTGGGTCAAGCAGTGTTGTTTTGCACATAATTGTTTTATTCATTGTTGTGATATGGTTCATTGTGATTTGGTGATATGGTTTTATTCTGACATTGTGGTATGACTGTGTTTCATCTGTCAAAGCACTTTGAGCTACATACTCTGTATGAAAGGTGCTATATAAATAAAATTATTATACTTATAGTAAGGCTTTCTAGCCTATAGCTCACATAATGAACCCAGGCCTAAACTACCGCCTAGGCTATTTACCATGCACACATTTACATTTTTCTAACCACTGCTGACAAATAGCTACTACACACAGCCTCCCATGTGGTGATCACACAGTGTCAAATCACTTTAACATATAAGCTTAGTTATGAAAGTCATTCATGTTTGTGTGTGCGTCTGCTCGCACACTTGCACTGTGTGGAAGTATGCTTCTCCCATAGGCTTTTAATGTTTTTAAATTTCTTATTAAAGATTGTATTGATCAAGAATATAATTAAATGTATGTGATTATGTGAAGGTCGATGAATAACAGCAGGTGTTCTGTGTTATGTCTAAGAATTTGTAACTAAGGAAAGGCTGATGCATACGATCTAGAGAACCTCTGAATCCCAATTGCAGGCCCGAAAATTGTAAATATTTACTTATTGGAATTTTGTAAGTAACTTATGTTGGGAAACAGTCTTGTGCAGAAGACCTTTGAGTTGCAAGAGAAGAGAAAGGACACACCAATCTAGAAAGAACTGTTTTGCTATATCTAGTTATTGTATAGATTATATTATATTAAAACGAATAAATGAAAATCAAATTAATAACAGCAACAGTAATAATATACACACATTCTGGGATTGGTTGTTTTAGAGGGAAGATACATCATGGTAGAGGGAGATCTGATTGTATAAAAAAGGATGTAAAACGTAATTCAGAGAGCTCTCTGTGTGTCTTTATGGTACTGGAGACCCCCCATAGGCCTATGTGAAATAAAAAGATAAGAAGAAGGAAATAAAAGAGTATTAGAAGAAGTTTCTAGTCTTTCTTCTTACATCGCTGACTCACCCATCAAACCTAAGAGGAGGTTTTCCTCCACAACTGGTGTAATAGACTATTGTGTCATTTAAATAGCTTCGTTTGCGAAGCTATTTTAGCATGCGCATATAGTATGGTTTTACATTTTGGAAATTGCACACTTATTATATTATTGCAATTAGCTAGGTATCGGCTGGCCCACACTTTTCTAATTACCGTGATCAAGGAGGGAGTTTCAGCTCCTCTTGTGCTTTGCGCAGCTCACGTCTTCTTAACCAGCTGTGGGAAAAATCAGTGTTGACTGCCCGGCAAACCCCGAATGCCCGATCAGTGCTGGCCTTCTGCTGCTGAAGTGAGTTGTTCATGGCAATGTTCAGGTTGTGACCAAAACAACTTAACCACGGCCATTTTAACTGTCTGATGGCCGCCACAATATTGGCCCCATTATCAGTAGTTATGCAGGAGATTTTTGTTTCTTCTACTTTCCACTCATGTATGGCCCCCCGCAGTGCCTCTTCCAGGTTGTATGGCTTTCCGGCATGAAGCTTGTTTGTAAGCATTTAGATTCAAGTGTCCACTCTTTGCTGACATAATGTGCGGTCACTGACATGTAAGGCATCATGTTGCAGCTGGACCACATGTCAGTTGTCAGGGCCAAATATTCCACATCATCCAGCACTGCTGAAATGTTTGCTCTGATGTCATTGTACAACTTTGGGACTGTGGTCTTTGAGAGGAATTTCCAACCTGGCAGCTCATACTGCTTGTCACATGTCTGCAGCATGGCCTTAAATGCACTCTTCTCTACCGTATTAAAAGAAACCATTTCTTTTGCTAGGTAGAGAGTTACAGCATCAGTACACTGCTTCCATCATTCACTGTCACGCTTGTACTTTATACTTTTTGCAACAGCCCCAGATATGGTTGGTTGGTGGTAGCTAGCTGTTTTGCTAGGGCCAGTTGCACGTCCTGATGGCAATGTTGCATAATCGACAGGATGGTGGTACACGCAAATGTTTGTGAAGATTCATTGTCTGTCCATCTTTTGCGCGGATTACATTAGCACAAATCCTGCACACCACTTTAGAAGTGTCTCTTGAATCTCCTCTTTTGTTAGGCCAAAACCCAAAGTACTGCCAGATGGGCGAAGTGGTACCTTTTTTACCGACCAAGTTTGTCGCCGCAATTGTGAAGATTTGCCACCGTCACTGATCAATAGGCTATCCGCTCACATCCGCTGGGCTGACTGCCATTTTTTTTTAAAAATTCACTGGTATATTCTGCAGTTACATCACTATGACTAGTATTTAAAATATATTTTATAATCAGATGCTCTGCTTAATGAGGTAGCTTTAAGGCTATAGGGAGGAAATGTAAGGGAAGACCGGGTGAGAAGGTGAGGATGGGCTGTGAATGGGCTCAAATGTGCAAAAAATAAAAATAGTAATTAATATCCAATATGCATACATTTAAAAAGTACTTAAACAAGTATATTAAAAATTATAGTACCTTTATAGGAGTAGCCCATAAGACAACCCCCCCCCCCCCCCCCACCAACAACAATATCATCGATCATCGTCCATTGCAATGTTTCACTGTGGACATCGTCATATGCCAATTCGTTAGACATCACCCAACCCTAATACAGTCTCCATGGTGCCACACTCACACCAGAAGGACCCATCCAGCTTGTCCCAGCCCTCTTCCTCCTCCGACACATTCATGACCCATGCAGGGACCCATATCCGCCTTGGGCCACCCAACAGGGTTCATCCTGGGCCCCCAGGTAATCCTGGTGGCAGACCTCAATGTCCTCCCAGGAAAAGGGCCCTGTCAGCCCGTAGGGCTGACTGGGAGGAGCGGCAGCTCGCCGTGTCCCCCAGGGCCTGCCTCCTATGCGCCATTGGCTTCCTCTTATTCCCCCCTCCCCCTCCTGGGTCAAAATGCTGGAGGAAAAAAAAATCTGTCTGTCCACCAGACAGATGCCCAGATTCTCCACCCGTGTGAGGTGGCCACTGCTCATGTGGTGAAGAGACAGGAAAAACAAAAGTAGTGTTGGCTTATCGCCTTTTGTTGGTCCCAGAACACTAAAACATGGTAGTGCTTTAATGAATTCCACTGATGCTTAACTGAAGCTTTAAGAAGAGGCCTAATGGCAGAATCTTTGATTAGCTATGGTGTGTTTATATATACACACAGTGAGCTCCACAATGTTTGGGACAAAGACACATTTTTTTTTTCTTGATTGGGATCTGTAATCTGCAATTTTGTTTCTCATCAAATAAATCACTTAAATCTCCAGCCAGGCCTATTTACAGCCCACAATTAGGCCACAGCTGATGTGACTGCAATGAACAGCTGCGGCTATACCTGTCTGCAGGGTTAGTGCTGCCCCCTGGTGGGCAGCACTCTAATTCCCTTCCTGGTACCACAGTGTTTATCGGTCACTGGTAGATACCATAAGCAATTATGGACCAGAGACTACTAGCTGGTGATCTCAACACTGAGTAGCATATGCCATGACCAAAGGAAATTCCAGAAGAGATTATTAAAAATTTGTGGAAATATATCAGTCTGGAATGGGTTACAAATCCATTTCTAAGGCTCTAGGACTCCACCAAACCACAGTGGTATGTTGTGTGTTGCATAACATTGTAAAAAGTCATGGATGGCTCTGACATCATGAGGATAAATTACAGGACTTTAGAAGGCGTGAAGGTGAACTACATGTCCAATTAATGAACCAAAATACATCAGCGGCGCGGCCAAGGAGGAATCAGCTGGAAGAAGAGCTGCTTCATATATAGCCTGTTACATTAAGCACACGGAATGTTTTATTTAATGGAATAAAGTCAAAACCTTTGTCTAGTGAATACTGCATTCATTTGGACGTTAAATTGCAATGTTTTTAACACTATTTTTTAACCCTATTTTTCCTATTTTTTTTAATTACAGTGACCAGATTTGCATACTTTTAGTGATTAAAACCCTGATAATTACACTATAACTCCATAATTGACCAAACAATTCTAAAGAGAACTAAAAGTTATTAAGAAAATAAACCTTTTAAAAAAATCAGAAATGAAAACAAACTTGCACAACGTTTCACAATTGTAGCAATCCGCCAAGGGGCAAACACAGGTGGTTTTAAAGGGAATGGTGACACTGGTTTATTGCATATTATGCCCTAATGAAGACACACCTATTGAATAATTATGCTAATAAGTCCAGAGTCTGCAGTATATGTGCTACCAGCGCTCTATCTGAACATGTGTTCAGCACAGCGGGTAGTGTTGTTACTCCATTCCGCAGCCTATTAAAGCCAGAAAAGGTGAACGTGCTAGCATTTCTGGCCAGAAACCTTGAGCTTTAAACTTGTTCTGAGTTTCAGACACTGTCTATCATGGTAAAACCATGAAGCAAGTATCTAAAAGCATTGGTGTAGCCTATTAAATCTAATTTAACCAGGCCCATTTAAATAATTTAGAATTTTATTGTTTTTGTATAATTTGTTTCGTTTGTTTAAGATCTTGTATAAATTGTTTAAGATAATTGCATAATTTGTTTTGCATTTTTTTGCACAGCAAAATCTTGACTGTTAAATTGTGTTAATCAAACTCTTTGAATGTAAAATGGAAATCCCGAGTTTTAGCCTATAAAGTGTGCTCTTGTTCTGTTTTTTCTAAATAAAGTTGTGATCTGGAACAACTTCATTCTTTTATTTCAATTTATAGTAACATTTTATTTGTCTTTTATGGCTATGGTTACCTAATCATAAAAAAAAGTAATTAATTATTTGAAGTCGCTGAAGTTCGGCCAGGTAATTAGCCACTTCAAATGCAATGCGGAAAAATAGGGTTTTTAACAGCCAGGATGTGACAATATATCAGCAAGAGTTTCCTCTATGCAGTGGTTTCTCCTGCACTGTCTGCTACAACACCTGGACACCCCTGGAAACTATGCCAGACTTCTTTTAATTGATTTTAGCTCCGCCTTTAACACAATCCAGCGCCATCAGGTAATCAAGAAACTATAGCACCTCCAAGTTCCAACACCACTAATCCACTGGATCAATAACTTCCTCTCCAACAGACCAAAAGCAGTAAGGTTTGACAGTTCACTCTCACCCACCATTATTCTCAATACCGGTGCTCCACAGGGGTGCGTACTCAGTCCATTTCTCTACACCCTCTATACAAACGACTGGCAAAGTCCATTCACCACTACCCTCTACTTCAAATATGCAGATGACACAGCCATCCTCGCACTTCTCAATAACAACGACTCTCTGCCTATCAACATTCCATGTCCCAGTTTAGCACATGGTGCAACAATAACTTTCTCTACCTTAACATCTCAAAAACTAAAGAACTGCTCATTAGCCCACCCAAAACACTGGTCCATCCCCCCAGTCTCACCATCAAAGGAGAGAAGGTAGAGGTGGTGGAGTCTTTCAGATACCTTGGCATTACACTGGACAATAACCTCAGCTTCAATCAGCATACCATGGACATCTACAAACGTTGTCAACAGAGACTTACAGCCATCCGTAAACTAAGACACCTGTCTGTCCAACCCCATCTTCTCCTCCTGTACCGTAGCATTATTGAGACAGTTCTTCTGTATGGTACTATCTGTTTTTTCCATATGCTTACTGTGGCAAGTGAGTGCCACCCCTCCTGGTTAAAAACACACTCACGGGAGACAACCGTTTTCGTTATTAGCGCTGCCGTGCTATTTTATTCAAACTCTCGTCTTTTTCAGACAATTCTTAAACTCAAAAAGGTTTCGTAGCCGTCTTGTCACCGGCGCTCGTCCTCCTCTCCGGCTTCCGGTCTCACTTTTAAAAACCCCAGGCTCACTGTTGAAAGCAATCAGAGGCAATCAGCGCAATTAAACAATTGACAATTATCGGCGCTGATTACCTCCAGCTGACAGTTGTGACGAAGGATCCGAGAGCCGCTCCTCTCACACTCTCTCTCTCTGCAGCCGACGCTCAAACCACGCCCACCCCACCACATACCCCCACCGCCCGACTTAGGCCGGGGAGCCCCCCCCCCCCCTCCTGGGGGCGAGAGAGGAAGTCCGCCACGACCATCCGTGCACCCGGTCTATGGATCACCTTGAAGTTAAAAGGCTGCAAAGCCAGATACCACCGAGTGATCCGGGCGTTGGTATCCTTCATGCGGTGGAGCCATTGTAGGGGGGCATGGTCCGAACAGAGGGTGAATGGGCGACCCAGAAGGTAATAACGGAGGGCTCCGACCGCCCACCGAATGGCGAGGCACTCTTTCTCCACCGTGCTGTGCTTCGCCTCCCGTTGTGACAGTTTTCGGCTAATGTACAGCACGGGGAGGTCGACTCCCTCCACCTGCTGGGTCAAAACCGCCCCCAGCCCTCTGTCCGACGCATCGGTCTGCAAAACAAAAGGGAGAGAGAAGTTAGGTGTGAACAAGAGCGGCTCCCCACAGAGAGCTTCTTTTACCCTCTCAAACGCCCGCTGGCACGGTTCCGTCCACTGGACCGGATCTGAGGCACCTTTTTGGGTTAAGTCAGTTAGGGGGCTGGTTAGCTCCGAAAATGCCAGGATGAATCTTCTGTAATAGCCGGCCAACCCCAAGAACCTCCTTACCTCTTTTTTAGGACAGGCCGCACCTGTCCACTTCCCAAGTGGTACCCCAAATACCGTACCTCCGCTCGGCCAATAGCACACTTCTTTGGGTTAGCCGTGAGCTCTGCCTGCCTTAAGGATTCGAGCACTGCCCCCACATGCTGCAAATGCTGCTCCCAACTGCTGCTATGGATAATGACGTCATCCAGATAGGCAGCAGCATATCCAGCATGTGGACGCAATACCCGATCCATTAGGCGCTGGAAGGTGGCCGGGGCTCCGAATAACCCAAATGGAAGTGTCCTGAATTGGTACAAACCATCTGGAGCGAAGAAAGCCGTTTTTTCCTTAGATTTGGCAGATAAGGGAATCTGCCAGTAACCCTTGGTTAAATCCAGCGTCGAAAAAAATTGAGCCGTGCCAAGCCGATCCAAGAGCTCGTCGACCCGAGGCATTGGATAAGCATCAAACCGTGACACTTCATTTACTTTTCTATAATCCACACAGAAGCAAATAGACCCATCAGGCTTACCTACCAGCACAATGGGGCTACTCCAGGGACTGTGGGATTCCTCTATTACCCCCAGCTCTAGCATTGCCTTTATCTCTGCCTGAACCAATTTCTTTTTGTGTTCCGGCAACCTATAGGGGCGGGTCCGCACCGTCACCCCCGGGGAAGTGTCAATGTGGTGGTGTATGAGATGCGTGCGTCCTGGTATGGGGGAAAACACATCAGCAAAACGCTTTTGCAACAAGGCAAGGTCTGCTCTCTGATTCGGTGAGAGATGGTCATCTGAAAGGGTTGAGATCTGATTGGGTGAATTTGGTACCTCCGGCCCCAGCTCATCTCTCTCCTTATCCACCGTAACCAGAGAGACAGCCACCACCTCCTTCCACGCTTTCAGGAGATTGAGGTAATAAATCTGTTTTGCCCCCTCTCTATCAGTACGCTCTACCTCATAGTCAACCTCCCCCACTCGCCGTGTGACCGCAAAGGGCCCTTCCCACTTGGCGAGTAATTTATAACTAGAGGTAGGGAGTAACACAAGAACTTTATCTCCCGGTGAAAATTGCCGTAGTTTAGCTCCTCTGTCGTAGTGCTGTTGCTGACGTGCCTGCGCCTCGAGCAAATTCTCCCGTGACAACTTACCCAGTGTATGGAGTTTTGCTCGCAGGTCCAGCACGTATTGTAATTCATTTTTACTAGGACTCGGACCCTCCTCCCAGTTTTCTTTAACTAGGTCCAATATCCCCCGGGGTTTCCTACCGAACAGTAGTTCAAAGGGAGAAAATCCCGTGGAGGCCTGGGGAACCTCCCGCACTGCAAACACCAGAGGAGATAACCACTTATCCCAATTACGGCTATCCTCATGAACGAACTTCCGGATCATAGACTTCAACGTTCTATTAAAACGTTCAACCAGCCCATCCGTTTGGGGATGGTACACGCTGGTTCTAATAGATTGAATGCCCAATAACCCGTACAGCTCACGTAGTGTGCGTGACATAAACTGTGTGCCCTGGTCAGTCAGAATCTCTTTCGGGATTCCGACTCGGGAGATTATTTGAAACAATGCCTGCGCAACACTTTTTGCCGAAATGCTGCGCAAAGGAACTGCTTCGGGATACCTTGTCGCATAATCCACCAGAACTAACACGAAACGGTATCCCTGCGTGTTCCGATCAAATAGCCCGATGAGGTCCATCCTCACTCTCTCAAAAGGGACCTCCATTAGCGGAAGGGGGCGCAACGGCGCTTTTGGTTTAGCCGGGGAATTTACTAGTTGGCATTCAGGGCACGACGCACACCACCGACGCACGTCGGCCCAAATGCCCGGCCAATAGAAACGGGCCATTATCCGGTTCAGTGTTTTCTCATACCCTAAATGACCAGCTATGGGGTTAAAATGAGCCGTCTGAAAAACAATTTCCCGAGAGCTTTTAGGCACCAGCAATTGGGTGATTTCCTCATTAGTCTGAGTGTCACGACACACTTTGTATAACCTATCCCGAATTATTACAAAATACGGGTGAGTGAGTGTTGCATCAGGGCGCACCTGTTGACCATCAATGGACATCACGCGGTCAAAGGCAAAGCGTAGGGTGTCATCACGAGACTGCTCGAGTGGGAAATCCTCCATGGGGCGAAACACCGGTACCTGCGGAGTCTCCCCCGGAGGCTCCACTGGTGCCGGCTCCCCCTCTGCCGCGTCGGACGACCCTGCGTCACCGCTGACAGCAGCACACACATCACACAGCCCTACCCTTCGTGAACGCACCCCCCCTACCTTACCAGCTGCCTGGCGGAACCCCGGCCAATCAGTGCCTAAAATCGGAGGGTGCGAGAGGCGGGAGCTAACCGCAGCCTTTATTTTATGTTTTTTCCCTTGACACCGAATTTCCACTGAGACGATAGGGTACTCGTGTAAATCCCCATGCACACACCTTACAGATACCCTTGATGCTTCTAACAACGCCTCGGGTCGAACCAGGCTTTGTCGAATCATGGTCTGCATAGCCCCTGAGTCCAACAGCGCCTGGTGTTCACTCCCTTGAATCCTTACCGGAATACAGTACGCTCCGTCTGGGTCGGGAGTGGAGGTGGGCGGGCCGACAACACGAACCACCTGCCCCACCTCCATGAGCGGGCACTCGCGGCGCAGGTGACCCGGTTGTCCGCACCGCCAACACCCCGGTCCGGGCGACTGAGGAGCTCTCTGGGTCGAACCCCGCCGCCACTGAGCCTGGGGCTGGGGAAACAGAAAAAAAAGGGTTGTTGCGGGAAAATGAGGGGGTTTGGGCACGGGGAAGGGAGGAAGAAAGGGGGGGAGGAAGGGAACGAGGAAGGGCTCTCCTGCGCGGAGCCGAGTCTGCCCGTCCTTGCTGCTGCTGCTGCTGCTGCTGCTGTGACTGGCCGCGGGGGTAGAGCGCCATGTGGTCCTCCGCCAGGGTGACGGCGGCCGCCAACCCGGTCGGCCGATGGCACCTCACCCAATTCGCCGTCTCCCCCGGGAGGCCATCGATAAAACGTTCAAGGGTCACCAGCTCCACCACCCCGTCGGCTGACCGGAGTTCCGGTCGCAGCCACCGACGCGCCATGTCCAGCAGTCGTATGCGAACGGCCGGTCCTCTCCTGCCAGGGCCGTCTCCCGGAACCGTCGCCGGTGCTCTTCCGGGCTGTATCCCAGGCGGTCTAGGACCGCCTTCTTCAAGTTGGCGTAGACCGCCCGCGCTGTGGGGGGTAAGCTGTGTGCAGCTTGTTGTGCTTCCCCAGTTAAGAGGGGCAGGAGGCGGACGACCCACTCCTCCTCCGACCATTGACTCACCCTCGCTGCCACCTCAAACCCCTCAACGAATGCCTCCTCGTCGTCCTCCCGGGTCATCTTGGGCAGATGGAGAGCTACGGGGGGTCCGGTCTGTCGCTCTCGGGAGCTGGTTTCTCCCACAGCCGCCAGCTGCAGTAGAGCCTGAGTCTGGAGGGAGGTCTGTGCCCGCAGAGCCTCAAGTTGTTCGGCGTGCATCGCCGCCTGCCTCTCCTGCATCGCCGCCATCCCCTCCAGCATCCTCGCCAGCGCTACCACCGGTTGTGCCGTTTCCCCCTGCTCCTGGCTGTGCTCCATGTTGTCTCCTCTGTGTAATGTGTTTAAACTACGCCCCCGCACGGGCCACCACTGTGGCAAGTGAGTGCCACCCCTCCTGGTTAAAAACACACTCACGGGAGACAACCGTTTTCGTTATTAGCACTGCCGTGCTATTTTATTCAAACTCTCGTCTTTTTCAGACAATTCTTAAACTCAAAAAGGTTTCGTAGCCGTCTTGTCACCGGCGCTCGTCCTCCTCTCCGGCTTCCGGAGGCTCACTGTTGAAAGCAATCAGAGGCAATCAGCGCAATTAAACAATTGACAATTATCGGCGCTGATTACTTCCAGCTGACAGTTGTGACGAAGGATCCGAGAGCCGCTCCTCTCACACTCTCTCTCTCTGCAGCCAACGCTCAAACCACGCCCACCCCACCACACTTACCGTCATCAATAAGAATAAACTCTTAAAGCTAACTCATTTAGCAAGCAAACTCATTGGTATTCCCACCCCCAACTTATCCGATTGTGTCACCTCATCCCTGATCCGCAAAGCACTCACAATCACACATGACCCAGACCACCCACTCCACCAGCTCTTTACCCCCCTTCCTTCTGGCCGTAGGTATAGACTACACATGTGCAGAAAGGGCTGAAGCAAGAGCAAGAGCTTTGTTCCCAAAGCCATACAAGCTTTAAATAAGTAACCTCTTAAGTTACAAGTAATCCAGTCTGTGGTGTGTAGAGAGTGTCAATCCATGCCTTCTGTCTCTGTTGTGTGACCCCCTGTAATTAAGTGTTCCTGTAAATCCTGTATTTTGTATAATTCTGTATGTCTTACCTGTTTTTGTTATGTATGCACCTATTGCGGAAAAGAATTTCCTCCTTGAGGACAAATAAACTATCTATCTATCTATCTAATCATTGCAATATTAATAATTTATTGATTATATTTTTCCTAAACATAAATATTCTCAGTTAAATGTGCAGGGCGAGACATGGTGAAAAAGGGTCACTGACAATATAACGATTAGGAATTATTTGTTTAAGACAGGTGTAGCACTTTGGTTCATGTTTGATAGGCGTAGTAGTCCGACTCCTATCTTTTTGAAATTTAGGTTCCTAGGAGAGAACAGTAGAGTTTGCTCTGTAGGTAAGTTTTAGTCCTCAGTTCTACGATACAAATAAAGACTTATCCCCTAATTTACTAAGGCAGGCGCAAACCAGGTAGATTTAAAAATAATTTTTATGTTTGCGCCTAAATTAAAATATGCTTTCACTGGGCGGTAAATAATGTGATTAAATAAGCTGTTTTTCCTTTAGCACAGGGGTTCTCAGCCTTTTGTAGACCAACGACCCCCTATGGAAAGTTCAAGTCCCATACTGGGGGTGGTCCTGGATGACCAACTGGACCTCAAGGAGCACATCAAGGCAACATCAAGGTCCTGCAGATTCTGTACAACATCAGAAGGATTCGACCATACCTGACGATGCACTCCACCCAACTGCTCATCCAGGCTACGGTGACCCTCTCGCCTTGATTACTGCAACTCTCTCCTTGCAAGCCTGCCAGCTTGTGCCATACAGCCACTACAGATGATTCAGAATGCCGCTGCCCGACTCATCTACAACCTTCCCAAATTCTCCCACGTCACTCCTCTGCTGCGATCACTCCACTGGCTACCGGTTGCTGCCAGGATCCGGTTCAAAGCCCTGACCCTTGCCTACACTGCCGCCAACAGGACAGCCCCCATCTACTTGCAGGACATGATTCGATCCTATGTCCCTGCTCGACCACTCCGGCAGCACGGCACCTTGTAACCCCTCCCACCCGACCAAAGGGATCACAGAGCTTCTCCACCCTAGCTCCCCAGTGGTGGAACGAACTCCCTGTCCCTCTCAGAACCTCCCCCTCACTACCCATCTTCCGCCTTGGCCTGAAGACTCATCTCTTCAGACTATACCTAGACTAACCACCACCACGCTGTATATTGCACTCTAAATCCCCCCCCACCCCCTTTTTCATGACACTTGTTACATGTTGCCCCATCCCAGCACTTTTTGGTAATTTGTATTTGTCCTAATACTGTAGCTTATTCTTCTGCCTAGTTGGCATTGCAGAGGTTAGGTCTGAATAGTGTTCACTGTGTGAACTTAACTGTGTTCTTGGCTAGAAATAGCTGTACAAAATAAGTATTATATCTTACTGAACCTGTGTTTAGTAGTTGTCTATGACCATGAAATGCACTTTTTATACGTCGCTTTGGATAAAAGCGTCTGCCAAATAAATGTAATGTAATGTAATGTAATCTTACCCGTGGACCTGTCAGAAGCAGCTTCGCCTCCCTGTCCTGAGGTGCCGCCAGAGGCCACAGCTCCGCTGCTCGGTCCAGCTGGAGCCTGCTGCCCAGTCACTTTGCCCAGAGAGCCCTTCAGAAGGGGCTCCCCTACAGAGCCACAGCGGGCCCTCCAGCTGACTGCCCCTGCTGCCAGCAGCAGCAGCCGCGGGCCCTCGGGATAAGTGGCTCCCATCGCCAGCAGCCAAAGCTGCGGGCCCTCTTGATGGGTGGCAATTGCCGCCTTCCCTGCCTTGTGGAGCTGCCAGAGACTTCCCCTCCACCGCCTCCTGTAGCGGCGAGCCCTCCAGAGGATCCCTTGCCGCCACCTCCTGATGCCGCGAGGCTCCCAGCAGATGAGGAGCCCCCACATCCTGCCACAGCAGGCCCTCCGGATGAGGAGCTCCTGCTGCCTCCTTTTGCTTTGAGTCCTCCTGAGGCTCCGTGTCCCCTGTCCTCTTCAGGCTTCCATCTAAAAGCTACCACCGCATCGCCAGCCCCATGGACGCACTCTAGACATGGAGGCCATGCAGCTTGCTGTAACCGGCCTGCCAGCAGGGTCTCCCTTGCCATTTCAGACTGCTCCTCCTTTGTCGTTGCCAGGGGGGATAAATGTGGTGCCAGGGGGCAGCACCGGCCCTACAGACAGGTATGGCCATAGCTGTGGTTCATCAATTACATCAGCTGTGGCCTATTACCTAACTATGAGCTCAAAGAGGCTTGGCTCCCAGGCCTAGAGGAGAGGTGTTTGGGAGCTGGGGAATGCAGTGTGGTGGGTATGTGCCAGTGTTTTGTGGTTTTGGTTGCCAGTTTGGCCATTCCTTTTGTTCTTGACGATTTCTACTGTTTTAGTGTTTTGGGACCAATAAAAGGTAAGCCAACACTACTTTCATGTCACTTCCTGTCTATTCACCACGTGAGCAGTGGGCACCCCCAGCCCTACCTCACAACACACACCCAAAAAGGTGGTTTCAAAGGTGAGTTTTAATAACATTCATAATACACATTTTCTTAAAAACAATATATTTTAATAATATGCTCTGAGGAAACCTCCTGTTCAGATTAAACTCAATTCATTTTACATTATGCATAATATATAAAGTATAAAATTTTTATTCAGAATGCTTGTCTATATCCTCCTTCTACCACTCTGCCCTAATGCATTGCCTTCCTTCACATCGTCCCTGTAAAGCCATATGTTCTGTATCTTTTAATATGTCTTAGTTATCTACAGCATGCCCCTGACATTTAACTCATTTAAAAAGAAGTTCACGATACAAATGATTTTGTCGTAATTTTTTGATATAAGCATACAACTGTTTTATAAACAAAATATGCATATGGCCAGCATTTTTTATTTGTCTGGCAAACTGAAAACTAAGCGGTCACCAAAACTTTATAGCAGCAACTATGACCTCTAGCACTGATTGAGAGCACTACTTAATCCATGAATGTAATTATTTAAATAATATCATGAAATTATTGTTTATGAATTGGTTTAACTGGCAGGATGCAACATCTGAGCTATATTATGGAAATAGGTAGATAGCCTCAGATTGCATTCCTGCTGGTGTTATATATAATAAACAAGCCTTAAATTCTTAAAAATATTCAGCTGCTTCTGCTCTTGGCTGTCAAACCCAAATTTTATTTTAAGATCAACTTCTGGTCACATTATTAATTGTGCTTATAATGGCTGATGTGGATTATCCAGCAAATAAAAAGTGAATGTTGCAAATTTTGATAACTAGGGCAGAACTAGAGGAGGTAATTGAAGTAGAATCTGTACTTTCTGGTGTACATACTCTCCTCCCTCCATAGAAGCTAGCTGGGATAGGACGATTCCAAGGCCCTGAAAGGGGTCCTCAAAAAATATTACAACAGAATTTTCTGGGGTGGTGGGGCCCAATGTGTTATCTTTTCTTCGGCCCAAAATCCCTGGCAGCACCCCTACTTACCTGTAAGGTGTGTGGATTGGCCAGTATGGTGGACAGAGTGAGTGAAATGCGCCAGCCAAATGAAACAATGTGCAAAAAAAAAAGTCATTGAATTTCCATGACAACATTACAACTTCCCTTGTTCACCTGTTAGTGGTTGTCATTCATTGGTCTGTGAAACGGCAGGTAGAAGACCTCAGCAGGGTCTAATGGCAGAGTACACACATTTAATCATAACGAAATGACTACTGTAAACCACAAAAGAGGAGAGTTGTACCTATGTAATCATAGAAATGCAGTTAGCCAGCATTAATACAGAACAGCATGTAAAAACAAGAGTAAGATCAGTTCACCCCTTGTTTTTCTCACTTATCATTTCTCAGGTCTCCTGTAAACCTCAGGAGGACTGTAACTGCAGAAGCTATTCCCAGCAGGCAATACTGTCCCATGCTGTACATGTCAGTTTTGCAATGTGGAAAATACAAAAGAAGGCTAATGCTTGCCGGCTCCTGTTCAATTGCTTCACAATTAGAATTATTTGGCACAAACAACTGACAACATATGCCATAAAAGTGCACCTTTGCATTAAAACCTTTTATTAATATAAAGATTTCACAAGCTTTAGAAATATATTTGATTATATGCTTTTTTTTGTACATTTTAATACAGTGCAGTAAACCAGCATTTCTGAGTATGCAGCGGGAGAGTAGTGCTTGCTTAATCTTTTTTCTTTTTACGTTTGGACTGCGTGAACACAAGACGTGGCTACCTTGGTATATTCTCTTCCTGTAACACCTGACAACAGTATTAGCTTTAAGCAGGACTGGTCAGGAAATACTGGACACAATTTTCCTCCAGACCAAATAAAAGGGATGACGTCCCCTTGGCTGGCCCACATTAGTTCAACTATTTTGATTTCCCGTCATCCTCCTCCTCTAAAAGTGCGGAGCGGATGCCCAACTTATTTAGTTCTTCCACGAGGTCCCCGTTCTGATGCATCTGAAGAAGGATGTCGCAGCCGCCCACAAATTCCCCGTTGAAGAAGACTTGCGGGATTGTTGGCCAGTTGGAGAAGGCTTTCACCCCTAACAGACACAGTAAGGGGTGGTAGCAAGTTAACGTAAAGCAGCCATTCGTGTGCACCCAACAAACTCAAATTATGCTCTTGTATTTACCTATACAAAGTTGACACGCAACATTACATTTTATGCGTTACTGATAACACAAAACGAGTTAATATTGCCAAATATGGTAACAAATACGCCACGCGCCTATGTAGTACCAGCTTTGATATTACGAGTACGATGTACATTTTACCTTGTAGAGTGAACAAATGGACAGAAATTCAAGTGGTTTCGTAGAACTGAGTGGAGACAATAGGTAATACTTAAAATGGTTTGAAAACCCAGCACCCACCCATCAGCGTTTCTTCTGTAATCTATCTTGTTGACGCCTATAAATCCAGCTGCACTTCACTGATAACATAACTAACGTTAGCTTCGTAGCTAACGTTAAAGGATGGGCCAACTTCAATTTATGGCCGGGTGGCAGGAATTTATAAATGTAGCTAACATTGCAATCTAGCAACAGGTTTACCACATGACTGCAAGCCAACGAGCCTAGCTAGCTATCTGGACGTTTGTGAAGTAGCTACTTCGCCAACGTTAACTAACTCGCAGGTCAGCTCCTTTGCTATCGATAGCAAAATCCAAACTAGAAGCTAAAATTAGTTGCCAAGATAATGTACATTTGTGACCTTAACTTATTTTATTTAACCTTTATTTAACCAGGAAAACCACACTGAGATCGAAATCTCTTTTGCAAGGGGGACCTGCCATAAAACACAGCTACACAAAACAGTAGACAAAGGAGTTATAAACATCAAATGAATAATAAAACTTTTAAATTTACAATTAATTCTGTAGTTATAACTAGCAAGGAACCAGCTACGGTTATATGAGAAACACGAAAGGCAGCCAACTGGTTCGCTAAGTAATCCAGGTAAATTAGACTAACGTTAGCAAATAGGTCTAGTGAAACACAATGCTATGCTTGCTAATGTTACTGACCTTCCCTGAGGTCCTGGTCGTCCAACACGTTGTATGCACCGTACTTGTCCACTCCATGCATCCTTAGGATCTGGACTACAGCGTTGCTGAAGCCGCACATGGGCTGGGCAGGCGTCCCTTTCATAAACACAACTACCTTGTCCTTCTTTACCATCTCTGCAAAGTCCTTCTTCTTCCCGGCAGCAGCACACAGTAATCTGGTTGAGGAATAAGACACATGCCCATCAATTCGCAACCCTGTCCAGCAGACAGATCCCACCCGCAAACACCTTATTGTTGAGCTGACTAGCGTGTTCATTACGGCCCTCTGCCTGCAGTTAATCGCTGAAAAACTATGATAATTCGGTTGTATATTTTCAGTAAATACCGATATGTAACAGATACACGCAGACCGGGGTCATGCTAAACTGGAAACAGACAAGGAAATGCAGGTCATTTCCGAACACATGCTTCACTCCTGTTCCCTCATTGGTTTATAAATAAATCAATCATTGCTTGATGACGAATTTAAACCAATGGGTTAAACGAATAACAAATGGATTCTTTGTAAGCAGTTATTAGCAGATAACAATAGCAGATTGTGTTGTTTATATCTACGCATATAGCGGTCTCCTATTTTCATTTTTAGAAAACCTTAACCAAAAAGTAATAAAAAAATATATATATCCCGTATGGCGTCAGTAATGCATGTCGTCATTTCCGTTAAAAACACTATTTAAACATGGCGCTTAACGCCAGGTATTTTGTTTGCTCTTACGTAAATTTATCATTGTTAATGTTAAACAAAACAAAAGTTTGACTTTAATCTGCGCAGTCTTTAATCTACTCTGCCCCACGGTGCAGATGGTGCTTTCAGTAGGCCTACGTTGTTACTCATCTTTTTGAGTTTACTGAACGACCCGACTAACCTGCCATCGATTGAAAGTCTGGCTTGCCACGCAGGTACTATTTTGTTATCCAATTAATTTATCGATCGTGGTATCACTTGTACACTTGCAGTCCTGCATTGTTGTCCATGCGAGGCAATTCGTTTGGATCGAATCAGGAT
The DNA here is from genome assembly GCF_013347855.1 of Anguilla anguilla. NCBI lineage: Eukaryota > Metazoa > Chordata > Actinopteri > Anguilliformes > Anguillidae > Anguilla > Anguilla anguilla. The sequence goes on from NC_049206.1 coordinate 36,624,370, forward strand.
TGCATAAACTAGATGAAAGAAGCTAAGGCGTGACTACTTGAGTTACTGTAGTTTCACGTGCGATGTTCTTTTGACAGTAACCTTTACGGCCTGTTTCCACGGCGGTGGCGGACTGTCGTGTACCGTGACCTATCGAAAAACAGGCAGATTAAAGTTTTGAGCAGCAAGATATTGCTTTTGGTAGCAAGATTAACCAAACGCACTTGAAGCTGCCACATACGTTTCTGTTCAACTTGAAGTTTAAAATTCATTCTCTGATCGCTTTCTCTCTTTTGCAGGAAAGTTTTTTCTTTCTCAGAAGTAGTTGGCCGAAGAGAAGCTCACGTTGTTGCATTGGGATGACAATTTACTTAAGATTACTGTGTCTTTACTGTTTTAATTCACATATGTGTATATATTCACGTTGTTTCTCTTCAAACTAAGCAACAGCCACTCTTGAATATTGAACGAGCAACATACTGGTTAGCCTGATCCCTGTGGTGATGCGCTGCCCTATTGCCAGCGGCAAATACATTACCTCTTAAGGTTGCAGTGTGCAGTTTAACTTTGATTCCTTGTCTTCATATCTGAATGTAATTGAAATGCCGTGCTAGGAAAAGGAAGAATTGTAAATGGGACTGTTGAAAATGAGTCGCAAGTTTGAATATTTTACAATTTACTCGATTAGACAGCCACACGAAGATAGCCTACTTTTTAAAATTAGATGAGACAAAATACTTCCTTTCTGTCTTTTGGTCTTTATTTATGCTTTGGTGGTCGGTAAGATTTTTTTGCTTTTAGTTACTGAAAACAAATTGCCTTAATGTGTGGTTTCCTTTAATGACCTGCAGAATGGTTCTTATGTTCTGGACACCAAGCCTCTAACCTTGGTGCTCTATTAATCAGTCAAGATTTATTTTAATCTTAAATTTAAGCTGCTTGTGTACGGAAAGGAATTTATTTCTTGTAGTGTTCTTAAATCTGAAAATGTTTCTGTATCACTAGCTGTTTTACTTGAGGATTTATGTGAAAATGAAGTTTTTAAAAAAGTCTGTTGTATTGGTGATTTTTTTTTTTCTTTTTCTCTCCCCCATTTGTAGTCTTCAATGTCACCAATAGTTGGAATTTCTGCAAAGGAATTTCATCTTCATGTTATTTTGGGTTGTAATTTTGGTATTGAAGCATTGGCACTAGAACTGGGAGGCTTTCCTAGCTTTACTGTGGAATCAAATATTATGGTTTCAGTTTTCCCAAATCTATGGAAAATTAGCTGATTATTGGATAATATGTCACTTGGGGTGTTTTCTGTTCAAAGCTTTGTTCTTATGAGATAGTATTACAAAATTCTGCAAAAGAGGAGGCTGATATTACTATGGCAGGAAAATGAAGACCCAGAATACTTCCCTGGGAAACTCCACTACTAATTTAATCAGTCTGAGATTCCCATACAGCATCTGGTATCTGATGGTAAGGATTTCAAACTAAAATTGATTTACTATTGAACCCCAGGGCTTTGCATTTGTATCACAGGCTTTTCCAGCTCACGATCCACTATACCACAAAACTTACTCCTGACCAATTAAAATATGCATGTATTTTAAGAGCACGTTTCCATAAAACTGTACTGAAACCTGTGCAGAAAAAAAATTTCCCCCCAGTTTTAAGTTTCAGTTGGTTCATAATGAAATTCCCTGAATGCACGAAGTGATTTCAAATGTTTGACCAGGAATGTTTGATAGGATTGACTTGGGATGGCGCGTTGCTTTGATTTGTATGATGCCTTACCTTCGAATAAAGCATTATCATTACTCCCCAATGCACCGATGTCCTTGATTTATTATTACAATGCGCGTATCGTGCGTTTCATATTCACGAACATGAACGACCGGGTTCTGTCGATAATCCGGCAGCTGAACTTGAACATTTATCACCCAACAGACCAGGCCAATCCATTTCTCTAGGGATGCACTGGTAATGTCTTACACAGGTCTCTTGTAGGTTAGATCAAAAAGATTCTCTACTGTACAAACAGTTTATCGCAGTGTCTGAACTCAGTTCCTAAATTTAAATTCAGGGCGGAACGTCTTCGCCAAATCTAGCTGCAACGCAGACCGCAGTTTTCAGAACGATTGCTGTCCCTATTCTGTAGATGCAACATTTAAAAAAAGAAAATAAATTTGTATCGTGGAATGCCCTTGTCGGGAGTTTTGGAAAACCTAACGCGCAGGCACAAGACCAGGAACGAAAATTACGACAGGTAGTAGCCTAAATTATTTTTACGTAGGTTTACTTTTCTTCATTTTATGGTTTTTGTGAGTATACGCATGTGTCTCTGGGTGGGCTACATTTTTGGCTACAATGTATTTTGAGTTTCTCCAAATAGGCGATTGGCTTTAACATCTCAAATCATTGCCTCCGTCGCATTCTGCATTATTAGGCTATACGATTAATTTATGTGCCTATAATGTTAACGTTGAGTTACATGTACCATTTGTAGGCTACCTACACAATTCATACACTCATTGCATTTTGTATTTTCTGTTTTGTTTTTTTAGAAAAAAAGTTTTTTACAGTCTTGAAATGGTTTAAAGCGATTAACCAGTTATCGTTTCTTAAAATTGTCATAACAGAGTAACAAAAAGAGCCAAACTGAGTTATAATTTCTTTTAAATGAATATGAACATGTCAACGTATAGTCACGAATGCTGCATGTAGCTTATAATAAGATAAACTGAACTGTCAAATAAGGCGCGTGTCCGTTTATGTTGACATGATGCCGAAAATAATTTCATGAGATGAACTGGATATATATCTGGTAGCCTAGTATGTGGTATCTGTGCTCGACGGAGTATCATCTTGCACGTTGTTTATCACGAAATTGAAACTCGGAATTCAGGTTGCAGATATTTGGCTGTCAAGCTAGCTCTTTTAAATGTAAAGACTCATCTGAAGAAAAACACGTTTTCAACGTACAATAATTCCTAGTTACTCACATATACAAAGGACTGTCTGGAAGTCATTAAGCCTTTCAAAATCTAGGCCTGCAACTTGAAGTACTGATGTCAAAATTAGGCCAAGTTACAAGAAACATTATTTACTGTCTTAGCGCACACAAATTAAACATTCCGCATTCCAGAGCAGTGCTGCGACCCAATGTTTCCTAAATTATATCAAGTAAAAGTGCATGTGTCACATCAAAGTGTCAAATGGCATTTATTGTTAGAATAATCAGCAATTCACCTGTTACACCGTTTTAAAAAAATGACTGCACGATTTGTTTGAACAATCGTCTGCATCCAGTGCTCTGCGTGTATGAGAAGCATATCATGAATAAAATGGTTTTGTTTGAAAAATGTGTTCCCAAATACAATAGTTTATCCGTTTACATTGTATAATAAATTATACTACTGTACTTAGTTGGAAAAACTTTATTTAACCAACAAGCCTAGTAGCCTACATTAATGTGGCAAACGAATGTCTGGATAGGTTTGTAAGACTTAATATTTATTACATTGGCCTAAATATTTCAACATTTCTATATGAATTTATTTATTCCTCCTTTCTGTCATGTGAATCATTGAATGTTTCTTGGTATAAATGTCTGTAAATGTGAATATTATATGCTGCAGGGAAAATATCATGAGGATGATGAAATATTCTATGTATGTTTGTATGTACAGTATCTACAGTATTTTACAGCACAATTGTAGGAGAGCTTGTACATTTTGTAAAATGAACTTGACATGCAGGTATAAACATATCCTTTAAGGTGTGTCAGTGTTCATCAGCTGTTTAAGACATTTATGGAAATGATTTCTTCTTCCATGCGTACATTTTTTTTGTTTGTGATAATTTGATGTAACACATAAAAGTTTGAATGATCACAATTCGTTCAGATGATAAGATGAAAAAACACAGGGGCGTGTTACTTGAAATAATGGAAACATTGGGTAGCAGGCAGCATTGCTTTGGAATACGGCATCTTTAATTTGTGTCAGCTAAGAGCCAATATTGTTTCATGTAACTTGGCCTAATTCTTTTAGTGACAGGCCTAGATTTTGCCAAGTCTTAATAACTTATAGACAGTGCTTCGTATGTGTGAGTAACATGGCATTTTTGTATGCTGAAAACGTGTTTCTCTTCAGTTATCATTTATTTTTGTATTGCGTTTGTTATAACTGATAACAGTAATGCATATAAACATTATATGCATTACTGTTATGAGAGGCATGCATACACATACAGTTGAGGCCAAAAGTTTACATACATCTAGGCTAAAGACATTCAAACTTAATTTTTCACAAGTCCACACATTTCATGTTACCTTACATTTCCTGTGTTAAGTCAATTAGGTTATCTACTTTATTTCCATAAGAGGTCATTTCAAAATAATAGATAAGAGACAGATTTATTTCAGCTTTTATGTACTATATCAGATGTTCAGTGGGTCAAAAGTTTACATACACTTTATTAGTATTTGGTGGCATTACCTTTTATTTGCTTAACTTGAATCAAACGCTTGGGGTAGCCTTCCACAAGCTTCTCACAATACTTTGCTGGAATTTTTGCCCATTCCTCCTGACAGAACTGGTGTAACTCAGTCAGACATGCTTTTTCAGCTCAGCCCACAGATTTTCTATGGGATTCAGAGCTTTGTGATGGCCACTCCAATACTTTCACTCTGTTGTCTTTAAGCCATTTTGTTACAACTTTGGAGGTATGCTTAGGATCATTGTCCTGCTGCAAGTCCCAGTTGGTACCCGCATGGTAGCTAATTGGCTATAACAGGCTGGCACCATCAGAAACCCAACCCAAATCCCCTTGAAAAGCACTTTATTTAGTCACTCTTTTGACAGGTATCTGACGAGCATTTATTTATAAAATGATCATGTCCTTCAGTTTCAGCACCCGAGTTCTGATGCTAGCTGACCTTACAGTTTGACCAGGAAATCTATAGCTAACATTTGTGACAAATAGACACTTGACATTAGACAGTAGCATACATTCACATATTTCCCAGCAATCTTTGCATGTCAACATTTATTTTCATTTTTATTTCACCTTTATTTCACCAGGAAAGTCATTAAGAACAAATTCTTATTTACAATGGCGCCCTGGCAAGCGACAAAAGCCACTTAAAGTTACAATCTCGAAGATTTCAGTTTCGTTCTCTTTGGCGGTACCAATGGCAAGAAGCGGTAATTGCAGGTGTGTTTTTGGACCTCACTTCCCATAGATCCAACCGGATCCAACCAGTGTCACCTGTGTAACGTCAGTTGGCACCTGGGCCACGCCAACTATTACACTTATCATTTACTGAATAAAAAATGGTTGTTCTACAAGTAACGTTATGTACAAACATTAGGCTAACTTATGCTGTCTTTACACTGCCGAGCTGGGTTAAAATGCTGTAGCAGACCTGGGGTAGAATTAGTGATGATAAATTTCCACAAACGTTCTTTATCCACCGTTTGCTCGGTATGAACATCTTTACACTGCAGAGAAGAATTCGCGGGATTCGCTGTGGCTCATGCAATTATGTATCTCGTGCATCATCATTGTGAATGATTGTTGTGTGATATTTTTGAAACAACTGCCTTGTTTCTGGTTTTGCTAGGTAAACTGTTCAAGAATAAAGCTAAGCTGGGTGTTAAATTAGCAATCAGAATAAGAAGAATAAAACAAAAACAAAGGAGATTTTATCAAAAAAGGGCATCAAGGCTGAAGGAACGTATGAGGAAGTGATATAAAATAATAACAACTCTAATCCATACTGCCATATTCTTTTATTTAGTTTTCTCCGGCTTTACACAGAAATCACCTATACCCCAGCTTATATATTGATGAACTTGATGGCAATGTAAATAACGGTAATGTTAAGGCCAGTTAAGATCAATGATTTGCAACGAGACGAAACGGTTTTAGAATGTTGCAGAGAAAATTGCAGCGGTGTGAACTGATTAGTTGTAGAGCGTCTGAAGCCGTTGTCTTGGGTCTCAAAAGACCCACATTGTCAAATGACCAAGTGCAGTTTAGAACGTTTACAATCAGACGTCTTGGAATTTTGCAAGTTGCATCCAGTCTCGTTGCGAATCATTGATCTGAACTGGCCTTTAGTTAGCTACATTGCAACGTTGCAACAAGGTAGCATTGCATTCGAGAGACGGTTTGCGAGGTTGGTACCAGTCGGTAGCGCTAGCCAGCGTTTTTTCTAATTGTTAGCTGACATTAGATTGTGTTAAATACATTAGCTAGCTAGCTAATGCAACGTTACCTGATATACTGTGCACAACGTTGTCTAAACTAATGCCTTTATTGACATGGTCCGGTAGCTAGCGTTAGCTGTGCAAATAGCTATGTAATTTAGTAACGTTACATTGTCATCAAATGTAATACTAAATCTACATCAACAAATAATATGACCTCTCATGTTACACAAAAACCTTTTAGGGTTCCATAACACCCCCCAACCCCCCACCATCTCTGGCGGACCAACCACTGATGGGTGATGAAAAATCACTAACTATGCGCCGCTTGTGATTTTTTCCTGGGAATGTTGCCACAGACAACCAGTTCTTTAATCAGAAATTATTAATAATAATAATAATAATAATAATAATAATAATAATATAAATTAGTAGGCTCAATCACCATTGTGTTGCCTAATTCGCCGATAGATAGATAGTGACTTAACAGACATTTATTTTAATGAAAATCTTAGAGATTATTACTTTAACACACACCCCCTCCCTGCAGTCTTATCTACAACTACACCCCCCACCCTTGACATAATGGACAATACTGTCTATCTGGGCATTCATAAAAATATTATTTCACAACTAAAAAATCGTATTCCGTCATAGCAACAAGATAAACCCGACAATAGCCCTAAGATATGCCCATACAGCATTGAAAACCCTGCTCACTGAATAATGAAATAAACGAGAAAAAGTTCTAAAAAATGATACCATGTCATTCTACAGTCAATATCTGGGACTAAATATTGAATAAATATACAACCTTACCGTTGGTTTTATGTGTAGAGGTGTCCCTTTTGCGACTGCTTGGTCATGTATTGTCTTGGACAATCCCTTTGTGAAATATACGCGCATTTGTGATGCCTGGGTATCTTCCAAAATGGCTGTGCGTAATACCACGTAATATGGCGTTGTCGCCCTTTTTAGTACAGTCTGGCTTGATTAACAATTCATTTATTTAGTAGGTGAGAATAGCCTATAAGCTTTCTAACGATGTACATGTCTAATTTTGCTTTTGGAATAGCGTTTTATAGGTCAGCATAACCGGAAATTTTCTTATCATCGCATTCAATTGCGCATTCACTCTGTGGTAGCAGTAAAACAAAGACGCTGCTAACGAAACGTTGTGAACTATTTTTTGGAATTTCTTGGAAATTACTATTACTATTGAGGACTTCTGAGCATAGCTAAGCCATATGTTTGCTGATAGACCTAGCTGACATCGTTTTCTGGTGTAAGACAGGAACGGATAGAACTATATCTGTCAGGGTTTCGGGGGAGTTGGACCCAGGCGCAGAGTGAAACACAATATCATTGATGTCCTGTCCCTGTCTCTGTCTCTATCTACTGAACACAGGTAAGATTTCATCGTTGCTATGTAAGTATTACTGCTCAAAATACTTCGGTTATATACGTTATTTTTGAAATTGAGTGTCTTTAAATAGGTTAGTGGTATTATTTAATGTGGATATTTCACACTGTAATGTTAGCGTTAGTTAGTAGTGTAATAGTTTTTGTGATACGTGCAACAGTGATGACGAGAGTGTTGGAACATTGCCAAAATGTGGTGGACGGTGAAAACTGTTTTCATATCGTCCCATCCCCATACAAGAAAACATACGACAGTAGAGAGTATAGAAATACATACAATAGTTAACTATTACACATTTAGGACGCTTTACGCTGCTTTACTCCTCCCATAACTCCCCCTTCCTTCACGGGTCTGTTGTGTAATGGAGAAGCGCAACAGACAACACGGCACGGGTAGGATACGAATGCTTTCCATCCTGTACCGTGCTGTGCTGGTCAATGGAGAAGCGCCATTAGAGACTAGAGGGAGGTAGGGAGGGGTGGGGAGAGGTGCAACCTGAAGAGCTGAATCTTCAGTCGTCGCTTGAAGGTGATCAGGGTCTCAGCTGTTCTGACCTCAATGGGTAGGTCATCCCACCATCGTGGAGCCAGAACAGACAGGAGACGTGACCAGGAAGCGCAAGTGCAAAGATGGGGAGGTGCCAGTCGTCCTAAGGTAGCAGAACGGAGGGGTCTGGCTGGCATGTAGGGTTTGAAGATCTTATGGAGGTATGCTGGGGCTGACCCCTTGACTGCCTGGTATGCTAGGACCAATGTTTTGAATTTGATGCGAGCCATAACAGGCAGCCAGTGGAGGGTTCGGAGCAGGGGGGTGACGTGGGAGTGTCTGGGGAGGTTGAAGACCAGACAAGCTGCAGCATTCTGGATGAGTTGCAGGGGTCTGATGGCAAATGCCGGAAGGCCAGCCAGAAGAGTGTTGCAGTAGTCCAGGCGGGACAGTAACATTGCTTGGACTAGGAGCTGGGTTGAGTAGGTGGTGAGAAAGGGACGGATTCTCCGGATGTTGTACAGAAAGAATCTGCACGCCCGGCTTACCACTGTGATGTTCTTGGAGAGGGACAGCCTGTTGTCCATCACCACTCCAAGATTCTTAGCATAGGGTGATGACGTCACTCAGGTGTTCCCTAGGGAAATGGAGAAATCAAGGAGGGGAGAGGTTAGAGCAGGAATGAAGATTAGCTCTGTCTTACCTGTGTTGAGCTTTAGGTGGTGATTGTCCATCCAGCTCTGGATGTCCCTCAAGCAAATGGAGATGCGAGCAGAGACCTGTGTGTCCGATGGGGAGAAGGAGAGAAAGAGTTGTGTGTCGTCAGCATAGCAGTGATAAGACAAACTGTGGGCAGAGATTACAGGGCCAAGGGATCTAGTGTACAGGGAGAAGAGAAGGGGACCAAGGACTGAGCCCTGGGGAACTCCCGTGGCAAGGGGACGAGGCGGCGATACTCTACCAGCCCAGGCAACCTGGAAGGAGCGACGAGAGTGGTAGGACTAAATCCAGTCAAGGGCTGTGCCGCAGATCCCTGTTGCTGCCAGGGAGGACAGGAGGATGGAGTGCTCAACAGTGTCGAAGGCAGCCGAGAGATCTAACAGAATCAGGAGGAGAGGGAGGAGTGTAGTCTCTGTTGAGTGGCCAGGCCTGAAGGACTGGTGGGGGTCAAGCAGGTTATTGAGAAGAAAGCAGAGAGTTGATTAGATGCAACTCGTTCAAGCGTTTTGGATAAAAAAGGAAGGAGAGATACCGGGCGGTAGTTCTGGATGACGGAGGGGTCTAGAGTGGGCTTCTTCAGCAGCAGGGTGATGTGGGCCCTCTTGAAGGATGAGGGGAAACATCCAGAAGACAAGGAGGAGTTCATGAGGGAGGTGACAAATGGGAGGATACATGAGCGCTAAGGGGTTAAAGGATAGTCATCCTATAACATAGTTACATTTTCATGAGAAGTAAAATTAAAACGAGAGAAAACAAGAATTTAAACATCCAGAGTCTGAGTTTATATGCCAATGAACGATTTTTAATGGTCTCTTCACATTTACATAAGATAAAAAGATAATATATTCACATAAAAAATGCGTATTTGAGCATCCTTTGCACCATGTTGAGATCAACTACGTGACCTTAATAGTGTATACCAGTGCTGTACAATTTTCTGAATTTTCTGTCATGTCAGTGATGCATATTATAACCTACAATAAATGATATAAAATTATATATATATATATATATATATACATATACAGTATATGTAATTATTAGCAATATCCGAGAAAACAAGACTTCTGCTCCCAGGCATTCATCTTATTGTTCTCTGACACACACACACATATATATGTATACATATATATATATATATATATGAGGGGCCAAACAGGAAATATTTAATGAAGTCTGATATATATACATCATTCTTGATATATATACATCTTGCTTGATATATTCTTTGAACTGTGATATATATACATCAAAACCGATATATATATATACATTGTTTTTGATATTTATACATTGAAAACGATAAATATACATCATATTTTATATTTATACATCAAAACCGATATATATATACATCAGTTATGATATATACATTGAAAACAATATATATATATACATAATTTCTGATATATATACATTGAAACCGATATATATATATATCATTCGGAACAGGCATATATTTGGGCATCCCATTGGGTCTTTATTAAGACATAATCAGTGCAATCCAAATTAATTTTTAATTGGATTGAGACTGAAAATTATATTATTATATTCTGTAAGAATTTTGATGTGAATATAACAAGTGAGACAGTGAAATGTCGCTAGCTCTCAGATTTTAATACAGGCATATATTTGGTCTGCTTCTTATTGGTCTTCCTGAGGTTTGCCGGGGTTTGTTAATGTGAGCCGTGCTGTTTCTGAACGAACTTCGCTTTTAATTTCAGCTACTGTATGCTTTGTGGTGAACGTGCTTCGCCCTTATTTTTTAATGGTACGCAATGGCTGACTTCATTAAATATTTCCTGTTTGGCCCCTCATATATATATATATATATATATATATATATATATATATATATATATATATTGTCACAACAATGTGACACCCCAGGCAGGGAGAATGGGACCACAGTTTCTGTCACATGGAGAGAGAGAGTGCACAGCCACAAACATTAAATAAGATAAACGGACCACTTCACCCTTCCTCACGGGTTCCAGGCAAAAACAATTAGCTAAAATAACAAGCTAAAATAACAAAGACAAAAGAAAGTAAAACAGAGAACCAACTTTTCAGTTCGCCTGCTCTCTAGCTGACCCGCCTTTCCGGCCAGGTCCAGCTCCTCCAGCATACCAGCTGAGGATTGCTTTCTTTTCCAGCGCTCTAAATAAAACGTGAAGAAAATCATAATTGCGCTCTCAGTGTTAGCTCCCAGTCTCGGCCCCGAACTATAGAGAGCAGCACACCTTTAAGCACCTGGGCTGATTAACTAACACAGCCCAGGTGCGTGTGTTCTCTCCACCAGCTGGCGCAACCGAGACTAATCCGCCTTTCAGGCGGACTGACTGCCACATATATATATTCATATATACGTACAGAGGACACCATAATTCATTGGACAGTGACACATTTTTTGTTATTTTGGTTCTGTACTCTAGCACTTTGAGTTTGAAAGGATACAATGACAATGAGGTTGAAGTGCAGACTGTCAGCTTTAATTTGAGGGTATTTTCATCCATACTGGATGAACCATTTGGAGATTATAGAACCTTCTGTACATAATTATAGAACCTTCTGTACATTTTCGGGCATCAAAAAATATTGGACAGTTTAACATAATGTAGAAAATAATCATTTTTAATATTTGGTCGCATATACTTTGCATGCAATGACTGCTTGAAGTCTGCGACGCATAGACATCACCAGATGCTGGGTATCTCCCCTGGTGATGCTCTTCCAGGCCTGTACTGCAGCCATCTTCAGTTCCTGCTTGTTTAGGGGAATTTTTGCCTTCAGCCTCCTTTTCAGCATGTAAAATGCATGTTCAATTGGATTCAGATCCGGTGATTGACTCGGCCCGGTGATTTCCCACTTTTTGACCGTCAAAAACCCCTTCGTTGCTCTAGCAGTATGTTTCGGGTCATTGTCTTGTTGCATGATGAAGTGCTGTCCAATGAGTTTGGAGGCATGCGGCTTTATCTGAGCAGATAAAATATTTTTGTAGACTTCAGAATTCATTGTTCTACTTCTTTCTGCAGTCACATCATCGATGAAGTGAGCCCATTCCACTGGCAGCCATACAGGCCAAAGTCATAACACCCCCTCCACCATGTTTCACGGATGAGGTGGTATGCTTTGAATCATGGGCATTTCCTTTTTTCTCCACACATTCCTCTTTCCATCACTCTGGTACATGTTAATCTTTGTCTCATCCAGGAGAGTGTTTTTGATCTGTTGGGCTGTTATCAGGGGGGTTTCCTTCACCATAGAGAGTATTCTCCAGTCATCCACTACAGTGGTCTTCCTCGGTCTACCGGGTCTTTTGACATAATTGAGTTCACCAGTTGTTTTTTTTTCTTGTTAATGATGAACTAATCTGTTGACTTTGGCATGCCCGCAAGAATACACTTGCCAGGAGTTGCCAGAACAATGCTTCAAAACATTGAGCTGCCTGACGGAGTCCAAGCCGTGTTTTTCTGTTAGGGTTTACTCCCTTAGCCTTTTCCGTTCCAGAGGATACCCACAAGGTATATGAAGGTATATCGTAGTAAATCACAGCATAATCATGTATTTCACTACAAATCAACTGTTGACTGAAGAAACTCACCGTTGCATCATTTTCAAGTGGGAATTACAAACTTTCTGTCAGTACAGTGGTCTATAATAGCTAGGGGTCCAGAAACATATCCAAAATCTCTCCAAAAATGAATAAAATGCTTTATGTCCATTATAAAGCATATAAATGAGCCCCTTATGAAGGTTTAAGGTGAAACATTGATATAAGTTTAAAACATAATGCAAAAACATTGTCACACTGTGGTACAGTACCTAAATGTGTAATCATTTACTCTCATATGTGTTTCTGTACTCTACAGTATGTGATGTTTTCTTGTATGGGGATGGGACGACATTAAAAAACTTCTGCAACCTGTGATCTGAAGACGGAGTGCTGCCAGAGAAAAGTTTTATTAAATACAAAGGAAACAAAGGAAAAACAAACTTGCGGGCCAAAGGAAATGATTTGCAGCTAACTTGTAGAAAAAAACTTAAAACTTGAACTAACTAAACGGCTGACGGGGCTGTCCGTCCAAGAAGGACGGTCTGCCGGAGCTAGCCGGGTGACGCCGAAGAGCACCGGCGTGAATTTCAAAGCATCTGTACGGCCCCGTGAGTTACGCCTCCTCTTAACTGTCAGTCCGGCTGCGAAAGCTGTGCTTGCCTCACCCAGAAGATCTTGGAGTTGGAAGGGAGAATATCCGTTCTTTACCAGATCTGGGAAGATGGGAAGACCATTGAATCCATGGTGTCATTTTGCCCTGGACCTACTATGGCTTTTGAAGAGATGGCTCCGACTGTCCTATGTGCGGTCTCTGCCTCGACCCAACCTGGAGTCCCGTGGGACGAGCTTGGTGCTAAACCCAAAGCCATAGCCAATTCCACTCCACTCCTAGAGCCTTGCTCCGTAGCAGGAAATTGTAGGGGGAGACGCTGTTCTGGCGCCCCCTTATCACAAGGCATCAAGCTCATAAACAGATTCGATATCCTAGATGAGCAAGAGTTTCCATTTATGAGTTCCTGGCCTCGCGTTCCACCTCCTGCGTCCTCTTCTGGTGAGTTCTGGCGTTCTCCATCTCCCATGGTCCATTCCGCAGCAGATTCTGGGCAGCCTTCCCGTCTGGCTGCACCTCGTCGCCCAAAGCCAAACTCCCTCTCGGCCCGGACAGGACCTGGATCCACTCGGCCCAAGGCCCTTGGTCCGATCTCACTTTCCTCCTCCACCTGCTTCAGTGACGGAGCCCTTGCTGCTCCCGCCTCCTCCCTCTTCCCTGGTAATTGCTGACTCCATTATCAGAAACGTAAGGAGAAAGTCAGCGGTGACTCTTTGATTTCCCAGTGCCAAGGTTGGTGACCACTTTGAGCACATTCGTAGCTTGCTGGTTAAATACCCTCTCGCCCGTAATCTAATAGTTCATATTGGTTGTAATGATGTTTCTGCTCAGAAGTCAGAAATTCTAAAACGCGACTTTACCTGCATTTTTAACACACTCGAAGACAGTGGAAAAGGTGTGTTTATTTCTGGTCCTATCCCTCCCCTTGGGAGGGGTGTAAATCGTTTTAGCAGGATATTAGCTCTCCACATCTGGTTACAGTCCACCTGTGCATCCTACAGTGATAATTTTGTTTTCATCGATAAATTTAACCTTTTTTGGAAGTGCTCGTCCTTTTACAAAATTGATGGCATTCACCTTAGTGCGCTGGGTGCTCGATTTTTAGCAAACAACATATTTTACTCCGTCAATAATACCCTTGGCATCTGACTAGCCTCTTTGTCCAAGTGCACATGTCTCGACAAAACACTAGTGCCTAATTGGAAATGTTCACCTGTGTCTAAACCATCATATAATTTCCACTCAGTCCCGATGGTTCCGCCATGTGGCCTGGTGGACTTAAATCACCTATACTGCTATCAAAAGATTCCAACTCATATTAAGCCTAGGTATTTCCTTGGTAAGCTTGCTGTTTATGCTTGTGCATCTTGTGGGGTAAATCGCCAAAATGTTATATTTTTCCCTCAAACAACCTCTAGGTGCACTGGTCCAACTTGTCTCCCCAACTCATTTAATATGGCACTTTTTAATGTCAGAGCATTAACTAGTAAGACATTTTTAATTAATGATATTATTTCTGAGAATAATCTTGATTTTATGTTTCTAACTGAAACTTGGTAAAGAGTGGATGGTTCAGCCGTGATGAACGAAACGTGTCCTCCGGGGTACAATTATTTTTATTCAATCAGGGAAAGAAAGAAATGAGGCGGACTAGCCTCTGTCTATGCAGAAAACATAAGTTGCAAAAATATTGCTTTTGGAAAGTTCACAACGTTCGAATATCTTGCAGTTGTAGTAATGGGCAAAAAACCAATACTGTTGCTAAATGTGTATCGCCCACCCAAGCATAACACGACCTTCTTTCCTGAATTTTCTGAACTGCTATCAATCTGCACTACAGATTATGACCATATTCTTGTAACTGCTGATTTTAACTTTCATGTTGACAACACTATTGACAGCAAAGCGGAAGAATTTATAAAAATTTTGCTCTCCTTTGACTTAGTTCAGCATATTACAGTACCCACGCACAACAGGGGACATACCCTTGATCTAGTAATTTCTCATGGCCTAAACATAAAAATAGGTCAAGTTATTGAAATCGCTGTCTCAGATCACAGCTGCCTATTTTTTAATACTATTTTACTCACTGTCAAAAACGTTGTCCAACGAACCTTTAGAAAACGATACTTTAATAATCAGCAGGTGTGTTCACTGATATGTTCCTGCGTGATCAACAAGACTGCATGTCTAACGACTCTCTTAGCATCCATGAGATGGTTGATAGCTTCAACTATAAGTTAAAATTGGTTCTTAACGCAGTGGTTCCTGAAAAAATCAAGAAGAGGTGTAATATGAAAGTGACTCCCTGGAAGAATGAACAAACTCTTCACTTATTAAAGAGACTGTGCCGCAAAGCTGAACGCATGTGGTGAAAAAGCAAGTTAACTGTCCACCGCAACATATTGAAGGAGTGCATTGTCATTTATAATAACACTATTCGAACGGAGAGGCAATCTCACTTCTCTAAAATAATTTGTGATAATGGAAAATAATATAAACGACTTGTCTCTACTATTGATAGATTACTCAATCCCTCGGCCCCACCAGACCTACTCTTTCAGGCATCGCCATCAAAATGCGAGGAATTTGCCCAGTTTTTTGATCAAAAGATCAGAACAATTAGATCAGGTATAGCATACTCTGGAGTGTCACCAACTGAATGTACTACTTGCTGCCCAAGGAATACCATGGATAACTTCAAAATGCTAAATGAAGCAGAGCTAAAAAAAAATATTGCCCAACTGAAATCCTCCACATGCTCCTTAGATCCTATCCCCGCAGTCTTTTTCAAAGAAGTTACAAGTTGCCTCTCTGCTAGTGTACTGGAAATACTGAACCTGTCCTTGAAGACTGGCATTTTTCCTGATCCTCTTAAAACCGCTGTTGTCGGACCACTGATGAAGAAAAATAACCTGGACCCCTCTGACTTAAGTAATTTTAGACCAATTTCAAATCTGCCTTTTTAAAGTAAAATTTTTGAGAAAATAGTATCTACACTATGAGACATATCAGTCTGGTTTTAGACAGAATTATAGCACTGAAACTGCCCTTGTTAAAATTGTTAATGACCTCAGAGTAAATGCTGATGAGAACAATGTGTCCATTCTTGTACTACTTGATCTAAGTGCAGCCTTTGATATCATTGACCACAAGATTCTCATGAACCGCCTTGAAAATTATGTTGGCTTCTCGGGCGCTGTTCTAAATTGGTTTAAGATGTACTTAACTAATAGACACTTTTTCGTTAGCCTAGGGGAACATGCGTCCAAAAAACATGATATTCTTTATGGTGTGCCATAACTAACTGTCACAGTGTTATAAAGTGGATAAATGAGAACTACCCTAAACTAAACAAAGATAGAACAGAGATACTTGTGATAGGCTCGGATGCAAAAAGAAACAAAATCTTGAGCAGGCTAGGGAATCTTGCTTTACAAGTCAAGCCAGCAGTAAAAAGTCTAGGAGTCATAATTGACTCAGAGCTAAGCTTCAAAAGCCAAATTGGCAATATCACTAGGACTGCCTTCTTTCATCTCAAAAATATATCAAGAGTTAGACCATATCTGTCATTACAAGTTGCAAAAAAAAAAATGGATTAGTAAACTTCAACTTGTTCAAAATGCAGCAGCCAGAGTAGAAACAAAAACAAGGAAAAGTGAACATATCACTCCAGTACTAGCCTCTCTACACTGGCTTCCAGTATCTTTTAGGATTGATTTTAAAGTTCTTTTACTGGTTTTTAAAGCTCTTCATATCAATGCACCTTCATACAGACTGTCTCTCACTTTATTCTCCAAATAGGATGCTAAGATCATCAAATACTGGCCTATTTTTTACTGTTATAAGAGCTAAAAAGAAACATGGTGAAGCTTTTAGTTCTTATGCCCCAAAACTATGGAACACCTTACCAGTACATATCCGACAAGCAAAATCTGTGGATGATTTTAAAAAACCGCTCAAAACTTACGTTTTTACCCTAGCCTATCCTTAGTTAATGATCTTACTATCTTATTTGTGTTTGTGTTTTTATACCTTTAGTTTGCTTTTCACTTCTTCACCATCTTATTTGTATTCTTGTTTTATTGTTTTTATACCTTTAGTTTGCTTTTAATTACCTCACTATCTTATTTGTGTTCTTGTTTTATTGTTTTTATACCTTTAGTTTGCTTTTCACTTCTTCACCATCTTATTTGTATTCGTTTTATTGTTTTTATACCTTTAGTTTGCATTTAATTACCTCACTGTTCTTCTTTTATTATATTAAATTATTATTATTATTATTGTTATTATTATTATAGTTTCTTTTATTTATATTTTTTTGTTTTTTCTCATTTTATGTGAAGCACTTTGAGCTGCATTTTATGTATGAAAGGTGCTATATAAATGAAGTATTATTATTATTATTATTATTATTAAAACAATATTCAACTGTCTACCATGTTTTGGAAATGTTCCAGTTGAGGTCATATCCCGTACATACATTAAAAACAAACTACAAGCAAACCAACGAATGCTTACTTTTTACAGTGTGAAATATCCTTATTCTAAAATACCACTAACCTATTTAAAGACACTCAATTTCAAAAATAACTTATATAACCGAAATATTTTCAGCAGTAACATTTGGACAATGAAATTTTATTTGTGTTCAGTAGATTCATCTAGTTTATTTCAGTGTTCAGTGAGCAGCGTTTTTCACAGATGTACTGGCATACCTTCGGCTATTGTTGGTTGTTGCTACGATGGAATACACTATCGTCCAGTGTGTCATGCGTGGGTGGTGTAGTTACAGATGAGACTGCAGGGAGGGGGAGCTTGGTAAATGCACTACCAGTGCAACAATGGTTTCAACTCATAATGTGGTTGCAGGAGCACAGAATGTCTGAATTGAGCAATCTAGGCATGCCGGCGTGCCGACCACTAGGGGCTTTGTGCTAAGAGGTTAAAGTGAAAAAAAATATGTTTATCCGGGTACCGAAGCTAACATATATCCCAGGGAGCCCTAACTAAGGTTACTCCATCTGGTTAGTGAAACTATCTAAATATCCCGAACTATGACCCAATTATACTTATATGAAATAATACTAGGATCCATCTGGACACTGAAACTAACCTCTGTCCCAGAGCAGCTGCACTTCCGGTCAGTGAAACTAACAAACATATTTTCCAGGTTAAAGTTGCTTATTCATGGCATGAAAACATTATTTGCAAGATACCCGGAGGAGTAGCACATTTAACTGCTAGGACAGAAGATCTAATGGTACACAGGCAACTTTTTGGGGCAATATTGCCAGCAACTCAAGTTGCCCTGATACACTGGTGGCAATGGAGTGGCAACAGGCAATGGGCAACGTAACTGAAAAAGAATGTTCGGTAACCAATAACCATTCAAATTTCATATTGATGCCTCTGAAACCTTACCTGGACCTATCAGAACACAATATTCTGTTACCTGGGGGATATTATCTTGGAGATGTTAAGCAGAAAAATGGAGGACCTGACTTATGCGGCAGTTACCATTTTCCTGGCCTCATCGTTGATTGTTAAAAGGTAAATTTTATCTATATGAATCTACATTTACATTTAGTTTTTCTTAGATGTCTGTTTGCACAATATAATCCAGGCTAATAGGCTACATTCTGGTCCATAGATAACAACAGGCCAAACGCAAGAGGACTACATGGAAAAGGAGATGGTTGTTGAAAAGACGGCTAGGCTGCTACAGCCAACTGTTAAGGGAACTGGTGGAGGAAATTCCCATGGGCTACAGGAGCTGGATGAGGATGGATATGGAGATGTTCAATTGCTTGTTAGGGAGGATTGAAGAACAGATACAAAGACAAGACACCACAATGCGAAAAGCCATAACGCCAGGTGAACGCCTCTCCATCACCCTGCGTTACCTGGCCACTGGTGAAACCTTCTCCTCCATGGAGGACCTGTTCAGGATCAGCTGTCACAGCATTGGGCGTATTGTCATAGATACCTGCAAGGCATTATATCAAAGCCTACAGCCTGAATTTATGAAATTACCATCAACAGCAGAAGATGGGAGGCTGTAGCCCAGAAGTGTGAACAAATTGCATTGGGGCTTTAGATGGGAAACATATTCTAATTCAACCACCACCTAACTCTGGCTCTCACTACTTTAACTACAAAGATACCCATTCAATTGTTTTGATGGCACTTCTTGATGCAGATTTAAAATATCTATATATTGACGTAGGCACAAATGATAGGGTGAGCAATGGAGGAGTCTGGGGAAAATGTGGACTGAACAGTGCCTTGGTGAATAACTCGGTCAAACTGCCAGCTCAGAAAACATTGCCAGGGAGAAAGATGCCAGTCCCCCGTGTTGTGGTGGCGGATGAAGCCTTTGCTCTCAAGGCACACCTCATGAGGCCATATCCAAGAGCTCAACTGGACAATGAGAAGAGGATATTTAACTACCATCTCTCTTGGGCAAGAAGATGTGTGGAGAACACCTTTGGGGTTTTGTCCAACAGGTTACGAGTCTTCAGACAGCCCATTGGTATTGCACCTCAAAAAGTGGTGTGTATCACCAAGGCAGCCTGTGCACTGCATAAGTACCTTCGCACACAAGATGCCACACGACAGGTGTACTCCCCAAATACCCTAGTAGATCAGGTGGACCAGGAAACTGGAGATGTAATTCCAGGATCCTGGCGAGAAGAACCAGAGTGCCTACTTCAGCTGGAACCTACTCATGACAGAAACCCAACGACTGATACCAAAACTATCAGACAAGAGTTTACCTCCTACTTCTATACAAATGGAGCAGTCAGTTGGCAGAACAGTGCCATTTCCTTGTAGTGCATGATGTTCCTGACCTATGACCTATGAAGGTCTCAACATACTATAGATTTTAGAAGTAAAGCATATAACTTATTTACCCAATTCAAATTAAGGAAGGGGAATTAAGTGTATTTATTAAATTAATTTTTATTCATTTATATGTATTTATATTTATTCAATTAATTTATTACACATTTATTCAAAATAATTTTTCATTAAAATTCACACTGCACATAGAAAAGTAATGAAAACAAGTGAACAGGTGATTATAAAATTTAATTTTGTTAGATTTTATTGAACATTAATTACAGTATAGTCTTTCCTCTTGTATGTTATTAAAATGGGTAATAAAAAACTCATTGGTTAAACTAGTTCTATCTGAGATTACTCTTCTATATTGGTATGTACAACTTCAATAATCTTCCTCTTCACACTCCGGCACCTCTTGCAGACATTCATCTAAATATTTTAAAAATCCTGCATGTACTGACTCCAGCTTCTATTCTTGTCTTTGTCTTTAAGCACTCCAAGGCATACTCTATTGCCACCTCTGCTTTGCTGATGTCCCGTTTTTTGTTTTTTTACATTTTTGGAAGCCGTCTTGTCTGGAGTTGCTGTTTCAATTTGGATGGGTTGGGATGAGATTTATCTTCGGTCTCGTTGGGTTCTCCTCCTTCATTCAAGAAAAGCAGGTCTTTGTAGTATTTCCATCTCGGAATGTAAATGTCATCTGCTCCATCACCTGACCGCTTACTGGATGCTGCTTTGTTTTCCCGCTGAAAGGTTGTCCGCAGGTTTTTGAATTTTTTTTAATGATGTCGACAGCAAAGGATAAGGAGAGAATTTTCGTAAAGCTTTTAAAGTGCATTTTGTTAATACAGTTAACAAAAGTTAACAGTTAATATGGCCTACTCCCCTCCACTCTCAGTCCCCTGGAGCCCTGGGCTTAGCGCCAAGCTACTGGCCAACAGTGTTGGGGAACTTCCATTAAAAGTAACTTGTTACGTTACAATGTTACTCACTGAGAAAAGTAACGTTACATTTACTTTTGCGTTACCAAAAATGAAAACCCCCTGTAGCTGTCAGTGTGCAATGTCTGTTTGTCTGTCTGTGTCTATGACATAATGTCATGGCCTTTAGTGTCAGAGAACAATTAAATGAATGCTTGGCAGCAGTAGATAGTCTTGCTCTCCGGGATACAATTATTGCCACCTACTATTTGAGCATACCCCAGTCAATGCATGTAAGAAAAATAGGATAAAGCACTCAATAAATAACTACTTATGCTTATATCAAATCACATTTTCAAGTTGTTAAACTTAATACTTGTTTTAAAAAAATATATTTTGATTTTACTGAATCAAACAAATATGAATTCTGGGTGATACTCAACCAAAATTGTATAATATAAATTATTCTGTAAAGATACTGCAGGATGGTGAAATGTTTAAAAAAAAAAAAAGGCATTACAATGTTAAACTCTTGATAAACTGTAATTAGAAGGGAAAACATTCCTTGAAAGTCTACAATGGGTGATGCATGATGTCTCCCACAGCTGCCATAGAAGTTATAAGTACTGCATTTAGGGTGAAAACAATGTTAAGTGATCGTGATCCCACTGAAACACACAGTCCACATTGTTTCATGTTATAAATTTGTGTTTATTTTGACCTTCCTGCAGTTCTGAGTGACCTAAAAGTGACCAGGTCTGCATTTTGCAGAATGACTCAGCAGGAGCAGGAAACCTTTATGCAGTGTTTGGAGTGTGCCCTCTCCTGGATTCAGGCTGTGCAGGAGAGACTGAGGGCCATTGACAACACAGAGGGGCCCAGAGCAGCTCTACAGACCCGGCTCAGAGAGACAGAGGTGATGTGATCCTGATCATTATCCTCCTACTTGTAAGGATCTATGATGTGGGTACAGACTTTTTACATACAGTACTTAGTTACCAGATGGTCAGCTCTGAATTCTTCCCAGTGAAGGTTTGGTCTCTGCAACTGAGTGTTCATAATGGACTGAAGTTATGTAAAATGATTGTAAAACATAATGTGCTGAATACTATAGTATGTGCCAGGTAAATATGTAATTGCTTGATGTTAACTAGCGTATCAGTTTTATCTGCAGTGTGAGGCTGACCTTTGATTGCTTTGATATACTGTGGGATATACGGTGAACTCCATAATGTTTGGGGCAAAGACATGTTTTTTTAATTTGGCTCTGTACTTCACAAGTGTGTATTTGTAATCAAATAGATCACACGTGGTTTAAGTGAAAATTCTCAGTTTTTATTTAAACTTATTTTTATACATTTTGGTTTAACCATGTAGAAACTGCAGATTTTTAAAAATTCATAGTCCCCCCATTTCAGGGCACCATTGTTATGTTCTGTGTAAGGACCCAAACGCAGACCAGGGAAATCCAAAAAATGTTGTCTTTATTCAGTCCAAGTTCAAAGCCAGGTAATCAGAGAGGACGGTACAAAATTGAGTTTCCAAAAGAATAGTGGTAAACAGGCATAAAATCAAAATCCAGGAGATCAGATAGGCGAAGGTACAAAGGAACAGGCAAAAGAGAAGTCAAAACAGAGCGAAGGTCAAACCAGACAGCAATGAAACAAAAAGGGCAGGCAAACTCGAAGTCGAATGGAAAGGGCGTCTCAGGAATCTCAATAAACAAAGGTTTACAAATCATCGGCACAGTAAATATGATCAACGTTCTGACAGGGAGCTGGTGGAAAAGACTGACATTTATAGACTGGGGAAGGTAACAATCAAGGAGGGGATAAGTGAGTGAGGGCGGAGTAACAAACAACATCCAGGTGAAGAACATTAGGATAACTAATTAAATGACAGGGGACTGACAAAACGCGGACTGGAATCACATAGACAGCAATGATAACAGACGGCCTGGGTTTAGCAGGTAAAACACGTGCAGAGAGAGAGGTGCAGTTAGAGCAAGAGACAGGTGCAGGCAATTGCAGAACTCAGCGTTAGGGCAGACTAGAAAGAAAAGGGGCGGAGCTACAGCGCAGCATGGAAAAGGGGAGAATGGTTAATGTATTAGTATAGTGATCTAAACTATCAAAAACCCAAAACTAGTGTTTGTTAGTCCATTAGTAATATTCACATGTTAGTATATTAATGAGGTTAGTACTTTACAATCTATAAGTTAGTAAGGATTAGTAGAAATGAGTAAAACTAGATATAAGCAGGAAGTA
Organism: Anguilla anguilla; assembly: GCF_013347855.1. Taxonomy (NCBI): domain Eukaryota; kingdom Metazoa; phylum Chordata; class Actinopteri; order Anguilliformes; family Anguillidae; genus Anguilla; species Anguilla anguilla. The sequence goes on from NC_049206.1 coordinate 36,647,386, forward strand.
AGTAAAACGAATCTGGAAAGAAGGGGGGAAACCACGAAAACCCGGAACCACCCGACTAGTGAAATCACGCAAATACAGGGGAGTGAAGCAGCTCAGGGAACACAGACACGGAGACGGCACTGGGGAGACAAGTGACTGGGAGAATGAAAACACTGGGACGGAGGATGTGAAAAACAATTAACCCATAGAAACAAAAAACAAACACTAACAGCAAACAGATACCAATACAGACTACAACAACCATAAGGTTTAGGACATATTAATGTTATTTAAATAAAATAGTAATGAGTACTTTCATGTATCCTTTGCATTCAGTGACTGTGTGAAGTCTGTGACTCATAGATATCATCAGGTGCTGAGTATCTTCTCTGGTGGTGCTTTGCCAGTCGTGCCCTGCAGCCATCCTTAGCTCCTGCTTGTTTCAGGGGCTAGTTGCCTGTAGTTTTCTCTTCAGCATAAGAAACACGTGTTCAGTTGAATTCATTTCAGGTGAATGACTTGGCCAGTCAATAATTTTCCAGTTTTTGGAAAAACTCCTTTGTTTCTTTTGCAGTATGTTTGATATAACTGTCTTGCTGTAGAATGAAGCGCAGCCCAGTGAGTTTGGAGGTATTTGTTGAACATAAGCACATAAGTTCTGTATACTTCAGAATTAAATCTGCTGCTGCTATCTGAAGTTGCATCAGCAATGAAGAAAAGTGGGCCAGTATTTGTGGCAGTAATTCACGTGTGAACTGCCTCTTCTCCTGCATAATTTTCATTCTTATTCATTCCACCTATCTCTCCCCCTGATTTTAGCTAATTGACAATTTATAATTTCAAAACATCATTGTACACGAATTCACTCCTTGCAGAGCTGTGTAGCACCTCCTGGAGAAGAGGTTGTTCTTCTCTTCACTCAGTTTAATCAGCCTCTCCACATCTTCATCTGTCCCTGCCACATAATGAAATGATGACTCTGGCTATCTGGATAGCCATGTATCTATCTACTGTCAGGAAGGTGAGGATTAATTGAAATATGTTTAATTTTCCGAACCCAGCAGTTTTAACTGTTAACACCCTCATCAACAACAAATATTCACGTCTAATCCAAAGACGAGGTTCAACTACCATAAAAAAGGTTACAGGCATGGACAGTCACACTAGTGATGGGCAAATCAGTTCTTTTCCGTGTACTGAATCAGTAGAATCAGTTCACAAAAAAGATTTGTTCACCGAATCAGTGGCATCACTAGGGTTGGTGTCAGTCGACCGGGGGGGGTCGACTGACACCAACTAATAGCCAATAGCCAAAGAACCAAACACTTTCTTTTTTCGTTTTGATTTTATTCGAAACAATTTAGTTTGAAAGAATGTGTTTGATATGGCCATTTCATTTGACTAAATTTCCCTAAGTGGGTTGTTTTAGCCCTACCTGCTGATTTCTTTACCGTGACTTGTTCTAACGGCTGCTTGAAGGAGAAATGCTGATATATGTTGGCTAAGTAGATAGATCGTTTTCTCATAAAATGTAGTCGATAAAATAGTAACCTTGGCTAGTCTACTTTGAAACATGTTAAAAAAAAATTGAAAATAAACAGCACACTTGACAGTGATGTTCGATTATTATCCATTTATTATCCATTATTCCATACCGTACCCACTCTCCTCCCCAGAGACTCCTTGCTCCTTGCATTCTCTACAGCAAGGGGAACGAACTAGTGTTGTGTCGTTCACGAACGATTCGCGCTAGTGTTCTGTCATTCGCGAACGATTCGGGCTAATGTTGTGTCATTCGCGAACGATTCGGGCGAACGATAGTCAGTCAGTGAACGACCAGTTCACTTTTGCGAACAAATCATTTCCAGTGAACGGCCAATTCACGTTCGCAAACAAATCGTTTCAGGAAGTGATTCAGTTCAGTTTGTTCACCCAAAAGATTCTTTTCAACGAATCGTTCGTGAACGACACAACACTAAGTCACACAAGAAATGAATGAAAGCAGATACCAAACCACAGCTTTTGTCCCAAAGTAATCCAAGGTGCAAAAACCAAAAGACAGCAGAATATTCAAGAAGAATCAGAAAAATGTAGAACGCCAGACCTAGATGCCCACTTACAACTGTTACAAGACTGCTTCCTTCCAAGAGGCCCAAAAAGTGACTGACCAATAGAAAGCTGCATAATTTATCTGGTAAAAAATAGGAGGGGGAAGGGGCATGGACACCCCCTCTGACACACACACACACATGCAGACACATACATTCACACCTCAGATAATAACCCCCCAGTTGCTGCGCTGTCTTATCTTCAGGCTATGCTGGCCGAGCACTTTGAAGCTTCCTATGACTGAGAACGGCCAAATGGTGAATTACATGTGTGACACTATCTATGTTAGTTATAACTATTTCAAGATAGATTTAGGCAAAAATAAGTAGTTAGTTTACTAGCTCCAAAAAACCAACCGCTAGCAAGTTCATAAACAGTTCATAAAACCATAAAAAACCTAGAATGAAGTTTGCTGGTGATCACCAGGACGAAGACCTAGCCTTTTGGAGGAGTGTTCTCTGGTCAGATGAAATAACAAGCACGAAACCGTCCAGACCCACGGCGCACCTGTACTAACTATATAGCTAGCTAGCTATAGCATGTCCTCACCTCTGTAACGTTATTTGTTGTCCTCCGTGTGTCCATACATCTGTATCGGTGGTTGTAGCTGTGTGTCCTTAGCTCCTACTCATGCGTGCAGGATAGCATCTGTACACACTAAGTAGTTTAACTAAAGTAGGTGGTCCGTACACGCTAACTAGGTTAACTGAAGTAGGCGAAATGCAAACATGTTAGGGTTAGCTAAAGTAACGTTAGGCGATAAAGCTGTGCTTAAAAATGTTGTGCCGTACCACCTGTGCATGCGTCCTACTAAACGTCCTTTAAAGGTCGTCCGTGAGTGAGTGACCACAGTTTACCATGCATAGCCCACGACGGCAGTCCTGCGTGCGCACCATTGGAAAAATGGAACTGTTTGGCCATAATGATCAGGCTATGTATGGAGGGAAAAGAGTGAGGCTTTTAATGTAAAGAACACCATCCCAACTGTGAAGCATGAGGGTGGCAGCATCATGTTGTGGGGGTGTTTTGCTGGAAAAGGGACTGGTGCGCTTCAGAAAATATAAAGCATCATGAGGAAGGAGGATTATCTAGAAATACTGAAGCAACACCTCAAGACATCAGCTAGAAAGTTAAAACTTGGTCACAGCTGGGTCTTCCAGCAGGACATTGATCCTAAGCATACCTCCAAAGTTGTAACAAAATGGCTTAAAGACAACAAAGTGAAAGTATTGGAGTGGCCATCACAAAGCCCTGATGTGAATCCCATAGAAAATTTGTGAACTGAACTGAAAAAGCGTGTCCAAGCAAGGAGGCCCACAAACCTGTCTGAGTTGAATGTAATGTAATGTAAAAGTTACACCAGTTCTGTCAGGAGGAATGGGCAAAAAGTCCAGCAAAATATTGTGAGAATCTTGTGGAAGGCTACCCCAAGCGTTTGATTCAAGTTAAGCAATTAAAAGGCAATGCCATCAAATACTAGCAAACTGTATGTAAACTTTTGACCCACTGAAATTCTGAATTAAAGCTTAAATAAATATGTCTCTCATCAATTGTTTTAAAATTACCTCTGATGTGAACAAAGTAGATGCCCTAATTGATTTTCCAAAAGAAATGTATGGTGACATGAAATGTGCAGACTTGTGAAATTCTGAGTTTGAATATCTTTAGCCTAGGTGTATGTAAACTTTTGGACTTAACTGTAGGTAGGTTTATCTGTCGGAGAGGTGTTTGGGGGTTTTTTATCATTATGATGGGAATTCTTTGGTCATCAACTGTAGAGGTCTTCCTTAGCCTACCAGGCCCTTTGCGATTACTGAGCGCACCAGTGCTCTCTTTCTTCTTAATGATGTTCCAAACAGTTGATTTTGGTAAGCCAGGTTTGACCTATGTCTCTGACTGTTTTTATTTCTCTACCTCATAATGGCTTCCTTGACTTTCATTGGCACAACTCTTGTCCTTTTGTTGACACATGCCTAACAGACTCCAAAGGCAATCAAAAGCCTGGAATCAAGACTAGATACTGAAAGCTCTCTTATAAGGAAGCATTTGGGCACGCCTGACTCATTAGAAACATACTTTAAGTCATCTGTCCCAAATATTATGGTGCCCTGAAATTAGGGACTGTGTATAAAATGTGCTGTAAATTCTACATGCTAAAACAAAGATGTATAAAATATCCTTTAATAAAAGCTGGAATGTGTACTTCAACCACACGTGAATTTGATTACAAATCTAAAATTGTGGAATGCAGAGCCAAATAAAAATTAAAAAAGAAAGTTTTTGTCCCAAACATTATGGGGCTCACTGTATACTCAGGTCTGTGTCAGTTTTTCTGACCAGAATTCTACATCTTCAGATAAGATTAGTTTCATGGTTTGGGGGGTTGTTTTCCTAATGTTTATTTTGCATTTTGAAAATGTTGTGTAATCCTGTCACTGGCAGGTGATTCGCAATTCAGAGCATGAGGGATGGTTGAAGGTGGACATGGCACTGGTTGCTGCGGAGGTTCTGCTTCAGACCAGTGATGAGGAGATAAAGAGCCAAACACAGGCCAGAGTGAAAGAAATCAAAGCATTATGGGAGGAGACATCTGTTTACATCACACACTGCCATAGGTACTGACACTCTGAGGCTGTTGATCTGCAGCTCCCAAAGGTTTCCCAGTTTGTGAAAGAAAGGACAGATATAGTATTAAATGCATGGCTAACCCAAACGCATGCTAAAAGAGGAGTAATGCCCAGAAAAACAAGATCAAATGTGGATAAAGACAGAAAAAATTGATGCACTTGCATCTCTCACTGTTCTGGCATTTAGTTGACCTCTACAGACTACTGTGTGAAATGTCAAAGGTGACAATTTAACATTTAAAGAGGTACTACAGTAAAAACTATTCACAGAATGCTTATCATATGGTATTTCAGGGTTAGTCTATGTCACACTCCATGGGGCACCCCTGGGAGGGACAGAAAAACAAAACAGGGAGGTACAGTATGTTAATTCCAATTTCGTCTGTTTTCATTGTCCGTGAGGGAGGTGGACAAAAATAATAAAAATAAATATTCTCCATTCACCCTTGTGGGATCCAGGTAAAAATTAATACATAAAGTATTAATACATAAACAATTAAAAATAAAATTTAAAGAAAAGCTTACAACAAATGCTTTTCAGCTAGATTCTTTGTTTTTTGTTTTTGTTTTCTCTCTCTCAGTTCTCTCTCATAAAGATCCCAGTCTCAGCCCCTGACTATGGAAAGAAGCTCATTTTTAAACCCAGAGCTTATTAGTTAATGCAACTCAGGTGTGTGTACCCATGTAACCAGTAGGCGTGGCCCCAGATTGTCCCAATTTCCTCTCCCAGACTGAGCTCTGTCACAGACTTACAGTGCAACTTTATGTAGAAGTGTGTGAAATTTGGGCTAAAAGACAGAAATTACAGAACTTTGTTGAAGCAGAACTTACACTTGTAAAACATTATGATAATAGAACCAGAAGACTAACTACATTAATTCTCTTTGTGACCAAGCTAAAAAAAAACGGCCTTTGGAGAGGGCCATAGATAATTAATGATGCCACTTTGGATGTTCCTATTTACACTATTCTGTGTGTGGCAATGCATGTTCCAGAGATGTCAAGTTTATTCAGCTTTAGCACAGACTAATGACAAGCTTATCAACTAGCTAGCCTTTGAAGTAAGAAGTAGCCATTGATAAGGACCCCTTGCAGTCACATAATGAAATATTTGTTTCACATCAAATAACTAGAAGAGTGCACTCAGTAGAGTGCAGATCTCCGCCAGGCGTGTTAGCTTTGCTGATGCAACAAGAGGCTACACAATCAATGCAACCACACAAATACAATATTACAAGTTTTTACCATGTGCCCCTGAAAATCCCAAAAACGCCGATTCAGTGAAGTAACGCTAAAGGTGGTGACATGTTAGCTAATTTCATTCATATCAGCCACGATGTGTTAGACAGAGCTAACGTTGACGTTAGTCTGGCACTTTCGTTGCAAATCTGGACAGGAACAATGTGGACAGAAACAATTCCAAAAGACCCACCAGCTATGTAAAATATCAATTTCAACGTGAAAATGCCAACAAAACAATTGCCACAAATTCAAACATTAAAGTACCCCGTTACTTGGCGCATTATTTTGTTGGCATTTTAACGTTGAAATTGACATTTTTAGCTGCGGACAGATACACAAACACACGCGACCAAATGCATAATCCCCTCCAGGCTCTCACCTGGGGGAGATAAAAAACATACAGTACATAGATGAGTTTCTACAGTGTTAAGATAGTTCTTGAAATTTTGCCCTGCAACTTCTTAACAACCTAGCCTTCAACTGCTATCCAGATTTATCATCCAGATGTGCCCACAGGTTTATTCTAAAACTCTAAAAATAAAAAAGGACATTTAATGTGAGTTATCTGTGACTGATCTTTTGGTTTTGCAGTAATGTGGTCTGGGATCTACAATTGTACAAAATGTGTTGATTTATTCTGCTCCTAACACTGATTCTGGATCTGTGACCACCTTGAGCACAGAATGTTTTGGATTATGGCTAGTGTAGGTTGAATGTTTCCCCTTGTCTCCCTGCAGCCGGATTGAGTGGTTGTGGCTGCACTGGGCAGAGTACCTGAGGGCTCAGGAGGAGTTTGAGAGGTGGCTATTGAGAATGCAGCAGGCCTTAGATCCCTATGTGGAGCTGCAGTTGGGGGTCCAGGAGAAGGTGTGGCACCTGGAGCATTACCGCGTATTGTTGGACGATGCCCGTGCCCAGGGGGCCTCACTGGAGCGGCTGCTGGAGGAAGCCTCTGATCTGCACAGCCGCACCAAGGACCCCAGCGTGGGCCCCAAGGCCCAGGAGAGCCTACGGGAGGCCTATACCCAAATCAGAGATAAGACAGAGGTGAGGGCAGGGATGGGTGGAACTACAGGGCATCGGCGTCTATATTGGAGACAGGGTAGAGGTAAGGGTGGGGCTGGGTGAGAAAGAGCAGGGTGGTGAGGGTGGGATCAAGTATGCCTATGTCTGTATCTGAGAAGAGACAGGTAGAGAGAAGCTGGGTAGGGCTACAGAACACTTACACCCAGAATACTTACAAAGTGAAGGGGAAGGTAAGAAGGGGCATGGCTCTATCTAGATCACCCATACTCTGACTAACTTCTTTTTCCTTGTTTTCTCTCTCTACTCATCTTATTTAAGAAAGTCAAATGGGGCACATTAATCTGACATTTGCAAAACAGATGTTCATGTCCTACTTGCAAAGCGGGCTAAATGGCATTTGCATGAATAGAGGGTATGCGCTGACCGGAATATACCCCCTCAGTCGGACTGAGTGGAAAAACATGCTGCAACATTGCTGCCTTTAGTAGGGGAAACTGCGAAACCGGGAGTAAAACAAACGATTATCTGCTTAAATTAAAGGCAGTTGGACTTGACAGTGATCCTTACAACTTACCAAAGAACCAGTGGTCCATGGACATTCAACAAGAAATCAGAGCTATCTTTTTACAGACTGCCGAAAGCTAAATAAAAGAGAAGCAAATGGATCGCTGGTTGCCATTTTGTGTCAGGTATGTTGGATTTTTGGGTAAACAAATGGCAACCGCAAATCCACATTTTAGTGCCTGGATTCCAGTTTCTGCGAATTGCAGTGATCCATTTGCTTCTCTTTTATTTAGCTTTCGGCAGTCTGTAAAAAGATAGCTCCGATTTCTTGTTGAATCTATTTGTACAGCCAATCGCACAACAGCTCTTTCCCATTTTAGATGTGTTTTTTGTCATGGTTCTGTGTTTCCGTCTCTGTCTTTCCTTGTTGGGCCGCCAGATGGCGGCACTTCTGTTTTGTGTCCTGCTTGTACCCTATGTAATTGTATTATTGTTTTCAATTGTTCAATTATTGTTTTTTGGTTGTCTCGTTTTCCCTTCCCTCTCTGTGGCCTGTGCATTGTGCCCTGCTGTGTCTCGTCAGTGTCTTGTCTATTTAAGTTCCCTTCTCCCTGACTCAGGTGCTGGATCCTTGTTTGGTTGTGTGTGCTTCTGGTTATGTTTCTGCCCTGCGTGTTTCCTCCTGAGATTAGCTCCCCGTGTGTTTCTGCCCAGGTTCTGTTTTCCACGCGTTTTTGGATTTTTGGATTTACTTTCTGTTTTTTCTTGGAAGAGCTGCCCTGCGAGGCCTTTTGTTCCCTTTTGTCCTGGATTTGTTTAGTAAAGTCTTTGTTCATACCATTTGGAGTTTTTAATTTTTTCCCCTCACTCTGCGTTTAGGTCCTAACCCCCCCACGCACCTGACAGTTTTTTGTGTTTTCGCGGCATTCAAGCTAACACTGCCACTCAGTAAGTTAGTCTTTCTGCCACTCAGTGGGTGTAACTGCAGTGACTTCCACCTACTGTGATGTCACGTGCATACCCTCTATAATTGATGATCTTTTTAAATAGCTCCCTGATTCACATCTGACCTGTAAACTCTTCTGAATACTGAATTATATGCAGTGTCTTGTCACAGATTTCCTTCAGGCAGACAGCGAAGGTTTAGCATTACATTACATTACATTACAGGCATTTGGCAGACGCTCTTATCCAGAGTGACGTACAACAAAGTGTATAACCATAACCAGGAACAAGTATGATGAAACCCCTAGAGAGAAGTACCGGTAACCGGGAAGTTACGGGTAACCGTAAGATTGGAGCTGGAGCTGGTCCTCAGGAAGATCAGGTCTAGGAGGTTGCCTGCCTTGTGGGTTGGGGGAGAGTGTTGTAGGGAGAGGTCGAAGGAGTGGAGTAGTGGTAGGAAGGCAGCAGACTGGGAGACCTCTAGGTGGATGTTAAAATCTCCTAGGAGGATCAGCGGGGTGCCGTCCTCAGGGAAGGAGCTGAGCAAGGTGTCTAGCTCATCCAGGAAGCTTCCCAGGGGCCCCGGGGGACGATAAATAACAATAATATAGAGGTTAGCAGGGTAGGTGATAGAGACAGGATGGAATTCAAGCAAAGACAAACACCAGGACTCAGTGTGGCTGACGTGGATTGAAGTAGAAGGACCAGTTCTAGAGTTACAAATAAAGCTGTGTATGATTCTATAACTATAAGTATTTCTGGTAGTTCACATGTAAAGAGGTGTCGGGGAGAAATGCCCATTACCTGGTACCTGGTGGTTGAATAAACAGGTTTGTGCCTGCTGAATTCAGATCTAAACTAAGCACAACAATGCAGAGATAACCAGAGCACAGGCAAATAAGCTAAGTGCAGAATAAGGTTAAAAAAATAGAATCTGATATGATCACAGCAATCCCAAGGCCTGGGGCTAAACTGACAGACGCTGCACCTAAGATAACCCTCTTCAACAGAGACGTACTTCTCCATTCTATGTTATTTTATCTGTAGCTGGATGAATGTAGCTTTATTAAACATAACCCAGCTCGCCAGGCTTTTTATGTTAACAGGAAGCAGGTACAATGTTAAGTCTTTTGTCTGCTGTATTTGTTTGTCTGTCAAGGCTCACTTTATTTTTGTTTTCAGGCATGGGATACAATATTCATTATTATTCAAGATTGGGTGGTTTCAAGATACATACTATTAACTAACTTCACGTGTCTGTTGTGCTGGTAGGAAAGAGTGTCATTGCTGCAGAAGATTGCAGAGGATCATCGTGTATTTGATGCTTCCATTCACCAGTTCTGGGCGTGGCTTGATTCTGTGTCTGTTGAACTGACCTGCTACTGTGACAGACAGGACATGCCTGAAAGCACACTTCATCCATTACAAGCAAAGGACACACCTGAAAATACACTCAGTTCTCTGCAGGTACTGAACATATACAGATAAATCTCAATGGAAGCGGCATCAAGGTGTGTGAAATTAGCTGGGCATAAAGTCTGTGCTCTGTTTCTCAGGAGCTTTGTGAGACTGTGGACAGAGAAGAGGCAACCCTGCAGCACCTTGAGGGGACAGCGGAGTCCGTGAAAGCCAACACCTCTCCACAGGGGGCAGATAGGGTTGCCTGGGAGGCAGGACGGCTGAGACAGGCCTGGGAGGGGCTGAGACAGCGGCTTCGTCTGGAGGAGGAGAGAAAGCGTGCCGTCCAGTGTGCACGGGTGGAGCACTCATCCCTCTGCGAGGAGCTGCAGGCTGATGTTTCCTGCCTCCTTCTGCGCCTTCATCACCTAGACCAGGAATTGGAACCAGAGGGCAGAGAGAGGGCAGAAGAGGAGAATGAAGTCCTGTGGAGAAAGTACAAGGTGCACCTCCACTTTATGTACTTCATAATAACACAGTCTGCCTCCCCTCACACTCCCTGGCATATAACCATAAGCACACAGTCATCTCTACCCTCTCTTCCCTTCACCTTTCCATAAGAACAAGGGTTGTCCTCCCCACCTTCCCCTCGTAGTAACCATGAGTTTTCTAAACATTTGTGCTGGTTTTCACCTACAACTTTCCCATTGGTCACATTTCACCGATAACTGTAAATCACGCTAGCAAATTCTATTTATGCATGACTGGTGTAATTATGTCTGGTAAGTTCTTTACATTAATAATATAATAATATAACATAATATAATGACGAGAACAGGCCATTCAGCCCAACAATGCTCGCCATTTTCCTAACTAAATTAGTGCTCTGATTACCTACAGACTAGATAGTGTCTGACAATGTATCAAGCCTAGTCTTGAAAATTCCCAGAGTTTCTGCCTCTACTACATGACCTGGCAGGCTATTCCACACATTGACTACTCTCTGTGTGAAAAAAATTCTTCCTAATGTATGGAATCTAACTTTTGTTAATTTCCATTTATGTCCCCTTGTTCTACTAACAGAACTCAACCTGAAGAATCTCTTGCAGTTCACTTTGTTGATCCCCATTATGAATTTAAAAGCCTCAATCAAATCACCCCTGAGTCTCCTTTTACAAAGCTTGAAGAGGTTACGCATCTTAAGTCTTTCCTCATAGCTTTTATCTTTCATACCAGGAATCAATTTTGTTGCTCTTCTTTGAACTTTTTCCAGAGCCTCTATATCTTTCTTGTAGTATGGTCCCCAGAACTGCACACAGTACTCCAAGCGTGGTCTAACAAATGTATTGTTTAAGATAAGTATAACTTCCTTGGATTTATACTCAATACTTTTGGCTATACTCCCAAGTCTTTTTCAAACTGAGCACATTCCAATTTTGTTCCTCCCATAAAGTTCTCCTGCATAATATTTTTATTTCCCACATGCAGAACTTTACATTTGGCTATATTAAATTTCATTTGCCAAGTTTCCGCCCACTTCTGGATTCTTGGATTACTTTAGTAGCTTCCAGACTATTATCTGGGCCTCCCAGTTTTGTATCATCTGCAAATTTGACTAATGTACTTTCTATGTCCCTGTCGAGGTCATTGTTATAAATGAGGAAGAGCAGTGGTCCCAGCACTGATCCTTGTGGGACTCCACTTCTAACTGCTCCCTGCTCAGATAATATCCCTACTACTACTCTTTGTGTTCTATCCTGTAGCCAGTTCTGAATCCAGTCTGAAATACATCCTCTAATTACTACTGTCTTCATTTTACTAACAAGTCTCTCATGTGGTACCTTATCAAATGCATTTTGAAGATCTAAGTAGATAATATCATATGCCTTGCTATAATCAAAAAATCACTTGGTAGCTTCTTCAAAGAATACCAGAAGGTTTCGTCAGACATGACCTTCCCTTACGAAAACCATGCTGGCTGTCCCTTAGGATGTTGCTATTTTCAAGAAATACTTGTCCAAAAATGATGGATTCCAGTATTTTACATATTATGCAAGTTAAACTTACAGGCCTGTTGTTTCCTGGATCAGTACGGTCCCCTTTCTTATATATTTGTTTTATATTACCGTGCTTCCAGTCCTCAGGTATTTCTCCAGTTTCTAAGGACTGCCTAAAAATACCTGCCAGTGGTTTAAAAATTATCTCAGCTAACTCTTTGAGTACTCTTGGGTACATGCCATCAGGACCTGCTGCCTTGTTTGTCTTAAGTTAAGTAATTCATGTAGTACTTCTTTATCCTCTATTTCAGTAGCTGATAAGACTTTCTGAGTACTGAATATGCCTTCCAGTCTATTAGTAACCTCTTCTCTAGTAAAACTCTCAACAAAATAACTATTTAAGGCATCAGCAATGTCTTTATTCTCAGGAAGCTCCTTCTTCATTTCTGATGCACTTGATATCCTTTTTCACTTTTCTACTTTTTCTTTTTCCTACTACAGTATTGAAAGACAGGTTTAGGTTTACTTTTTGCATCTACGGCAATTTGTCTTTCAAAGAGCCTCTTGGCTTCCCGTAGATATTTTTTAACCTTAGCACGCATTGTAGAGGTATTGTCCAGGGAAATTGCATGTGGCTTACTCACTCGCTGGTACCTTTGTTCCAAAGTTGTGGTGAAGAATTACACACTCAAAAAAATCCACTTCAGAAACCGTTGAACAGAATGAACAGAATGATTTATTAAACTTCCAAAATTAAATGGTCAATAAACGGTACTCAATTACTAATACTAGCGCGTACAATGAAAATAACCACTATTCCATGAATGTACTAATTATTTATTCTCTTTTAATCTTAATAATTATTTATCCTTTACAATAATATTTTAATATCAAATGAACTTTGTCTAATCAATGTTAATTATCTTTAATCATGTCTACAGTTTTGCATAGCTATGTTTTGGCCTCCACATGCATATTACAGTAATCAGCACTATTACTCTCAGTGCTGTTATTTTTATACTGTATATCTTATACAGTTTTTTTTTCCCTCAAACTCTCCCGTATGGCTTTGTTCAGGGCCGGCCTGACCCAATAAACAAAGTAAACATTTGTTTAGGGCCCCACGATTGGTTTGGGGCCCCCTCCCTTTTTTCCAACCAATTAATCTAATAAACAGAACACAACTGTATGAAATAGTAGTATGTATGTAGTATGAAATGTAGTATGTTTCGTTTCATATATTTTTCAAAATTTCTTAAACCTAATTTTGGAACTAGGAAGGAGGATTTTAAATTGTGGGTGCGGACGATGCCGCAGCACACTTTAGATTACCGCCGACAGGCAGGCGAGGTTAGTGTCTACTGTTACTGCCTGTCAACTGCCAGCAGTAGCTAGGTGTCCACTGTCCAGCTGCCATGAAACGAATGTACCCATCTGGGTCGGAACGTTAGCCACCTGTTCTGAAATAAATCTGGGATAAGGAGGTGAGGATTGCATTGCGTGTTTGTTTGTGTCACGTTTATTTGTAACGCACTGAGTGATAAACTACGTAAACCATAACAGCACCAATACGTTAGCTTAGTTAGCTAGCTACAAACTTTAGCTAACAACGTTGAACTTAACTAATGTTTTCCGAGGAGCCAGTGAAGGTTGAGAGAATGACCCTACACGCCAACGTTAGCTAGCTAGCTAGTCAAAGTTAGCTTTTTGGATGTTTTAAGTGTTTATTTCACCCTTTCTATTCTGAGTTTCAACCCGGAGTATTTTTGTTCAAATCTGCTACATTAGGTTGTTTTAATATATATATTTTAAATAAATAATTGTGTTCCCTAAGACAATGGCTTTTTCATTAATCTAAATATATTTCTGTTGGTGACAAAGCTGGCTGGGGCTTGGGGTGGTTTTCGACCGAAACAGAGGGCCCCATATGGACTTTTTGTTTAGGGCCCCCAAAAACCTTGGGCTGGCCCTGGCTTTGTTTATCCACTGGGGGGAGCATTTCTTCAACTTACTTTTTCTTACCTTTAAAATAAATTTACTTTGTACCTCAAGAATAGCCCTTTTGAACCTACCCCACTTTTCATTCACAGTCTTGCAGTTAAGAAGTTTCACCCAGTCAATATTACTTAAAATTTCTTGTTGAAATTGGCTCGTCTAAAATAAAAAATTCTGGCCATAGAGGAGGCCTTGTTAATTTGCCATAATACATCAAATCTAACTGCAGAATGATCGCTAGTCCCAAGTGGCTCAATTACCTCTATGCTACAAATTCTGTCCGAATCATTAAATAGCACCAGATCCAGAATTGATTTCCCTCTTATGGGCTGATTGAAATACTGTGACAAAAAAGGTCATTTACAACATCTAAAAATTCTTCTTCATTTTCCCCTTGTCCTGTCATCATTTCCTAATTAATAGCAGGGTAATTGAAGTCACCCATAATAATAGTCTCACAATCCTTACAAGTTTGTTTTACTTTTCCAAAGAGCGTTGAGTTCACATTACTTTCTGAAGCTGGCGGCCTGTAACACATTTCTATCGTAAGGCCCTTTTCATGTTCCCCTATAAGCTTTATCCAAATATCTTCACTAGGCACAAGCTGGTCAATTTCTGGAATTTTCTGCACATTAAAAGTTTCTTTTACATAGAGAGCTACACCCCAGCCTCTCTTATTGGATCTATCCTTCCTAATGAGTTTGTACCCTTCTATATTTTATTCATCCCCATCTTCATCTCTGCAATCCCAACTATGTCATAACCCCCTCTATGTATAGCAGCTTCAAGTATAAAAATTTATTTTTTAATACTTCTAGCATTTAAGCAAATACATTTCAGATTATTACTTCTACACATCCTCTCCTGTTCCCTCACCCCCGCCATCCCAAGCCACACTTACTACAACTTTGCTTTAACAAGATTTCATCAGTGTTCACACTATTATAGGAAGCCCTGACAGCTTCCATCCTGGCAGTCTGCACTCCCCTACCCTTTTTACTTTCTGACCTCCCTGCCCCCAAGTCCCTAGTTTAAATAATCCTGTGCTACCTTAAGCATACGCTGGCCCAGTGCTGCAGTATCCCTCCGGTTTAGGTGCAGCCCGTCATGCTTGTACAGGTCACCCCTGTCCCAGAAGAAGTCCCAGTGCCCCATAAACCTATACCCCTCTTTCCTACACCAGGTTTGTAGCCACGTGTTAAAACTCCAAATAAAATGGACATGGTACCGGTAGTATTCCAAAAAAACTGCCGTGGAGGTTCTGCTCCTAATCTTTTTTGCTTACTCCACAAATTTGTCCTGCAGAACCTATGTCATTAGTTCCTCCGTGAACCATGACCACTGGATCCCTCCCCGCTCTGGCCAGGAGCTTGTCCGCACGCTCCAGGAGATCTCCGACCTGGGCATCAGGCAGGGAACATACCGTACGAGACTCCTTTTCATGAAAACAGACTATGCTGTGTACCCCCCGAATAATTGAATCCCCCACTGACTGACTTTTTTTTCTGACTTGATATTGTGGCAGTTGAGTCTATGTATGGCCTGGTTTTTCAACAGGGGGTCTGCGGATCCCTAGGAGTCCTTGAAAGTGCTGTAGGGGATTGCTGGCTAGTCATTGATAGGCAATGACTATATAGCTTTGGGAATTTAAAAAATGTATATAACCTTTTTTAACTTGGGGATCCCCAGGTTGACTTTGAGCCTTGGTGATCCTGCTAATGCCCTCTCGTCCAAGCTATTTTAATTATCTATGCTGGAAACACTTAACAGAATTGTTAATGGTCATTTTCGATGCAAGCTGAAGTCCACATGCTTGTACAGTTCAGGCAGTATTAACCCCTTAGTGCACATTCCAAATCTGAACAATCCTTGCCCATTTGGGGGGTACTCTATTTAAAGCTTTATAACTCTAGATGTGAGCATCACAGATTCTTTAAAAATGGTTTAAATGAAGCAAGACATTTGTAGCATTTACAATACTAACTTAGATTAGTTTATATTCACAATTTAGGAATAAATAAAGTGCCACAAATGCAATTATCTAGGCAAAAAATCTAAAATCAATTTTCTCTTTTTTAGTTTGCAATGAATACTGAGAGATTGCAGATATACAGCAGGTTAAACTATACATGTCCTGGATCAAAACCTCCTTGACCACAAGTGCTTCAAATTGAAGGGTGGATACGCAGAACTACTAAAGATCTATTAATCAAAAAGTAAGCAGTGTAACCAGTGTCTCCAAATCGATACAAAATATCCGAATTATGCATTGCTGTAAATCACAACATAACATGTATTTCACTACAAATCAACTGTTTGAATGAAGAAACTCACTGTTGCATCATGTTCAAGTGTGAACTACAAGCTTTCCGTCAGTACAGTGGTCTAAAATAGCTATGGGTCCAGAAACATATCCAAAATCTCTCCAAAAATGAATAAAATGTTTTTTGTCCATTATGAAGCATATAAATGAGCCCCTTATGAAGGTTTGAGATGAAACATTGATATCAGATTGAAAAATAATGCAAAAATATTATTACACAATGCGGTACAGTACCTAAATGTGTAATAATTAACTCTTGTATGTACTTCTATGCTCTGTTCTCTCATATGTTTTCTTGTTTGGGGATGGGACGACATGAAAACAATTTTCAACCGTCCACCACGTTTTGGCAATGTTCAAACTCTCACGTCATAACTGTTGCATGCATCACAAAAACTACTAAACTACCAACGAACGCTTACATTACATTACATTACATTACATTACAGGCATTTAGCAGACGCTCTTATCCAGAGCGACGTACAACAAGTGCATAGGTTCATGATGTAGAGGTGCAAAAGAAACACTAGAGTGAAGTAAGGATCGTAGTGCCAGAAGTGACCACATCGATCAGGACTCCAACCCTGTAGAGTAAGCTTGTTCAGCAAGCAAGAATCCTACCAAGTACAAACTAGCACTGGAATCACATCTAATCACACCTAATCAGACAAAAACAATCCTGCCAGATACACTAACATAATCATATTATCCTAACTAGGTACAGTGAGCTGAACTATAGGCTAGGGAGGGGTGGGGAGAGGTGCAGCCTGAAGAGATGAGTCTTTAGTCTGCGTTTGAAGGTGGTGAGATTCTCTGCTGTTCTGACCGTCACGGGGAGGTCATTCCACCAGCGAGGGGCCAGGACAAACAGCAGACGGGAGCGGGAAGTACAGACACGAAGAGGGGGAGGTGCCAAGCGTCCAGAGGTGGCAGAACGGAGAGGTCTGGCTGGTGTGTAGGGTCTGATGATCCTCTGAATGTACCCTGGTGCTGACCCCTTAGCTGCCTGGTATGCAAGCACCAAGGTCTTAAATTTGATGCGAGCCATAACAGGCAGCCAGTGGAGGTCAGTGAGCAGGGGGGTGACATGGGAATGTCTGGGGAGGTTGTAGACCAGACGCGCTGCAGCATTCTGGATGAGCTGCAGGGGTCTGATGGCGGATGCTGGCAGACCAGCCAGTAGTGAGTTGCAGTAGTCCAGGCGGGACAGGACCATCGCTTGAACCAGGAGCTGGGTTGCGTAGGTGGTGAGGAAGGGGCGGATTCTCCGGATGTTGTACAGGAAGAACCTGCACGTTCGACTCACCGCTGTGATGTTCTGGGAGAGGGACAGTCTGTTGTCCATCACCACTCCAAGGTTTTTTGCGGTGGGTGATGATGACACCACACTGTCCCCTAGGGAAATAGAAAAGTCGAGAAGGTTAGAGGATGGAGCAGGGATGAAGATCATCTCCGTCTTACCTGGGTTCAGCTTAAGATGGTGGTTATCCATCCAGCTCTGGATGTCCCTCAGGCAAGCAGAGATGCGAGCAGAGACCTGAGTGTCAGAGGGCGGGAAGGAGAGAAAGAGTTGGGTGTCATCGGCATAACAATGATAGGACAACCCATGGGCAGAGATTACAGGACCAAGAGATTGGGTGTACAGGGATATTTCACACATTACAGTGTGAAATATCCTCATTATAAAATACCACTAATCTATTTTAAGACACTCCATTTCAAAAATAACGTGTATAACCGAAATATTTTGAGCAGTAATACTTACATAGCAATAATGAAATCTTATCTGTGTTCAGTAGATAAAGACAGAGACAGTAAATCAATGATACAATTCTATCCGCTTCTGTTTTACATGAGAAAACGATGTCAGCTAGGTCTATCAGCAAACATATGGCTTAGCTATGCTCAGAAGTCCCCAATAACAATAGTATTTTCCAAGAAATCACGAAAAATCGTTGACAAAGTTTCGCCAGGTGCAGTGTCTTTTACTGCTCCCACAGAGTGAATGCGTAAGTGAATGCGATGATGAGAAAATTTCGGTTACGCTGAAATATAAAACACTATTCCAAAAGCAAAATTAGACGTTATCCATCATTAGAAAGCTTATACTCTCACCTACTGAATAAATGAATTGTCAATCAAGCCAGACTGTACTAAAAAGGGCGACAACGTCGTAAACACTAGAAGATGCAGCTTTATTAAATGCAGCAAGGACCATACCATGCCATTATCACATAACAAAGAAAAAAAAGAGAGCAGGGAATAGTTCGATCTGACAAGAACCAACTTCTGATCTTCTCTCCTACTCTGGCCGAGAGAGTCTGCGCAGGCGCCCTAGCCTGGCTCCCTTGTATGTTCTTAAAGTAACAGTACCCCCGTTACAAGTTGCAGATGAGACTGCAGGGAGGGGGTCCTTGTTAAATGAACGACCAGAGCGACAATGGTGGCGCTGCAAAAATCTGTATTCGGCATAGTTGTCATGTATCGTCTACTAATGAAAGTAAAACAAAGAGTTTCTGTTTTTAACTCATATTTTGGTTGCAGTAGCACTGCATGTCTGAGTTAAGCAATCTCGGCACACTGGCGTGCCAACCACTAGGGGCTTTGCACTAAGAGGGTAATACTGAAAAACTGACATTGAATATGGAAAAAATTAAGTCCTTCTCACAACTCCTTCTGAAATATTTTTCAGGTTGTGACCTCAGTATTTGGTTTTCCCATGATTAAGTATGTGAATAACGAATAAGCATTCCCTACAATTGGTCATTTTTTTCCTTCTCATCGTGTGACCCTTCAATAAGAAATACATACCTGCCATGAAAAAATTCAGGGCAGGTCACCTGTTTTCTCATTATATGACCCTTCAATGCATAAACAGCTGCTTGCCCTGTTTGAGTAATTTCACTTTTAGTCTAAACAGAGTGTAATATTTTTCACTGTGCTACCTGTCCTTAGGGTATACTGGATAGCTCATTACACCCCTGCTGCTTATTAGCATGACATGAAGGTACTAATTTGAGTATATATTTAAATTCAATATCGCCAAGACCTTAGATGTGTGAAGGTTGGGTAGTATGCTGTTAGTAGATATACCATGGAAGGATCTCGGCATAGCATCACATTATTATCTCCGCCAGGCGTGGGCCTGGAGGGATTATGCATTTGTTCGGGTGTGTGTGTTTGTGCATGTGTCTCTGTCTGCGGCTAATCTCGCATACTGGGCCGATCAGCCTAATATTTGTTGTGCATGCTGACAGCAGGCCAAGGACCTGAATTCTGGAATATTTTGCAAAGCGCTCAACGACAAGTATTTTATTTGAATTAATTTCCATCATTGTCCATTGAAATACATTGACTGCTAACTCCTCACTCCTCCTAACCGGCCGGTAGGGGCCGCAAGTGATCAACAACTGCTTCCAAACGGACAGACACGCCTGGCGGAGATCTGCACTCTACTGAGTGCACTCTTCTAGTTAAAAAATGTATTTGCTTTGTGTAAATTCCTTTATCTAGAGTGGCTTAAAAATCTCACATTTTACATACTATCAGGTCAATAGTTCACTGAATCAATTCAGGTTAAGTGATCAAGGGTAAAATGGGTACAGTGCAGTTCTCCACCTGGAATCTGAAACTACAGTCCCTGAATTACAAAAAGAGCTCCATATTTCTTGGTCATTGAATGAACAATGAGCTTCTCTAAGTGAATACGCACTGTAGTATAGATAAAGGAGAAGTATATTGCTGTACACTTAATTGTTGTGTTGAAGGTATATAAAACAACTTCCACATCTGTTTAAGGTATTATAGCCATATCCTCAACAGATTCCAGTTTTTATTTGCAGGCCAGTTAATAGGGAGGGTCTAAAGAAAGGAATGGTTGAAAAGAAACAAAGAACAAACACACCTCTCACAATTACAAAAAGTGCATCTCAGTTAGGTATCCCAGTGAAAAATTCATATAACAAATGAAAGTTATTTTTAAGAGATATATGCTGGTGAATGCAGATCAGCCTTTGTCACATTCAGCACAATTATCTTCTTCTTTTTCCCACGGCGTGCAGGAACTGCCGCCGTGGGCTATGCATGGCAAATTGTGGTCACTCACTCACTCAATCACTCATTCATGGACGACCTGTGGGACGCCTGTGCTGGTGGTGCTTTGTTTAGTAGGTGGTGCTTCTTTTAGTAGGATGCATGCGCAGGTACATCTCCCAAAATCACCACTTCGAACGGCACAATATTTTTAAGCACCGCTTTATCGCCTAACGTTACTTTAGCTAACCCTAACATGTTAGCATTTTGCCTACTTTAGTTAACCTACTTAGCGCGTACCACCGATACAGATGTATGGCCACACGGAGGACAACAAATAACGTTACAGAGGTGAGGACATGCCATAGCTAGCTAGCTATATAGTTAGCCAAGTTTTACTCATGACACTTTGTACAGGTGCGCCGTGGGTCTGCACGGTTTCGTGCTTGTATATTTTAAGTTAAGTCCTAATGTTGCTCATTTAGGAATTTTGTTTCCTGGTGGGATGTATTACATTACATTTGCATGTTTGTGTGTGCTTGTCTGCGTAAGACCTGCGTCTAGATTTTTGCATGCATTAACTGCATTAGATTTGTGTGCTTGTAACTGTGTGTGTGTATGTGTATGTGTGGGGATGGGTGGCGGGGGTGTCAAGTGTGACTATAATTGACCTGTGTGTATTATATGTGTATGTGTAAGACTTCCATGTTTTACATTTTTGTGTGTGTGTTTCCAGGACATCCACATGGCTGTGGCAGCAGAGGAGCCACATGTGGAGCAGCTTAAAGGCAAGCTTACTGAGCTATTCCATATATCTCAGGACCCCATGCCCCTCTCTGACCAGGTGCTGGCTGTGTTGAAGCAGTACCAGGGGTGAGTTCCTTTCAGAACTGTTCCATAATTTTCTCAAGGTTTATTCTGTCTATCCTAATGCAAAGCTGAAGTATTATTGTCTCAGATAAAAAATTGAGAATATTTTCTGAAAAAGGTCTATGAGTACATCTGAAAGATAAGCATGAGCCTGCCATCATGTTGTAGGTTGAAAGGTCATGCATTCACGCTGTTGACACAGAGGGAAACTGCTCTGAGGCAGCTTCTATTGGACCCACTGCAAGGCTTCAGTAAGTGGAGTCTGCTGGTCACCCAGATTCTAGAGGCATCTGGTGATGTGACTGACTTCTCCCACATTACCCTACTGGTGCAGAGCATTAAGGTAAACAAACGCCCCTGCCCCCGCTGGGTGGGGCGGCATGCCCATACCTATACAGCACAGAGAGTTTGACAATTTTCAGGGTTCCCTACAGAAATAACCACAATGACCACAGACTCTCAGCCCTTAAAACATTCATTTCTGTACCTTCTGACCCAATTTCAACACACAGAATTCACAAACAACTTCACGCGTCCACGCAATATAGCCCTAAACTTAGGGGATTTTGCAGTTTTTCCTTATTCTTCTTTTTCCTGCCTGAAGTGCTCCTATCCCACGAATATATTTCACCATTGGTCTTTTTTAACGTACATCAACCAATAAAAACATCGGATTCAAACACAAAATGGACATAAGCTTGTACGTTTTAAAGCAGCCTTTTCCTTTAGAACTGTCAAAACTGGGTTCAAGTCCCCCTATATATCCTTCACAACACACAAACAATTCATAGGTCTGTCGTGCTATAGCCCATTAAAAACACTTCCATTTTTAATTTTGACGTACACTTTCATTTCTTTGGCATTCATGGTAAAGGATTGAATCAATGCATACATGTTTCTTTCAGAATGTAGGCTGTGTGTTTGCATGCATTTATGTGTATGCATGTCTGTAATAGACTACATTTATATATGAATCACTATTATCACTTACTCATTACAAACACAGTGCAAAAGGAAATGATATCTGATGAAAAACAAGTTTTCAACGTACAAAAATGGCAAGTTACTGACACATACAAAGCACTGTCTATAACTCACTCATTCAAGTTGGAAAAATTTAGGCCAGCCATTAAAAGTATTGATATAAAAATTACACAAAGTTACTGTACTACAAACAATATTGGCTATCTTACCTCACACAAATTAAAGAAGCTGTATTCCAAAGCAGTGCACATCAAAGTGTCTAATAACAACAATTGCCTCATGCAAGACATTTCAATGAATGTATAAAACTGCCGGTGAATACCTACAGAAAACATATTCCTCCAAAAAACATATATTTATACTTGCTTGTCAAGTTCATTTTACTAAATGTAGAAGTTCTTGTATATTTGCTACTTAAAATAAATATACTAAACTCCTCAAAAAAAGTTTGGAAATTTGTGTTTGGTCGATCATATCTCTGTTGTCACTGTATTATTAACATTGTATGTTATATCATTGGAAAGCCTGTTCACTCCCTTTACAATGATGTCCCATTTGTAAGGATCATGCATTTGTGGGATGAGCAACACAGCTGATTATGTGGGTGGGGTCCCAAGTGAAATGTGCCAAATTATCCTGCCAATGTCAAGCAGTGCATTCTCCTGTTGGTATTGACTCTACTGTTTTGAGATATTTGGGGGATTGGATGATTGAACTCTATCAGTAACAAGGAACAAACAAGACATATTGTTTGGGACTTCATTGTAAAGGGAATTTAACAGGCTTTCCAATGATATAAAATGCTAATAATACAGTAACAACAGAGATATGATCAACCAAATACAATTTTCCAAACTTTTTTTGAGGAGTTTATATACATACATACTTATATAGATACTTACACACATACATAGAATACTTCTTTATCCCCATGGGGACATTTCCATAGTAGCATGTAACATTCACATTTACAAACAGACATTTATGCCAAGCAACATACAATCATTCACGCAACAGAAAGGTGGAGTGGATAAATACATACATACAGATACAAATTTGACATATTCACGTCTATTCAATCAATCTAGACTCTTACAAACCTATCGACACATATGTTTGGCCCGTTAATGTACTATATACTTGTACACACAGGGCCAAGTGATTGAAACAATTTATGAAACACTGGCTAGCACTGCTTTGGAATACAGCTTCTTTAATTTGTGTGAGGTAAGATAGCCAATATTGTTTGTAGTACAGTAACTTGGCGTAATATTGATATCAATACCTTTAATGGCAGGCCTAGATTTTGGCAGTTTGAATGAATGAGTTATAGACAGTGCTTTGTACTGTATGCATGAGTAACTTGGCATTTTTGTACGATGAAGACGTGTTTCTCATCAGATGAATTATTCCAGTATAGTAACAGAGTACTCAAATCATAATGAAGACTATCCAAATGTGTACTGTCACACCAGGTGCACCATTTCGAAAACATTTACAAACATCTGAAATACCTCAACTACAGGAAACAGGAGGGGCTATGGGTGTTCTGAGTGTAGAGTGTAGGCACTAAAACACTGGCTGGCCTCCCTAACAATCTAACCATACCGAGATCTGCATGGCAGAGAACTTGAACAACTTCTACTTCAGGTTTGACCAGCATGACTTCACACTGGAGAGGGAGGAGCTAATATCTGATCTGGCTACCATGTCACTCACCTCTGCAAATCCACCGACCAGTTCTACTAGCTTTCTACAGGTGCTTCATTGAACCCATCATCACCTTCAACATAACAGCCTGGTTTGGTCCTTTGAGTGACATCCACCATAATCCTCAACAAAATCATCAGAATGAGCAGCAAACTAATTGGACTGGACCTAGAACCACTAAGCAGCATCTACAGCAGACAGGCTAAAATAAAAGGACTACAAATAGCCTTAGATACCACACACACACTACACAACCTACAGCCACCTACCTTCAGGCCGCAGATATAGGTCACTCCCATTCAGGACCAAGCGGGCCATGTCAAGCTTTGTGCCTACTTCCTTCAGACTCATGTCTGAGCTAGCTTGGGTGCTTGACCTTATTTATTAGTATTTGTTTATGGACATTTTTTTAAAAAGCATTTTTAAAGTTACAATCTCAAAGATCTCCGTTTCGTTCTCTTTGGCGGTACCAATGGCAATGGTAATTGCAGGTGTGTTTTTGGACCTCACTTCCCAACTTCCAAACAGTGTCACCTGTGTGATGTCAGTCAGTTGGCCCCTGGCCATGGTAACACTTACTATTTACTGAATAAAAAATGGTTGTTATAAAAGTAACGTTATGTACATACTCATTCATTGTCTAACATTAGGCTAACTTATTATCTTTACACTGCCGAGCTGGGTTAAAATGCTGTAGCAGACCTGGGGTAGAATTAGTGATGATCAGTTTCCACAGACGTTCTTTATCCACCTTTTGCCTGGTATGAACATCTTTATGCTGCAGACAATAATCCGTGGGATTCGTTGTGGCTCGTGCAAATATGTATCTTGTGCACAATAAACATTGTCTTTCTCGTGAATGATTGTTGTGTGATATTTTTGAAACAGCTGCCTTGCAAAATGTTACCCCTGGTGTTTCTGGTTTTGCTAGCTAAACTGTTCGAGAATAAATCTGAGCTGGGCGTTAAATTAGCAATCAGAACAAGAAGAATAAAACAAAAACAAAGGAGATTTCATCAAAAAAGGGCATCTAGGCTGAAGGAACATATGAGGAAGCGTAATAAAATAATAACAACGTTAATCCATACTGCCAAATTTTTTTATTTAGTTTTCTCCGGCTTGACATCTTTACACAGAAATCAGATCTGCTCCACCTATACCCTGGGGTTAATGCTCTGTGTAAAGACGGCTTTATTCCGATCATTATAATGTATTGATGAACTTGATGGCAATGTAAATAACGGTAACGTTAAGGCCAGTACAGATAAATGATTCGCAAGGAGACAAAACAGTTTTAGAATGTTGCAGAGAAAATTGCAGCAGTGTGAACTGGTTAGTTGCAGAGCGTCTTGAGTGTCTTGCCAGTTCAGATCATGATTCGCAACGAGACTGGATGCAACTTGCAAAATTCCAAGACGTCGGATTGTAAACTTTCTAAAACTGCACTTAGCGATTTGACAAGGTGGGTCTTTTGAGACCCCAGGCAACGGCTTCAGACGCTCTGCAACTAACCAGTTCACACCGCTGCAGTTTTCTCTGCAACGTTCTAAAACTGTTTCGTCTCATTGTGAATCATTGATCTGAACTTACGGGGAAGCCACACTATACGTGGCCCTGCCGCGCGGCGGCGCCACCTCCATTCATTTTGAATGAGGGGTGGCGGCCAGACCCCGCAAGGCATGTTGGGATTGCCGGCGGCGCGGCGAGAGGCGGTGAGGCCGCGGGGGAGATGGCAAAAATTCAACTTTGACCCCCTCGCCGCGTCGCAGTAACCAATCTGATTTGATCTAATGATCCGTCAAGTAAATTGTCCCTATTTTTTTCTCATTTTAGTTCCACATTCTATCGTTCCACAATGGAGGACCTAACTCGTAATTGCCGTATCGGGTTTCCCAACTTAATAAAATCTCCTACAGAGACATTGATAAGAGGAACGCAGCGTGGAGAAAAGTCTTTGAAATTGTCGGTGGCTCTGCAATGTAGTTATCGCCGTTAGCTACTTTCACTGTCCAGTCTGAATAAATATCATTTTTGCAGTAACCTAGCTCTGAAAAATGTTAATAAGCTGCCTAGCTAGGCTGTCTAATGTCTAGCTATAGTGAGTAACAACAAACAATAACAAACAAAACAAATCTTCCTAATGTATTAGTTGCTAGTTGTTCGTTTCTACCAGCCACCTAGCTAGCTAACCAGATATAAGTTTGAAGGCATTATCTGGCTAATTAGCCAGACAATGTTTTTGTTGTTGGTTGTTACTCACTAGCTAGACATTAAACAGCCTAGTTAGGCAGCAGACTAACATATTTCAGATCTAGGTTACTGCAAAAATGATTTTTATTCAGACAGGACACTGAATATGAAGCACGATATTAAACCCGGTCAACATTTAACGAACACAACTGTCTGTCAAAAATAGGTGACACGCCCACAAACAGCTGATTGTGGGGACGCGGCGACAGGCGGCTGTTGCCGCGTATATTGAGGCTTCACCGTTACGCCGGGCACCCACCGCACGCGTAGCGTAAGTGTCGCGTAAGCAGCACGGCGCGGTGCGTCGTGTGTCTACACGGGTTCCGTATGTGTCGCGCAAAGGCTTGCTTAAAGTTCTATATTCCTAGTAGCTCTCGCAGTCTGCAGTGGGATTACATCGTGTATTTCACGTTTGTTCACAACTGTTGATTATGGGTTAAGTGAATACTTGGTGAGAGACCTTTATCAGTTTGTTAATTTAGTAATATTTTGTTAACTCATGTAAATACGTGAGAAAGTAAACGCTTTAAAGAATTACCATAAGCTTAAATCGCAACGTAGCCTACATAATAATCAATCTCAAACTGCATTAATTTATTTGCTTGGTTAACAAGCGTGCCGACTTTATGAAGAATATGTAATGATCATAATAATAATAAATAATCCATAATCAACCATTGGGAATTCCCGTGTCGTCTTGTTATTCTTGTCAAAACATTTATATGATCAGATTTAGTCAAATCAGCTAATCGTCAAAAAGATAGCGTAACAGTTTAAACTTGAAGGGATATAAACACCACAACACTGGAAGCTTTGAAGTACAAGTGTAATAAAGGCTTGCTTACAACTTCATTTATAAAATACGTGCATTTTCATCGGCAAGACCACTAAATCTGATTTTTTTAAAGCTCTGTGGATTATCTGATTTTTATTAACAAGCCCTTTTTGAAAGCACGGCGAGCGAAGACATCGGAGAAGTCAAATAGGCTGAGCAATGGTTGGTTAAAAACTACCTTCCAACACTCGAGCTAACAAACCGCTGCTCGGTGCATTCACTTCTACATCATTCAATAGGCTACGTCTTTCTGTGGTGTATTTTCATATTTACCCCACCCCCTTCGCAAAATAAGATGGCAAAACTAAGTTTGCATTTTTCCCAGGTTCGTTTTTTTTTTTTTTTTGCCCTGCAAGGACAATACAAAAACGAAAAGGCTTGTACACACCCCCAATAGTCTATTATAAGGATGAAATATAAATCAGAGCATGTATACCTAGCATTTTAGAGCATATTTCTGTGTATAAACAGGTCATCATGACACGCGGCAAGCAGAGAAATAGAACAGAAGCGGAAAAACTACGCTTCAGTTCGCTTGTGTCGCACAAGTTTCGCAGCCGGTTCGCAACACATTCGCATCTGGTGTAGAGGACGTTTCCCGCTGCCGTTGTAATAACAATACTTCAACTAAGCTTCACTTACGCGTGTCGTGCGCTCGCGGCTGCTATGCGTGCAGTGGGTGTCCGGCTTTAGTTAGCAACGTTGCAACAACGTAGCGTTGCATTCGAGAGACGGTTTGCGAGGTCGGTACCGGTTGGTAGCGTTAGCTAGGGTTTTTGCTAATTGTTAGCTGACATTAGATTATGTTAATTCAAATTCAATCAAATTTTATTTGTATAGCATATTTTACAGCAGTTGTCACAATACCCTTTACAGACAACCCTGGCCTAAACCCCCACAGGAAAAAGCCCAAGGCAACAGTGGCAAGGAAAAACTCCCTGTGGCAGATGGGAAGAAACCTTGGAAGGAACCAGGCTCAAGGGGGAAACCCATCCTCCTCTGGTCGGCTCAGGGTGCCGACTGGTGACCAACATGTCAGGTTTATAAGGTTTATGATTTGGCTCAGATGATGGGGAACAGCAGGTGGCGACAGATGTGGGCAGGGTGGAGGCAATGACGATTTAGCTAGCTAGTTAACGCAACGTTAGCTGATATGAGAGATGGCTACTGTGCGCAACATTTACTAAACTAATGTTGCCTTTCTTAAGGCGTTAACTGTACAAATAGCTATGTAATTTAGTAACGTTACATTGTCATCAAATGTAATACGAAATCTGCATCAACAAATAATATGCCCTGTCATGTTACACAAAATCTTTTTAGGGTTCCATAACCTTCCATGTTGGCTCACACTCCACTCATGAGTTGTGTCTCAAAAAGGCCTCTCATCCCTCACACCCAAGTGGCCCTCAGAGTCAGGTTTTGCTGACATCGCAGTAAAGGTCATTCAGAGATGAGAGTTTAATGGTGAGGGGGTTAATAAAGCTCTCAGCATTAGGAGGCAAATACATAAATTCCTTCTTCCAGTGTTGCCCCTGTCTATATAAAACCAATCAATTTGGTTTTATATTTTATATTTAAAAGACTTAAAGCTCTTTAAGACTAAAAAATTTGAGAAACAGGATAAGGGGTCTTCCGAATAATTGTGGTGCGCAGCTCATGGCTGGAGCGCTTTTTTCAAGACCAAGTAAAATTTGCCTTTGCAATGAATATGTTTTCCTGTGTAAACACCTCACAGCTAGACCAATGAGGCACCGCGTGTTTTCCCTTGGCTGGTGTGATTCAAAACCGGAGATGTTAGTTATTTTCCCTCTGTTTGTAAGAACAGGGCACAATTATACTTAAGAATGCACTGGTTCCGTCACTGCGGGTCAGATATGAAGGCGCTGCTTCATATCCCGCTTAAGACTGGCCTGAAACGGACCAGTAGCATTTTGGTTATTCTCCGTTCGCAAACGGGGCTATGCTGTCATCAGAGATATATGTGATCTGTCGCCGGACTGTCAATATTCCAATGGGAGCATCAGAATATTCACAAATGCGCGGAACAACACATCAAATATATCCATGACCACAGCAAGTAAGCGTAACAGTTACTAGGTTTTACCCTCGTGATAATCTGACTCCATATTAAATTATAATTTAAAATTTGGGTTCAACTATACGTGGAACTTGGGAGTGGTTACACTCGACACTATCTTGTGCCATCATTCCTCAATATATGCTCTTGGGTTTAGCACTATTGTTAAATCTCAGTTCGGTGAAGAACCCAGAGGGTAGGAGGCTGACCACCATAATACATGCCTTCCTTTGTGCATAGATAGTTATGAGCCCAGGACAGTGTGTATCTATCGGGCTCCTTAAGGACGCCCATGGGTCCTCTTAAGCCAAAACACCAGAACCAATACCACCAATCCCGTTAGCGGGCAGATCGTGGTCGCCTATCTAACTTAAAGACCTCACTAAAGACGTTTGCTGTACTAGACCCCTGATCAGTAGGTCCTAGTCATAATTGTCCCCCTGAGTATTTAATCGGAATTTCGGCTGAAAAGAAGATAAAATGGTTTAGAGTCATGAAGACCACGCAAATTAAAAATAAGAAGAATTTATTGAACAGGCAGGTAGGTCATTAGCTTCAAATTCAAAATCAATTATAAGGTTTAAAAACATAAATACAGAGTAAAAAGTTCTTACCTACGTGTTTAGCTAAAAATCACGAAATCACAGAGTCTGCGCAGTGTGGGAAGTCGATTACGATCTTCCCTATTCAGCTACGCAAAGAACACAGTGCAGTGTGGGAAGTCGGTTACGATCTTCCTTGTCTAGCTACACACAGAGCACAGAGTATGTGCAATGTGGGAAGTCGATTACGATCTTCCCTGTCTATCTACACACAGAGCACAGAGTATGTGCAATGTGGGAAGTCGGTTACGATCTTCCTCGATTGCTTTGTCTCCCTTCCTTTTAAGCCAAATCCCGCGTTTGGTCTAGGCGGCATTGCCATAAATTAACCTGGCCGAATAATAAAATCTGGAATTTCGGCCCCCACCATTTGGAGGCGGTTGTTAAAACAATTAGTGGGGAAATTGGGAAAAGGAGATGATTACCAGAGAGGACATTCCATTGTGATAGTTTTTCCCTGAGTTTCTAAAACTATGTTTTTTCAAATTCTATTTGGTATGAAACATATTTCATTCAATTGCTTGTATTTTCCTGAATACGTCCATACCAAACATGTCAAGTGGATGTAATATTATGGTGCAGTTGTCATGAAAATAGCCTTTTGTTTGACCATTTTACATGCAATCCATGTTATTACTACATAAGGCATAATACAGTAATATAATGAAAATATGTGCATGGTTTGTACGGTTTTCCGGGGTTTGTAAATAGGATAAACAGATGGTTTAAAATCCAGATCCAGAAAAGAAAATAAAAAGTGTAATGACAGAGGGGACCACATAAGGGCACTGTGGTACTGTCAGGCGCAGTTGCCCCACCATTTTGCCAGAGGCCTGATGATCTTAATGACCCCAACACACACACACCCACAACCATAGACAAAGAGACCAGTTCCCCTTATCTTAGTTGTGTCCAGATGGCAACATTCCAGAGGCCCAATGGCCTGCTCATCCTGAGGAAGTCCGAGTAACTTATTGTTTTAGCACACGGCTCTGGGTTCTTTGAAGTCCAGGATGAGTCTCAGCCTGCAGGTTCATTCAAATGCCAGCCTTTTCTGGGTCCCAGTTTGACTTCCCTCTTACACCTGTCTCCAACTTCACAGTCATCATCATTTTAATACAATTAATGAAATATAAACTAAACCAGGAAGTAGTCTGAACAATGAATCAAAGCCAGGAGTGTCAGTAATTTTTACGGACAAGAACCTCTTACTAACAATTGCTGTTTCACAATAAGGTTAGGAAAGTACACTGCAGTGAGATTAATCTGGTGAGTTTGATTGCATTTTCCTTTCAATATTGTAAATTTGTTTGGTTGAATCTGGCTCAATTCTATAGATATTGAGTCAAAATGACCTCAAAAAACTGTATTAACCAGGCCTCGGTTTTGGTTTACACTGCACTCTGTGTGCTCTGTCCCTGTTTAGAAGCTGTTAAAAGACAGCCAGCAGCTGCAGGAGCGTTTGGAGGAACTGCAGGTGAAGGGATATCTCCTGACTGACATGTTCGGCCCACAGAGTGCAGAGAGCCTTGGGGCAGAGATAAGCATCGCAGTGCAGGAGAGGGAAACAAAGCATGGCCAGCTGCTTCAGAAGAGGACCTATCTACTGGTGCATCATGTTCTCAACATGCTCTCTGAAGCCAAGTATTCCCTTTAGTGTACACACATTGGAGGTGCAGCAGGATATAGTCTGTTACTTGCCTCTCAATGGTACTTCCAAAATAATCAATCAAAGCCTCCATCAATACATATTTTCAGAAGCTGATACTTGTTTGTTCAGGGGATAATGTAACATCCTGCTGTCAGTTTTTGAAGTCATGTGCACCCTCTTGTGCTGATTTCAGGATCCCTATACCGTCCTTGATCTAATCTGCGTTGTGCTATTTCCTGTACACTGGATTATAACCCACAGATACAGTTACAGATACAGTTGGTGAATGTGAAATATGTTCCGAAAGGATAAAAGTATCACAATAATTTAGTCTCATAGTTTTATTAATTTGACAGATTGGGCAGCACTGGTGGGAACTGGGTATTCATTCAAAATAGCTTTTTCAGATTTGGAATGCTTAGTTGCTCTGAAAACACAGTATGCATCACCCCTTAAAACCCATTTTAAGGCCCAGATAAGCTGGTAAAACAATTAAACCAACCTGTTTATTTTTTTAGTTAAACAACTCAGAGTGTCCGATAGAGTCATTTATCTGCTTGTTCTCTGTATGTAAAATCTGTCTGTTTGTGTCACATGTAGGATTTACTTTCACGATCAAAGGATTTTGGGGAAAGATACGAGTCTGTCCTGAAATGGCTGCGCCTCCTAAGAGAACATTTTATCAGCACAGATGAACTTAAACCTGATGTCCCAGCCAAAAAGGCATTGACTGGACAATTCATGGTGGGCAATTATATTTTATATATACGGTGCAAAATGCAAAAGTTTTTGGACAGTGACACACTTTTTGGTTGTTTTGGCACAGTACTCCAGCACATTGGGTTTGAAATTAAACGATGAAAAACAATTAATTCAGACATTCTGTGCTACTGCAACCAAATTATGAGTTGAAAACACAAACTTGGTGTTCTAGGTTTATTAGTAGACGATTCAGGACAACTATTCCGAGTACAGAGTTTCTCAGTGCCACCATTGTCGCGCTGGTCGTGCATTTACCAAGCACCCCCTCCCTGCAGTCTCATCTGTAACTACACCCCCCACACATGACACACTGGACAATAGTGTCGATCTGGGCATACATGAAAACATTCTTTTGCGAAATTTTTTTTTAATTCTGTCGTAGCAACAAGATAAAGCTAACAATAGCTGAAGCTATGCCAGTACAGCTGTGAAAAACGCTGCTTACTGAACACTGAAATTAACAAGATGAATTTTTAAAAAATTATACCATGTCATTCTACTGTCAATATCTGTGACTAAATATGGAATAAATATACAACCTTATCATTGCTTTTACGCATAGAGATGTCACTTTCATATATTGGTCATATATTGTCTTGGACAATCCGTTTGTGAAATATATGATCATTTGTGACACCTGGATGCCTTCCACAATAGCTGTGCGTAATACCACATGTTGCTTTCGGTGTTGTCGTCCTTTATAGTACAATCTGGCTTGATTGACAGTTAATCGATCCAATAGGTGACAGAATAAGCTTTTTAACAATGTATAATATGTCTAATTGTCTAGTGTTTCATATCCCAGTGTAATCGAAAGTTTTGTCTCATTGTAGCTGCATTGCGCATTCAGTCTGTGGTACCAGTAAAAGACACTGCACCTGGCGAAATTTTATAGATGACTTTCGTCGTTTCTTGAAGAAAGAAGTACTTTTATTCTTGAGAAATTCTGAGCATGGCTAAGGCATATGTTTGCTGATAGACCTAGCTGATATACCGTTTTCTGGGCTAAGTTAGAACTGGGGAGCATTCATTCTGTCTATCTACTGAACACAGATAAGATTTCATCGTCCAAATGTAAGTGTTACTGCTGAAAATATTTTAGTTATATACTGTACGTATTTTTGAAATTGAGTATCTTTAAATAGGTTAGTGGTATTTTATAATGAGAATATTTCACACTGTAATGTAAGTGTTTGTTGGCAGTGTCTCTGTGATGCTCACATCTTTAGTTATAAAGCTTTAAATAGGGTACCCCCTAAATGGGCAAAGATTGGCCAGATTTGGCATGTGCGCTAAGGGGTTCATTGCTGTTTGTCATCACAACGCCACACAATGTACCAGAGAGAAAGACGAGGGAGTAGCAGGTTTTGACAGAGAGACTGGTGCTAAAATTATCTTATAATTAAAAATAATGTATGAATCATGTTGTATAGTCTTCTTTTCACCAATTATTATTAAAATATGTGTAATTTAAACTGTGTAGTAATACAATTTGTCCTCAAAATAGTTGAATCTAAATAAGTTATTGTTAGTGTTAGCCTGTCTAATAATATATATTTAATACATTTTTGAAATTGATATTACTTTATGTATTCAATTTCAAATTGTTTATCAACATGCTTGTGCATCATAATATCATTTTTAAATGAAGGAGTTACATGTGCAGTGCATTTTGGTTTTATTCCAAAAAGGCAAGCCTTAAAATGTTGACAAAGCAATTTGTCACTTATGCTGAATGGGGAATACCAGCAATTTGACCTGCAGTTGACCAATGAGTCTAGCTATGCAGGGTATTTGTTATGAACCATTTTTTATATGTGCATAGAGGTAACTTGTTTATTTGTGTTTTAATACCATTTTCAGATTCATATTCTGTTTTGATGATTTATCACTATAAATGGATTACAGAGTGTGACATCATATGAAACTGATGAATTGACAGATGTACAGCAGCTACTGACCAGGGATTTATGTTTACAGGTAATTCTGAAGGATCTAGAGGAGCATGAGGCTCACCTCACTGCTCTCCAGGCTGTGGTTCCACAAAGCCCTGCCGACCAGCACAAACTGAGCCATCTTTGCACAGAGTGGAAGGAGCTCCATAAGGCTATTAAGGTAGGAGATTATGTGCATCTACAGTATGTACGTTTGTAGGGCCAGTAATTGGTTGACTGGCCGAACATTTGATGTGGAACAGCTTGAAAGGTTTCATGCTTCATCGTGGGTTATTTTAAAAGTTTATTTATTAATTTTATATGTATATATACAATCTGGTGAAAAACATGTTTTCAACGTACAAAAATGCCAAGTTACTCACACATACAAAGGACTGTCTATAACTCTTTCATTCAAACTGCCAAAATCTAGGCCTGCCATTAAAGGTATTGTTATAAAAATTATGCCAAGTTACTGTACTACAAACAATATTGGTTATCTTACATCACACAAATTATATATTCATCAGATATTTCTTTTTGCACTGTGTTTGTAATGAGTAAGTGATAATAGTAATTAATATATAAATGTACTCTATGACAGACATGCATACACATAAATGCATGCAAACACACATAGCCTACATTCTGAAAGAAACATATAGGCATGGATTCAGTTATTTACCATGAATGCCAAATAAATGAAAGTGTATGTCAAAATTAGAAATGGAAGTGCTTTTAATGGGCTATTGCACACGACAGACCTATGAATTGTTTGTATGACGGTAGAGGATCTATAGGGCTATCTAACATGAATTTAGAAAAGAGGAGCTGTCGGGTACATGCAGTAATGTAGTTGACCCCTTTGCGCACATGCCAAATCTGGCCAATTCATGCCCATTTCGGGGGAACCCTATTTAAAGCTTTATGGGCTCTATCTTACACTCGGCGCAAAGCGGCGCCAAGTGCAACGCAAGTGTTTTTGCTAGTTTCAGACCGACGCAGTTGTCATTTTCCCATCCAGTGCCCACGTTGTTTAAATAGCAAATGTACTTGCGCCCATCGGAGCGCCCATGGTCTTAAAATGAGGTGTGTTCAGGCACATTGTTGGCGCATTGCTATCTTGAGACAGCAGAAAGCAATTGTGCAATTGACCAACAAAAACCTGGTCTTAAGTCAATGGCGCAGATCCGTTTCCACTGCAGAGAAGCGTTCTTTCCTACTACTTGGCAAATCCGCCATTATAATAGCAATTCGCCAAGGTACAAGCGCACCTGGCTTTTAAAGGGAATGGGAGATGACACTCTGATTGGTTTATTTCATGTTACGCTGAAAACACACCTATGATTAATTAAGAGATTAAGTACAACCCCTTTGAACCATGCGCCTTACTTTGTGCTCAGATTATCTGCCGTTAAACTAGCAAAAGTGGATTTGGACACGCCCTAAATGCACTTGCGCCATGCGCTTTAGACTGTGTGCTTAGATCGTTAAAATATAGCCCTATAACTCCCGAGGTGAAAACCATAGAGACTTGAAAAATGGCTTAAATGAAGCAAGACATTTGTACCATTTACAATACTAACTTAGATTAGTTTATATTCATAATTTTGGAAGAAATAAAGTGCCAGAAATGCAATTGTCTAGGCAAAAAATCAAAAATAAATTTGCTCTCTTTTAGTTTGCAATGAAATAATGAGAGATTGCATATATACAGCAGCCTAACTATACATGTCCTGGATCAAAAACTTCTTGACCACAAGTTCATAAAATCTAAGGGTAGATATGTAGAACTACTATAGAATCTATCTATGAAGCAAAAGCTAAGCAGTGTACCCAGCGTCTCCAAATCCATCCAAAATGTCCAAATTATGCATTGCTGTAAATCACAACATATTCATCTTGTCATGGTTCTGTGTTTCTGTCTCTGTCTTTCCTTGTTGGGCCGCCAGATGGCAGAACTTCAGTTTTGTGTTTCAGTTTGTTCTCCCTCCCTGTGTTAATTGTATTATTGGTTTTAATTATTCTATCATTGTTCTCACCTGTCTCGTTATTTAATCATTGTCCCCACCTGCCTCTCGTTATCCGCTCCCTCTCGTTTGATTATGTATTGAGTTCACCTGTGACTTGTCTATTTAAGTTCTTTGTCCGCTTGACTCGGGTGCTGGTTCCTTGTGTTTGTTTCAGATTTGTATGTATCTGCTTGCTTGTGTTTGTGTGTTTCTGACTGCGTTTCCGCCTGTGTATTTCTGCCTGTTCGTTACTGCCTGGTTTCTGTCCTGTCCGTGTTCTGCTCTGTGTGTGTTTTGAATTTTGAGTGTTCTGTTTTTGTGTTTTTTGAAAGTGCCCTGCGTGGCATTTTGGTTTTCCTGGTTATTTTGGTTCCCTGTTGTGTAAGTAAAGTCTTTGTTAATTTTCCTTTTTGAGTTTGTGTTTTTTTTTTTTACTCTGCGTTTGGGACCTACCTACCTGACCCGTGACACATGTATTTCACTATAAATCAACTGTTTTGACTCAAGAAACTCACTGTTGCATCATTTTCAAGTGTGAATTACAAGCTTTCCATCAGTACAGTGGTCTAAAATATCTAGGGGTCCAGAAACATATCCAAAATCTCTCCAAAAATGAATAAAATGCTTTTGGTCCATTATAAAGCATATACAGTTATGCCCAAACTTATTCATACCCATGCCAAATTTTGAGTTGTACTGAATTTTTATTTGATGAATAGGTTTCCTCTGGCTGGAAATGACATAAGAAGGTGACAAAAAATTGTAAGACATTGTGTTAGAGATATCAATGAAAAATATTACCTTTTTTTTTTTCTTTTCTTTTTTTACATTTTGACAAAACATTCCATGTCCAAAATTATTCATACCCTTTCTCAGTAATCAATGGCAAAGCCTTTATTTGCCAACACAGCAGTCAAACAGTTCTTATAATTGCCAAAAAGCTTTTTGCACGTCTCCACTGGGATTTTGGACCACTCCTCTTTTGCGAAGATCTCCAAGTCCTTGAGGTTGGAAGGCTTCCTTGCCATCACTCTGGTCTTTAGTTCCCTCCACAGATTCTTGATGGGATTCAGGTCTGGACTCTGGCTGGGCCACTCCAAAAGATTGATATTGTTTTCTGTTAACCATTTCTTGACCACTTTGGCTGTATGTTTCGGATCATTGTCTTGTTGGAAGGTCCAGTGCTGCCCACGGCCAAGTTTTTCTCCAGGATCCTCCAGGATCTTAATGTAGTCCTCTTTTCTCATGATGCCGTTTACTTTGACAAGTTTGCCTGGCCCACTGGCTGAAAAACACCCCCAAAGCATTACATTCCCACCACCATACTTGACCGTGGGGATGGTGTTCTTGGGGTTGAATGCTTCTCCTTTCTTTCGCCAAACGAAAGCCACGTCCCTGTGTCCAAACAACTCCATTTTCGTCTCGTCCGACCACGGAATTGATGACCAAAAGCTTTCTTCTTTGTCCAGGTGAGCTTTGTGAAGGCTAGGCGAGCTTTTGTGTGCCTGTCTTGGAGAAGTGGTGTCCTCCTTGGTCAGCGTCCATGGAGGCCAACCTTGTGCAGTGTCCGCAGGTGTGTAGGTCCGTAGCGTAGTGAGTTAGATATTAACTTCAATCGGAGGGGGGATTTGTACCCGGGTCTGTCAGTTCTAAAGGCAAAGGCAATACCCAGTGAGCTACGAGAGATGTAGATGTCAATGGTGCAAAGTTTAACTGCTTTAAAATGTACAAACTGATGTTCATTTTGTGTGTGTATCCAATGTTTTTATTGGTTGATGTACGTAAAAAAGCCCAATGGGGAGACATATTCTTTGTGGGCTAGGAGCATTTCAGGAAAAAGAAGAAGAAGGAAAAACCGCAAAATCCCCAAAGTTTGCGGCTTTATTGTGTGGATGTGTGAAATGGGGTAAGTAGGTACATAAATGAACGTTTTTACGGGCTGAGAGTCTGTGGTCATTGTGGTTATTCCTGTAGGGAACCCTGAAAAGTGCCAAACTCTCGGTGCTGTATAGGTATGGGGCATGCCGGCACCACCCTTTATGTTCTTTATAACATTGTGAATTTTTGACATTATTTAGGTGGAGGCTTCAAATAAGCCCACTGAGGATTTCTGCCTCTCCCTGCACTGTATATTATTTGTTATATTTGTCATTTTTGTGTTTTTTTTTTATTTTAAATTGTGCAAAAATAATAAAACTAAAACTGAAAACTAAAAGCTAAAAAAAAAAAAAAAACAAGCCATCATCTGTCAAATTGACCATAATATTTACAGCTAACGTGTTTCCAATGCTTGTTTCTTCATGGGCCATAGAAATGGATGCACAGGACAAGCCAAACATTGACGAGTAAATTCAAATAAAACAAGATAGTATTATGAGTTACATTCCATGAATGATGACTTCAGAAGCAAAATGTAGGATTACTTATTGAATGTGTTTTGTGTTTGTTATATCCAAATTTGTTAAACCTGGCCATAGTTCTCTTTCCAGAGATCAGAGATTTAGGGTAGAGTGTCACAACAAATGAATATTCCTTAAGGGACCTCATTGGTGAAAAAATGGCAGTGAACTGAAGAGCTCTAGCATACGGCCATGTGCCATAGACAGTGGGAGGCCCTGCGTGTAGAGTATATCAAAACTAGCCCACACACTGCTCTTTCTTTCATGATAAGGAATTGGGCTTGTAACTCAATGGTTGTGAATTTGATTCCCAGCTGGGGTGCTGCTATTGTGGCCTTGAGCAAGGTTATTGATGTCAGCTGCTAAAGTAAAAATATCCAGAGATATAATTAGATTCTTTGTAAAAATGTCATCTGTGCAAGTCACTCTGAGAGCATCTGCTAAATGTCAAAATGTAATGTATTTCAGGGGAGAGTTCAGGACAGTGAACATAGCACCGCAGATCACCAGTACTTTCAGGAGAAGCTGCTGGCTCTGGAGCATGGGCTGCTGGAGACAAAGTCAAGACTGGAGACGTTCTGCAGCTTGAAGGGAAAGCTTGGTGTAGACAACTGGCAGGCTGAGGCTGAGGTCACTGCTCTCCTCTTCCTACTCTCTCCTTACCTTACTCTCTGTTTTTAACTTAATCGTCACCAGAATATGAATACTTCCTTTGTAAACAAGAGGGAAAATGTGACAGGAGCCACTGAACCCAGGCTTAAGTCGCACGAGGTGATTATCCAGAAAATCGCGTTTTAATTGAAAACAATTTTTTTCATCAAAATTCCGTTTTTTTTGCAGAAATGACTTCTTAAACGTGTATACTTTCTAATACCTTCATATCAAACTCGTATTTGATCGGTAAACATGAGAAAAAGTTAAATAATTAAACTCTCTTTCTCTCTATCTCTCTTTCTGTCTGCTTGTTGCGAGGGGGCAGGACAATGGGCGGGACATCCATATTAATGACCATTCCGCATGACATTCCTGCATAAGTAGTCAGGAAATACCTTGTGTTGTTTACAATCTAGCCTACTTTTTTACGAGTGATTACGAGTGTCGCGGGAGATTCTATCATGTGTGATAACACTGGTAATGTGGCTAATGCTCTCTGCCAAATTACCAAGCTGAATTTAGATAGTGCCAGTGACAAGTACGAATGGATTGACATGGTAAAAGTAAATGAAGTAAGGGATACCTCGGCCTTTTAACAGTTCTAAAATCAATGCTGTACAAAATCCAGCATTCTAACGCAGTTAAAACAGCAAAATTATTCTTTCGATTTTGAATTGTTGTTACGTCCCCTCCCTTTTTCAGTGTCCAATTTCGCAATTGATGGCAACATTGAATCATGTTTCTAGTTACTGACGCAAAATAGGCTACTGAATCTCTTATTTGGATGGCAGAATAGAGGGTATGCACATGCCGTCACAGTAGGTGGAAGTCACTGCGGTTACACACACTGAGTGGCAGAAAGACTACAGAGTGATAGCTTTAGCATTCAGCTTGAATGCCGTGAAAACACAAAAAACACATGTAAAATGGGAAAGTGCTGTTGTGCGATCTTTTTTACAGACTGCTGAAAGCTAAAGAAAAGAGAAGCAAATGGATCGCTGCAATTCGCAGAAACAACTGGAATCCAGGCACCGAAACGTGGATTTGCGGTTGTCATTTTGTGTCAGGTATGTTGGATTTTTGTGTAAAATCATACCTTAAGTTATGTAGGCTACTGTATTGACTACTCATCAATTCAATATTTAGCATCTTTAATTTATATTCTGTGTAACTGTAACGTTTTTGTCAGCATTTATTAAAAAACACCCATGATGATGAGCCTTGTGTTCTACAAACAAGGGGGGGGGGGGTGGTTAGATAGTATTAGCTAGCCAAGCATGTACATTATTAAGGTATGATTTTACACAAAAATCCAACATACCTGACACAAAATAACAACCGCAAATCCATGTTTCGGTGCCTGGATTCGAGTTGTTTCTGCGAATTGAAGCGATGCATCGCTTCTCTTTTCTTTAGCTTTCGGCGGTCTGTAAAAAGATAGCTCCGATTTCTTGTTGAATGTCCATGGACCACTGGTTCTTTGGTAAGCCATGTGGCAGCATGTTTTGCCACTCAGTCCCGACTGAGGGAGCGTATTCCGGTGGGAAAGTGACGTCAATGCATACCCTATAGGCGTTCCGTATTAACTCATGGCTACGGGACACATTTTTAGGGGTCCAAGCAGCGAAGCTGGTGGAACCCTATTGTATCTGTTAGGATTATTATTATTATTATTATTATTATTATTATTATTACGCTGGTATAATAAAACAATGACGGTAATACATATATAGTCCGCTTCGTTCCGTTGCTACCATAACATAACAGACTATCTTGTGTCTACAGCTGCAGTTTCTCGCTGCAATTTCAAACATTGAATATTCACAAAAGACGCAATTTATGCTGTACTTTGCCAATGTCTAAATAAATAATACGCTACGGTAAAGCTTTGAGAGGATGAATCATTACTTTTCTTTGGCATGGATCCATTTGAAGACAATATTGGATGAGTTCGTTCAGTCTTTAAATCTGTCATTATGGTGAGAAATAGCTAAACCATTGTATTGATAGGTTCTGAGTTTCTGTGCAAACGCGCGAAAACACGCTGGTATAATGAAACAATGACGGTAGCCTAATACATATATAGTCCGCTTCGTTCCGTTGCTACCATAACATAACGACCTACAGCTGCAGTTTCTCACTGCATTTACTAATATTGAATATAAACAAAAGACGCAATTTATGCTGTAAATCGTATTCTCAATTTAATCTCTAAATCGACTGTAAGCTTAGGGTTGTAACTAGGTAGTTGTTTCGTAGGTGACTTAACTCGTCTTAACTATTGCCGTAGGGTCTAGTTTTTATCAGTGAGGGGAGGGTCTGACCGTCGGGAAGCATTGGAAGACAGTGTCGGGTGAGTTCGTTTAATTTTTAAATCTGTCATTATGCTGAGAAATAGCTAAACCATTTTATTGATAGGTTTCTGTGCAAACGCGCGAAAACACGCTGGTATAATGAAACAATGACGGTAGCCTAATACATATATAAAGTCCGCTTCGTTCCGTTGCTACCATAACATAACGACCTACAGCTGCAGTTTCTCGCTGCAATTACTAATATTGAATATAAACAAAAGACGCATTTTACGCTGTAGTCTGCCAATGTCTAAATAAATACTACGGTCCATTTGAAGACAATATCGGGTGAGTTCGTTTAGTCTTT
The DNA here is from genome assembly GCF_013347855.1 of Anguilla anguilla. Lineage (NCBI taxonomy): Eukaryota > Metazoa > Chordata > Actinopteri > Anguilliformes > Anguillidae > Anguilla > Anguilla anguilla. The sequence goes on from NC_049206.1 coordinate 36,688,967, forward strand.
AAATCCGTCATTGTGCTGAGAAATCGTAGTCTCAATTTAATCTCTAAATTGACTGTAAGCTTGGGGTTGTAACTAGGTAGTTGTTCCGTAGGTGACTTAGTCTTAACTCGTCTTAACTATTGCTTGAATGTTCTCATAGACTGCGTTGTTGCTGTTCTTGTTTGTGTTAGCGTTAATCAGTTTAACCTACAGGGTCCAAGTTGAATTATGCGGTTGTTCCCTGCACTTAGAACGGTAGGCTACTGCCCTCTAGGGTTTTCGACACACTTGTTCCTCGTTATGGTAATACATTTTGTTGTACGTCGCTCTGGATGAGAGCGTCTGCCAAATGCCTGTAATGTAGGCTACTGTAATATTCCGTAGCAACAAGATAAATCCGGCGTTAGCCCTGAAATATGCCAATACAGCAGTGAAAACGCTGCTCACTGAATAACGAAATAAACGAGACAAAGTTTTTTTTTAAAATTATGCCATGTCATTCTACATTCAATATCTGGGACTAAACTTTGAATAATTATACAATCTTACCACTGGTTTCACGCGTAGAGATGTCTCTTTTGCGACTGAGTGATCATATATTGTCTTGGATAATCCGTTTGTGATTCCTGTTGCTTCTCATCTGCCAATAAATAAATAAAACGGTCGGCTGCTCTGCGCGTAGGTCGCGACTTGATAACTCGTCTTTTGTTTCGTTTTTTGTTTCGTTTTTTCTCAATGTCGTATTTATTATTTGAAATGTGTATTTATGTGTTATTATTCTATCTGTCTTTGAGGCGCTCTGAAATGGGCATTCTCTGCTAAACTGAGCAATGGATTGGAATATGTGACTGACGTAGTGTTGCACGGTATACCAAAACTTCAGCACTTTCTCGGTACTTAAAAAAAAAAAAAAAAAAACGGTTTCGTGTTTGAATTTTCCGACGTTCGGTAGTTCTGCGTCAATTGTAAAAGCCAGGGAAATGTGTCTCCCGCATTACTGATTTAGAGGATGAAAAGTGTAGTTTGTCAGAATCTTCGCTAGATGGCAGTAGCAACTAAGGTTGCCAAGTGAGGTGACCTGCGCTTCTGCATTCACTTCCCTGATACAGCGCAAGCATTGACTCAGTTCACTTCAGTAGCAATAGGTGTTCCAATTTGGAAATATTTTATTATAGATAGATGCTATATTGTTATTAAAATATGCTGTTTTTAAATCTATTTAAAGGTGAAAGACCTGTTTTAAAGATTATTTACTTTACAACTGTTTAATTTTTGAAATATATTTAAAATATTTTTCTATTGTTCAGTGTTGTAACACTACAGGCCTATGCATATTAATATGTTGAAGAGACTTCAACTTACAGGTTGTTAATGAACCAGGTTGTTAATAAACCATGAATTCGAAAATGAGGTCAACCCTTGTGGACATTACGTTTCTGATCTTTTAAGGTAATTTTAGTATCGTTAGGTACCGAGTATCGAATTAGCATCGTTTAAGTTTCAAGTATCATTTCAGTTTTGAGTATCGTAATACTAAACCTGGTATCAGTATCAAAGTCAAAATTTCGGTATCGTGACAACACTAGTGTGACGCCTTTTTTAGTTGCGGCGCAGAAACACTGCAGCTGTGCATGCACGCCGGACCATCTAAGTGTTATGACATACCATCTAAGTGTTACGACATAGTAAAGGCCTTGACCGGAAGCGGCCAGGACACATCCATGGCGACGTAACTAAGTCATCCGACAGCGTCTCTTAGCACAGAATTGGCCATAAGTCATCAATATTTCATACGATCATCATGATATTCAGTAGATATGTTGGGTGAAGGCATATGATCATGAGGACAAAGCCATTTTAAAATCGCTCCATAGGGGGCGCGATGCTGCCAATGCTTGGACCCCTTCCAACTCCGCTTGCGGCTTTAATCTTCTGTATCTTTGTTAACGACTGTGTTTATAGTAGCCGCTGTTTTTAATATAATTCAGTAGTTAGCTAGCTAACCAGGATAAAAAGCATGCCGTGAGACCATTTTGAGCTAAAACCCAGCTGAATTTTAATATTGGCTAGGTAACAGGTGATGGTGAACCTATCATGAAACTAGCTGGCATTCAAAACCCGGTTTCAGAGGGTCTTGGAAAAACGCTGTACAGTGCGTGACCGCACCATTTTAAAAAGCAAGACAGAGATAGGGAGATGAATTTGATTTATATCCCTAGCTTCACCACCCCCGTCGTACATTATTTTCCAATAACGGGACAGCCCGTTGTGGTTTATCCCTTACGTATTCCATGCATTCAACATAAAATAGGTAGAATATATCACCACAATGCATTATGTGTAATTTGGTATCTATTTAAGCTCTAGTAGCTACATTTCCCAGTAGTTTGTGGTAGCTTAATTACTTTCAGAATGGTGTAAAGTAGGCTACTATTCTGCATAAATTAAATTAATTCAAAGTCTGAGTGGGTGTGAACAAGAGGCAGTGAGGATCCCAACTTCTGCTTTCAACCTACATTAAAGTTGATTTCTAAGCAGTTTAAATATTTGTATTCCATGCATTCAACGTCAAATAGGTAGAATATACCACCACAATGCATTATGTGTAATTTGGTGTAACTGGTATCTATTTAAACACATGGTTGCTAAGGAAATATGTCACAAAAGTGTGGGAATCCGTTGTCAATCTTTGGCAGTGAAAATCTCTGGTTTTCTGGCAGCCCATTCAGCATAAATATGTAACTTCAAAACAGCACAACGTCCTCAGTAATTGTCCAATCTCCATGTATGATACATCTATTTGAAGCTCTGTTTCTCAGCTTACATATGCTATAAAAAACTCAAAATCAACTTTCCTGCACTTAAGCCTGGTTTTCTGGCTCCTGTCACAAATATCTGACTGATCAAGATATTCTGTTTGCACTGTTTGGCCTCTAGAACTACACTTACATGAGTGGCAGCAATAGCCAGTCTAAAACTATTCTGCTTGTTGAAACCATTACATTACATTACAGGCATTTAGCAGACGCTCTTATCCAGAGCGACTTACACAACTTTTACATAGCATTTTTACATTGTATCCATTTATACAGCTGGATATATACTGAAGCAATGCAGGTTAAGTACCTTGCTCAAGGGTACAACGGCAGTGTCCTTACCCGGGAATCGAGCCTGCGACCTTTCGGTTACAAGTCTAGTTCCTTACCCACTGTGCTACACTCCGTCCTGCTAATTGAAGCACTAGGCATCCTCTCCAATAGTCTTGCAGTATTTGAATACGATATACATTTCCCTCATTTCCTTGTTTCTTTTCATAGATAGCTTATGAACACAAGGAGAGGAGATTAGGGAATAAGAACAGAAAAGTGTCTCAAAAAAGAAAAAATCTGAATTTTTCAGTTTCTCCAGCATCATTTTAATGCATCATTCATGAGTGACATTGAAACTTCCCGCAGACATGTGTTCTAATCTGGTTTATCATAAATTGTGATTTGTGAATACGACAATAACTAAACCACATAAACCACATGCTAGAACAAATTAAATTAGTTTGAATTATAGATTTAATAACACTATGCTTATTTTATATACTTATTTTTCTATCTCCTTGGTTGGAGGAACACTGACAGTATGAGTTAAGCAATATCAGGATGCTGGCATCAACAGACCTCAGTCAAATATGTATTTGTTTTTTATTCAAATACTTTTCTACGCTTTACTGATCTTGTCTGGTGTATTCTGCCTTCTGGTCATATTGGCAGGCTCAATTACACTAGGAAAGATCAATAACGCACAGAAAAGTATTTGAATCCAAAACAAATATGTATTTGACCAGGTCTGGCTTGCAGTCATGTTTATTCACCATCAGTTCTGAGCGGTGTTGTCTATCACCTTCAGAGAGTGCTGGGGGAACTCCCTGAGAGGGAAATGGAACTACACAGAGTGGAGGCTTTGAGTCAGGGAGTGCTCATCAGGACATCTGTTGAAGGGAAGGGGAAAATCTTGGAAGACCTGCAGCGTCTGAATGACTCTTGGGCTTCTCTGCACACACTTAGTATGGACCTCCACAGGTATGACTACCATTAAATAAGATTGTTCTCTCCTTTTATTCACATTACATTTTATTTGGGAGACACTTTTTTCCAAACCGACGTACATTAAGTGCATTTTGCAGGTATGCTTGAGGCATACAACTCAATGGTGGCACTTAATAGCACCCATGTCCAGCTCTAGTGGAGTACCATGATAAATGTAACATTTGTAAGTCATTTTGGCTTAAAAGGTCTGGAAAATGACTAAGCTTTAAATTGTGTCCAAGATGTTTAACACATACACAACCGGGAAGAAAGGGTAGGCCATATTGGGTTTATGCACAATGATTCAGCAGGGCTGAATTGGACTGACTCATTAGTACCCCACCTGGAATTTGGGAGTATCACAGTATTTCAAAAACTCACATTTTTCTGAATCCATATTGTTGTCCAGCATTAGATAATGAATATATGGACATTAAATGTAAATATAGCATACTTTTGATATATTCATCTAATCAGTTTTAGGCTGAATATCATTTACTGTTAAAAAAGGCAGTTCTTGTTTGAAAGTGCTGTGGTGTGTTGTAAACTTGTGCTATCTGCAGGTTTCTGTATGGTGATGGAGTGACAAGCAATGCCTCTTGTATAACAGGAAATGAGGGGGACAGAGTAGGACAGATTAAAACAAGCATGGACTTGTGGGTAGGGGATGGAGAGGATGTTTTCAGAAAGAGTAGATCAGAACAGGGTTCTGAGGGTATGGGTTTAGAGCAGTTTTTAAAAGTTAAAGAGCAGTTAGAGGTTGGGGATGAGGGGGGAGTTTCTGCTGGAGGTAAAGGTAAAGGTTTGGGGTGGGATATCAGAGCTGAAAGGGAGCTGCATATTAAGGGTGAAGAGGCACATGTGGGACAGAGTGCCAGGGGTGAAGGAAGGTTTGGTGCTGAAGATGATAATTTGGGTCTTAGGAAAAGTTTCAGAGATAAGTTAGGATTCAGTGCTGGAGATGATGCTAAAGCATTGGGGGGTGGAGATGAGGCTATGAGTCTGGGGAAGGGTGTCAGAGGTGACAGGGTGTTGGGGACTGGAGATGGGGGTATGGATGTAGAGGACAGTGTCAGAGCTGACGGGATGTTTGGGGCTGAAGCTGAGGGCATGGATTTGGGGAAGGGTGTCAGAGCTGAGGTTATGGATTTGGGGAAAGGTGTTAGAGCTGCCAGGGTGTTAGGGAGTGGAGATGAGGGTATGAATATGGGGAAGGGTGTTAGAGCTGACAGAGATTTGGGGACAGAAGATGGCAGAATGAATATGGAGAAGGCTGTCAAAGCAGAGAATATAGATTTCGGAAAGGGTGTCAGAGCTGTCACAGTGTTGGGGACTGGAGATGAGGATATGGATACCGAGAAGGGTGTTATAGCTGATAGGCTGTTTGTGACTGGAGATGAGGGTACAGCTTTGGGGAAGAGTCTTAAAGCTGACAGAGTGTTGGGGACTGGACATAAGGCTATAGGTTTGGAAACAGATGTCAGACATGTTGGGGGCTTAGGGGCCAGTAATGAGGGCATGAATTTGGGAGAGGATGTGAGGGCCCAAAGTGATTTATTTTCTAAGGGAGAGGGAACACATGTGGAGCAGGGTGTCTGGGGTCAGTTGGAGTGTTTGTCTGGAGGTGAGTGTGTGAGTTTGGAACAGAGTATCAATTCTAAGAGTGGGTTTGGTGCTGAAGTTGGCTGTATCGGATTTGGGGACGGTGTCAGGGCTGAATCTGCGTCAGCAGCTGGAATTGGCAATGTGGGTTTGCAGGAGGTTATAAAAGCTGAGGCAGTTTTGGGGGATGGAGATGAGGGGGAACTAGGCGCCAGAATGGAGTGCATGGGTTTGGGGTGGGGTTTGAGCACTGAGGATGGGTTATGTGCTGGACATGAGGGGGCACATGTGAGGCAGAGTATCAGGTGTGAAGGAAGGGTTGGTGCTTGGAACAAAGGTGTAAACTTGGGGAAGGGTGCCTGGAATTTAGGGAGGCTTGATGCTGTAGATGATGGTAAATGTTCAGGTCAGGGTGTAAAACCTGAGGTGATTATGGAGGATTTGTGTGGTAGAAGTGTTAGTAAGAGTTTGGAGCTCAGATCTGCTGCCAGGTTTGGTGCTGAAGATGAAGGTAGTGGTTTTGAGAAGGGTGTCAGGACTGAAAGGATGCTAGGGTTTGGAGATGAGGGGGTACTACCTGGAAGCAGTGAGGGTATGGGTTTGGGGAAGGGTGTCAGGACTGAAGGGGTGCTAGGATTTGGAGATGAGGGGGTAGTAGGTGCTAGCAGTGAGGATATGAGTTTGGGGAAGGATGTCAGGGCTGAGGTGGGATTAGGGTCTGGAGATGAGGTGAGAGTTGGCGCTGAAGATGAGGGTATGGTGTGGGATTTCAGGGCCGGGGAAAGGTTTGATTGTGGACCTGTTGGGGCACATGTAGGACAGAGCGTCAGAGCTGAAAGGGTCTCAGGAGCAGGCTGTGAGGGTGTGGGTTTAAGTAAGAGTATCCAGGCTGAAGAGTTATGTGTCAGAGGTGGTGAGCATTTGACTTCAGAGCAGGCTGTCAGAGCTGAAGCTAGCATTGGTTCAGCAGGACTCAGTGCAGGAAGACACAATAAACCTGGCAGTGGACTGGACCGGGGAAAGAGGCTTGGTTGGAGTCTGGATCTGGGTCTGAACACTGTAGAGGTCCATGCAGAACAGGCTTTGAGGCAGCAAGATGCCAGTGTCAGTCAGGTCAATGCTGGGGTTCAGATAGTGGATTTGAGAAGTATATATAGTGAGAGTCCCTTCAGAAACCACAGGGAGGGTACTGAACAGCAGAGTGGAGGGACTCGAATAATCTACTGGGGACATTCTGGGAAGGAGCGTGGGAAAGCTGCAGAGTCACTTCTCCAGGAATCTTCTGGAACCTGTTTATACCAATCGAGTCTTCATACACTGGTAATATTTGGATAATAATGAATACATTGATTGTTTCTTTCTGTTCCTGGATGTTACTGATAACCTTATGATTGTTTTTATTCTCTTCAGGAAGAGTTTGAGGCCTGGCTTCAGGCACAGGATGCTAAACTCAGCAGGATTGTGAGCCAGAAGGGGAAGTTAACAGCCAAAGAACTAAGGCTCAGAGAGAAGGAACTCAGGGTGAGGCTTTTTTTTCCTGTTTTGCACAGTAAAATGTTCAATGTCAATTCAACTCTAACAGAGTACAAATAGGGACCATATGTAATCTGTAAGAGTTGATTTAACAATTAACATTTTACTGTGTAGCGTTCAGTTTATGTTATTTGGAGCAAATGGAGCCACTTTTTTATATTTTTGTAAATCTGACCATAGATGTACCTGCAGTCCCATTTACAGGAAACAAAGTACATTTTAGAAGGGCTTTGTCATGAAATGTAGAGTCTGTCTGTGTTGTTGCAAGTTATACACAGTATACAGTAGTGTCCATAAAAAAACAGGTTTTCAGTTTTTTGACAGTGTTCTTAGTAAAGCAATGATTTAGTTTTCCTGCAAATCAAATGGCTCTTGCAATATCTACAACTGGTTTGAGTTCCATGTGGAAATGTTGGATTGTAGCCCAGTGGTCAAAGTGTGCGACTCACGGGAGACGCTCCTCCTCTCAATATGTGTCTGAAATTTGTCTACTGTCCTGTCTTCAGGAGCTGAGGTCTGGCGTGGGCTGGGGTCAGAGCTTCCTGCTGGGGCTGCTGACCTCCCAGGGTGGGGTAGGGGCAGAGGACCCATGCTTAGAGGAACTTAGGTACCGCTGGGTGCTTTACAAGTCTAAACTGCAGGATACAGGGGACCTGAAGACTCACCTGGGGGACCAGGTAAAAGCCCCTGCTGGACAGGGCTAATACATTCACCTTTATCACAACAGGGCTGCTGTGTAGGGGTCCTGCAATTCTGGAGATAATTACAGCAACAAGCACAGTAAGACATTTAATAAAAAGAATGTCAAAAAAAAAGAACAATAAAAAGTGGTTATTAGTTCTGTAGGTAATTAATACAGCTGAGCCAATTATTAATATACACTGAGAGACAATAATATATAGTTTACTATAACTTGTAGTATTCGAAAATAGATTATATATAGCAGTGATCCATCTTGCTGTGTATCCTGTATCTTTGATTCTTAAAAAACAAAAGTCATGCAAAATGCAAATGGAACTCTAAAGTGTAGGGATGCACTGTGAGGAACTATAATCAACCACTCAGCCATTGTGGGCCCTTCAGCCATTGTGGGCCCTTCAAAGACATGAAATAAGATACAGGAACAGGGGAATTTGGCAATTTAATTAATAATTTATATGTTTGATAATAATTCCCAAATTAAATGAAATAAATAAATGTTACATTTTGGATAAGCAAGGTGTTTTAACTGTTGATACACTTGTGTTCAGTATTCAGAGTGGACATTAAACAAGGGTGTTAGCAGTAAAACTGGATTCAGGAAATTATATATATTTTACATAATCCTGACTGACAGCACAATATATTGGGAACTATATTGGTATCTGCCAGTGTTGGTTAAAATTTTTGGAATTGGTCAGATAAAACCAGTAAGGCACCAAAAATCATTTATTAGAATGTCTCATTCATCCTTGCACAGGGCCATAGCTGGAAACAACACAAGGCTACAACAACATGTAATTTGGTAAAAGAAGCAATATTAGTATTAACCCCTTTGTGCCGATGCCAAATCTGGCCAATCCCCACCAATTTAGGGGGTATTTAAGGCTTTATAACTCCAGAGATTTCAAAAATGGTTTAAATGAAGCAGGAGTTGTACCATTCACAATACTAAGTTAGTTAGTTTTGTTTATTTTCATAATTTAGATACAAAGGAAATGCCGCAAATACAAAGAAATCTAGGCAAAAATTTAACTTGTTCTCCTTTAGTTTGGAATAAAATACACAAAGTCACAAATGTAAAACAAGTGATACTACACATTTCCTGAATCAGAAACGCATGCCTAGATTGCTCAACTCAGACATTCAGTGCTCATGCAACCAAACTATGAGTTGAAAACACAAACTCTGTGTTCTGTCTATATTAGTAGATGATTTAGGACAACTAGACGGTGTTTCTAAGCACCCCCTCCCTGCAGTCTCAACTGCAGCTACACCCCCAGGCATGAAACACTGGACAATAGTGTCTATCTAGGCATTCATAAAAATATTCTTTTACCTCTACCTTTGTGTTTCGTCATAGTAATAAGATAAAGCCAACAATAGCCGAAGGTATGCCAGTGCAGATGTGAAAAATGTTGCTCATTGAACACTGAAATAAAAGAGGAATTTTTCTGAAATTATACCATGTCATTCTACTGTCAATATCTGGGACTAAATATGGAATAAATATACAACCTTACTGTTGGTTTTACATGTAGCGATGTCCCTTTCGAGACTGAGTGGTCATATATTGTCTTGGAAAATCTGTTTCTGAAATAGACACTCATTTGTGACGCCTGGGTAGCTTCCAAAATAGCGGTGCGTAATACCATACATGCTGTTTATGCCCTTTTTAGTACAATCTGGCTTGATTTGCAATTAAGCATTCTAACAATGTATAATATGTCTAGTTCTACTTTTGGAATAGCCGTTTATAGCTCAGCATAACTAAAGGTTTTGTCCCATTAGCGCAACCTTACACATTCACTCTGTGGTAGCAGTAAAAGACACTGCACCCGGCAAAACTTAATCGATGAGTTTCGTCATTTATGGAAAATAAGATTATTCTTGAGAACTTCTGAGCATGACTAAGGCATATGTTTGCTGATAGACCTAGCTGATATGCTGTTTTCTGGACTAAGTCAGAAGAGGAGACAGCATTGATCCTCTGTCTCTGTCTCTACCTACTGAACACAGATAAGATTTTATCGTATATATGTACGAGTTACTGCTGAAAATATTTAGGTTTTTTTTTTTAATTGAGTGTCTTTGAATAGGTTAGTGGTATTTAATAATGATGATATTTCACACTGAAATGTAAGCGTTCGTTAGTAGCTTCGCAATATTTGTGTTTTATGCACCAGATATGATGTCAAAGTTGGAACATTGCCAAAATAGGTATAGGTACAGTGGGTATTATAGTGTTCCAGGGTTATTGCACAGTTCCACAGTGAGTTAACTGTTCATAAGTGTGACGACGAGGGACAAAAAGTATTTTTTTAATTTTGGAGAGATTCTGGATATGTTTCTGGACCCCTTAGGAATTTTAGACCACTGTACTGATGGAAAGCTGATTATTCCCACTTGAAAATAATGCAACAGTGAGTTTCTTGAGTCAAAACAATTGATTTGCAGTGAAATATGTAATTATGTTGTGATTTACAGTGTTACGTCCCCAGCCTCTGCTTGCCTGGGTAGTGCAGGTGGAGGTAATACCTAATTGCTTACTTGCTTGATTGCCTCCACCTGCCTGTGGCCCAATATAAGCCCTGCAGTATGAGGCTGGGGAGATTCTTCTTTGAGGTTTCTTTTGTGTGGTTTGCATTTGGTAGGTTTTTGTGAAGACTCTTTTATTTTGTGAACTTTGAGTTTTTGTTTGTTTTAGTTTGTGTTTTAGAATAATAAATGTCTGAGTTTGTGTTTTTAGATCAGTTTCTGTCTGGTTTTTGGTGATTTGGACATTTTGTTTGTTCCGGCCCTTCGAGCCGGCCGTAACAAAATGGGGGCTCGTCCGGGATCTGCCATTCCACTTCTGACACCACGGACACTCAGACTTCCCTGCGGCGATGACGACGCGCGCAGACTTCCCTGCGGCGACGACCCGCGCAGACTTCCTGCGGCGGCGACGACGCGCGCAGACTTCCCTGCGGCGACGACCCGCGCAGACTTCCTGCGGCGGCGACGATGCGCGCAGACTTCCCTGCGGCGTGCGTGGGCAGACCTTCCTGCGGCGATGACGACGCGCGCAGACTTCCCTGCGGCGACGACACGTGCAGACTTCCTGCGGCGGCGACGACGCGTGCGGACTTCCCTGCGGCGTGCGTGCGCAGACCTTCCTGCGGCGGCGACGACGCGCGCAGACTTCCCTGAGGCGTGCGTGCGCGCGCAGACCTTCCTGCGGTGGCGACGACACGTGCAGACTTCCTGCGGCGGCCACGACGCGCACGGACTTCCCTGCGGCGTGCGTGCGCAGACCTTCCAGACCTTTGATCCAGGACATATGGTTTAACCTGCTGTATATATGCAATCTTTCAGTATTTCATTGCAAACTAAAAAGGAGCAAATTCATTTTTGATTTTTTGCCTAGACAATTGCATTTGTGGCACTTTATTTCTTCCTAAATTATGAATATGAACAAGTCTAAGTTAGTATTGTAAATGGTACAAATGTCCTGCTTCATTTAAGCCATTTTTCATGTCACATCTCGAGTTTTAAATAAGTTATATGTACAAGGATTGGGCAGATTTGGCATGTGCGCGAATTGGTTAAGCAAAATGTAAGCTATGTACCCTGGTGTCCCTGAGTGTCCCCAGATATATCCAAAATGGCCAAATTGTGCAGTGTAAATCATAGATTAATCATGTGTTTCACTACAAATCAACTGTTTTGACTCATTTAAACTCACTTTTGCAGGCTTATAAAGTGGGAATTGGTATCTTTTCATCCATATGGGGGATGTATATAGGATCTAAGAATTTATCCAAAACTTCTGCAAAAATGAATACAATGCTTTTTTGTCATTAGAAAGCATTTACATATTTTATTCACTCCATTAGAACTGTTAGAACAGGAACAAATGACATAACACAAAAGCATTATAATTCACTGGCACACAAACCTAAATAAGTAAACATACATTCCTTTACTTCAATAAAACACCACTTTTTCCTGTACTCTATAGTATGTAATCGTATGTTACTTGCCCAGTGATGTCATTTCTCTGTAGTGTGTTTCAAAAATGTTGCTATTTGTAATGGCAATCTCAGGACATCGGTGACCTGGCCACTAGGGGGCTTGCGCCAAGCGTTTAATTATACTATCATTTATTTAAGTGCCTTGGTACTAGAAAGGTAATTTTAGACTGGGACTCAAGGATAGGACTCACAGTTGCAAGTTCAGGGATTCACAGACCTATATTTCCAGATGAACCATTGTATACTTTATCATCTGAAGAAAAACAGGTTTTCAACATACAAAAATACCAAGTTACTCACACGTGCAAAGAACTGCCTATAAGTCATTCATTCAAACTTGCTAAATCTAGGCCTGCCATTGAAAGTACCAATATCAAAATTGGTCCAAGCTACCAACAATATCTTAGCTGACAACACAAGGTGTATTCCAAACCAGTGCTATCCAGTGTTTCCAAATAATTTTAACTTGGCCCTGTGTTTTTTCATCTTACCATCTTAAGAGTATGTGAAAACTTTTTAAATGGAAGTGTTTTTAATGGGGTATTGTGTACATGATTGTCACGGAGTGAGCCGTGTCACGAAGGTCATTCAGTGCTGCAATTGTTGTGTGTGTCTAATGCCGGCAATTATAACACCTAGTGCACACAATTATTGTAGTTGTAACATTTCACCGAAAACATTTAACCCGCATTACAGTTCTGTTCAGTCTATTATTATACAGGTTTACACATGCATTTAGAGTGCCGGGAAGGCCCCACCGCTATTCACAACTAACATCTTAATGCTTGTTATTTCACAAAATAAAGTTTCTCAAACACAAACCGGATACACATATTACTGTTTGTCAATCTGCTTTTATTGATCGCTAGCGTCTGGTAACAATCTGTATTCAAATTATACTCATTCAGGATTATTCAGCATTCTTGTAATTTCTGCAAAACTGTACCATGTGGTATTTTTGTAGAGGGGTTCCCGGGTGTACGGATGGGCTGTGCCGTAGTAGTAGGGGGATTTAATGATCAGAGTAAAGCTGGATATTTCTAATGCTGATCAGAACCCTATATACTGTTTTAATGTTAAACAGTGTTAAAAATGTCTTTCCATCATCCAACGCTTGGCCAATCCCTAACAATGACACTAATTGTTTGTATGTTGGTAGGGGATCTAGAGGGCTAGCTAACATTAATTTAGAAACGTGGTGTTTACAGGGTTTAGAGTAGCCTATGTAAAACAGTAGAAACGGCACAGCAGTCAATTTGAAAATCATTAAACCTTCCAAGAGGAAGTCCATAGCCAATGGCTTCCCCTTCATGACTTTTCCTAAACAAATGTCCATTCATCCATTATCTATACCTGCTTATCTTGAGCACGGTCGCAGGGGGTGCTGGAGCCTATCCCAGCGTGCACTGGATGAAAGGCAGAAATACACCCTGGACAGGCCGCCAATCTATCGCAGGGCCCTAAGTAAATATATTGAACATTAATAAGTGATATAATTTTAATATTAGCATTGCATAAGAAAATTAAGTTATAAACACTTACTAATGGCATTGCACAGTGAAATTGACCGTCATTATTTTGCGCCGATGCCCATACGATTGGCAATGTTACAATTTCTTTTCCATACGACTAGAAGACGCAAATTCCCTAAATCTGGGGCTTTATTGTGTGGATGTGTGAAGATGTTTGTGAATTTGGTCTGTTGACATGCTGATAGAAGGTACTGATGTTTTTGAGAGCTGAGAGTCTGTGCTCATTGTGATTATTTCTGGTGGAAACCCTGAAGAGTGCCAAACTCTTGGTGTTGTAAAGGTATGGGGCATAGCACCCCGGCAAGGTGTAACTTGGTGGGATGGTATTCCTGCCATCTCTTGCGTGTTATTGTTTTGCTCTTGAACTGCATGTATATACACAAATATGATACCAGTTGAATTCAAGTATTGTGGCCTATTTTGTAGGCTACATCATTGCTGCTCATTTGTATCTTTGCATGGGATTTGGTATATTACTACCGTATATAGCCTCATCACACCGTGCATGAAGTTACTATCCCATTAATAAACCCAGTTTATTTTTGAGATGAGGTGTAACTTGGCGGGATAGCAATAACTAATTGGAATTGACAATATAACCTCACAGATATGGGAATGGAGGTCATTCAGAACTCTGAAATTGGAATCAAAACTCGCTAGTTTCAAGTTGAATTATCTATTGGATTGTTACTTCCTTTACTATAGCTTTATTTATTATTTTGTAGTTATACAAATATTTTTATATCCAGCCATAAGTGGGATGTTTTAGAACATTGTTTTTGTCTGCTTTCTAAAAGATGCAGCATAATACATTAAAAATATTTTTTTACTCTAAATTTCCTTACAGGATGGTACTGTTCTACAAAAAGAACCATTAAGAAATGGAAAGGTAATTATAAAAATTTACTTAAAGGGCGTGTGTTCATTTAACCTGATTTTCACACTGTAAAAGCTAAATTCTAATCTTACTAAATGACCTGAATAGTCTCAATTGGGAAGAAATAGAATGTGCCATTATAACTCAGTTAAATAGTGTAAATAATAGTTTGAATTCAGTGAATACTTGGACAATATAGTAGCACTACTCAATTGGTTCTAGGCAGTCAGTTTGCTCATAACAAATTGGGGAACTTTGGTTTACAGATTTTAGTTTTACAGTGGTTTTATAGATTTCCTATTGGTTAAATATACAGTGGGGTTGAGCAGAAGGCCTTTAATAATTATAGCTGCATAAACTTTTTTATGTAAAAGTTGCTAACAGATTGTCACAATTTAATGATTTTTTTGGCAATTTTCTTAAATATTTGAATGTTTTATCTCATCTTTATGTGTGTGTGTGTGTGTGTGTGTATGTTACAGAAGAGCTCTGGGCTCCTGCAGCGTGCGTGTTGTGTTGCCCTGCCCCTACAGCTCCTGCTGCTGTCTCTGCTGCTCCTAGCATTCTTCCTTCCCCTGACAGATGAGGGCACTAGCTGCTCTCTCGTCAACAACTTTGCCCGCTCCTTCAGACTCATGCTGCGCTACAAGGGCCCCCCACCCACGTGAGAGAACTTTGTGCAGAGACAATACCCTTAAAGGTCACTGTTGTGAAATCTGAAATCTCAGATCAGCCTGATAAATTTCTGTAGCTTGGCCATGAACATATTCAGATGATTGCATTGATCTTGTTTTTAAAGGATTTATGAGATTAAGTAGAGGGGATAATCAAAATAACCTCAAAAAAACATTCTCACATTTAATAATCTCTGCTACATACAACCTCAGAAAGAATAATGACACTTATTCTTTAACTAGTTTTGAACAGTAACTTTGCACTATACTCACATATTAGAAATATTTTGAATATATATTATCATAACGACATGCCAACTGAAAATTTTATTTTATACCATGATGTTACCATCACATACTGTCTTAGGGGTGAACTTGTAATATGTAAAAGGTTTTAATTACGAATTATGAATATACCCTTCTGATTAAAAATATACATTTGTGATGCTTGTGTGCATGTTTGTGGAAACAGAACTGTCTAGCAACTGTCTATTTTGACATATTCCATGCCTGCTTGATTGAATATACATTTTGGATACTGGTTTGTCTGGATTGGACACTGATTGCAAATTTGAATTTATTTTTAAACATTTTTTTAAGTCACAAAATTTTGGAAGCACCAAGTGGGAAATGCATTAGGTTATTGTTAAAACTTTCAACTTTTACCTTTTTCTCACATTATTTTCAAGTCTCAGGACTACATAATTGTAGTGTCAGAATGAGCATTACTCCATTAGAATTTTCAAAAATGGAAATAAAAAACTGTTTTAAGTATGCCTGTTTGCCTTGTCTGTGCACAAGTTGAAAGTTCTTGCGTGTTTCCCTCCAAACTATTTGATCTGTGATATAATTTAAAATTGTGGCATATAAATTTTTTGCGTTCAATGTACCATCACTGTAACACCTTCATACTCACAGGAAGAGACAAAAGAAAAAGCAATATTACTGTTTTATTTTTCTATATTATACATAAATATCCCTGGATAACAGTTTTTACTCATATTTGTATGTTACTGCTAACAACAGAAATTATTTAGTATGTGTGCATGCTTTATTCTTATGGACTTTAGTTACGCACTATTATTTATAGACTTTTTTACTCTACCCTTAAGAATTATTGGCACCCTCAGTTAATGTAAACAAAAAATGATGGACAAAATTCAGTTTATTTGTTAAACGTCTTCTGTCCTCAGCAATATGAAAAAATTATATAATCTTGTGATACTCAGAGAAAATAAAATTTTGAACATGTTGGGAATCTTCTACTTTTGTGGAACTAAGTCTGGACAGGCGAAGTAACACACTTTTTACGAGAGTGTCTCGACGCGTTTCGTCACAACATAACAGCCATACATGAATGTTTAAGTATCCTGGTCAGAGGTGTAACAATTGCCATGTGTGAACATTCCCAGGCAGGAATATACATTGCATCCTGATTTCCCAGGCACATCCATTTGGTCTGCTGTCAGTGACACACATTTGTTTCAGAGTGTGTGTGTGTGAATGTGTATTAAGAATTAATTTAAAAAAAACAAAATCAATGTTATCAGAATAAAGCATTATATGAGGGTTATAATAAATCTAACCCTAATAGGTCAATTCTGTCATTCCACCATTTTGGTAATGTGGTGGCATCCCAACCACCACTATTTAGACTAGTCATTTCACCATTCACTAGAGAATTGTGTGGCTGCTTGGTTTAGCTTGACACTTTATAACTTGTTCGATACTTCTTGCTATTGTAATGGTGACTCAATTCACAGCACTGTGATGTCAATAAAAGATATGAAGGGAATTTATTTACATTTCCAGGAAAATTACAGATTCCTTAGCTATACAGATTTCAAATTAATTGCTCTCATAAAACAGGAGTAATGAATCAATGGATGTCTCCCAAACTGCAAACGTCCATGCTCCACATTACTGTGCTCCAGAATATGCACTCCAGTCAATGCTTGGGACTACGCACTCTGGACCATAGAAGTACGGTAGCACGGAATAACAGTTCATCGAGTGGGATGCACTTGGGACGGTAAATGAAATGCAAATAAAAACAGAAAGCAGCAATTTGTAAATTTACTTTGTATTAAAACAAAAACAGTATAAAGACAAGGTATTCAATGTTTTACCTAATTAACTTAAATGTTTTTTGAAGATATATGTTTATTATGAAATTTATGCCTGCAACACGTTCAAAAAAAGTTTTCACAGGGAAAATTTAGGACTAATAATGATGTGACAAGTTGAAATATCACGGTGATGTGATACCAGTGATGTTAAATAGGTGAGGAAATCGTGTTATAGTATATAAGGAGCCTACAAGAAAGACCTAGTCCTTCATGAGCAAGAATGGGTTGAGGCTTGCCAATTTGCCAACAGATGTGTCAGCGAATAATCCAGCACTTTGAGAACAACCTTCCCCAAAGACAAAATTTGGGCATTTCACCCTCTACAGTGCACAATATTATTTAAAGATTCAAGGAATCCAGTCAAATCTCAGTGCGTGAAGGGCAAGGCCGAAAACCACTTTTGAATATGCGTGATCCCTCAGACGTCACTGTCTTAAAAGTCGTCATGCGTCTGTAAAGGATATCATGACATGGGCTCGGGAATACTTCGGTAAACCTTTGTCAGTCAACACCATTTGCCGCTACATCTACAGATGCAAGTTAAGGCTTTATTATGCAAAGCAGAAGCCATACATCAACGCTGTCCAGAAGCGCCGCCGACTTCTTTGGGCTCGGTCTCATCTGAGATGGACAGTAGGACAGTGGAAGCATGTTTTGTGATCCGACGAGAAAACATTTCAAATAGTTTTTGGACAAAACAGCTGTCGTGTCCTTTGGGCCAAAGAGGAAAAGGACCGTCCAAGCTGTTATCAGCATCGGGTCCAAAAGTCAGTCTGTCATGGTATGGGGGTGTGTCAGTGCCCAGGGCATGGGTAACTTGCACATCTATGAGGGCACCATTAATGCAGAAAGATATGTACAAATTCTGGAGCAACATATGCTACCATCCGGATGCCGTCTTCTCCTGGGACAGCCCTGCATTTTCCAGCAGGACAATGCCAAACCACATTCTGCCCAGATTAAAAGTGCATGGCTGCGTAAGCAGAGAGTGCTATATTAGCCTGCCTGCAGTCCTGACCTGTCTCCGATTGAGAATGTGTGGCACATTATAAAGCGCAAAATACGGCAACGAAGGCCCCGTACAATTGTGCAGCTGAAGACCTGCATAATGGAAGAATGGGGGAAAATTCCGCTTGCTAATCTTAACCAACTGGTGTCTTCAGTACCAAAACGCATAATAAGTGTTATTAAAAGAAATGGTGATGTTACACAGTGGTAAACACTCAACTGTCCCAACTTTTTTGGAGCGTGTTGCAGTCATCAGATTTGAAAATAGTGTATATTTTTAAAAAACAATTAAATTCACAAGGTAAAAAATCAAATGATGTTCTATTGTAGTGTTTTCAGTATAGTACAGGGTGAATAGAATTTACATTATCACTCCTTTTTGTTTTATTAGCATTTTCCATACTATCCCAACTTTTTTGGGGTTGTATTTGGAGCACATCAGAAGCAGGAATTCTATTTTTTTTGCTCAACAGACATGCTTCGTTGTGTCCTTGGTCACATGCCTAATCATGTGTACGAGGATAGTGCAGAGCAGTGCCATGAGGGCTATGCAAAGCTCATCCTCCTTCTCCACAGTTGACAATTAAACAGAAGTTTTTATGTCGGCAAGATTGACAATGATGCACTCATGTATCTGGAAAAAAGCACCCGCACAAATAACACTATGATATCAAGATAAGTATTTTTGGACCACATCAAACAATTTATGTTGTTAAACCTGACATGAGTGAGCTCATACATTTTCAGCATCAGTTGACCATCAGTTGTTTTCCAACTATCAGCCAATGGTCAATTGCAGTATTATTGGCCGATAACAATCAGTTGGTCAATCTATCGGTGCATCCCTACAAAGCACTAAAAAAAGTAAGGGGCAACCATTTTCCTCCAGTCCTGCAGCAGTTCTATTCCAATTAATAAATATCTTGTGTCTTAAATTCATTCTCCTAACGTACTCCTGTATCAGTCCAGACTCTCGGATACTTCGAGATTAATACACCTGATCCATTACCTTTTACAACATTACAACATGGATCTTCTACCAATTTACTAGGGTTACTTATACCCCAAAAATGACTATCAGCCATTCTCCAAATGTCCTTGTTGTACTGCATCCCACCCAGTGTGGTTGATAGCTGTGAGATCTTCCCAGGTCCAGCTGCAACCTGCAGGGTTGGTGAAAACTTTTGTGCTGCAGAAACATGTGTCTGCATGGAGACATGCTACAAGGGGAAAGGCCCCCAGGAGCCAGAAGGATAGATGGGGATGATTATGCCCCGTGTTGGGTCTCACTCTTGTATTTCCTTAACCGTGTAATGCGGATCCACACTAGAATTCCTGTCACTGGAACGGCTGACGATGTTGTGAGTAGAACAGTATTCAACTAAACGGTTATCCATTAATGTAATTCAGCACTACCAATACGCAAATCACCAGGAATTAACATGGGTCGACCTGTAAGAATTTCAAAGGGTGAACATGAATCTGGATTAGTCGGCCCTGCTTTCATAGAGAGGAGCATCACTGATAGCGGCATCACCCAGTCTTTTATTGAAATTAAGATAAATTACTTTGTTAGTTTAGCCAGGAGTCTGTTATTAACCCGTAAGTACAAACAGTCATGTACTACACCAAAAGTATATTGAGAATCTGTGTAGATATTTACATCAATGTCAGACTTTGCTTTAACTGCAGCTAAAGAAAATAAGGTAGGTACAAGTAAAAATATAACAAATATATTTCACAGCTGTGTGTCTACAGCAGTATCCTGAAGTGGCAATAATTTGTATAGTTTTGTATATATTTGAGGTGTTCCAATATCTCCATAATATTTTCCATTTCAGTAGATAATTTCAGTTTATTTAATTTTTGTAAAGTTACCGGAAGCATCACAGGTCAAATGCTGAGCCAAGCTTGATAAAGTGGAAATCTTCATAGAAGACAAATTCAGTGTTTCAGGATGTTTCCTTCCTTTTCATGGTCAACAATACAGCTGCCTTGAGGATGAAGTCAGCCAATAAGGAATCTTTCTTGAGTGACCTTGACACAACTATAATCACAGATCTATTGCCTGACAACTGGGAAACTTTAAATATTCAACATCTGTTATATGTTTGATTCAGAAAGCTCATTACATCTATAGTTGTTACAACCACTTTTACGTTTTGGCCTATAACTCTGGAACCATTTGGACCAGAATGAAAATTCTTTTTTTACAGTGATTCTTTGGCAAATGCACAATTGATGGTGCCAAGCATTTTAATTTAGGCTTAACTAGGTTTTCCACCATTATGAATTTTCTTCAAAGCTTGTAGGGACTCTATTTTCCAGCCAGCGCATGACAAGTTGCGAGCACTTGCGAAATGGTATTTGCGCTATATATTTTGACGGGCCTGTGCGGTTTGGTAATTTCACACCAAATTGGGAGGGGAGCTGCTGCTGGGGGTGTGTCAGTCGATATTGCATGGAACAGAGCAATTTTGGCAGTTCATTGGAATCTTCGGGACATTGCAGTATGTCATTTGCGTCATTCACCATCCTCCTGCCTGGACCATGTCTATGGCATATGGTGCAGGCCATTGTCTGGCGGATTGGTCATTTCGGGGCTTTACCATGCAAAGCCAATCAACGGTTTTGGTGGATCATATGCTGTCAAATTTGACTTTGATATTCCAGAAGTAGAAATAATGCATTTATTTTTTATTGTCTTTTAAAAATAATTTTAATTCCTGTATTTATTTATATTTTTAAAGGAGTACCATGGTGATTTTCACACTTTCTCGGTTTTATGTGCTATTTGCACAAGAGGCATTGAAGAAACACAATGAGTAAAGTATTAAATATGTCCGTTCTGTATTTTTGGAGAAATATGCGTTTAAAATTTATCGTCCTATTTTCAACCGGTTGAGAAAGTTGTCAACTTGGTGCGTCACGAACACAGTAACCACTCCCCTTTCCACGCCCCGTAAACCCATGGATAACTCGAGACTCATAGTTTGCGCCGCTGGCTTACAGGCAAGACAATGCAAATATTTGACTAACGTTAGGTTCACTTAAATTAGAGTGCCTTTTGAGGACTATTAGATTATTTCTGGTTATATTCATTTAGCTAGCTAGCTAACGTTAGCTAGCTAGGTAGTTTGCTTTCATAAGGCAATGTTATCGATAACGTTAGCTAGCTAGTTTGCTTTTATGAGGACGTTATAGTTGTGCTTTTATCTTAACTTGGCTAGCTAGATAGCAAAAATTATAATTGAATATAAGTCAACGTCCTTACCTTAGCTATCTATCGATACTTGATATACTACTAAGCTAGCTAGCTTGTGAAAAGTCTCCCAAAAAGAACGCGTATCATGGGGGTAGCTATGGTAACGGGGCACGGTCTGTCAATCATAGCTTACTGACAGTTCTCATTACCACACCCAGACGGTTCGGGTGAACTTTTATAGTGGGAAATTTCGGCTTCGGAAAATACGTTTTAAAGTACATTGAAATGACTGAATAATAAAAAAGATTATGCACATTTGTTTTGTTGTTGTCTAAAGACAACTGGGAAGTGTCACGTTCAACCGCCATGTTACTCCTTTAATTGTTTATGGCTGTTCTTATACTGCATTGTGGTCCTGTATTCTTCACTATACAGGATCGCATATAAATGCAATTTAAGCAACCATTTCATTTTAATATCAACATAAAACATATATGTAATGAAATGATTAGAATTTGAGTGAAACCCATTACAAATTCCTGTATGTATTAGTCTATACGGTACCAACATAATTGAGCAGTCTTACACTACAAAGAGCACTTGTCTGCTACAATAAATCACATTAAGTTTGATTGTGTACAATCTAAACAAACGTCAATGTAGTCCGAAGTATGTGCGGGACATTTATAACAGAGTTACCAAAAAATAACTGCATAAATCATTAATATTCATGGAACAAAACTCAAAACTGTTGGTTATAAACAGCATACTGTGCATGGATGTTTAAACCAGAAATCAAGTAGGAAGGTCAGGTTCTTTTTTGTTTATTGCCAACAATGGTAGGCTTGTGGCATTGGATCAATTACTGTTTCATCAGGTTTTAAATACAATTATTTTGTCTATGTAGTCAGGTCAATAGGGTAGAGTAAGGAAATCTTTTTGTAAGCTAGTGGTGATTTTCTATAGACCCCAATCAAGTTATCATTTATCAAAAGTCTTGTCTGGTATTAGTATCTAGGTGACATTTGTTGAATTAATTGCCATTGATCTAAAATAGTGCCCCGGGACCTCTGCCAGCAAAACATCCCCAAAAATATCAATGACCCACCTCCATATTTGACAGTAGGTATGAGGTGCTTCTCCTGTATGCATTCCTCTTTTGCCGCCAAACATGTCGATGGTGTGTATGGCCAAAACGTTCAATTTTGGTCTCATCTGACAATAGCACTCTCTTCCAGTCATAATTGCAATGAGGTTTGGCAAGCTCCAGATTCTTGGCTTTGTTCATTGTGCTCAGTAAGGGCTGTCTTCGTGCCACCCTTCCAAAGAGTTAGTTGGAATGGAGGTACCATTTTATGTTTTTTTTTTTTTTTTATGACTTGTTGACCGCAAGAAACAAACCAATCTCTGCAATTCTTAAACAGTGATCCTTGCGTTATTAATGGCCTCCCTCACCATTTTTTCTCACCGTCCATGGGGACACCATGAACTTGTTTCCTCTTCCTGGCAAATTTGCAACCATTCCATATGTTTTACACCTTTTTATTATTGCCCTTACAGTGCTTAGTGGTATGTTTAACTGTTTATGTCTTTTTTTGTACCCATTACCAGACTTGTGACGGTAAATTGCCATCGGTCTCTTCTGAATTGACAGTTATTTGGCTTTTCCCATGCTGATGGATGACAAAGGGATTTTGTATGCTTGTTACCTCATTTTTATTCTCTAGTGAAACTGGACGTGATGGAATGACACAATATAGTTCCTTTAGACTGAGATGAACTAAATTAAGTAAAATTGTATTGCCAATTTCATTTTGTTTGATTTTACTTACAATAATTGTTAGGGGTGCCAATAAATATGGCACCTATGGTTTTCAGAAAAAAAATAGATTACTTAATAAAAAAAACATTGAAGCATGAGAGTAAATGTATTGAAATAAAAGTATATAGTTTTCCCATATGTTTGAACATAACATATAGATTATTATCTGTGTCATTTATTATATGCAGCCTTTTTTCTTCAGCCCACTGTAGATGAGGAAATCATTTTCAGCCAGCACGAGATAGAGTCAGTGAGTGAGGATATTTCTACTGAGGAGGAAGAGGAGATGGATCAAAAGTCCAAAAAAGCCAAGGGATTTAGGTGACAGTGCCTTTATTGAGGGACACTTACATGTGCAATCTTGAAGAAACCTCTTAAAGGTGCAATCCATAATCATTTTCATGTAAAACATCCCAACATTAACTTGTAATATCTTTAGAATATAAAGGAATATAATATGAAAAATGCAAACCTACTGTATGATTGTGATATGGTGGCTATGCCATTGTTGTGGATGATGGACTCCTGTGTTAAAAATTTTAAATTTTTTAAATTTTCTTTTTCACATTAGCAACATGTGAGACATTTTACTTTTGTGAACAAGATCACTGGCATTCTATGATCTACCCTGGTTTTATTTTGTTTAATAAAATGTCAAGATACTGTTGTCATAATGTCTTAGTTATAGCATAGAGCATTGAAGCTAATAAGCTACAGGTTTTATGGGAAATAAAAACTGACCCATAAGAAGCATTTAGGCAATATTATAACTCTGATGGAAGAAAATTTGAATACATTTGAACAAATTTCTCTTGTTTATGAGATTTGTTCAATTCAATTTTTGAAGAAATAAAAGATTGACAGGCCAACTCTGCACCTCTTGCAAAAGAACATCTTGTGAGAAACATTATTGTATCATTATCCATGTCCTCCACTGCAGCAGTAACTACTGAAATTGGCAACTCACCCTGCACGTGGCTCTTAAAGGGAATGAAAAGAGCCAATAAAAATTGATGTGGTTTATTGCAAAAATGCTGTGTTTTGATTGTAAATTTGTGAAATTTTGCTCAATTGGAACTCAGAACCTGAGCCCAGCCCTAATTTATTGGCCCAATTCAGTCACATGGTGGCACTATAGAGTAGAATTTAAATTCAGAAATAGACCAAAAATCACTGTTTACTTTTAGATTTAAAACTTGAGTTATTTATTTCCTTATCTGGGACTATCTGGGACATATATCTGTACCTTACTTGTTGCCACTATCGTGGATTGCCGCCATTTTGGAAATGAGATTGGCCATTTTCTTCCGTCTTCAGTTTTGGCCTAATCAGGCCTAATGGTCAAAACCTATGAAACTTGGCACAGTATTACCAGGTATCTCCCTTAGGCCACTGCATGATTTTGCCACTGGTTGGCCACTTCTTAAATGGTGTAGTACTGGCGGTGTCTGCTGCAAAAATTATCTGGGTGACGGAATGACACTCTGAAACAGCTGTTATAGCCATGTGACGTACTTATAGTTTTGTTACAGTGTCCATTGCTATGCCAACGCTGCCAGTCTTGCTACATTCTGTGGCGATAAAGATTCTAAGACAACTCCTCCACAATTTCTCTGGTTTAATGGGTTATTTTCCAGCCTGAAATGCGATCGTTTTAGCAAATGGCTACACATGTCATCTAACTTGCAAGTAGTTGGCCATCTCCCTGAATATGAAGTACAACAGTGTATGAGTGCTGTGTGCATTGTGTTGATCGTTGCGATCGCAACCACAACATCTGTTTTTCCTTTTTATGCCTCCGCGACAGTACAGCCTTGGCTGGAGGCATTATGTTTTTGGGTTGACTGTCGGTCTGCCCCATTCTCGTGAATGCGATATCTCAGGAACGCCTTGAGGGAATTTCTTCAAATTCGGCACAAACGTCCACCTGGACTCATGGATGAACTGATTCAATTTTGGTGGTCAAAGGTAAAAAGATCAAGGTCACTGTGACCTCACAAAACACATTTTTGGCCATAACTCAAGAATTCATATGCTAATTATGACAAAGTTTCACATGAATGTCTAATACGATAAAATGATAACAAAAAATGAAGTGATTACATTTTATATCCAAATGGTCAAAGGTCAACTTCACTGTGACATCATAATGTTCTGCAAAAACATTTTTCTGGCCATTATTCAATGCCATAACTCAGGAACAGAAGGGGAGATTGTGACCATATTTCACATTTATTGGTCAAGCATGTGAACACACAAGGAATTTGACTCTGTTTTTTGTTTTTCTCAATAAACTTACACACTAATAGACATACAGCAGAACAAGAACAACAAAGCTGAGGCAAGAGGAAAGACAATGAATAACAAGCTAGACAACAACAAAAGGAATAGTTTTCAAATATACTTAACTAGGGAGGTTTGCTTACCACTGTAGCTGAGAAAACGATCTTGCGATGAATGGGTGAAGAGCCAGGGCTGAAATACTGGAGAGGTGATGAGCTGATTGAAGGCAGGTGTTGGATGAGCTAAGTCATTTTGTTCATAGAACAGCAACCCAAATCCCATCATGGTCACTGTAATAGAAGCAGTTTGCCATACATTGATTTTTGGTTGCTATACACATGGTCTAGTAAGGAACCACCATTATGAGTTGGGAATTTTGCATGCTGTTGAAAGCGCAGAATGGTGCTCAGTGAGGAGGTCAAGGTTAAAGTCAACAATTATTGATGGCTTGCCAGTTGCACCGATGAACTGTATTAAGTTGTTAAATGTGTTGTGGAACAGAGTCATTGAGGAGCTGGGTGGTCTGTACACAGTTACAATACACAGTTCAGCATGGTTTGGGGTCTTGATGTTAACACACTGGAATTCTACACCTGTGTCATCCAAAGCCAGTTCACATGTCTGACATTGTACTAATGTGTTGACATAGGTGCATACTCCTCCACCACTACCCAGTTGGTGATTTTTTCGTACAAGCTGAAAGTTCTGGACAGCATATGTACTGGATGTGTATTTTGATGTGAGCCATGTCTCTGTAAGGCACACTGCTGAGCACTCCTCCAGGAATGGTAGGCACAAAAGATCTGCATGGTGGGCAGGTAAAGACCGGATGTTTTGAACAGCTATGAGTAGTGGGGTCTGTGTTCAGTGCTGCTTCAAGTTATTTGTGAAATGTGCACAACTGCATGTCTTGTCTCATCCGATCTAACTCTGACTTCACCTTAATACTGGATTTCAATTTCTTCCTGTCGAAGTTGAGCAGAAAGAGACCTTGAAGAGACGGCACCCTGCTGATAGCCACGTAGCACTGGCCATCTGACGTCCTGTCCTGCATGGACACCACAATCTGCTGCACTGTCAGCCCCTGTACCTTGTGTATGGTGGTGGCCCAACTCAGTTTCAGGGGGAACTGCTGGCGGGTGATCTCCATTCCTGATTTCTTCCCTGATATAGAGAACTTCACATCTATTACTGTGATGGGTACAGCTTGTGGATGTTGGCTTATGTTGAAGGAGTTTGCCTGTCTTGCCTCAGCACTAGTAACCTGGTCATTACATTACATTTCAGGCATTTGGCAGACGCTGTTATCCAGAGTGACATACAACAAAGTGTCTAACCATAACCAGGGACAAGTGTGTTGAAAACCCTAGAGGGAAGTACAGTTCCAAGTGCAGGGAACGGCCGCGTAGTTTAACTTGGACCCTGTAGGGTTAATCTGTTGGACACAAACAAAAGCACCAAAAAAGCAGTCTATGCAAATAATACAGGCAATAATTAAACAAGTAGGCACAAGTGCAATAATTAAAATAAACAAAAATAAACACCTTACCTAGCTACATACCTAAGCTTACATAGCCAATTAGAGACTACAGGGAGGTAGGGAGGGTTGGGGAGAGGTGCAACCTGAAGAGGTGAGTATTCACTCGTCGCTTGAAGGTGATCAGGATCAGCTGTTCTGACCTCCACAGGAAGGTCATTCCACCATTATGGAGCCAGAACAGACAGGAGACGTGACCGGGAAGCGCAAGTGCAAAGAGGGGGAGGTGCCAGGCATCCTGAGGTAGCAGAACGGACGGGACTAGCTGGCATGTAGAGTTTGAAGATCTTATGGCGGTAAGCTGGGGCTGCCCCCTGGACTGCCTGGTATGCTAGGACCAATGTTTTGAATTTGATGCGAGCCACAACAGGCAGCCAGTGGAGGGTAGTGAGCAGGGGGGTGACGTGGGAGTGTCTGGGGAGGTTGAAGACTAGACGAGCTGCAGCATTCTGGATAAGTTGCAGGAGTCTGATAGCAGATGCCAGAAGGCCAGCCAGAAGAGAGTTGCAGTAGTCCAGGCAGGACAGTCCCATTGCTTGGACCAGGAGCTGGGTCGAGTAGGTGGTGAGAAAGGGACGGATTCTCTGGAGGTTGCACAGGAAGAATCTGCATGCCTGGCTTACCGCTATGACGTTCTTGGAGAGGGACAGCCTGTTGTCCATCACCACTCCGAGATTCTTAGCACAGGGTGATGACGTCACTAAGGTGTCCCCTAGGGAAATGGAGAAATCAAGGAGGGGAGAGGTTAGACCGGGAATGAAGATTAGATGCAAGCAGAGACCTGTGTGTCCAATGGGACGGAGAGAAAGAGTTGTGTGTCGTCAGCATAGCAGTGATAAGACAAACCGTGGGCAGAGATTACAGGGTCAAGGGATCTAGTGTACAGGGAGAAGAGAAGGGGATCGAGGACTGAGCCCTGGGGAACTCCCGTGGCAAGGGGGTGAGGCGGCGATACTCTACCAGCCCAGGCAACCTGGAATGAGCGACCGGAGAGGTAGGACTCAATCCAGTCAAGGGCTGTGCCGCAGATCCCTGTTGCTGCCAGGGAGGACAGGAGGATGGAGTGCTCAACAGTGTCAAAGGCAGCCGAGAGATCTAACAGAATCAGGACAGAGGGAGGCTGCTCGTGCGGCATGAAGTGACTCACTGACAGAGAGGAGTGCAGTCTCTGTCGAGTGGCCAGGTCTGAAACCGGACTGGTGGGGGTTGAGCAGGTTATTCTGTGAGAAGAAAGCAAAGAGTTGGTTAGATGCAGCTCGTTCATGCGTTTTGGATAAAAAAGGAAGGGGAGATACCAGGTGGTAGTTCTGGGTGATGGAGGGGTCTAGAGTGGGCTTCTTCAGCAGTGGGGTGATGTGGGCCCTCTTGAAGGATGAGGGGAAACATCCAGAAGACAAGGAGGAGTTCACGAGGGAGGTGACAAATGGGAGGATATTTGGTGTGATTGCCTGGAGGAGAGATGAGGGGATAGGTTCAAGAGCACAGGTGGTAGGGCGTTGGGAGATCAGGAGCTGGGAAACATCAGAGTCTGTGAGGGAAGAGAATGCGGAGAAACAGGGGGAGGGCATGAAGAGGGGGGAGGGAACAGAGAGGGGGGTGGTCGCAAAGGAGCTGCAGATGTCTGCAATCTTCTCATCGAAGAAAATTGCGAAGTCATCTGCAGCGAAGGAGGACTGAGGTGTGGGAGGAGGCATGCTGAGGAGAGAGGAGAACAGTTGACAAGGGTTAGTAATGGAGTAATGGAGTTATGAATTTTAGTTTGATAGGAATTTGTCTTGGCGGCAGTGACAGCAGAAGAAATGCCGTCAGGAGAGACTTATAGGATGAAAGGTCGGATGGGTCCCTGGATTTCCCCCACTTCCTCTCAGCAGCGTGGAGGCTGGCCCTGGAGGTGCGTAGGGTGTCAGACATCCATGGACTGGGAGGGGATGAGCGTGCTGGCCTAGGGACAAGAGGACAGAGAGAGTCGAGTGCTGAGGAGGGAGATGAAATTAGGGTGGAGGATGCAGTGTCAGTGGGGAGTTTGGAGAATGATTGAAGAGGGGGGAGGGAAGCAGTGACTCTGGGAGCGAGAGAAGAGGGTGAGTGGGAGTGCAGGTTATGACGGATTGTGACAGTGGTGGTGGGAGGAGGGGAGGGAGGATGGGGAGCAAGAGGGAGGGAGAAGGAAATGAAGTGGTGACCAGATGTATGCAGAGGGGTAACCGTGAGATTAGAGCAGGAGCAGTTCCTCAGGAAGATCTGATCAAGGAGGTTGCCTGCCTTGTGGGTTGGGGGGAGTGTTGCAGGGAGAGGTCAAAGGAGTGGAGTAGTGGTAGGAAGGCAGCAGACTGGGAGGCCTCTAGGTGGATGTTGAAATCTCCCAGGAGGATCAGCGGGGTGCCGTCCTCAGGGAAGGAGCTGAGCAGGGTGTCTAACTCATCAAGGAAACTTCCCAGGGGCCCTGGAGGACAATAAACAACAACAATATAGAGGCTGGTAGGGTAGGTGATAGAGACAGGGTGGTATTCAAAAGAGGATATAGACAGGTCAGAGAGGGGGAGAACAGAGAATTTCCAAGTGGAGGAGATCAACAAACCAGTACCACCACCACAGCCAGTTGGCCAGGGGGTGTGGGAGAAGGAGTAGGAGGACGAGAGCGCAGCAGGAGTAGCGGAGTTGTCTGGTGTGATCCAGGTCTCGGTGAGGGCAAGGAACTGAAGGGACAGGAGGGAGGCATAGGCGAAAATGAAGTCAGCCTTCCACGTAGCAGGTTGGAGAGGTTCCGTCGTCATGGGGGGCCACGTCGCTGGAAGTGCCTTCTGCGGGGATGAGAGCAGACTGGTATGGGGTGCTGGCACATGGGCTGGCAGCGTGCAGCCACATACTCTATAAAACCCACCACAGTGCCCAATGCCCCATTCACTAGGTCGTCTGTCACATCTAGGTCTCTGGTCAGCATTACTCGGGCACCTACTGCTACAGTTAAAGTTTCTGGCAGTCCTCCTGTGTACCGTGGGTCACTCTTTAGCCGATACTCCTTCAGCAGACCAGGTTTTTTATCAATTGCCACTAACTTTCTGGTGGTCCCAGGTAGCTTTGCCAACTTTCTTTTGTAAACACCTCACAGCTAGACCAATGGGGGTTTGTAACTGGTGGGGGAGGCACAGCGTGTTTTCCCTTGGCTGGTGTGAGTCAAAACCAGAGATGTTATATATTTTTCCTCTGTTCATAAGAACAGGGCACAATTATACTTAAGAATGCACTGGATCCGTCGCCACGGATCAGATATGAATGCGCTGCTCCATATCTCGCTTAAGACTGGCCTGAAACGGACCAGTAACATTCTTGTTACTCTCCGTTTGCAACGGGGCTATGTTGTCATCAGAGATATATCTGACTTGTCGCCGAACTGTCAATATTCCAATGGGAGCATCAGAATATTCACAAAGAAGCGGAACAATGCATCAAATATATCTATGACCACAGAAAGTAAGCGTAACAGTTATTATGGTTTACTCTTGCCATTATCTGACTCCAAATGAAATTAGAATTTAAAATTTGGTTTTAACTATACGTGGAGCCTGGAGTGGTTACACTTGACTCTGTCTTGTGCCATCATTCCTCAATATATGCTCCTGGGATTAGCACTATTGCTAAATCTCAGTTCGGTGAAGCACCCAGAGGGTAGGAGGCTGACCACCATAATACATGCCTTCCTTTGTGCATAGATAGTTATGAGCCCAGGACAGTGCGCATTTATCGGGCTCCTTAAGGTGAATTTGACAAGAACCGGCGTATAACGCCCATGGATCCTCTTAAGCCAAAACACCAGAACCAATACAACACCAATCCTGTTAGCGGGCAGATCGTGGTCGCCTGTCTAACTTGAGGACCTCACTAAAGACGTTCGCTGTACTAGACCCCTGATCAGTAGGTCCTAGTCATAATTGTCCCACTGAGTATTTAATCGGAATTTCGGCTGAAAAGAAGATAAAATGGATTAGAGTCATGAAGACCACGCAAGTTAAAAATAAGAAGAATTTATTTAACAGGCAGGTAGGTCATTAGCTTCAAATTCACAATCAATTTAAAATATGGAAGGTTTTAAAATATAAATACAGAGTAAGAAGTTCTTACCCAGCCTGTTTAGCTACACATGAAATCACAGAGCCTGCGCAGTGTGGGAAGTCGATTACGATCTTCCCTGTTCAGCTACGCACAGAACACAGTGCAGTGTGGGAAGTCAGTTACGATCTTCCTTGTCTAGCTACACACAGAGCACAGAGTATGTGCAATGTGGGAAGTCGATTACGATCTTCCTCGATTGCTTTGTCTCCCTTCCTTTTCAGCCAAATCCCGCGTTTGGTCTAGGCGGCATTGCCATAAATTAACCTGGCCGAGTCAAATCTGGAATTTCGGCCCCCACCATTTGGAGGCTGCTGTTAAAACAATAATTGGGGAAATTGGGAAAAGGAAATGATTACCAGAGAGGACAATCCATTGTGATAGTTTTTCCCTGAGTTTCTGAAACTATGTTTTATTAAATGTTATTTGGTATGAAACATATTTCATTCAATTTATCGAATTTCCCTGAATACGCCCATACCAAACATGTCCAGGGGATGTAATATTATGGTGCAGTTGTCATGAAAATACCCTTTTGTTGAACCATTTTACATGCAATCCATGTTATTATTACATAAGGCATAATACAGTAATATAATGAAAATATGTGCATGGTTTGTAAGGTTTTACGGGGTTTTTGAATATGATAAACAGATGGTTTAGAGTCCAGATCCAGAAAAGAAATAAAAAGTGTAATGGCAGAGGGGCCCACATAAGGGCACTGTGGTACTGTCCCGCGCAGTTGCCCCACCATTTGGCCAGAGGCCTGATGATCTTTTCACTCTTAATGGTCCCAACACACACACACCCACAACCCTAGACAAAGAGACTAGTTCCCCTTATCTTAGTTGTGTCCAGATGGCAACATTCCAGAGAGCCAACGGCTTGCTCACACAACCATAAACAACCAGTCCAGTTCCCCTTATCTCAGTCTTGTCCAGAGGGTAACAGTCCAGAGAGCCAATGGCCTGCTCAACCAGAGGAAGTCCGAGTAACTTATTGTTTTACCACAAGGCTCTCGGGTCCTTTGAAGTACAGGATGAGTCCCAGCGTGCCGGCTCGTTCAAATGCCAGCCTTTTCTGGGTCCCAGGTTGACTTCCCTCTTACAAAAATATTAATTGCAGTTTGGATAGCTTTCAGCATACTGTCAACCCCATAATAAAGTTGCCATTTCATCGTAAACAGTCGTGTCTGTTTTTTCATTATTTTCGCGCTGTATACCAACTGTGTGCGAACAACTGGGTACTCAGTTAGGCAACATTTATGGAGCCGTTCATGTTTGTAGTGGCTACTCCATAGGCAAGGGGTGTATTTCAAATTAAATGAAAAGATGGGCAGTGGCGAGGATAAAACGGCAGTTTATAATTCAAAACGGTACCCGCCGATTAGCACGTATTCAATATAGCTAGTTACACTCGTTAAAAGTACATATCTTTAAACGAAAAAAAACTACTGATACTTTACATATTGCGTTATTCATTAACACTGTACCACTTTATTTATATACCAACTCCTGTGTACCATTTTCCTATGACATGGTTTCAGTTTCCAATCCGAGAGAGTAGCCTACACTAGATTGTCATCCGCCATTACCGTTGTTTTTGACCGTTTTCGCGAAAGGAATTATGGTATTTTTCCCAGTCGGAGCATGCACGGATGCACACTTCAAATTTTGATCAAATGGAGTGCGCATCCGGGTACTTTATCCGTGCTCCGCACTACCAAACTTCAGTTTGGACTCGCACTCCAAGATGGAGACATGCTCGCTATGCGCACTCAGAGCATGGAAGTATGCGGTTTGGGACACAGCCCATGACATGCTTGTACTCAGTAATGTATTGCGCAAAAAACAGATATTCCACATTCTGTGCAAACCTGGGATCTTTGTTCAGCAAACGTGCATTGAAGTATTTTGTGGCTGACAGCTTCACTGCTCTTTGTACCTGGAAGCCAAACTCTCCAGTGGGGAACAGCTGAGGGAAGGCCAGCTCTTCACAGTGTTCATCCATCATTATTGCCACAGGTATCCTTCCTTCACCAGGTGCAATGCTGTAGATACTGTCAGAGTTAAGGCTTTTTTCAGGGGCCTGTACACGTGTCAAGTTGCACACCTCGCAGTTGCGCTACAGGATTCACATCTGACTCCTGGTCTACTTCTTCACTCTCTTCAGTGTAATTTGTTTTTTCTCCAGAAAGAATTTCATCATGCTCTTAGGAGCTGGTGTCAGTCTCTCCAGTATTGTTTTCCCCTGTTGCATCCCTGTGTGTGGATAGCCTAACTAACTGCTGCTAAGTCTCAGGATCCTTAGATTCACAGTGCTCCTCCCAGGATTGGTTCTATGGTGTCCCAGTATAAAATGTGTTTGTCTGTTTTAGCTTGCTCAAGGCTGTCTTTATGCAATGAGGTCTGATGTTCTGATAACAAACATGGTTCTTGTAAGTCAGCTTTCTCTTCAGTTTCACTACTGCACCTCTTATCCCTGGCTGCTTACCCCTAGGCAGTGCTACAATTTTCATAAAAGGATGTCTCTTAGCAAGAAGTCTGCATTGAAGTGTTGTAAGGCAGCTGATTTCTTCTGGAACATCCACTACACCCAGTTTGTTGGCAACACTATGTGGAGGCATCTTTCTTTTCTTAAGATAGTTATTACAGGTTTTGCATATCCACTCAATACCTGCCACTGATGTCAGAGAAGTTGTGACCTTGCTCAAGAAATCTTCACGTAAATTATATACTTTCTAAAGCACAACACAGATTCTTGGTATAGCTGTCGATGGCAATATGTGCATTCATATTTGGGAGAGGCACTGTGAGGATGACGAGCAGCAAACAGGAGGCCAACAACAGAACGGTATCGTATCATAAACTGATATGGCTGGATGGACAAATACCACCTAGTGATACGTGCATTAGTCTCCCGCATCTTGACCAGCCATTGCAGTGCTCGGTGATCTGTCTCAATCATGAGATCTCTGCCCAACAAATAGTATTTTAGGGAGTCCAGTGCCCACCTAACCCTAAACAATCCTTCTCCACAGTTGAATACCGGGTCTCTCTCAGAAAGAGTTTCCGGCTGATGTAGGTGACTGGGTGGTAGGCACCTGGCTCTCCCTGCAAAAGAACAGCCCCAAGACCAACCCCGGAGGCATCAGTCTGGGCTGTGAACGGCTGATCAAAGTCTGGGCTCTGAAACAGGGGCTCCTTGCACAAAGTGCTCTTAAAGTCCTGAAAGGCTCTTTCACAATCCTGAGTCCATTTCACCTTATTGTCCCCAGACGTTTTGGTCAGCTCGGTCAGAGCAGCAGCCCTGTCTGAAAAATCAGGGACAAACCGCCTGTACCAGCCCACCAGGCCATGGAAAGACCTCACTTCCCTCTTAGTCGTCGGTGTAGGGCAGGCAAGGATAGCCTCCACCTTCCCCACCTGTGAGCAGATTTGTCCATTACCTAAGACATATCCCAGGTACTCCATCTCCTTGCGGGCAAAGTTACATTTCTAGGGGTGGAGGGTCTGGCCAGCCTCCTGGAGTTTGGCCAGTACTTGCTGCAGATGGGACAGATGTTCTTCCCACGACCGGCTGAAGATGACAATGTCGTCCAGGTAGCGGTGTACTTGTTCATCCCCTAAAGCACTTAGTCCATGAGCCGTTGGAATGTTGCTGGGGCCCCGTGCAACCCAAATGGTATCATGGTGAACTGGAACAGTCCAAAGGGAGTACGGAATACCGTGTACTCCTTGGACTCTGGTGACAGTGGGACCTGCCAGTACCCTTTACTGAGGTCAAGGGTGCTGATGTACCTGGCTTTCCCCAGTCTCTCGATGAGCTCATCAATTCCTTAGTCTCTCGATGAGCTAGTCCATGGGATATGGATTGAACTTGGAGATGGTGTTGACGTGCCTGAAGTCAATGCAGAAGCGGATGCTCCCCTCCTTCTTGGGGACTAACACCACTGGGCTGCACCACTCACTGGAGGACGGCTCGATGACCCCCAGGGTGCGCATCAGCTCTACCTCTTTCCTCAGGTCTGGCAACAACCTCTCCAGGATCCTTTAAGATTTCTGCCTCGCTGGTGTATCTTCCCTCAAGTGGATCTTATGTTGCACCAGTGCCGTGTATCCAGGTCTTTCTTGAAACATTTCCGGCACCAACACTGCCTTCAGCTCCCTCTGCTGGTGAGTGGACAGGTGTGTGAGGTCAAATGGCGATGCCCCACTGCCTGTTGGGAAGTACTGCTCAGCCGTCTCTTCCTCCTCCCAAATGGCTCTCATGTACAGCTGCTGGCTCACCGGCTCTGGATGTGGCTTCCACTCTTTTAGCAGGTTGATGTGGAAGGTCTGGAATGGCTTTTGGCGGTCGGGTGTCGCAATCTTGTAGGTCACTGGGCCCATCTTCTGGTGAACCTTGTAAGGTCCTTGCCACTTTGCTAGCAGCTTGTTCTCACTGCTTGGGAGCAGCAGCAAGACCTCCTGACCTGGGGTGAACGTGCGAGACCTGGCCTTCTTGTCATACCAGGTTTCCTGCCTCATCTTGGCTTCCTCCATGCTTGCTTAGGCCAGGGCTGTCATCTTCTCCAGCCTGTCTCTCATCTGGAGGATGTGTGTTACCACACTCTGGCTGTCTGGCTTTCCCCCTTCCCAGGACTCCTTCAGGACATGCAGGGTTCCTCTGACATATGCCCATACAAAAGTTCAAAGGGGGAGAACCCTGTCAATGCCTGTGGAACCTCCCTATAGGCAAAGAGGAGGTAAGGCCCAATCCGTCCCTGTCTCGTTGACGAACTTCCTCAGCATGGTCTTCGTAGTGCAGCTGAAACGTTCAACCAACCCGTCAGTTTCAGGGTGGTAAGGAGTGGTCTTAATAGCCTTAATCCCTAGCAGCCTATAGACCTGAGCGAGTTGTTTAGATAGGAAGTTGGTACCACAGTCAGTAAGAATCTCCCTAGGTATGCCTACCCTGGAGAAGCACTGAATGAGTGATATGGCAATGTATTTGGCTTTTGTTTGTTTGAGGGGGAATGCCTCTGGGTAGTGGGTTGCATAGTCACAAATGACCAAGATGTACTTATTGCCGGACTTGCTCCTCTCTAAGGGACCCACTATGTCCATAGATATCCTGTCAAAGGGTGCCTCTACAAGTGGCAATGGATGTAACGGGGCAGGTGAAGGGCCTCTGTCTGATGTGATCTGAAACTCTGGGCAGCTTTTACAGTATGCAGTGACCTTGGTGTACATGTTGGGCCAGTGAAATCTAGCAGCAATGCATGCATATGTGTTCTGTGCTGCTAAATGCCCTGACTAAGGAACTGAGTGGCCTACTTCCAGAACTGTCTGCCTCAAAGACTTGGGTAGCACAATGCGCTCTGTCTCCCCCTGTCTGTGGTACAACACATCACCTTTCAGGGAAAAACTTTCCCCTCTCAGCTCAAGCTGACTCTCAGAATCAGTAGACACTTTGTCAAAAAGGGGCTTTAGTGAAACATCCTCTTTCTGCAACTGAGCGATGTCCACTGGGGTGTCACAGATTACAGGTGGAAATGGCTCGGGCAGGGCTGACTCGCTACTCTGCCTCACAGTGCCTCTGAACTTCTCCATTCTTTTCTGCTGCCTGGTCTTGGATGGATCTAGGATGTCTGGAAAGGGTAGGTGGTCAACCTGGACATGATCTGGTTATGAATCTGATTACCAGATTGCTCACAGTTACCAAACTCGGCCTCCCTGTACTCACCAACTCTGACAGAATGGGGGTATCCTGACCCAGCACAACAGTATAAGGCAGATCTTTAACCACTCCTACCCTGTGGAAGTATGACTGACCCTGTACAACAACATAGACATCAGCGGTGGGGTAAGCTTTCTCATCCCCATGAATACAGCGAATACCAACACCAGAGCCAACATTCCACCAGTCTTGCTGAACTTTGTCCTGTCTGACAGGAGTCTAAGAGCTTTCTGTGTCAACTAAGGCCTCTAAACACTGACCATTTACCACAACAGGAACTAACTGCTCTACACTATTTCCCTCCCTGTCTGACTCGGGCCTGGGAACATAGCACATATTTGCAGGTTTGGACTTCTTGACTGGGCATGTGTACTGAAGGTACCCTTCCTCTCCACAATTATGGCACGTTCTGGGGCTGGGCTTGTGTGATGGTGGGTACTCTTTGGGTGTAGGCTTAGAACTGGGACTATGTGAGGGCGAATAATCTCTGGAGGACTTGTTAGGCTTAAACCTAGACCACTCCCCCCTTTTCCCAACCGACTTACCCCCACTGCTGTTATTCCAGGCGAAGTGGTAGTTCTTTGGGCGCTTCCTGACCACCACGAAAGCCTCAGCCAGCTGCGATGCCTCCAACGTGCTCTCTGGGTTGTTCTGTCAGATCCATACTTGCAGCTCGGGGTTCAGCATCCGACGGTACTGCTTCAGGATGATCATCTCACCGATTTCCGCCTTGGAGTGCCGGCTGGGTTGGATCCACTTCTCATACTGCATCTTCAGTCGGACGTAGACCTCTTTTGGCGTCTCCCCTGGTCGGATGTCTGTGGATCTGAACTGCTGCCTGTAGGTCTCTGTGTTGATTTTGTACTTGGACAAGATGGCTTGCTTCACCCTCATCATAGTTCAACGTGTCGTCATAGTCCATAGCTACATAGGCGCAACAAGCTTTCCCTGTTAGCAAAGGGATAAGCCGTATTGCCCAGTCATACTTCGGCCACCTGTACGCCCGAGCAATGTGTTCAAAGGTGACGAGAAAATGTTCAACATCGTCTCCATCTTCCAATTTCTGCAGCTTGGGTTCCCTGAATGTCACTGGCTGCTGTCTTGGGGACTTGTGAAGAGAAGAGGTATGCCCGCGTTCTGGCTGTGCCCACTCCTCTTCTTCCTCTTCCCCGACTTCTGAGCAAACCTGCCAGTTCAGTGCTGGAGTTGTTGGAACTGGTGTTGGAGGCGGCCCCATCTCTTCTCCTGGTGATCAGCTTCTTTGTCCCTCTGATCGTCTCGGGCCTGCTGATGGTGCATGAAGGACTGGAACATCATGGACAGCTCCCGAACATCTTTGTCTTTCGACACAACAGCACCCTCTGCTGTTGGGATGGGGGCTTTGAACCTCCTTCAGCCATCTTCTTTTCACCAGTTGATCTTAGCCACATACTTGGTCATCTTCTTTTATACCCTTTTAAAAATCATTTGTCTGTGTCCTCAAGCCTTCTGCAGGCGCATCCCACTTCTGACACCACTTGTGAGGATGACGAGCAGCAAACAGGAGGCCAACAACAGAAATAGGGTGAAAAGTGCTCAGATTTATTAACCGTGCTGTACAAAACTAATAAAGTATCAAATATTTACAAAAGAAATCAAAAATACATAAACATGAGGCAATTAGTCCTCTCTGTACTAGGCTCTCATCTAGGTGTTCTCTCACCCACAGCCTCTCTTGACTGAACTGACTGAGGTGCTTTAATAGGCTCTTCCCCCCTCAGACCATACCATTAAGGAAAATAATCAATTAAGACAAAAATGGTAATAAATGCATTAATCTCATCATGCATATGCCGAACATGAAAATAAACAATAATACTAGCCGGCAAACATGTTACTAAACAATATAAACCTTATAATTAACCAAACAATCATTGCGTATCCTCCTCCATGAGAACCGCGTGAAAAACTCCATTACCCACAATGCATAAGGCAGCGACTGCGCAGCGCATACCTTTGACCCCCAACACTGTGACAGACAATGAGGTGAGAGGAACTGAACAGATGTAAATGGATGTTTGTTAACCAGAAGATTACCCTGGCTCACTGAATAGTCTACAAGTTAGTGTGTGCACCCGCTGAAATGTAACTAGACAGTTCGCAGATGTTAACGGTAAATACAAAATGTTTGAATATATGTAAACCGACACGGAGCTAGCGCCTCCAATAACGTTCTTGTTAGATTACATTACATTACAGGCATTTAGCAGACGCTCTTATCCAGAGTGACTTACACAACTTTTACATAGCATTTTTTTTTAAATTTTTTACATTGTATCCATTTATACAGCTATATACTGAAGCAATGTTGTTTAAGTACCTTGCGCAAGGGTACAACGGCAGTGTCCTACCCAGGAATTGAACCTATGACCTTTTGGTTACAAGCCCAGTTCCTTACCCACTGTGCTACACTTGTTATTGTGATAAGTGGGTCAGACAGCTGTATTACATTGATCATGAAACAATAAACATACAGAAACAAGAAACATATTTTGTGGACATTGAAATTAATACTTGAAATGTGTTTGAAGATACGCGCCTCCACTCGCTTCCTCATAGCGAGGTGGGATGCAACATTGGGGTGGAGAATCAACGGAGACTTATTTATCCGTCACAGGCACTCTTGTGCAACCAAAACTTTCTTATTGCATCATAACTTGTACATGGTTGCCGCTTATTTTTCTTCAACCGTGCTTCCCTCATCTTTTCTTCTCTGCATATTGTCTGCCTCTGAGATTGCTTCCTAATCCTATCCTGTTCTGCTAAGAATGCTTTCTTCTCACTACTCATTTGTTGCCTGTTTTTTCTCTTCCTTGTGCAATCATTTTCTGCAACTTTTCTCTTCTCCTCCAGACTCATGGCACTACGCGATGCTGCTTTTCTTCTCTTGTCATTTTCTGCAAATCTTGCTTTATCTTCTGCATCATAGTTCATTCGTTTCTGTCTCTTTCTTTCTGTCATTTTCATTATTTTGTTCCATCTTGTCTCTACTCATTGTTGCTTGCAGTGCTGCCTTCCTTTTACTGCTGTCTTTGATAACTTTTTAATTACTTTCCTGAATCCTTTTTTTTTTCTCAAAACTAATTGAACAAAACAGACATAACCCAACATTTCTATTTAGTACTGTGGATAAATTAACTAAAAAATAATCATCAGAGTTTTCAAATTATCCGTCCAATCTTAGCAGCAATGACTTTATAAACTTTTTCAATCAGAAAATTGAGGCTATTAGAGAACAGATATCCAAACTGTCTCCATCATGCACTATTCCTGTTCATATTAATAAACAGCCCCGCACCTGCTTACAACAGGAAGATTTACAGACAGCGGTACTAAACTGTTTTACGCCCATTAGCATGGATGAGCTATCCAAACTAGTTATGTCCTCAAAACCGACGACCCGTCTACTCGAACCCATTCCTTCAAATTGGGTTAAAGAACTATTTCCGGTACTAGGCCAGCACATACTAAAAATCATTAACACATCCCTAGTTAAAGGATATGTACCTGAATCACTAAAAGTGGCAGTTATTAAGCCATTATTGAAGAAGCCAAACCTAGAACCTGATAAAATTGAAAATTATAGACCTATTTCAAACTACTGTCAGCCGACCATATCTCTGTGTCGGTTCTTGGTCTCCTCGACCTGAGTGCAGCTTTTGACACAATTGATCATGGAATTCTACTGGACAGACTCCAGGCCTGTGTTGGACTTCATGGACAGGCACTCGCATGATTTGGATCATACCTATGTGACAGGAAACAGTTTGTCAAATTAAAAGAAGAAGAGTCCAGCTCCTCAATAATGAAATATGGTATTCCAAGGATCAGTACTAGGACCAGTACTCTTCTCGCTATATATGCTATCACTTGGTAATATTATCCAGGCACATGGCGTAGAGTTCCACTGTTATGCGGACAATACACAGATTTATATTTCAATGAAACCTGGCGAAGCACTGCCGCTTTCACGTTTAGAGGCCTGTATTGTAGATATCAAGGTTTGGATGCTTTGAGAGTTGTCGAGTCTCCCCCACCTCTGCGGTCCAGCCCCTCTTTCATCATTGCCTCCACCCTGCCCACATCTGTCACCACCTGCTGCTCCCCATCACCGCCACCCGGCCCCACCCATCATCTGAGCCACATCATAAACCCTATAAAACTGACTGACATGTTGGTCACCAGTCGGCACCCTGAGCCGACCAGAGGATGGGTTTCCCCCTTGAGCCTGGTTCCTTCAAAGGTTTCTTCCCATCTGCTACAGGGAGTTTTTACTTGCCACTGTTGCCTTAGGCTTGCTCCTGTGGGGGTTTAGGCCAGGGTTGTCTGTAAAGCGTATTGTGACAACTGCTGTAAAATATGCTATACAAATAAAATTTGATTGATTGATTGATTGATCCTCCAAATAAGGCATCTACACTTTCTTCTCTCTTTGCCCTACACAGTTCCTTCCGCCATGCTTGATCACTGAAGCACTGCCTTCAGTGGTGCATGCCTGTTTAGGGTTTTCCAGGGGTGATATTAACTGGAATAATTTAAAATGGATTCCTGGGAATATGTAAAGATGATGCCAACTGCTTAATGTGTTGTTTCACTCCTTCCAGATCTTTGAATTCCATAAGAACAGCATGTCCTTCTTCTGTGCTCATCCCCATTTCATCTCTGCTGTGACAATCAAATAGATAGTACTTCGCACAGCAGACCAGTTGTGTAGCTTGGTGTTCCCATCCCAACTGTGACAAACATGAATGGCTGTAACACTGAGGCTTGATACATGCTCGCACTTACATCTGCCATATCCATGTCTGCAGCTAAGCCACCAACAAAGGGATGCAGTTTCTCCAAAACATAAGTCTTACCTTCCAAGTCAATGTAATTAGGGTGTTCTGTAATCATTAAATATTCTGCTGTTGTGCTTGAACATTTCTGCAGTTTTGTACAATCTTTAACCATTTTCCAGGATTATATCAATGTCTGTAGTGTTCCATGTTCTCACTCGCTTCTCCCGTGCTGACAAAAAAAAACTGTAAAACATTGCAGGTGCATTGTTTTCCTGCAGCTGTGCCATAACGAATGTCCCCCTGATGGAAGCTCCCTCTTGCAATGAGTAGCTCCATTGCCTGCTTCCGAGCTCTTTGCATGCAATACCTCCTGTCCAGGGCACGCTGTTTGTGACTCTTCTTCTTGACCCTCATTCTGTTTTGTTAATTCTTCCTATACAACCAAAAATGACAAACTACTGTCACAAATTAGTTATATAACTACAGCATTATTGACATCCCATCCTATCATTTTAAACATAATTCCTAAATTTGGCTGCACAAATTCAGTGTCTTGTACATTTTACAAAAGTCAGCATTATGTGCTTCTCTACAATTAGAGGTGCGACAACACCTCTGACATAGTATTTAGAATATTTTTACGAATGGGAAAAACTCACATATGTATTTAAATTCAGATTTCACTCTAAATAAAGCAACCTAAGCATACACCACATTCTACAATTTGATCCCGCTGGAAATTAATGTTTACTTGCTTGGCTTTGGCCTCTGTTTTTATATACTTCATTTCACTTTTTCACAATGCATACATTCAGAGCTGCTGAATTACAGACGGGTAGGCGGAAGCATTTGGAAATTGTGGGAGCCAATGCGTCTGTCTTGAGAGACTAATCATTCAGTAACGTAAGCTAATATAGGTCTACTGACAGCTCATATTTCCGTTAGAGTGTAAAATATGACACGGAGAAAGGAGAATCCTTCACCTTTTCCGCTGCTTTCAAAGCTTCCAAGATTTGAATCAACGGAAGGGGATGGCCTCCGGGAAAATTTTGAGCTTTTGACTGTAAGTTGTAACAAAAGATTTAAGTTTAGGTATGACCAGGGGTTAAATTGGGGGTGGATGTGGGTGGACAGCGTCCACCCTCCTTTGGTAAATAAATAAATCATTTTGACCGGCAGTTTTACAAATAACTATGACAATCCAGTCCATTTTTTACATGCTCCAGTCCATGTGTTCCGTCTAGCCAGTTACTCGCTCAACCAATCAAAAATCCGAAGAAAAAAAC
Source organism: Anguilla anguilla (assembly GCF_013347855.1). Taxonomy (NCBI): domain Eukaryota; kingdom Metazoa; phylum Chordata; class Actinopteri; order Anguilliformes; family Anguillidae; genus Anguilla; species Anguilla anguilla. The sequence continues at coordinate 36,731,873 of NC_049206.1, forward strand.
TCAGGAGGAACAGTCGTTTATATAGACAGGCACAGAAAGAAAAATATCGTTGATTGTCTTGATTGTTTGGAAGCGGACGCGGTAGGTAATTTCATTAGCATGTAATTTCATCTATGCAACATTTTAAAGAGAGATGAATAAACAGCCCCCATGAACGCCGGCTATTATTAGCGGCAACTTTGATTACTTGAGCAAAATCATCAGGTTGCTGGTCAGCAGCTAAGTTAGGATTGAATATTTCCCACACACATAACGTTTTATTCAGCGGCGACTGGTGACTGGTGAGCTGAAAATTGGTGGGGCGCAAAACTGTCCTTTAAACAAATCATTTATCTCAACCTGTTTTCATTAGTAATTTTCCTTTATTATCAAGCGTGCCAACGATCGGACTAATCAAATGGCAAGTAGCCTAAAGTAGGCAGTATACTTCGTACGAAGTAGAACTTTTTGAGCAAAACGAAGCAATCAGAACAACTGACGAACAAAAAGACACAGTGTTGTGTGTTCATACGGTGCAGTGTGCGACGGCCTCCAGGGAGAACTTTTTGAAAAGTTCTTTCTTGTTCTCCGACCTCCCCCTCTCAGCTATTGGTCCAAATATCACATAGTTGGTTACATCACGGTTGAGAGATCAGAGGGCTGAATTCACATGCTAATGTACGGAGAGTCAACGCCAATCTCTCTTCTGTAGAGATGGGGATTCTGTGAGTTCCCGCATGTTTGATGAATGGTGCTACTCGTTTCAGCAAGTCATCAAAACGCCTAGCACACATTCAGAAATAAGAGAAAGTGGACCCCCTCGTCTAAACTCGCATTTGCCGAATGTACAGACAAAACTCTCCATTCTCTGTCCTACTCTGATTTAGAGGGCGAACGTACCATCTTCTTCGCCTTTTTTTCTTCTTTTGCATAGCTAGGTAAACGAAAGCCACTTTAAACACTTTAAACTTTTTGTTTTGTGTTGTGATCTCGCATAGCCCTTCTCTTTATACATCCATGGCGTAGCCACGAGACGGAGGTCTGGTTGACATTCCAGCCCCGGTTAATAGCTGCCTCGTAATTGTTCACGCCCCAGCGGCATGGAGTGACTTTAAACGGTGCGGTGTTCTCACTGAGTATACCGACAACAGTGTTTGTGGACATGTTCGCCGGTGGTTCTCAATCCTGAAGTTCTTTCTTCTTACCGAGCATACTGCCAGCTTTACACACAGCGTCTCCATACTGTGTTAGGGGGATTAACTCATAAATTCAATTTATCCGTTAAAAATCCGTTTTAATCACCAAGTAGTCTACACTTAACAAACAAGATACACCAGTCTGTTATCTACCATCCAGCAAAAACAAAACCTGCACTTTTGTTTACAATCTACGCATTGCAGATATTTGCCATGAATACGAATGCGGAGAAAGAAGTGCATGTATCCGCAAATAATGTTGATTAATAATGTGCACAATTTTGAACTGCAAATGAAAGTAAATGTAGGATAAGGCCTAGACTACTCGATAAAACTGCCTATTTGGGGAGAGTTGGCTATATATGATAGTATTGAGTAGCCTATTTTGTGGATTAATTGTATTGATACTCACTGCTTGGTGATTAAAACGGATTTTTCTAAATCGCATTTATCATTTTATCTCCCTAACACAAAATGCGAAGAAGCTGTGTGTCCCTTTCCAATTGATTAGTCAGATGTTTGCATGCTTGTTAATCACTGAAAATTAATTAAAACAGTTTGAGATCAATGATTAGTTTAAAGGAAAGTTTTGCGCCCTACCAGTTTTCAGCTCACCAGTTGCCGCTGGAATTATTTTGTTTCAATTCGACAGTTTAAGAAAGATGGTTAAAGGAGGAAGAAAGGGATGACAAAAGAGGAGGATGACAGATTATTTTCGTGGGTAAAAAAAATTCTCAGCATTAATGACACTCAATAAACTTGAAATATTTTATGTAAAAGCTTGCATCAATAGAATACATTCTTTTTAAAACATTGTTTTCCTTAATTACAATTATGTGCACAATACATTAAAGATACAACTATTTTGAGCTGAGACATTGGTTTGTACCTTTTTTCACCCACCTCCCACCGGATCTCAGGGTCCACCCACCTCCCAAATCCCAATTTAACCCCTGGGTATGACGTAGCCTATTCGCGTGTATTAAAATGAGTGTACCCTGTTTGTGCATTTTCTACAGTATGCATGTGGTGATGAAGCACTGACCCGTGACCACTGACCCTTGCCCCAAGCCCCCGGCAACAGCAGACCGCTCTAGCCGGGGTTGGAGGAGATGATGCAGGCGATGCGAACGTAAACAGAAGCGGGGTAAGAGAGCTGGACTTCAGGCTAGGCTAAGGGCTAAGCCAAACAAACCACCGCTACCAAGTCTGTTTATGGGTAATGTCCGATCCCTGGAAAACAAACTTGACAAACTTAAACTAAGACTATATACACAGCGACAAATCTGGGAATGTTGTGTTTTTATCTTCTCTGAGACATGGTTACAGGACAACATACCGGACTCGGCCATCCAGCTGGACGGACTGTCATTATTTCGGTCGGACAGAACTGATGCGTCCGGGCTGTGCATTTTTGTCATCAGTATGTGGTGTACTGATGCAACGGCAGTCGGAAAACATTGTTCACCTGACTTGGAATATCTTATGATAAAATGCCGACCATTTTACTTACCTAGAGAGTTCACCGCTACCACTGTTACTGCTGTTTACGTTCCCCCACATGCTAACGTGAAGGTGGCACTCAAAATCTCTGGGGCTATCGGTAAACAAGAAGCAGCACATCCAGAGGGGGCTTTCATTATTGCTGGTGATTTTAATCAGGCAAAACTCAAAACAGCTCTCCCCAAATATCATCAATATGTGGACTGTCCTACAAGAGGAAGTAACACACTGGACCATGTTTATTGCAACATACCTCAGGCCTACAAAACAGTTCCCCACCCCCACCTTGGCCAATCTGACCATATCTCTCTGTTTATGCTGCCTGCATACAGACAGCTACTAAAACGTGTCAAACCTACAGTGAAAACTGTGAAGGTATGGTGTGAGGGAGCAGAATCAATGCTGCAGAACTGTTTTGAATGTGCTGACTGGAATATGTTTAAAGAATCTGCCACTCAAGGGGGGTTCATCAACCTTGAAGAGTATGCCTCATCAGTCACTGGCTTCATGGCCAAATGCATCAGTGACGTCATGACTGTGAAAGTGATAGGGACTATGCCAAACCAGAAACCCTGGATGAACAGTGAGACACGCAGCCTCATTAGCGCCTGTGACACAGCATTCAAATCTGGCAATAGGGATGAACTCAGAATGGCAAGGAACAACCTCAGGCGTGGCATTAAGTCAGCCAAGAACAAATAAAAACTACAGATTGAAGACCACTTCACCAACAACTCCGTCCCACGCCGCATGTGGCAGGGTATTCAAACAATCACAGACTATAAAAGCAAAACCAGCTGTGCACCCACTGCTGATGCTTCCTTGCCAAATGAGCTCAATACATTCTATGCACGCTTTGAAACTAACAACTCGGAGCCACGCTGCAGGACCACCGCATGTCCTGACGACCAGGTACTCCAACTGTCCAGGGATGATGTGGCGGGATGTCTGGGGAGGGTGGACACGCGCAAGGCCGCTGGACCTGATGGCATTCCTGGCCGAGCTCTCAGAGTGTGTGCGCACCAGGTAGCCGGGGTTCTTGCTGACATTTTTAATGTGTCCCTGGCACAAGCTAGAGTACCCACCTGCTTCAAGACCTTCCTGTCCCAAAGTCACCTGTCATCACATGTCTGAATGACTACCGCCCCGTCGCATTGACCTCCATGATTATGAAGTGCTTCAAGAGGCTGGTCATGGCACACATCAAAGCCAGCATCCCAGACACCATAGATCCACTCCAGTTTGCCTACCGGACTAACCGCACTGAAGATGCAATCTCCACAGCCACCCACCTTGCACTCACCCACCTTGACAACAGAGATGCGTATGTAAGGATGCTATTCATTGACTTCAGCTCCGCATTTAACACCATCATTCCTACAAAGCTGGTTGGCAAACTTCAAGCCCTTGGTCTTCTCAACTCCACATGCAACTGGATCCTGGATTTCCTCACCGGCAGACCTCAGTCTGTCAGGATGCGAGAACACACCTCCACTACACTCACCCTAAACACAGGAGCTCCGCAGGGCTGTGTCCTCAGCCCACTGTTATACTCCCTGTTTACCCACGACTGTGTCGCCAGGCATAACATAAATTCCATCATTAAATTTGCAGATGACACTATAGTGGTGGGTTTGATCCACAACAACAATGAGGCAGCATACAGGGAGGAGGTGGAGCTCCTAGCAGACTGGTGTACAAAGAACAACCTCTGCCTCAACATCAAAAAAACAAAGGAGTTGATTGTGGATTTTAGGAGACACAACACAAACCACATGCCTATCTACATTGATGGATCTGCTGTTGAGAGAGTCGAGAGTTTAAATTCTTGGGAGTACACGTAACTCAAGACCTATCATGGTCCTTCCACATCTCCTCTCTCATCAAAAAGGCTCACCAATGCCTCCATTTTCTGAGGAGGCTGAGGAAGATCAAGCTGCACCCTCAGATCCTCACTAACCTTTACAGATGCACAGTGGAGAGCATACTGACCGGCTGCATCACAGTCTGGCATGGCAGCTCCACTGTGGCTGACCGCAAGGCTCTCCAGCGAGTGGTGAAAACAGCCCAGCGTATCACTGGAACTGCACTACCACCCATACAGGACATCTTTGACAAGAGATGTCTGAGGAGAGCCCACTGCATCACCAGGGACCCATCACACCCCAGCCACCACCTGTTTGACCCCTGCCATCTGGTAGGAGATACCAGACCATACATTCACGGACCAGCAGACCGAAGAACAGTTTCTTTCCAAGAGCTGTAAAGCTAGTGACCTCCATCCCCAACCCCCACCCACCCCACACACTGATTACTAAGCCTGACTGTGGACACGGGTTGTGCAATAACAGGAATTTTTTAATGGCACTGCAAGACTTTCGAAGATGACTATGTATGACGACTTGCACTTTTTATACATAACTTTTAAGTTTTTAAAACTCTTTTCTATTCTATTTTTATTAACTTATTTTGTTTTGTCTTTGTGTTTTTATGTCTAGTTGCACCAGAGAGACTGGCGAACAAGACTTTTTGTTATACTGGAATGGTATAATGACAATAAATTGAATTGAATTGAATTGGCAGCTAGAGTGTTCAAAGCTGGCAGTGTCTCCAGGTGAATAGGATTGACTGACAGAGATGCGCAGCTGTCCAATGCATGGGGTTTCTTGAGCAGGAGCTCAAAGAAATAACTGTCCAACTGAAAGAGGCCAAAGAAAGATTGCATTGTTATGAGACTGGAGTGAAATAGTTTAGTGCTGGTTAGGACAAATAAAGAAGAATGAGATACACAGGTAGGCCTATCCGTATGCTTATGATAAAAAAAAAAAATTTTGTCTGCTCAGATGATGTGATGATGGCTGCTGCAACTTCAACAACGAGCGAGTGGTCATTAGCCAAACAACAAGAAGACCAGCCCGCAAAAGAAGGGCAGTCTTCATAAAGACACTACTTTATTATTTATATGATATTACTTTTATTTTTTTACTGGACAACTGAGCGACATAGCTCAGGAGGTAAGACCGATTGTCTGGCAGTCGGAGGGTTGCCGGTTCAAACCCCGCCCTGGGAGTGTCGAAGTGTCCTTGAGCAAGACACCTAACCCCTAACTGCTCTGGCGAATGAGAGGCATCAATTGTAAAGCGCTTTGGATAAAAGCGCTATATAAATGCAGTCCATTTACCATTTACCATTTATTTATGCTGTAGCCTAATTGTTTAGAAAAACACAGTTGTGTTGGGATTACTGTGTTGATAGCTTTTATTTAGTTTCTTTGAAAAAATTGTGATTTTTAGAAATACAGGCTGTATTGTTAGAAAAAAATGTAACATGTTCAGGTACATGACTGTACAGTTTTATAATTTAATTTGCAAATAAAAAAAATGACAAAACTGTATTGGCTGGCTAATTAGCTTTGCCAAGATGGCAAGATCCAGGCAGACAAACAAACCATATGGCTTTGGCATACAGTGATCCAGTGCAATCTAGATAACAACTAACAGTAACTAACATGATACATCTTACATAGTCTACACATATTAACATAGTATTTTCCGCAAACATCTGTTAAGAAGGACCATTAGATCCTTAATAAAAAATATTATTTAAGGGAAAACTGCATTAAACCCTTGGATGTCCCTAACCAAATAAACTACAGTCTAACCTACACATAATTATTCATTTTATGGCAGGCACAGCTTGTATTGTAAGATACTATGTTTTGACATTGTCAGGCTTTTAGAAAAAAAAAAACTGTTGAAAAGACTGATTCATAGACTAATATGGGAAACAATATTAACTAGGCTATAGCTTCTTTATATTCTTTTCCTTTTGTTGTGACCTTGTCGTGGTGGAGAGGCTTGTGTGTCTCAGTGAACCTGAGAGCTATGCCGGTTGGGGTTTTAAACCCCTGGTAGGTCCAACAATACCGGATTGGTTTCAGGTGAGAGTCCAGACGAACAACAGCAAACTGGTCCTCCAGGTTGGGGGTTAGGCGTGGCGCTAACAACGCCACCCTGGAAACCCCAGATTGTTACAGAAACCTTCACAAGGAAAACCCAAAATAAACTCATGCCGAGGCAACAGAAGGCTGTTGACACTAATGCAACCTTTATGACACCTGAGAGCAAAACCCAGTCAGACGCTACCAGGCCGAAATCCCTTCTGGGGCCAAAGCAATCTTTCAAGATTGGATGCTGGAACATATGGACAATGTACGAAGTAAGCAAAACAGCACAAGTAGCCAGAGAGATGGAGCTGCATCACATAAACATTCTAGGAATCAATGAAGCTAGATGGACTGGGAATGGCAAACCATTTTATACTCAGGACGCACAGACAATCAACACCAAGTGGGAGTTGCTCTCACACTGGACAAGGAGGCAAACAAGACACTACTGGAATGGAACCCAGTCAGCCCCAGAGTCCTCACAGCAAGGTTCAACTCCAAATTTACAAAGCTCACAATCATTCAATGCTGTGCACCCACTAAAGAGTCAGAAGACAACCTGAAAGACACATTCTACGAACAGCTCCAAACAATGGTAGAAAAAGTGCCAAAACACAACATGCTTATAGTCATGGGGGATATGAATGCAAAAACAGGATCAGAAAACAAAGGCAGATAATCCTAAATGGGGAGATATGGTAAAGATGTCATGAATCAAAACGGAGAGCTTTTTGCAGACTTCTGTGGGCTAAACAACCTAATTATTTCAGGCACCATCTTCCAGTATAAAAACATACACCAAAACACATGGCTTTCCAGACAAGGAAACTACAAACCAAATTGACCATATCACAATAAATAAGAAATGGAGAAGATCCCTGTTAGACACCTGAGTCTACAGAGGTGCTGATGTAGGCAGCGACCACTACCTTGTTCCAAAATCCGTCTAAAACTGAAGAAACCACTCACAGCATTCACACGTAAGAAGCTTGCAGCTGACAACCTCAAAGACCCAGCCACCAAGCAAACATTCTGTCTCAAGCTTAAAAACCGGAACAAAGCTCTCAGTGACCACCAACAGCAACAGGAAGAAACAATGGAACAACATAAAACATACTTTCCTGGAAACCTGTGAAGGGGAAGAAGCAGAGGCAGCAGCCAAAAGAGGAGACAGTCGGACACTCTACAAAATAGCAAAAGAACTGGTTGGCCAAAACAATGCACCATCTAAACCAATAAAGAACAAAAAAGGAGACACCCTAACCAGCATGGAGGAACAACTAGAACGCTGGGCTGAACATTTTAGGGAAACTCTAAACAAAGAACCCCCACGGAACCCACCTAGGCTTCTTCCAAGCTCAACAGAGCTACCAATAAACACAAATGAAATAACCAAATCAGAAATCAGTATAGTTATCAAATCCTTAAATAACAACAACAAATAAATAACAAATCCAAAAAAAATGAGATGTTGCAGACTGCAACAACTGGAGGGGTATCACCCTTATGGCAACAGTCTCCAAAGTTTTCACCAGAATACTATTGACACAGATGCAAGAAACAGTGGACCAACATCTGAGGGAAGAGCAGGCTGGGTTCCGCAAAGGACGATCTTGCAGCGACCAAATCTTCACACTAAGAAACATAATTGAACAAAGCATTGAATGCCAATCCAAATTACACCTCAATTTGATTGACTAAGAAAAGGCTTTTGACTGCGTTCACAAAGAAAGCCTCTGGAAAATTTAACATCACTATGGCATACCCACAAAAATTGTTAACCTCATCAAAGCACTTTACCGTAACTTTCAGTGTAGTGTCCTACACGAAGGCAACCCCACCAAAAGTTTTGCAGTAGAGTCTGGGGTCAAGCAAGGCTGCCTTCTTTACCCACTATTATTTATAATTACCTTGGACTGGGTTATGAAAGAAACATTACGTGATCAAAGAATGGGAATCAGGTGGACTCTCACAAAACAACTTTAAGACCTTGCGTATGCAGATGATCTCTGCTTATTATCAAACACTTTCAAACAAATGGAGCTCAAGACAAACCATTTAAACACTACCTCAGGAAAAATCGGACTCCGTATTAACACCAAAAAGACAAAGCTCATGGGCATCAACACAGACACACCTGAATTTTTACAGATAAATAGCCAGGACATCAATGAGACCAATAACTTTATCTACCTAGGAAGCATCGTAGATGACAGAGGAGGCACTGATGCAGACGTTATGTCTCAATTAAATAAAAGCAGACCTGCCATTTTAAAGCCAGTATGGAGATCAAATAATCTCTAACTCAAAACCAAAATAAAACTTTTCAACTCAAACATCAAGGCTATTCTTCTATATGGCTCAGAATGCTGGAAAATCACAAAAGAAATAACAAACAAACTCAGAACTTTCATCCGAAAATCCCTCAGAATCATCCTCGGCAGTATAGCTCAGTGGGTAAGAAACTGGGCTTGTAACCGAAAGGTCATACGTTCGATTCCTGGATAGGACACTGCCGTTGTACCCTTGAGCAAGGTACTTAACCTGAATTGCTTCAGTATATATCCAGCTGTATAAATGGATACAATGTAAAAAATGCTATGTAAAAAAAAAAGTTGTGTAACGCTGAGCACCCACCACACGCGTAGCGTAAGCGGCGCATAAGCAGCACAGCGCGGCGCGTAGCGTGTCTACACAGGTTCCGTTTGTGTCGCGCAAAGGCTTGCTTAAAGCTCTATGTTCCTAGTAGCTCTCGCAGTCTGCAGTGGGATTACATCGTGTATTTCACGTTTGTTCACGACTGTTGATTATGGGTTAAGTGAATACTTGGTGAGAGACCTTTTTCAGTTTGTTAATTTGGTAATATTTCGTTAACTCATGTAAATACGTGAGAAAGTAAACGCTTTAAAGAATTACCATAAACTTAAATTGCAACGTAGCCTGCATAATAATCAATCTCAAACTGTATTAATTTATTTGCTTGGTTAACAAGCGTGCAAATTTTATGAAGAATATGTAATGATCATAATAATAATAAATAATCCGTAATCAACCATTGGGAATTCCCGTGTCGTCTTGTCATTCACGTCAAAACATTTATAGGATCAGATTTAGTAAAATCAGCTAATCATCAAAAAGATAGCGTAACAGTTTAATCTTGAAGGGATATGAACACCACAACGCCATGAACACCGGAAGCTTTGAAGTACAAGTGCAACAAAGGCTTGCTTACAACTTCATTTATAAAATAGGTGCATTTTCATCGGCAAGACCACTAAATAATCTGATTTTTTAAAGCTCTGTGGATTATCTGTTTTTTATTAACAAGCCCTTTTTGAAAGCACGGCGAACGAAGACATCGGAGAAGTCAAATAGGCTGAGCAATGGTTGGTTAAAAACTACCTTCCAACACTCGAGCTAACAAACCGTTGCTCGGTGCATTCACTTCTACATCATTCAATAGGCTACATTCTGTGTACGTCTTTCTGTGGCGTATTTTCAAATTTACCCCACCCCCTCCGCAAAATAAGATAGCGAAACTAAGTTTGCATTTTTCCCAGGTTCCAGTTTTTTTTTTTTTTTTTTTTTTTCCCCTGCAAGGACAATACAAAAATGAAAAGGCTTGTATTTTTTCAGCTGCTTATAAAAATTATGGTAGGGAACTAGAGACACACCCCCAATAGCCTAATATACGGATGAAATATAAATCAGAGCATGTATACCTTGCATTTTAGAGCATATTTCTGTGTATAAACAGGTCATCATGATGCGCGGCAAGCAGAAAAATAGAACAGAAGCGAAAAACTACGCTTCAGTTCGCTTTACAAGTTTCTCAGCCGGTTCGCAAGGCGTTCGCATCTGGTGTAGAGGACGTCGCCCGCTGCCGTTGTAATAACAGTACTTCAACTACGCTTCACTTACGTGCGTAGTACACGCGTCGTGCGCTCACGGCCGCTACATGTGCGGTGGGTGTCCGGCTTGAGCCTCGGTCTACACTCTGGTCAGAGACTGAAGGCAGACCTGTGTTCACTGCAACCATGTCCAGAACAGGATTTAGAGACATTTTGAAATACACAAGGTTTGACAACAGAGAAACAAGGCAGGAACGATGGGCAACTGATAAGCTTGCCCCTTTCAGGGATATCTGGACGATGTTTGTTGCCCAGCTACCAAAATAACTCCAGGCACAGATCTTTGTGTGGATGAGCAGCTTGTGGCTTTCAGAGGAAGATGCCCTTTCCGACAATGCATCCCATCGAAGCTTGCCAAGTATGGCATAAAGATCAGGTGGAACTGTGATGCAGAAACAAGCTACCCTCTAAAAGGAGAGGTATACCTCGGCAAACAACCTGGAGAGCAGCAAGAAGTTGGTCAAGGAGCTTGAGTTGTGGAGCCCTGGTACAAAACTGGCAGAAATGTCACAACAGATAACTTCTTTACCTCTGTCCCATTAGCTCTCAATGATGGACTAACATATGTTGGCACTATTAGATCTAACAAACCACATATTCCAGAGGTGATGAAGCCAAACATTGCCAGAGAGAAAAACAGCTCAATTTTTGGCTTTCATGGGCAGCTTACCTTGGTGACATATGTACCATCAAAAGGCAAAGCAGTACTGGCACTGTCTACCATGCATCATGACACCAAGGTTGAGGGTGAGCAGCAGAAACCAGACATAATACACCATTACAATGCCACCAAGAGTGGTGTTAACAATCTTGATCATCTTGCAAAAACGCACACATCATGAAGAAAGATCAACAGATGGCTAATGGCACTCTTCTTCAATATGATCGACATTGCAGGGATTGCCGCCTTCATCATCTGGATGGGAAACTTCCCTGACTGGATGTCTTCAGAGGGCAGCCGCAGATGTTGAATCTTCCTAAAAGAGCTGGGGCATGCCTTAATCATGCCAAACATAAAGAGAAGAGCTCAAACACCAACACTCCAAACCTCGATCTGAGCTGCAATGCTAAGTATGGGAGTAAGGCCAAGTTCCAGTGCTGTGGGGATGCCACCTTCTGCAGCAAATCCCACCCAAAGGAAAAGGTGTTGCTTATGCGACCGCAACACTGACCGGAAGGCATCACGTGTATGCTCATCCTGTCAAAAGCCAGTATGCGCTATGCATAGCTTGGTTCAGATTGTGTGCGTTGACTGCCTGTAGAATACAGGGGTAAAAGGGCATCCATAATTGGTATGATAAATCTTGTTTGTATAGTATCAATGTGATGGTAAATTAGCATTTTAATACTAATACATAATAATTGGATTACGCTTTTTTTCAGTCCAAAATATGATTGAAATTGGATATTTCCATTTATATTTACTAAATGTGCTGTAATTGTAATACAACTATGCAGTATATTTGTTTGATGAAAAATAAAAGTTTTTTTACATGTCTAATGATATTTTGAAAGAAAAAAATCTGATTGGGTCCTCTTTTTCATTATTTTTAACTTAGGGTCATTTCTGACCCCAGTCATGTTTAGGTGATGTTCCTGTTTAAATGTTCATAAACAGTTGTTTAAAACAAAAATGTCAAAACTGAACAATATTGTAGTAATTACAGCATCAATGTCATGGTAAATCAGCATTTTACTATTAATCTGGATTCATTTTTTTTTCATTCAAAAATATGACTGAAACATGGACATTTTCGTTTTTAAATGTGCTGAAATTGTAACAATATAGATATATACTTTTGTTTTTTTATGAAAATGAAATGTATTTTACATGTTTAATGACATTTTAATAAAAACAAATCTGTTTATGAATTGATTGGGGCTTCTTTTTCATTAGTTTTAAATTGGGGTCCTATCTGACCCCAATTGGTCATTAATGTATGCAAAATATGTTGGTTGCTTGAGGGTTAAACAACTAACCTCTTTTCTCCATCAGAACAACCTGCTAGACCCTCACCAGTCTGGCTTCCGATCCGGGCACTCAACAGAGACTGCGCTCCTAGCTGTGATAGAGGCACTCGCCACTGCAAGAGCCTCACGCCTCTCCTCTGTCCTGATCCTTCTTGACCTGCCTGCAGCATTCAACACGGTCAACCACAAAATAGCCCTCTCCACCTTGGCTGTGATGGGCATTGCTGGGACTGCCCTGTCTTGGTTCGCTTCCTATCTTGCAGATAGGTCCTACCAGGTCACCTGGATGGGGTCTGCTTCTGCTTCTCATCCCCTTGTTACGGGAGTACCGCAGGGATCTGTACTGGGTCCTCTGCTGTTCTCCATATACACCAAATCTGTTCATGTACATAATGTACGGTTCAGTTATTCATTCTCACGGCTTCTCCAATAATTGTTATGCAGATGACACACAACTCTTCTTTTCTTTTCCCCTCGGCCTCACAGGTCGATGATAAGATATCTTCCTGCCTGGCTGACATCTCCACCTGGATGGCTAGCCACCACCTGAAGCTCAACCTCAACATAACTGAGCTGTTCTTCTTCCCATACAAGACCTCCTTACTACGTGAGCTCTCAATCACGGTTGATGGCACCACAGTGACTGCCTCTCTATAACGGTGTGGGGGTGTTGGAGAACCAGAAGCGACGAATATAGGGGAACGAAAAGCTAACGCTACCGGAAGCGTTAGCCACAAAGTCCCGAAGGACAAAGGAAGGGGAACACCCGAAAGTAAAACACAAAACAAATAAGATCCTGGGGAGAGCAACTCCCGCACACAAAGGATCCTAAACAACAACAAAAAAACACGGAGTAAAAAACCACTCCGAAGGACCCCCTTGTCCAGCCGTAAAACTGGCTCGCGAAACCAAAAGCGACCCGTGAAAACCAGGGCGAAAAAAGAAAAGGACCAGTGGTACAGAGGCGAAGCTCTGGTACCAAACCCAAAACTGGTCTCAAAAGAAAAGACAACTGAGTAGCAAAACTTACTCAGCGAAAAGAAAACCCTGAGACGCAGCTCAGAAAAACACAAACAAAATACATTACCCGGGACAACGTCCCGATAACCACCAGCTCACACGAGCTCAAAATAAAAGTATAAATGCTCTTAAGGTGTCAGAATGCACTCACTGCGCTAAGAGACTGACTCGCCTTATGAGGACACAGAACCAACCACAACACAGTTCAGTAAACCGTCCACCGAGCACCTATACCTCTACCGTACCGGCTTTGTGTTTAACAGGATTTTACACAGAAGCGCAGATGGCTGTTCTGTCAGTGCTTATAAAGGCACCTCCCCAGGTGAAAATAATTTGGAAATCAGATACCTGGAACAAATTAAGAATTTCTCAAAGGCCAGGTGCCTTCTAGTGGCAGCACAAGGCCACTACACCCCAGAACCATGACACTCTCACTCTGCCAAGAGCCTGGGGGTGGTCCTGGATGACAAACTGGACCTCAAGGAGCACATCAAGGCAACATCATGGTCCTGCAGATTCCTTCTGTGCAATATCAGAAAGATTCAACCATACCTGACTACGGACACTCTACCCAGCTGCTTGTCCAGGTTATGGTGACCTCCCGCCTTGATTACTGCAACACTCTCCTTGCAAGCCTGCCAGCTTGTGCCATACAGCCACTACAGATGATTCAAAATGCCGCTGCCCGACTCATCTACAACCTTCCCAAATTCTCCCACGTCACTCCTCTGCTGCGATCACTCCACTTGCTACCGGTCGGTGCCAGGATCCGGTTCAAAACCCTGACCATCGCCTACACTGCCGTCAACAGGACAGCCCCTATCTACTTGCAGGACACGATTCGATCCTATACGTTGCTCGACCACTCCACTCTGCAGCAGCAGGGTGCCTTGTACCCCCTCCCAGCTGAGCAAAGTGGTGGAATGAACTCCCTGTCCCTCTTCGAACCTCTCCCTCACTACCCATCTAATACTGTAGCTTTTTCTTCTGCCTAGTTGGCTTTGCATAGGTTAGGTCAGAAAAATGTTCTCTGTTTGAACTAAACTGTGTTCTTGGCTAGAAATAGCTGTACAAAATAAGTATTGTATCTTATTAAACCTGTGTTTTGTAGTTGTCCATGACCGTGAAATGCACTTTTTGTACGTCGCTTTGGATAAAAGCATGATAAAAGCCAAATAAATGTAATGTAATGTAATGTAATGAATTTAATGCATGAAGTCATAGTGTTATAATTGCACCCATGATGGGGGAAATTGTACAGTTGAGACTAAAAGTTTACATACACCTAGGGTAAAGACATTCAAACTCAATTTTTCACAACTCCACACATTTCATGTCACCATACATTTACGTCAATTACGGTATCTACATCACTTCTGTTTTGTGTCCTGCTCCCCCCTGTTTAATTGTATGATTGTTTTCAATTGTCTAATCATTGTTTTCTGGCTGTCTCGTTTTCCCTTCCCTTTCCGTGGCCTGATTGTGTATGGTGCCCTCCTGTGTCTCGTCAGTGTCTGTCTATTTAAGTTCCTGTCTCCTGGACTCAGGTGCTGGATCCTTGTTGGTTGTTTGGTTGTGTTTCTGGTCATGTTCCTGGTCATGTTTAAGTAGCTCCCTGTGTGTTCTGTTTTCCATGCATTTGTGGAATTTTGGATTTTCCTTGTTCCCTGTCTTTGAAGTTTTTCCCTTGTATTTTTGAGAGTTGCCCTGCAAGGCTTTTTGTTCCCCTTTTGTCCTGTGTTAAGTAAAGTCTTGTGTTCATCCCATTTTGGAGTTTTGAGTTTTTCCCCTCCCCCTCTGCGTTTGGGTCCTAACCCCCCATGCACGCATCCTGACAAAAGGTTTACATACACTTTGTCAGTATTTGGTGGCATTGCCTTTTAATTGCTTAACTTGAATCAAATGATTGGGGTAATCTTACACAAGCTTCTCACAATACTTTGCAGAATTTTTGCCAGTTCCTCCTGACAGAACTGGTGTAACTCAGTAAGGTTTTTGGCAGGGCTGGCTCTAGCCTATTTGCTGCCCTGGGCAAAGTAAAGACACTTTTTTTTTTAAAACAGTATTTTTATTGGGTTTTAACATTTGTTAGACATCACATACATACACAAACACATAAAAACAAAAAAACAAAAAACATACAGCTCAGCTTAGACAAAGAATGATACAGGCCCAGTACAACCAGCATTGTGCAAAACACATTCTGGAGCCACGGGCATAGCACATACAGCACGAGAATCCCTGTAACAGAATAGCTGACAAATCAGGCTATACAGAATTAATGAAGGGCTCCCATACTTTGTAAAATTTATCTGTTTTAGGGTGTAGCACACAAGTAAGATATTCCAATGAAATCCAATCAAATAATATTTTGTGCCAGCCTCTGATTTCTGGGACCCTATCACTAATCCAGTGTAGTAAAATATTTTTCTTTGCTGCAAAGGTAGGTATGTTGTATAGCCTCCTCTTTCCTGTAGAAATGACATGTCTACTGGGAAGGCCTAAAAGTAATGACACAAGATCCATATCTAAGTCAACCGCTAAAATGAAGTAAAGACACTTAACAATGACTTTTGAAAATAGTCATGGTAATTTACAAGAAAGTGCAAATGGCGAAATAAATAATATAAAATGATGATAATAATAAAATAAAATAAAAAACAGTATTTACAGTTTAAAAACCTTTTTTGGGGTCAGAAGAGTGAGCCAAAACAACACTGCTCACTGAACTTAATCTCACAGCCAAAGGGCAGCAAACTATTGATGCAGCTCTCTATGGGTCAAAACTTTAAACAGGCTGTGGCCAGCAATGCAACCCAGTTGAAAGTTCCAACCTATAGAGAGCGCTGCAACAATAGTTTTCTGACCCTGTGAGATTTAGAGTTTATTTAAATAAAAAGACAATAAAACAAGCGTAAAATTACTACACAGAAAAATGAACAACACTGGGCTGCACTGTATTCAAACTATATACATTGCTTACCTGTGAACAGAATATATCACTTACTAATGCACAAAAAAATCTAAAGTTATCATGTTACATCCCCTCCCCTTTTCAATGTCCAATTTCACAATTGATGGCAACGCTGAATCACATTTTTAGTTACTGTTGCTAGCTTTATTTACGGTTGCCAACCATCCCGCAAAATACGGAATCGTCCCTTATTTGGACTGTAGAATATGCATTCCGCATTTAACTCATGGCTATGGGACGCATTTTCATCCGTATGTTTGTGAACGATTGTGTTTATAGTAAAAGCTGTTTTGAATACAATTCAATAGCTAGCTAGCTAGCTGGAATAACAAGCATGCCGTGAGACCATTCTGACCTAAAACCAAGAATTTTAATAATGGCTTGGTGACAAGTGAT
Source organism: Anguilla anguilla (assembly GCF_013347855.1). Lineage (NCBI taxonomy): Eukaryota > Metazoa > Chordata > Actinopteri > Anguilliformes > Anguillidae > Anguilla > Anguilla anguilla. The sequence goes on from NC_049206.1 coordinate 36,748,769, forward strand.
GGCGAACCTATCATAAAGCTAGCTGGCATTCAAAACCCATTTCAGAGGGTCTTAGAAAGACGTTATGTCTACACTGCACGACCACACCATTTAAAAAAGCAAGACAGTGCTAGGGAGATGAATTTGATTGACTAATGGTTTCATGCAGTTTTATTAAATAATGTAAAGACAAAAATGACCAAAATTGGTGCTAATTGTATGGGATAAAACGAGAAGGAACTATTTTTTCTTGATAGAATCATTAAAGACCAGATGTTTTTGCTTATCAATGGTGCAAACAGAATTACCAACCAGAGTTTTTGCATAACAACGGTCCAAATAGAGCTACCAACCAGAGTTTTGCTTGACAACGTTAAAATAATATGCCCAAAACGCCTGTGGAAGAATATTTCACTTTCAACTGATTAAATTGATAAAAATCAATAAATATAAAAGTAACCATATATATCCTGCTCACTACCCTCCACTGGCTGCCTGTTATAGCTTGCATCAAATTTAAAACATCCTAGCATATCAGGCAGTCAAGGGATCAGCCCCAGCATACCTCCACAAGATATTCAAACCCTACATGCCAGCCAGATCCCTCCGTTCTGCTACCTCAGGACGCCTGGCACCTCCCCCTCTTTGCACCTGCGCTTCCCGAACACGTCTCCTGTCTGTTCTGGCCCCACGATGGTGGAATGGCCTCCCCGTGGAGGTCAGAACAGCTGAGACACTGACCCACTTCAAGCGATGACTGAAGACTCACCTCTTCAGGCTGCACCTCTCCCCATCCCTCCCTGTAATCTCTTAAATGACTGTAAGCTTAGGGTTCTAACTAGGTAGCTGTTTTGTAGGTGACTTAGTTAATGCACCTGTTTTAACTACTGCTTGTATTTTTGCATAGACTGCGTTGTCGCTGTTCTCGTTTGTGTTAGTGTTAATCAGTTTAACCTTCAGTGTCCAAGTTGAACTATGCGGTTGTTCCCTGCACTTGGACCGGTACTTCTCTCTAGGGTTTTCGTCATACTTGTTCCTGGTTATGGTTATACACTTTGTTGTACGTCGCTCTGGATAAGATCGTCTGCCAAATGCCTGTAATGTAATGTAAATGTAACACGGGACCACTTAAATGTCGCTTTCAGTGTAGTTTTAGGGTTAATTTTCTTGTTCTGTTTCTCTTGCCCTGTATCTCTGTAATTATTTTCTTTCTGTATCTCGTGATGTTTCTCCATCTCTCTCGGTCTCTTTCTCAGATCGAGGAGGAATTCCGGAGGATCACACTGAAGCCACTACAGTCCACATTCCTGGGGAAGTTGGACCAATACATGCCCAAACTGTTGAGCCTGTACAGGAGGAATGGAGGAGCCGTTGGGAAGAAACTTGATGAGACCCTTGACATGTTAAATGTGGTATGTACTTACAACAGTGTAGCAGTTAGTTTTATGTAGTAGCATTCTGATGTCTGTACTTAATATAATCTCAAATTTCATATTTTTGTAGGACAACAGCATTGAGTCCCGAAGAGAAGCTGTGATCAGAGGCCTCATTCTCTACCTTGGCAAAAAGACGGCGGAGTTAATCAAGGACTACCAGGTAAAGAAATATACCTCTGCCATTACTCTGATTCAAAACCCTGCCTGTATGAGACAATGTTGTGCAATCTAGGATCGCTGATGGCTTAGTGGTATCATGTATACATGTTTCTACTCAAGTATTCATCAATTTGAAGGCATACTTCAAAGCTTCAGGTTCTAAACTACAGATAGGCAATTATAACTTTTGGAAAATGAATATATACAATACAGTAGGATGTACTAAATAACAGCTGAAGATTACCAAAGTAAGCACTATTTCAATTTATGTATTCACTTCACAAAACAGGCTAGATTATACACATTTTAGATTCCGAAGATTTTAAACTTGCATAATGGAAATGTGTTTGCACAACATTACCAAGCCAAGGGTCAGCAATGGAGATATCCTCCATTGCAGAGCTGTATGGCTAGCACTATAAGTCAGACAACAAAGCACAGATCGGGTAAGCCTCTCCTCCCAGTCAGACCCCTTCAAGTTAGAAGGTGACACAGGAGTGGATTTTCACTCCTGTCCCATCCCACTCCCATAAAAATACTCCTGTCCTGTCCCAATCCCATGACAGTGTAAAAAAAAAAAAAATTCCTGTCCTGTCCCAATCCCTGAAGAATGACTCCCGTCCCATCCCATTCCCGTGTTGTTGTTCTTTTAGGGGGGTAGTATTTAGGCAATGCAATGATTTTGATTTGATGTTCTCACCATCCTTTTCTTATATTAGGCCTACTTTGTGTGCTTCAGTGTTTCCCCTAAATGCTTTTAACATTGGCGCAGCGCCACTTCTAAATGATGAACGTCAACTATATCTAGCTGGACTTCCCACACAAGTTTTGGCTACTTCCACCCCAGAGAGGTGACATTACACATATTGAAAGCCAGTTTTCGTAGTAAAGTTGCAGTCCGCAGGACCTCCCCTCCAACCCACCACCTGTGGTCTAGCAACTGGCCCCTACGTCTCTGCGGGAGTGCGGTCTCATGTAGCATTTTGGCTGAGCCTGACTGGACCCCATGATAGGTCCAGCCACCAGGTGCTCACCTGCAAGCTCCCCTCCCAGGCCTGGCTCTTGGAGGAGGCCCTGGTCTGCATACTATGGGTTCCTGTATTCACATGCTACACTTACCTGTAGGGAAAATACATATGTGACAGGTACTGGTGTTTTGGTCCTCAAGTAGGGAAAGTTCATTTTTCAGTTTTTTACAGATGAAAGTGCAGATTATAAGCTTTCAAATGATGTGTCATACATTGAAATCTGAAAATAGTTGAAGAAGATATGCTTATTTGAATGTTGGTACTCCTAAAATCAAGTAGCAGAGAAAATCCCCTTGAAAGATCTTGAACTTTTCACACTTCTCACAGGGAGATAATGGGTGGGAACAATAGGTAGTTAACTCCACCCCAACCACTCCCCCACTGGAGTACCTGTCAATCCTTGCCCATTTAGGGGTTACCCTATTTAAATCTTTATAACTCCAGATGTGAACACCACAGAGACTAGAAAAATGTCTTAAATGAAGAAATACATTTGTACCATTTACAATACTAGCTTAGATTATTTCTTACACAATTATGAATATAAAGTAAAGTGCCACAAATTCAATGGTCAAGGCAAAAAAATCTAAAATGAATTTGCTCCTTTTTTAGTTCGCAATGAAATACTGGGAGATTGCGGGTTTAAAGTATACATGTCCCGGATCAAAAACTTCTTGACCACAAGTTCATAAAATCTAAGAGTGGATATGTAGAACTACTAAAGATCTATGAAGCAAAAACTAAGCAGTGTACCCAGCATCTCCAAATCTACCCAAAATGTCTAAATTATTAACACTGGTCTAAAATATCTAAGGGTCCAGAAACAAATCCAAAATCTCTCAAAAAAGGAATATAATGCTATTTGTCCATTGTAAAGCATATGATCCCCTTATGAAGGTTTAAGATGAAACATAGATATCATTTAAACATAATGCAAAAATAGTCACACAATGCTGCACAGTACCTACATGTGTAATAATTAACTCTTGTATGTATTTCTATACTCTGTACACTCCTATGTTTTCGTGTATGGGAATGGGACGATATGAAAACAATTTTCAGCCGTCCACCACGTTTTGGCAATGTTTCAACACTCTCCTCATCACTGTTGTATGCGTCACAAAAACTATTGCACTACTAACTAACGCTTACATTACAGTGTGAAATATCCACATTACATAATACCACTAACCTATTTAAAGACACTCAATTTCTAAAATAACGTATATAACCAAAATATTTTGAGCAGTAATACTTACATAGCAATGATGAAATCTTATCTATGTTCAGTAGATGGAGACAGAGACAGTAAATCAATGACAGTTCTATCCGCTTCTGTTTTGCTCCAGAAAATGATGTCAGATAGGTCTATCAGCAAACATATGGCTTAGCTATGCCCAGAAGTCCTCAATAATAATGGTATTTTCCAAGGTATTACGAAAAATCGTTGACAACGTTTTGTTCAGTGCAACGTCTTTTAATTCTACCATATATAGAGCGAATGCCATGGTCAGAAAATGTTCGGTTACGCTAACCTGTAAAACTCTATTCCAAAAGCAAAATTAGACATGTTATACATTGTTAGAAAGCTTATACTCTCACCTACTGATTGAGCGTCTGCCATTGTAACAACCTCACACAGTAAACAAACATAGGCTACTACCACACGGCTTTATTTATGGGCGGTGGCTTGACTGAAACTAAGTGACAATAGCCAACAAAATCAAACATGCTAATTAAACTGCACCCCCATCACGGCTCCAAAACCAGGCTGTAAGAATCAGTAAAACAAGCCGACTTTGCTGACAAATTATGAGCATTTAATTACCCTAAAAATGTTGTTTATTCTATTGAGTGACTTCTTCAACATTTTAACTTTCGTAATATGAAAAAAAGGAAAACAGTAAAAAAAAATTTAAAAAACCTTTTTTGCCTCCTAGTGCGATTTCAAGATTTGCGACTTGCGGACCTTTCCTACAGCACCCGTCACATATTGTAGATTAATCCAACTCCCTGTATACTTACCTGTCACTCTTAACCTGTAGAGAGAAATCCAAAAAAAAAAAAAAAAAAGCTGTGATTTAAAAGAACTGAGAGTTGTAGCAGACCTGCAGTTTTCTGGGAGTTTGTTCCAGATATATGGTGCATAAAAACTGGACGCTGCTTCTCCATGTTTAGTTTTGACTCTGGGGACAGAAAGCAGACCTGTCCCAGATGACCTGAGAGGTCTGGGTGGTTCATAACGTAGCAGAAGGTCAGAAAGGTATTTTGGCCCTAAACTGGCTATCATCTAACCTGCTTTTTTATAGTTAATAACAGATCATATTCTTACCTTTGCACTGGACCAAATATATGTACTTACCTTTTATGCATAGCTGCAGTGCTTAATTGAATGAGAAGATGATTTCCCCAACAATAGGTCTTAAATTAACTTAAAATGGCCTTAAATTTAACTCTATGATACCTGTAGACACCCTTACTAAGCTACAACACCGATCAAAACTACCGAAGCAATCACATAATACCAATCTGATCTTCCCTGTGGAGGGGGAGCAAAGAGCTTTATGCATCTTTCACATTAGTATACAACAAGTAGGTTTTATTCTCTCTGTATTTCACAGGTTTCTGATGACAATGATGTTGCAGCCGTCCAAGAGGCCCTTACTACATTCGTCCTCACCATCTTTGTGGTCAGCAAAGCCAAGGATGAAGGTCTTGACAAGCAAGCTGGAATAGCCATTGAGGGAGCAGAGGTCCTTTTTGGTATTCCCGATATGGCACATGCTTGTACCTACCTGATGGGCCTTATCTATGCCTTAGAACTAAGTTACCCAAAGAAATTGAAATATACGTTAGAGGTTTTTCAAACGATCTTTCTTCAGCTGAAGGATGTCAACAAGAAGATGTCTTCCAAGATCCACGATCTCAAGGTCAGTTTACTTGCCTAAGATTTTGATGGAGGCACCCCTTTAGGATAGGTTTTCCAATGCCTTTTCACTTGAAGACAAATTAAGATGCAGACAATGTAAATTGACGGTTTCAGCTTTTGTCTGTGGGTTTTAATCCCTGCCAGAGGTTCCAGGGTAAAATAAATAATTACATTTGTTCTTTTACATTTTACTTTACAACTTGTTGTGTCCTTGGAAGGCCACTACTCCATGTGAACTCCTTAACCTCTAGTAGTCGGCATACCGGCATGCGGAGATTACTAACTCAGAAATTCGATGCTACTGCAACCAAAGTGTGAGTTAAAAACAGAAACGCATTGTTTTAGTTTCATTAGTAGACGATACACGACAACTATGCCGAATACGGAGTTTCTGTCATGCGAGGGGGCGGGAATGGACCCAAGCGCAGAGTAAAGATACCGGTAGTCCAAAATGGGGAAAACAAAAGACTTTAATAAACTCAACAGGGAACAAAGGGAACCAAAAGCCTCACAGGGCGACTATGAAAAACACAAAGAAAACCTCACAAAACACTTCTCGGGCGACGGGGGGAAACTCAGGGCCCGCACATCGGGCGACACGGGGAGACTCAGGGCCCGCACATCGGGCGACAGGGGGGGACTCAGGGCCCGCACATCGGGCGACAGGGGGGGACTCAGGGCCCGCACATCGGGCGACAGGGGGGGACTCAGGGCCCGCACATCGGGCGACAGGGGGGGACTCAGGGCCCGCACATCGGGCGACAGGGGGGGACTCAGGGCCCGCACATCGGGCGACAGGGGGGGACTCAGGGCCCGCACATCGGGCGACAGGGGGGGACTCAGGGCCCGCACATCGGGCGACAGGGGGGGACTCAGGGCCCGCACATCGGGCGACAGGGGGGGACTCAGGGCCCGCACATCGGGCGACAGGGGGGGACTCAGGGCCCGCACATCGGGCGACAGGGGGGGACTCAGGGCCCGCACATCGGGCGACAGGGGGGGACTCAGGGCCCGCACATCGGGCGACAGGGGGGGACTCAGGGCCCGCACATCGGGCGACAGGGGGACTCAGGGCCCGCACATCGGGCGACAGGGGGACTCAGGGCCCGCACATCGGGCGACAGGGGGACTCAGGGCCCGCACATCGGGCGACAGGGGGACTCAGGGCCCGCACTCGGGCGACAGGGGGACCGACTCAGGAAACCAGGGGGACTGCAGACATACAGGACTGGGGCGAGGTAGACACAGGACAGCAACGAGACGGGGCACGACAACACTGGACTGGGTTGGACAAGACTGAGGGGGAAAAAACGGACTGACAGACACCGGCACAATAGGGAGACCTACAAAGACAGACAAAGGGACAAGCAGGCGGGGAGGCACACGGCGACACCGACAGACACACAAAGGGACAGGCAGACAGGGAAGGAGAGGGGTGAGCCCAAAGACTGACACAGGGTTTGACACAAGGGCAAACAAGACAAAAAACACGCGGACAGGCACACAGAGACAGGCAGACAGGCGGGCAAACACGTTGGCCGATGGGCCGACGGCCTGGGGGGCAGACAAACAGGCCAACAGACTGGCTGACACACATGCGGGTAGACTAACAGACAAACAGGCGGGCAGACAACTAGACAGGGGGGCCGGGGAACACACGGACACACGGTTGGGAACACTGGAGGGTGCACGAACATTGGGTGGAGCACGGACACTAGGGGGCGCGACTACACTGGGGGACGGACGGACACTGGGGGGAGGACGGACACCAAAGGGAGAATGGACACCGGGGGGAGCGACGAGACCGGGGGAGGGACGACCACCGGGGGGAGCGACGAGACCGGGGGAGGGACGACCACCGGGGGGAGCGACGAGACCGGGGGAGGGACGACCACCGGGGGGAGCGACGAGACCGGGGGAGGGGCGACCACCGGGGGGAGCGACGACACCGGGGGAGGGGCGACCACCGGGGGGAGCGACGACACCGGGGGAGGGGCGACCACCGGGGGGAGCGACGACACCGGGGGAGGGGCGACCACCGGGGGGAGCGACGACACCGGGGGAGGGGCGACCACCGGGGGGAGCGACGACACCGGGGGAGGGGCGACCACCGGGGGGAGCGACGACACCGGGGGAGGGGCGACCACCGGGGGGAGCGACGACACCGGGGGAGGGGTGACCACCGGGGGGAGCGACGACACCAGGGGAAGGACGAACACTGGAGGACGAGGGAACACTGGAGGACGGGGGCGCCGGAGCTACAGGGGGCGCCGGAGCTACAGGGGGGGCAGGGGAACCGGACAGGGCAGGAGAACCGGGCAGGGCAGGAGACAGGGACGCAGACCCCAGCGGTAGGGAACCCGGCTGGGCCGGAGACAGGGACACAGACCCCAGCTGTAGGGCACCCGGCTGGGCCGGAGACAGGAACGCGGACCCCAGCCATAGGGAACCCGGCTGGGCAGGAGGCTTCTCCAGGGCGCGGGACGAAGCATGAGGCCTCTCCTGGGCGCGGGACGAAGCAGGAAACTGCTCCCGGGGAGCGGCGGGCAGAGCAGGCGGCGAAGGCCCCTGCGAGACGACAGGCAGAGCAGGCGGCTTCTCTGGGACGTGGGGCCGAGCAGGGCTGGGCTGTCCGGGCTGGGCAGGAGACAGGGACACAGACCCCAGCTGCAGGGAACCCGGCTGGGCAGCCGGACGGGACCGGCGGGGCCCCCGCGGGCCGGGCCCTCGAAAGATGACCAGTCGAGTCCCTTCGAAAGCAGGGCCGGGAACCGCTGGCTGGGTAGCTGGAGGTCTGGCCGACCGGGAGGCAGCCCGACCACGGCGCCTCCGTGACCGCCCGCCCCGGGCGCTGGGAAGCTCTAAGGCGAAGGCCTCCCAGTCGCTGGGTGGTGAGTCGTCCGAGTCACTCCACCACCCCGGTGGCATGATCAGCAAACAAAAAAACCCTGAGAAGAGAAAAAAAAAAAAAAAAAAAGGGGGGGAAGAGGAGAAAAAAACAAAAAAAAAAAAAAAAACAAAAAAAAAAAAAAAAAAAAACACTCTGCTGGGTCCAGATCTGGCTGGATCCTTCTGTCATGCGAGGGGGCGGGAATGGACCCAAGCGCAGAGTAAAGATACCGGTAGTCCAAAATGGGGAAAACAAAAGACTTTAATAAACTCAACAGGGAACAAAGGGAACCAAAAGCCTCGCAGGGCGACTATGAAAAACACAAAGAAAACCTCACAAAACACGGGAAAACAAAAATACAAAATTTCCAAAGAACGTAGGGAACAAAGCAACAGGCAACGGGCGACAAACAAGCAGGCAGACAGGCAGCAAACAAACAGGTAACAAAACCAAAAAACAGGTACAGAAACAGAAGGATCCAGCGCCTGAGTGAGGGAAGAGGGAGACTTAAGTAGACAGACGCAGACGAGACACAGGAGGGCACGATGAACAATCAAGCCACAGCGAGGGAGGGGAAACACGAGACAAAACGCAACTAATAATTAGATAATTGAAGACGATAAAACAATTAACTCACGCAAAGCAGAGGTGCCGCCATCTGGCGGCCCAACCAGGAAAGACAAGGGGGGGAAGACACAGAACCCTGACAGTTTCGCAATGGTCGACAATGGTCACCATTGTCGCTCTGGTCGTTCATTTAACACGCATCCCCTCCCTGCAGTCTCATCTAGAAAACACCCCCCACCCTTGACATAATGGACAATATTGCCTATCATGGCACTCATAAAAATATTCTTTCTCCACTAAAAAATCGTATTCCCTCATAGCAACAAGATAAACCATGTAATTCTACAGTCAATATCTGGGACTAAATATTGAATAAATATACAACCTTACCATTGATTTTATGCATAGAGATGTCCCTTTTGAGACTGAGTGGTCATATATTGTCTTGGATAATTCGTTTGATAAATATATGCGTGTGTGATGCCTCGGTACCTTCCAAAAGGGCGTTGTTGTCCTTTTTAGTACGGTCTGGCTTGATTGACAAACCATTTATTCAGTAGGTGAGAGTATAAGCTTTCTAACGATGTATAACATGTCTAATTTTGCTTTTGGAATAGCGTTTCATTGGTCAGCGTAATCGAAGGTGTGTTATCGCATTCACTTATTCATTCACTCTGTGGTAGCAGTAAAATACGCGGCACCTAACAAAACGTTGTTAACGGTTTTTCGTAATTTCTTGGAAAATACTATTATTATTGAGGACTTCTGGGCATAGCTAAGCCATATGTTTGCTGATAGACCTAGCTGACACCGTTTTCTGGTGTAAGACAGAAGCGGATAGAAATATATCATTGATTTACTCTGTCTCTGTCTATGGAAAACAGATTTCAGATTTCATCATTGCTATGTATGTATTTGGCCTACTGCTCAAAATATTTTGGTTATATACATTATTTTTGAAATTGAGCGTCTTTAAATAGGTTAGTGGTGTTTTATAATGAGGATATTTCACACTGTAATGTAAGCATGTTAGTAGTGTAATAGTATTTGTGACGCATCATGTCTTTCTATGATTTACCATGCAAAGCAGCTTACGTGAGCTAACGTTAGCAATAAAACGCTACCACAATGCGGAACAATTAATATCATATAGTTTTACAGTCTAAATAATGATATACTATCAAGGAACCTCATCACTCGTCACTTGGCTACTCGATGCTGTCGTAGACGATGGCATCATTTTTGGAACTTACAGGCCACCGTAGCTTCTCCTACATCGTTGGAAAGGGAGGGGTGAGGGGAGATGAGGGGGGGGGGGGTATTCAGTTAGTTGCAATCTGCAACGTCACCGCTAGATGCCACTAAATTCTACACACTGCACCTTTTAATAGGAATTCAGTAAAATTACAGCCCTCTGCATGCACAGTGCATTCTCCCATCACATGTGCAGCTCACATTACTGCCAACACTACTGCACTGTCTGAGCCAAAGGACTACATGTTTTCAGGTAATTTTTGATATTACTGGAGTGGTCAGCAAAGCTAAATATATTTTATATTTTTTATATTTCGGTTAACCGGCAGATAGTAGCCTAATGCAAAGTACACAGTTTATACCTTGTTAACACCTTCTGTTAGCTAGCTGTTACCATGTGATGTAGCTTCATTGAGCATGCTAATTGAGGAGTTTTAATTAATCTGTTTCCGTTCATTCTTTATTGTAAAACATTTATTTTATAAATGAGTTGTTCACTTTAAACCCTAAGGCCTATTCTGAATTGTTATTTTGTTATGTTTTGTTTCCGTCATGGAAAAAGGGGTCGTAACGAATATAAAAGGTTTGTTTCTATCTACATGGTAAATGCAGCCTGACCAAATAGGGCTATATTTCCATTTTATTCCTTTATTTCCCGTTAATTCCCATAAATTCCTGTTAATTCCTATGGAAAGTTTCCATCCTTGAATATATATAGTACACTGACATTTGTAAAGTTCAATTTTGGTTTAAAAAATGGCCAAAACAAAACAGCATTCTCTAGAAACTGTCATGGTTCTGTGTTCCTGTCTGTGTTTCCTTTGTTGGGCCGCCAGATGGCGGCACTTCTGTTTTGTGTCCTGCTTGTACCATGTTTAATTGTATTATTGTTTTCAATTGTCCAATTATTGTTTGCTGGTTGTCTCGTTTTCCCTTCCCTCTCTGTGGCCTGATTGTTCATGGTGCCCTCCTGTGTCTCATCAGTGTCTGTCTATTTAAGTTCCCTTCTCCTGGACTCAGGTGCTGGATACTTGTTGGTAGTGTTGGTTGTTCGGTTGTGTCTGGTTGTGTTTGGTTGTTGGTTGTTCATGCCTCTGATCATGTTCCTGCCCTGTGTGTTCCTGCCGTGTTCTGTTTCCACGCACTTTTGGATTTTGGATTTTCTTTGTTCAGTGTTTTGAAGTTTTCCCTTGTGGTTGAGAGTTGCCCTGCGAGGCTTTTTGTTCTCTGCTGTTTGTAAGTAAAGTCTTTGTTTCTTTCACCATTTGGAGTTTTGAGTTTTTCCCCCTCTGCGTTTGGGTCCTAACCCCCCACGCACGCATCCTGACAGAAACTCATCAATCAATTGTTCTTTTGAGATGGCAGTCTTGTGCATGGAATAGCCGTCAAGAAATTTAAGATGTCATACAAAGGTGTGCACTACTTTAAAGAAGAGAGCGAACTGGATCTTACCAGGCCAGAAAAATAAACGGAAGGCCCAGATGTACAACTGTGCAAGAGGACAGGTACATCAGAGTCTTTAGTTTGAGAACGCCTCACAGGATCTCAGCAGGCAGCTTTATTGAATAGCACTTGCCCAACATCAGTTTCATTTGCAACAGTGAAGAGATGACTAGGGTGCCATCCATAATACTCTTTTACAGTCATCTAAGGTCCAATGTCATTTTAACCTTTTCTTGTTTGCCCATTTCAGAAGTGGCTTCTTTGAAACTTTGCCTATAAGGCCATCATTCCAGACCAGCGGCAACTGGTGAGCTGAAATTTGATGGGGCGCTAAACTTTCCTCATTTTCCCTTATCAAGCGTGCCAATGGTCAGACTAATCAAATGGCAAGTAGCCTAACACACAGCGTCTTCATACTGTGTTAGGGGGATTAAATCATAAATTCAATTTATCTGTTAAAAATCCATTTTAATCACCAAGAGGTCTACACTTAACAAACAAGATAAACCAGTCTGTTATCTACCATGTTAGCTTTCACATGCCTAGGCCCCACTCCCCCTCTGATCAGTGGCCCATTGGTTCGTTTTCTATACTGACACTGGGCTGGCCCAATCACATGTCTAGGCCCCACCCCTCGCTGTCCGTTTCTGCCCTTGAGACTCGAGTCGACATCACCTCAGCCTCGTAGTCAGTGCGGTGTGCGATGGAGAAAGGAAAGCGTAAAAGTGGTGCTGAGAAATTGCGGGAGAAAGAAATAAGAAAGCTGGTGGAGGATGCCTCAAAATGTGTCAAAATACCTTCAATGTTTGCTGGAACGACTGTGGGGGCTCCTGCAGTACCTGCTGCTGGCAGTCAGCACCAGCAACAGGTGTTTAAAATCAGATGTGACGGTCCAAGATGAGGCAGACAGCGAGACAGCTCTGATAGTGAGTTCTGAGCAGGATGAACCCGAAAGGGCAGACGAGGGACAGTCACAAAATGAGCAGGATAGTGAAGCTGAAGTGGTAAGCAGCAGCCTGTGGTTAGTCTGTCACTGTCAAGCTAAACTATAACCTATTAATGACGTTAGCATTGTTTGGCTGCAAGCTAGCGTTATCATTATCAATGTTGGGGAGACACCATGGCTAACTATGCACTGTCGTTAGCTTAGCTCTCTTGTGTTTTCCTTGATGAGCTAAAAATATTGTACTGTGGTTCTTCTGCCTCTGATGATACATTGCCTAAAACGCATTTAATTTCGCTCTGCAGATCAGTCTGGTCACTCAGGCTATTAAATGGATTTCTCTCGTCCTGAGATATGGCGGGCCAGTCACAACCGTTTGTCTAATATGGGGCAGGTTTAATAAGATATATACATAAACAAGTCGATCAAAAATGCTTTTGGGCTTTTTCTTTTCTTTGAATATTTTAACAGAATGAACAATAACACCTTGTATTCTCAAATTCTTATGGCAAAAACTGAAACACTCGGGACACATCACTACTACACTATCATAGGTGTGAGCGGAGAAGAGAGAGGTGCATGTTGAGACTAGTCAGCGCGAGCGAGGTAGTCTACGAATGAAGAGGCAGGAGAAGAAGTTTGCAAGGAAAAAATAAATAAATGTATGGAATAGGGCTGCACGATTCGTTGTAAAAAAAATCACGATCATACATCAATGCAATCTCATTTCTAAATGACGACGATTCTGATGCATTTGCGTTAAATGGAGAAAACGAAACCGAGTGAAAGCGAAGTTGCCTTAGCATTTAGCATGTTCCATTGAAAATGAATGGGGCGTTAGCATTAGCATAAAAACGTTAAAGGGGACCTATTATGCTTTTCCAACTTTTCTAACCTATCAATGCAGTTACAAAGTTGGATGTCCATATTAAACATGGCCAAAGTTTCAAAACATTTGGTACACAAATGATAAAGTTATTCCTGTGTGAAAATTGCTCCAGCTCTGAACGCTTGGTTTTGGAAGCTTTTTTCTACTCTTGGCACAGTCTGACGTCACGTGGGCTTTTAGGCACGCGGCCTTAAAGAGACAGACTCTAAAACAGAGCGTTTCAGACAGAGCCTAAGAAATGGACTTTAAAAACACTTAATTACAGAAAAACAAAGTGTTTTTTATACCTGTTACCATTGAAAAAGTTACTCTAGAGGAGTCCCAGAATGAGATTATAGAAAGTGAAAATGAGCATAATGGGTCCCCCTTAAAATCTGGCAAGAATTATTGCCAGCAACCCCCCCCCCCCCCCCCCCCCCCCCCTATTATTATTGGATTCCCTGACATAGAAGTGCAAAACTGCAGGTAATTGATAAATGACTGTTTAACTAATAAATAAATGCACACCATGTATGTCAGACCTGCATGTATCATTATGTCAAAATCCCCCTCCACTAAAAAAAGACTTAACAATGAAGGAGGAGACATTTTGTCACAATTCTGAAAAATAAATGTATTTGCATATTTATAGATTCAGGATTTTTTTATTGAAGAAGTGTCTGTCTGAGCTAGACACTTTCTCTGTGAATCCCTTTGAGACAAGTGTGTGATATAGGGCTATATAAATAAACACAATTCCACTTGAGAAGGCATCAGATGGAATTTCGAGATTTAAAAAAAAATGTGGAAAAACCAGACAAATTATATTTAGATATATACATCTTCAAACATATCCTTGGGGGATATTTAAAATATAACCTCACAAAGTGTGTCTTTACGTCTCTCCTCATGTCTTTTTGAGCTAGGTTGAGCTGCCCTCCCCAGAGAACAAGAGTGTCAGGAAGAGAGAGGAGAGCGAGGGACAGGAAAGAGAGAGCCAGGAACAGGAAAGAGAGAGCCAGGAGCAGGACTTCAATTACTTTGCCCGCCCTGAGCCTTCCATGTTCGATACTTTTTTAGATTTCCACCCTCAGCAGAGAACCAACAATCAATTTGTGCAAAAGGTATTCACCTGTAAAGATGGCACCAGCAGGAAGTGGCTCACATATTGCGAGGAACAGAATACATTGTTTTGTTTTATATGTATGGCATTTGGAAAGAGCACTGACACCAGAAAGTTCATTACTGGACTCTCAGAATGGAGACGTGTACACCAGCGTACAGAGGAGCACGAAAAGAGCGATACATACCGAAAGTATGCGGAAGCTTATTTCCTAAGGTGCAAAAAGGGAGATATCCAGAGCAAGTTTGCCGGCAGTCAGATGTCTGCTCATAGGCAGCAAGTCAGAAAGAAACGCCAGGTTTTGGAGCGTGTAGTGGATGTGGTTAAAGTGATTGGAAAGAGGGGCCTGAGCTACCGGCATATGGAGAATGAGGCAGCATACAACTGGGATGACAATACCCTAGACCATGGAAACTTTTTGGAGCGCATCCTTTTATTAGGAAAGTGTGATGTCAGTCTCAAAGAACATCTTGATGATTGCATAAAGAAGAGCAAGGAATTGCATGAATCAAGTGGAGCAAAAGGTAGAGGATCACTTATCACCCTACTGTCCAAAACCACTGTGAACCGTGATTGATAGCATTGGCTATCTAATTCAGGAGAGCATTGCCAGTGACGTCCAGAAAGCTGGCATGTTCACTGTTCAGCTGGACACTACACAAGATATAACCAGCCAGGATCAGTGTGCAGTCGTCTTGCGTTATGTTACTGAGGCTGTGCACGAGAGGCTTGTTGCTGTAGTGAAGTGCCATGCATCCACTGGGCAATACTTTGTGGACTTGCTCTCAGAAGTCTTAGATCGTCTGAAACTGGACAAGGCCATGGGTATCGGAAATTCAACAGATGGGGCATCAAATATGCAGGGCCAGTACAGAGGGTTTTCAGCATTGATGACGTCCGAGTCTCCCACTCATGTGCATGTATGGTGCTACGCTCATGTACTAAATCTAGTGCTGGCTGACACTACTGGAAGTGTTATCGAAAGTGGATCCCTCTTCAGTCTACTGCATGACATAGCTCTGTTCATCAAGGACTCCTACCAGAGGGTCATTCTGTGGGACAACCAAGCCCAAGACAAAAGCCACAGACGCCTGTCTCCAATTGGAGAAACACGGTGGGGCTCCAAGCACGAAGCTGTCAAAAAAGTGTTTGGACACTTTGGTAAACCCCAGCCAGCAGCCTCTTCATCGATACAGTGCTCACACTGGCAGCCATAGAGCAGCAGGCAAAAGAGAAGCTAACCGTCCATGCTAAAGCACGAGGATTCAAAGAGGGCCTCCTGAAATTCGAAATGGTGTTAACAGCACAGATATTCCTTCGAGTATTTGAGCAAACCACTCCACTATCAAAGCACCTCCAGACAAAAGGGATGGAAATGCTCTCTGCCCATCGTATGGTGATCGCCACACAAGACAGCCTCAAAAACATCAGCAGGGATTTCACAACTGTGAAGGCAGCTGCAGACACATTTGTCAAATGGGCAAATGAGAACCTTGAAGTGAAGGAGGGAGGAACAGACATCGAAGTGGAGGATTCACTGCCTCAGAAAAAACAAAAGAAAAAAAAATGGGGCTGGAGAGATGGCTCAACATGAGGCACTTAGCGATGCTATGAGATCATATGAGGTGAATGTCCACCACGCAATTCTGGACATGGCTAGCGAGGCCCTCCACAGAAGATTCATGACACATGGCACTCTCTTTGCTGATTTAGCATGCCTGGACCCCAGGAACTTCGTTCAGATCAAGACCACGGCCATTCCCAACAATGCTCTCCAAGACCTCAGCAAATATCTCATCAAATTTGACAGTCGGGCTACAGTGGACAATCTTCAGTCAGAACTGAAAAGTTTTGCTGGACAGTGGGACAGGCTTAAAGCATCCCATGTAGATGAGTACCATTCCAGAACGGTAGAAGATGGATCTGCAGGAGAGGAAGAGGAGCCTGATATCGTGAACAAAACCTGCGCCTCCTGCAGAAATTGCCCACTCTGCTGCTTTCAAGTACTTTGGCAGTTCAACATGCTGTGAGATGCCTATCGTCTCCTTGGGCTTGCCTACAAGTACCTGCTGATGCTTTCCCTTACTCAGGTGACCTGCGAGAGAACATTTTCCACACTGAAATTCATCAAGAGCAGACTGAGGAGCACCCTGTCTGCAGACAAGCTGGAGACATTCTTGTTGATGGTCCCCGAAAAAGACGTCCTGATGGGGTTGGACTCCGACATGATCATTGACAGGGTAGCTGAGAAGAGTGAGCTCATGAGAAAGCTGCTCCTGTAGCCTAATAAGGTGAGATGAAAAACAATTCAAATGATTATGAAAATATTCATTGTCATTTAGCAGCTCTGTTTACTTCAAGACTGACCCCCACCACCTCTCTCTCTCTCTTACAGGATGCCCTCCTAAAGCCTTTCCCAGATTCCCGTATGTGTACAATTATCTCTAGATTTTTCTAAATTAGTAGTAGTAGTACTTTAAAGATACTGTGATCATTTAACTCACTCAATCATTTCCATCTTCCTCTCTCTGTCTGCCTCTCTTTCTTTTAAAGGTTGTCTTATTTGAGGAGGATATATTTTACGTCTGTTTTGACTTGGTGAGTATAGTCATGCAATTCTGTTATTTGTTTCCCAGAATATTCTGATATGAATCTGTCATGTACTGTAATCAATTATGTTATTATTGATCATGTCTCTCTCTCCCCCCCTCTCTCTCTGTCTCTCTCTCCGTCTCTCTCTCTTTCTCCCTCCCTCTCTCTCTCTGTCTGTCTGTCTCTCTCTCTCCCTCTCTCCATCTCTCCCTCTCTCTTTCTCTCTCTGTCTCTCTCTATCTCTCTCTCCCTCCGTCCCTCTCTCTGTGTCTCGGTTTCTCTCCCTCTCTCTCAAATTCAAATTCAAATTGCTTTATTGGCAGGAAATACATAGGTACATATTGCCAAAGCATCATAAATAAATTCAAAATACATCTTTACAATGGAATACTAATAATGAACATTCTATTAAAATAAATAAATAAATAAATAAATAAATAGATAGATAATTATAATTATGTACGATGGTCACTCAGTGTCCCTCAGGTTATGGAATATTCTGATCTGAATCTGTACTGTAATCAATTTAATTGTATTAAATCATTTGAATTATTCATACAACATCTAGCAGAGTTTTTCTTTAATAATTACTTATTGAGTATGGGTATTGTTTACTCCACAGCCACCTCTGATCACCAGGATCAAGAGTGAGTGAGTACACTGCTCCACTTGCATTGGTATACTTGACTTGTCCATAACACTCCGCTCTGTAGGGGGTTTGGCAAATGGTTAGATATGCATCATATACATATTGAACGGTCTGCGTGGATGTTGTTCTGATGGGCGGTGTCCGACCGATTGCAGTGGGCCGGTCTGAGCCAAAAATGGCAGGGCCTATTTTTTGTCCCAGTCCAGCCCTGGTGAAGAGTGCCTGACCGGCAACCGTATTAATGTGTTAACACAGCGACAAAATTAGGCTATATCTAGAAATACCATCTTTGTAGAAAAAACTCTACGGTTGAGGGTCAGGCACTCTTCACGGTAAGAAGAAATTTCATGATTTTTTTGATATTGCTTGTGTCTAAAGTGCTGCGGAAACAACGATAGATTTACCCAGGAGCCACATCTGTTCAAAATGTAAACAAGTCAGGCTGTTTTCACAGTCAGGAAAAATTTTATGACAACGTGGTCATGTAGCTAACTTAGCTAGCTAGCCAAACAGTCAGTAACACAGATACTTCCTTTGTGCCATTTAGGAATAATGTAGCCTACTGCAAAAGCCAAAAAACCTTAGACAGTTTTTTAAATGTTTAAATGTGCCCAGCATTCCAAGGCTTGTTGTGTGATTCAGCAGCCAACAGGACTTAAATAAGTTTTTTGTAGAGTGCAAAAACTTTGATATTTTTTTATTTTAATTGAATTTAATTTCTTTTGTTGCTGTTGAAAACACAGCATTCCAAGACTGTACATTGTTGTCAGATTCTTTATAAGACTCTGCTATGCTGTAAATAGTTGTTGATTTTTTTAAATGTGTGTTGAATAAATGACTTATTTATAACAACATTCACATTACGTAGTCATATTTTCAAATCTCCAGTAAGCTTTTAGCACTGACTTAATGTAGGGCCCTATGGAATCTGTGTTATAGCTTTTTTAAATTCTCAATTCCACGATTCCGTCCGTGATTCTGTTATCACAGAAACTATCGGGCCCTACCTTAATGCTGCCATCAGTCTGTCACAGGCCCCTGTCAAAAAAGACACTTGGCCGTCGGCCCGCGCCGGGCCGCCGGGCCCTGTCAAAAGATACTTGCTACTGGGCCTAACAACTTTTCTGGGGGAAACCCTGTATGTGCAAGATTATTTTTGTATTAAAGCAATAATGAAGGCAGCTTGCTGCTGAAACATTGGACATTAAATACTGCATTGAAGAAAAAAGTGTGCAACTTTTCTTTTTCAGTTGTACTTGCAAGTTCCTCAGTCTGCACCTTGCCAAACAAGGTGTGTATATTCTTTTTCACTTTGAACAGGCAAGTGTTTAGCAATACAATTCTAAAGTAACTTGTCATTACACAGGAGTAACAGCCACATTGTTTCTTCAGAATTGTTACAAGAAGGAAATACAGGGAAACAGGGAAAGTCAAGGAACTACCAAAAATGACAGAATCTGTGGTACCTGCAACTTCTGTAACAAACACTGAGCCATCATACATTGTATTATACATAATGTTATGCTGTCACATCCTTCTCAGTTTTATAGTGAAACAACTACTGTAGGCTAGTTTGTTAATGTAATGTCCCGCTGCTATTTCTTGAGGTAATCATTCAGTTAACCAGTGATCAGGTAACGTATAATTGGTGAAGAGATTCCATTTTTTCCTTATAAAATGATATCATAAACTTTGCTATGCAGGCCTGCTTCTAGATTGCACTGACTGGGGAGCATTTTGGTTGGTTTGCAAAGTAATAAGCCTGGTGTTTTTTCATGGGTGTTTGACACCTTCTTTACATGTGAAGCTAAGCTTCTCTAAAGATACATAGGTATTTAATTTACACTGGTCTATAAATTGTCCTCTTAGGAGGACAACTTTACGGTACAACAGTATTACTCCCAATGTATGTGTGAAGTTAAGATAATGTGATAGGTAACATCAGATGTGATTTCCCTACTCGGTCAATGGGCTAGGAGTTCACCAGACCTGGGTCAAATACAAATACGTATTTGTATTTGAAAATGTAGTTAAATACATATTTAAAGTATTTTCAAATACATTTACACATGAAATACGTTGTATTTGATTTATTTAAATTATTTTAATGGAAACCCAAATACTTTCCCAAATAGTATTTTAAAATGTCAGCAAGTTATAATACTGAGGGCACTCCAGGGGAACTACTAGGGGCTAGGGGTTGAATTTGGAATATGGACAAGGGTAGCATACGCTGCCAATTTTAAACAACCCATGTACTGCCTCTAACAGACAGCCTAAATGCCCATACATGTCTTTGCATGGGGGGATGGCAAACTCAGACTTCTTGATGAGCTACTTGCCAGTTTATTTGTACCCACACAATCTTTTTAAAGTTAGTGGTCTTTTACTGTATTTCCTCTTTTTTTATGTCTCTGTCAGAGTGTTCAACAGCCATATGTACAGTTCTATCTTTTACATTTTGTAGGGTTAGACACTGATAAAATAGAATTCAGCCGTGCATATTCACTACCAATTAACAATGGAAATCAGTACAATTGGACTGGGGCCATCATCAATCACTTGACGCGTTGTCATCAAAATACTGTCCTCAAATTAGACAAAATGCTCAACTTTCAGAGCTGATTGGTTCTTGCATATCAAGTGCTTTTTAAGTCTTTCAACAGCTTGCTCCAATTGTACATGTTGCATGACTGGCCTTATGTTTTGAATGTATTTTCAAATAATTCCATTAAATCAAGCACTTTGTATTTGAAAATTCAGTATTTTAAATGTTTTTTAAAGAAATATTTGAAAGTAATTGCAAATACATGCAATTGCTCCTTAAGTGTATTTTCAAATACATTTTCTAATGTAAATATTCAGTATTTGTCAATGCTGAATTTCAAATAATTTAAATGTAATTAAAATACTTTAAATATGTATTTGACCCAGGTCTGGAGTTCACCAACTAGATAGCTAGGTAGAAAGAATTGCCACACCCAGAAACTACAAGTTTAGGAATACAGTACTTGCTAGCTAATAATCACCTTAAAATAAAATACACCGGTTACAGTATTGACACTTTCACTTTCCATAAACACTCAAAAGCTACTGGGGGTAATGTGCTGTCAATATCCCCATACAACTCCAAGATTCCCAAGATTGCTATAATTTTGTAAGATTTTGTCATTTTTATATTATTTACTAAATACACCATCACCCATTCTTCTTATAGTTTTGGAGCTTGAAAATGATCTAGAGCTTTCAATTTAAGAAGTGGTGCATGTGGAATAAATAAGCTTAATTGAGATTTCATGATCAAGGCTTACTGTTTAGCACTTCATCTTTGCGCACACAAATCAAAAACATAATTGTTAAGATGCAGATCAGTGGCCCAACTTCTAACAGGCTGGCATGGTGGCTCATCAGAAACCCCTCTTTGAAAAGCACTTTAAATACTCTTCAAATGAGTGAGCAGTGAGCTTGCGTTGGGTAATATCATCAACAATCCCCTTCAAGTTCAACTCCTGGGCTCTGACACTCAATTGAAAGTATAGCCAGTCCATTAATTCTCTCCTGCCCTATAATGCTCCTCAGGTATGCTAGTTCTTGATTAACTTTAATTTAGAATGAGTGCATCGCTGTTATGACTGAGACAGACAATGTAAACAACAGCAGTGCAGTTGTTTACACATCTCATAGGCTCATAGGCTCATAGGTTTACACAGACTCATCTCTTCAGGCTGCACCTCTCCCCACCCCTCTCTAGCCTATAGTTCAGCTCACTGTATCTAGCTAGGATAATTTGATTATGTTAGTGTATCTGGCAGGATTGTTTTTGTATGATTAGGTGTGATTCCAGTGCTAGTTTGTACTTGGTAGGATTCTTGCTTGCTGAACAAGCTTACTCTACAGGGTTGGAGTCCTGATCGATGTGGTCACTTCTGGCACTACGATCCTTACTTCACTCTAGTGTTTCTTTTGCGCCTCTACATCATGAAACCTATGCACTTGTTGTACGTCGCTCTGGATAAGAGCGTCTGCTAAATGCCTATAATGTAATGTAATGTAATCTCACCAAAGGTAGGTGTCGGAATGTGTTCCGCAATAAGGATTTTTGCAATTTGAAAGACTTGAGTTGTGTTGCGCGATCTCAGATCTAAAACAGGTCTTCAATGACGGCAGTTGAGGATATTGATATACAGAATTGATAACATTAAATTCTGTACATTCTCACCCCATTTCAACAGACAGAATTCATAAACAACTTCACATGTCCACACAATAAAGCCCCAAACTAAGGGGATTTTGTGTTTCTTCTTCTTCTTCTTCTTCTTCTTCTTCTTCTTCTTCTTCTTCTTCTTCTTCTTCTTCTTCTTCTTCTTCTTCTTCTTCTTCTTCTTCTTCTTCTTCTTCTTCTTCTTCTTCTTCTTCTTCTTCTTCTTCTCCTTCTCCTTCTCCTTCTCCTTCTCCTTCTCCTTCTCCTTCTCCTTCTCCTTCTCCTTCTCCTTCTCCTTCTCCTTCTCCTTCTCCTTCTCCTTCTCCTTCTCCTTCTCCTTCTCCTTCTCCTCCTCCTCCTCCTCCTCCTCCTCCTCCTCCTCCTCCTCCTCCTCCTCCTCCTCCTCCTCCTCCTCCTCCTCCTCCTCCTCCTCCTCCTGTGGCCTAGTGGGCAACGTTACAGTCTTGGGAACAGGGGCTGTTTCAACCCGTGGCTGCCCACCCAATCAGAAGTTAGGAATGGTACTGATATTTTCTGTGCTATTTTTCCATTGGCTGAACCAAAAGAATTTAAAAAAAAAAAATTTTTCTTAACTTTTGATTGGGTGGGCAAGACGCCCGTTTGGGTGGGCTGAGCCCACCCCTGCCCATAGCTGCCGCCGGCCGTGCTTGGCCCTGTGTATATAAGCATGCAGTACATGGACAGGCCAAACATATGTGTGGATGGCTTTCTCACAGTCAAGATTGATTGAATAGGTGTCTATATGTCCAATTTGTATTGGTATGTATGTATTTCGCTGCCCAGCCTTTCTGTTGCGTGAATGATTGTATGTTTCTTGGTATAAATGTCTGTTTGTAAATGTGAAAGTAACATGCTGCGAGTGAAATGTCCCCATGAGGATAAAGAAGTTCTCTATGTATGTATGTACAATATGTATTTTACATGCAGTATTTATTGTACGTAGCAAATATACAATAACTTGTACATTTACTCAAATTCAGTTCAGAAGCAAGTATAAACATATGTTTTCTGGAGAAATATGCTTCCTGTAGTGACTCACCAGCAGTTTTCTACATGAATTTCAATGTATTCCATGAGGCAATTCGAAATATTTGACACTTTGATCTGACACAAAGTTTGCATGACATTGTAAAATGGTAAGATTACGAAACACAGGGCCAAGTGACTTGAAAGAATTGAGTAAATATTGGGTAGCATTGCTTTGGAATACATCTTATTTAATTTTGGTGAGGCAAGATAGCCTATATTGTTTGTAGTACCGTAACTTGGCGTCATTTTGATATCAATACTTTTAATGGCAGGCCTGGATTTTGGCAGTCTGAATGAATGAGTTATAGACGGTGTATGTCTTGTATGTGTGAGTAACTTGGCATTTTTGTACGTTGAAAACGTGTTTTTTTATGAGATTGTATTTACAAAGCAAGACAAATAAAGACTGCTATTCTATAAGAGAAAAGGCAAACTAACAAAATAAGACAAAGAAAAGGAACACAAAGAGATGATTGATACATGCCCTAATTACAAAAGGCTCGTATGAGAAGACTATGGTTCCAGGAGAACTGTCA
The DNA here is from genome assembly GCF_013347855.1 of Anguilla anguilla. Lineage (NCBI taxonomy): Eukaryota > Metazoa > Chordata > Actinopteri > Anguilliformes > Anguillidae > Anguilla > Anguilla anguilla. The sequence goes on from NC_049206.1 coordinate 36,772,416, forward strand.
AGCAGATACTTCTCCAACGATGGTACCAGGATAACTATTAAGCAGATTCTCCTTGAATGTTTCTTTGGACTTCACTTAAATGCAATTCTGAGCAAGCCTTCCACTGTACACACTTCCCTTTGTATGCCCAAATAAGTTCTGGATAGGAACACCCTCCCCACCACCAAGTGACCCCCCCCCCCCCCACTACTCTTCTCCAGGAAGCATACTCCCCCTCCCCTGTAGACACATATAGGGATAAACCTCCCTATGCCAACTTATGACAGCTCTGTGTGCCTCTCCGTATAATTTATGGAACCAACTGAAGTCCCAGAGGGGTTTTGTACATAAATTTTATTTATTTTCCTATTTATAAATTTATTTTAATTATTCTTATTCTTTATTTGTATTATTATTCTTTTTTTTTGACAGTAATTTCTCGTTTGTAGCCATAGGCTACCTTTGTTATATTTTCAATTCTTTGATCCATATTTTATATTCATAATGTATAAAGACTTTTGCAGTGAAGTCCTTCATCATTTAACAGTATAATATCAATTGGCAATAAGTAAAATTCAATTACTACATTCTGTTCGTATTATATAATTAAAGACAACGCTGATTCTCAGGACAGCCAAAATAATAGCCTGGCTAGGCTGCCTACGTTGGGGTTTTTATTTTTTTTTAAAACCTAGAAATGAAGGGAATGTGTCAAATTATCATCAATGTTGTCATTAAGGTCATTACAGTGTAAACATCCCTGTGACATTATTTTTCAAAAACATAATCCCTTCTTTTGCCGAAAATACCATTTCTTGTTTCTGTTTGTCTCGCTGCTGCTCACAGCAGGCATTAGTAGGCTACATACATTCAGCGAGTTGTTCCTCCTTCAGTACTTTTTGAATTTTGATACCAATTGAATCTTTCAGGACATTTAGTTCATTGAGTTCTCCACTACATTTGGTACAATCCGTACATTTTGTTAATTGAATCAGTACTTTCAGTACATCTTGTGCAACTGAGTCTTTCAGTACAATGAATATATTTTGATCATTGAGTCTTTCAGTACAATCAGTACATTTTGTACAAGTTGTTCCTTTCAAACCTTCAGTAGATGAACAAATTTAATGAAATTAAAGCACAGTCAGTAGTACACAAGCAATTTTGTATCAATGATTTAATAATAAAAGTGTGTAACCAAGAATATTTTGATATATTTGTTTAACTAAGGGTATATAGCCTCAAACACATACCTAGCCATGCTACTTTTTTTGGTAAGAGCAAGGTTCTTGGGAAAAATCAAAGTAACAAAGATACTGTTTTCTGTTTTCTTCTTATTCATTTTATTGCCAAGTTTTCAGTAATTTTATTTTCTTCTCCATAATTACCATGAACGTACGTTACTGTACACAGCTGTCTAGCTGTCAGCAGCTTGATTATCTCCTCTCTTCTTTTGTAAATCAATCCAGAGTATTATCACAACATTACTGATGGAATTAACCTCAGCCAAAATTACACAGAGATAATAAATCCACCATCAATAAACGTTCATCTCTGTATTTGTGTTTTGGTTGGTGATACAATAGGCCATATCAGTGGAATTAAAGAAAAGAAAAGTGATTCATAATTATGTGTGCTCTGTGTTTTACTAAGCTGTGTTTAAAGGGGTAGCTCATTTTCAGTAGTTCTTTGATATTATTCCATGTTTTATTGTATGCTTTTGATTGGTCTGGATAGTTTTTTGTGTGCAGTGACCAGTATACCAGTATGTAATTTTAAAAAGATAAACAGAATGCAGTTTTCAAATCAAATCAATTAAATGTTATTTATATAGCGCTTTTTACAGAGCACTGTCACAAATACGCTTTACAAAGTAGCCAAAGAAGAAACGAAGCAAAATAGCAAAGACCAAGCCTGAACTCCCAAATAGCAGGCGTGGTCTGAAACGTGCACCGGAAAACATTACCGGAGGCAAAGTTCTCCACAGACCCGCATCAGTTCGCCACTATTTGGGGGAAATGATTGTATTTATTGTAACGGGCAAACAATCAAAATCATTGCTTCTTCTGGCCATTTTTCTGGGTATTTATTTGATAGCAGACTGCATACCATAGGCCACGCTTGAAAAATTAAACTTTTGCCAAATCCTGTAGGCAAGCAAGCGAGTACATCTCTGTTCAATAACAGCGAATCCAAACATACGCGCTGAAGGTCCTTCCACGAAGTCACGCCATGTATTTGGCACGTCTGTGATATAACAGAATTAAAATCTTCTTCGAATTTGTCAATAATTCTGTTTTTAGCAGATAATTTGGCTTAGCTCGATAGCTTTGTCCGTTTCACTGGTGTGTTTCAGTCGGGACTTAGATTGCAGCACACACGGAACAGAGGGAGTGTCGGAGGCGGGGGGAACCAGCACACTGAGACAGACAGTTCGATTAACCAATAGGGAAGCTGCCGCTGGCTTCCAGCAGCAGAGGCTCCTCCCTTTTGCCCCAGAAAGTACATGCGTTCGGCCAGACTAGGTCAGAATGGTCTCACAGCATGCTTGTTATCCCGGCTAGCTAGCTAGCTAACATTTGAATTGTATTCAAAACAGCGGTTACTACAAATTTAATCGTTCACTAAGATACGGATGAAAATGCGTCCCGTAGCCATGAGTTAAATACGGAACGCCTATTCTACTGTCCAAATAAGGGAAGGGACGATTCCGTATTTTGCGGGATGGTTGGCATCCCTAAATGAAGCCAGTAACTATAACCGGATTAAACGCTGCCATCTATTGTGAAATTGGACATTGAAAAGGGGAGGGGACGATTCAAAATCGAAAGAATAATGTTGCTGTTTTAACTGCTTTAGAATGCTGGATTTTGTATCGCATTGATTTTTGAACTGTTAAAAGGCCAAGGTTTGTGTTAAGAAAATCCAACAATTACTTTTTTGAGTCTACTTAATGTGAATTTTGTGCAACCACTATCCAACATTATTTAATGTAGTAGTGTCCCATATATCTATGTTGGGTAGCCCTACAAGCTTAACTACATTTTCCAGTAGCCTACCTTTATTTTCAAAATCAAGTATAATTGCACCTATATTAGCATAAAGTAAAATAGACCAGTATCATATCTGGACAAAGGCAAATCCCAGCTTTAGATTTAAAACATCATTATCCATTGGATATTGAAAGCAAAATTCCATGCATAAAATGAACCATATAAAATGCATTGGTAAATCATTTTACTATCATGTAATATTGAGCATTTACATGACCATACAACAAAGGTTTGGGTGCACAGTTGAGTCTATATAATAAATGGGCATGCTTCATGTAACAATGTTTTCAACAACAGTAGATTGTCCACATTTCATATCAATCAAGCGTAACTGTCTGTCAGAAAGAAGCTGTAGGGAAAAGTGGCAAAAATGGGAATAATTAGAATTTTAACTGATGCATTTTTAAAAATGACGCACAATCTACCAGCATGGCCTCTGTGATTGACTGGTCGATTGCGATCAACGTATTGGGTACCACTGCCTTTGCTGCTCTGGAAAATAATGAAAATGCAGTACAAAATATCTGCCACTTGATGGCAGCATCAGAAAAGCATAACAAAACAGGAAAAAAAGAGCCAGATAAACTATTTTAGCTAAATCAAATAAATGTATATTAAAAATATCAGTCTTGGCACTTTCACAAATCATCCACATAGGACATCTGACTGACACTGGGAATAAATAGAGCTCTGGAACACAGCTGGGCATTGTACACTAACCTTTAAGGCAGTGGTATTCGCTCCAGAGTGTACTCACTCTTCTTTTCAACATAAAATCAGGAACAAATTCAAACCCAAGAAATTAAGTGGGTTAACTGTGTAATTAAGTGACAAGCACACACTGTGGCTCTCCAAGAGCCACAGTAAATATCAACGCTTTGAGACATTCAACTTCCTATTTAAAAAAGACACTAATGTCCTTGAAATCATTCATATTTTAAGGCAGCGTTTTTTTGTTTTGTTTTTTTTAAAACAAATTGTAAACTGAGTTTGTGTGGAGCAATTTACAGACTGATAAATTGCTGTTTAAAAATGTTACTGTTATGATGAGCTCATCCTCAAAGGCTCATGATTTATTTGGCTGAAAGTATATCCCAACCTTCATATTACAGATATTACAGTTTTATAAAGTGTCTCTGTCTGAATTAACATTCAATATCAGCTTTATAGATCATTTTGTAAAAATAATCATTTCTTATTATTGTAAAAACTTTCAATTAATCCTACAGTCCTATAATTTTTAAAAGACATACACTGAACTTATGAATGAACTGAATTGACATACTGTTAGGGTCAGTGTTGGCTAGGTAACTATATGTATTTCCTTTGCAGTGCTCTTAATCCAGTGTGTCTCACCTAGCTTATGTTTTACATATTTCCATTCATGCAACAAGAGATTTACTAAAGCAATAAAGATGAAATAGCCATGCTTAAGGATACAATGACAACACTCCATCTGAGAATCAAACCTTTAAGTTTCAGTTACACGCTTAACTGTGGAGCTGCTCAGCAACTCACAAAACCATACAGTACCTGTTAGACTTTACCTCAGATGACCTGAGTTAAATACTGATAGGCATTACACTCTGAAATCACTTTGGTTGGGTGGATACATCCTATGGTGTAATAAGATTCATGTAATATTTCTTCATGTTTACACTCCCTGCACCACCACCCACACACACGCACACACACACTCCAACAATCCTACACTCCTTCACAGCAGGTGACATAGGTCACCTGCTGTTTGTTTGGTGGTTGAACTCTTGGTCAGAGCCACTGCAAATAGGGGATCGATGGATTTCAACATTAAAGGTGAAAATAAGCTTTGACTGGATTTTGGACATTGGACTTTACATGGAAATCTCAGTTCTCTTCCATGGATTGCCAAGTGATAGATGAAAAATTACATTACATTACATTACAGGCATTTAGCAGACGCTCTTATCCAGAGCGACGTACAACAAGTGCATTAGTTCAAAGTGCAGAGGTGCAAAAGAAACACACTAGAGTTAAGTAAAGATCGTAGTGCCAGAAGTGACCACAGATCAGGACTCCAACCCTGTAGAGTAACCTGTTCAGCAAACAACAATCCTACTAAGTACAAACTAGCACTGGAATCACATTTGCCTAATCAGACAAAAACAATCCTGCCAAACTAACGTAATCATATTACCCTAACTAGGTACATTGAGCTAAACTATAGGCTAGGAAGGGGTGGGGAGAGGTGCAGCCTGAAGAGATGAGTCTTGAAGATAGTAAGATTAGTAAGATTCTCTGCTGTTCTGACCGCCACGGGGAGGTCATTCCACCAGCAAGGGGCCAGGACAGACAGCAGACGGGAGCGGGAAGTACAGACGCGAAGAGGGGGAGGTGCCAAGCGTCCAGAGGTGGCAGAACGGAGAGGTCTGGCAGGTGTGTAGGGTCTGATGATCCTCTGGATGTACCCTGGTGCTGACCCCTTAGCTGCCTGGTATGCAAGCACCAAGGTCTTAAATTTGATGCGAGCCATAACAGGCAGTCAGTGGAGGTCAGTGAGCAGGGGGGTGACATGGGAAGTCTGGGGAGGTTGTAGACCAGACGCGCTGCAGCATTCTGGATGAGCTGCAGGGGTCTGATGGCGGATGCTGGCAGACCAGCCAGCAGCGAGTTGCAGTAGTCCAGGTGGGACAGGACCATCGCTTGAACCAGGAGCTGATGGATATCATTCCGATGCTCGTCGGTCTGCTGTTCTCCACCTGCCTCATGTGTGCCAATGTTTGGGGCATCACAAACAAGAAGTGAACTGGATGGGTGACCTCTCTGGTATCCATGGAGACCTGGCCGTTGACCTGTACCGTGGGCTGGCTGTTGACAGGCCGCATGAAAATGTACTCTTCGCTATCTCCTCGGTGCTGGCCTTCCTCTCAGAGGGCTCTGGTTCTCAGACCCAGAAGGAAATCCTCTCTACACTTGGGATAAGCAACAGGGACAATGCGAACAGAGCGTGCTCAGCTTGGAGAGTGCTGGTCGAGTCTCTATCTCGGAGGGGAGGAGAGATTCACCTGGCTACAGGAAGCTCCCTGCACGTTGAAAAGACTTTCAGGCTCTCTCCGAAGTTCCAAAACCACTCCAGAGGCAATTGTGAAGGGGCTCTCCATCCTATGGACGAAGAACATAAACTCCTTCATAGAGAAGGAAACAAGAGGAAATATCACTGACTTCCTCCAGAGTTTAAATATTTCTTCCAAATCTGTCCTGGCAAATTACATGTATTTTAAAGGTAACATCCTGGCATTTAGATGTTCCATGTCAATGTTACAATGTTACTGTCATATTAGTTGTAAATAGTACATGCGCTGTTATGCCCTTGGTCTCAAAAATGCAGTGCTTTGTCTGTTTAATGCATTATTACATGTGTAATACACACAGAAATCTGCTCCACTGTTTTGCTTTCCTGTCAAAATTCTATGCTAGTATAGCATTGACACCAATATAAAAATAGATTAAATTGTGACCTTCCTTCAGCTTTAAACAGTATGCATAAACAACATCTGAAATGTGAAATAACCCAGTATGTCTTACATGTTGAAAAAAACACATTATCCAGAGCGGCATACACAGCATTTGTTTTTACATAGCACAACAGTTCATCCATTTATACAGCTGGACATATACTGAAGCAATGCAGGTTAAGTACCTTGCTCAAGGGTACAACAGCAGGGTCCTACCTGGGAATTGAAGCAGTGATTCCTTTAGGTTACAAGACCAGCTCCTTACCCATTATACTGTACTACACTGCCGCCCTTTACACCTCTAAATGTGCACATATATATCAACAATTTTATTTAAATCCATGTGTCACTGTGTTGATCGTGGTTGAGTTTCTCACTGACTGATGGGAGTGATTACTGTCTTTAGGCAAGTGGGATAAACCATTTGTGCGCCGTCACACAGTGAACTGGTGGTTCCGGGTGAATGGCCCACTGGCAGTAGAGGTGCCCATGATGTTCCGTGATGACACGGAGGTGCTGAAGATGCTCTATGACACCAACTGCTCATTTACTGTGGTGCGGTTGCCCTATGCCGGGCCACTGGCCATGTTGCTGCTGCTGCCCAGAGGAGAGATGGGCCAACTTTGTCTTCACATCTGTCTGTCAGTCACCAGGATGAAGTTCTGGCTGACTAACCTCAAACCTGGGTATAACTGTTGCCTCACTGCACACGTGTGTGTGTGCGTGTGTGTGCATGTCTGTCAAAGACTGTGAAGCTGTCCTTCACGAGGATGCAGTTTTGGCTCAGTAACCTCCGAACTGAATATTGTGTTATTAGCGTGTTTTGTGTAAATGCATGCATATGTACATCATGTGTGCATACGTGCAGTATATATATGTGAGAATGTGTGTGTCTGTGCATGTGCACAATAATGTGGTCCATCCATGTATGTGGGCATATGTACAAACCTCTTCTTTTTACTCCTTTTCAAGACGGGCCGAAATCCGCCTTCCGAAGTTTGTCCTGAGAAGGTTGTACCCCTTGCAGAGCATTCTGAAGCCTACAGCAGTTCAGACCCTTTTTACAGACTTAGTGGATCTGTCAGGCTTCTTCCCCAACAGGAAACTCGGCCTCCAGGTATGTGAGCCACAAACAGGAGAACCATTGGAAAAGCAACCAATCAGAGAGCCATATTTATCCATTTAGGCTGTGAAGATAGGTCCCCCCTTGAGACATGCTGATAGAGGAGCAGAAAACCTTTATACATACTTTCACAAATACACAGGCATGTAGAGGGAATGAGTGAGAGACCAAAAGAGAGAAACAGACAGACAGACAGACAGACAGGCAAACATGCATGCAAAAACAAGCAATTTCCAACAAGGGAAAACAGCACAACTGAGGTTCATTTTTCAAACTAGTCCTCCTGGAGTGGCATCCCTCAGTTGCACTCTGAGATGTGACAAAGCACAAGCACTATCATGCTAGAATTGGTGACAATTGTAGCTCCACTGCTGGGTGAATGGGTTCTTTTGCCTCATCTAAACTAAAAAAAAATGTATTTCAGATATTTTGTATAGTTACTGAAATCTTTTGATCAACATATACCTGTTTTAATCTAAATGGCATAATCCATTTCCATTTAAAATGTAAATTACTTTTTGTGTTGCCACTTCCATTTCCCTGAGGATGGCAGCATTTTGAATGTTTCAGTCTTGAACCTCATTTTAAGTGAGTTTTGTTAGTGCAGATATGTTATTAGCACAGGACATTGTTTATTTTATTTAATTTTTTGCCATTTTTCTCCCATTTTCTCCCCAATTCCCCATGTATATCACGGTCCTGGTCGATACGCTATCCTTCTGTTGGTCTGGGGAGGGTGTAGACTACCACATGCCTCCTCCGATACATGTGGAGTCGCCAGCCGCTTCTTTTCACCTGACAGTGAGGAGTTCCACTGGGAGAGCGTAACTCGCGTGGAGGTTCACGCTATCTCCCCCAGATCCCCTCCCTGTTGGACAGGCGCCCCGACCAACCAGTAGGAGTCGCTAATGCAATGATCAGGACTCATACCCTCACCTGCGGTTCCCACCTGCGAACACTGTCAACTGTGTTCGTAGGAACGTCTGACCAAGCTGGAAGTACCGCTGCCGGGGATTGAACCCGACTCTCTGTGGTGGTAGGCGAGTGCTTTTACCTCTACACTACCCAGATGGCCCTAGCATAGGACATTTGTTGATGCCTGTTTCTTGCCATAGGCCATGCATGAAGCCATCCTTGAGGTTGATGAGACAGAGTCAGAGAGCCAGGGGGGCAAAAGTGCCATGCTGGACTTCTCTGAACCTCAGAGTATCATCTTCGACCACCCATTCATGCTGCTCATCTACCATGAGCCCACAGGGACCATACTACTTATAGGAAAACTTACAAACCTTGCCGAGAACTAATCAAAAGCTGATTAGTTAGTGGTTATTTAAGTGTTTCAGTCACTCTCTTGGCCCCACAGAAATCAAAGCAGTTTTAAGAAATTAAGTCACCAGCTTTGATCTTATATAAAACGAAACAATTAATTGTCTCTGTTTTCCTCTTAGACCCTCAATCTGATTATCAGAAAACCTGTTGGAGCAAAATGGCTCCACCGCTTTGTGCCATATTTCTTGCAAAACAGCATTTATTTTCTTTAAATATTTGTTTTTCTTATTCAGTTTGCTCATAGCTTTCAAAGGACTTTGATTTAGTTCTGTGTGTTGCTCATATTCCTACTCTCCATCTTTGAGTGGGCTGCCAAAATCTTGTGCACAAATGTATGTATTTTAATTTGAAAATACATGGTACTTGCCTTTAAAAAATAAACGTACTGTTAAAAATGCGTTGTAGTGAATATTGGAGGAAAGGGAATGAGACTAAAAAGATTTATGTAGAAGAGGCTGTTGTGGAAAATTGCTTGTAATTGTGGAAAATTGTTTCTGATTGGTCTGTCTGTATGTGATTTTGGTATCTCCAGACAGGAGTCATAAGCCAGCGGTGAAGTTGGCCAAAACAAAAATAAGATTTTGTTAAAATCAATATTTGAAAACTTATCGGCATTTTAATTAGGAGGGGATGTATTTGCTTATTAAGTATATTTTCTGATTGTTTTGTTTAATTAGTTTTCAAACACAATTCCGGCCTTGTTTTGACCAATTTTTACAAAATATATTTCTCTTTACATTTATCAGAAAAATTGTCTGTCTTTCTCAAAGGTTTCAGAAAGAAATGGCAAATTTGCTCCACCAGCATGAACTAGCACATACCAACACTTAAATTCTGTTATTGGAGAATATGTTGCAGTAGATTAACATAATTAATATTCTAAACAAAATAATTTATTGGCCAACGAGGAAATTACATCACATTGGTTCATGATATGTTGTAATGAACTTGGACATAATTAGAGGGAGGATTTGTATTCTGATCAAAGAAATGAAATTAGATTTAGCCTTGATTTTTAAAAATCTTTTTAGGTGTGGGTGCTGAATCCTTTTAGTCCAAATATTGAAAATTAAAGATAATTTTCTAAAAAGATTCCAGAAAAAAGGGGAAAAGAAAAAAGTCTGTTCCAGGGGGCGCTGTGCATCCTCCACCACTTGTGACGTGGGGCTGGGGAGGGCTTCTGTATCATGTGGTGAAAAAACAAACTCAAAGATAGGGGTTTGCTTGCAGCCTTATAATAAATGCACAAATGGAAAAAACACCAAAAAAGTCCACAATTATAGGAAAAAGGTCCACAGTTATGGGAAAATGATAAACTGAACCAAACAAAAACATGTCAATATTTCAATCAGCCAGTCCCAAAAACTGTCCTCGTCTACGCCTGACAGCTAGGCCTTTTATTTTATGAAGTCCAATGATTTGGTAATTACAATAAATCACAGCTGTGACCATACCTATGAGTAGGGCCAGTGCTGTGCCCTGGTGGACGGCACCACCAAGACATTTTTTCTTGATTTGGGTCTGTACTCCACAATTTACAGTTTGTAATAAAACAATCCACATGTGATCAGAGTGCACAGTGCACATAAACCAGCTTTTTAAAAAGGTATTTCAGAATGCATTCTCATGCTACTATCATCAGTGACATTATCAATGATGACAAGTGAGCCAGTACCTGCAGCAGCCATACATGACCAAACCTTAACATCCCAATCGCCATGTTTCACAGATGAGGGGGTGGGGGGTACTTTGGATCTTGTGCAGCCTTTGGCCTCCACCCTTTGCTCTTGCCACCACTGATACAAGTACATCTTGGTCTCATCTGTCCACAAGACAGATCTTTTGGGTACTGCCTAGCAACTTGTGTGTAGGCTTCATGATGTCTTCTGCAGACAGTAGTCACAGACACGTCCATGCCTGCCTCCTGAAAAGTGTTTCTGATCTGTCGGACAGCTATTTGCAGAATTTTCATTATGATGGTGAGAATTCTTTGGTCATCCACTGTAAAGGTCTTCCTTAGCATACCATGCCCTTTGCAATCAATGAGCTCACCAGCGCTCTCTTTCTTCTTAATGATGCTCCAAATTGTTGATTTTGGTAAGCCTAAGGTTTGGCCTATGTCTTAATTTCCTTGACTTTCATTGGAACAAATCTGGTCCTCATGATGACAAACACCAATAATAAGCGAGAATCTATCTCGATTCTAGGCTATTGATTGAAGAATCAATAGCCTAGAATCGAGATAGATTCTCGCTTACAGTTGAGGCCAAAAGTTTACATACATCTGGGCTAAAGACATTCAAACTCAATTTTTCACAACTCCACACATCTCATGTTCATTTCAAAATAGCTAAGAGACAGATTTATTTCAGCTTTTATGTACTATATCAGATTTTCAGTGGGTCAAAAGTTTACATACACAGCATTTGGTGTCATTGCCATTTAATTGCTTAACTGTTGGAATTTTTGCCCATTCCTCCTGAATGAACTGGTGTAACTCAGTTTACTCAGAGTTTGTGAGCTTCCTTGCTCGGACATGCTTTTTCAGTTAAATCCACAAATTTTATCTGCATGTGAATTGTTTGATTACAAATATAAAATATACAATTGTGGAGTATAGAGCCAATTCAAGAAAAAAAATGTGCTTGTCACAAATTTTATGGAGCTTGCTATATCCAAATATGTAAAATGCATTTTATTCATACACTGATTTATAAACAGTACATTAATAATGTTTGAACCATATGCCCCCAGAAAGTATCTGGAAGAATCCTTGTGTATGGAAGCCTTTGGTCAAATCTCATGGCTTAACACAAAACCCACATTGCTCCTTTCCAATAGCTACATTTTTTTTTTTTTTAATTCATTTTTGCTCTTGAATTTTTTGCAACACATGGGCACTATGAAACAGGACACGTGTAGCTGCAGAGCAGGCTTTGGCCTTGGTGGCATTCATGTTTGGAGAGGTCAGCGTAATAAAGTAATAAATAACTTTCAAGTTTGCATAGTCATCTTGGTTTATTTGTTAATCAATGACAGATCTGTTAGATCAGTGTTAACTTACTGAGTACCTTAACCAGCTATGAATTTTAATGTAATTTCTATACAAACTTTGCATTTCATACAGGTGTATTATTGCTTTGCTTTATTTTTCTTCTAGAAACTATTTTTAGTCACCTACTTGGACATATTTTCTGTGAACAACTCAATTGCTTATAAATTCCCTTTTTTCCCCCGCACGTGACATTTGTGAGGCATGGGAATTAAAATGATGCCAAACAGCAGGTTTTGTCCTTGCCAAATAAATCAGCGAAGTAACCTATTGCATAATATGAGATTATGTAGGTAGATTATAGGTTTAAATGCAGTGTTTAGACAAGCTTACTGTGAATCCTCTGGAACTTTTGCATCTTTAGCATAAATGGTGTTCTGACATACGCCAATAACAGCCTATTTTGACTACTCTTCCAAGAAATAAAGCCAAGCTTCGTTTTGAGTTTATTTTATTTAAGAAGTCTGAATCAACTGAATCAAAATGGATTTCTTTCAATGCACCTTGCATATGGTAAGCCCTGACTATGGTAGCTGTCTGTGGTGGATCACAGAACCATAACATAGTCTATATTATATATATATATATATGTATGGCTGGGTGTTTGTCACGAGTGTCATGGATTTTTGGCAGTTCTATGATTTTAACTACAGTGTTATTTGTATAAGCTTAACACTATTGCCAAATGCTGGGAAATGCTAAAATGTATACAGATTCTGGAATACACCAGGAACAAGACTACCGTTTTTGTCAGTTTTTGGAATCAGATGTTTTACAGCCCCTGCCAACAATGTTGATGACCAGCACACCTTCCCCCATTATACTATCATTCAGTGACAAGAGGCACTCCATCAAAGACAAAATATAGCAATGTACAATATGGTGTAACATATTGAAACACAGTCACCATGTTTTATTGCAGTCATGCAATTTGACCATGCTCTATTTTGAACATTGTTATGTTAAATTAAAGGCAAAACAGCATGCTTTTTCTTACTGTGATGGACCGAATTAAGCCTTTATACACAAGCTTATCAGTGTATTTCACTCCTATGCTCTTTGTTCCTAGGAGCCGGTTACAGCCCGTTAATATTTTTGAAACTTACAGCACTTGTTACTGTTAGTACAGTTGTTCATGTTATTTAAATCATTTCCCACTACTGCGCATGCCATTTATTCACAATTTAATAAATACATGTTTTTAGCTCCTTTTTCAGTTTTCCATGACATCTCTGTTTTTCAATTTGCCATAACTGCCTTGTGACTTTAGCCTAATTTCTTGTGACAAACACCCAGCCTTAATTACAGTATATATTATATTATGAGGTTAAGGAAAGCTTTTATTTATGCCGCTCTTAAGTTTTGGTCAAACCATCAATGGTCTTTGTGTCATCCACTCAATACCATCCTTAATCTCGTTATATCTCATGATAGGCATAGCTTAAGCATTCTTTTGCAAATTAAGCCAATTTAGGTTGTTTTCATGAAAGGCAATGGACATCCTGTGCCAATGCCAGTGCTATGTCGTATGACTTAAGTGGCAGAGGCCCTGAAAGGCAAGGCAAAAAAGTGGTAGAAGTCAGCCAAAAAAATTATCTTGTACGTTTGAGATAATAACACTGGTTTTATGAGATAAACTTGGCTGACATTTACCACAAAATTTTTTTTTCACTTTTCCTTTCAGGGCATTCTTAATAAATAAATAAACAAATAAAAACACCAGCAGAAATTTGAACGACATGTATCAACCATGTATCATGAACCGCTAGCGAATTTAACTGTCTGTCAAATGTCACTCTTTAAAACATTTTTAATATTAAAAAAAGTATCCAGTAGCCAAGAAATGTCAATATTTTAAATGGCTGGGGTTGCGAATAATTTCAGACATAAAATTGGGGTCTTGAGCCAAAAAAGGTTGGGAACCCCTGACTTATACAGTAGACAAATTAACATAATGTCAAATAAAAGAGTCATGTTTTGTATTTGGTTGCATATCATTTGCATGCCATGACTTCCTGATGTCTGTGACCTATCAACATCATCAGAGTCTGGATATCTTATTTTCAGGTTGTCCTACAAGCGATACAAAAACTCTGCATTTGAATGGATCTCTATGGGAATTGGGGGGTGGGACTAGATTCAGCTGAAGATTATGCTGATACAGTATGGAACACATTTGTTGGCTAAATGGCTTTAAGTCATTAAGGGTCCAAAGTATCAAATGAGCCTCAAACCACCGTGCTGCTGCCAGATATGCAGTAGGTACTACAAGAATTGTTTCTCCTGATTAATTTTCCTGTTGAACTCAATGGAAAAAATATTCGGGAGAAACAATGCTTGTAGTAGTAAGTGAATTTCCCTTTTTCTAGCTTCTCCCCAAACAGTTCACTGCAGCAAATGATGTGTTGTTAAGACCATTAAAAGCTTAATTTTGGGATTCAGCCATTTTTTTTGCCCAGGAGTGTATACATTTAGTTATATCAATACAGCCTTATTTACAATATCAACTTTAAGACAAGGAACATGCTTGGAATTCCATCATCACGATTTGCGACCCATTAAGTGCAATGGCGCAAACGTTGCTTCACAGTTTCCAATTGCTTTCCTAATGGCTATTTTGCATCCTGAGACTTGGGTTACAACTATGGATATGTACAGATTGCTAGAAATACTGATAGGGCCACCCTTTCTCATATTAGAAACTAACCTCACATACGCAAGACGGCACACTTCTACAACATGCTAGCAAATTTAAGACCAAGTAAGTTCCAATAATCTCTATGGGGTGGTCGATACACATCCATTTATTAACTACAGCAAGCACTCTGACATTTGCCGGCACAGAAAAAAATCACGAAAGCACTGAAAAAAATAACCACTGGAGGATAACAAGGACTTTTTTTCTACATAACTAGATACAAGTTGTTACCGATATTCCATCTATTTCATATATAGTTGCAAATCTGTTTTCCTGTATGTTTTCCTGTCTGTCAAACGAGCCCGGTTGAAAATGGGTGCTCTCACTCTACAGAAATCAATGTTAACATTTATGTTAGCATTTATTCAAAACTAACATTAAAGCTTAGCCAAAAATTGTAACAGCACATAAAACTTTTTTTCTGAACAATTATGAATTAGATGACAGCATTTTGATGCTTTGTGATAGTGTTGATAGCATGTTCTTATCAGAAAGCATTGCTGCTTTTATCTGTCCTGCGACAGATAAATTAGACCAGTGGTTCCCAAACTCAGCCTTGGGCCTCCCCTGTGTTTGCTGGTTTTTATCCCAAGCAGTTGCAGCACCTAGAATTTTAACAAGCTGAACAAGCTGTTCATTTTTCTTAATTTGATGCTGTCCATGTTAAGAGCCATCATTTGCTCTCTTAAACCGCATCATACTGGTCTAAATAACTACACGTCATGAACAATAAAAGTCCCGTATTCACAGTGTGCTATACTGCAAACAATTACAATAAAAGAGGTACTGAGTTTGGGAACCTGTGAATTAGACTAACCTTGTCAGTTTTCACACGGTTTTCATAACTTTGTTCTTTAACATGTACTGATTTTAGAGTTTGGAGACTGGTCACAATATTGTAGGCATAATATCATACTGAAGTTTTCTTGTCTGTGCAGCGACCACTTCGAAGAGTGTTTTCTTCAGTGACTCCAAGGTTGAGATAGACATTTTCTATTTTTTCACATAAATAATAACATGGATGGTTTAGTCAAATCAAGCTTTTGAACATTACTCTTCCTGCTTTTTGAACACGCAACAAAGAATGTTAAAAGATGTACTAATTTCAATTTTTTTGTATTATGATGAGTGGTCACCAATGTTGAAAATTAATACAAATTCAGTAAATTAATTAAGATCTAAAAAAGCATACCACTGAACTACTTTTATGATAAAGGTTAAAGTTACAATCTCAAAGATTTCTGTTTCGTTCTCTTTGGCGGTACCAATGGCGAAAAGCAGTAATTGCAAGTGTGTTTTTGGACCTCACTTCCCAGAGATCCAACCGGATCCAACCAGTGTCGCCTGTGTGACGTCAGTCAGTTGGCACCTGGGCCACGCCAACTATAACACTTACTATTTACTGAATAAAAAATGGTTGTTATAAAAGTAATGTTATGTACATACTCATTCATTGTCTAACATTAGGCTAACCTAAGCTGTCTTTACACTGCCGAGCTGGGTTAAAATGCTGTAGCAGACCTGGGGTAGAATTAGTGATGATCAATTTCCACAGACGTTCTTTATCCACCTTTTGCCCGGTATGAACATCTTTACACTGCAGAGAAGAATTCACGCGATTTGCTGTGGCTCATGCAATTACGTATCTCGTGCACAATAAACAGTCTCGTGAATGAAACAACTGCCTTGCAAAATGTTACCCCTGGTGTTTCTGGTTTTGCTAGCTAAACTGTTTGAGAATAAAGCTGAGCTGGGTGTTAAATTAGCAATCAGAACAAGAATAATAAAACAAAAACAAAGGAGATTTCATCAAAAAAGGGCATCAAGGCTGAAGGAACATATGAGGAATCGTAATAAAATAATGACAACGCCAATCCATACTGCCGTATTCTTTTATTTAGTTTTCTCCGGCTTGACATCTTCACACATCACACCGGCTCTGCTCCACCTATACCCCGGATTAATGCTCTGTGTAAAGACGGCTTAATTTCCGATCGTTATAATATACTGATGAACTTGATGGCAATGTAAATAACAGTAACGTTAAGTCCAGTTCAGATCAATGATTTGCAACGAGACAAAGCGGTTTTAGAATGTTGCAGAGAAAATTGTAGTGGTGTGAACTGGTTAGTTGCAGAGCGTCTGAAGCCGTTGCCTTGAGTCTCAAAAGACCCACCTTGTCAAATCGCCAAGTGCAATTTTAGAACGTTTACAATCAGACATCTTGGAATTTTGCAAGTTGCATCCATCTCGTTACGAATCATAGATCTGAACTGACCTTTAGTTAGCTACATTGCAACGTTGCAACAAGGTAGCATTGCATTCGAGAGACGTTTTGTGAGGTCGGTAGCATTAGCTAGCGTTTTTTCTAATTGTTAGCTGGCATTAGATTGTGTTAATTACATTAGCTAGCTAGCTAATGCAACGTTACCTGATATGAGAGATGGCTACTGTGCGCAACTTTGTCTAAACTAATGTTGCCTTTCTTGACATGGTCCGGTAGCTAGCGTTAGCTGTGCAATCTACATCAACAAATAATATGACCTCTCACATTACACAAAAACTTTTTAGGGTTCCATAACCCCCCTCCTTTCTCTGTTATTGTAACGCTAGCAGACACCGGAAAAAAAACAGTACGCTGCTCACGCACAAGTCAGTTCAAGAGTGAACCTGTTGCGTTAGCTCTGTCTACCCTCTCTGGCGGACCAACCACTGATGGGTGATGGAAAACGTGTCACGAACTATGCGCCGCTTGTGATTTTTTTCCCAGGAATGCCACAGACACCTAGTTCTTTAATCATAAATTATTATAATAATAATATAAATTAATATAATAATAGGCTCAATCACCATTGTGTTACCTAATTCGGTGATAGAAACTTAAGACATTTATTTTAATGAAAATCTTCGAGATTATAACTAATGTGTATAGTTTTTGTATTTATGTTAATTGACACAAACACAAACATATTAAATAAAGTGCCAGTTATTTTGCACACCAAAAAATGTTTAAAGGTTATAAGTCTTTTCATGACAGATTTTATGATGGTTGCACTTATTTCTGTTTCATATGTGCTTTTTGTGTTTCTTATCTGTGTCTATTTATCTATCTATGTATATATAATTAAACACCAAAATTACAGTATCTTGCACAATATATATATATATTTTTTAAGGTATGACAGTTAGTAATTCGTTCTTGATGTTGCACTTGTGTACATTGTTGTAATATGTGGCCTTTTTGTGGTTCAATGTAATCATTTGTCCCAATAATACCCAGGGCTGTTGGTGTACAAATTTCTTGTTATGAACAGCTGTGTTTGGTTATCTATGTTCTTCTATGTTATGTGCATGTATATATTTTTATATGTTGGTCTTGTCATGGTCAGGCTCGTATGACCACGACATAAAAGGGGAAACCACAACCAGTTTGAAGTAATAACAAAATAATTTATTTTAAGTTTAACAAACAAGCCTATTACCAACAAACGAAAACATGGTATGGGGTATGTTAAGCTATGTGTCACAGCAGGTGTATGTGCATGGGTGTGATCTGTGTGTGGTGCATGAATGTGTGTATGAGCAAAAGTAAAATTCCAAATCAAACAAAGCATCCATTCAGGAGGGAAGAGAGGGGAAACAAAAGAGTGCAGGCTCTTCTTCAATAGGCCTCCAGCAGAGCCTCCAGGTGTGTTCAATCAGGGAATTGGTGCCAGCTCTCCACGGCTCCGCCCACCTACCCACTCCTGGGAATAAGATGAAAAAAGAAAAATAGGAGCGGAATCCAGCAGACGGCAACCGGGAGAACCGGCACCATCACACCTCCACCACCAAGAAGGACCCACTGTGGTCCGCCTAAACCACCCAGCGACACCACACTTCAAAGCATTGTCACTTATCACGAACACCTCCAGGCCGGCCAAAACTCTGTTCATGAGTCTTTGGAAGGTTGATGGAGAGTTTTTAAGACCAAATGGCATGACGGAGTAAGAATATAAACCACTAGGTGTAACAAAAGCAGCAATCTCTTGTGCTCGAGGAGTGAGGTGCACCTGCCAAAATCCCCTAAGATCTAATTTTGACACAAAAGCAGCAGATCCAACCTGGTCCACACAATCCTCCATCCTTGGTAACGGAAAATTCTGATTTAGTCACTGAATTGACCTTCCGAAAATCAGTACAAAAACGAAATGTCCCGTCGGGTTTATTTGAGCCCTGGTCAGACTGAATGACTTTTGGGATGCCAAACACAGCCATAAAAGCGGTTAAAGCTTTCAAAGCTGATTTGGTAGTGATGGAACGCAACGGGTATGCCTCCAGATAACGAGTGGATTGGCACATAACAGTTAACAAGTAATAACGCCCCCCCAACGAGCGTGGAAGAGGACCAACACAATCCACAATTAAATGTTCAAACGGTTTTGAAATGGCAGGTATGCGATGCAGCGGAGCAACCAGAACTATTTGGTTCGGCTTTCCCATAACTTGACAGGTGTGACATGATTTAATATAATTTGCAACATCTCTTTTTAGTCTAGGCCAAAAGAAGTTTCGAACCAGATGATCGCAAGTCTTCCTGACACCAGTATGGCCAGCAGTTTCTTTGTGAGAAAGTCACAACACCGCCTCCCTGAAAGCATAAGGAACAACAACCTGAGTGACCTCTTGTACAATGACAGAATCAGCTCTAAACACCCAGTTTCTGCACAGCAGGCTGTCTCCCAGGAAATAGCACGACTATGATTCACGCACTTTAATGTCTGGGACAGCCAGATCATACAGGCTCTTGAGTGCATTATCAGCAAGCTGTTCCTTGATCAAAGTTTCTTTTGAAACACAAAAAGAGATGTCACTTTTCACCCTCAACCAGGAGAGTTTTTCAGCGACACCATTTTCAACGTTACCAGTAATCATTTTATGTTCAGAAAAACCCATTCCCAAATTCACATCAGCCATGCTGTCAAGGATATTTTCTGTTTTAACAGTGCCAATGTCAATATGATCAACCATAACCTCATTAACCACATTTTCAGTCTCCAAATCAGTGTTAACTTTGTTCATTTCATCAGCTGAACCAGTGTCAAGCCTGGGCGTGGCTACAAGACTTTCACGTAAATCTAAATTAGCAAAAAACGTGTCACTGAGTGAGGGACTTACCTCTACATTTTGATCATTTTCTGTTTGGTCGTTATTAGAACGGGTCATCGAACGGGTGAGAACACAGGACGAAAATACCTTGGGGAACTGATGACTCATTCTCCCGGGAGGCGACAGGATTCTCAACTACCATCAGAGGCACTGAGACCTGCTGACCCACCAAATCATTACCCAAAATAAGGCAAACACCCTCCACAGGAAATTCATCACAAACACCCAGGACAACTCCTCTAGACACCAACTCTGACAAGAGAGACAAAATGCAGAGGGACAGTTAAATGGCCCGTTACACTCCGAATAAGCACACTGTGTCCAGTGTACAAATCGGGAGAGAACGGCAAAACATTGGATAATATCAGGGACTGAGAAGCCCCAGTATCCCGTAATATTTTTACAGACTGTTGTGGCCCATCTTTCAAAGCCACCACCCCATCCGTAACAAACGGAGAATAATCAGAGCCTGTCATACAATGTGGATTCTGGCTTTTTAACCAACAAATTAGCTTCAGACAAACCAAAGGAACGAGAAAGATATTTGGCAGAAACCAGACCCACGGGCTTCGAAGTGGAGTTAAAGGCAGGAGGTTTACAGGACTTTGGGTTAGGGCACTCATTCCGCCAATGCCCACGATGGTGACATAAGTGACATGTTCGTGTTGAATAAAATTTCCCATCCTCTTTTACTTCAGACAGTGAATTCCCCTGGCTAAAACTAGACTGACCAGAGCTAGGCTTAGAAGAGCGAGGGTGCAAAGCAGAGCCATTGCGTTGAGAATAATTTCAGCAGTAGATCACACCCCCACCCTTACAAATCAATACAAATTTGTCTGCCAATGTAGCAGCCTCGGAGGCTGTTTTAGCTTTACGCTCCATCATGGCAACAGAATCAGACACAGAATTTTTAAATTGTTCAAGGGCAATCAAATCATATAGCTTGTCGTAAGTGTTAGCCCCTGATGCTGTGCACCAACGTGAAAAATGTAGCAACATCTCACGGACAAACTCGACATGAGACTGCTTTTCGTTACATCTCCACGAACGAAATCTTTGTCTATAAGCTTTGGGTACAAATTCATATAGCTTCAGCACAACATTTTTAATGTCATTATAAGACAAAGCCTGTTCTAGGGTCAAACATGCATATGCTTCTTGTGCTTTTACAACAAGGACAGATTGTAACATTACTTGTTCGGCCTCATGCCAGTTCCGAGACTCAGCGATCCTTTCAAACAGCACAAAGAAAGTATCAGGATCTTTTTCCGAAAATTTAGGGACCAACCGCAAATTATGTACAATGCTATTATGAACAGACACATGAGAACCATTTAGGTCAACAGATAAAACAGAAGAATCAAGTTTACCCTCTGTAACTAGACTCAAACACTGCTCTCGATATGCCACATTGTCTTTTTGTTTACTAGCTTCCAACTTTAATTTCTCTTCAGCCAACCTGAGCTCCCTTTCTTTAAGAGCTGCATTCATTTTAGCAAGTTCCAATTCTTGTGTGTACTTGGCTGCATTAATTTGAGCAAGTTCAAGCTCTTTATGGTTTTCCATTTCCACAAGCTTTCACTTTAACTCAGCCTGGCTCATCTACGATGCCATTTTATCAAGCTTCAATAAACCACGTTCTACCGCAAGCTCAATCAAATAATCACGGAGCTCAAGGACATTAAAATGCTTATTACATATCTCACTCGACTCGCCCCAATGACGAGCGAGCAACAATGATTCGTCCTTAACAAGAATATGCAATGAAGAAACAGATGACCTAATCAAAAATTCATTAACACGGGGGTTTTTATGCAACAGAATCAAACCTTTCCGTGTCAAAACACTGTCAAAACACTTACGGGTCAAATACATTCAGTCCTTACACTCAATGGAACAAATAAGCGATTTCATAATTTCCCCCCTCCCTTTTAAACTGCCACACCCCCTGGTGACAAGGCTGATAACCCGTGACCGCACAATGTGCAACTAATAGCCTAAAGAGCTGTTTATCTACACTTACCAAATAAGCTCTTAAACACCACAACCTACCAACAAGCAAAAAGTAGAAGTAGGCGATGAAGGTACATAACCTAAGCCCTCTCTCACCCCTAGGCTATCCTATTTAGTGCTTGCGGTAGGTGAATTAAGCGCAAGCTCTGAAACCAGCACGAAACAAATCAGTTCACTGGTAGGAGCGCCCCCTGGCCGCATCTTCAAGCACCCCTAAATACTTCCTAAGCTAACAAAATCGTACTGACATTCATCACCCACCTCCCCCCATCGGTGGCAGGGCGAACAATAAGAAAAAATAATCAACTAAGCACTTTAACTCCAAGGCTATTATCAAGATGATCAATGTTACAAGTTGTGACACACTGATGCGGGCACAAACTCACCACCTCTCGAAGGCCTAGGGCAGATGAAAACGGGGCGGGTAGTACTCGTGGAACCTAGAACCCAAAGCCAATCACACTTCCACTCACAGGGCGCATGTAGCCTCATACGAACAGACCACAGAAAAAGTTATTAACCACTGCGTTTCAATAAGCATTTCACAAAAAATGACGGTAGCCGAGTAATTTTCAGTAAGCATCAAAACCAGTTTACAGACAGTCTAGGGGCTTACAAACCAATCCAGGCATCAACAAACTGGATGAAATAATAACAACCAGACTCAAAAAAACCACCATGAGTCCTTACCAACCACGGGCCAGGCACGCACACCCCCCAAATAAAGACGAAGCCACCGTCAGAAAGCACCGCCACAACGCATCCGATGCAAAACGTACTGAAGCAAAACACAGCAACAAGGCCATACAAAAAACAAACCACGTTAGGACGAGCCCCCATATGTCATGGCCAGGCTCGTATGACCACAACATAAAAGGGGAAACCACAACCAGTTTGAAGTAATAACAAAATAATTTATTTTAAGTTTAACAAACAAACTAAGACCAACAAAGGAAAACATGGTATGGGGTATGTTAGGCTATGTGTCACAGCAGGTGTATGAGCATGGGTGTTATCTGTGTGTGGTGCATGTATGTGTGTATGTGTGTATGTGTGTATGTGTGTATGTGTGTATGTGTGTATGTGTGTATGTGTGTATGTGTGTATGTGTGTATGTGTGTATGTGTGTATGTGTGTATGTGTGTATGAGCAAAAGTAAAATTCCAAATCAAACAAAGCATCCATTCAGGAGGGAAGAGAGGGGAAACAAAAGAGTGCAGGCTCTTCTTAAATAGGCCTCCAGCAGAGCCTCCAGGTGTGTTCAATCAGGGAATTGGTGCCAGCTCTCCATGGCTCCGCCCACCTACCCACTCCTGGGAATGAGATGAAAAAAGAAAACTAGGAGTGGAATCTGGACGGCAACCGGGAGAATCGGCACCGTCACAGTCTCATCTGCATTTGTCTTGTCCATGTCTGGTCTTGTGTCCTACTCTGGGCCTGCACCTTGTCGTGGTGAGTCGGCTTTAAACTAAGGCCATTTTGTATGCTTTCTGACAAAATGTTGAACCTTTGGTACCTCATTGCATTTATATTGTTTTGTGGTAGTGTGTCGTTTCTTTCAGCACAGTGATCCAGGACCCCCATATTTATGACTGATGTAAACTCCAGAAATTGCAGATCAAGAGATTGCAGATCCTGGTGGAGAAAATCCCAGTTTCTTTTTCGGGAATCAGCAGAATTTAACCTGAATTATGTTGCTACAGTCACCAGAACTGATCGTAGGTGCCACTTTCAAGGCAGTTGGAAAAAGGCATGGTAATTATCTATGTTAATATTGGTGTTTTTCTTTTTTTGGGTGCAGTGTTGATAGATGATACTACTTTTCTTGTTCTTTGTGGATTCTTAGAGGATAGAGCACCTGTCATCCCGTTAGTTCTGCACTTAATCTTTAAATACAACACAAAGGAGGAAGAATTCACCTGCAGTGCACCCAGAATTTGAAGACATAGGACGTGTGAATCTCATGTCCAAGCTATGAGGATTTTTACAAAGAAACATGCTGATGATGATTATACTTGTACTTTGTAACCTTGTTTACAAAAGTGCTATACAAATATTATTATTAGTTTTTACTAGTTTATTACTATTATTGTTATATAATAACTAATATAAATAACATTCTACTGATAGTACAGAAAATTTATCAGTTTATAGATCATATTGTCTTATGTGAAGAATAAGTCACCTGTTATAAAACTGGTCATTGAGGGTAATTCTCTCTTCTGATCTCGTATGGTCATAAATTCAAAGATGATGCCAATGAGTAGTTGCTGCTCTACACGCGCCAGTGTACATACTGTAGCCTACTACTACTACTAGACATATGACAAATAAACTTTAATATATGTATTACTATTTCATATGACTTATTGCTCATGCTGCTGTCTTGTATGAAAAAGGACATTACATGTCCACCTAATTGCTAGCTTTCGAACATTGTGTGATGTCTTTCTGATTATTAAGTATGCCTACAACAGCCATACTACATTGCTGGCTGAAACTATCAATGGTTAATGCAATTTAACCAATTTTCTTTTGCTGGTCCACTCAGTGATGAAAATCCATAGAGTGTGCAAATATAATGGAGAGAATAACTGCTTAAAAACAGCTTGTGGTTGTCTGCCACCTTAGTAATATAGTAGTTGCTGTCCTCCAACATTAGCTCTAGCTGAATAATCCTAATAGTAGCTAATTTGCTACAATTATACAGTCATTGGACCATTGGTCTATGCCAAGACCCTTGTTTTTCTTAATCAGAAGGTAAGCAATTGTTTAAGCACATTACCAGAGAGACCGACCCACTTCTCAAGGCAGTGACATACTGCCCTACAAAGCCTAACTGCAGTAACTACGCAAAGGGTAAAACTGAGAAAGAAGGCTTTAAAGTGTTTTAACTGGCCAGCCAAATGGGTTATAGGTATATATCAGTGATTGCGTGTGACAGTTTTGGTGCTGAAACCCAGGAGGGAGCGGTCTCAGTGTAAGCCGAATTAGCCTTCAGCTGAATTCTCGGGTTGGAGGTGTGTGGCATTCGGTCCGCCGGAGAGGCGGATTGGTCGAGGCTGCGCCGGCAGGTGGAGAGAGCACATGCACAGGGCTACGGTACCTAATCAGCTCAGGTGGTTAAAGGTGTGCTGCTCTCCACAGTTAGGGGCCGAGACCGGGAGCTAACACCGAAAGCGCAGTTATGATTTTCATTTTTTTTTTTTTTAAGAAAAGCTCTTTTAATGAGCTCAGCAAAGGAGTCGAAGGAAACAAGTCTGGTCATACACAAGATCTAATCAGAAAACAAACCAGAAGAGCTAGACAGGAATCTGAGTCAAACAAAGATAAGGTCGAATACGCAGAGTCAAATGATGCAATCACTATACACAACACACCAACCACCAAGTTTGAAGAGCTAGTCTCTGCTGGTAGGAGGCAAACGGCGGCTTTTTCAAGCCGAGCATCCGGATATGGAAACGACCAATTAGATGACAACTGAATCAAAGAAACACACACAAAAGTAACCTACGACTATGGTCGTAACTAATGGCTATGTCTGAACAGAAGACACGGCATTTGGAGGCTTTGGTGGAAATCATTAGACTAAGTGAATATTTCTGAGAAGGACAGAGAAAACAACTTTCAATCCACAGCAGAGGAAATGTTCAATGAAGGAATTGCTCCCATTTTATCTCTGAGCCTCTAAATACATTCTCAAAATATTTTTATTTATATTCAGTTAATATTTTTTTATTAATATTCACTCTTATAAATAAGAAGTAGGCATACTGAATAATAATAAAAATATTTTCAGAATACTGAGAATTCAGAATATTGAGAATATTTTGACGTTGATGTATACAATATCAGAAAAAAATGTAGAATGCTAATTTTTGGTGTTGTCATCAAAATTAAACCAGGGTTTGTCCTGCATTCTGGCTGTGGCCGCATTGTGGTTCTAAGCCCACTAGGTACAGCCACAAGCATCCACTCAAAAAATATATTTTAGGTGAAAAAAAAACTTCCACTATCACAGTGTTTGAGATTTTGTTAGTTTGTTTCAGTAATATTTAAAGTAATTCTGACTCTTGGAAAACAAATTCTCAAGGGATACCTTTCAGAACAGTCAAAGGGGTTCAAGAATAGCAACCATTTTATTTTGTGTATGTCATTTTTAGGCTTGTGTGAAAAAAGAGGTTAAGAGATGAAACATTGATATACTGTTATCAATCACTTTTGTATGTTTGTTTGTATTGTACAGTATGTAACATATTGTTGCATGGGGATGGGACAACATTTTACAAATGTTATAATTTATTATCACTCGACTGGAAATTCTGCGTTCATATAGCACATACTGTATCAGCACACAGTACATTTGAATGAGTATTTTCCATGCCCTATGTGATACGTATAGCCCATGGAGATACTAATACCCCACGTTATTTGATACGATTACAATAAAAAAAACAATATTCCACTGTCAGAAAAATGTTTGCTATGTTCTAGCTTCACGGTAAACCAGTGTATAACAAACATAACACATAACTGAGCCACCTATAAGGGCTTACACTACATTATGTGAAATTCCTGTATTGGATAGCAGCACAAATCACTTGATAAACACTCAATTTCATTGT
This sequence comes from Anguilla anguilla, assembly GCF_013347855.1. Lineage (NCBI taxonomy): Eukaryota > Metazoa > Chordata > Actinopteri > Anguilliformes > Anguillidae > Anguilla > Anguilla anguilla. Next base: position 36,798,930 of record NC_049206.1, read on the forward strand.
GAGTGGTATGAATTCTAACAAAGCAGGGGGGTGTATTTCACAAAGCAGGATTACTGAGTTAGCTGGATAACTGTGCTCAGTAAAACCTGGAATAGTTCTCTTTTACTTCAATCCATGTTCCAGATTTGGGAGGGTTTTACTCAGTGCAGTTATCCAGCTAACTCAGTAATCCTACTTCATGAAAAAGGGCCACTATGAGCCACAATTCTAACATTGCCCAGGTTATGGTAAAAACGCCCATACACCAACAGGTATAAGACAGCCCCCAATACAAATATGCTGATCATTATTTGCTCAGGTTAACAGTTGTCTATTATGACCTTTGTGAATATAACAATATAAAAAATAATCATAGATACACACTAATCTGAACTGTTGCTTATTTGCCAGTCTGGACCCAGGTCAATCTGGAGTGGTTCACTGTAGAAGGGGGGTCCAGAGGGCAGGGTCATATAAATATTTGCTTAGAACATTCTGCTCTCTCAGAAGGGTATAAATAGGCAGACTAACAGCTTACACATCCTGCCTAAGTAGAGGTCTGAACGGTAAGCACAATTAGGTTTACTAATATAATATAATGAGAAAGAATTTGATCTGAGGATTGTAAAAGGCTATAGCTTGACTAAATTACAATTAAAACTGAAGGAAGCACATTAAACTGGTTTTAATTTTAAACTTACACTTAATTGTCATGGGTTATGTTCTTTGCTGTGATGTTTCTTGCTTGCTTGAACATTACTTGAATGTTTTTTGATTCATTATTGGGCAACTGCACACTTCAGCTGTCTTCCAGTTCATTGGAAAGATTTTAAGATGTCTTGATAGTTCATTATGAAAAGAAAGCATTGTTAATTAATACTCACTTTGTATTTGTGACCATATGGTATTACCAAAGCTACATTTGTGCAATACACAGCGAATAACTATTTTTTCAGGCTAAAACAATAGCTCTACACACTTCTGACATTCAGAATAAAAAGAAATCTGCGTCTAATGGTTAACCCTTATTTGAATGCATAATACTGAATATATGTCTGGCCAAATGTCAGGTAGGTATGTTTGCTGCCTGCCCTTTTTTGTTTATAAACTTCCAAAGATGTATCAGTCTCAGGTTCTGAGTTTATACTCTTAGACAAACATTTTCAATTTCTATTATTGGCATGTCCACTCAATGTATGATTTGATTATTATGTTGGCATGATGGTAGATTTTACTGATGAATTACTGTGAGAACAGCACATGTGCTTACTGCTTGGGCTAACCTAATGCTTTCTAGGTAGAAAGCCCCACTTTGTATTGACCATTCATTTCAAGTATTTGCTTTATCATGAGGTTAAAAAACAAAAAACTGTACATACAGTATACTATCTGAAATCATTTTGCATACTGAAAAGTCTTTTAAGCTGCAGACATGGTAAATATGTTATGTTGAAAATAATCAGAATTGAAGCAATTATTCGGGTTTACCTTTTTTTTCTTTTTTCACCAATTGTAAAAGGGGTTTCTTTCATGCTTCTGGCAATAATGCAAAGGTATGATCTGTAATGAGTTCAGCAGAGCAGAAGACAATTTGCGTGGGCTTCCAATCGGCTTATCCAGCTAAAGCACTTGCTCTCACACCGTGGTGGGGAATTTAATCTTGCCAATAATAATGACAACTGCGATTGTGTCATGAGGTATGGTGCATAACCTGTCGTAGTTTTGCCTTCAGAGGGAGGGTTTCATTCAGTAGGATATTCCCTCTTTGCTCACTTTAGCCAATCGGGTGCTTATAGTCTGCCTTCCCCAAATGTGATTAAGCCCAGGTGGACTGAAGAGTTACAATCTAAAGGTGTCTGGCTGTAGATGATTCAGAGGACGTGCATGCATTCTCTGTGCTCCCCTAAATTTACGGATGTTGTAACATGGATAGTACAGGCTGGTAGTTGTGACTACATTTGAACAGTGCCAAAATTGAAGAGAAATGTATCACTTTTAATAAGATGTCATTAGGTTCCTGGTTTTTGTCTGCAGGGGAAAGATGCAGGGATTTCTACACTGCGCGCTGACCTCCTTGCTCCTCGTCGTGGTGTGGACCCACTCCCAGGGTGGTGATCACAAGGCCCACCAACAGCACCTGCACCATGAGATGGACAAGCCCCACCCTGTCCATGGCAAAGGGGAGGAAGCCTGCCACAAGCTAGCTCCACCCAATGCTGACTTTGCCTTTGCCCTCTACAAGAAGATGGCCACAAAGTCAGAGTCCAGAAACGTGTTCTTTTCTCCACTGGGTATTTCCACTGCCCTGTCGCTGCTCGGTGTTGGGTCCAAAGGTGACACTCATCAGCAGCTGTACCACGCCTTGGGCTACAGCCAATTCACCACCGCCCAGGTGAATGAGGCCTATGAGCACCTGCAGCATATGCTGGGCCACAGCCAGGGGGAACTGAAGCTGGACAAAGGGAGTGCCATAGTCCTCCAGGATGGCTTCAAACCTTTGCAGAAGTTCCTGGATGATGGCAAGCATTACTATCAAGCCCAGGGCTTCACTGTTGACTTCAAGAAGCCAGAGGTAGCTGTCCAGGCAATCAACAAATTCATTGCGGAGAAGACCGACAACAAGATCCCTGACCTATTGAGCAGTGTGGAAAGTGACACTCTCATGGTGCTGCTGAACTACATTCATTTCAGAGGTAGGACAAGCTTTGCAGTGAATAATCACTTAAAGTCTAATGCTTTGCTAATTATAGTCCTAAGAGGGGACAAAACACATTTTCAGTGTAATAACGCACCCTGCAGTCTGGTACCAAATCCTGACCATGCCAATTCTGTTTGTGGCCAGGCATTTTCTAGCAACTGTGGTTAATCAGGGAACCTGCAGTTTGCACACGTCAGCTGCAAGTGAAGTGTACTCATTGCGAGTACGAGAACACTTCACTTGCAGCTGATGCAGCCAAACTCAGCTGGAGGAATGTAAGACACAATGGCAGAAAGTGTACACTTGTCTGCAATCTCTGGTATTGACATATGATCACAGCAATGGTAGGCCTATAAATGTTTTGTTAAAATGTCTTATGAATGAATGCTTCTATCTCTGCCAGAACACAGCCAATGTCACAGTCTCTCTTGTTTTTACAGTTTCGAACTTGATCAACCAACTTATGGCAGAAGTTAACTTGGATTTCAGTGCTTTATTGATGTTGCTTCTACACTTGCCTGGGAATGTTGTTAGCTAAGTAGTGAATATAAATTAATAATAAGATTGGGAATTCCACATTCAGGACAAATTGAAAAAATAGTCTTAACTGAATCTGAAAAAATCGGCAGCTGATGAAGTCACCAAATAAAAAAGTAATGTGATTGCGTTGTTTCAGGCAAATGGGAGAAACCCTTTGACGCGAAAAACACTGGGAAGGCAGACTTCAAAGTGGACGAGAACACCACAGTCTCAGTGGACATGATGAAGCGAATGGGCCGGTACAGCTACTACTACGATCGGGAGAACCACACCTCAGTGCTGATGCTGCCGTACAAGGGAAACGCCTCCATGATGATCCTCCTCCCCTGTGAGGGCAAGATGAAAGACCTAGAGGCCATTCTCAGCAAGGAGTACATCAGACACTGGCACGACAGCCTCTTCAAAACGTAAGGGCTTTAAACATTGGCTAAAAAGATAGATGTATCCTCATTGGGAAGGGTACCCTGATTGAGGGGTTCTCAACCAATGTTACCAATGCTGGTTTGCATTCAATCTTTTGATCAGTTTACTGAAAACAACCACTTAACTTAATTTATAATTTTAAAGCTTAAGACATGTTCTTTGAAGAGAATCATTTCCACAGCGCATTATAGAAAATGAAAGTATTATTTTTCTGGGAAATTATTTATCTAAAAATCAAAGGAATGTTTCATTCAGTCAATAAGAATGTCTGTTTTTGATATGTTTAATAAAGAAGACCATCGATCAGTCTGTTTTCTTCCTATCAGTGTGGTGGATCTGGAAATGCCCAAATTCTCAGTATCTGGGTCCTACTCCCTGAAGGAGTTTCTCAAAGAGATGGGCGTGGTTGCGGCATTCTCTGACACAGCTGACCTGTCTGGGATCTCCGAGGATGTCGGCCTGAAGGTGTCAAAGGTACTGGCGTGTCTGTCCTCTCATATATGATGGGATCTGATGGGGTTTGTTCCTGAAGACTTTCAGCAGTATACTTATATACTTTCAGCAAGAATCATTTGTAGAATGTGTGTATATGTGTATTCAAGTCTGTGTGTATGAGTGAGTGATTGGTGTAATATCCTCTGCTGAAGATGATTTTTCTTGGCTTTTTCAGTATTTCCTTATCCTCTGTGCATGATTTTGTAGGTTTCCCATAAGGCCGTTCTCAGTGTGGATGAGAAGGGCACAGAGGCCGCTGCTGCCACTGTCGTTGAGATGATACCCATGTCTCTGCCAGACACGGTCAGCCTCAACCGGCCTTTCCTGCTGCTCATTCTGGAGGAGTCCACCAAGAGCATTCTCTTCATGGGCAAGATCATCAACCCCACAGCCCAATAGACTCATCAATGGCCAGGATTCTGCAGCAGACTTTCAGGCAATCGCCTTCAAGAAATCTCTGTCTTGCACATCTGTGACGGGAAAGCAAGATTTCATCAAAGAAAGTGGGCAGAGCTTTCATTTGATATCAGTAATTCACAGATTTTAAACCATCTTTGGCTGCATTCTGAACATGCAGATTTTGAGAAGTATGCATGAGGTCCATACAAGTGGTTCCCAAACCTCTCCTTGTGTACCCCCAGCTGAAGGTATTCGGAGTGTTCCATCTCAAGGGCTTTATTGTGTGTCAGGTGTGCTTGACGTGGAACACAAATGCCTGGATGCTGTTCGAGGTACCCAAGGAGAGGTTTGTGAACCACTGGTCTATACAGATTTTCAGTAAAACTGTTGGCGTGCTGATTGGTTGGATGCGGATTCACATGGATGTCTGTGATCTAGGTTTAAGGCAGGTGACTAGAATGCAGTCATTCTTTCTTGCTGTCTGGAGTGAGCTACGAATGCTCAAGCAAGTCAGTGGTTGACTGCTCACTATAGCTCCACCCATTATGGATTTCATGAAACCTCATTCTCTTGTCACTGCTGCAGATCAGTGTGTACTCTCACATTCCATGCCCTAAATCACATTCTACTGCGGATGTTTGGATATCTGTTTATATTTCTCTGCTCATTTTCTTCTATAAAGAAACTATTAAATAAAAATATATATTTCCAAATATAGATTATTCTATTGAGATTTATAATTTATCCACATGGCATGCAATTTACATTCTTCCACTTTTACAGGTTTTTGCAATGATTTTTGTTATATTACGTTATGAAGAAAAAACGTGTCTCAAAAATTTAAACACTCTAACTTTTATCAATATAAAAATGGTATTTTATTTGTATTTTCAGATTGATATGAGCATTTTTCAAAAGCAGCACTGAAGCAGTGTTATGGAAACTCCACTCCACCAGCAGGGGGACTTGGTGCTCATCAAATGTCCACTATTGTGCATACAGGGCTTGAGATTTCTTATAAGCACAGCCACCCACCTCCCACTCATCTTGGCAGGCACAACGTTGGGAGGCTGTGCTGAGAAAATGTAACTTCTGTGTTCCTCATTGTTTCCCACTCCTCAAAATTCAAAAGCCCCCCTTTCATCAACACACTCCTTCCCATACAGAAAGTAAAACCTTCAAAGAGAGTTCATATTCTGGAACAGATCACAAACACTGACAATCTTTCATATTTTTTTTTGGCAGAAATGTAATCCTAAAACAATATATAAATCACTCAAATGCCCGCTTCCTGAACTGTGATGATTAATGGCCAGACTGGTGCCTGTGAAATGGCTATTTTAAAAATAAAAATAAAGAGAAAAGGAAGATTGCATTGTTAACCACAGACATGATAAAAGGCTTATTTTTGAAATATGCACATCCAGCAACCAGGTAATGGAGGACCAAAAATGCCAAAATAAAAACAAATAAATAAACAATTCAATAAATGAATGAATATCCATCCATCCATTCTCTAATCGCTTAATCCAGGTCAGGGTCGCGGTGGCAAAGGGGCAAGCAAAGAAGCCCAGACATCCCTCTCCCCAGCAACTTCCGCTTAAATTAATGAATAAATATATGTAAATGCAGGAAAAATGTCAAAATAAATGAATGTACACAGAAATAAATTAATAGATAAAATGCATTTATTTATATCTATATTTATATATTTCTTGATTAATTCATCCACTCTCTCTCTCTCTCTCTCTATATATATATATATATATTTAATTTTCATATTTATTTCCTGATTAATTTATTTCTTATTTCTGTATTTTTTCATCCATATGATATTGAGGGGGCAGTCAATCAAAGTATGGCATGATGTCATCTTATTCCCATTAACTATAATGCAGTTTGTCACCAGTCACATGTAGTGACTACTTTATTGTCTTGGCTTTTATGATCTGTATGTCTCAATGTCAATTTCAATGTAAAATATAGTTTTCAAGCTTGTCAAATATGATGACAAGGTAGCACTGGTGTTTGGTGTTGTTTGAAGACTCGATAGGTTGTCAACTGTCTTTGTGGCTACACGCTAATGTATTCAGTTTCATTTGATTTTACTCACAAAATCTCTTTGCTTTCTTGATCTATATGGCTTAGCATCAAATTCAGAGTAAAATGTCTTAAAGATTTTTAACATAAGATGAAGGTAGCAGCAGAGTTTCAGTTATTCAGCCCACTGTTATATAGGCTATGTTATTTATTTACCCGATATCCCCTACACTAATGCCTATACAGTAACTTGTAGCCAAAGATTTGAGACTGGCTAACATAGCTGAAAATGCTGGGTCCTGATTATCTTTTGCGTGGCTGCTTTGACAATTTGTTCCAGTTAGCTGCATTACAGAGGCTGACCCTAGTGTTCAGCAATTTGGAGGAAGTGGCTGATTGTCTGAATGTTTTACTCCAAAAACAGACACCCTTCTCACATACTGCCTGTGGAAGCTATGGAGAGTTATTTATTAGCTGGTTTGTCTGTCCATAACTTTGCAACTCTATTTGGGGAGAACTACAATGTATGACCAAAAGTATGTGGACACCTCACATCCAGTATCTCATCCAAAATGATGGGCATAAATATGGATCTGGTCCACCCTTTTCTGCTATTACAACCTCCACTCTTCTGGGAAGGCTTTATACTGGATGTTGGATCATTGCTGCAGAGATTTGCTTTCATTCAGCCAGAAGTGCATTAATGAGGTCGGACTCTGATCGGGGTATTAGGCCTGGCTTGCAGGTGGCTTTTCAATTGATTCTAAAAGTGTTGGATGGGGGTGAGATCAGGGCTCTGTGCAGGCCAGTGAAGTTCTTCCACACCAAATTCGGCAAACCATTTCTTGATGGACCTCGCCTTGTGCACGGAGGCATTGTCATGCGGAAACAGGAAACAGCCTTCCCCAAAACCATGAAAAAGAGACCCAGACCATTATTCCAGTTTAACAACAGGTAATTAGCTTTTTAAACTATGATCTATATGTTATATAGCCATAACAGGCTTTTATAACAAACAGTCAAATCAAGCTTCAAACATGGGCAAATGTTTTTATAAATCAAAACATAGTTACTCATCCTTACTCTGAACTGCAGAGTATGAATTGAATGAACCCCACCACCACTACCTGAAGTCTATATGTTTCAGTGCTGGGTGTGTCATTAGCCAGCAACCTGTTTCTGTAATGTTTTCACTCTAAAACGGTCGCGTTTCAGTGCTGGGTGTGTCATTAGCTAACAACCTGTTTCTGTAATGTTTTCACTCTGAAAAGGTCGCATTTTTTTTTACAAACTATTGCTACGCTGATACTCAGTGGTGTCAGGCATGTCCAGCATTATAGCACCAATTTCTGCACCAGCAGTGACCTAATTTCATAAAGATTACGAAATCGATTTCAACATTTGTATTTCTAAATTATAGTGTTTTTGTTATTTTGTTATGTTAAGGCAAATGTATTGAGAGATATTACAGGAACACTGAGAAAAGCCCTAAAATGTGCATGACAAGACACAAAGTGCAATATTTTTAAATGGTAATTTCTTTGGTCATTCAGCACACTTCTCCCTTCCTTCTCCAGGGAGTGCGCTTTCTATGCACTGTCACTCTCCTCAATTCAACAGCGAACACACAGCTTTGGTGTTTTGCTGGAAATGCATGCACAAAGATCTGTTATATTTCACGCAGTTGTGTAGCTATTCTATTCACTTTATTCGAAGTCTCAGTTTTATAGAGGACCAGTATTTTTCAAAGCACCGATCATTCAATTGTTGAATAGAGTGCTGGAGTAGGCAGCGACACGTTTTCACCTGGGTAAAAGCACCTGTTGTTGTCTATTGTCTGCCAGGGGTTAAAAACTAATATATTTAAAGCCTAAATATTTAGGACAATCATAGAAGGAGAAAGATATAGTATTTACGGCGTTGGAGTCATTTTCATTATAAAGTCCCCAAAGCATGATGGCCTCACTGGTGTTAAAGGAGTAACATGGTGGTTGAACGTGACACTTCCCAGTTGTCTTTAGGCAACAACAAAACAAATGTGCATAATTTTTTTATTATTCAGTCATTTCAATGTACTTTAAAACGTATTTTTCTAAGCCGAAATTTCCCACTATAAAAGTTCACCCAAACCGTCTGGGCGTGGTAATGAGAACTGTCAGTTAGCTATGATTGACAGACCGTGCCTCGTTACCATAGCTACCCCCATGATACGCGCTCTTTTTAGGAGACTGAATTTTCACAAGCTAGCTAGCTTAGTAGTATATCAAGTATCGATAGATAGCTAAGGTAAGGACGTTGACTTTTATCCAATTATAATTTTTGCTATCTAGCTGGCCAAGTTAAGATAAAAGCACAACTATAACGTCCTCATAAAAGCAAACTAGCTAGCTAACGTTACCGATAACATTGCCTTATGAAAGCAAACTACCTAGCTAGCTGACGTTAGCTAGCTAGCTAAATGAATATAACCAGAAATAATCTAATAGTCCTTAAAAGGCACTGTAATTTAAGTGAACCTAACGTTAGTCAAATATTTGCATTGTCTTGCCTGTAAGCGGCGCAAACTATGGGTCTCAAGTTATCCATGGGTTTACAGGGCGTGGAAAGGGGAGTGGTTACTGTATTCGTGACGCACCAAGTTGACAACTTTCTCAACCGTTTGAAAATAGGACGATAAATTTAAAACACATATTTGTCCAAAAATACAGAACGGACATATTTAATACTTTACTCATTGTGTTTCTTCAATGCCTCTTGTGCAAATAGCACATAAAACCGAGAAAGTGTGAAAATTACCATGGTACTCCTTTAAAGGAATTTCTCACTCGCTGTCTCTCCGCCGTTGTGTTTCAAATTGAGAAATTTGGTGCTGACTTCTGAGCGAATCACATCAAAGAGATGAGAAAAAAGATCAGAATCCAAATAATATTGGTCAAATTCGGGAGGAGAAAACATTTGTGGAGAACGCATTATCTGAGTGATGCCGAATATGGTATTTGTATTCGGCACAATGCCTGTGGGCATTTCTGAAACAGGAAAGCTGGAAACCTTCCCCAAAATGGAAATTAAAATGTTTTCTTCATCCAAAAAGTTACTCAGGCATACAAAGCAAAGTCTACAAGTCATTAATTAGGGCTTGCAAAAGCCATTAAAAGTATTGATATCAAAATGAGGCCAAGTTACAGAAAACAATATTGGCTTTCTTAGCTCAAACTAATTAAACAAGCTCTATTCCGATTCAATGCAACCCAACTTTTCCTAAATTATTCAATGTAACTTGGCCCTGTGTTTTTTTCTGACCATCTGAAGAAAATATGGTCATTCAAACATTATGTATCACATGAAAATGTCAAACAACAAAAATTACCTCATGGAAGACATTATAGACATTATAAAAATAACTGTTTTAAACAGCTGATGAAAAATTACATTATTTTCTCTACTGAAGAGACTGACAAACCCACTGGCACCAGTAGCATAAATAAATGGCATGCGGTTTCTGTCAAAAAGTTTGATGGATTGAAACCCCGCCCCTTGCCCCACCCCCTGTGGTTTATTATTTTTTATAATCATTTAAAAAAAAATATATAGTCATTGTTTAATATTGTTTTATCTAGGTTTGTTGGTTTTTAGCATAGCACATGCATGATTTGGCATATATTTTATTTTAATGGAAAAGTAATCCATGAGGGAAAGTGTTGATTATCTTTGTGCTTTTTAAACATGTTTGAAAAGGGTAGTTTTGTGTAAAAATGCTTTAGCAACTTAAAACATTTTATTGTTTTGAAACACCAATCACCACCAAATACCTGAAAAGGCAAATGATTGCGTTAATAGGGTTACATGCGTTAAAATGTTTAAAACAAGTAGAAAGTATGTTAGAAAATTTTGGTAGTTGTTTCGTGAAGTAGATTAGTTTATTAGTTAGATGAGGAGACAGCGTTGTGTGTATGAGCGTTAGTTTTGTGTCAAATAGAATTTAAGAAAAGCTAGTGTGTTAAAATTGTAAAACAATGAAAATAGCAAATAGTTATATCTTAGAATTGTTTAAAAAGCAAAGGCAAAACGTGACAACTGTAAGTTATCAGGCTATGTGTGAAAATAGAATTTCTTTTTAAAAAACTATGACAGAAGAGACATTTAGAGACAGAAACGAGCAAACCTAGGTTATTTTCTCTGCGGAAATCCTTCTTCGGATTGATGTCCGTAATTGTGGAGAGACAGCGCAAAAAGAGCAGCTATGTCCGATGTCTTGGTCCGACTGGAATCACAGTCACACGGACAGGCTCGGCGAAAATTTTGTGGGTGTGGCGTAGGCTGTGACGGGTTTTTGTAATGTGACAGCATAGGCTGTGGTATGTATTGCGACGTGTTTATGTCACGTGACCAGCACAGGCCGTGGTTTGGGGGATTTGGCCCGCAAAGCAACTTTGCGGAGCAACGCAATCTTTGATAGCACAAGTATACAGAAAAAAGCAGAATCATGTGTGGGTTGTACAGCGTTACAACATCGCAACCCAGCGCCTCCCCCCATACGCAAATCCAGCCTTCACGATTCGCATAAAATGGGGGTCATCTACACAGATGTCAGAATCGGACATCAGCTCTGTGTAGCCTATACAAAATTTGGTTGCTTCTTAGCCTACAAAACATGTCTACTGCTGAAATTTTGACACCTACCTCTGAAGACGTGAAGACCGGGGCGCAGACACCGAGGCTCCCAAAGAAGAAGCCTTTTGCCGCAAAGTCAAGAGTCCATACAGGGGCTCTACACCGTGAGTGGGGTCTGATGCTGGAGGGTAACCACAGCGGTTATCATTTTGACATGGCTGGAGATGCTCCAAAAATTTGGTGATGAGGAGTACAGCCCTGTCACCGGTTTCGGAGTCGTGTGCGAGGCCTGTGACTGGGGTGATTTTAGAAGATGCTACGAGGAGGTAGCCGGCGGTTCAAAAGACAAAAGTACATTTTTAAGCCGGACCAGCGATGCCACGCGTAAACGGTGGATTACATTGGTGGCGACGACGCAAACTGTGGATGGTAAAAAAAAGACTGATCATTATGGATAACATTTTTCGGTTTGGTGCCTCTTTATCGGACTTAACAACTGATGGTAACATCGCATTCTTTCTGTTTGAAGAACAGAATTTAATGAACAACGCACTTGCTGAAGCTGATAAAATTTTTGAAGATCACCGGTTTTTGAGCTCATTTGACTCTGTGAAAATTAACCTGTGTCAGAGGTTTGAGGAGACGGTACACAAAGCAATACCGACCATATCTGAAGACGACGAAGAGACTGATCTTGAATGATTTAAAACTGTTTTTGAAATGTTAAAACAATGTCTTGTTACATTTAGGACATGTATATTATGAAGTTGTAGACTGTATAGAATGTTATGACGGTGTCTTCTACCGTTTTGGTAATTAATGTGAGCTTTTAAAATAAAACCATTTCTTTGTAAAATTATTTGCTGTTTGATTGTTATTTACACATTATTATTATTATTACACCGTACGCCAAAGCCATGATAAAATCTGAAGCAAAACCCAAGCATACACCCACCCACGCACACACATGGCACTCGATAGGCTGATGTTTTCTTCAAGGCGTGGCTACGCATATGAGAATCTAAAAGACCACCGCCACATAGGTTAATTTCAAACAAGCTTCTTAGACCTCTTGACAAGCATGTCTCAGTCTGTATACAAAACGTATAGCTCAATAGGCCTACAGGACTCAGGGCCTTCAGAATCCTGGGAGTCTGAGTACATGGCGAATAATGATGTTCCAGTTTCGGAACCTTGGCTCATAACAGAGCAGAATATAGACAGTGCTGCTGATGCGCCATGCTGCGGCGAAGGACGAGGAGGCCCCAGACCAAAAACCCAGCCGGGGTCGTCAGATGATGCTGACGGCTGCATTACAGCGCCAAATGGTTAAAGTCCTGAAGCTGATCCTCGCCAGCCTTCTTGACATGACAATTGAAAATCAGCTGAAGAGCAACTGTCTGGGTTGTGAATATGACCACCCCAGCCAGCTGCAACACAGTTGTCTCTTCAAACCAGAGACATTCTACTTTCAGGCCAACTTTGACTAGCTGGTCACCAAAGTGAAGACACCGTGGCTTGGGGTGCCTACTCTCCAAAACGCTCAAAGTGTTTGGTCTGAAACCAAATCCTGTGCGTATAGAGGGCGCTGTTGACACAATTGTTTCAGAGCTCAAGGACGAGCCGTACATCGGGGAGAAGCTGCGGGAAATCAAACGGACAGACCTGGGGGCTTTCAGCGACAAGATTGTTGCTGAGGTTCGGAGGGATTTCTGGGAGATTCCTTCCACGCAGGAAGACCTGTGGGGTGACGTGTCTGAAGACGGACCACCGCAGATGACGACTGTTTAGCAACGCTTCAAATCTATGCCAAATAGTCATATGTATATGTATTTTGTGACTTTTTTATTAAAAAATAAAAAATAAAAAAATAATAATAATAAATGCTTTGGCTTTTTATATCCTGTGTCGTTATTGCATTAAATGTAAGGATGGATGCAGAGAAGTGTCTGAAGTCTGTTTATTATTCACCAGAAAACCCTGGTTCTTATGGCGGTAAAGAACGGTTGCAGAGGGGTTTGCTGGAAACAGCAGGACATAGGTTGTCTAACAAGAAAGTTATAGATTGGTTGTCTGGGAAAGATGCCTACACTTTACACAAGCCCATCAGACTTAATTTCAAAAGAAACAGGGTTTTTGTCTGCAACATTGATTCGCAATGGCAGGCCGATTTGGTAGACATGTCAAGTTTATCTGAACATAACAACAATATGAAATTTATGATAACATGTATAGATATATTGTCAAAGTTTGCTTGGGTTTGTGTTCTAAAGAACAAGAGCGGTACTGAGGTGACTCAGGCCTTCCGAGAGATTCTTGCACAGGGGCGCAGGAATAAAAAATTACAAACTGACAAAGGTACAGAATTTTTCAACAAAGGATTCCAAACACTGCTGAAACAACACAACATAACACATTTTGCCACGGGTAATGATGTGAAAGCTTCTGTGGTTGAACGTTTTAATAGGACCCTAAAAACGAGAATGTGGCGTTACTTCACAGCGCGCAACACTAGACGGTACATAGACATTGTACAAGATTTGGTTCGGTCATACAATAACAGCTACCACAGTACGATTAAAATGAAGCCTGTTGAAGTAAATGATACTAACGCTTTAAAAGTGTTTAAAAATATGTATGGTCTCTTTCCAAAAAGGCCTAAAAAGCTGAAGTTTAAGTTTGAGGAGGGTGATACAGTCCGAGTTTCCAAAGTGCGTGGAAAGTTTGCAAAAGGCTATGAGCAAACGCATACAGATGAATATTTCACAGTTGCTGAAAGGGTCCACAGGATACCTCCTGTGTACAGGTTGAAGGATTATGATGGTGAAAACATCAATGGTACATTTTATGAGGAGGAATTACAGAAGGTTATTGTGAGAAAAGACAAAACATTTAAGGTTGAAAAGATAGTGGCAGAGAAGAAGCAGAAGGGTAAAAAGCTGGTTTTAGTCAAATGGGTCAGCTGGCCTGAAAAGTTCAACAGTTGGATACCGGCAAGCCATGTGGTTGACATCTAGGACATATGTCTTATCTAGGACAATAAGTGACTCGAAAAGCTTACATGACCCTACAAACGCATTAGGTAACCATGGAGGATACAGGTTTCTACATTACTCTCCCGAGTAATGCATCTTTGAGCATTTACCCTGACAACAAAATTTCAAGCTATATAACAAAGTTTGCCAGACCTATTGAACTGCGTGGTATGTGGGAGGTTGGCTTAGCCGAAATACAGTACCCACATACTTGGTGTTCAATAACACATGATGACAACACTTATTATACCTACGATCATATTTAAAAAATCAGAAGAGCTCATGTGATTATTACCAGATATTACTAGTCTAAGAGTATCACTAGTCTACTGAATGAAATGAACCACAATGCGGTACACATGCTGGAAGGACTTGAAATTTACATTTTTACATTACATTTATTTGGCAGACGTTTTTATCCAAAGCGACGTGCAAAAAGCGCATACAGTCATATAAAAAACAAAATTTACATCGTAAGCGAGCCACACATCACAATGGTGGCTGCAGGAAAACTAGCTAGGATGCTCGGTCTTGCACGTACCTGTGAGCAAGAAGCACATTGACAACATTACAACTGAACTGAAAATGGATTAGAACCAGAACGTAAATTTCCGTTACGGGAAAGTAAGAGCAAAGGTGCACTTCAGACCGGTGAAACACCATTATCACGAGTAAAATATGGCTACGTCGGGCCTACACATAGATCCACACAGATACGTTGATTATTATACGGCGCAAGAGGGTAACAGTTTGCCGGGGTTTCGTGGCGGAAGAGGCATATTAATTGTAGCTAAAGCCTCAATAAATGTTTGCCACCCCAGGGGTCGTCTATCATCAGCAACCTTGTGAGGCACTGTAATGTTCTTTATTAAATCCAGCATATGCGGACCGGTTACAGCTTTACCCTTGAAAACAAACTCCCCTTTGTCGTTCCAAGTTGCAACATTTCCAGATTTAGACATTTTGTCTAAGACGTAGGTGGAGTTTTTTTTGCTTCTAGATGGTACGCTTTGTATAACGTCCTGAATCAGCGTGGTATCTTCAGTATTGGTAACACCGCTAGAGGGTGTTTGACCATCTTTGGCTTCTGATTCTGAACCCCCATCAGTGGGAAATGATAATGTTAATTGATTTGTTTCTTTTTCACCTTGCTTGACAAGAGCTATGAATCTTTGTAAAACCGCCGTGTACAGCTTTGCCTTCTCATGAAGCCCTACATCAGTCCTTGCTAAGATGCTGCGTATGGTTTGATCCAATTCATTTTCAACAGTTTGACGGATTGGCTCTGGGGTATAAGTGAGATTCTTTAATTTATCCAGTTGTTTTTGGGGTACTAGATACATCTTTTGAGCATGCTCCATGGTTTAACCACTGAGTGACGTTATCAAGCTTTTTAGAAAGGGTATTGCAACACTCAGCAGAGGTAGAAGGAATCCTCCCTTTTGATGAATGACTTTCTTCTTTTTTATTGAGTTTTTTTTTGTGAGCAAGTAGTTTAATCCCCGATCATTGTTTCCTCAATTTTTTCAGCTGAGTATCCGTTAGGGGTATATTACCGCGTAAAACATTGAGAGCTATTTCACAAATTGTGTTTATGAGTTCCGGAGAAGCCGACTGTAAAATGGCACATCTTTGCTGCGCATTGCCTTTAAATAGAGCTTTTTAAAGCGGCCAGTACCGTTTAATATGTGCCAACATTACTTTTTCTTTAGCACATAAGCCACGGACCACTCTGGAGGGTACAAACCACTTCTGAGGCGAAACTCTTCTGGTGACTGTGCTTTTAAGTCCACCAAAAGATAACCGTAAGGGTTTCTGGTCGCATCTTCAAAAGATTCAAGGAAAAACTTTGAATGTCTAGGATACATTTGCCGAGCTAAAACATTAACTTGCACTTTATCTCGAGGATTTTTGAACAGAACAATATAGTTTGCGTTTTAAGATTTATTGTGCAACTCTTTTTACCCTGAAAAAAAGGTTTTGTACTAAATATATAATGCTCAAATTTCTGTGGTGCGTATACTTGGTAAAAGCTTTTTCCACCTCTGAGCTCTCACTGGCTGCTTCCATTAGGTCGTCAGTGATGATCAAATTGGTTTTGTGTGAAGGAAGCAACGCTTCATCGGTCAAAGATTCAGGAAGTCCTTCTACAAATTGTACATTCTTTATTTTACAAAGCAGTTCATCGTACATTGGCTGCCAGGATGAATAAAACCAGACAATATTCTGTGGTACGGTGGACAAAACATGAGATGCGTTTTCCAATATCATTTTCACAAAGTACAAAGACACTTTTACCACAGTTTGATAGTCCTGAGATGATGCATGAAAACGGATGTTGAAGACGGCTGTCAAAACCCTCATCCCCAAACACTGATTTAGAAGCCATATGGTAATGTTGTGAAATCGGAGAGCAGGACCCTTTTGTTGTACACTACTCTGAATTTTTTAGAAACTGTACGGTTGCTGAGTGAGAAGCCTTTCTTACACCTAACAATTTGCTGTGTGCTTGTGACAAATTTGCGGGCTGGAGCTTTTGGGTTACGTACATGATGACGCAACAAATCTGTGAGGGATGAAAGACTGACAACCTGTGTGTTAGTGAAATGCAGTGTTATACCTTTAGCTTTCAAGCAAGATTTACCTAGCAGTGTTCTATAGCCGTATGTCTTGGGACCCCCCGACACAAATTCGACAATGTGGTCACCTGGGTCCAGTTCGCTTGTAGCTCCCCCAAAAAGTCCCCGAGAGGAGGTACCCAGTCACCTGGCCGGCTCACAAAGATGACAGAATCTGTATCGTGGTACGGAACCCTGTCAGGCAATTTGAGCCAGGCATAAGCGGTGGTGAATGCCGCTATGAACACATTGCTGTATTTGGGCGGTTTTGGGAAACCCTTTGCATGTTTCCACTGGACCAGAGCCACGTCTTCTGTAAGAAATGAAAAATGTGAGACATCATACTCATTTGAAAACATGTATTGCAGGAACTGTTCGGGGTCCCGGATCAAGGTCGTGTTTGGCTGATTGGTTCTCTGTCCGAATTTACCCCAAAGACTATTTAACCCTGGGTCGAGAGCTCCGCCGGCGGAGCTCGGCAAGATTAAATGAATTTTCGTTTCTATTTGGATGATTAACTTCACGAGTTGTTATCATACAGACGCAACAAAAACATTGACAGAAACTTTAGAATCGCAACTTTCCAATGCGCCCATTGAAAAATGATATGAATTGTTTTAAAAGTTCTAAATTTGATTAATTAAACCATGTATGCTTTGTTAATCCTTACTCATTACTATGTGAATTTCGCTCATCAGGAAATCCGCCCAAATCGCATTCACATGTTAACGACATTATAACTACTCTCCATAGAAGGAGAGTAGGGGAGGGGCGATGCGAGATCCATGTGAGAAATGCCAAGCCTGCGAAAGCAGGATAGAATGTCAAAGTGTAGCCTAATTCACTTCTTTTGAGGTAAACATTTTGTTTAATTTTGGAAAATGGTCCGTCCGGAAGCCGACATTGATGAAGAGCGGTGTCATTTCGAACAGCGAACTGATCCAGCTGAGGATCAACTTCATGAGTACGTATATTTCTTATGATCATATTGGTAAATATGTGTACTGGATTGCAATCTCTGTGTTTGTATGAATGTCCAGCAATATGCGCATTTGTAAATTCCCACACTACGACCGATTCAAACTATTGCATCTCAGAATTATAGGCTAGGCTCTCTGCGTCTGGTTGTGTGTTAGAAGTAGCAGGTAGACTGTATTTTTTTCGATCATATTGGTAATAAATATCCTGTGGCGTGGCTAGGATTCTAAAACTGATGTCCTCGCACAATCGATATTAGCATACTGTAAGTAAATTCGGGAAATAGCAATATAATAACCACTTAACTAAACAGACCTAGCCTACTTCAGATTGAGGCATTGTTATTGATGAGTTGCATGTAGTTGAGCTGGAATATCAATGTTTATTTAGTTTAGCTAATGTTGTTTCGTTGATAGCTTAACAGTTAACAGTGTTTGGGTCAAAGCATTCCGAACATCCGTGAAAAAAACAGCCGGCCATCTCATATGCTGTGCGCACTCCTTCTGACTCTGAATACCCATCTAGATAATAAGCACCCATCTTAACTTCACCCCGGTTCAGAGCATGCTGAATGAATACATGTCACGGTGACTCAGATATTCTAACCATTGAATTCCCGGTGTGGAAAATGACTTGTTATTGAATGTAGTTATCGGGCGATGTTACAGCAATGGTGTCTTTTGGTAAGAAACTCGTGCAGTACTGTTTCATACGAACCGAGGCTATAGTTATGCACTGGAAAGGGTCTAGACCTGTGCTCCCAAGAACCTCGGTACGGAACCTTAAACATGCTTCACGCAAAATGACAACGTCGTTCTGGCAGTACTCTGGCAGCCATTTCTTTTCTAAAATCAAACACCCCTCCAGACACGTTATTATACCACCGCATAAATTCCTCCCTCTCCTTTTCCCGTCAATGTATCGACCCCATAGTACAAGGGTGGTGGGTACGGGCCAATGTAATTCTGGTTACCAATTGTATTCCAGAAATGGGGAAAGTAGCCTTTTTTTGAATTTTCAAAACCTAGAGCAGCAGGCATTGCACTCAGTTTCATTGTTAGAAAACAAAGGGAGTCAACATACCTCTATTCAAAAGCCTCGTCAGTAATGCACATGAGTTTACTGCCCTGTACAATTAGATGCGGTGTTACGCCTTGGTCAATTAAATACTGCCTCAGCAGGTAGCCGTCATACCCCTTTGAATTGTGTGCGATGAATGTGTAGCCCTTGTACTCTGGAGTCCGATGCCTTTGGTAAAAAGCCTCTATGCATTTATCGCCAGACGCCACCCAACGCTCGCCGTTAAAATCAATACAGCATATGAAATTTGCTATATGTTGGCCTTGGTCTTGCCGACACTCAAAATCATAAAACACGTAACGGTGGCTGGGGATTTCAGGTTTCACCCCTTGTATGAAACACACATGGCTACTCTCAGGAGTCAACACAGCCTTACAGGTGTTGCAACACTGTGGACTACAACTGTGTGGTTTAGGGGCCCCATCACTGCTGCTGACAACATACTTTGTGCAACATTTGGGACAAAACTTGGTAGTATCGCATGAGCTGCGCATTTTGCCACTTACACCCTGTGGTTTCACAACTTTATGCTCTTTGTAGCAAAACTCTGACCGACATATGCGCAAACAATCCTTACACTGTATTGATCTTGAGCTGTTTATAAAACATTCGGCGTTGTAACACACGTTGCAGTGGTACTGACAGCTATGGTTACTCTTTGCGCTAAAGGGCGCATAGCAATAGTCGTAAACATATGCACTGCCTAAGAAGCCGTTCAAGGACTTCATGCCATAATAGTGGTCACCGTCGAGGTAAAGAAACAACGTCTTGGGGTGTGGTCTGGAGGACGTTTGAAACTTTGTAAAGACACCATTAACCTCTCTCTCAGCCTCACATGTTGTAAATGCCGGATTTAAAAGATGTGCTAAACAAGTGGCAAAACAGAGGTTATTGCCCCTACTGTAGCGGACAATTAAATGGCGTAATTTCTTGCGAATTATTTGATTTTTGAGACACGTTGACCATTTTTGATGGGCTCCAACACCACCATTAGGGTTTTTAATAATGTGAGCCGACAGCTCCAAAGTACATCAGACAACACCTCAAAATTGCTCTGAACCAGATTTTCAATCATGCTTAAAAAAACTTCCGAATAAATTTCACCCCCGGTTAACTGCACAGTTACACCCTTAGACAGAGAATCCCCCCGCAACTCGAACTATACAACATCGTCGGGGGACGCCAGCTCGTGAACTTTGTTCATTAAATGTTCTAGGGTGTTTAAAACATGAACATAAAACTCTGCGTAGTTGTCCACATCGTACAAAGATGCAAAGTTAAACCGTAACCTAATTTCTGTATTGTTGAAACGTGGTCTGCGTATCACCTGCATCTCTGTATCCGCATGCACGTTATTGTCGACAATGTTAGGTCTTATCTCTGGTTCTACGTAATTACCTATCACATGGTTTACAGCGTCCAAAGCGCGTAGCAGCCCCCCAAACACATCAACATCCCCATGCTCTACAGGTTCAACCTCTGCATGCGTGTTAATTGTGCCTCGATTAAGATCATTAATAACGTGTAACAGGTGAGGGTTAACCTCTGCTCGCTGCTGTTGCAAGTTTAAACTGTTAGTGTCATGGTTAGTATCATGATTAGCATCCAACATCCGATTTTCATCATTGTGTCTTTTATTACTCTGAGATTCAGAGCGTGTATCTCGCGGGCGTTTCGGTGCCATTGAATATTTTTTCTAAAATATTCAAACGTTGTCTGGAAGCGTCCAACTCACGGTTCAACAGCGACAAAATTTGCATACACAGTTCTGATTTTTCGGTTTTTGCAGGTTCACGAATTACAAAATCATAAATTAATAAAATCTCACCACGTTTTCTCTTCAGACTTGGAAAGTGTACCGAAACGGTATCCGTCGAAGAAGTCGGGGCCTCAGTGACCGCTTCTGGTTGACTTTCAGGGGCTTTTAAAAATAAATAAACAACACAACTCAGTGACCGAAAAATAAAAGTTAAAAAGTGAACATAAATTTTAAAGTTTCATACTCTGTAGAAAGTTGTATATTTTGGTGTCCACTGTTGCGTGAACCTGTGCTTCTACCAATTGCGTCGGCTGTTCCAAATCCGCAACTACGGGTGTCGATTCTGTCTGATTGTCGGCTAAAAGCGGATAAATAAATAAATCAATAAATAAATAAATAAACATTTTAAAAGTACACACACACACACACACACACACAGAACTGACAAATGTACTCTGACGAATAGACCCTTCCTGGCTGCACGCAAGATGAAAGTTTGACGGGTCAAACACGTGAAGCGTCGAATCGGGTGCGTCTGTCGCGAGCAGGAACTCTTCTAAATCTGCGAAATAAGTCAAGACGTCGAGTCTTAATAATTTTCTTATACATGTAGTTATAGATGCAAAATTAAACTATAGGCCTAGCAAGTTACATACCTGATAGGCTGCCCAGTTCTTCAAGTGTTTCCTGTCCATAGATCATGGCTTCTCAGTGGAATTAAGTTTTTAAAGTTAATTTGTAACTCTGCACCCCGACACTCCCACCAACATGTTTCCTGCTTTTTGCAGTTAATTTTGAGCAATTCAAAGAGACCGTTGTCCCACAACGTTCGCTTTGTTAATGGCTTGACCTATTATTTTGATGACTTATGATAATAAGAATTATTTATTTAGATAGGGATTGATACATAAACATAGAGTAGCTTTGTTTAACAAATAGTCTGATGTCTGTATAGGCAATAATAACCTTGTCGCAGGAAAAGTGACTAACGCGTGTACTTATTCTACTTTAGTTTTCTTAAAAAAAAAAACTCTTAACACCTTAAAACTTAACAAAACTTCACAAAATTTAATATAGCTTTTCCTATTTTTCAACTCTTGCAAATCCTTGGTTTTAAACCTCATTGTTTTTATAAACGTTCATGTTGTATCATGGCAAGCTTACTTGCTTGCTTTTTATACATTTAAAATTGGCGCCCTATCAACTCAACTTTATTTTATTCAAAAAAAAATTAAAATAAAACGGCTTGTTAAGACTTTGCATACTTGCATGGACTTCTTTTCTTTAAACTAACATACAAACCACAGCTTTAAATTAGTTACTTAGGCTACATATTCTCGCACATTGCTTGATTTACTGGTAGGCCTAAAGAATGCAAAAAAAAGTTTCACGTTGCACATGCACTGCAGGCAATCATAACCTTTATAGAAAAAGCTAATTTGTCATGTTTATTAGATCTACTGATCAATAAGCTCGTTAGTTCTGCTCTATCATAGCTTAGGCGTGTTTTTAAAACAAAGTGTTTATTACGGCTGTAGGCTAGCTAAATATTAGACAAAAGCTTACCAATGTAAAAAGCGCCCCAAAACATTAATTTTGAAACTTTGCTACTTTAAAAACGGTTGTGGGCTATAGCCTACTTAAAAATAAGAATTAGACCTAGGCTACTATTATATTGCAACTCTATTCTGCAGGCCTAGTTTATAATAGCCTATTGTTTTGTTAACGTCTTGAGACATAATGATAAAAGGTTTTCCGCTTTGCGCTACTCGTTCATATAAATATAGGCTATGTTAGCTCCTTGTGTTATTTAATAACCAAAAGCTCTACTAGGGGCGACTTAACTCATGAGGTAAGAGCGGTGGTCTGTCGGTCGGAGGGTTGCCAGTTCGGGCCTGTTGAAGTGTCCCCTGAGCAAGACACCTAACCCCTAACTGCTCTGGTGAATGAAAGGCATCAACTGTAAATCGCTATATAAATGCCGCCCATTTACCATTGAATAGTCTAATAGTCTGGAGACAAAATGATAAAAGGGGTTCCAAGTTGCGCTACTAGTTCATGTAAATATATGTTATATAGGATCTTTGCACACTTCAAAGAGATCGTTGTCTCAACGTTGCTCTGAAATAGGTGCACATTTATGAAAAGTCCGCCCCCCTCAAAGCAAACCTCCGCCTCATAAGACAAGCCACAGACTATGCTTTCACATGACAAAAACCCATCACAATACATACCACAGCCTATGCTGTCACATGACAAAAACCCGTCACAGCCTACGCCACACCCACAAAACTTTCGCCGAGCCTGTCCGTGTGACAGTGATTCCAGTCGGACCTGGACATCGGACATAGCTGCTCTTTTCGCGCTCTCTCTCTCCACAATTACGGACATCAATCCGAAGAAGGATTTCCACAGAGAAAATAACCTAGGTTTGCTTGTTTCTGTCTCTAAATGTCTTCTTTCTCTAAATGTCTCGTGTCATCGTGTCAAGAACTCTTTTCACACATAGCCTGATAACTTACAATTGTCACGTTTTGCCTTTGCTTTTTAAACAATTCTAAGATGTAACTATTTGGTATTTTCATTGTTTTACAATTTTAACATGCTTTCACTTTTCTTAAATTCTATTTGACACAAAACTAATGCGCATACACACAATGCTGTCTCCTCGTCTAACTAATAAACTAATCTACTTTACAAAACAACTACCAAACTTTTCTAACATAATTTCTACTTGTTTTAAACATTTTAATGCATGTAACCCTATTAACGCATTCATTTGCCTTTTCGGATATTTGGTGGTGATTGGTGTTTCAAAACAATAAAATGTTTTAAGTTGCTAAAGCATTTTTACACAAAACTACCCTTTTCAAACACGTTTAAAAAGCACAAAGATAATCAACACTTTCCCTCATGGATTACTTTTCCATTAACCCTTTGATGCACAACATGGGTCAAAAGTGACCCAGCTGACTTTTTATTTTCTATATCTTTGCAAAAAAATAATTTCATCATTCAGTATTCCAGGTATTCCTCAATTAACTTGTTTTTGATCATCACAAATCCTTATTTTAATTTTTCCTTTCTTACTTTTTTAATAAAAATAATTTTTGTATCACTACCCTTCTAATGCACAACATGGGTCAAAAATGACCCGTATTCATTTCCTATGTTATTTCATGCATGACTGAGTGTTTCTTTGCTATATCTTTGAAATAAATGTATTTCATCATTTAATATTCCAAGTATTCATTAAATATCTTGTTTTTGATTACCACAAATCATTATTTTTATTTTTCCTTTCTTACTTTATGAACAAACATAGTTTTTGTATTTCTACATCAAATTTACACACATGGGTCAAAAATGACCCACATGTATTCACTATGGAATTTGATATAAACTTTTGATATTTGTAAATGTTTGCAATTAGGAACATATTTACTGCGGGCAACTATTCACCTGCCACACCTTCACAATTCAACACGGCTGCTTTTGCACATCTGATACATGTAAGTCTTATTTTACAATTGTTTTACCTATTTTAAGAAAATATTTGATATCTTATGAAAGATAACTGTGCATAATATTTAAACATTAGGTTAAGGTTACCTTGACCTTGACATCCATTACTAGTGAGAAAGATAAATATGTCCAATACTATTAGCTAGCTAGCTGTTGAAATATTCTATTCTAGCTAGCTAACGTTAGCTAGGTCAACAAAATAAAACTCGAAATATAACAGTATATTGATGTGCATTTGAAAACATTCTTGTGCTTTTGATTTTCTTTATCCAGAGTGTTAGTATGGCTGGTCCCAGTCATTCCAGATTTACCAGATTTACTGCTAAAATGGTCATAGAGACTCTGCATGAAGAACAGGATGAGGAAGATGAGGAGGCAATTCTCGGTCCTGATTCTGAGTCTGAAATCTCTGACGATGACCTAGACTTTGTGCCACAGGGTCAAGCTTGAGTTATGGGTGTGTCTTGGAATCCAGCTCTCCTAAATGAAGAAGACTCCTTTGATGACATAGAAGACTCGTCTGATGAGTCCTCTGAAGAGGAAACTCAGACCCAGTCTAATAGATTGAGTAAAAAAGGGGTCTTAGTGGAATGAGCATCCCCCCACTCAGGGCAGAACAAGAAGCCATAACATCCTGAGGAGCTGCCCAGGACCTGCACCCGGTTCAACAGCTGTTTCACCGAAAGATGCCTGGGATATGTCCATCAGTGACATAGCTCAGAATTTGGATTCAGTGGCAACATGACCATGGTGAGCTATGTGCCGAAGAAGGGAAAGGCTGTTGTCCTCCTGAGCACCATGCATAATGACAAAGCAGTGGATGACAACAGTGTGAAGAAGAAACCAGAAGTGATCCAGTACTATAACAAAACAAAAGGAGGAGTGGGCACAATGGATCAGATGGTTCGCACCTACTCATGTAAGCCAGAACACGGAGGTGGCCCATGGTGCTCTGGCACAATGTGCTGGATGTTGCCACCCTCAATGCCTACACCAACTTCACTGCACAACACCCTGATTACATGGGTGGTGTGACCAATGCACGGCGGCTATTCATCAAGGAGCTGGGCAAAGAGCTTGTCATGCCACATATGAAGAGGCGCATGGAGGGCACGCCCCACCTCCACAAGCATATTACAGAGGCAATGGGAAGATGTGGGATAAAAAAACAAAATGCAGCCACCACCCAGCCACAGGAGGACATCAGACAGGAAGACCAAGTGAAGAAGAAGAGGTGCAAGATCTGCCTAGCTGCCACAGACAGAAAAGTCAGCAGCTGGTGTTACCAGTGCACCAGGCCTGTGTGCAAGGAGCACAAACATGTAGTTGTCATTTGTGACATTTGTGAGGCATGTAAGCACTGAGATGGCAATTTGCGCTGTACCCACGTGATTTTATTTAATCAGTTTTATTTTCTTTTATTCGTCACATTCACCACAGTACCACAACAGATACACTACAGGTCAATATCAGTGTTACCGGTTATCAGTGATATTTGTATGTTATGTGTGACAAAGTGACAAATAAACATATTTGAAATATTAAATGTATTATTGTTTGGTCTAAATCACTGCTAAAATAATTATTTTAACAAAATTATTATTATAGTATGTCTTTATATTTTTAAAATCACACTTATATACATGGGTAATTTTTGGTCCATGTGTGTAAACTTGATGTAGTAATACAAAAACTATTTTTGTTCATAAAGTAAGAAAGGAAAAATGAAAATAATGATTTGTAGTAATCAAAAACAAGATATTTAATGAATACTTGGAATATTAAATGATTAAATAAATTGATTTCAAAAGATATAGGAAAGAAACACTCAGTCATGCATGAAATAACATAGGAAATGAATACGGGTCATTTTTGACCCATGTTGTGTATTAGAAGGGGTTTGCATAGCTTGTGCATCAAAGGGTTAAAATAAAATACATGCCAAATCACGCATGTGCTACGCTAAAAACCAACAAACCTAAATAAAACAATATTAAACAATGACTATATTTAAATTTAAAAAAAAGATTATAAAAAACAATAAACCACAGGAGGTGGGACAAGGGGCGGGGGTTTCAATCCATCAAACTTTTTGACAGTTACTACAGGGGGCGGGGTTTCAATCCATCAAACTTTTTGACAGAAACCGCATGCCATTTATATAATAGCCCCTGAGTTCCTTTCAACTGATAAGTGTAATGAGTTTGCAGTCTTTTTTTAGAAATAAAATTCAGAGCATTAGACAACCTATCAATAATCCCATGCCAAATTAGAACATGTCATCACTATCGCTGTGTAAAAATAAATTCACAAAAATGATTAATTCTACTGCCATCATTTACACAATACTTGAGGGGACTGTACAACAGCTCAAGCTGCCTGCCTGCTGCCTTGATGCTCTGACTACAAGCTTCTTTAAAAATGTTTTTAGCCGCCTGGAGAAGAAGCTACTGCAAATTGCTAATAGCTCCCTCCTGTCCGGAATTTTTCCAAATGTACTAAACTACTATTAAGCCCTTAAACCCCACTGTTTAACATGTTGCTGAATAAATATAAGCATTGTACTTATTTGGCAAAGGTTTATTTAAATATGAAGCCTACATTATTGGGACAAACGTGTGGATAGGTTTTTAAGATTAAATTTAATAGGCTAAAATATCACATTTTTACATGTATTAAATTACAACTTGGCGGGACAGCAAGAAAATTCTTCTTAAGAAAGGTTGGTGAATGAGGCCCATTGTCCTTGGAGTTCCCACATGCTGTGGAGCTGCTGTGGAGCTTCCATAGGCCTGGCTCTATTGTTCTCACAACTCCAGTGAGAACAATCTTCTGAGCCCTCTCCCTCTTTGTGCACTACCTTTTCCTGCACCTTCACCTTGAGTGCCCACATACTCTGGAACTCCTATGGGCCTAACTCGAGTTCTCACAACTCTGTTGAACTCCAATTCAAAGGGCTTGCAGAATGACTGTTCTCTCCAGGACCCCACAGCGACCACCGGAGGCCGCTTCCCACGTGAATGGATGGACATTAAAGGCTAATATATGCTTCAGAGACAAGTGTCGTGCGACATGTCCGAAGCATAAATTAACCTTAAGACTGAGCAAACATTCCAGGCAATAGTTTAGCTTAGTCTGCATTGAGTTTAATGTAAAATTGTGTGTTTCCATTTAGTTTTTTACAGTAATTTGCGCTGGCGATGTAATCTTTGGAAAACAATCATATGCATGGTCTTTCTCTCTCTTTCTCCCCAACTAACTTTACAACCCTAACGACACCACACTCTTGTACAGCAAATAACTAGCTTGGTTGCATGTATTGCTTAACAGCTGAAGTTATGCTTCACTCTCCAGCACTACCAGAAGCAATACTCCTTCCTAGCTGAGCTCAGTTATTTAGCCACGTCGGTTACATTGTACCCCACACATACGCAACCAACCTGCCGTTTACCCTTTCCCCTTTTGTCCAGAGACAAAGGGACACGTGTGCACACGCAATCGCACACACGCATACGCACCCCTACCTTCCCGTATTTAGCAGTTTCCCCATTTAGATTAGTTCGTGTATGGTCTGTTTGTACGGTTGTTTAATAAATCATTGTATTAAACCCGTGTCTGTCTTGATGTTGCTGGAACGTGAGAATTTGAATCAAAATAGGTTATCCAGAACTATATCAGGTTATCGTAAATCTTTTATTTAATTATTGGATCCTTAATATTTGTAATTTTGATGATTAATTGAAGTTCCAAATTTATGGTCAAATAGTCTAGATAACTGTAATTTTATGAGACTGATTTTTAATTGTGCGGTTATACCGCTTCACCTACATAAGTGGTGCCCAATGTGAGAATATAGAAATATAATCGCAACATAAGTGGTGCCCCATGTAAAGCTATATTGTAATTTCCCCAACACCAGAGAACTCCAATTCTAACAGTGGCAGGACACTTATGAGTTATAACAACTAACAATGAGTGATAGCTGCTGTCACTCAGTTATCAAAAACGTGCAGATAAAGTCGCTGTACACAGTAACTGTTTTACCGACCTTGCTGCCTTGCGGAAATTAAGCCTAATTCATCCCAATTATTTTATTAAACCCATGTTTGTTTTGATGTTGCAGGAATGTGAGAATCAGAGTCAAAATAGTCTAAGAACTATATCCTTCAGGTAATCTAAGATCCGAATTTACGGTTGGATATTTTAGATAAATAATTTTATGAGACTGATTTCTAATTGTGTGGTTACACCGATATACCGGTTCCTGACAGCCAGCGAGCAAGCGAACTGGAGACAAAATCGTGCGTGAAACTGTTCTGATATGTAGCGTCGCCTGTCGTAGCAAGACTAGCCCGAACCATTCAAATTAACTAGGGGCGTAAACAACTCCTCAGGCAGAAAACAACGCTATTTTTGGACATTTTCCATTTGCGCTGCATGATGAGTGAGTAGCTAATCCTTCTCATTTCAAATAAATGTTAGCTAGCAACTACATACATAATGCAAATAACATCCTATGATCACAGCATTGTAGCATGTTAGCTGCTATGATGTCTCAAAACTACTACATATAGCAATGCTAACGGGTGCAAAGTAGCGTGCGGATCTTGACCAATAAAAAGTGTTTGGGGGTGGGATACGGCCACGAAAACTCACTCAACTAGAGACACAGTGAACGAATATTTGAGGGGTGAACGACATTGCTGCTCAGTTCGCTGTCGCTTGTGGCAGGTCAGGATAGTCTGATTGAAACAAATGCCTTTTAATCATTTTTTCTCACTCGCTCGCGTCGCTTTATGTCAGAAACGGGTGTTACGCTGACATAAGTGGTGTGCAGAGTGAGAATCTAGAAGTATATTCCCTACATAAGTTGTGCCTTGTGTAAGGCTATAGAGTGATTTCCCCTCCAGTAATAATACACATTTCAAATCAGGCATAAAATCTGAACTGATAAAACCCAAGGATTGGGCATGATTGGGATCACCCCATCTGCTTCCAGAACACAATGGCTTGTCAGGATTCGGCTCTTTTTCTGTTTTCCTTTTTGGGCCGCCAGATGGCGGCACTTCAGTTTGTATTTTCTGTTCGCTCCCACTAACATTGTTTTCTATTATTCAATCATTGTTTGTCTCGTTATCCCTCCCTGCTCTGGTTTGATTGTGCTTTGCGGTGTCTTATCTCTGTGCCTATTTAAGTTCTCTGCTTCCCTGACTCGGGTGCTTTTGTTTGCACTGTCAACCTAACGTTACCACATCATGTCAGTATTGGTTGAACGTGGTAAATTGTCTTCTTACAGTGAAGAAACCCTGACTTGTTTATATTCTGGACAAATGTGACTGCAAACGAATCTATCGTTGTTACCCCTCGCAGCACTTTCAACACAAGCAGAAAATAACAAATTATATATATATATATATATATACAGGGCTCCAGACTAACTTTTTACATTGGTTGCACTGGTGCGCCTAACTTTTTCATTTAGGTGCACCAGCACATAATTTAGGTGCACCCAAAATTTTTCACCGCACCTTTTGGCGCCGCACTAATACATTTTAAGCGTTACCTTTTTTGTCAGTTCCCATACACATTGGTAATTTCATAACACATTATGTAAATGATTGTAAACAGGAATAAAGGTGCAGATAAATGTTATAGGAATAAAAGTGCACAGCAAAAACAAGAAATTGCAATAACCTCAATTGTTTAAAAAATAAACTTAAAAAGTGCTGATGTTTACAGTACTTGACTCAAATTAATAAATCAAACTCAAATAACTCAAACAAAAGTGTGCGCTGAATAACATTGATTCCATTAGGTATGCTATCCCCAATAATATATATTTTCTAAATGGGGAGGTCTTGAATTTTATTCAGATGTAACTTTCTGCATTCTATATTACCTCTGTGGATTTCCCAATAAGCTCATCTTGCATGAGAATTGTCTTTTGTGCGCAACTGTTCTCCTCATAAAGCACTGCTGTGGAACAATTTAGATATAATTGTTTGTAATAAATCTTAGTTGCTTGACAAATAGTACAGTAGAAACATTAATTTTGTTCTTTACTTTTTTGACAAAAATGGTAATTTCCTGACTTCTTTTCTATGAACAGTTCGTGGTCGTACACAGTTTTCCACTGCCTTTTTGAGAGTTCAATTCCTGTTATCAAGGCTCTCTGCTCTGCCTTAGTTTAGTTAATGAAAACTCACTGAAGTTTTGGAGAAGATATCAGGAAAACACCTGTTGCTTTTACTGGGGGGAATTCAGTTTCGGGATTTAAAAAATGTAACGAACACATCGCAGATTTTCTGCATGATAAGATTAAAACCTCTCCTAGAGCCAATTATTTTAGATCTCTTATTTCCCTGATGCTACTTGGAAAAGAGCTTGTTTGATACCTATTGTGTACAAAATAAAGTTAAAGAAGTTACATTTTACGAAGTTAATTTATATAGTAGAATCCACTTAATTGTGCAATGGATTATCATATAATTCAGGTATTTGCACAGAATCCAAATCCCAAATCATTTCCATTTCATTGCATTGCACTGATGCTTAATACATATCATAATAACCCCATACAATGTGGTCTGAAGCCATTCACAGATGTATTTTACAGTCATTTTAATGTCATGTTCTGCTCTTTATTTGAAAGAAGGTTGACTACCGGTTCAGGGCAGACACAGTTTAGGCGCTGTACCACTTTAAAAGTATTGATGTAGCACCTGTATCTTCAAAATGTAAATGATACTCCTCCCTAGTAATGGAACAATATTATGGGGGGGGTTGCATGTGAAATGATAGAGAATTTATGAAAGAAACAGTCACACATGTACAAGCTGCTTGGCGGCTCTTGCTTGATTGCTTGTGTCTGACAAACACTTCCTGTTTGTATTGGAGAGAGAGAGTGGAAGGAGTCTGGTGGAGTTTGGAAAAGTTTGTTACAGGATTGTATGGTTCTCTCGCGGTTTTGCTCTTAAGGTGAAAATCTTTGTTGCCGTTAGGGGACAGGGAGGGAATTTTCCACTTTCTTTCCTCCGTTAAGCAATCGAATGGCAAACTAGCCGGTTAGCTAATTCACACCCTTCTTGCTGATGGGAGTTTGTGATTTTTCATTCTCCCAGGAGAAAAATATAACTGTCGTGATATAGTTTGCCTTTATTGTTACATGCAAATATTAGCTGTAGTTTATTATAATCTGTTTCCAGATAAATTTTGGTTGTATTTTATAATGAGGTATAAATGAAATATTACCTAGTACAAGGGTTCCTTCAATTTTTGCTATTTATACCATACCTGGTAGTTATTTTTCATGTTATTAATTAAATGCTTAATGTTAGGTAGTTAAAAGTGCCTTTCCTCTCCCTGATTTCTGCTGCTAGTTGTCCAGAGCCGCCTCGAGAGTTTTTAAGTTGTGGTCTTGGTGTTTCCATCTTGGCAGTAACTTCATCTAGACTTAGGCTGGATTCACACCAGATCAGGCAATGCGGCAAAAACAGTCTTCCCATTCATTTGAATGGCGGTAGTGCGTTTAGGCTGCGGGAGTGGGGACCGCATGGGGTTCAGGGAAAAAAATGCAGCGTGAAGAAAGTAGAACCAGAATCAACTTTTACTGTAACGCAACCCGAGTCACGCTGCGGTGGCCAATCGCGTAAGTTTAAATTACCATGTAGCATTCCGCTGTTTACCGAGCAACTGTCAGATGAATTACTGACAAGATTCATTTCCTAAGATTTGATTTTATGATTGTCATTGTGATTTGACAGTGCCGGGTAGTGGGACGAGTACTGAAACAATAGTTACTAGCTAAATATCAATTCCGAACGTTGGAATTAAGCTGTATAAAAAAGATTCGCTATTTAGCAGTTCTTGCATGCTAGTTTATTGTACCTAGCAACTATGGAGTTCATGGACTAAATGATGATACTCTCCCAGTTGTCCTCGCTTGGTTTATTTTGTGTACCCAGCTTCAACGTCTGCGTCTGGCTTGCAGTCTACACTGCAAAATAATGATAGCAAGAAGCTTCCTTCGGTTTGTGTTTGTGGCCATTTGTTCGAGTTAGCAGACAGGAAATGGGTTAAAGTTCACAACGTGACGTCGCACAAATGGGCCATGTAGTGACACGCCCACACCTTCGGACAACCCTGTGCCGCATTGCCTAATCTGGTGTGAATCCAGCCTTAGAGAGAGATAGGGTGATAATTAGGGGGTAAAATGTGGCCAAAGCTGTGTGAGGGTTGCAGGATGATCTCTGGAAAGAGATTTCCTGGGGGAATCCATTTACCACTATTGCCGGCTGGTTAAGCACCTCAAGTGCAAGATCTTTGATCTCGAGGGCCAGCATGCTGGACTCCACTGTTTGCAATTGGTAGAGTTCCAGGAACTGAGTCGCATATCCTTTAAGGCAGGGGTTCCCAACCTTTCTTCACCAGAGCCCCCCTAACTTACACCTGATGGAATTTGTGCCCCCCCTTCCCCATAGGCTATTAAAGAAAAAATGATACATTTCTGTCTTTTTATGCATTTATTAGCTGATATAACTTGCAATGCTATGCATTTATCATATGTATTTCATATTTACATTCATCATTTTATTTTCTTCTTTCTTAGAAGGTAGCCTAAGTGTAGGCCTTCAACAGACAGTGTATTGGGACCCTGTGGTGAATTTGATTAATGAACCTGTTCTTGAACTTGAATCCCTCCTTGTCTCTCTGCTGCCTGCTCCATGTCAGATAGTCTCAATTATTTTACCTGCTTAATATGCCAACCTACCACATTACCATTTTTTATTAGCTTATTATTTCGAGAGGGGATAGCCTAGCTACCATACACAAGTGTCCTGTGCTTTTCTGTTCTTCTTTAATGGGAACCAACCAGGGATGGAATGTCAGGTGTAAAGTGAGTGACATCCAGTCTAAAGTTGTTGTGAACGTCCAGTCTGTTGCATGCTTTTGTTTTGATGGCAACACGTGCACTGAAGGCCGTTTCTGAGAGATATGTCGTACTAAACGAGAGTATTATCCTGGTCGTGGCATGCAGTGTGAGGCTTGGAGCGATGCTCGGTCCCTTGAAAATCTAAAACTTCTTAAATCCTTGTTCCTGGAAGTATTTCTTTGACAGTGAATCAGCCTGGATGTCAGTGAGCTCATCTTCGCAGTTCAGGTACTCCACATCCTCGATTTTGGGATAAAGGGATCCAAAACCCAGGATTCCTACGTACTGGTCTGTGTCTGCGAACCGTGATTTTAACTCCTCT
The DNA here is from genome assembly GCF_013347855.1 of Anguilla anguilla. Classification (NCBI taxonomy): domain Eukaryota; kingdom Metazoa; phylum Chordata; class Actinopteri; order Anguilliformes; family Anguillidae; genus Anguilla; species Anguilla anguilla. The sequence continues at coordinate 36,832,364 of NC_049206.1, forward strand.
TGCAGCAAGTTCATATGGCAGGTGAACTCATGACGTAAAGACACAGGCACAGTGCCCTTGGACTGTTTCAGCAGTAGTGGAAACTGTTGCAGCTCCCCTCTCTCCATTTTCCCCGCCCTGTACTCCAGCTTGCGCACAAACACATCAAGCGCCTCTTTACATTGCATTATGTTGGACTCCGCACTTTGCAGAAGCTTGTTCGTTTCATTGTAGAGACTGAAGATTTCGGCCAGGTATGCTGTTTTAATCCAAAATGACTCATTCACTTGCTCTGACAATGCGGAGTTATGAGTTTGCAGGAACTCTTCTATTCAGTTCCACAAAGCGCACCAGCACTCAGCCACGTGACAGCCAGCGCACCTCTGTGTGCAGGAGGAGGGTTTGGTGTGCTTCATCCTCGCATAAGTCTGCGAATAAACGCTTGTTGGTGGGGAGACCTTTGATGAAATTTACAATTTTAACTACAGTTGCGAGTGTTTCCCTAAGGTCATCGGACAGTTTTTTGCTGGCCAGGGCTTGGCGATGTTTCATACAGTGAAATATTGGGCACTGTGGAGCCCTTTCTTTCAAGCGACTGTTAAATCCCTTATTTTCCCCCATCATTGATGCAGCTCCGTCTGTACAGCATGCAACTAAATTCTCATAGGAAAGATTGTGGGACGAGAGGTAAGAATCCACTGCGGTAAAAATATCCTCACCCCTAGTTGTGGTGGTATGGTTGACTGACATAAGAATGTCCTACTTCAAATCTTCACCATCAATATACTGCACATAACGATGAGCACAGCCTCGTCTGCCACAGTTGTAGTTTCATCCAGTTTTATGGCAAATGGCCCTTTTCCAAGCTTTATGAGCAGCTGCTGCTCGCAGTCACCTGCCATCTTACCAATTCTGTCTTTCACTGTATTATTTGATAGTGGGACAGTCTTTAGCTTGTCCGCCACCTGCAGACTGCACAGTTTCTCTACCATTTTAATGCAAGCTGGCTTAATGAGCTGCTCGCCGACGTTGTGTGGTTTCTTAGCCTTTGCTATTAATAGTGAACATTTAAAAGAGGCCTCCGTGGCCTTCTGTGAATCGCTGCCAGCCCTAACAAACACTGTTCTAATATCCATTGGCTTGTTTGCCTTTGCAATCTGTATTAGAGCCCGACCGATGCCAGATTTTTGAGTCCGATGCCGATCCCGATTTTGGAGAGTCCTAGCCCACCGATTACCGATGTTTTGACCGATGTTTTGTCAAAAAGTGCAACATTTTCAAATCAATTTGAAAAACTTATATTTTGTTAAAGTTTCTATATTTAAGAACATTTAACTTATAAGCAAACAAATAAAAATAAACACACAAGAACTTTTTAGATAGAAAAAGTAAAAGATGATATAATTGATATATATTAACACCATCTTTAAGTGTGTGAAATCAAAATAACTCCACACCTTGCTTTTACTCCTTTATTTTCCAGCCACCTATAAAAAATTTATTTAAAATTAAAGCCGCAAGCGGCGTTGGGAGGAGTCCAAGCATTGGCACTATCGCGGCCCTATGGAGCAATTTTAAAATGGCTTTGTCCTCATGATCATATACCTTCACCCAACATATCTACTGAATATCATGATGATTGTATAAAATATGACTTATGGCCAATTTTGTGCTAAGAGACGCTGTCGGATGACTTAGTTGCGTCGCCATGAATGTGTCCTGGCCGCTTCCCGTAAAGGCCGTTACTATGTCGTAACACTTAGATGGCATGTCGTAACACTTAGATGGCCCGGTGTGTGTTTACAGCTGCAGCACTTCCATGCCGCAACTAAAAAAGGCGTCACACTAGTGTTGTCACGATACCAAAAATTTTGACTTTGATACCGATGCCAGGTTTAGTATCATGATAATTGATACTGAAACAATACTGATTCAATACTCGGTACCTAACGATACTGAAATTACCTTAATTGATCAGAAACGTAATGTCCACAAGGGTTGACCTCATTTTCGGTTTATTAAAAACCTGGTTTATTAACAACCTTTAAGTTGAAGCCTGTTCAGCATATCAATAAGCATAGGCCTATAGTGTTACAACACTAAACCATAGAAAACTATATTAAAAATATTTCAAAAATTAAACAATTGCAAAGTAAATTATCTTTAAACAGGTCTTTCACATTTAAATAAATCTAAAAACAGCATATTTCAATAACAATACAGCATCTTCCTATAATAAAATATGTACAAATTAGAACACCTATTGCTACTGAAGTCAACTGAGTCTAAGCTTGCGCTGTATCATCCACGAAGAATGCACAAGCGCAGGTCACCTCACTTGCCAACCTTAGTTGCTACTGCCATCTAGCGAAGATTCTGACAAATTACACTTTTCATCCTCTCAATCAGTAATGCGGGAGACAGTTCCCTGGCGTATACATTTGACACAAAATTACCGAACGTCAGAAAATTCTAATAGCGAACCGTTTCTTTTTATATAATTTTTTTTAAGTACCGAAAAAGTTCTGAAGTTTCGGTGAATACACATTTCAAATAATAAATACGACATAGAGAAAAAAACGAAACAAAAGACGAGATATCAAGTCGCGACCTACGCGCAGAGCAGCCTACCGTTTTATTTATGTAGACACTGGCATATAAGAACCTTGTCGGTTACGCTGACCTATAAAACGCTATTCCAAAAGCAAAAACAGACATGTTATACATCGTTAGAAAGCTTATACTCTCACCTACTGAATAAATTAATTGTCAATCAAGCCAAATTGCACTAAAAAGGGCGACAACGCCGTAAGCAACAGGTGTGGTATTACGTACAGCTATTTTTGAAGATAGCCCAGGCGTCACAAATGCGCGTAGCCTATATTTCACAAAGGGATTGTCCAAGACAATATACGACCACTCATTCGCAAAAGGGACATCTCTATGTGTAAAACCAGTGGTAAGATTGTATATTTATTCAATGTTTAGTCCCAGATATTGAATGTAGAATGACATAATTTTAAAAAACTTTGTCTTGTTTATTTCGCTATTCAGTGAGCACCGTTTTCACTGCTGTATTGGCATATTTTAGGGCTAACGTCGGGTTTATGTTGTTGCTACGGAATATGACATTACATTACAGGCATTTGGCAGACACTCTTATCCAGAGCGACGTACAACAAAGTGTATAACCATAACCAGGAATAAGTGTGTCGAAAACCCTAGAGAGAAATACCGTTCCAAGTGCAGGGAACAACCGCATAGTTCAACTTGGACCCAGTAGGTTAAACTGATTAACGCTAACACAAACAAGAACAGCAACAACGCAGTCTATGCAAAAATTCAAGCAATAGTTAAGACGAGTGCATTAAGTCACCTACGAAACAGCTACCTAGTTACAACACTAAGCTTACAGTGAATTTAGAGATTAAATTGAGAATACGATTACTCTCGGCATAATGACGGATTCAAAGACGAAACAAGCTCACCCGATATTGTCTTCAAATGGATCCATGCCAAAGAAAAGTAATGATTCATCCTCTCAAAGCTTTTACTAACTTTTAGTAGCAAAAAACAAATTTCAACTCGCCATCCATGCTAACTGCTTCCTACGCTCAGAGTACCGTATTATTTATTTAGACATTGGCAGAGTACAGCATAAATTGCGTCGTTTGTTTATATTCAATATTAGTAATTGCAGCGAGAAACTGCAGCTGTAGACACAAGATAGTCTGTTATGTAATGGTAGCAACGGAACAAAGTGGACTATATATGTATTACCGTCGCTGTTTTATTATACCAGTGTGTTTTCGCGCGTTTGCACAGAAACTCTAATACTATCAATAAAATGGTTTAGCTATGTCTCAGCATAATGACAGATGCAAAGACTAAACGAACTCACCCGATACTGTCTTCAAATGGATCCATGCCAAAGAAAAGTAATTATTCATCCTCTCAAAAATCTTTTACTAACAAACTTTTAATAGCCTAGCATGCACTCTGGCTGGCACTGTCTTCCATTGCTTCCCCTACGTTCAGACCCTCCCCTCACTGATAAAAACTAGACCCTACGGTGTCGGATTACTTGCGTCGCCATGGATGTCACTTGCCGTAAAGAAGTTTACTAGATGTCATAACACTTAGAATTTGCAGCTACAGCTCTTCCGCACCCCAACTAATAAAAAAGTCCAAATGGCGGGCAAACAATATGGTGGACATAGGTGGTCCCAATAGCAAAGTTGTAGAGCACATTCAGATGCATCGGTCGATGAAGTTTTGTGTTGATCTGACTTACGGTGTGGGAGTTATGACCTATTAAACATGACCCTTTGTTATAGCGCCACCATCTGGCCGACATATGTGATTTGTAGTGCCTGAGTAGTGGGGGGCCATAGGAACCCACCTGCCAAATTTGGTTGCTCTAGGACTTATGGTTGCTGAGCCTCAGACACTTTTAGCGGAGAAAAATAATAAGAATAATAATAATGATAATAATAATAATAATAATCCTAACAGATACAATAGGGTTCCACCAGCTTCACTGCTTGGACCCCTAAAAATCAGTTTTCCAGTTTCAAACATGTATTTTTATGAATATTATTATTATTGTTGTTGTTGTTATTATTTCTTAGTATCTATTCTCAGTACATTAATTATATTTTCTTATTTCATCCCTACTACATGATCTCAAAGAGTAAGACTATCTAGCGAGCTTCCCTGTCCATAAGAATTAGGCGGTGAAAATAACTACAATGCGCTCTGACGCGTGACTAGATGACACACTCGCTTGCAATAAGGCATTAGCTATTGACACAGCGCAGCTAAAGAGTGAATCAAGTGTAACGTTAGATGAAATTAAATTGACTGGATGAAATACATGAAAAAAACTACAATGCGCTTTCGTGCAGGTTACCCGCGCTAACTGTTGGTTGATTCACTTCTCCAACAGCAATCCTTCTCTCATGTTATCACGACAAAGCTAGATAACATGGCTTAAAATGATCCATGTTAGAAGTGTTTTATCTGCGTTTTTACTGTCTGGTTAGCTTGCTACGATGACGCGTGACTAGATGACACACTCGCTTGCAATCACGCGTTGGCTATTTACACAGCATCATATAGTAGCTAATATCATTATCTCAGATAAAAAAACAAATGTGTGATACATTCAATCACCATTTTATTTTGGCTGGTTATTTATTTGAGAATACAGCGATGTCCTCTGGAAATGTAGATCCTACGCTGCTTATGTGCTCACTGCCACTTCATAAAGGCTTGCTAGCCAGCTAGCTTGCTAAAGTGAACCAAATATGTTAGCTAGCTCGCTCGCTTGATAAACATAGTGGTCGTATAAACGCATTTAATTAAAAACTTTCACTAAATATACATACCTTTATTGCGGCAATCGAATCTGTGCAGACAAGTCTTGCAGTGGAGAATATTGGATGAGGCACGAGTGACAAACGTCTTATTAGAGAAGTATCGCATCAGCTGCTGCAGTTCACACTTGTATTAGAGCTCCCTCTACTGGATAATTCTAGTAAATAGCAATTACAACGGTTGAACAGACAAGTACAGATAATAATCATTGTTTTTATTGTTTATTATACTTATTAAAAAATCGGGGCACATCGGCGGCATAACTGCCGATCCCGATGTCGTCAAAAAAGTCAAACAATGGCCGATATATCGGCCATACCGATATATCGGTCGGGCTCTAATATATATATTAGGCGACCTCAAACTCGCCACCAAAAAGCGTGTTGCAACCCGTAGGCGCAGCACCCAGCTGACTGGAGGAGGCCAGCTGGATTCCAGCCTTGCATTGACGCAAACTGAGGAGCGAGTGTCCGCGCTTATCGGGTCTGCTTCCATTTCGGGCATAACAGGTGGCGGCGGAGACACAGACGCACCACTTGTGTCCGAGCCGGATAATGGTAAAAATTTAATAGCCTAGGCTACTAGTATTTAAATAATTACACGGTTGCAGGGTTAATTTATTTCTTCATTTTAATGATGCTTTAATAATGTTATAAACATGCTTTCGTTTCGTTCATTTTGTTCTCGTCTTACGGGCGCATAGAGGTCTTCTAACAGAGCCAGATCTGCCATTGCCGAGATTTGATGACTGTCAAAGCTCTTGTTTAAATAGGTGACTGAATAAGCATCTAAACTAATTGCTTGTAATTATGTCAGCAGTAGCGTAGCCTAACAAGTAGGCTATCTCAAAATGAAAGAGAAATTAATCGCATAGCCTACACCAAAAAACTGTTAACCCCGTTAATTGCAAACAATTTGAAAATAACTATTTATGTTAGGGATATGACACAGTCGGTGTAGGCCTTTACAAATTAAAAATATGTAGCCTATGGCAAAATATTCTAAGTGGGCATAAACTGGCAAATTAAATTCAATATAGCTAAATGTAAAGTATCACGTGGTAAATAAAAGCAAGGCAGAATTACTTTATGGGAGGAACAAAGCTGGAATGTGCTCAATTTGAAAAAAAACTTGGGAGTACTGGTTGGGAGTAATCAAAGCCTTATAGGTTCTAGGCACTGTACTGTAGCAGTGAAGAGGTCTACAGGATGCTGGGATATAAAGCCAAAAGTCCAAGGAAGTTATACTCATTTTATACAATACATTTGTTAGACCTATACTTAGTATAGTGTGCAGTTCTGGGAACCATACATCAAGAAAGATAATAGAGGCTCTGGTAGGTTCAAAGAACAGCAACCAAATTGATTCCTGGTATGAAAGATAAAAGCTATGAGAAAAAACTCAAAATGCTTAATCTCTTTAATGTTAGTAAAAGCAGACTCAGGGGTGATTTGGTTTAATTAAAATTAAAATTAATTAAGGCATTAAAATTAATTAAAGCCAACAACAAAGTGAACTCCAAGAGATTCTTCAGTTCTCTTAGAAGGAGTGGACATAAATGGAAATTAGCAAAGGTAAATTAATCTTTTCATGCAGATAGCGGTCAATGTGTGGAATGGCCAGCCAGGTCATGTAGTGGAGGCAGAAACTCAAGACTAGCTTTTATACAGTGTTTGGTGCTATGTAGCCTGTAGGTAATCAGAGCACTAGATACAATTTAGTTATGGAATTGGAGAGTATTGTTGGGCTGAATGGCCTGTTCTCATCACTATGTTATTGTTATTATTTGTTAGCAAGCAAGATATGTTCCACACAAAACAAAGATCCACAAAGTTTTTAAAAGCTTGTTCTATTGTCTGAAATAGCACCACATGTGCACCTCCCTATATATCCTTTTTTCCTGTGTATCTGAGTATCCTGCAATTGGTTACTTTGATCAGGCTACTTTGATCAGATGTTGTTACTGGCAGAGGATGTACCTAAATGTCCAGTGAGGAGAATTATTGAATGCGGGTCTGGAGAATTTGTGATCGGCTGGAAAAACAAAAAGGAGAAAACACAAAATAAACCAAGTTTGGGGCTTTATTGTGTGGATGTGTGAAGCTGTATCTGAATTCTGTATGTTTGCATACGTCAGAAGGTACAGAAGTTAATGTTCCTAAGGGCAGAGAGTCTGTGGTCATTGTAGTCATTTCTGTAGGAAACCCAGAAGAGTGCCAAACTCTCAGTGCTGCATAGGTATGGGGCATGTCTCACCACACCGAAACTTGGCAGACGGCAATCTGTTTCCAAAACACCAAACTATTAAATGGAGTTAGAATTGCTGAGGTTCAGGAGAAGCATGCCTCAAACACTCCTGTGGCATGGCTCGGTTTGTGGGAGAGGTTCAGGGCAATCGAAGGACCTGGTTAAGTGGGCACATGCACCTGGAGCGCATTACCAATTAGTCCGGATGTCTCGGCCCCAAGACCTCTAATCATTGGGATGGCAGGTATGCCATCCCGCCAAGTTACGCCTTGGCGGGGGCATGTCCCATACCTATACAGCACCGAGAGTTTGGCACTTTTCAGGGTTCCCCACAGAAATAACCACAACAGCCACAGACACTCAGCCCTTAAAAACATTAAATTCTGTACATTCTGACCCCATTTCAACAGACAGAATTCATAAACAACTTCACATGTCCACACAATAAAGCCCCAAACTAAGGGGATTTTGTGTTTTCTCCTTCTTCTTCTTCTTCTTCTCATTCTTATTTTTCCTGCCGCCTATCCCACTAACAACATGTCTCCCCATTGGACATTTCACTGACACCAGCCAAATCTTCACCTACACGACCCAATCAAAAACGCGCATACACACGCAAAATACCCATACCTTTTTACTCTGAAACATTTCCAGGTTAAACAGCTAGTCCACCTGTGGCCTAGTGGGCAAGGTTACAGTCTTGGGAACACGGGGTCATAGGTTCAAGCCCAGGTAGGAACACGTTTCTTTAACCTGCTTCGACCCTCACTAATAATTGTCTACTACTTATCAATTATTGCTTTTGCACCATATCTACCCACCGTTCACCGTTCAGTTATTAACCGGCTACAATATTGCTAAGCCATATGGATTCAACGGGAGCTCTTCTGTGCTTACTGGCCTGTGTTCTTCTTTAAAACCACGGACAGGTTTGCTAATGATATTTCACGCATTGCATAGCTATGGCATGGTGCTGCACTAACGAAGTCACAGACTGATAAACCTCCGGTTTAAGGCTTGAATCCCGCCTCGCCCTCAGGCAGATCATTTCCTCTTTTACACTAACGTTTTCTTACGCTTATATTTTCTTTACCAAAACTCACTCACAGCCACCCATATGCATTTCATGACGGCAAATGTATTCCTTTTATTAAAAAGTTACACCAGTTCACCACTGTGCCATTTCGACTAACTATATTTCTTCACTTGGCTACCGTACAAAACCTTCTTATCAGCAAACGCCACGTTTCTACATTCATGTTACCTCACCCTGTTCTCTATCTAGCCACATACAAACAATTACTACGTATGTACGTTCTGCAACTCCGCATTAAAACATTACATTTAAAATCATGATTCAATATAACTACTAGCACTGAACATGAGAAAAACACATTAGTGCAATAGATTTCACATGTTATTTAACCCTCCACTTCAACAACTACCATTTAATACAGACTGTTATATATACCGTTTGATAAGGAAACTAAGCTCGCTCATGGTTACTTCATTTACTTCGCACTATAAGTCTGTGATCATGTCAACCTTCACCTACATGCCCATTCTGCTAAAGACATATTGTTTCAACTACGCAATTTCATAATTTCGCCTAATTTATCTCACACTGTTGTTATTTTCCCATATGCAAAGCCTGCTGGGACATATGCATCTGCTCCTATTCTCCACTATCAACTTTTCCGGTTCTAGCTTAACAAAACAGCAAAGAGGATTCCTACCTGCAGATAAGCCTATCAAAATGCCTTATAAAACACTAAAAGTGCATCTTCACGAAATAACAGACAACGGAGCAGGACAGAAGGGTACACAAGTTGCGACCTAGGCAGCTCTAATTCTACGGGCTTGCTGATTCTTTTGTCAATCAAGGCTCGTTGGATGCCCGTCAAATCCGTGAGTAGCCTACATACACTGGCCATATTTCACCTTTTCTCATGCGTTTACACTTACGCCACCGCACCATTTGTCACAGCCACTGTTTTACATATATAGCAAACCAAAACTGCTAAACGTACAGGCTCATCAGACTGTACAAATTCACACAAGGATAGCCATAATCCACAACCGTTTCTTACAGGGTCACTACGCATTTCTCACTCTCGTAATAAAACGCTTTGCAAAAAGAAATGATATCTCATAAAAAACACGTTTTCAACGTACAAAAATGCCAAGTTACTCACACATACAAGACGTACACCGTCTATAACTCATTCATTCAGACTGCCAAAATCCAGGCCTGCCATTAAAAGTATTGATATCAAAATGACGCCAAGTTACGGTACTACAAACATTATAGGCTATCTTGCCTCACCGAAATTTAATAACATGTATTCCAAAGCAATGCTACCCAATATTTCCTCAATTCTTTCAAGTCACTTGGCCCTGTGTTTTGTAATCTTACCATATTGCAATGTCATGCAAACTTTGTGTCAGATCAAAGTGTCAAATATTTCGGATTGCCTCATGGAACACATTGAAATTCATGTAGAAGACTGCTGGTCAGTCACTACAGGAAGCATATTTCTCCAGAAAACATATGTTTATACTTGCTTCTGAACTGAATTTGAGTAAATGTACAAGTGATTGTATATTTGCAACGTACAATAAATACATGTAAAAAACATATTGTACATACATACATAGAGAACTTCTTTATCATTTCCCTCGCAGCATGTTACATTCACATTTACGAACAGACATTTATACCAAGAAACATACAATTATTCATGCAACAGAAAGGCTGGGCACCAAAATACATACATACCAATACAAATTGGACATATAGATGCCTATTCAATCAATCTTGACTGTGAGAAAGCCATCCACACATATGTTTGGCCTGTCCATGTACTGCACGCTTATATACACACAGGGCCAAGTGACTTGAAAGAATTGAGTAAATATTGGGTAGCAATGCTTTGGAATACATCTTATTTAATTTCGGTGAGGCAAGATAGCCTATATTGTTTGTAGTACCATAACTTGGCGTCATTTTGATATCAATACTTTTAATGGCAGGCCTGGATTTTGGCAGTCTGAATGAATGAGTTATAGACGGTGTATGTCTTGTATGTGTGAGTAACTTGGCATTTTTGTACGTTGAAAACGTGTTTTTTATGAGATTAGCTTTACTTGATAAAACTGCGGCCCGTCTCCAAGCCAGCGAGCTAAGCTTCTTACCCATTTAATGATCATTTCGGCCCCACAGCAGATTTCCAGCTCCTCAGTTGGTGCAGCTCTCTCTCTCAATCTGCGATTTCCCCAGTCACAACCACCTACTGGGAAAAGAACACACTTTAAATACCCGGACTAATTGGTAATGCGTGTGCCCATTTAACCAATGGGCGTCGTCTTTCTATTGCCCTGAACCTCTCCCAGAAGCCGAGCCATTCTACTTATTCCCTACAAGAAACCATCCTGCCTGTTCTTTCATTCTCATTTTACATGTCGCAACCTCCCACCCCTCCCCCCCCCCCCCTCTCTGTTCCTCTACCTGTTTTCTCCCTCTCTATTTCTACTACATGGTACCGTGGGGGTTCACCGACCGCAGAAGCAACAATGAATCATTCACTAAGATTTCCCCACACTGCAGACTCATTGCTCATAAGATTATTTCTTGCTTTAAATTGTGAACACTTGCAGTGCTTTCCCCAAAAGCTTCATAAAGCTATGAACCTCTTTAAATGCTTCTTACGATAAAATAATGTGGGTTCCCCAAACACATTCGTAACAAAAGTGTCTCTTTAGTTCACTCTTAAGTTACAAAACGTCTAGATTGCTTGTTCGCAGCAAAGAACCTTTTTAAGATCCCGCTTGCAGTTGTCCACTGGCAGCACACACAATACGCACACACTTTCGATGCATGCTTACAATCAGAGCCTACAATAGCATAAAAAGTGTAGCAGCCTCATAGTCTATTCTTTTTCATTAAAATAATATACCCAGAGTAAATATTGTAAAATATTAAATACATACCCATAACATAAAAATGTATTTGCATATGTATTAAATTAAATTAAATTGAACATGACAATGTCACATTGATAATTTGATTATTTTTAATCAAATTAAATGCATTAAAGAAGTAAATAATAATCTAATTATGTTTCATTAATAAACAAATTGCAGGCCAAAACATTGCCACCCCTGCATTGTGGAGAATAGGCTAAATTGTCATGGCTGCACTCCTGCGCCTGAACCAAAGGTGCAGAAAAATGTTCAACTACTGTGCTGTAGCAAGAATGCACTTTGCAAAGAAGCTATTTGTTAAGTTCCTCTTAACAGTTCTTCTAATAATTGTTAGAGACCCACTTAACAAGTGAATGCTCGTTGCTTAAGAACTTTGTAAACACGCTTGTTAATCCTAAAATCCAATATTATTGGGGAACCGACCCCTGGTAAATGAATTTACTGCTTGCATTCATTTAATGGTGTGGTCCTTAACTCATGAATAGCACATATAACAGTAAAATATTTCAAAATGTTTTGGATGTAATTACATTCCTCAAATGTCTTCCCTATTCAAAGATCAAATTCAAATGGGTTTTCAGCATGACAACCTTACACTACTGTGGTTTACCGAAGCATGGATTAAAACTGTACAATTATTATAAAATAACAATAATATGCTACGGTGGCAATAATGTTGTTGTAAACTGTCATATTAAAATATATAACAAGCAGTAAAAACTGAAGAAAAAAACTATTTACCACTAAATGTTCTGAGCAAATATTGAATTGATGGGCAGGCACATATAAGAAGAGCAAACATGTAGTGACATGTCCATGGATTTTTCACTGTACCCTTTGGATGGTGTGTGCATATCCAACCAGTTTCAACTGCAGTTCATCAACCTCAATCACCTTTCTGACCTATGACACCAAGCAAAAAACAAACAAAAAAAATAGACTTCGGTGTTAACACAGTTGCTCGTCAACTGGTTTCAGGACTTTGCTGTCTTTACCCTTTCACCTGCAATTTGATTTTATAGTGCCCCAACAAGGGGGAGTCCTGGTATGGGAAGAACACATAGTGCTTTGTGTGTGTGGCGGTGGGGGATCCTCTAATGCAGGATAGGCTACATATAGTGATATGGAATGGAGCTTACAAACTCAGGGGATTTTTCTGACATAGATGCGGGCATATGGATTTTTTGTCTGAAGCCACAGAATGTATTGTCCTGTACCTTATGCAAGTAATATAATCTTAGAGTTCATGCATTCATGTCTATAAAATACACCATATGAATGTATTTCTACAAGGAAATCACAGAGTATGAATACTTCTCATTACATTTCTAATGATAATAGTTAGGGTTGAGCCGAATACTCGGATGAAACGAGTATCCGGTACGGATAATGTACTTTTTACAAGCACGAGTACCATCCGAGTAAAATGTGTCAATATCCGTACTCGTGATATGCCAGCCACACACAGAGCTCCTCTCTACACAGAGCCTATACAAAGTTCACTGCTGCTGCATCACACGACACAATCTTGCCATCGTCACAGCCACTCTGTCCACAGCAATCTATTATTGATTGTCATATATTCTCAATAAAATGAAGTTTGCAATTCTCAGATTCGGATCAACACATTATTCTCACCATAGCTAAACACACATTTACTGGACATTCACACATAAGCACTAGGGATGAGCGAGTACACCATTATCTGCATCTGTATCTGTTCAACCAACTAAATTATCTGTATCTGTATCCGTACTCAGAATGGGCGGGGCTTAAACCGGAAGTTTGTATTTTAACCTCTTAGCGCAAAGCCCCTAGTGGTCGGCACGCCTGCGTGCTGAGATTACTGTATTCAGACATTCAGTGCTACTGCAACCAAAGTATGAGTTAAAAACAGAAACTCTTTGTTTTAGTTTCATTAGTAGACCATACATGATAACTATGCCGAATACGGAATTTCGCAGTGCCACCATTGTCGCTCTGGTCATTCATTTAACACGCACCCCCTCCCTGCAGTCTCATCTGCAACTGCACCGCCCACCCATGACATAATGGACAATATTGTCTATCTGGGTATTCATAAATAAATCATAAATTAATCATAAATATTCTTTCACCATGCAAAAATCATATTCCATCATAGCAACAAGATAAACCAGACAATAACCATAAGATATGCCAATACAGCAGTGAAAACGCTGCTCACTGAATAACGAAATAAATGAGACAAAGTTTTAAAAAAATGATACCATGTCATTCTACAGCCAATATCTGGGACTAAATATTGAATAAATACACAACCTTACCATTGGTTTTACGAATAGAGATGTCCCTTTTGAGACTGAGTGGTCATATATTGTCTTGGACAATCTGTTTGTGAAACATATGCGCATTTGTGATGACTGGGTACCTTCCAAAATAGCTGTGTGTAATACCACACCTGTCGTTTAGGTGGTTGTCACCCTTTTTAATACAGTCTGGCTTGATTGACAATTCATTTATTCAGTAGGTGAGAGTATAAGCTTTCTAACGATGTATAACATGTCTATTTTTGCTTTTGGAATAGCGTTTTATAGGTCAGCATAACCAAATTTTTTTTCATCATCGCATTCAGTTACGCACACTCTGTGGTAGCAGTAAAAGCCGCTGCACCTAACGAAACGTCAAAGATTTTTAGTAATTTCTTGGAAAATACTATCATTATTGAGGACTTCTGGGCATAGCTAAGCCATTTGTTTGCTGATAGATCTAGCTGACATCATTTTCTGGAGGAAGACAGAAGCAGATAGAACTGTATCATTGATTTACTGTCTCTGCCTCTATCTACCAAAAACATAAGATTTTATCATTGCTATGTAAATATTACTGCTCAAAATATTTCGGTTATATACGTTGTTTTTGAAATTTGAAATAAAATAGTGTGGATATATCTATAAGCTAATGCTGGTCACTCACCAAGACACGTGCCCAGTTGTCCACTGATTCTCCTCACACCACAATTCAATTTCTCTCCTCTGACCATTATTCCTTCTAAACCTGGTCTGTTCCTGGTCCCTTGGGTGCCTAGCAGGCTGTGGTCCGTCATATTTGCATAAACATTTACAACCTCTTCAGCGTCAAAACTAGCGTTGAGATCCATTCTTCTTATTGTTCAACTTGACCGCTCTCCCTTCTGTTACGTCACTTCTGGTTTGGCGTTTTTAGATGTGGAAGTAAAATTCTCTCACAAAAACGACTCCAGAAGTCACTGTAGTGTATATATAAATATGTTTTTATGAAAATCTAGTTCCTACATCATTTTCCTACACATCGATTCACTGGGGTCTCCAACCTGCAATATGCTCTTTAAGGGCTTGCAGTTGAAAACAGATTAGAATGACTGGGGCTTGTCAGTTTGGGGGGCCAGTGGGGTGGCCAGTAATTTTAGCATGGTGGCCACAGCCCCCCTGGCCACCCCTTGGGGGCGCCCTTGCGTGACAGCAGCAGAATGTCTCCCGTATCATTGGCAGATCTGCAGATGAAAAGTAAGATGAAAGAAAACTCAGCATATGTCTCTCCCTCCTCCAAATCCATTCAATTAAAACTTACACATAAATATGAAAATGCCACAAAACAATCTGTTTATTTCAAGCCCCCCCTGCTAGGGAAAGTTTTTTCCCAACAGTCCCATCCAGGGAGTCATCCTAGGCTTGGTTTGTGGGGGTCCGTTGTAAAGTATATTGTGGCAAATATTTGTAAAATGCACTACACAAATAAATTGATTTGCTCTGATTTGATCAACACCTAAACCTTTTTATCCACAGAATTACACCAGTGTGCTTTTGTGAAGGAAACCAAAAGGCCTATGTCCAAATTGTGAGTCTGCCTTGTGACAATGCTTTGTGGCAATACCCTTTGTAAAAAGTGCTATACAAATAACATTCTATTAAATTGAACTGAATGTTTGAGTTTTCATAAAGGGTAGGCTTTCTATTGGCAACTGACCAGCCTATTTTGCCTGGTCTTTTTAATTGATTAGGTCGACTTGATCTTATGAACAAAAATTTGACAGCACTGTCAGATTTTTGTAACAGTGGAGGAATGTTTCTTCTAATAGAATTCTGTGAGATTAATCATAGATTCTGTCATTATATTCCCACAGACAGGGTAACAACTGCAAGGCAATTCTGGAATCACAGTAACACAACAGAGAACATTAATGGGATTCTGAGAACACGAACACTCCCACGAACACGCTGATGAAATTAATCAGTCTATATGTGAATCTGTGATCACATTCAACACAAATAGGGAGGGGAATGTTCTGTGTAAGCATTTACATGAAATGGGAGAGGACATGAATCTGAATACAGCACTACCTCAGAAAATGAAAATTATGTTGTTTGTTAGATTTATTCGAGACAAAACACATTTTGTTTCTTTCATAAGATAATAAGGGAAAAACGTACAGTCAAAGATAGTATTCAATAAAAAGTCAGATCTCAAGAAAACAGGCACCACTTTGCCCTTGGTAGCAGTGTGTTAGAACACTATTCTATTTATACTTGCCGTGGATTGATAATCTGGGCAGCAGGGAGCTTCAGCCTGGAAATAAATGCATGGACAAAATAACTCAAAAAGGCTTTCTATGAAATAAAAGCTAGACTCAGAAAAACGAATATATTTTAAAATGTTGTTCCAGATCTATAAAATAATCATAACACCAGTATTGTTATATGAAAGTGAGTACACCTATGATGTATAAATCATGAAATTGAATGATTTATAAATTAAATTAAAACATTTTTGAAAATCTTGAAAGCAAGAACAGCTGGAATCTTCCCTCTGCACATTTTAAAATGAAGAAGATTAATAAAATGATGAAGATTGAGAAGAAGAAGAACACCAACAACAACAATAATAACAACATTATGATGGTGATACTTACTGTTAACCAGACAGACCCCTTGGAAAAACAAGTTCATAGACTTAGTGACCACAGGCTTACAATAAAGGAGAAAACATTTTGCTTGTTGTGCAGTTGTTGTGAGTTATAGAAGGCATAGACAGAGAGTTTCCCTGTTATATTAATCAAAATATGAAACAATACATGCCAATATTTCACACAATTCGATGGAATAATGGCCACTTCCAAAAATTATTTGTAAATCTCTTTCTTCAGGATGAAAAAAATCCGTACCTCACAGCTAAATGTATGTATTCTGCTATAGTGAATAATGAACACACCAATGGAAAAAATACTGTATGTACACCAGTAACTGTTTACATCATTATTGTTATTTACCTGGTATAGTTATTTTATGTACTTGCTTACTATGCAATGATAGTACAATTTGCCATACCAATTAAAGCTCAATTTTAATAGAATTGTAAAACAAAAAAAAAAGAGAAAAAAATGAGACCGACTAATAAAGGTCTTTTATTAAAATTATGAAGAGCAAGATTATTTACAGGTCTTATACTATAAACAAAAAATAAACATTCCTACACATCAAGCAATAGTCTTTCTAACAGCATGCAACAACATGTGGATTCAATGCATCTTCCTTAAATTGCTAATCTAAAAAGTTTCGGTTGTGGTGTATTAGGTGACCGGTGGTCACAACAGTTCATTTTCATAATACAAATCCCAGAGTGTCATTCAAACACCCCCAAACAAAGCGGCATGTTTTTCTTGGGGGTTTAGCAATAGGAGCACATTGATTGTTTAATTGTCTTATCAGATAATCCAGCAATAGCGCATTGTGGCGAAAGAAGACTGCATAGTTAGTGATCGGTAATTTTGTCCAACATGGTAATAATGAACAACATATCAAAACACATTTTGAAGGCAAATTGTCGACAAGAAGTGGTTAAAATATGATCAATATTGCTGCTAGAGAAATCAACCTCAACCAATAAGGAAGCTATCATTGTGTGTTTACTGGTAAAAACCAAACACAAACTGTATCCATGTTGCTTTCAATAAGTCATCGCATAACTTCCCTGACTGTTTTCTCTTGCATGACCTAAAATGACCTAAATTTCCTAATAAAATTAAATGAATAAGCACTTAGACTTCTTTTTTTCTCCCCCCAAAAAGCAGCTGGTCTAATAAAACATCAAGAGACACAATCAACGGCTAAATTCAGCTAAATACTGGCCTCAGCTGAGAACAGTCATAAGTCACTCTGCCACAGAATGGACGTGTCAAACATTCCCTGTTAAATTTGTTTATCATTTGCAATGTATCAAAAAAACTCCCTGTGGGGCAAAAAACCCTCAAATGGTGATGAGAGAGAAAGAGAGACAGAGAGAGAGAGAGAGAGAGAGAGACTTTTAAGGTCTGCTTTATTCACCATTCCACCAACCTTCACAAGACCTCAAAAGCCATTTTTTCCAGAGAAGACAAAGAACCACAACCCCATGACCTGCACAAAACCCCAGGCACCAACAAGAAAACCAAAACATTCACTGAAAGAAAAAAGAAACCAAAAAAGATAACCAAAAAAACAAAACAAAAAGAAAAATTGAAAATGAAGAAACCAAACCACTCAATTAAAAGGAAGAAAATAAATAATTAAGTACATGAATAAGTAAAAATAGACCCTACCCACCAACCCACCTCCCTCCCCCGCCTAAGTCCCATTACAATCTCGAAACATACAAAGAACAAAAACTCTCCTCCACCCCATCACCTCTCAAAACTCCAACAGCACCCCTCCAACCCCCAAAACCCAAAAAAACCCTCCAAGTCCCCCACCACCCTGTAATAAGCGTGCTCGATCAACAACCGCCTCGCCACTAACCCCTTAAACACCTGCACTGGGTCCCCTCCCCCAATCCCTTCAATTTTGTCCCGTTGTGTCAGCCAAATAGCCATTTTCGCCTGCCCAAACAAAAAATTCACCAACGTGATCCTCCGCTTATTCACCACCCTGTATATTGACCCGTGCATGAAAACCTCATCTGAGTATTCCTCCCCCAACCTCCCACACCACTCCCTTACTAACCTAGACAACCCCCCCAACCGTGAACACTTAACAAAAATGTGAAACACACTCTCCGTAATCCCACAAAAAGGACAGCCCTCCCCCACTGTCGGATCCAGGTGCGGCTTGTACCTGTACGTGGCTATTGCCCCATGCACAATCCTCCACTGAAGGTCGCCCACGCGCTTCTCAATGGGTCTCTTGTACAGGGCCCGCCAACTACCTTTCGGGGGAAAGGTCCGACCCTACTTCATCCATTGCCCTCGACCCCTTCACCTCCCCCAGTGTTCGGAGATGCAGCACCTTCACACACACCAGGTACAGGGCCTTCTTCGATGTAGTCCGAAAGGTTTTCAGCTGCGTCGTCTGGAAAGTTAGGAGCAGCCCCATACCTTCCCGCCACTTACCCACTGCTGCCGTGATTTCCAGGTCGGGAAAGGCCTCCGCCTCTTCTCCTCCATTTCGGCCATCCTGACTTCCCAGCCCAGCTTCCAATGCAGCCGGCAGAGCAGCCCTCCCCCATGAACCTCTGGACCAGCCGGACTGACCTGACCTCGGCTCCAACCGCAGTGTCCTCCGCTGTCCTCCAATCTCTGGCAGACCTCAAATGCTTCACTTTTGTGAACCCTGCCGCCACAAAGGTATTCCTTGGTGAGGCGGCGCTGGTGCTGTCCACCCTCATGTACCGATTATGAAACAGCGGCTCTTCAGCCCCCCAGTGAGACACTCCGCCTCCCGCAACCCGAGAGAAAGTAAAAACTTCCCACGCTCGCATCGCGGACTTATAGAAGGGGGTCAACCCAGCTACATCGACACCCCTGAGGTCCATTAGAAATAGGTGCCGGTCAAGGCCCATCCTGCCAGCTCTCTGTAAAATATTGTGCGCTGCTCCTGCCCAGCTCAGCTCTCTGGTATAGAGCAGCTTCTGGGCTACACAGAGCCGAAAAGCCCTGCTCTCTATGTCCACCAGGGCTTGTCTGCCCTCCACTAGAGGTAAGTACAGGGCTGCTGCCTTAATTCAGTGTTGCCCTGACCACACAAAGTCCACCAGCTTCCACTGGATGTCCCTAACCAGCTGTCGAGGTGGGTCCAGCACTGCCATCCGATGCCACAGGGCCGAGGCAACTAAGTTGTTGATGATCAGGACCCTTCCCCTATACAATAGCTGCGGTAGCAACCATTTCCATGAGGACAACCTGGCGCACACTGTCTCCTCTAAACCCTACCAATTCTTCCTTTTAAACCCCTCTGTACCCAGAAAGACCCCGAAAAACTTAAAACCCTCCTTGTCCCACCGCACCTCCCCTGGGAGCCGTGGCATACCCGACACCGTGTCCCTCCCTCCCGGCCCGCACCATAACGCCTCACACTTGGCCCGGTTCACCTTTGCAGAGGATGCTTTTCCATACAGGGTCAGGCCCCTGTACACCGTGTCCACATCCCCATCGTCCCTCACTAGCACAGTGACGTCATTGGCATATGCTGACAGTTTAATTGCCGGATCCCCTATTCCCCCATTGGCAACCCACCCCTTCAACCCACACCTTAGGTGGCATAGCAGCGGCTCTATCGCCACCGAATAGAGCAGACCTGACAGGGGGAAACCTTGCATAATCCCCCTCCCCACTGTAATTGGGACACTCAACCCCCCCACCCCACCTTTACCATACACACAGCCTCCTTATACAATAATTGCACCCATGATACAAACCCCTCCCCCACACCAAAAGCCTGAAGTGCATGAAAAAGCTACCCGTGATCAACCCTATCAAACACCTTCTCCTGGTCCAGTGACACCAACCCTACCCCCTCCTCACCAAGGTTAAGCCCATCAATCACATCCCTCATTATAAACAAATTGTCCCTGGTGGACCTGTCTGGTACACAATACGTCTGGTCAGCCTGTATAATTGACCCCATATAGTTCCTCAGTCTGTTCTCCAGACATTTTGATAAAATCTTGTAGTCTGCACACAAAATGGCCACCGGTCTCCAGTTTTTTTAACAGGCAGAGATCACCCTTCCTTGGAAGGAGTGACAGCACTGCTCGCCGACAACTCCTAGGAAGTACCTTGTCCCGCAACCAGTCCTGAAAGACCTCAAAGAAATCCGGCCCCACAGTCCCCCAAAATGTTTTATAAAACAAAGAGAGAGAGAGAGAGAGAGATAAACCAAAGAAAAACAAACAAAAGCTTTAATTTGAACATAATATAAAACATATCATAGAACATATGTTCTGTAATTAAACAAGGAAACCCTAATAATTTAACACAGAAAGAAGAATGAGCAAACAGCTAGCCTAGCCTTGCACCAGATACAAACTTCAATCAATTTAGACAGAGCAAAGAGGACCAAACAGAGTAATTGATAAGTAAATGACAATACAAGTAAAACAACAAGGACAACAAGGGAGATAATGTTTTGAAGGAAGAAAATTATTATTATTCTTAATTACAAAAAATAAAAAACAAGGACATTCACCAACAAAAAAGGATAGCAGGGATTGTTTTTGGGGATAATCCAAGACAGATCTGTGTACCCCCCCCCACCCCCACACTGGAGGTAGGCAACCAAAATATGAATTAATACATCCGTAAATTTATAGCCAATTAAAACACAGATTGTACCTACGACAGCTAGCTAACCGGCGAAGAACATTGACAGTTGAGAAAATTGACAGTTGAGTGAGTTTTGACAGTTGGCCCTTCCTCTGATTGGATAGTTGAGCTGCCCGTATTGTTTAAAAAAAAAAATAATTAAAAAATAAAAACTGATAAATTGTAACAAAATGGCAGGAGCAGCAGCAGCAGTAGCCAGCCACCCCTTTCAGTTTCCACCAGAGATCCATACAGAGAGTGTCAGAATGAAATACAAGCAAAAGATCCAGAGGGAGAATCCAGAGACCCTGTTTAATGACTGCAGTCAAATTAAGGGAAAAGGTGTCATTACTAACTTGCTGTTCTATACAGTGTACACATCAGCATAGCTCTCTGCAAACATAAATATGTCACAAAAAGGGGAATTTGGAAAGGACGCCAGATATACATGTTTGAGGATATTGAAAAGACCACAGAAAACAGACAATTGACTGCTAATATATATCAGAATGGCACAGTAATGGTGCAAGGAAGTGAGGCTGGCCTCGTGGCCTTTGAAAACGCCTTTGACTCCCTCAAAAGACAGGCAGAGTGTGAGAGAGCCGAACGCAGTAATCTGACTACTGGGGCACACAAAACAGAGGGAGAAACAGAGCTTCTGCAAAACCTCACTGCCACTATAGAGAGCAAAGCCCCGCACACTGATACCCCTCCCCCAACCCCGCACATCAACACCAAGGTAGCTCAGATGAGAGACAGCCTCTCCCTAATGGAGGTGGAGCTTGTGGAGCTGAGAGAACACGTACAGGCTTACATCACCTCTAACACAAGCTCTGAGTTCCTTAAAGACCAGCTCAGCCAAGTTAAAAACCAGCTGAAGGCATCAGTACAGGAGCTGAAAGGGGAAAATGAGCTCTTGTTCCAGGACAGACAGGCACTAAAAAGAGAATTAGCAGAGGTAAAAGACGAGATGAGGAGAGAGCTGGTGGGGCTCGGACAACAGATACACCAGAGAGATATGATAGAGACTCTAAGAGCAGAGATACATTCTCTCCCTGGCCCCCTAAATCTCCCTCACACTGAGCAGCTCCAGTCCACTCCCAGCCCCCCTGAGCCAAATATCTGAACTGTTGCAGAGAGCAATACTGCCCCAGCACCCCTGCAGCCCCCTGCGTACAGGCTGCTGAACCACCCAGCCTATAGAGCCCTGCACCTAATCCTACAGCATCACACACACACACAGACATAGCTATTGACTCTAATGGGAAATTTCTGCAAGAGCAAAAACTCTTTCCAGGGTGGAGAGCAACAAAATTTTGGTGTCCGAAAACGCAGGACGCATTCCAAATTGTTTCTGATCCAGAATTTGGTACACCTACGCACATAATAATTCACACCAGGACCAACGACCTAAGATCAGAGCAAGAGAGAGTTTGAGGGGTGGTGTGCAAAGTAGCAAAGCGGGCCACTGAGGCCTTCCCGAACTCCAAAATTATAATTTCTACTCTACTGCCTCGTAAGGACATCCACCAGGCCACCATTCTGAGAGTAAACACTGACATCTCCAGAGGTTGTTCTCTCCTACCTAATGTGCACCTGGCTCACCACTCCACCATCTCACCCCAGGACCTATATGATCACATACACCTAAATAAGCATGCAGTCGGCCAGTTTGCCAGAACACTGAAAGATGTAGCATTAGGCAGGCACGTTCACTCATCGAGAGAATACAGAGGAGAGCCCCCAAGCTACCACACACCCATCAGGACCCCACCAGCTCACCGCCCACCTCCACCTGGACCGGCTCACTGCCCACCTCCTGGTTGGTCCACAACCTAACCCCAGCCAGAATGCCCAGAGCATCCCTACTGCATCAGGGCCCCGCCCCACAGCAGCAGCAGCAACACAGCTATGCTGAAGCCCTCAGAGGACAACTGGAGATTGGTGAAATCAAACAATTGCTGCAATACATCTGCAATAAATTGATTTAAACAGATTAAGTTTTAAAAAAAACAAATATATATATATATACATATATAGTTATATGTAAGTATGCTTAAATGCGTATGTATATGTATGTATATTATACATACTCGCACGTCTCCATAAAGAGGCGAAGAGATGTAAAAATACACCCTAGAAGTTTTTGAAATATCACTATTATAGTTACAAATGTACTTACTGGTTTATCTCATTTTAAACAAAAAATGTTCATTTATTTAATATGACTTCATTTACAATCAGTATGTGGAACATCCAAGGTCTGAAATCATCAGCCTTCGGACTAAAGACCTTACACCATGATTTCCAAAACAGCATAAAAGAAAAGGATATTGCCATCTTAAAGGAAATATAGTGTAAGACAGCCATGGTTACCCACTGTCCCCCAGACTACAGAGAGATCATCATACCCTCCCAAAAGATTAGCACTATACATCAGGGAAGGGACTCAGGGGGAATAATAATCTGGTACAAATCACAATTACACAATTTTATAGATCCCTTAAAAATTGGCTATATCATTTATGGATTAAAATAAAGAAAGGCCTTGTTCTTTCAGAAAAAGATGTATTTCTCTGTGCTATATACATCCCTCCTTCAGAGTCCCCATACTACACAGAAGATATGTTCCCTGAATTAGAAAGAGAGGCAAACTATTTCCAGGCCCAGGGAAATGTGCTCATATGCGGGGACCTGAATGCAAGAACAGGAACACAACTTGATTATACCAGCACATGGGGCGATTACTATATAACTAATAAAATGCCCTTTATTAACGATTCTTCCTGTTCCCACAGAAACAACCACGATCGTGTAGTCAACAAAAATGGAAGAGAACTCTTACACCTCAGTCGAAGTACATCGTCAACGGTAGGTTACGAGGGGATTCATTAGGAAGATACACATTTTGCTCACCTCTTGGGAATAGTACAGTGGATTATATGATAACAGATTTAGACACTTTCTCTCTCAGAGCATTCACTGTTAAGCCTGTAACCCCTCTGTCTGACCACAGTCAAATTACTGTGATTTTCAAAAGGACAGAAATTAACAGTAGTACACACACAAAGCCCAGTAAGCTGTTAAATATAAGAAAATAATACAGATGGGCTCAAAACAGTACAGAAGAATTCCAGAAATCAATCTGGAAGTAAAAATGTCAATACTATCTTTGAAAAAACAGCAGAAAAATCACAACTAAAAATGAAAAATAAACTGAAACCTCAACTCAAAAAAGAGGACAACTGGTTTGACCAAGCCTGTTAAAACACCCAAAAAGAACTTAGAAAATTGTCAAATCAAAAACACAGAGACCCAAATAACTCAAATATATGCCTTGATTACTGTGAAGTCCTAAAGCAATATTAAAAGTACACTGAGAAACAAAAAGGCACAATACACTCATAAGCAACTGGCAGAAATTGAGGAGTCAATCAATACGAATCAATTCTGGGACCGATGAAAAAATCAGAAAAAATCACAACAAGAACAATTAGCAATACAAGATGGGGATATCTGGACAAACCATTTTCAAACACTTTTTAAAAAAGTGGAATTAGGTGCAAATCCTGACAAAAACATATAAATAAAAAATTGCAGGAACTTGAATTGGTTATTAAAGATAATCAAAATCCATTGGACTTCTTGATTACTGAACAAGAGCTTAAAGATAAAATAAAAAGATTTAAACCTAAAAAAAGCATCTGAACCTGTCAGTATTTTAAATGAGATGTTAAAATGCACAAGCACAAAATTTCAACTGGCCATCCTTAAATTATTCAATTTGGTTCTGAGTGTAGGTTATTTCCCTGACATCTGGAACCGTGGGCTTATAACACCAATATTCAAAAATGGAGATAAATTTGACCCAAACAATTACTGAGGCATAGTGTGAACAGTAATCTTGGGAAGGTTCTTTGCAGTGTCATAAATCCTAGACCTTTTTTTTACCAAATCACCGCACAACTGATCACATTTACACCCTACACACCCTAATTGAGAAATATGTAACCCAAAACAAAAAACTAATATTTGCTTGCTTTATTGATTTTAGAAAAGCATTTGATTCTCTTTGGCATCAAGGGTTATTCTACAAAATTATTGAAAGTGGTGTAGGTAAAACCTATGATCTAATAAAATCAATGTATACAGGGAATAAATGCGGCATAAAAATTGTCAACAAAAGAACAAATTTCTTCTCTCAGGAGCGTGGAGTGAGACAGGGCTGCAGCTTTAGCCCAGCTCTTTTCAATATTTATATTAATGAATTGGCAATCATACTATAAAAAGCTGCAATGCCTGGTCTCACTCTGCACAACTCAGAAATCAAGTGCCTGTTCTATGCAGATGACCTGGTTCTCCTTTGCCCCAGTGAACAGGGGTTACAGAGAAGCCTAGATCTGCTAGTACAATACTGCCAGACCTGGGCCGTGGCAGTAAACCTTAACAAAACTAACATTATGACATTCCAAAGATGATCCACATCTCATTCCTCAAGTTATAATTATTTAGGATTAAAAATTAGTTCTACAGGAAACTTCAACATTGCAGTGAATGAACTAAGGGATAAAGCACGCAGGGCCATCTACGCTATAAAACGACAAATTTCTGTAGAGATTCCGATTAGAATTTGGCTTAAAATCTTTGGAGCTGTAATTGAACCAAGTGCTCTTTACGGCAGTGAAGTGTGGGGTCCACTCATCAGTCAAGAATTTGGCAAATGGGACAAACATCCAATTTAAACCCTGCATGCAGAATTCTGTACACATATCCTGAAATTACATAGAAACACAACAAACAATGCATGCAGGGCAGAATTAGGCCAATACCCATTACTTATAAAAATACAAAAAAAGGTCAATCAAATTTTGGAAGCACCTAAAACAAAGTGACAATGTACAAGGCCCTAAGCTGGTCCTGAGCCTTAGTTCTCCACATACACTAACACACACTAACACCTCACCCGCTCAGGATCAGAAAAAAAACTACAAAAACTAATTAGAATAAACCAAATTGCAACACAGCTGAAACAGAATTATATAATCTACTGGGAAACTAAAACAAAATCACAAAGTAAAATGAAATGTTATTTGGCCCTAAAAAGACAGTATGCTGTAGCAAACTACCTGACCACAGTTACTGACAAAAAACTGAGAACCACCTTGACGAGGTACAGGCTCAGCGAGCACCATTTAGCCATAGAAACTGGTAGGCACAGAAAATCATGGTTGCCAGAAGAAAAAAGATT
Source organism: Anguilla anguilla (assembly GCF_013347855.1). NCBI lineage: Eukaryota > Metazoa > Chordata > Actinopteri > Anguilliformes > Anguillidae > Anguilla > Anguilla anguilla. Next base: position 36,858,769 of record NC_049206.1, read on the forward strand.
GTGTCAACAATTCAAAGGCAACCAAATTGAAACAGAAAAACACTTCCTGATGGAATGCACCAAATTTGACGAAATCCGCCAAAAATTCTACCAAAAAATGATCCTGAAATGTCCCCAATTCAATGATACACCCAATGAAGATCGATTACCCTTCCTATTAGGAGAAAAAAGGTTGCTGCATACTAGCAGCAAAATTAGTGTTCTCTTGCCATACTTTGAGGGACAATGTGTGACCACCTCATGCACACATTTACACACAGCATACACGCGTACAAGCAGACTCATGCACACAACACACAGATAGTCAGACAGACACACACACACACACCTAACCTCGCTTACTGATATTTTTTGCCATAGGCTTGGCCCTTCCTTTTTTTTTTTAATAACGAATTCACAGTCTAGCATTCATTTTATATAGTTGCATGTTGTAACCACTGCTTTGGCAACTATATTTGTCATGCCAATAAAACATTTTGAAATTGAAAATAGAGAGAGAGAGAGAGAGAGAGAGAGAGAGAGACTTTTAAGGTCTGCTTTATTCACCATTCCACCAACCTTCACAAGACCCCGAAAGCCATTTTTCCCAGAGAAGACAAAGAACCACAACCCCATGACCTGCACAAAACCCCAGGCACCAACAAGAAAACCAAAACATCCACTGAAAGAAAAAAGAAACCAAAAAAACAAAACAAAAAGAAAAATTAAAAATGAAGAAACCAAACCACTCAATTAAAAAGAAAATAAATAATTAAGTACATGAATAAGTAAAAATAGACCCTACCCACCAACCCACCTCCCTCCCCCACCTAATCAGTCCCATTACAATCTCAAAACATACAAAGAACAAAAAAACAAACCCACAAAAACTCTTCTGAGTTGCCTTTGGAGGCAGAGCTGGAACAGATGAACAGGAGATTGAGCAAGCAATTATACAAATGTACCAAAATAGAGTTTGCTTGTAAATAATTAAGAAAAAACAAACAAAACAAACAAAACAAACCCCCTACCTGAAATCAGAACTGTGGGGTAATGGAAACAGTGTCTCTGAGGATTGCCTACAGGGCTCAGCATGGAACAGTTTCACTTTAGCAATGAAAGTAATTATCAGCACATTTACAGCAACTCTAGAAAGACACCCTGGAGGCTTTTCAACAACAGACTAACTTTGAAGAAAAGGAACCATAGACTTAACTCATAAAAAGATGAAAAGATCAGAAACTAGGTAGTCCAATGTTTGCAGTCTCTGTTGCTAAATTATTATTCTTTTTTTTCAATAGCTCATCATCGTGATTTTTAGTCTGCCAGGTACGAAGTATGTACAATTTACTTTTCATGAGTAAAACATTTTTGTGACACTGCGGTGAGCCAACACTGGCATACACAAGCTAATATGTTACAAGCTAGGACATGGATTATGAAAATATGTATTGACAATCTTTATTTTACATGCTCACCAGATGGTGCTGTTGTGTTCGATTTACATAGGGAGTTCATCATGACTTTAATGCAAGCATTCTCTGTGTCAGTATGCTCTCCTGAATATTTGGGCAGATGGGAAGATGTTCATTTCAACTGTCCTGGGTTCAGTAACAAACATCCATTACAAGAATCACTGATGTGAGATCCATTTCACCAAACCTAATCCCAGCTGCCAACTACAAGGTGAAAAAGCATAAACATATCCACAGTCAGGTCTTAAGGATCATAATCCCTGATTCTTGATTCAGAATCCCAGAAAATTTCCCAAGGGAACAATCTATTACCATAACAACCATCAGTTTATGTAATATCAAGTACCTGCAAATGAAATATGGCAATTCAGTCATGAAAACCAGTGTAACTAAGTTGTAAATATATACCTTCTGTCAGGTCCACTGTCATCAAAGTAGAACTTTATTGACAATAAAGGCAATACAGTTATGTCTGGCAGTATGGCTCTGTTCTGGAGCTCTCCCGCCAACCACGCAGCCCGCGTGGATAAGGCCGGGAGGCCAGCAGCCAAACCCCCCTAGAGGGGTACACACAGACACACAGATCCAGCAGCAATGCAATTTCTTAACACATAGGGATGGAGCAATACAAATTCTTAACACATAGGAATGGAGCAAAACAAATTCTTAACACATAAGAATGGAGAAATGCAATTTCTTAACACATAGGGATGGAGCAATGCAAATTCTTGACGCATAGGGATGGAGCTGGGGTGGTGGAGGGGATTTACGAAGCAACGTGCAGCAGCTTGCATGCAGGAGGAGCAGCCGAATGAGTAGAGGGAGGCTGTTTAAGTAGACCGCCCTGTTAGTGAATGTACTGTGATAGGCGAACATCACTCAGCTGAGCCATCAGCTGATTCAGGCGGAGCGCTTGACTCTCGTGGCCTGCCAGAACTACGCGATGCTCCATTTTTATCCAACAGCAGTTACAGCGACCTGGTGAGAGCCATTATTGCAGACATGAGACACTGTGAAATGCACGTGCAATATTCCCAAATGCACTAAATTCCTGCCCCACTCATCAACTGCTGGTTCCCATTGAAAGTTTTATTATTTCATCAGACATCTGACCTCTTTCATCTCCCATGCAATGAAAGATGTGTGGAGCCAAGTGAATATTAGGTTCTATCTTCTGGAATCAATGTCGCACGGCATATAGGTCCAGTTGATAGTGTGGCATGTGGCGTACTGGATGCAGCTTGTGGTTGTTGTTATTTTCAGGACCAGAGGTGAGCAGCACACAGCGGAAAGCAGTGGCACACCAAGAGACTGGGTTGGATTAAAATGAATCAGTAGGTGTGGTGCAGCTGCATTTGTTAATAGCCAATCAAATTACCTCTTTTCATTCCCTTTTATGAGCTGTGCAGGTGTGCTGCCAATTTTCGTAGTCCACCGCTGCAATGGTAGATGAGACCAATGATATACTAATCAATTGTATCTCACAAGACATTCTTTTGCAGGAAACGCAGAGTTGGGCTGTTGCTTTTTTTCTAAATGAGTTTGAATGAATCTCTCTTGTTCAAATTTGCTAAAGTTTTCTTCCCTTTCTTCCCAAGTGTGATGGGTGTGCAAGGTGATGCTGTGACTGTGGCTGCTTCAGCGGCTGCTCCTTCTGTCTTTGTGTATTTTCACGCTGCTTGCATGCCAGGTCCATGACGAAGTCATTCATAGTTCCAGTGCTTCCTCTGCTACCATTCGCTTGCATGATTTTGGCATCCTGTAGTTTATTCAGAGTTTATCCGAAGTCACCGTTTCAGTGAAAAACTGAAAGTATGTTGGAGGCGGTATCTCCACAGAGTTACAAACCCATCATTTCTACGACTACAATGCCCACGATTATTGATCCCCAAGCCAAAGTCAATAATCAAAGCAAATCATTTTCATCAGCATTTGCAGTGAATTAATTTCATGTGATTATGTGTGCAAAATTAGTTTTGATAGCACTTGACTCAGCAACTCGTATCGAAGCGTCGGTCAATGAGTTGCTGAATAGCAAGGGGAAAAGCCTCTCTCTGTCACCTCTCAAAGTTGGCAGCCCTGCAATGATTTATGTTACTACAAAGCTAGCTGAGTGAATAGTGAAAAAGCAACACTGCTGCTTTTGTGACGTTGCAACATGCATACAGCCTATTGAATGGTTTAAAAGATACCTTTTCTACAGAACGGGCAAAAAGGCTACGTTTGACATGATCACAGACTATTGCACGAAAAATTGCATTAACCCTGATCAAGATGATTTTGTTTATAAAATGATATAATAAGTGTCTTAAATGCAAGTGCCGGGGCGTGAACATACTAAGTTTTTTTTTGGGGGGGGGGGGGGGGGTTGCAGAGGAAAGAATTTGGGGGGACAGAGAACAAATTTGGGGGGGGGGGCAATGATGTTGATATCCGGGCGCCTCTCAAGCAGATAAAAACAGAGTCTACCTGGTGGGAGTTTAGCTGTTTAGCCACCAGGATTTACTCAATATTCTTGTGATTGGTAAGCAAAATGAATGGATGCTCAGCCCCCTCAAGCTAATGTCTCGACTCCTCCAATTCCAGCTTGACCACTAACACCTTACAGTTACCAGTGTCATAACTCTTCTCAGCGGAGCTCAGGCACAAAGAGAATGCACATGCATGCAGTTTTTGGTCCTTGGGATACCACTGTGACAACACTGCAACCACCACCACATCAGAGGCATCCATCTCCATCAAGAAAGGCAGGGTAGCATCAGGGTGAGTCAGAACTGGAGTGGTGTTGAATTGTCGCTTTATCTCAGAGAAGGCAGCTTCTGCCTCTGGAGTCCAAACGAAGCAGGTACAAGGACCTCTGGCGAGTGAACTAAAGTTCTGAATGAATCGGTGGAAAAAGTTAGCAAAACCCAAGGACCACTGTACCTGCTTCACAGAGGACAGTTTACGACTGCCTTCACCATCTGGTAGTCCATTAGTAAGTTGCCCTGCTAGATGGTGAATCCCAGGAACAACACCATAAAGGAATGAAGCTCACACTTTTCTGGTTAACGAACAGCTGGTGGTCTAGGAGACCCTGCAGGACCCATCAGACTTGCTTTACATGCTCTGGAAAGGAAATTGAGAAGATCAGGATATTATTAATGTTATGTATTTGTATTAGCAATAAGTTTGTCCCTCCGGGCTTGTGGTTTTGGTACTACGCGTATGCGTAATTTGTTATGCTGTTGAAACCCCGTTACAAAATACAGTCCCCTCCAAAAGTATTGGAACAGCAAGGTCAATTCCTTTGTTTTTGCTATACATTGAAGACAATTGAGTTTGAGGTCAAAAGATGTACATGAGATGACAGATCCGAATTTCAGCTTTTATTTCCTGGTATTTCCTGGTATTTACAGAAACTGCTGTTGTTTTCCTTGGTCGACCTGTTCGATATCTGTTGCTCAGTACGGCAGCGGTTTCTTTCTTTTTCAGGACATTCCAAGTTGTCGTACAAGCTATCCCCAATGCTTGTGCAATGGCTCTGATCGATTTCCCCTCTTTTCTAAGCTTGCTTTTCTCCCAAAGACAGTTCTCTGGTCTTCATGTTAGTGTATCTTTTATAACACAAATACAATTTTCACAGGCACAACCAAAGGCTAAAACCAAGAGTAGACATTCAGAACTATTTATTGTTTAACCAATCAATCTAACAGGACACATCTGGGCAACAAGAAACACCTGTCAGTCACATGTTCCAATACTTTTGCTCACATAAAAATTGGGTTGTCTGATACAAAAGGTGATATGTTCTAAGTTGTTTAACAAATCTAGATAAAAATACCAGGAAATAAAAGCTGAAATTCGGATCTGTCATCTCATGTACATCTTTTGACCTCAAACTCAATTGTCTTCAGTGTATAGCAAAAACAAAGGAATTGACCTTCCTGTTCCAATACTTTTGGAGGGGACTGTGTAATGAAAGACTGAGAAAGCATACTTCCTCTTCTGGTGTGTTCATTCGTAGTTATACCCCAATTGTAAAGGGGGTACATAACAATTAATATCCACAAAGACAAACTGATTGAGCATGTCACACAACACGTTGTTTATGAAACCCAGAAAAACAGCTGCTGAGTTGGAAAGCCCAAAAGCCATCACAAGTTAAAGTGGCTGGTAGGGGTGTTGAAGGCTGTTTTCCACTCATCTCCTTCCTGTATGCACACCAGGTGGTAAGTGTTGCTTAAATCTAGCTCTGTGAACACAGTGGCACCCTGCAGGAACTCAAAGACAGAAGACAAACTTAAGGGCATTAGATAGCGGTTTTTCATAGTGATCTTATTTAACCCCTGCTGGTCTATGCAAGTGGAGAGGTCACCATCCTTCTTACCAAAAAAGAAGAAACCTTCTCCAGCCAGTGATGTTGATGGGCAGATGTGGTCAGAAGCCTCAGCCTCCTAAAGGTAGCCATCTATTATGGAAGCCTAAGGACTGAGCAGAGAGAGCAATCTTCCACAGATTGGAGTGGTACCTGGCAGGATTCAAAAGGGCGGTGAGGTGGTAGTTCCTTGGCAAGATGTTTGCGAAACAGCTTACGAAGATCCCAGTATTTGGGAACCACTTGGAGAGGGTTTGAATTATCCCCAGCAAGACAGCAAGGCACCAGCCAGGGGAAGAAACTGGATGAAATATTCACCATTGTTAATACAGTCACACTCCAACCCCACAACAGTGCCCAAGGACTAGTGAATGTGAGGATTATGTTTAACCAGCTAGGCGTGCCCTAACAGTAATATTCAGGAGAGTCCACTAAGTGGAACTGGATAAGTCCCCCATTGGGGAAGGTGAATAGACTGAGGTGAATACAGGCTGTGAGTCCGACGCATCATGTCCATTCGAGCTGCGGGGGGCACGTGCCCCACTGGATTTTTAATATTTTTATTTTATTTTATTACTATTATTTTTTAAATAATATGTGGTTATGACCATTTTATAGTCAACATATTCTTCTAATTATGTCATAGATCATACCTCAAAAAGTCACACACCCCCTTTCCCTATGGTATTGGTTTCTTCCAAAAGTTGCTGAATGAAATTGGTTCGCAACAGCAGGTACGCACACACACAGCACTCTGTTGAATGCTGGAGGAGAAGTAGGCTACAGCTTAACGGTGTGTTGCTGAAGTGGTTAGTAGAGCATCAATCCCCTTTTCAAATGTGTGGAAATGAAATGCAATTAGTTATACACACTTAATTGCATTTGAGAAATATAGGCATAGTTTGCTTTGCAAGATAGTTGGCTAGTACCAGCTAAAGTTAGTAGCCATCCCTCAATCCGGTTGTTTAGCCTTCTGGCTCGCTAGCTAGTCGTGACTTGTGATAGCATAGCATCCTATTTAATATTGGTAAAGGAGAGCTGTGTGAATCTTATGGCAGTGAGCTGAGTTTTTACCACCACTATCACAGGTTATAGTTAGCAAAACACGGAATTCCATTTGATATCTCCAGGTCAAGATGCAGAGGAAAATCTCGTCATTCTTTAAAACAGTGAATGGTACCAACTAGATCAAGACCTCAAAAAAGTGTTAGAAGCCACACTAGCAGGACAGTCGAACGAAAAGTCAACACCCTTACAACAATCACGTACAATCTGGCAAAAGAATGCTTCAGTACAGAGGAAAAGAAGGTGAACATCAGGACTACAAAAGCAGCCAAACAGAAGAGAAAGGGAGATAAATCACCTGAGGAAGAAATCAAGTCTCTCAACAAGCAGTTTAAAAGAGCTCCTGCTGACGAAAGGGAAATCATTAAGGACTTGACCAGTGGAATCCGAGAACGTCTCTGCAGACTTAGAAGGGCGGAGAGCACTCAAAAGCAGAGAAAGGAGAGGGAGAACAAAAGAGCACAATTCACCAAAGAGCCTTTCAGTTTCACCAGAACACTGCTGGGTGAAGCAAAATCTGGGAGGCTAAACAGCCCTAAAGAGGACGTGAGGGAGTTCCTAAGAGAGACTCACACTTCCAGATATCAAGCCCTCGGTGAAAACTCAAAGGTCAGCAGAGCGGAAACACCTGGAAAAGAGTTCAATACCAGTGAACCATCCTGGAGAGAGGTCTAAGAGGTAGTGAAAAAGGCCAGAACAGGGTCTGCCCCAGGTCTGAGCGGTATACCCAACAAGGTATATAAGAAGTGCCCGAAGCTTCTCTGAAGGCTTTGGAAGCTGTTCCGGAGAATATGGAAGAAGGGCACCATTCCATACAGCTGGAAAAATGCAGAGGGCTGTTTTGTGCTAAAGGAAAAGGACTCCTCAACTATCGACCATTTCAGAACAATCTCACTCCAAAGTGTAGAGTGCAAGATCTTGGTGTAATGGCGGAGAAACAGATGCAGACGCGACAGGCGGATAAAGACAAAGAGGCAAATGTGTTGAAGGAGTTGAAAATACTCCAAACAAAAATGGACAATATTGAAAAACAACTCAACAGTAAAGTCGATTGTCTGTGTGTGTCGGTGGAAAATCTTGTTAAGGCAGAACTCAAAAAATCAGTCAAAGAAATACGAGAAAGTATTGACCTGGAAATCGGTATGCTAAAATCAAGATTGGATATTCTCGAGACAAAAATACAGGCTATTATCTCAAAACCATCCAACAAATTTGACCCTGATGTGTCAATTGTGGTGATGGGCCTACCTTATGATGACGGCGAGGATGTGACCGAAAAAATGAGAGAGTTGATGGGGGTCGGACTGGGATGTTAGCTGGTGCCAGAGCTCGTAGAGGTGGAGAGAACGCGGGCGAGAGGAGCCGGCCCGGGTGTGGTGAAGGCCGCGTTTAGCGCAGTGAAAGACAAGGTGGCTATACTCCGGCTAAAACATTAACTGAAGAACAACCCTCGGTTTGAAAAAATCTATATTAGATCGGCTAAGTCACATATAGATCGAATCATCGAGCTGAACTTTAAAACGCTTCTTCGAGAGATACCGGCTGTTAAGGGCTTCTACATATCGGGGAATGGGCGATTGCTGAGGCGGGCTCCCCCTGATGCTGCTGCCGCCGGTTATACGCTTGCAGGGGAGAGGTATCCTACGAACCGGTATCCTTCCTCTGGCTATTGAAGTAGGCAGATTTAATGATGTAATTGAAGAGAAAAGACTATGTCTGGTATGTGATCTGGGTGAAATCGAAAATTAATCCCACTTAATGCTGTACTGCACATATTATGATGATCTAAGAGCACCAATTTTCCATTAAATGTCTGTACGTAATCCTGAAGTGTTTTGGGGGGGGGGGATGATGAAAAATTGGAATGGCTATTTAAGTTTGACGTTTTTAAAATGGCTAACTTTGTTTCAAAAGCCTGGAAAAGAAGGCAAGATGGATTGTTTGTTTAGTCTCTAATGAGGTGTTATTATTTATGAAATGATTTTGAATATGTTGCAAAAAACTTGGAAAAGAAGATAAGAAGGTTTGATTATGGAGACTATACTCTCGTGTACAGGGTATATGTATCAGATATGTGTCTGTAGCATTTTAATAGGTCTAGGATTTACTCTGGATCTGTTATATGCAAAATGTTGGTGTCATATAAGCCCATGTGGGCTGGGCATCCATGTGATGCATGACACAATAATAAAATTCATTCATTCATTCATTCATTCATTCTTCTTTTCGGTGCTGGCTAAGAGGATGACCTCATACATGACTGAGAATGGGTACATTGATACATCTATTCAGAAAGATGGGATTCCTGGCTTCTCCGGGTGCTTGGAACACACCAGAGTTTTCAGCCGGATGATACGGGAGGCCAAGACAAGCAGAGGAGACCTAACAGTGGTCTGGCTGGATTTGGCAAATGCTTACAGATCAATCCCTCACACCCTCCTCCATGCAGCAATAGACCACTACCACATCCCTCATGACATCCAGGGGATGATCACCAGCTACTTCTGTGGAGTCAAGTTACGTTTCAAATCAGGCCAGTTCACAACTCAGTGGCAAGACCTGGAAAAAGGAATTATGATGGGCTGTGCAATCTCCCCCATCCTCTTCATCATGGGAATGAACTTCCTCATAACAGCTGCCAGGAAAGAAGCCCGAGCGCCAAGAATGGAATCGAGTGTCAGACAGCCCCCAATAAGAGGCTACATGGACGACCTCACTATAACTACAACCCATGTGGAGACAAGGTGGGTCCTAACAACGCTTGGCGACATGGCAACATGGGCCAGGAAATCAAGGAGCATGGTGATCAAGGAAGGGAAGATAACCAAAAAGTTCAAGCTGCAAGTCCAGGGGGAGGTCATTCCATCAATAGAGGAGAATCCAATCAAATGCCTTGGGAAGTGTTTTGACGATTCCCTGTCTGACAAAAACAACGTCACCAGCACTGAAAATCAGACATGAAAATTTTCGATCCTCAAGGAGGATCGAAAAATCAGGGCTACCAGGGAAATTCAAGACATGCTTCACATCAGTAGGACTGCACATAAGGTCCGGCCAGTTACAACTGCCACTATCATCTGTGGTGGAGGAGTTCAAGGTGGCAAAGTGCAGGGTCATGTTGACCTTCAGAGACTCTCAGGACGATCAAGTCAGAGACACAGGCGTCACAACAAGATCAGGGCGCAAGTGGGCAGACAATGCATCAGTGGCCCAAGCAGAGAGCATGTTAAAGCTTCGGGACATAATCGGAAATCCATGCACTGGAAGACAAGGCCTCGGAACCAAACATTTCCAGCAGTGGGGAAAAGCAGACACAAAGGAGAGGAGAGCCATGATCCAGGCTGAAGTGCGGGATTTGGAGGAGGAGCAACGGAGATAAAAGGCTGTGGAGCCTGCATCCCAAGGAGCCTGGACAAAATGGGACCTCCCCAAGAGGAAAATTACATGGGCGGAGCTATGGAAGCTGGAACCCTTCTGCATCTCCTTCCTACTCCAACAAACCTACACAAGTGGGGCATGAGGGACGATCCGCTGTGCAAGCTTTGCTGGGAGAGGGGCACCATGGCACATATCCTGGCAGGGTGTAAAATGGCACTCACCCAAGGGAGATACAGGTGGCGGTATGACGAAGTCCTCGCGATGCTCGCGAACACCTTGGAGCAGGAGAGACGGAAAAAGCGCCCAACCAATGTGAGACTGATACCATCAATCAAATTTGTGAGGGAGGGAGAGAAGCCAACAGCCACAAAGAGAACAAAGAACAACTTACTGCAAACAGCACAATCATGGGAGATGAGGGTGGACCTGGGAAGAAGACTGCAGTTCCCCCAGGTCGTCCAAACAACCTTGAGGCCAGATGCGGTCTTGTGGTCTGAAGAGGTTAAAAAGCTCATCCTAATCGAACTGACAGTCCCATGGGGAGAGGCCTGCGACCAAGCCTTCGAAAGGAAGAAATTAAAATATTAAGACCTGCAGCAAGATTGTAGGGAGAAAGGATAGCAGGCATGGTTATTCCCAGTCGAGGTCGGCTGCAGAGGATTCCCTGCACAGTCAGTGTGGAGAATGCTTACAGCCGTTGGAATGACACAAAAGGGGAGGAAAACAGCAGCCCGCAGGTTAGGGGAGGCAGCAGAAAGAGCCTCTTGCTGGTTATGGAACAGGAGGGAAGAGTTGAGCTGGAAGCCAGGAGATGGGCAGTGATTTGGCCACCACTGCCGACCCGCCAACGAGAGGGTGTTACAGTTTAGGGTTGAAACACCCGATGAACGTTGGACACCATCTGACGACATCACCTCCTGGCCAAAGCTGCAGTCACCAGACAGTTAATCTGTTTAGGTGAGAGAAGTAGAAGCATCTTCAGATGTATTTTTCACGAGTTTCATGCGAAAAAAACAACAGAAAGCCCCAGCCCTGTCCTCAATCAGGAGGTAGGTTATCTTAGGTGAGATTTAAAGGGATAGGCTATTTTTCCTTCATGGAAATGTATGCAGATTTAATTGCGTGTAGGTGTAGTTACAAGTTATATGTACTTAGGCTAGTGGTGATGATGGATCTTTCAAGGAGGCTGAGCAGTTTGGAAAATAGGTTACTACTGCTCAGTCTGAGCTTTTATTGGCAATGGAGCAGACACTGCTATGTGATGTCAGCACAGTCTCATCTGTACTCATGCTGCTTCCTATGCATTGTTTAAAAATACAGCTATTACCATTTTGGCAGGTTCCTTTCATCTGTGGCTTTATTATCTATGTTCTCTAAATTAATTTGCATTGTGGATATAGTCTTTTTATATGGATTTATGCCCCTTAAAATTTTTGGGTGAAGCAGACTAGATTTAGCTCTTTTTCAAGAAAAGTGACAGCAGCGTAGAAGCTAGTGTAGAAGTGAGTGAGTAAGTGAGTGTCATTTTCAATAACGATAACAACACAAGTAACTGACATGAAAATCTCCAATAATAATAATATAAAGTGGGAGATTACTGAGCTACAAAAACTGATTTAGCGATGTTTTAAAATAATCCCCCCCCCCAACGTCTTTGAATATATATGTCAAATTGCAGAAAATTGCGTCATTATTTTCTTTTTTCTGGGGAAGGACCCCCATGCCCCCCGTTCTAATTGTGCCCCCTACATGACATAATGTCATGTTAACTCTGCTGGTTAACATGACATTTCTGTGTAAATGACCATCCGATGGACAATAGAGCATGCCAACCCATACAGAGCTGGGAATAAATAAACTCCACAGGTGATCTCAATAAATACCATTACAAGTTATCTTATCCTTGGTTGCTTGACCCATTTTTGGATATTGAGATTGTAGCCTTTTCCTTCTCTGAAATGTGCATTTACGGTGGTACATCTAGTGTGGTTGCTGGAGCATTGATTTCCTTTCCACTGAAATGATCAGAATCACCAGTTAAAACACAGATGGACCCCTTTTATTCAGTAAATACTTATTGTGGCACTGCAGGTTTACTGTTGTTTGATGATGATCATTGTAATGTTAATTTTAATCCATTACATGGAAATGCATCACCTAAAACAAACTACAGCTCTAATTTGAGTCTGTGTGTTCAGGTCTCAATTCTGGATGGACCTCATGAATGACATGAGGGAGAGACATCTCTTCAGTGGCAGTCAGGAGCACACATTACATTACATTACATTACATTATAGGCATTTAGCAGACGCTCTTATCCAGAGCGACGTACAACAAGTGCATAGGTTTCATGATGTAGAGGCGCAAAAGAAACACTAGAGTGAAGTAAGGATCGTAGTGCCAGAAGTGACCACATCGATCAGGACTCCAACCCTGTAGAGTAAGCTTGTTCAGCAAGCAAGAATCCTACCAAGTACAAACTAGCACTGGAATCACACCTAATCATACAAAAACAATCCTGCCAGATACACTAACATAATCAAATTATCCTAGCTAGATACAGTGAGCTGAACTATAGGCTAGAGAGGGGTGGGGAGAGGTGCAGCCTGAAGAGATGAGTCTTCAGTCTGCGTTTGAAAGTGGTGAGATTCTCTGCTGTTCTGACCGTCACGGGGAGGTCATTCCACCAGCGAGGGGCCAGGACAGACAGCAGACGGGAGCGGGAAGTGCAGACGCGAAGAGGGGGAGGTGCCAAGCGTCCAGAGGTGGCCGAACGGAGAGGTCTGGCTGGCGTGTAGGGTCTGATGATCCTCTGAATGTACCCTGGTGCTGACCCCTTAGCTGCCTGGTATGCAAGCACCAAGGACTTAAATTTGATGCGAGCCATAACAGGCAGCCAGTGGAGGTCAGTGAGCAGGGGGGTGACATGGGAATGTCTGGGGAGGTTGTAGACCAGACGCGCTGCAGCATTCTGGATGAGCTGCAGGGGTCTGATGGCGGATGCTGGCAGACCAGCCAGTAGCGAGTTGCAGTAGTCCAAGCGGGACAGGACCATCGCTTGAACCAGGAGCTGGGTTGCGTAGGTGGTGAGGAAGGGGCGGATTCTCCGGATGTTGTACAGGAAGAACCTGCACGTTCGACTCACCGCCGTGATGTTCTGGGAGAGGGACAGTCTGTTGTCCATCACCACTCCAAGGTTTTTTGCGGTGGGTGATGATGACACCACAGTGTCCCCCAGGGAAATAGAAAAGTCGAGAAGGTTAGAGGATGGAGCAGGGATGAAGATCATCTCCGTCTTGCCTGGGTTCAGCTTAAGATGGTGGTTATCCATCCAGCTCTGGATGTCCCTCAGGCAAGCAGAGATGCGAGCAGAGACCCGAGTGTCAGAGGGCGGGAAGGAGAGAAAGAGTTGGGTGTCATCGGCATAACAATGATAGGACAACCCATGGGCAGAGATTACAGGACCAAGAGATTGGGTGTACAGGGAGAATAGGAGGGGACCAAGGACAGAGCCCTGGGGAACTCCTGTGGCAAGGGGGCGAGGTGCTGATACTGCACCAGCCCAGGCGACTTGGAAGGAGCGACCGGAGAGGTAGGACTTAATCCAGTCAAGTGCTGTGCCACAGATCCCCATAGCTGCCAGGGAGGACAGGAGGATGGGATGGTTGACGGTTGTCACATGCCTAGTGCGGTTTGTGTTCATGGGTGTGCTACAGAGGGACCTTGATGAATGCAGGGAAAAGTGGAACACGCATACAGTCAGACCTGTTAACCAGTCTCAATGTCCATCTGGTAAACTAGATGTCATGTACAACCTGCTTCACAGGTTTGTTTCTATTTATTTTTATTACTGTCTAAAAATGCAATTAAATTCAGTTGCCTGTTGAGTAGCTTTCAATCAAAATACAGTTTTTCCTAAAAATTAAGATTCTGTCATAATCTATTCACCTCATGTCAGCCATTACTCTAATAATCTCCACTAATCTTAAGTGTGACAGAAAATTATTTTATTTACTAACTTAAATTGCAAAACAAAATTTCAAGTACAATTCAGTACATCATTAGAGCATGTTGATACTCCTAACATTTCTCACAAGTACATTATACAAGATGAACTTAACTTCGGCACAACTTCCTGCTTATAGATGAACCACAATATACATTTGCTGCCCACGTGCCCAGAATTACAGCGTGCCAGTTGACTGAAAACAAACTAAAAAACTGATGTGCATATTTTACTCCCAGGTTTGGTGGAACTGACTGTGGGTTCCCAGTCTCACAGGAGGAATTGGGCCAGTTTGTGGTTGAGTCAACCTACAGTCAATGTGGAGATGACCATCTCCAGGCACACTTTGAGGACCTACAGAGACGGAGTGGTCTGATGCAGCCATTGACCTGGGAGTCCTGTGTGGAAAACTATATCAGATTGAAGAACATGGCTGATATGTAATGAAATGTGAGTCCAACTTTCACAGAACCAGTTTGAAAATGGAGGTAGTAACTGCTGGCCATTAGTACACCTTAAAAAGTCAACATCACAATTTGTGTTTTCTGATACTATCTTTGAAATTAGTGGAGTCCAAAACCAGGTGAGTTTTCTATTCCAAAGTCCATGTCATTTTGAAACTGGTCATAAGTCTTGGACATCGCTATTTTGATTGTGTTTGCACAGGTTCTGCTGACTGGGAAGCGAGACGTCCACTGAAAAATCAGTTTGGGTCATGGATTCCAGAGGGAGGAATTAATCCTGTGGCAAACATCAGGGTGTCCTGGAGGAAGAGTACTGTTTGTTTATCTGAAAAAAAGTAGAAGTATTGAGTTTAGTTTTAAAATATCATATTTCAATAGAACTGCCATCAATAGAAGATGATATCAAAATGGGAACAATTGTTCTAATTAAAATAAACCTTCTGTCTCAAGAAGATAGTCTCTCCAGAATCCTAGTACTCTGGTTTCTTCCTGTCGTCTTGTGCTGCCTTTTTACTGAGCTGAACCTCAAAGATTTCCTCCAATGTCGCAGATGTCAGCTGTTCCACACTTGAGCACATAAAGGCCCTGAATACGGATGCATGCTGCTCCAAAGCATGAATGACATCTAGTGTTGAAAGCCCATCCTTGAATCTAGAAAACATTTAGAGCAATCATCACCTCTAAGATGCTAACAACAACGGCAGCATCTTAAAGGAGCAGTCCCACCAATCATACATGAACCTAATTTGTTAATCCACTCAATGTAAAATCTGTCAACATTTACATGCAGTCAAATAACTAACATTCAAACAATTTCAATCTTTTTATTATTATTACCAATCTTATTTTATATCGAATAATCTTGCATATTCACCCCTTTGACAAAGACCAAGACGATATATTAAATGATGTCCGAGTAACTTGAGTACTGAAAATTAAAATCTCTCAAAAGTACAGGATTGTCCAGTGAAGAATCCACCTCTCAGATGCAACTGCTCTCTTGTAAACCCTCAATCACCTTGGTATCACAATTGGTCATAGTACGCATGCTTTTAAGCTTTTCAATATTAATTCACATACATACTGCAGGTGGCGGAGTTAGCCACCTGCAGGCTTTAAGTTGTAAGCATCTAAGTTTAATGAGATGGAGGAGAGCTTCAATGCACATGTCAAACTGCTTTAAAGGAATACTTCACCCAAAAATGAAAATTCAGTTCCTCAATTGCTTTATTAACCTTTTTTGTAGACCAGCCAATTATGGTTTCTATGAGGTTGTCCTTATTTTCTGAACCCTTAGACAAACACCAGCCCTTTGTTCGTAGTAATATAGCTTTAGCATTTTAATTCTAATGTGTTTGACTTGAAAATAACTGAATAAACATCTTTAACTTAGGTCAAATTAGGCAGACACATTACTTTGTATTGAGAAATGGTTGCGGTAAATGATTTACCATTGCATGAAATCCTTTATGATTCTTTTTGTCATCCACACTATCAGGGTACTGAAAGCAACCGGCAGTGTGCAACAACCTGGAATGTCTGCCAATTGACGCGTGTAGTTCATCCAATGTAGCTGCATTGGATATCTAGGGTAGACAACAATCACCATAAACATAAAGCAATATGCTGGCAAACTCACATATGAAGGAGGAAGTAATTTATCTAAAAAATTAAAACTTAATGCTTGGTTATCAGATTTTATATCCAAAAAAATAGAATTGTCATTTATAAAGACACTTTTTATAGTAACAAAACATGCTTAGACAACACCAACTTTAAAAAAGCTGATTAGAAAATATAAAAAATTTCATTATTCCATGGTTGAATTGAGCCAACCTGAAGTTGCGATCAAAGATCAAAGGAGCAACAAAACCATCAAAAACAAACATCAACATAGCACAGGGACACAAATAAAAATAAAATAAGAAAGTAGATACATGATCAAAACACCTACAACAAGTTTCAAATAGAATCAAAGGCAAAAAAGTAGTAAGTAGTAGTAGTAAAGAGCTATGGGGGAGGCTGTTCCAGAGTGTTGGGGCTGCAATCGTAAAAGCACTATCACCTTTACACTTCAGCCTGGGCCGTGGAATAGCCAGTAGCTTTTGGCCAGCTGACCTGAGAGACCTGCAGGACACTTGGGGGTGCAGGAGATCAGAGATATATGAGGGGGCTAACCCGTTAAGGATCTTGAAAACAAACAGTACAACCTTAAACTCAATTTGCTGTTGTACCAGAAGCCACTGAAGAGAGGCCAAGACGGGGGGAAATATGTTCTCTCTTTCTGGTGCCAGTAAGAATTTTGGACCAGTTGCAGACGGGATAGAGAGGACGGACTGATACCTGAATATAAGGAGTTGCAATAATTAAGATGGCAGGAAATAAAAGCGTGAATAACTTTCGCCATGTCATGAAAAGGAGAGGAAGGTTTAGAAATAGGTTGAAAATTGTTTGGAACTGTGGGGTCATGGTTGGGTTTTTTAAGGAGAGGATTAACTACTGCATGTTTGAGACAGGATGAAACAGTACCTGAGGACAGATAGTTGTTAATAATAAGGAGAATACATGGACCTACAGAGTCCAAAACTTGTTTCAGAAGCTGAGAGGGCATGATATTGAGGGAGCAGGTTGTAGTTTTCATATGAGAAACAGTGTCTATTTGGTGGGAGAGAGAAATGGGTTTGTTGTGATTTAGCACAGTGGAGTTAACCGGTGTGAAAGAGATGCCTAGTGCAGGCAGGGTGAGATGAGTGATCTAATAGTCAGAACTTTACTGACAAAAAAAGCCAGAAATTCTTCACAGGTTATAGGGGAGACATCGACAAGGTACTGTGTGAAGGGCAGATGATAATGCTAATAATAATGTTAATGGTAGCAAACAGGACCCTGGGGTTACAGCAGTGTTTGGTAATAATATCAGTTAAAGGAATAGTTAACCTAAAAATGTTGTCATGATCTACTTACCTTCCTGTCCATCAAAACACTGGTTACGGTTGTTTATCAATATAACATGATAAGTTAGCGGCATGTTATAAGTTATACTGTGATAGTGAAACTAAATGAGCTTTGTTAATATGCCAACCTACCTCAAGCAGGGAAGCTCTCATGATGTCATCACTTTTATCTTCGAGTATGGCTTCAATGTCAGTGTTTGTTCTTCCTGTGAGGTGCTGGTAGAGCATCTCTGACAGGAAGCGAGGGCCTGGACCACCATGAACTATAGAAGTTGCAATCATCTTCCCAGCATGAAAGTATTCATCATCTCTCGCAGCTGTTGATATTTTTTGTCCAATTAGTACCACATTAATCAACAGTTACCACGTTCCCATGAAGATGTGTAAGAAGATGATTTCATTTTCACTTGAATCCAGATGCAGTAGCGAGAAGCAGCTCCTGCACTTCCAGTATGGATGGACTTGTGGAAATGTAATGTACTTATTAATTGTTGAGTAGAAACAAGAATAGGTGTTAAAAATTCTGAAACATCCCTCTAAATAACATCATTACCTGCACTGTCAAATGTGAGACATTTCCTGTCCTCTGGGCCATCAAAGATTCTTCGCGTTCTCAGGCAGTTCATTAGGAGGGTCAGGAACTCGCGCTTGGGACCACCAGTGTCCACTCCGGCGTCGGCTCGCCCCTCATCATCAGTGAATTTCACTAATATCTCATGAGACGGGTCAAATGAAGCACGTTTGAAGCCGCGGACTGCTCCATCCCACAAATTGGTTCTATTAATATTGAACTTGCTGAAAGATGTTTTTGAGATCTTCGCTGAGAGTTCTGAAACAATGTCTGCAGCAGTCAAGTCCTCTGTGCTGTAAAAGATGATGTGGTGTACTAAGATTTCAAATAATAAAGCCACAAATAAGATTTAGAGAAACACTAATTAGTAGTAATTGATACCTTTCCTCTGCAGTGTGCTCTATGTGTTCTTCTGGCTGAGATTCGCTGTTAATAACGATTGGTACATACACATTTGTGTACTTGCTGCAGTGAGAGGACGTTGAGTAAATACTTTTAAATACATAATATATGGTTCAAATTCATATCTATGAAAGGATGTCAATCTTCGTCCTGTTTCTTTGAAAAACATTAGGTTTAAAACAGACAATACCAGCACGTTTGGCATATTCCTGCACACTGCTCGTAAACATTTGACAACGATGCAAAAAATAATGATTGAACATCCCAAAATGTTTGTGGGAGTTTTTCCTTGTCTTCACTGAGGTGTAAGTTGGGGGTGTCATTTGGAAATGTATAAAAATGTGCTTTTTCAGCTTCTTGACACTGTTACCCATGGTGATTGGGGGCTATACAAATAAACATAAATGTGAAAATTAAGGTGGACACCCAAAAAACAATGGTAAAATAAAATAGGAAAGGGGCGCAAAAATTCCAATGCAAGTATAGTGCTTTAATTTCAGACATATAGGGCTAAATTTTCAATATTTAGTTATTGTCCTGATTCAAGACACTGTATCACAAAAAATGGTCAATCGTCATAATGTTTCCCGAACCACATCTTTTTATCTACAATTTCCAGCAAACTATCAAGCAAATCTGTAAAGGTTGCAACTGTTAACACAGCTTACCCATAGAAACTGTTCTGACCCTGGGCGGATTTGACCTGTTCCTGGACTGCGGTTTGTCCTCCATCCTAGTTTTACCCAAGAAATTACTGCAGTTAATCCAATGACAGTGTCATTGGCTTACCAACTAAAACAGTACACATCACTGTGCTTTTTAATTCGAAGAAGAGTGCCTTGGATTTGTTTTTTCATTAGTTTATCGGATCTGTCCCCTGATTTTTTCCAAAGAGCACCTTCATATTAATCATTTAAACTGCTGTACTGTGGATACATTGTAATGCTTGTGCAACAAAATATCATGCTGACAATGTTGTATTTTACCCATGCAAAATGTTCTCCATTCTTGGAGTGCTCACTTCATCTGGACCGTCCCACACCTGCATACAACACACAAATGACAGATTAGATCGAATGAAAATATTATCAATTCACTTGACTTAAGGAGAAATGCCATGATAGATGCAAACTGACCACGGTGTCAGAAAGTGGACTGTCTCCAGATGGCAAATTAACATGGACCACACTGTCATCTTCACTTGAAAACTGTCCACTGTAACCTTTGAAAAACAATAATTGTCATGATTGATATGGGTATAAAGATGAATTTCATTAATCTCCTCAGTTTTACCTATGATTAAATGTTTTGAATCATTAAATCTTCCATTTCTATCAATCAAAAATGTTTAAATTGAAACTCACTACATAAATTTGGTGAAATGGTAGAATCAAGTGGTAACTGCACATTACAGTGTTCACTGTCATTTCCCCTCTCGCTTTAGAACTTGGCATTGTGGTGCAACAAACCAACATAGTGGTGAGAAACAAGGTTGCATTGGAAATACAAGCCTAAAGAGGGAATTCCTATTTAGTTTGAAGGGAAGGAACTGTTTGGATGCTCTTCCTGATATTTAAATTGTGTCACTTCTGTGATATTTAAATCTAAAATATAATACAGAGTGGAGCTTAAAACAAGGTGTAAAATATGTCAGAAGCACTTACAATTGTTTGCAAAGTCTTCAGCAGTGCAAATGTACAATGTTACTCTTTGGTGGGCCTTTCCAATTGCCTCCTTGTATTTCTGCACTGTGAAAGGGGTGTCTGTTCCTGGGATGTTTGTAACTTCTTTAGCATCAGGGTACAACAAAAAATGGGCACCATCTACCATATCCTGGTTAAAATCTTTCTGCTTCTTTACAGCAGCAGCCAACAGTTGTTCAGATGACCATTGTGGTTGAATATCATGGGGAAGTGACTTCCCTCGCACAGGTTTAAAGGAGTCACCAGTCATCCTCATAACTCATAACATAAATCTGCAGAAAGAGAAGAAAATGGAAATTAATAAAATGAAACAAATTGATACAACCTGTCATTTGATAATGGATGAGTCTGCATTGGTCACTAGATGTGAGCAACATATTTATTTACAATAGAAACAATGTTATAAAGAGCATACCTTCACTATTTTCTGTTTCTGTTCCTTCTTAGAGTTCTGACGTGTCTTTGAAAAGAATGCCCTTCTCTCCCTCTCTTTTATTGCCCTAAATTTCATGAAGGACTGAGCTTCCTGCTACCAAAAAATACAGGAATGAGACATTAATTACTATTTTATTATTAAGCTCACTAGGAGTCTCATCATTAATCTTTCCTGCAGGGCATTTTAGAATACATTTAATTTGCTAGTTATTGAACTAGACAAGCCACATAGTGCAGAGATGTATTTGAATACCAGAACACAATTTGAACTTTTAAACCAAGTCTTCTAACTACTGTACTAGTCTGCACTAGTGCTAGGCTGTGCATTAGGATGTGCACTGGTGGTGGGCATCTCCTCAGGGACTTTGTTTGCCACATCTTTTAGAAATCTAATATTTTTGCCACACACACAACAAAAGCCAGGGGAAGCTGTCACGGCGGATCCACAGAATGGACAAAACATCTGTGAAAAAAAAGTAAAAAAGAGGAGAGTTTGCAAGGTCGGCGAGGTTACGTCAGAGAGAGTGGATATTTTTTATTCCTAATTATTTAAATAATTTTAAAAAAAATGTTCTGCTTTTCAGTAACTTATATGAAGGGGTTATATAATTTGAGATTTGGGAGGTGGGTGGACCCTGAGATCCGGTGGGTGAAAAAAGGTACAAACCAATGAATGTCTCAGCTCAAAAAAGTTGTATCTTTAATGTATTGTGCACATAATTGTAATTAAGGAAAACAATGTTTTAAAAAGAATGTATACTATTGATGCAAGCTTTTACATGAAATATTTTAAGTTTATTGAGTGTCATTAATGCTGAGAATTTTTTTACCCACGAAAATAATCGGTCATCCTCCTCTTTTGTCCTTCCTTTCTTCCTCCTTTATCCACCTGTCTTAAACTGGTGAGGCGCAAAACTTTCCTTTGAAACATCATGCAAACATCTGACTAATCAATTGGAAAGGGACACACAGCTCCTTCGCATTGTGTTAAGGAGATTAAATGATAAATGCGATTTAGAAAAATCAGTTTTAATCATTAAGCAGTAGCGGAATCTTCCTGATTTTCCTTGAGTATCAATACAATTAATCCACAAAATAGGCTACTCAATACTATCATATATAGCCAGCTCTCCCCAAATAGGCAGTTTTAGCGAGTAGCCTAGGCCTTATAGCCTACATTTATTTTCATTTGGAGTATGAAATTGAGCACATTTTTAATCAACATTATTTGCGGATACATGCACTTCTTTCTTCGCACTCGTATTCATGGCAATTATCTGCAATGCGTAGATTGTAAACAAAAATGAAGTGCAGGTTTTATTTTTGCTGGTTATTCTGAAAGCTAACACGGTAGATAACAGACTGGTGTGTCTTGTTTGTTAAGTGTACACAACTTGGTGATTAAAACGGATTTTTAATGGATATATTGAATTTATGATTTAATCCCCCTAACACGGTATGAAGACGCAATGTGTTAGGCTACTTGCCATTTGATTAGTCTGATCGTTGGCACGCTTGATAACGAAGGAAAATTACTAATGAAAACAGGTTGAGATCAATGATTAGTTTAAAGGAAAGTTTTGCGCCCCACCAATTTTCAGCTCACCAGTCGCCCCTGAATAAACCGTTAGGCCTATGTATGTGGGAAATATTCAATCCTAGTTTAGCTGCTGACCAGCAACCTGCTGATTTTGCTCAAGCAATCAAAGTTGCCGTTATTAATAGCTGGCGTTCGTGGGGGTTGTTTATTCATCGCTCTTTAAAATGTTGCACAGATGAAATTACATATTAATGAAATTACCTACCGTGTCCGCTCCCAAATAATCAAGACAATCAATGATATTTTTCTTTCTGTCTATATAAACTACTGTTCCTCCTGAGTTTTTTTTTCTTCGGATTTTTGATTGGTTGAGCGAGTAACTGGCTAGAGGGAACACATGGACTGGAGCACACAAAAAATGGATTGGATTGTCATAGATATTTGTAAAACTGCCGGTCAAAATTATTTATTTATTTATTTATTTACCAAAGGTGGGTGCGTCCACCCGCGTCCACCCCCAATTTAACCCCTGCTTATATGGGTGTTTAACTAGTGTTTTATGTGTTCTGCTCTCCTTTTCACCTCTCTTCACTTCCAGTTGACCTCTCTACACCTTCTTCTTATGCAATGTCCCCTCGCTGATCCTATCATATGTGGAGACGATGTAGAGGAGAGAAAACTAAATGAAATCAAAACACTCGGGTCTCCCGGAAAGTAGTTAGCTACCACTACGGATAACGTTAGCTAGAGTTATATGCTAGATCTGGCACACAATGTTGTCACTAGCAAGCTCTTGTAGAAGCCAAAGAATCTAGCACACTAACACTAGCTACGTAAATCTGTTGCTCTTTTGTAAAAGACTAAGGCTAAATGTAAAAAAGAATATGTACCTTTTTATGTCGCCTCTTTAATTTTTTTTAATCTCTTTTTTTCACTTCTGGAGAACGTCCGTTGTGTTGACTGGATATGCAGCGTTTTTCTGTTGCATTTGTTTTCTTTTTTCTCTTCTGGAGAACTTCCGTTGTGTTGACTGGATATGCAGCGTTTTTCTGTTGCATTTGTTTTTGGAGTTTGTGTGTTTTTGATTTTGCATCGTTTCTGTATTTGCAGCATGTTTGCTGTTGATGTATTTGTTTTGGCCTTCTGCAGCACCTTTTTTCATTTGCAGCACGTTTCCGTTGTTGTATTTGTTTTGGATTTCCGTATGTGTTTTTGAATTGGCATCGTTTCTGAAGCTGCAGCACGTTTCTCCTAATGAAAATGTTTCGGGCCGTTGTAGCGCGTTTGCCCATGTCGGCCACCGTAGATTTAGCTGCTTTTTCCACCTTTTTTTCCACCTCACCTCACACCAGTGGAGTGAGAGCAGACCCAGGTAAAGTGAATGCCATCAGCGAGCTGCAGGAGCCCACAAATGTTCACAAGCTAAAGCAAGCACTGGGCATAATTAATTACATGATCAATATATAGCAGACTTAGCAACAGCAGCAGGTCCCCTGTATGATCTGCAGAAGGGAGAAACCGCCTGGACATGGGATCAGCCACAGCGACAAGCATTTCAACGACTTCAAAGAAGCCCTTATCACCTCACCTGTCTTGGCTCACTATGACCCACAAAGACAGACAGCTGTTTCAGCAGACGCGAGCAGTTACGGGATAGGGGGCGTCCTTCTACAGTTGCACGACGAAAGCTGGAAGCCTGTTGCACATTGTTCCAGGAGACTGACAGACGCGGAAACCAGGTATGCGCAAATTGAGAAGGAATGTTTGGTGGGAGTATGGGCCTGTGAGAGGTTCCAAAAGTACCTGGTAGGCATGGACAGATTCAGACTTATCAAAGATCATACGCCTCTGGTGCCACTGATAAACGGTAAGGATTTGGATATGGTACCAGTGCGATGTCAAAGACTCCTGATGCGGCTAATGCGGTTCAATGCCAAGGCAGAATACGCACCAGAGAAAACAGTGGTAATTGCTGATGCCTTGGCACGCAGCCCTGTAAAGGACAGAGACAACACCACAGAGATGATTGCCATGTTAATGCTGTCACTCACAGTTGGCCAATATCACAGCACAAACTGGACATAATAAGGTCTGCTACACAGAAGGATGAGCAGCTGCAAAGTGTACGGAAGCTGATCAAAGATGGATGGCCTGAACAAGTAAGTAGCATCACAAACAGTGGAAAAGGCTATTACACAGTGAAAGATTCATTGTCAACATGTGAGGGCCTTATCACACTAGGCTGTCACATTGTAATTCTACAGTCAATGAGGCAGGAAATACTGGAGCGCATATATGACGGATATCAAAGCCTGTCAAAATGTAGAGAACGTGCAAAGGAAACTGTGTGGTGGCCTAAAATATCTGCTGATATTAAAAACTGTGTGGAAACATGCCACTTCTGCCAGAAAACAAGCATACACAGCACAAAGAGCCACTACAACCCACATCTCTGCCTGAACGACCATGGCAAAAGATAGCCACGGACATATGTGAGTATAAAGGCAAACACTACATTGTGATATCCGACTATTACTTATGTTACTTGGAAATCTTGCACTTGCCAACTACCATAACAGACCAGGTTGGTAAGTTACTGAAATCCACATTTACAAGATTTGGCATTCCTGACCAGATAGTCAGTGATAACGGTCCACAATACACAAGTGAGACCTGGAATGCCTTTTGCAGACAGTATGACATTGTGCATGTCACATCCAGTCCCCACAACCCTCAGGGTAACGGACATGCGGAGCGTGCTGTTCAAACTGCAAAACGCATCCTTAAACAAGAAGACCCACTACTAGCATGAATGTGCTACAGAGCTACACCAACGATCTCTACTGGTATAAGCCCAGCTGAACTGCTCATGGGATGGAAAATCAGAACCACAATCCCTTCACTCAAAAAGAATCTGGTCCCTAAGTGGCCTGATAAAGCCCTCATCAGATGCAGAGATGCAGAGGCTAAGCAACAACAGGCATTTTACTTCAACAGGAGACATGGAGTAAAGGACTTGCCACCGTTACAACCGAGAGATCAAGTTCTGTTAAAGTTGGATGAGGACAAGACATGGAAAGGACCAGCTTCTGTCATCCAGGAGAGCTGTACCCAGCGCTCATACCAAGTGAATTCTCTGAGGGGAGGAGAGGTGAGAAGGAACAGGTGACATCTACAACTCGTGCCACCAGGAGCAGCAACAGTGAACACAGAGACTATGAAAGTGAGCACAGAGCCAATAGGAACAGAAACACAACACCAGGGCTCTTGTCAGAGACAGTGTGAAAGTAATGGACTTAATAGAAACACACCAGAAGGTTGGTTAGTGACGAGGTCTGGTAGAGTGTGTAAACCTGTAGTAAGACCGGATATGTAAGCGCAATGTGATATTCTGCTAAAGAGGTAAAGGGGAAACTCTAATATACATTGTCCTAAATAGAATGAAAAGTTAAGAGGAATTAGAATTGTTATTGTTTATCCTGAAAAAAGAGAGTTAAGCTGTTCACTACTGGACTGTCAGTTTAAGTTAGCAAATGTTTATGTTTATGTTTATGATGTGTATGATGCCTTAATGCGTGAGTGCTAAGGTAACACATTAATGTTCAGTATGTCACAAGTCCAGAGTAAAATGAGTTATTGCTTGTTTGTAACCCTGTGATCCAGAGGGGGGGATAATTTGAGGGGGAGATGTCAAGGTATTGGGTAATACAAATAGACCGACATACCGTGTAACCAATCAGAGAACTAGAATAAGCAGCTAGGCTGTGATAAAAAGGAAGTGGGACAGCAGGGTTGGTGGACTGCACCTTGTGTACTGTACATGCTATGATGTTATTGTGAAGTTAATAAACGTGCTCGTTCTGAGTACAAATAAGCTGTATCGGCCAGAAGTTTATTTGACACTACCTTCCTATTCAAGTGAGCTGCATTGGTGAGTCATCTTTTTTTGGAGCTGATATGTTTGTTTAGGCATGTATGACAAATGGACAGTGCGCCGTTCACTGTAGACTATTTGGTTTTGAATTTGTAGTAATTTTAAACATTTTAGACTGATATAAAGTGGAGGACTAAATGTTGTGTGTAATGGCTGGACCT
This sequence comes from Anguilla anguilla, assembly GCF_013347855.1. NCBI lineage: Eukaryota > Metazoa > Chordata > Actinopteri > Anguilliformes > Anguillidae > Anguilla > Anguilla anguilla. The sequence goes on from NC_049206.1 coordinate 36,885,193, forward strand.
TTGATGGGCAAACACACTTGTCGCTTTTAGAACCCTGCATAGGGCTCGGCCTATGGCTCTCAAATATTCATGTAGCTCCGTTAATTAGCCTACTTTGTGTGTGTTAATGTGGCTTTTGTAGTACGTTATAGCCTCTGCTCTGATGCTGACCATTCTGCATGCCTGCATAATAACGCTCCCTCTCTTGCTCTTGCATTCTCTCTTCTCTCCCTGATGTAGGCTAGGCTAGGCTACTTGGTTTTTACAGCGCCCAGGCTGGCCTATACATCATGTGTCTTAAGAAACATTACAATACCAAATGTTTGTATAAAATGTTTGCATATTCATTTGACATTTAAAGAAATACAATTGATAAAACTTGTCCTTGTTTTACAATTTCAGTTTCCTACAAGTTAACAATGTGCCACATGCTTGTATTTACGATTTTGATAAAGCATGATAAAGCAAGTTATTGAAGACATGTGACTGTCTCATCTTTTTACTTTGTTGCAGTATAGGCAACCTCAATGTAGCGTTCTGTGTCCCACTGAGAACTGAAGCGATACATTGTATTCAGTTTGGAAATCTTTCTGCTCCCTGGCACTTACAGCACAGCCCATATAATAGCATAGGCCTACCCTAGACTAATTGGCTACCTTTATTTTTTGTGATGGTGACGTCATACAAAACTGCCCCACCAGAAATGCCATGCTAAAATCGCCACTGTGAATAGGCGTTCCGTATTTAACTCATGGCTACGGGACACATTTTCATCCGTGTCTTTGTGAACGATTGCATATAGTAACCACTGTTTTTAATACAATGCAATAGTCAGCTAGCTAGCTAGCCGGGATAACAAGCATGCCGTGAGGCCATTCTGACCTAAAACCCAAAATTTTTATATTGGCTAGGTGACAAGTGACAGCGAACCTATGATAAAGCTAGCTGGCATTCAAACCCGGTTTCAGAGGGTTTCAGACACTATGTCTACACTGCGCGACCACACCATTTTAAAAAGCAAGACAGTGCTAGGGAGATAAATTTGATTGAGTTATGGTTTTATGCAGTTTTCTTAAATAATGTAATGACAAAAATGACCAAAATTGGTGCTAATTGTATGGTATAAAACGACAAGGAACGACATTGATAGAATCATTGTTTTCATAGAATTAATGACCAGAGATTTTTGCTTAACAACGGTGCAAATAGAACTACCAACCAGAATTTTGCTTGACAACGGTAAAATAATAGGCCGCAGAAGAATATTTAACTTTCAGTTGATTTAGCTTCACCTCGGCCGCATCACGACCCCCGTCGTACATTATTTTCCAACAACGGGACAGCCCGTCGTGGTTTATTCCTTACGTGTATCAACAGGTTATTGAGCACACACAGATCCAATGTTAGCACACAATGACAAGCCCACAGAACAAGGGTACCATGCAGTTACCTCCATCCCCCAGTGGCCAATGATATTGAGGGCCAGGATTGGCGCTGACATGATGGATTTGCTAGAGTCCCATCCCAAAATGGCTTTTCACTGTTCACCTAATGATGCTATTTTTCACCTCATTTACATTTCCGACCTGTCCCAGGACATGCTCTTGGCACAAATGTAAAACAGACACGTTTAATGCAGTCCTGCACCTTTGTGGTCACAGAGGTATACCTGAGCGTGGTTTCCTCCCTTCATCCACATGCGCTGGGAGTGACGCCACTCAGTGAACAAGAATCACCCAGTACAAATTTCACTGATGCTTGTGGGACATCAATGGGAATGTAAGCATGAATCCCTTCTGTAGCACCGTTTAAAAAAAAATTTTTTTTTTAACACAAACCTGAAAATGACATATCCAAAATATAAAGGTTACTAATATTCTGAAAGGTGATGCTAGGGAGTTTGTTTTTTAAGAGAGGGGATTTCCCACTGTTTCTAACAATGCCGAAATTAAAATGAGGGCAGTTATACAAAATCTAATTTGCACATAAAAGTAAAAACAAAAATATAAAAAATTCATCATTCAACAAATTAACTAATCAAGGTCTTCAGTCAAGATCATAAGTAGAATCAGGTGTCTCCGTTTTTTTTTCACCTTTATTTCACCAGGCAAGTCATTAAGAACAAATTCTTATTTACAATGGCGGCCTGACAAGCGACAAAAGCCACTTAAGGGAAGGGGAGGTGGGCTAGAAGATAAAAGCATGTTAAAAGCACAAAATACATCAGTAATAACAAACTAAACATAGGCTCAGTGCTGGGCTGGAACAACAACCTGCTTTATATGGGTGTAATTTTCGTTTTACGGCAGTGATATTCAACCCTGGTCAGTGATACTCAAACCTGGTCCTGGGGAACCACAGTGTGCTGGTTTTTGTTTTTTTCCTTGAGGTCAGTCTCCGATACAGAACCAAGAAACCAGGTGACCTGAATTAACCATGTAATCAACTGCTTTAACTGATCAACTGCTGTGCTCCAAAAATGCAGAGTAACAATGAAAGCCAGACCCTGCCATGCTACAGGACCAGGGGCCTCATTTATAAAAAAGTTGCTTAGATTTCATCCAAAATTTTATCTAAGATTAGTTCTCAAAAATGTGTGCACGTGTGATTCATAAAAATGGGCATATGTCAAATTTAGGCTCAGGTCATGTATAATTCACGAATTATTGTAAAATTATCCACACGTGAACGAGCTCAATGCTCCGCCCTGTGAACGGCCTCAATTAATGCTAATTTTCCTATAAATAGTTTGGAACCAGGCTCAATGTCACCATACAAAATAGAACAGAAAAAGTAATTTTACTGAGGCTGAAATTGAGACCCTCCTCTCAGAGATGGAAGTGCGATTGGAGACACTATTTGGCCTTTCCAGTGGCATCACTACTAATACTAAATAAGCCTCATAGCAGTGTATAACAGGAGCGGTGAATGAAGCAGGGAACCAGCAAAGGTCACTTAAGGAGGTCAAAACAAAATGGGCATATTTAAAACTACACACCATAAAACGTATTGGTGAACACAGGAGAAGTGTGAAGCCCACCGGCGGATGTGCCACGGCTTTCCCCGAAGACAACAAAATTGCCGCAATAATCAGGGAGTGTACCATCAGCGGCATATGTTCATTGGGGGACAGTGACATGTTGACTGCAAATTCAGAAGGTGGGTTGTCTTCACGCTAAACTGATAAAAAAGGCTATCAATTATCTAGAACCATGTAACCAAATGATTGGCTATACATTATCTACAACAATGTTATCAAATAAGACATGCAACATTTTAATCGTGATATTTTTATTTATATAGATGAAACGGCGGATCAAGAGGCCACCATGAGGCACAAAGTCCGCACTGGATCGCAGTAAAGGAGAAGGACGTCACTACCACTCAGGAGGAATCCCCTATGCCCACTCCGAAGTCCACTTCTGTCTCGGGTTATGGCAAGGTGCTGTCCAAAACCATCCTGCAGTCACAAAAAGATCTAAATCAGCCGGTTGGTGAACTACTCGCTGTACTGAAGCAGATGCGCAAGGTGCTGGTACATATTAATGAAACATTCACAGCTCTTGTCAACTGTTTTTCAAAACTAGCCATTGGGCCTAAATAAAATGGATGTTTGTGAAACCATTGTCATTATTTTTTGATTACACATGCGGTATGTCACTTGTTGAATAGTCAGTGTATCAGCTGGCATCTTCTCCTGAGCGCAATGGCATTTTCCCCAGCTGGTGGTGGAGGGAGGTCTGCGGGCTCATCGGGTTCATGTCTGCAGGAAGCAGCCCAAGTCCATGGCTCATAGCGATATCGTGGAGCACACGGTAGGCTAAAATTATTTTGCATACCTTTTCTGGTTGATACAGGAGCCTCCCTCCTGCTGCATCCAGGAAAACCACCTACCCTTTATCACGCCTACTGTGTGCTCCACGACTGACCATGTGTGGTCATGGGCTATGTTATAACGCATTTCCTCCGCTGTCTGAGGGTTGGCAATTGGGGTGAGGAGCCATGTCCTCAGGGGATAGCCCCTGTCGCCTGATGGTATATACATATTAAGATTAATGAAAGGAAAGGTTTGTACACACATCCAAAACTTTTCACATATTATGATAAGCCTATTTTCATTAAGACTTTTCAAACCTCCCAAACAAAACTCACCAAGAAGCCACCTGTCTCTCCCCGCTCCAGCCTCAAGGAGATTTCCCATGCTGCTGCTGCACACAATAAAGGAGTCGTGGGTTGACGCCGGCCATCTGACAACGGCATTGAGGAGTACCATATAGGCATCGGGAAAGATCTTCACATTTAGGAATGGTAATTTTTACGATTTGCATACACTGCTCATTGATGGACGGTGCATTCGATGGCACCTATAACACTGGGGAAGCCAGTGGAGTGCTCAAAATGCCCCTTTGCGCGCACCTGGTCTGCAGCTGTGTAGGGGAGCCGCGGGGACAAACAAATGATGCCTCTAAGTACAGCAGGCATTATACGACTGAATATGGTTGTGATATACCTGACCGGCCACTGAGCTTTCTTTGAATGGTTCCTGTTGCCAGAAACCCAAGGACGGATAACACTTGGACAGAGACGGCTATGGCATAGTTGAACTGCATCCATCTCTCCAGATTTGGGCTTAAGTGGTCACACAGGTCTAAGAGAATAACTCTGGGAAAACGATATTGACTTATGTGCCACTCATCCACTTGGGCAAACAACTCTGCCCGGTCCCTAAACACTCGTTCTCTGCGTAATGCGCGGTTTGCCACGTCTTCAAGGAGAGCAAGCACAGCCATTGTTCGTAGCCTAGTTCTAGATCTAAATGTACATTGTATTTATAGAATTCCCTTAATGTGTTACACCTCTGAGAACATAGAGTTCTATTATTTATCACATTTACTCAAATTACAAGTATCTTATTCATTCGTATAGGGTAGCCTGACTTATATCGATTTTAGGAACATATGATTTTGAAATTGTCTTCTGAGTTCCCTGAAATGTTTTAACTGACTTTTAATGGACCTGAATGATATTGCTATCTGTGCATTATTTTAATAGACTTGGATGATATTATTATTTATGAATGTAGTATTTAGGCTAGTACTTTAGTAGAATAAAGTTTTGGTCATATTTTCATTTAGGTTTGCTTTTTTGTTATTGTATTATAACTATCCATTATAGGCATTTGGCAGACGCTCTTATCCAGAGCGACGTACAACAAAGTGTATAACCATAACCAGGAACAAGTATGACGAAAACCCTAGAGAGAAGTACCGGTCCAAGTGCAGGGAACAACCGCATAGTTCAACTTGGACCCTGAAGGTTAAACGGATTAACACTAACACAACGAACGGAAACAACGCAGTCTATGGAAAAAATACAGGCAGTAGTTAAGATAGTTAATGCACCTGAGTCACCTACGAAACAGCTGCCTAGTTACAACCCTAAGCTTACAGTCATTTACAGGGGGGTAGGGAGGGATGGGGAGAGATGCAGCCTGAAGAGGTGAGTCTTCAGTCGTCGTTTGAAATGGGTCAGTGTCTCAGCTGTTCTGACCTCCACGGGGAGGTCATTCCACCATCGTGGGGCCAGAACAGACAGGAGACGTGTTCTGGAAGTGCAGGTGCGAAGAGGGGGAGGTGCCAGGCGTCCTGAGGTAGCAGAACGGAGGGATCTGGCTGGCATGTAGGGTTTGAATATCTTGTGGAGGTATGCTGGGGCTGATCCCTTGACTGCCTGGTATGCTAGGACCAATGTTTTAAATTTGATGCGAGCTATAACAGGCAGCCAGTGGAGGGTAGTGAGCAGGGGAGTGACATGTGGAGTGTCTGGGGCAGTTGAAGGCCAGAAGAGCCGCAGCATTCTGAATGAGTTGCAGGGGTCTGGTGGCAGATGCCGGTAGTCCAGCCAGAAGAGAGTTGCAGTAGTCCAGGCGGGATAGAACCATTGCTTGGACCAGGAGCTGGGTTGAGTGGGTGGTGAGAAAGGGGCAGATTCTCCGGATGTTATACAGGAAAAATCTGCATGCCCGGCTTACTGCTGTGATGTTCTTGGAGAGGGACAGCCTGTTGTCCATCACCACTCCGAGATTCTTGGCACAGGGTGATGATGTCACTAAGGTGTCCCCTAGGGAAATGGAAAAGTCGAGGAGGGGAGAGGATAGAGCAGGAAAAAAAGATTAGCTCCGTCTTTCCCGGGTTGAGCTTCAGGTGGTGATTGTCCATCCAGCTCTGGATGTCCCTCAGGCAAGCGGAGATGCGGGCAGGGACCTGTGTGTCCGATGGGGAGAAGGAGAGAAAGAGTTGCGTGTCGTCGGCATAGGAGTGATAGGACAATCCATGGGCAGATATTACAGGGCCAAGGGATCTGGTGTATAAGGAGAAGAGAAGGGGACCGAGGACTGAGCCCTGGCGATCCAGCATATTAAACTAGAATGGCATTCAGAGAAATGCTGTTTCATATTAAATAATACTGCATGCACACACACTAGGCCCATGAATGTCACTTTGTCTGCAATACTGACACATTGCCACGATTAATAGTTTGTACGTCTGGTCAGGAGCTAGCATAGAGCCAAGTACTTTTTCACGTCAAGTTCACTGTTTGTAAATCTGAGCTTTGGCATGGATTCTTACCTTCACACAATTTAAGATCAAATTTGTGCATAAGAGTGAGGACTATGGCTCAAAGACATGCTTTTCACAGCTTGTAAACTTCTATCCATGTCTACTTTCCTTCCTGACTCTCTCCATATTAGATTAACTAATTGTTTTCATAAATGTCTCAATTCGAAACTCAGGCGTGCCTATGGATAGCCCTAGAGGATAACCATTGAACTACAAGTTTGAATCCCTGCAGGTCACATGGTGGAGACAAATTAGCATCCTTGGCAATAGTGTCTGCCCAGGAGGAGTTATAGCTCCTGATTAACACTAATGAGCTAAGGGATAAAATTATAAAGACTGTTACACACTGTTATTAACACTCATTATCGTGCTCCATCTTATTAAACCTGACTACAAGAGGTTTGCAACCATTAAAGTATAAATGTAAAAATGATTGGTGCAAGTGCAGAATGTGTAGTCTGCTGGGTGCAGTGCCATAGAGCAGATAGAGGTACAGCCAAGAAGGTAGATAGTTACAGCAGATGTACAGAGGCCAAGTGCAGCAGGTACAAAAGTATAGCACAGTCGGTACAGCAGACACAGGTATAGCACAGCAGATACAGAGTTACAGTGCAGCAGGCATGAAGCAACCCTCAGTAATATTTAATGAATGTCAGTCTTTTCCACAGAAATCCACATGAAAAACATGCTCTATAACAGTGACATTGTAATGTACTGTAATGTACCCCTAGTCTACTGAAAGTCATACATAAAACATATGCTGAAAGTATACTGCATGCGTGCAGAGACGATGTCCAATATGATTGTCCAGATGTCTGTCTGAAAAAGGGCGGTGCTCCAGTTCAAAGCCCAATCACAGCTCATAAATATGAGAGTGAAATTGATGTGACAGTTCAAACGCTTATGTTTCCTTTCGAATTGCATTTTAGAGACAGACGAGTTGATTATTTGTGGATCTCAGCGAGAGATGTGATCATCAAAGCAAACAAAAACAGTGGATGAGTATCAGAAGAGGTCTAACCCTACGTTAATGCTGAAAATTATGGACTTAACTGCTATTTTTTATAATTCATTCTGCCATTAGCATCACTGGAGTAGCTGAACCTCCCCCATCTACCTGTAGATTTTAATCTCTGTGACCCATTTTTTCATCATATAACTTATTGATAAATAAGAAGAAAATAAGACACAAATTCAAATGTAAAGATAGATCCAAATAAAATATGTAGATGTGGAATTTGTAAGGGTTTATTTTCTGCCATGGGAAGTTGAGATGTTTGGTTAGTAACACTTGGGGTGTTTTGGCCATTTCTTTGAAGAACATTTTAAACCCTGCAAATTCCCCCTCACGGTTTTTTGCCTGGAAACCGTGAGGGGGAAGGGTGAAGTGGCCCGTTTATTTTATTTAATGTTTGTGTGTGTGCGCTCTCTCCCCGGTACTACAGCATCTCTCATCCCAGGGGTGTCACGCTTGGCGTGTGACAGTTGGTGCTGAAACCCGGGAGGAGAGATGCGGCACTGTCGCATGGAGAGAGAGAGTGTACCCACACAAACACGAAACAACAAGCTAAAATGACAAAAACAAAAGAAAGTAAATCGGCACAACCACTTTCCAGTGTGCCGCCTGTAGCTGACCCGCCTTCCCGGCCAGGTCCACCTCCTCCAGCATCCCAGCTGATGATTACTTTCTTTTTCTTTTGTGCATTGTGGTAACGTCCAAATCAATGAGGAAAGCTGCTTCTGTTTGTTTCTTAACAACCAGGTTAGCTTTTACTAAGCAAATAGCTCACAATACAATGTGTTAGAGTGGTTACCTGTGGCCAGGTGGCTGTTTCTTTCCATTAATCATTTGGAGTATCCAGATGAGGCTATGTCAATACAGCAAGCAAATTAGCTGAGCACATTTCACATTAGCCTCTTAGCGCACACCCTCTAGCGGTAGCCGTCATGCCTGGATTGTTCAACTCAGACATTAATTGCTACTGCAACCAAAGTATCAGTTGAAAACAGAAATGCTTTGTTTTATTTTCATTAGTGGACGATACACAACAACTATGCCAAATACGGAGTTTCGCAGCGCCACCATTGTCACTCTGGTTGTTCATTTAACAAGCACCCCCTCCCTGAAGTCTTATCTGCAACTACACCCCCCACCCATGACATAATGGACAATATTGTCTATCTGGGCATTCATAAAAATATTCTTCCATCACACAAAAATCGTATACTGTCATAGCAACAAGATAAACCCAACAATAGCCTGAAGATATGCCATTACAGCAGTGAAAACGCTGCTCACTGAATAACGAAATAAACAAGACAAAGTTTTCAAAAATTATACCACGTCATTCTACAGTCAATATCTGGGACTAAAGTGGTCATATATTGTCTTGGACAATCCGTTTGTGGAAAACAGGTGCATTTGTGACACCAGGTTACCTTCCAAAATACCTGTGCGTACCACACGTGTTGTTTACGGCGTTGTCACCTTCTTTTAGTACAGTCTGGCTTGATTGACAATTCATTTAATCAGTAGGTGATAGTATAAGTTTTCTAAAGATGTATGTCTAAGTGTGCTTTTGGAATAGCGTTTTATAGCTAAGCGCAACCTATCATAGCATTCACTTACACATTCACTCTGTGGTAGCAGTAAAAGACACTGCACCTGACAAAACGTCATCGACGATTTTTCTTAATTTCTAGGAAAATACTATTATTATTGAGGACTTCTGAGCATAGCTAAGCCATATGTTTGCTGATAGACCTAGCTGACAGTTTCTGGAGTAAGACAGAAGCGGAGAGAACTGTATCATTGATTTGCTGTCTCTGTCTCTATCCACTGAACACAGACAACATTTCATCATCACTATGTAAGAATTACTGCCCAAAATATTTCGGATATGTACGTAATTTTTTTAATTGAGTGTCTTTAAATAGGTTAGTGGTATTTTATAATGAGGATATTTCACACTGTAATGTAAGCGTTCATTGATAGATTTGTAGTTTTTGTGATTCATACCACAGTGATGATGTGAGAGTTGGAACATTGCCAAAAGAAACGTTGTTTTTATGTCGTCCCATCCCCATACAAGAAAACATTACATACTGTAGAGTACAGAAATACATATGAGAGTTAATTATTACACATTGAGGTACTGTACTCTATTGTGTGATATATATTTACATTATTTTTTAATCTGATATCAATGTTTCATCTTAAAACTTCATAAGGGGCTCATTTGTATGCTTTATAATGGACAAAAAGCATTTTATATATTTTTGGAGAGATTTTGGATATGTTTCTGGACCGCTAGCTATTTTAGACCACTGTACTGATGAAAAGCTTGTAATTCCCACTTGAAAATGATGCAACAGTGAGTCAAAACAGTTGATTTGTAGAGAAATACATGAATATGTTGTGATTTACAGAAATGCATATTGAGACATTTTGGATAGATTTGGAGACTCTGGGTACATTGCTTAGTTTTTGCTTCATAGAACTTTAGTAATTCTACATATCCACCCTTAGATTTTATGAACTTGTGGTCAAGGTGTTTTTGATCCAGGACATGTATAGTTTAACCTACAGTATATATGCAATCTCTCAGTATTTCATTGCAAACTAATAAAGAACAAATTCATTTTTGAGTTTTTGCCTAGACAATTGCATTTGCGGCACTTTATTTCTTCCAAAATTACGAATATAAACTAATCCTTTATTTAAGCTCTTTTTAAAGTCTGTGGTGTTCACATCTGGAGTTATAAAGCTTTAGATCGGGTACCCCCTAAGTAGGCAAGGATTGATTAATAAATATTAAACACCATTTAAAATGCCTCTGCAAAAAATGTCTCTGCAAAAGGAGATGGTTTTCAATACCATTTAGTGTCCCTAATTTCCAAATCTGAAGCTCTGTCCATGACCTCCCTGGGTACCAACCCTCTTGTTTTTTCTTTAGACGTCTTTCTGTAAACATATACTGTAACAGCAAAAATTGCATGTTGTTTGTTATAGCAACTCAGAGGCAGCATAACTGCAAAGCTGTTTACATTCATACAGATGGGGAAGCCATGTTTTTTTTGGTCACCTAGCATCCAGAAGAGAATCAGCAGAAGAGAACTGTAGTGGAAGAGACCTTAGATAAGCACACAGCCACCATACACAGAACATGCTTATCAGAAATTAATGGAGCAAAGGTACTGAGACATTGTTACAGAAGTGATGACATGATCCAAAATCCCATCAAAAAGTCAATTCTGACATGAACTTTGTTGCAAATGTAAAGTACAACACAATAAATCTGCCCCTCCTTCAGAAACTCACGTATTGCAAGGTCCACTGAAAATCATAAACTTCTTTTTGACATTTCAGCTAGCAGTTAGTAATATTTTCATTTCTTACAGGACAAGTCACAAGAAAAATTGTTAATTACTGGTTCAGGTAGTTCTTGCCGGACATCCAGACACCTGCACCCCCCCTCCCCCCCACCATTTTGTCCCAGTTACATGCTCATTCACTACAATGATGAACCAATTCTTCAAAGAGATCAGATATCCACTCTGATGGGATGAAGCTCATGATTAAATGATTTTCCAGTGGTCTAAAGGGTGTTTAAAAGAGTAAATGAAAGAGAATGAAATGCTACACAGTCAACTCCTGATAACAGCATGTAACTGGGACTGTCACAGTGCGATTGTTTTATCTATATTATCTAGAGTATGCATGTAAAATTAAATCAGTGGAAATTAAGTGGTTATTAAATGTGGCTGTATGGTTTACCGTTATAGAAAGTGAGTCTTTGTCTGACTCACATACTCCTCAGTGGTCCTTGCTATCTGATGAACTGATGATCATCTTGGTTGCCATAGCATCTGGTGCCCAGACAGTACATGACAAGATATTTACCCTTAACTTTCAGTCAGCAGGCAGGACACTATCAGCAATATTCTGACTTCGCAGTAGGTGAGAAATAGATTTAATGTAATAAAGAGGGAACTGATTTCTGATACAGTGTTCAAACAGTAAACACAGCCTTGCTAAACACAATTACTTGTATGTGCTTTCTGAAACATTCATACCGTAGAGAAGATGGAGCCTTTACAATTTGCTTGCCACTAATTCATTTGGTACATTGTGATGTGGTTCTCATTAGTGCAGATTATCATCTGATGAAAAACACGATACGAGATCAGAGAAAAGTTCAGACAATTATAAGCCTAGGCAAGGCAAGGCACAGGGAAGTCTCTCACAGGCAGTCTACATCTACTCACTGACCTCACATGCCTGCCCCCTGTCAACCATTTGGACTCCCCCCCCCCCAGTTTCTCAGAGGTACACAAAGCCACTACGGGCCCCAAAAACAACAAGAGCCCGGGCCTTGATGGAATCCCGGCAGAAATACTAAAACATGGGGGATACCTCCTTACCTCCTTACCAGCAAAATACACCAACTGATCACTGCCATCTGGTCATTTGAAGTCATCCCGCAAAATTGGAAGGATGCTAAAATCATCACAATCTTTAAGCGCAAGGGTGACAAAGCAGACTGCGGCAACAGCAGAGGTATCTCCCTCCTATCAGTGGCTGGGAAGGTGCGTGGATCATGTTACTCTGCCTAGCAACCCATGTAACCGAAGACATCCTGCCCGAATCCCAGTGTGGCTTTAGGCATGATCGAAGCACTGCAAACATGATCTTTGTTGCTAGACAGGTACAGGAAAAATGCAGAGAACACCGCAAAGATTTGTACCTGGCGTTCATTGATCTGTCCAACGCCTTTGAGACAGTAAACTGGGAACTGCTGTGGGAAGTACTTGGGAAGCTGGGGGTCCCACCAAAGTTCCAGAACTTCAGCTCCATGATGGGATGCAAGCCTGTGTGAGCATCGGTGGCCAACAATCCCCATTCTTCAGTGTGGATGTGGGGGTCAAGCAAGGGTGTGTTCTAGTCCCAACTATTTTTAACATGTTCCTCTCCACCATCACCCTTCTGTCTCACAAATCCCTGGATCCCACAGATGGGGTACAGACACAGTACAGACTGGATGGAAATCTTTTTAATATCCGGCGACTTCAAGCCTTCACCAAAACCACCACCTAACACATCCTGGAGCTACAGTACGCTGATGACTGTGCTCTCCTTGTCCATTCACCAGAATCCCTACAGTGGGCGCTAAATGTGGTTGCTTCCATATACAGCGGCATTGGTCTCCAGATCAACATCAAGAATACGCAGATAGTCATGCAAGTGTCTATCTCCCAACCACATGCGCCTACCTTCACCCTTGATGGTCATCCTCTTGCCATCGTCCCAAATTTCACCTACCTCAGTAGCATTCTGTCCCCCTCCTGCAACATCGACGATGACACCCAGCTTTGCATTGCTCTGGCCTCTGCTGCCTTCGGCAGGCTCAAGTCCAGGGTTTTCCAGAACAGAAACCTAACCATCTCCACCAAAGCAGCTGTGTACGAGGCAGTTTGCCTCTCCACACTGCTTTATAGTTTGGAAACCTGGACCCCCTACCAGAGGCACATACGAACTCTAGAGGGCTTCCATATTTGCTGCCTCCAAAGAATCCTGGGTGTGTCCTGGGAAGACATGGTGCCCTATGTGGCAATCCACGGACCCATACACCCAGCATTGCCGTATTCCTTGCGCAAAGACATCTGCGTTGGGTCGGGCATGTGATCCGCATGTCTGCTGTGACGGAGCTACGTCTCTGTTACGAACTTTTAACAGCAACATAGATGGGGCTAAGCATTTCAGAGCATTTTAAAAAACGAAAGAAGCACACGACAATTATTTTTTAATGCCGTTTTTATTATGAATTGCGATGATCCTGTGTACTGGCATTTCCAACGAGTAGTGCAATCTGTCATGGTTCTGGGGTGTAGTGGCCTTGTGCTGCCACTAGAAGGCACCTGGCCTTTGAGAAATTCTTAATTTGTTCCAGGTGTCTGATTTCCCAATTATTTTCACCTGGGGAGGTGCCTTTATAAGCACTGACAGAACAGCCATCTGCGCTTCTGTGTAAAATCCTGTTAACACAAAGCCGGTACGGTAGAGGTATAGGTGCTCGGTGGACGGTGTACTGAACTGTGTTGTGGTTGGTTCTGTGTCCTCTTAAGGCGAGTCAGTCTCTTAGCGCAGTGTGCGCATTCTGACACCTTAAGAGCATTTATACTTTTATTTTGAGCTCGTGTGAGCCGGTGGGTATCGGGACGTTGTCCCGGGTAATGTATTTTGTTTGTGTTTTTCTGAGCTGCGTCTCAGGGTTTTCCTTTCGCTGAGTAAGTTTTGCTACTCGGTTGTCTTTTCATTTGAGACCAGTTTTGGGTTTGGTACCAGAGCTTCGCCTCTGTACCACTGGTCCTTTTCTTTTTTCGCCCTGGTTTTCACGGGTCGCTTTTGGTTTCGCGAGCCAGTTTTACGGCTGGACAAGGGGGTCCTTCGGAGTGGTTTTTTACTCCGTGTTTTTTTGCTGTTGTTTAGGATCCTTTGTGTGCGGGAGTTGCTCTCCCAAGGATCGTATTGGTTTTGTGTTTTACTTTCGGGTGTTCCTCTTCCTTTGTCCTTCGGGACTTTGTGGCTAACGCTTCCGGTAGCGTTAGCTTTTCGTTCCCCTATATTTGTCGCTTCTGGTTCTCCAACACCCCCACACCGTTATAGTACACAGAAGCCTTATGGAGATACCAGCGACCGATATTGTGGTAGAAATGGACGCTAATACTCTGGAGAGGGCGGTAGCCGCCCAGCAAGCAACCATTTCTAACCATGGACAGGGGTTACAGCTGCTCCAGGCACAGCAGGCAGCTACGGCGGAGCAGCAGGCACTGATCTTCCGTAGACAGGAAGAGATGTTGCAGCAACTGAGCAGACAACAGGAAGTACTAATAGGGCTCGCAGACAGTTTTTGCCAGTTGGCAAGCGAGTCCCGCTCCCCGATGGCGCCCGTACCGTCACCAGTGGCACAAGCACTGTCATCCACCACACTTCCCCAACCAGGTTTACCAAATGCTAGGGAGCCTAAATTACAGCTTCCGTTGCGCTACAGCGGGGAGGCAGGAAAGTGCAGAGGCTTCCTGTCTCAGTGCCTAATTTTTTTAAAATCACAACCCTCCCGTTTTACTACCGAGGATGCTCGGGTGGCGTTCATTTTATCTCTACTTACCGGGACTGCTCTGGCGTGGGCTGACCCTTTAATTCGCACACAGGCACCGGTGATGAACGATTCCCAGCTACTGATGCTTGAGATGGCCCAGGTCTTTGACCATGACATCTCGGGCAGGGAGGCGGCTACCCGGTTGACCCGGATCAAACAGGGAGGCCAAAGTGTGGCCGAGTTTTCAATTCATTTTCGGGCATTGGCAGGGGAGACGGGGTGGGCAGAGGAACCGCTCATGACCCTGTTTATAAACGCTCTATCCGACCCTGTAAGAGACGCCTTGGCCACTCTAGAACCACCGGTTAGTTTGGGGTCACTGATTTCTACAGCGATCCGCATAGACAACCGGGTAAGGGAACGAGAGAGAGAGAAGGCGGACAGAAGAGACCGGGCGACCTTTTTTGCTCCATCACTTCCGGGCAGGGATGCCAATTCGGGGCTCAATCAGGTTGCTCATAAGGGGGAGGAGCCAATGCAGATAGACAGCTCGGCTCTTGGGCGGACCAGGAGAGATAAGCCATGGAGAGGGCGGTGTTTCTTCTGCAAACAGCCGGGGCACCTGGTTAAAAATTGCCCAAAGTTGACCGTAAAAGACCAGTCTCACTAGTGGAGCGGAAGCCACCAGTGAGACATAATAAAGTTACAGACTTTCGCACGTTTTTATCTGTGGAACTGGCCTGGAGAGGGGCTGTGGTCCAGGCGGAAGCCTTTTTAGATTCTGGGGCGGTCGATAATTTCATCGATCGCGGGTGGGCTCAGAACCTGAATCTGCCAGTCCGTTCCATGTCCCATCCCCAATCCCTCATAGCACTTGACGGCCGCCCGTTGGGCACTGGTACGGTGAGGCAAGTGACTGAAGTGGTTTCGATGCGTATTCCATTCCGGGGGCACGTGGAGCGCATTCGATTCTTTTTAGTGGAATCCCCCGCGTACCCACTGGTATTAGGACATTTGTGGCTGGTGGAACACCAGCCCCATATTAATTGGGGTAACAAAACGAATCCTATTGCGCAGTGGGGGTCTCGGTGTGATGATCACTGTTCGCAGGTGCGCTCTCCTTCCTCCTCTCCTCTCAACGAAACCGATATGGGTTCTGAGTTGGACGAGAAGGAGACTGGGTCGGGTTTCAGTCCGGGATTATTTCCTGCGTTCTCTGAGGAGCCAGAGGAGAGTCTAGCTTGGGACTCGGTTTGTGACTGGAATCCTCCGGCAGACGAGTGGGATGGTAGCTTGAATTCCGACTTGGAGGAGGAATTTTTATCCCAGTCTTCCGGTGGTGAGGATGAGGCACAAATGTTAGGAGCGGTTTCCGTTCCCCTTCCTCCCAATGTGCCGGAGGATTACAGAGAATTAGCGGAAGTGTTCAGCAAGCAAAGGGCTACCACACTGCCGCCGCACCGACCATATGACTGCGCCATAGACCTCTATCCGGGTACTGTGCCTCCTAGGGGTTCGCTATATTCTTTGTCTATTCCCGAGGGCGAGGCTATGAGGAGATATATTCAAGAAGCATTAGCTAGTGGGTTCATTAGACCCTCAACCTCACCGGCAGGGGCCGGATTCTTTTTTGTAGGGAAACAAGACGGTAGCCTGAGACCGTGTATTGATTACAGAGGTCTCAATACGTTCACTATAAAGAATCGGTACCCGTTGCCCCTTATGAATTCGGCATTTGAGCGCCTCCAATCGGCAGCTGTATTCACTAAGCTCGACCTCCGTAATGCGTACAATCTGGTGCGCATACGTGAGGGCGATGAATGGAAGACAGCTTTTAATACTCACACGGGCCATTATGAGTACTTAGTGATGCCGTTTGGCCTCACTAACGCCCCCTCGGTGTTCCAGGCGTTTGTTAATGATGTGCTCAGGGAGATGCTGGAGAAGTTCGTGTTTGTCTACCTGGATGACATCTTAATCTTCTCCACCAATCTCTCTGAGCACATCAAACATGTCAAGCAGGTATTAGCCAAACTCCTAGAGGCTCACCTTTTTGTGAAGGCAGAGAAATACGTGTTTCACGCGGACTCCGTCTCGTTTCTGGGGTTTATTGTATCGGCAGGAAAAATCCAAATGGACCCGGATAAGGTTTCTGCGGTCAAGAATTGGCCAACCCCAGATTCAGTAAAGCAAGTCCAACGATTTTTAGGATTTGCAAATTTTTATCGGCGGTTTATCCGTAATTTTAGTTCAGTGGCTGCACCCATCACGACGCTTACTAAGAAGACGGTGGTGGGTCAGTTCTGCTGGAACCCCCGAGCGGAGGCGGCATTCGTGGAACTTAAAAGGAGGTTTTGCTCCGAGCCCATTTTAATCACTCCCAATCCTTCCTTGCCTTTTATTGTGGAGGTTGATGCCTCTGAACTAGGGGTTGGGGCCATCTTATCTCAGCGGTCTCCCCATGATCAGAGGGTGCATCCCTGCGCTTATTTCTCTCGTTCTCTGTCTCCCGCCGAGAGAAATTATGACGTTGGGGATCGCGAACTACTGGCGGTCAAGCTGGCATTGGAGGAGTGGCGTCACTGGCTTGAGGGAGCGGAGCATCCGTTCACCGTGTGGACGGACCATAAAAACCTTGAGTACATACGAGACGCAAAAAGACGCAACTCACGGCAAGCACGGTGGGCGCTATTCTTTGCGCGGTTTAATTTTATTCTGACTTATCGGCCGGGGTCGAAGAATATTAAACCTGACGCACTCTCTCGCATTTTCGACAAATCGGACGAGGACCGTCCACCGGAACCCATCATTTCGGTTAATCAGATCCTCACTCCGGTTTGTTGGAAGATCGAGGCGGCTGTTCGTGAGGCGCTACGTCGGGAGCCGGACCCTGGAGGGGGCCCTCCTGACTGTCTCTTTGTCCCGACTGAGGTACGGGCTCAGGTGCTGAAATGGGGGCACTATTCGCAGCTCACAGGTCACCCCGGGGTCCACAGGACCAAAGAGTTTTTAGCCAGGCGATTCTGGTGGCCAGGTATGGACAAGGACGTGCGAGAGTTTGTATTGTCTTGCTCGGTCTGTGCCCGTAATAAGAATCCTCATCTCGCACCATCTGGGCTGTTACGTCCACTACCCGTTCCTAGACGGCCATGGAGTCACATAGCTCTGGATTTTATTACGGGACTGCCACCATCCGAGGGTCACACAGTAATTTTAGTTGTGGTAGACCGTTTTTCCAAGGCTGCCCATTTTATTTCCTTACCAAAACTGCCATCAGCACCGGAGACGGCGCGGCTTATAATTAATCATGTTTTTAGGATACATGGTCTGCCGCTGGATATCGTGTCGGACCGGGGGCCGCAGTTTGTGGCGCGGTTTTGGAGGGCATTCTGCGCTCTCCTGGGTGCGTCGGTGAGCCTTTCGTCTGGGTTCCACCCAGAGACTAACGGGCAAACCGAACGCACAAATCAAACTCTTGAGAACACTCTCCGGTGTTTGGCGGGAGCGAATCCAACAACATGGAGCCGGTTCCTCGGGTGGGCTGAATACGCACACAACACCCTGCGTAACGCTTCCACAGGATATTCTCCGTTTGAAGCTCAGATGGGGTACCAACCGCCGCTATTTCCGGAGTTGGAGGATAACCTGGGCGTGCCGGCTGCGGGAGCTTTTATCCGGCGTTGTCGGGCCACCTGGAAGAGGGTTCGGGCATCGCTGTTATGCGCCAGCGCCAATCAAAAGAGGCTGGCTGATAGGCGTCGTCGTCCGGCACCATCTTATCACGTGGGTCAGCGGGTGTGGTTATCCACCCGGGACCTGCCGCTACGGGTGGAGTCCCGGAAGCTCGCTCCTCGCTATATAGGGCCTTTTAAGATCATCCGCAAAATCAACCCCGTCACGGTGCGGTTGCAGCTCCCGCGGGCGATGAGAGTGCATCCGACCTTTCATGTCTCCCGTCTCAAGCCTGTTCTTATTAGTGCGTTGGCTCCAGTGGAGGATCCTCCACCTCCCCCGCGGTTCCTGGAGGGGGGTCCGGTTTATACGGTGCGGCGCATTTTGGCTGAGAGACGGGTAGGCAGGGGGAAACAGTACCTTATTGACTGGGAGGGCTATGGCCCGGAGGAGCGGTCTTGGGTCCCTACTAGGGACATTATGGACCCAGAACTAATAAGGGACTTCCACAGACGCGGGGCTGAGGGTTCGTCTGGAGCCGCCCCTTAGAGGGGGGGTCCTGTCATGGTTCTGGGGTGTAGTGGCCTTGTGCTGCCACTAGAAGGCACCTGGCCTTTGAGAAATTCTTAATTTGTTCCAGGTGTCTGATTTCCCAATTATTTTCACCTGGGGAGGTGCCTTTATAAGCACTGACAGAACAGCCATCTGCGCTTCTGTGTAAAATCCTGTTAACACAAAGCCGGTACGGTAGAGGTATAGGTGCTCGGTGGACGGTGTACTGAACTGTGTTGTGGTTGGTTCTGTGTCCTCTTAAGGCGAGTCAGTCTCTTAGCGCAGTGTGCGCATTCTGACACCTTAAGAGCATTTATACTTTTATTTTGAGCTCGTGTGAGCCGGTGGGTATCGGGACGTTGTCCCGGGTAATGTATTTTGTTTGTGTTTTTCTGAGCTGCGTCTCAGGGTTTTCCTTTCGCTGAGTAAGTTTTGCTACTCGGTTGTCTTTTCATTTGAGACCAGTTTTGGGTTTGGTACCAGAGCTTCGCCTCTGTACCACTGGTCCTTTTCTTTTTTCGCCCTGGTTTTCACGGGTCGCTTTTGGTTTCGCGAGCCAGTTTTACGGCTGGACAAGGGGGTCCTTCGGAGTGGTTTTTTACTCCGTGTTTTTTTGCTGTTGTTTAGGATCCTTTGTGTGCGGGAGTTGCTCTCCCAAGGATCGTATTGGTTTTGTGTTTTACTTTCGGGTGTTCCCCTTCCTTTGTCCTTCGGGACTTTGTGGCTAACGCTTCCGGTAGCGTTAGCTTTTCGTTCCCCTATATTTGTCGCTTCTGGTTCTCCAACACCCCCACACCGTTATAGCAATCAATGTGTTGTCATACATTTGAAAAACACAAGTAAAAGCATGTTAGTGTTTACATTGCTATTGGGGTGGCCAACTAATAGTGCATGCACCGCTATGTATTTGTGCGTTTCACACTACCATTGTGCGGCTCGTTTGAATCATGTATCGCTATGTGTTGTTTAACATTAATACGGTGTGCTCATAGAAACCATGTTTATGTATATTGGCATTTTGTGTTATCTTTATGCTGGAATTTAAATCATGTTTAAAATTTTGCTAACGTTACAAACTTTAGAAATTAATCAGGGGAGTTCTTACCGTGTGGTGTAGCATGGTGGCGTCATCACGCTGGGGCAAAAGGACGCAGCGCAACTTCCTACAGGCTTTTGTAGTTTTTAGTTGCCAGTTTGATTGGGACGGTCTATTATTCCCGGGGTTGTGTAGTTCACTGTAAATAATGTGGTTTATGATGTAGTACCTGAAGTATTTAAATGATTATTTAAATGTGTTAATTATTGATTGTATTTGTTATGGGTCATTTTAAGATGTTGTAGAACTGTATATAATTCTCGGTAATTGGTAGGGTCCAAGGGAGGAGAAGCTATTTAAGCTCAGCTACCACCATCATTTGGGGTTGGTTGGTTGGTTGTTGGGTGCAGACTGGTCCAAGTCAGTGCGGTGTATTATTATTATTATTATCATTATTATCGTTATTATTGTTATTATTATTATTATTATTATTATTGAACCTTTCAAACATAGTTACATGTTACTTTATTTTTGTTTTGCAAGTCTTTTTGTTTGTGTATTTTTATTATTATTTCACTTTTGTTCACTGTAAATACTGGCATCCTTTTCTCCACCTGTCTAGAAGACAATAAATCTCCTTTTGAATCTTAATTTTTGGTCAACATCATTGGTTTTCCATCGCCGTAAGGTCTGTCCTCTCAAACCTGCCCACCGCCTTCCTAGACAGATCCGCTTTGGCCAGCTCTTGGATGGTCATAGGTCTACTGGGGGCCAAAAAAGTATTACAAGGATCACCTAAAAATCCTCCTGAAGAAGTGCAACATCAAACCACCAGCACTAGAGTCCTTGGCTGCTGATAGCCACACCTGGAGCTCCACCTGCCACCAGGGAATCACTCACCTTCAGGAGCAGGCTACAGAGAGGAGAATGCAGTGGCATGCACAGAGGCACCAACGTGCTGCAGGGCCCCCCCTTTCCTGTGCCGTATACCCCTGCCCCTCATGTGGCAAGACTTGCGGATCACGCATTGGCCTGCACAGCCACATGGTTATACACAGGCGAAATACACTCTTAAACAAATGATGGTGATCCATATCAACCTACAACAGTCTGGTGACTTTCCTTCAACATGCAGTGCAATCAATTTAAACTCGCTCTTCTTTGCTCCATTGATCAACTCAAAAAATATTATTGGTGATAGTTTTCATTAACCAAATTTCAGAGACTGTAAAATCTGTATCAGACATCTGAACCCAGATTCGTATAGTGTATATTGTTGGAACCAGACAGTGTACATTCAAATGCAAATGCAAATGCAGAAAACCAAGTCCAGATCTCGTAAAAAAGAATATGACTGGGTGAGTAAACATTTCGTATCAGATGGACTAGGGTTTGGTTCAATGTTACCCGCTAGAAAAAGCAACAGCATTAAAATACACCTCAGTGTCACGTTTTTCATGTCCTTTGTCCATAAACTATTTAAAAATCAGGTAAAAGAATTTTGAGACACATTGAAAAAGTCCTTTTTCCAGAACTTAATGAAGGTGCAAGTTTATTTCAAGGCTCTTCCTATCGAATCAAGTGAGAGGGGCAGCGATCCCACTTTCCTGTCGTCTCTGCTGTGGTATATTAGATGCAACCATCAAACCCAAAAGCAAGGCTATATAGAAACTGATTTTTTTTGTTTGTTGTCCCAGTCAACTAATAAATGAAGCTGTGTGAATAAGCCAGGAAACAATAAAGAGCACTAAGGCTAGTTCAGCTAAGGATTACAGATGAGCTTTACCAGGTTGAAGTCTCACTGCAGTTGGGAGAAGATAGATAGAAGCAGCAGTATGCCTAGGCATAAAGTGTTGCATCACACCCTACACTGTTTGGGTGTGAAATAAGGGAATTAAGTTGTCATTGGTTTGTTGGTGAGTGCATCAGCGCAATGCATACATTTTAGTTGTAGTACGTCTTGTGAGACTGTAAGCAAAATAGTGAGAACTCAGGAGGCACAAGTGGCCTTTCAGACTTGTACCTTACAGCCTGGTTAACTAGACATTCAGGACTGCTGAATCTTCCACTATGTCTTCCACTAATGTTCAGCAAGAAATGTTCCCAACAAACTTGAATTGAATTTGTTTAATTGGTTGACAATTAGCTCCAGAAGACCAGATAATGTTATTGGCTAATAATGATTGAAAGCAATGTTGTACATTTTGAGTGAGAAATAACTGTGACTGCTTACACAAGTAAAAGCTCATTGATAATACATTTGCTGTTTGGCTGTCTTATAAATACAGTTATTCCTCTTTAGTGTTGGCCTCTGCTTTCGTACCTCCTGATTTGTCTTGGATAATTGTAAGATACAATTGTGACAGATGCATTCTACAACATAAATTTGGGGTAAATTTGCTGTTTATTTATTTAAATTAAACTTTTGTGTTTGTTTGCTCATGAAGCACATACTACTACTCTTTGAGGTAGGTACGTTTCATCACTTCAATAGCTAATATGTAGCCGTGCTATTTTAATACTAATATTTTCTGATAAGCTGTCACACTAACTGCAATGGATGTCTTCATTAAACTGGACTATGAAAGAGTCATAAAAGCCCCCCCCCCCAAATATCTGAACATCAAATCAAAGAATAATTTCTGTTTGCTCGCACGCAATATGCATCTCTGAGACTAGAAGATGTGAATAATGAATGCACAGACAGTGTGAAGAAAAAGCCCCTTCACTTGTTACAGTCAGCCTCACTTGAACTGAATCAACACAAAACTCATGGCCTGATAACATCCTCTTATTTTTAGACAAACGAAGTACAAAAAATAATGAGAATTAATAAAAATAACAGGGGGGGGGGGGGGCACTAGCAAATTGTTTTTTTTTAATGTGTGTTGCTTGTTATATGTTCTATGCACAATTAGTCCAGTGGGTGCATCATTCAAGGGAACCCCGCCTGTTAAGACACATAGGCCTTAAAATGGTCTAAATGCCTTCAATTATATAAACATATCATAAAAACCGTATAAAAGATTTTAGTTATTTAAAATAAAATAAAATAAAAATCTACTCGTAGGTCGCCATTGTTATTACCGTCACAATGCACTCTGGGTAGTGATGTCAAATGGTTGCACGGGTCTCCCGTCCATGGCTCTTGTCCATTGAGCGGCACTGAAAATGTCTTCTGTTCAGCCTTTTCGATTTGCATTGTGACGGTTTATCTGGATTTAATACCACAGAATGTTTGAAACCATTAATCTTGTCTGAATTACAATAGGCCAGAATTCATGGCAGTGCTGAAAAATGATTAGAGCACCCTCAAGATTTTTACAAATCTTGGAACTGATAGATCATGCAGATGTGTTTAGGATTACACCTTTCTCTGTATAAACTAAAATAACAGGCCTAATTTAAAATATAATTATCCAGTCTGATGAGATCAAGTGAAGCCAGTTTAACACAATCTGAGAAGGCCTGTATTTTGGCACTGAAAAAAAACCCACACACATCCTGTAATTTTTGCATGAAAAATGCTTGTTCATCGATCAATCTGAATGCTGGTCACTGGCTCCAAAATATTGTCCTGATGTTACAAACAGCCTGCTCCACGGAACTGAAAATCATGTGGCTGCAAATCAATATATACTGTAAAGCATTCAGACACGATGAAGAGGATGTTATTGTTCTTCAACCTAACATTAGAATTGGCAAGATTTGTGATCTAAGCGACTGCCCATGGTATGATTGTCGGGTGTCAGTCGTGGTGATTCAGCATCTCAGAAACAGCTTCCCAGTGATTTTTTTAATGCACTACATTTACTAGAGTTTACAGAGAATGGTGCGATGAACAAAGAAAATCCAGTGAGCAGCAGCTCTAAATTTATGACACACATTTATTGTGTTATCATAGTGAGTGGCCATATTACAGCAAAAAAGTTATTCTTTCAGAACGCAAGTGAATTAGTGTAAAATTCAGATTTTGAAATCCTGCAGTTCACATGATGCAGCTTTCCATGGCTAACATGACCACTGGTGAAATGTAAATTGTGCCTGGAGACTGTGCCCAATTCAATGTCATAGATCCGTAGCAAGTAGTAGCTACTAGGGATGTATCCGAATCCGAATACTGTATTCGGGAAAGCACGGATAATGCGATGGAAACAGACATTTCTTCTACCCAAAGTTGCTTGTTATTATTCGGATTCGGAAAAAAAAAAGTCAGTCGAGTTCTCATAGCCTCTATCTAACGTTACACGGGAGAGGGAGGGAGGGAAGGAGAGAGAGACGAACAAACTTTGAGCCACTGCGCTGCAAAACGTTTAATAAATAAGTGCTGTGCGTCAGCCATTATGTTTCTTCAAATTGATTCATATCATTGTTGATGGCTAGATAAAAATGCCCATTCTGTTTGCAACATAGGACTTTGATTTCACTAACTAGTCGTTTCATTTACTACACATTATTGAAAAGTGATTGCTATATTCTGTAGTCGCCCCCACCGAGTCAGTGCACAGCAGGCAGCGGGCTGAAGAGCTGACCGTTCCCGGCTATCACTCAGGGAAACTCTCGCATCGAGGAGGAGGTGCGGGAGCTAGCGAGATACAAGCCTGGTGTGGCAGCTGGATTTCTTTCAAACCCCCGCAACCTATACATCAAAATGAATCTTAGAACCTGTAGCTTTTTGCTGTATGTGTTAATTTCCTCCATTTAAAAATATCGATGTCGAAATATTGAAAAAACCAACATTTTACCTTGTATTTCAGTCAATATTTATCCGTTTAAGATGTAACATGCTGTATGTATCAGTCATAGGTCTTGGCTATAATGAACACAAAATCCATTCATGGTAACAGTTGCCACCAATGGAAAATATGAGAATATCAGATGGTTTGCAGTCTATCAAAACTTAGTTCGGTAGGAGAAAAAAAAGAAAAATAAAACAGGCAAAAAAGTTAATGTAGGCTATTACTGTTATGTAATTACTTGTAAAGTAGTAATTCATGTTTCCCTAGCGAACTACAGTAACGTTAACACATCAAGAAACGCGAACGCAGCATCATTGGAATTTAAGATTATTCCCTTCAACTGAAGGATATGTTTATATCTTTACTGTAAATAGTTTATATTTCCAATGCAAAACAGAATCTTTCGATTTATAAAACTTTTTTCTATTTCTGATTGTTCAATGTACCCCAATTAAAGAGGGGGGGGAGGTTGTGGGGTTCAGACAGTTCATAAAACTTAGTTTAGTGAAAAATAAAAAGAGAGAGAGATGAAAAGTACAGTACGAGGATGTGGAAATATATTTCATTATTAATTATATGACAATATTAAATCAATTTGATGCTTTGAAGACACAACAATTGCACTGCCAATGAATATTAGGTTAGAAAATACATTTGCCTGATTTAAGGTGACTTCCAGTATAAACCACACCCACTTCCTGTCTTCTATCCGAATACAGATACAGATAATTTTGTTGGTTGAACAGATACACATACAGATACAGATAATGACGTCTCTGCACACCCCTAGTAGATACCCTCTTGATGGTTTTATTTTTACTTTAACAATAGCGACTTTTAGTTGAACTTTTTCATGCGGTTGTTAAATGCTATTTTAAGAGCTGTTGCCTTTATGAATTTATTTTCATAGGCTATATGCATTACCCCTGTACCCTGTAGAATGTATGTTTACTTCTAATTAAACAATTGAACAAAATCATTAATTCAATAAAGAACTGTATTTGTTATTCCTGTTATATCCTGCAGAGTTACAGATTATGGGCCATAGACCAGGCTATGCTATAGACATGGATGGACATATGTCCTCTGGGAATATGACTAACCAACATGTGCAAGGCATCGCTAAGGGGTCTTCATTTTTGACAACACCAAAGTAATCTAATAAATAAATTACTCAGCACATAATGCTGTAACACAAGACATTACATTCAGTGGCAGTAATGTTATATTGTAACAAGTTACTTTTAAAAGTTCCCCAACACTGGTTAAAGCAAAACAGACGTTGGCCGACAAGCTAAATAAAATAAAATAGGTCTAGGCCTACAACAAGTCACATGACCTTTTCCTTTGGAAGTGCACTTCCAAGAAGGAGAGGGCACCCCTGCACTTTCAAGTAATTTCTGACCTTTGCATTGAATTGTCCGCAGATAGAAAATATTCTCTGCCTCCACAGATCTAGCCTGGATTGCGAAAAGCTGTCAAACAGCTGTTGTAGACTCAATGGAATTAAACTACATAACTAGTGTAAGATAATGAAAATAATCTTTTCCCATCTTCTCATTTTAACATTGGGAAATAGGAAATAGTTTGGGTGGAGATTCCCGGGAACCCATTTGCCAGTGTTACATGCGTGTGAGGAAGAGAGTAAGATATGAACACAAAAATCACACTTCAAAAACTGCAGCCCATTCCAACAGACTCCTTGGAAGGATTACCTGACAAATACCTTTACTAAGCTCAACCAAGCTGCCAAACATCATTGGAACTGGAATGAGTTGCTGTGGACACGAGACCAAAATAAAAACTTTTAGCCATGCACGTTTGGGATGTTTAATGTTACAATATGGATGCATAAAAGGAAATGCACCTCATACCTAGCATCAGATATGGTGGATCATTGACGCTTTGGGGCTGTTTTGCAGCCAGTTATCCAGGACTTCATGCCATCATTAATTCCAGAAAGTAGTAAGACATTTTAGCCAAAACCTGGTTGCCTCTGCCAGGAAGCTGAGCCTTGACCTTAGTTGGACCTTCCAATAAGACAATTGTTAAAACAATGTTTTAAGATAATTTTGTGGACTTTTTGTGGATATACACAGTTGGCATACTTCTGGTAGAAAGTGGTTTTCAATGAAACTGTGAACAAGGTCTGTGGACATTTGTGAGTAACTACAGTGGTTTAGGGTTTAATTGTGTTCATATGAATTGCTTGAATTGTTTTGCACATCCGTAACCCTGCCCAGGATAAGCAGGTATAGATAATGGATGGATGGATGGATGGATGTTATAATCGCGCATATAATTACACAAAATTATTTCATTGCAACCGTGTGATGGAGTTGATAAAGTCTTCAGGGTGGATATGAATAATTGTGGGCATGGTAGCTATAGAAATGATTTTAGAGTCGTTTAGAACTCGACGGAGATACTGCCTCTGACATATTTTTTGTTTTTCCATAAAATTCAGAATGTGAATACACTGCATGACAACTGCTGTAACTTTTGTGCAGTCCCTGCTTGTTGTGATTGAAGAATTTGTTTTTAAAAAATACTGCCCTTTGTATTTTTGAGTTTTGTCTTATTTTGCACATTTTAGAGCTTTTCTCAGTGTGCCAGTAATATCATTGGATTTCTTTCATCCCATTTGTGGTAGTGCTTTACCTACAGTATCTGTGCTGTTGCTGTCTTAACAACATTAATACCCTTTTACATTGAAGCAAATAGCCTATAGTAGCCAACAATATGAATATAGTTTATTCCACTGATAATGTTTGCTGTGCAGAGAATACAAATCAGAGAATAAGGTCCCTCTTCCCCTACTCCCTCATTCAGTTGCTAAATAGCGGGCCAGAGAAGAGACAGACATGTTCATACTATCAACTGGCAGTGGGAATGTGAAGAAAATGGTGCAGTAATTCTGTTGGACTTAGCCTATATTATTGAGTTTGTTTGAATAAAAACATCTATAAGTTCACCCAACTCCAAAAAAATGAAAACATTTATATTAGTTAGCAAGCTGGCAGGTATTAACTATCACAAACAACTACATGCTAATTCGTTTTTATGACCACATTTCCCTTATGTTTCTCAAACAACTACATTAGTTCCTACAGTAATCCTCACTGGTTTAACGTTATTGACCAGTCACCTCTCTTGGATAAAAAAAAAAAGTTTAGCTGTGCTTCATTTAAAGTCAAATATCACTCTAGCTGCTGCAGAACAAGCGTTAGCACATCACTGCTCCATTGTTGACTAAATCTTGCAACCGACTTCTCTTTTGAAATAGCCTGGGTAGTGTATGGTAGGCCTATGCTTGACTGTCTTGGTGTTTCTCTGAACCTTTTGGTTTTATTAAGGACATCAAACTGTATTGCTGTTTTTAACCAAACATTCTGCCCACAACCTAATCACAATGGGCATTCCACACACAAATATAAAACAAAATTGGCATCTAGGCTCACTTTAACAGGTAATTTAAACAAAAGTAGGTAAAGCTCATTTCAAAAGTGCACTGAGTTCACTGATGTTACTTTTTCACATTTGAAGTCAGAAAATATTATCCTAATTTGACTGTTTATGAGCGTTCGTGCCTGCACTGAATGCTGTACCATATATATGGGGTCATTATAAAAGAACATAATTGCATTGAAGTCATTATTACACATTTTATCACAAGCAAACCTCACTGAAATGTTTTAGAAGTTAATAGGTTATTAGCCTCTTTATTCATATTTCGTATAGGCTACTCTGATAAATGAGCAAGGTTTTTACATGATTACAGAAGACACATATTGCTCCAATGAGAGCGATTACACAGAAGAGGGAATCAATTATATTGCAGCATTTATGACATTATACTTGAAAAATAAACTGTCAAAATATGTTTTCAGAAAAATTGGCAAAATGGGTTTGACCTCCCTATTGGGGTCTTGCATGGGTTTTTCCATTGCAGACTTATAATATGACAGGAGAGTTACTGGGTCCATGAAAATATTTAAATGCTGGCTACACTGACAGCTAGTGTCGTAGTCAAGACCACCTAATCCGAGACCGAGTCAAGACCAAGGCCGAGGGGGGTGCGACCGAGACCAAGACCAAGACCGAGGAGGGGGCGAGACCGAGACCAAGACCAAGACCGAGGGGGGGCGAGACCGAGACCAAGACCAAGGGGGGGCGAGGAACCCTGGATCTGTATGTGAGAGTATGCTGTTAATAAACAGAAACATTAGTTTATAGTAGTTATATTAAACATATATATTTATTTTAAATTTAAATTTTCACAAAAAGTAGAGAAAATAAAAAATAATTTAACAATAGAACAGAATATAACAACAATTTAACAAAAATATTTTAGCACAGTGTCTGTAATGGTGCTTGCCTAAGTGAAAAGTTGAGATTTAGTTTAACTATTTTTCAATTATGAACCCAGATAGCAAACAAACATTGAAACTATGTTAAATCAACATTCCGCTGTCAACGTTAATTTAACTGAACCAACGTCGAAATCCGATGTTGATTCTTCATCACTTTTGCACCCTCTGTTAATATTGAAACAACGTTGAAATCATAACTAAAGATCAACGGGACTTAAATGGTATTACAACCACAGCAAATTATTATTAATACTTCAAAATACTGTGAAAAAAATATGTCCTGCTTTATCGATGACCAGGATAAATTTTATGAAATTTATCTCAGCCCCATTAAACATTAGGCTTTATCTAATAGCCTATCTTATCTTCATTTCTAATATGCTATATAAATGACAACGAACAACTTCACATCAGTTTAAAAAAAACAACAAAAAAACAAGTTTATTTATTTTACTAAAACAAGTTTATTTAGTTTAATTTTATTCTTTGTGAATTCACTCGTGTGCTGTCTGGCGTCCAGCCTCACCCATCCGGTCTGGAGCGTAGCAGAGCCATTTTTGAACTACCTGGGCAAAGGCAAATTCAGAAGCTCCCCCTGCCCCCATTTGCTGAGTCAGGACATCTAAAACAGAAAACATAGAAGCAAAAAAATAAAGTTATGAATTTCAGATTTAAAAAAAGTTCAACAGAAATTGCACTTTGAAGTGGAATAGGCCTACGTGTTTAGTGGCCTTAGGTGCGTTAGGTAAGAAGCGGGGGTAACTTACACAACACCGCACTGAGCACATAAGTTACTGTAGCCTAAAGTGTGTAGCCTAATTACCAAAATAATACAATAGTGGTGATAATATAGGCAAGTGTTGGATACCATTTTATACTTACTTTATTGCACAATATCCAAGCTCCATTGGTAATAGGATAATTTCGCTAGCATAAAAGCAAAATGCTACTTTATCGTCGGAAGAAATAATCCTGCGTTGAGGACTGTAATTCATGAAAATAGCGTGTATTTTATCTTTGTTCAGATTTTGGGTTGTCTATGAAATATATGCCTGCCTCTCTCTTCCTCTCAACTGATCCTAGCTAACGTTAGCCTATATGTCATCTAACGCTAACTTTAAAGTTATCAGTTACGTTAACGAGCTAACATCCTAATCTTCCAGTCTTGACATTTTAATAGTAAAACATCCCAAATATTTAATGTAATTTATAGCTACCACAAATATAATAAAACACAACAGTAAAGGTTAGCTATCTCAGCTAACTGACTAAATTAACTTAGTACAGTTGTTTAGTCTATGATGTCTAAATTTGCCAACTTCGACAGATGTTAACGTTTCAACATTTTAGAGGTGTCTAAATTATAATAATGACTGTGACAGGCACGAATGTAGGCTATGTATGACTGCATATAATGTTAGACAATGTAAATAAACTATAAACATTTACGAATATCCAATTTGGTACAATTCAACATTCAAACATTAGATAAATAAATGCATGCTTACCTGATGGATTCACAAATGAGATGTGTGGGGTGCAGTATGTTGGTCTATCACACGATGGTCTCCCGGTCAACTGTAATTTGATGACTTTTCGATCAAGGCTATTTCCCGGTCAACTATAAATCGATGGCTTTTCAATATCACGCCATCATTTCCGGTCAACTGTAAATAGATGACGTTTCAACATCATTGTTATTCCCTGGTCAACTAAAAATCGAGTAGTTTCCTCAACACTGTTGAAAGGTGAGTCTCTAATCAACCAAAATACAGATTTTACTAGATTAATTTTTTTCACTTTAGCATGAAATGGATTCCTCTAGGTCTCTAGTTTCATATGATACCCATATCTTCGCTCTAGCGTTACAACTGAGCTTGTTAGACCCTCCGGAAGATGGCGATATGCTCGTCTTCAGAGAGTTCAAATCAAATATGGCAGTGGGAATGTTAAGTGATATTGATAAATGACCTTGTGGGCCACTGAAAAATGCTTCTTTCATATTTTTAATGGGGGGGGGGGGGGGGGGGGGGGATAAATGCACATGTTCTAAATATTGAGGGGGAAGTATCCCCTGCATCCCCCCAGAAATCTACACCACTACATCAATACATATAATATGTATTTATATAGTGGTGTAGCTAAGTAAACTATTTAACAATTAGCACTACGCTACCATCAACACAACACACACAGCACTCATACGCCGATATGCACTTATGAAATATGAAATTCTCTATGGAAAGCAACCTCACAGCGATCTTATCTACGATCAGTAGGTAATGTTGTGCTTCACTTCGGGGTGTTTATTCTGATGGAAAAGAGAGAGAGACAACTTTTTTTTTTTTAGTCAGTGACATTTCCTTCTGACGTCTACGACGGCGATCGCGACCACAACATTTATTTTGCCTTTTTTGTATAGCGATTTTCGTGGATAAAATTGCATTTATTATTATTATTTATTGGTAAAAACATTTACTTCATATCCAGGGAGGTAGCCAACTACTTGAAAGTTAGATCACATGTGTAGCCGTTTACTAATACGATTGCATTTCAGGCTGGAGAATAACCCATTAAACGAGATAAATTGCTGAGTTGTCTTAGAATCTTTATCGCAACAGAAACGGATGCTGTAATGAAACGTTAACTACGTCACATTGGATATAACAGCTGTTTTAGAATGTCATTGCTTCACCCAGACCATTTTTGCACCCCAGATAAAAATTGGCATGACACAGCCACAACAGCAAAAATAAAATAATTTTTTTTTTTCCTCCAGAGGGGCAGCTCAGCCAAAGAGGGCAAATGGGCTGTTGCTCGGGCAACATCCTTGGATGGTAACACTCACAGCTCTCACTGTCTCCTGTGTGCAGGGAGGAGGGGCGGGTGCCTGCGGTACTTAAAATAAGCCAAGTTATTGGTTGCAACTGAAGAGGGAAGATTTACATCCAATCACAGAAAATTTTTTTTATAAAGCCCAGGCAGGTAATGATGTGTCACTGTAGTTGTGGTCTCGGCCGGTCTCAACCTAAAATTCTGAGTCCTCCCTCTCCGAGACCAAGACCGAGTAAAAATGCAGTCGAGACCAAGACCATCAAAATAAGGTCGCAAGACCGGTCTCGAGACCAAGACCAGTCTCGAGTACTACAACACTACTGACAACTATCCTAAAGTAGGCCTATGCCAACCGATAACAGCCCAATATTATCTGGGGCTTTATATCTCCCAAATACAAATGATATTTCCAAATCACAGAGCTAAGTGTTCCTCTAAAGATGCAACGCGGCAGGAAGTCAACATCAATTTCTCAATGCAGAATGATAGAAGCTGTTCTTATGAGGAAAACTTACACTCTATTGCCCCTTACTGTTAGAACCCTGCAAGTATTTTCCTCTGGCAGGCAGAAACTCTGCTGTAGAGGCACATGCATCAAATGAAACTAAACCACTGTATATTATTGTAATCTGAAAGAGCCATTTCTGTTCAGTATTTCAAATGTAAATTCTTGCCATTTTGAGCACCACAAACATCGGCCCCATTGAAGTTGGTTGTATCAGGGTGAGCTGCAGCGGATATATACAAAATTTGTAAAATCTCAGCAAAATGATCTGGATGGATAAATAGTGCTCCAGGTAAGTGGAAATGGGTGAATTCCCCCTTTAAAACACTGAACCAAAAATGTGCTATATTGCAGGGTAAATATTTCTACTGGAAAATATGTTTGTCTTTTGGAGGGAGAAAAAATGATATTTGTGTGGCAGGACTGAAATATTATCTATGAGCTTATATTGCACTATTGAAAAAATCTGTACCATAACAAATAAATAAACAAGTTATGGTTTATTTCTAAATTAAAATTACTCCAATGTCATAAATGCTATATCCTCCTACTTCCACGAATTTTCTAAATATTTAGGATTAAAATAACTGCAATTTTTAAATGAGAAAAAAAATGTAGTTTTACAAATGATCAGCTTAGAACTTCATGGAGATAACGTCACGAACATATATTTTCACTGACACTGAGACTTTGAACAAACTGAATAGAATTGCCACATGACAACTGCTTGAAATATAACTGATTTGTGTGCATGCGGTCCCAAACTACCAAAGCTGTGTGTCCTCTGTGGAACTGATAAGAGAAGAGTGACGATGCATAGGCTATGTGAAAGTGCACTCCAAGGAGAAGGGAGGTGTGCTAAATGTGCTAAATGACCGAATAAAAATGAATAATTAAAAAACTATTGCACTTTGTGTTTCTTTAACTACTTTTCCATTTTGTGTTTTGTCATGCACATTTTAACGCTTTTCGCGGTGGGGAGGACGAGGGTCTAATAATTCCTGCTGCGAGGGAGTCGTGGATATACGTCTCCATCGCCTCTCTCTGGGGACGAGACAGGTTAAACAAAAGACTAGCCGGTAGGGGGGCTCCAGGAAGTAGATCGATAGCGCAGTCATAGGGGCGATGAGGGGGCAGAGCAAGAGCACGGTGTTTACTGAACACTTCTGCTAGGTCGTGGTACACTGGAGGCACGGTGGCGAGATCAGAAGGTTCAGCGGCCGGTGGAGTAACAGCGACCTCTGCCGGTGCTGGAGCAGGCTTCAGGCAGGCGGAATGGCAGAGGGAGCTCCAACTCAGAATTTTTCCGTTAGGCCAGTCGATGTGGGGGTTATGCATGCGGAGCCAGGGCTGTCCAAGCACTATGGGAGAATTAGGGAGAAGGAATTACATGGAACTGAATTGTTTCACAGTGGTTACCAGAAACTAGGAGAAGCAGTGGCTCGGTGATATGAGTAACTCGACTGAAGGCTCGGCCATCTAGAGCGCGGGTGTTCATAGGAACCTGGAGGGACATAGTGGCGATTCCCATCTGTGAAACAAAAGCTGCATCCAGAAAATTTACATCTGCACCTAAATCAATTAGTGCAACCAGCGAGTGAGAAGTAGGGCCTTGTAGTAGCATGAACGTGAATCGGAGACTGAATGACATGGTGAGAGGGGTTTGGCTCACCAGTGCCCCCTGTAAACACCTCACAGCTAGACCAGTGAGGGTTTGTAGCTGGAGGGGAAGGCACCGCGTGTTCTCCATTAGCTGGTGTGAGTCAAAAACTGAGATGTTATTTATTTTTCCTCTGTTCATAAGAACAGGACACAATTATATTTAAGAATGCACTGGTTCCATCGCCGCGGGTCAGATATGAATGCGCTGCTTCATATCCCGCTTAAGACTGGCCTGAAACGGACCAGTAGCATTCTGGTTACTCTCCGTTCGCAAACGGGGCTATGCTGTCATCAGAGATATATCTGATCTGTCGCCGGACCGTCAATATTCCAATGGGAGCATCAGAATACTCACAAATGAGCAGAACAACACATCAAATATATTCATGACCACAGCAAGTAAGCGTAACAGTTACTAGGTTTTACTCTCGTAATAATCTGACTCCAAATGAAATTAGAATTTAAAATTTGGTTTTAACTATACGTGGAACTTGGAGTGGTTACACTCGACTCTATCTTGTGCCATCATTCCTCAATATATGCTCCCGGGTTTAGCACTATTGTTAAATCTCAGTTCGGTGAAGCCCCCAGAGGGTAGGAGGCTGACCACCATAATACATGCCTTCCTTTGTGCATAGATAGTTATGAGCCCAGGACAGTGTGTATCTATCTTAAGGCGAATTTGACAAGAACGGGCGTATAATGCCCATGGGTCCTCTTAAGCCAAAACACCAGAACCAATACAACACCAATCCCGTTAGCGGGCAGATCGTGGTCGCCTATCTAACTTGAGGACCTCACTAAAGACTTTCGCTGTACTAGACCCCTGATCAGTAGGTCCTAGTCATAATTTTCCCCCTGAGTATTTAATCGGAATTTCGGCTGAAAAGAAGATAAAATGGATTAGAGTCATGAAGACCACGCAAGTTAAAAATAAGAAGAATTTATTTAACAGGCAGGTAGGTCATTAGCTTCAAATTCACAATCAATTTAAAATATGGAAGGTTTTAAAACATAAATACAGAGTAAGAAGTTCTTACCCAGCCTGTTTAGCTACACACAAAATCACAGAGTCTGCGCAGTGTGGGAAGTCGATTGTGATCTTCCCTGTTCAGCTACGCACAGAGCACAGAGTATGTGCAATGTGGGAAGTCAATTACGATCTTCCTAGATTGCTTTGTCTCCCTTCCTTTTAAGACAAATCCCGCGTTTGATCTAGGCGGCATTGCCATAAATTAACCTGGACTAATGATAAAACCTGGAATTTAGGGCCCCACCATTTGGGGGCTGTTGTCAAAACAATTAGTGGGGAAATTGGGAAAAGGAGATGATTACCAGAGAGGACATTCCATTGGGATAGTTTTTTCCTGAGTTTCTGAAACTATGTTTTATCAAATTCTATTTGGTATGAAACATATTTCATTCAATTTCTTTAATTTCCCTGAATACGTCCATACCAAACATGTCAAGGGGATGTAATATTATGGTGCAGTTGTCATGACAATACCCTTTTGTTGAACCATTTTACATGCAATCCATGTTATTACTACATAAGGCATAATACAGTAATATAATGAAAACATGTGCATGGTTTGTAAGGTTTTACATGGTTTTTGAATATGACAAACAGATGGTTTAGAGTCCAGATCCAGAAAAGAAATAAAAAGTGTAATGGCAGAGGGGCCCACATAAGGGCACTGTGGTACTGTCAAGAGCAGTTGCCCCACCATTTTGCCAGAGGCCTGATGATCTTTTCACCCTTAATGTCCCCAATACACACACACCCACAACCATAGACAAAGAGACTAGTTCCCCTTATCTTAGTCTTGTCCAGATGGCAACATTCCAGAGAGCCAATGGCTTGCTCACACAACCATAAACAACCAGTCCAGTTCCCCTCATCTCAGTCTTGTCCAGAGGGTAACAGTCCAGAGAGCCAAATGGCCTGCTCATCCAGAGGAAGTCTGAGTAACCTATTGTTTTATCACAAGGCTCTCGGGTCCTTTGAAGTACAGGATGAGTCCCAGCGTGCAAGCTCGTTCAAATGCCAGCCTTTTCTGGGTCCCGGTTTGACTCCCATCTTACACCCCACTCTCACTGGCGAGCCCGCTCTTTTCGCTGAACTGGACAGGAGTAACAAAAATGACCGGGTTAGCCACAATACAGACAGAGTTCCGAATTTTGCCTACGGAATCTTGCCTTCAGGCAAGATGTGGGTCCTGCCTCTCTCCATCGGTTCTTTAGCGGTGACGGTGGGGCTCGGGGAACTGGCAGGAGCATGATGTTTAAACGATGGAGCAGGGGTGGTACGTGTGGCCAGTGGAGGGAGTGCGGGACATCGGATCTTCTCCCGGCGGCGCTCCCGGAGATGGTTGTCCAACTTAATGGCGAGAGAGATCAGAGAATCAAGGTTAAGACATTCATCCCGAACTACAAGTTCGTCCTTAATGGAATCACACAGGCCATTGTGGAACATTAGCCTGAGAGCTGCGTCATTACAACCAGATTCGGCGACCAGAATGCGAAACTCCACCGAGTAATCTGCAGTACTGCGGGAGCCCTGCTGTATGGATAGAAGACGCCGCTTCGCCTCCCTGCCGCACACCGGATGGTCGAATACCTTCCGCATTTCCTGAACAAAACTGGGATATGAGTGGTTAATTGACCTGGGGCTGTCCCACACTGCCGTTGCCCATGCCAGTGCTGAGTCTTTGAGGAGACCCCAAATAAAAGCAATTTTAGCTTGGTCTGCTCTGTAAGTGCCCGGTTGCTGGGAAAATACCTGGTCGCACTGCATCAGGAAGGATTTGCATCTCCCCAATTCGTCTGCATAGCGCTCAGGGGCAGGAATGTAGGGCTTACGTGACGGGACGACCGGTGGAGCTGTAGATGGCTCCAGAGCTGGGGGAGCTGGAACAGGGGGACTGACGCTGAGTTGGGTTACCTGGTGGCCGATCTGTCTTACGCTGTCAGCCAGTGCTCAGAGTTGATCGGTGAGGTCACGGAGAGTTTTTTCGTGCTGCCCCACCAGTGCTCCCTGGCTAGCAAGTTCCATCCTCATCTGGTCCGGTTCTGCCGGGTCAATCTCTGGCCAGATCATTCTGTTACGTTCACAACACGGGGAACCCAAATGCAGGACTTGGACGCAGACAACTTCTGTGATTCACAACAGTGAGATTTATTAACACGTTACAGGAACGAATATAGAGAGAGGAAACTGGAGCTGCTGGCATGGAGGCAGATTGTAGGCATAGCCAGGTGCAGGAGCTGTATGGCTTCGACGACGCGGGATGGATCGTGGTAGGGAGCTGACTGGAGTCAGACCAGAGGTAGAGCTGTCACGGAGCTGGCCAGACGACGACTGGACAGGGCGGAGCTGGACTGACACGGTTGGGCTTGACCGGATTGGGCTGGACTGGACCAGGCTGGACTTGAGAGCGAGAGTCCACCTACACTGCAACAGAGAACAAAGATCGTACGGGAAAAGACAAGATACGTAAGGCAAACACAAAACATGAGAAACACGAGGGATATGACAATTAGCTCCTACTCATGCGTGCAGGATAGCATCCGTACGCGGGTTGTAGCTGTGCGTCCATAGCTCCTACTCATGCGTGCAGGAGAGCATCCGTACGCGGGTTGTAGCTGTGCATCCATAGCTCCTACTCATGCGTGCAGGATAGCATCCGTACGTGCTAACTAGGTTAACGCAAACATATTAGGGTTAGCTAAAGTAATGTTAGGCGATAAAGCTGTGCTTAAAAATCTTGTGCCGACCACCTGCGCATGCGTCCGACTAAAGTGTTTCACTAAACGTCCATGAATGGCCTTCTATGGAGTGACCACAGAAAAAGTTGAATATTTCAACAATCTGAATACAAGCAACAATGTCTGGAACTAGCCAGTCATTTTGGTGTAAAAAGTTTTAATGTAGTGCAAAAACTGTAGGGCTAGTTAGAGCTAGAACAATTGGGCAGAAAGTGCAGATAAGAAAAAAATATGAAAGATAGCAAGAGTGGGCTTGCCCGAGAAACTGCAGCTGTATACACTAGAAAGCTTGTTAGTGGGCTTGCCCGGAAGCAATTTATGCTGTAGTCTGCTAATGTCTCAATAAATAATACAGTACTCTGCACGCAGCCCACAGGTAGCAGGGATGGCGAGTTGATATTTCATTTTCTGTTTCGTTTTTTTTCAATGTCGTATTTATTATTTGAAATATGTATTATTATTCTATCTGTCTCTGAGGCGTGCATGTGCATGTGCATTCTCTGATAAGCTGAGCAATGGATTGGCATATGTGTCTGACACCTTTTTTTTCTCAGGGAACAAAATGCTATCAGCACACCAATGCACTGCCTCACCTCCAGTCCCCTCAGCTTTGCCATCAACTCCCCTGACTATATACTGCATATTTTGTATTTCAATTGTGCTTTTGGAATAAAAACTTATTTCTATCAACATTTTTAGGTCTAGTGTCCTTTCTAGTCCAAGGCTCAGGTGCCAGGCTCATGTACATAATGCCACATTGTAAAGCAATGGCAAGTTCAATTAACATGATATTTTGTGTGGGTACTACATACACCCTGGACTTTCATTGCAGGGTGTTTTCATTGAGGTGAGACATATACTTTTGGAAATACATTACAAAAAACATATTTTTTTCATAAAACAAATGAATATGTTTGCTTTGAACTGCTATTTCTGATTATCTAACTCTTAGAAGTAGAATGTTTTGGTAGATTTGGGTTGCCAAGAGACTTCTGATGAAACTGATACGTAATACTTGTAATACAATTACCATGTAAAAAAACTGTAAAAAACTGTAAAAAAAGTAAAATAATAACCTTTTGAGTCCAAGGGTTAAAAAGAAGCAAGTCATATGTACCATTTACAATACCAACTTAGATTAGTTTATATTCATAATTCTGGAAGAAATAAAGTGCCACAAATGCAATTGTCTAGGCAAAAAATAAAAAATGAATTTGCTCTTTTTTAGTTTCTAATGAAATACTGAGAGATTGCATATATACAGCAGGTTAAAATATACATGTCCTGGATCAAAAACGTCTTGACCACAAGTTCATAAAATCTAAGGGTGGATATGTAGAACTAGTAAAGATCTATGAAGCAAAAACTAAGCAGTGTACCCAGCATCTCCAAATCTACCCAAAATGTCTAAATATTTAAGATTAAACATTGCCTGGAGAGTATCCCCTTTCATACTTACAGGTATGACAAACGTCTCTGCTGGAGTGGGGAAGGCTGGGTGGAGTGAGGCGTCTGGTTCACGATGTTCACGTCCATTAGGGTACAACCCTTTCGGATATGCCCCTTATGTCCACAGCGCCAACAGCCCCTGCTCCGGCGGTTCTGGGACACTCATCTGACCCATGACCGGGGAAGGAAAATAACTATAATTTGGGGCTGGTGAACAGGTGGCAGGAGGTGGGGGTTTTGGGAAACGGACCTTGGGGAGGAGAGGGTACAATACAGGTAGCAGGGGGGAGGAGGAAAAAGAAGGGGAACAGAATGGAGGCTTCTTCTGTGATTTTCTCCCTGTGTCCTCTCCAAGGGGTTAGGCTGGTGACACCGCAGCCAGTCCAAAGTTTGTTTCGGGAATCCCCTGACAAACTGCTCCAGTGCCACCTGCTCCACAATTTCCTCACTCCTCCAGCGGCCAGTTGCATGCCGTGGCCGTCCTTTCGAACAACTCAATAAACACCTCTGGGTCGTCCTCCGAGCCCATCTTCTGTAACTTTACACTGGCCAGGGCAGGGGGTAGGGGTGGGGGTAGGGGTGGAACTTGATGTTCTTTCCCTCAGCAGCTCTGTCAGGATGGCTTGATCTGCAGCCTGTGATCCAGACACAGCTTGTATAGTCTGCTGCTGTTGTTCCTTCATAATGCGGAGAGCCTGGTGTTGGTTCTCCTGTACCTGGGCCAGATGCTTCACCATTTAAACCAGCAGATAGGTTTCCATTGTCTGTCCCGGGTTTCAGCACCAAATGTCACACACCGCAGCACACCCCTTTTCGGAACAGCAGAGTTGGATACATGGAGATAAAAGAACCCGGGATTTTCTGGTCTTTATCAAGCACTTTAGAGAGAGAGAGCATCCAGTCACTACAAAACAAACAAAACAGCTTCGCCCTTCACCCTCACGGGATTGGGGTAAAAATAATAAAGCAACACAACAAACTAAGATAACAAAGACAAAATAACGAAACTACACAACACTTTCCAGCCTTTTCTCACACTGGTACGTTTCTGTCTCTTGGTTTGCGTCTCTCTTGGTCAACGACCCCTACTGGGAAGAAAGCACACTTTAAATACCTGGATTAATTAGTGATGCACTCCAGGTGCATGTGCCTGCTTAACCAGTAGGCCTGGTACTCAGACTGTCCCGAACCTCTCCCACAAATGAGCCCTGCCACACACACATTATAAGACTCCAACAGGATTTTTTTTTTTGAGATTTTAAAAAATCTTAGCCGTCCTCAAAAACACACAAAAAATAAGTAACCAAATGGGCTGGGCAATAGAGCACCGATAACAGCTTTTGGTCACTATTTGTGTGTACAATATCTAGCGATATCCAGCTGATGTGCAGGTATTACCAAAACATAGCTACCTAGCTACATAGCAAAAGCATTTTATTGGAACCACTTGAGAAACTCATGGACACCAGGATGACCAGTAAGATGGGTGAAATGTCCCCACTGCAGCACCTTTTTTTGATAAAAAACGACAATATAACAGTACGGTTTACAAGTAACAGTTAAACCGCCACGCTTAAAATGTGTCGACTCCGTAAACTGCAGAAATTCGCTGTTTCAATCGGGTCGCTACACAAAACACTACGTTAACGTTTCTTAAAAAATGTTGTAATCGTTCGCTTCAACTATTCAGTTTTCGATAACGCTAATAA
Organism: Anguilla anguilla; assembly: GCF_013347855.1. Classification (NCBI taxonomy): domain Eukaryota; kingdom Metazoa; phylum Chordata; class Actinopteri; order Anguilliformes; family Anguillidae; genus Anguilla; species Anguilla anguilla. Next base: position 36,926,191 of record NC_049206.1, read on the forward strand.
ATCGATCATAAACTTTTGTCTTCAGGTAACATTAGTTAACTCGATGGCTCTCTGTATCGCGTGACAGTGGAGTGCCGCGAAAGGGAGTGATTGAAGGCTAATATTAACCATTAATCTAAATTAATCTAAAATCAGCATTAGGTAAGAATGTCAAGCTCACGTTTGATTGGTTAGAATGGTCACTGTCAGCTCACAAGGCACATACTGTGTAGGCCTACTAACTAGTGAAAGTACAGAGAAAGGGACGTTCCACTGGAAAAAAAAATTTTTTTTAAAAAGGTTGCACCAGGACAATTGTTTGCACTCGCACAAATGCTCCCGCACAGATTAAATTTCGGGAGCATATGCAACCAAAATGGTCGCAATTTCGAGCCCTGTACGCTAATATTCTCCGGACTAGTGGGAGATTGAGGCACAGATTCAAAATTCATATCTAAATCGGAGAAGTCTCCAATGGATTTATTTATTATTACTTAGTGTTAGCCTATTCACACATTAGTTTGGCCATGGGCCTAATTGATATAAGTTCTTACCTATAAAATGAAGATGTTGCCCTGTAGGTCCACTTGTTGTAAAAAAAGTTTTTAATTATAATAATTTCATATTTCTTCTTTAGTTGCAATACACAGTACTCCAAAGAAAGCTCCTCCAGCCAACCAGACCTTGGATGAATTTTTTGCATTCCTGGAAGCTGAATTGGAGCCTGAGGATGTGCCTGGAGATGTGCCTGATGAGCTTGGGGATATGTATGAGTTCCGTGAAGACCAGGAGAGTGACACCCATCCCCATAACCCTGAGGAGGAACCAGGTCAGCAGAACCAAAAACCCGAGATGGGGAAACCATGTGGCCCAACATGTCGGAAGAAGTGCTGGGGTAAAATAACTGAAGAAAGGAGGGAGACTGGAAAATTACCTACCAAGGGAAGAAGGCATATTTTCCCTTGGTAGGGGGTCCCAGCAGACGTAGCAAGTCGTTGTCTTACCATCTTACAAATGACCTGGGTCAGTCACAAGAGGTATGCAAGACCTTCTTTCTCGCAACTCTGGGATACCATCAAAAAAATGACAGGCTCATCCAAACAGTCATCGGGAACTGCTCCCCATCAAGATTGACACCCCCCAAAGAGCGCCGTGGAAGACGTGCCCCAGCCAATAAAATAAATTTGACCCCAATTTACAAACACATTGAATAATTTAATCCAACAGTTAGCCATTATAGAAGAGAACACGCCCCCAATTGAAGATACCTCCTGAGTGATGTAACTGTGCAGCTGATGAGCAAGAGATGAAGAGGCGGCCCTGGGGGTGTTGTCCTTGATTTTCAGGACTTCAGAAGTGTAATTGCATCCTCTAACTCTGGAAAAGTGGATGTGGTGGAACTGCAAAATGAGGACATCCGGGCATGGAAAGCAGGGCACTCCATGACGAAGCGAGATCCAATTCAGGATAGGATCAAGGAGCATGTGGGTGAAACTCTCCCATGATCAGGAGGAATTAACACCACTGGACTTCCTCATGAAGCAGACCACTCTTGACATCCCTGAGCAACTCAGGCCTGCAATGAAGGGGGTTGGGAGGCAGAAGAAGGACATTCTGACAAAACTCTGCCGACTGATGCCACCAAACCCCCGGGTGTTTTGGGAAAGTCTTGCTGAAAGTGCTGCAGATGAAGAGTGAGCTGAACGTCAGTCAAACATTTTGACATGAAATGGGACTGTGTATATTTCCTTTTTAAATAAATGATTCTGCTTTTCATTAAAGTCAAATAGCTTAATCAAACTTTAGTGTTATTGAAATCAAATTTAAAATATGTAATTACAATCTGATATGAAATGTTACTATATTTCCGTTTTTAAGAAATTAATGTTTTTAATTAAAATCAAGTATCTAAATTAAATGTAGCTGTCATTGAAATAAGTTAAAAACATGCAATATAATAAATAAATTTTACTGTGATTCAGTGTAGCCTTGTATTTATTCATTGTGTTAAATAGTAAAGACAAGGATAATGGAAATTATTAATGTGATCGTCATCAAGGCAACAAAAGTGGTGACGGTGACAATGACGATGAAAATGAAGATGATGATGCAAAGTTTAATTGATAGGAAAATTATTATCTAGATAAGTGAATAAGTGAAAAAGTGAAATGAAATGATATTAAGACTAAAATATGACATCTAAAATTCTCAATTTGTCCAGATTGAATTAAACATGCACACATCCATACATAGAGTTGTTAAAATTGCCAGTGTAGGCTACCCTTGCCCATAATTCAAATTCAACCCCTAGCCCCTAGTCCCCTCAGTATTATAACTCACATCAAGGGCCACTCACAAAGATTGTACAAAGAACTCTGGGATACTCCCTTTAGTATGAAGCCTACATTGTTGCTGGCTCAGTCATTTCTGTTGTCTGTCATTGGGGTCCAGAGTACACTATAGTATAAGGCGTTCATCCTCAAAGTCTGGACTCCGGTTCGGATCCGGACCGAACCACAACTGTCTCCGGACTCTGAGCAAATACTTTTCATATGTATTATTTGTATTATCTGTGAGACATCGCCGCGACGCAACGAGTCAAAATTATCCGCTTTCTCCACTTCAAGCAGCGCTCAGAATGTCCGACTGCTCCACTGTTTGTGTGAGTCACACTCAGCGTCCCGTCATCTCCATGACAATAATGGGTTGACATGGCATTGGGCTCATTGAGAGTTGACAGCGCAGCTAGTTTCGTCAGCAGTTAGCTAGTAGTCTAGTGTCATCTTTACACTGCCGAGCCGGGTTAAAATGCTGTAACAGACCCTGGGTAGAATTAGTGATGATCAATTTCCACAGACGTTCTCTATCCACCTTTTGCCTGGTATGAACATATTTACACTGCAGAGAAGAATCCGCGGGATTCGCTGTGGCACGTGTAATTATGTATCTCGTGCACAATAAACATTGTATTTCTCGTGAATGATTGTTGTGATATTTTTGAAACAACTGCCTTGCAAAATGTTACCCCTGGTGTTTCTGGTTTTGCTAGCTAAACTGTTCGAGAATAAAGCTGAGCTGGGTGTTAAATTAGCAATCAGAACAAGAAGAATAAAACAAAAACAAAAGGGATTTAATAAAATTTAGATTTAAAAAAGGGCATCAAGGCTGAAGGAGAATATGAGGAAGCGTAATAAAATAATAACAACACTAATCCATACTGCCGATCAGCAATAGCTTGGTAGACGTTTGAGTTTCTCACTGTCCCGTCAATTTGTTTTTTTAAATTTTGTTTTCGTTTCTAATTGTCCCCGCAGTTGTTGCCCCTCGCTGTTGGCCATCGAAGCCTATTAACTTAACAATATTATTTGCAAGCTAGCTCCAATTTATTACGGTTCTCCGTCACTTGAATTAATGCCAAGTGACTGTTTTGCCAGTTTCCCAGTGACAGCCCAACTTCCATGCGCTGTTATGGAACGCTTTTAGTGGCCCGTGAGATGGTTGCCACTGCACTTTCTCCGGCTATTCTCCACGGTTAATGCTTTGTGAAAAGACGTCTTAGTTTCGCCAGCAGTTAGCTAGTAGCCTAGTTTCGCCAGTAGTTAGCTAGTAGCCTAGATTTGAACGTGAATCAATCTAAAATGGCATGTTCAAAGGTAGCCAAAAGAAAGAAGTAAAAGAAGTAAAAGAAAAGACGACAGTGAAAATCAGCAATTCAAAGAGGAATGGATTTAAAAATATGCGTTCATCCTCCCTCCAACGAGCACCAAACCAATGTGCCTAATATGCCAAGAAACAGTAGCTCTTCTGAAGAGTGGCAATTTGAAACTATGAAACAAAACACAGTTATTTTGAAGTGACCTTTCCTCAAAATTCAAAGGTAAGAACCACAAATGGGATGAAATCATCATGTCAAGCTGCAAGCAGAATTCTTGTTACATCTATGTCACAACGAGAAAAAGCAACTGAGTCCTCACTCAGAGTGGCATGGGTGTTGGGTAAACACAAGAAGCCATTCTCTGATGCAGAAATAATAAAAGAATGTATGACTGAAGTGATGAGACCATGTTTGAAGGCAAACAAAAAGAGGAAATGACAGGTAAAATCAAGCAAATCCCCCTATCAGATTCCACAGCAACCAGAAGAACTGAAATACTGGTTGGTGATTTGATAAAACAGCTTTGTGATGGAATAAAAAATGCACAGTGCATTTCCTTAGCTGTGGATGAGTCCATTGACACCACTGACAATGCTCAGTTGCTGGTGTTTGTGAGGTTTTATGATGAGGCAAAAGGGGAGTTTGTTGAAGATGTGATGGGCCTGACAAACCTCAGTGCACACACAAGGGGGGAAGATATTTATGAAGTAATAATGGGAATGCTGAATGAAACAGGGATAGATTTGAAGAAATTGGTGTCAATTGATACTGATGGAACTCCAGCCATGATGGGGAGAGAGAGAGGACTGGTTCAGCGCCTGAAAGATCAACCCCCTGACCTGATATCTTACGATTGCATAATCCACCAGGCTGTCCTTTGTGCAAGTCTTGGAGAAGTGTACTCTGAAACCATGGCAACAGTGATGAGACTCAAACTTTTTGAGAGCATCATCTTCACTGCAGCATCGCTTGTTGCGCACATTCCTGACAGAGGTCAATGCAACTTTTGATGATTTGCTCCTGCACAACAATGTTAGATGAATGGGCAAAGGAAAGGTCCTGGAGCATTTCTGAGCCATTAGGAAAGAGCTGCAAATGTTTCTGTCAGAGCAAAAGAGTGCAAAAGCAAAACAGTTCATGGAATTCATGCAAAATGAAGAAAAGATGGAAGCTGTTGCATTTTGGCTGATATAACATCTCATCTCAGAGAGAAAATAAGATGCCCCTCCTGTCAAAAATAATGATTGATCGATACCACGCCCCATGCCCCCCTGATATGATCCGATTTTCTATGATATCCATACAGTCAAGATTTGATTGATTAGTTTTACCTTTTGGACTCTGCTATGGTTTGGTTGGTGAGGGAGAAGGGTATGGGGAAAGGGTGGGGGTTGTGGCTGCTGCAGACCCCATGTTCATCAGGGAGGGGTGGGAGTACCCCCGACACTTAGTTTTTAGAGTGTGTGGGATGTGGCAGGACAGGTGTGGGTAGCCTGTGGAGCGCGGTCCCTGTGGTAAACGGTAAATTTCCCACAAGGATAATGTTTTATGTCTTTTCTTTCTCTGAATACAGCCACAGCCCTAAAGTGTTTCAACAAACAGCTTGATTAGAGTCTATTTCATAATATTACTCGCATTTTGAAAACAAGCCCAGGCATGTTTTCTTTGGGCGTTAGTTTAAAGAAAACAAGCCCAGGCATGTATGCATAGTCTTAACAAGCTGAATCAGGGGGTGTTAAAGTGGCATAAGAGAGGTTTTTAAGAAAGCTAAAGTAGAAAAAAAGCACATGCGTTAGTTACTTAGCTGATTTCCTGCGACAAAACAGAAGCGGAGGATCTCTAGGTAGATGTTCACAGCTGAGTAGCGAGGATCAAAATGGCCACAGCGAGCCGGTAAGCATGGACAGAGTTAGGCAGGAGCCACTGTAGCTTTAGAGCAATGCCCCCCACACAAAGTTTTGAAGATACCCATCAATCAATAGGCGGCAACGTTTTGTACGCCGGGAGATGCATGCAGAAGGCACAGGCGCGCCCGTGACACATAGTGGGGATGTGGTGGAACAGGTGGGGTGCCCTGTGAAGCCCTGGGGGAGTACACAGACACGTGCGCACACATAGGCTTGCACAGCTCTGATTTAGTATTTTGGGTGTGCAAACAGGATCACGCCCACTTTTCAGAATGTGTATAAAGTCTATTGGTTTGGAAGCCATAGCAGGTGTTGAAGATCTCACAGCAACGGCCTTTGCACAACACGGTTGTCAGAATCGGACATCAGCTCTGTGTAGCCTACGAACATGTCTACCGCTGAAATTTCAACACCTACCTCTGGAGAAGAAGTGATGCCCGAGCCGCAGACGGTGTTGCGGCGCCCAAAGAAGCCTTTTGCAGCGTTGGCAAGAGTCCATGCCGGGGGTCTACACCGCGAATGGGGGACGATGCCGGCGGGTGTCCGCTGCGGTTATCATATTGACGTGGATGGAGATGCTCCAAAAATTTGTTTTTTCAACCTGCATGTTGATGAGGAGTACAGCCCTATTAACACTCGCGGAGCCGTGTGCGAGGCTTGTGACTGGGGCGATTTTAGAAGATGCTATGTGGATGTAGCAACCGGTTTAAAAGACAAAAGTACATTTTTAAGCCGGACCAGCGATGCTACGCGTCAACGACGGATCACCGTGGAGGCGATGCCGCAAATGTGGATGGGGAAAAGAGGCCTGATCATTTGGGGAGGCCTTTTTCAAAACGGGGGTGCTTTAACAGACTCGGTTGGTAACAGCGCATTCTTTTTGTTCGAAGAACTGTATCTATTGAACAACGCGCTTGCTCAAGCCGATAAAATTTTTGAAGACCACCGGCTTTTGAGCTCATTTGACTCTGTGAAAATTAACCTGTGTCGGAGGTTTGAGGAAATGAAGATTTAACAATCGTAAAAACTGTTTTGAAATGTCTACGCACATTTAGGCCATGTATATTATGAAGTTAGTAGACTGTATAGAATGTCATGACTGTGTCTTTTATTGTTTTTTTGGTGATTAATATGTGCTTTTAAAAATAAAACCTTTTCTTTTTAAAATCATTTTGTTGTCTGTACATTTTCAAAATAAATGTGCCTTTTGCAAATGATTATTTTTCAATAAATGTTATGTTTTAAAAAAAAAAAAAAACTTACAACAGCGTCATCTTATATAGTTACTTAAAATATTTAACCATATATGGGCAAGCACACACAGACCCCGCCCCGGCCACACCTTTAGGTGGTAGGTGGGGCGATGGTCCTTAAAAGTCACAAAATTTCAAGGTTTTCACAGTCGACACCAGAACTTCAACCAAGGTTAAGACAATGTATAAGCCTTTACGTACGGCCGCGCTTTTCCAACACCCCAAGCCCGCAGAATCTTGGGGATATGACGACAACAACAGGGATGGTCTCCAAGACCAGCAACTTGTTGCAGAGCCATCAGCTGCAGCTCCGGCCGCCTCAGCGGCAGTAGCGGCAGCAGCGGCATCCGCTGCTGAAGATCTCGACAAAAACTTGTTGCAGGACCTGGGGGGTAAATCTGTAAAAATGGATATTACCTATTCACCAGCAAAGCAGTCAGATCTGGACATGGACATGGAGGCATACGACACACCATGCTGCAGCAGGCACACCAAACTAACCGACCACCCGATGCAAACGGATGAAGTGGACGGGTGCATAACCACCACAGCGATAAACATCATAAAGTCTTTGACCGCCTGCATTCTGGACCATGTTATTGAGGACGATTTGAGAAATGACTGTACCGGCTGTGCTGTGAACCACCCCAGCCAGAGGCGCCACACCTGCTTGTACGATCCTGACCCCTACTACTTCACGGACAACTTTGACAAACTGACGGAAAAACTGAAGCAGCCCTGGTTGGCGGGCCTAATAGCCAAAGCTCTCAGCGTGCTGGGCCTTAAACCAGCACCAGCCCGAATTCAGGGAGCCGTCGATGTCCTGGTTTCGGAACTCAAGGAGGAACCGCACATCAGAGAGAAGCTGAGGGGGATAAACCAGACATACCTGGGGCCCGTGAGTGAGAAAATCATCAACGATGTCAAGAGAGAATTCTGGGACATTGAGAACGCTCTCCAGCCTGAACTGTGGTCTGCTGACACCCTACCGCTTGATTCTTGTTTAGAAACAGCACTTTGAAGGGTGTCAAATTCTTGAGCGCATGTCCAATGTATACATGCGTCATTTTATATTCATGGGGGAGTTTCTGTACAACACTTTGAAAATAAAAGCCTTGTTTTTTAATATCTTGTATCATTATTGCATTAGTTGTAAGGATGGCTGATGAGAAGTGTATGAAGTCTGTTTATTATTCGCCAGAAAATCCTGGTTCTTATGGGGGTAAAGAACGTCTGCAAAGGGGCTTGCTTGAAACAGCCGGGCATAGGGCGTCTGACAAGAAAGTTAAAGAATGGTTGCAGGGTGAGGATGCATATACTTTACATAAACCCGCCAGAGTACATTTCAAGAGGAATCGGGTTTTTGTGATGAATATTGATTCCCAGTGGCAGGCTGATTTAGTTGACATGTCTAGTTTATCTGTACATAACAATGATGTAAAATTTATGTTGACATGTATAGATATCTTTTCTAAATTTGCTTGGGTTTGTCCTCTTGAGAACAAGAGTGGGGCGAAAGTGGCTCGGGCCTTTGAAGACATTCTCTCACAAGGACGTGTACCTAAAAAACTACAAACTGACAAGGGTAAAGAATTTTTCAACAAGGGGTTCCAAAAGCTGATGAAGAAATACAACATAACACATTTTGCCACAAATAATGATGTGAAAGCTTCTGTGGTGGAAAGGTTTAATAGAACCTTGAAAACGAGGATGTGGCGTTACTTCACAGCGCACAACACTAGACGGTACATAGACGCTGTAAAAGATTTGGTCTGGTCATACAATAACAGCTACCACAGTACAATTAAAATGAAGCCTGTTGAAGTAAATGAAACTAATAATTTTAAAGTGTTCAAAAATATGTATAGTCTGCTTCTAAAAAGACCTAAACAGCTAAAGTTTAAATTTGAGGAGGGTGACTCTGTCAGAGTTTCCAAAGTGCGTGGAAAGTTTGCAAAAGGCTTTGAACAGACATATACAGATGAATATTTCACTGTTGCTGAAAGGGTCCACAGAACCCCGCCAGTATATAGGTTGAAGGATTATGACGGTGAAAACATCGAAGGCACGTTTTATGAGAAGGAATTACAGAAGGTTATTGTGGGAAAAGACAAAACGTTTAAGGTTGAAAAGATAGTAGCGGAGAAGAAACAGAAGGGTAAAAAGCTGGTTTTAGTCAAATGGGTCGGCTGGCCTGAAAAGTTCAACAGTTGGATACCGGCAAGCCATGTGTCTGACATCTAGGACATATAGGCAATAAGTTATTTGAAAAGCTTACATGACCCTACATACGCATTAGACAACCATGGAGGATACAGGTTTCTACGTTACTCTCCCGAGTAATGCGTCTTTGAGCATTTACCCTGAGAACAAAATTTCAAGCTATACAACCAAGTTTGCCAGACCCATTGAACTGCGTGGGGAGTGGGAGGTTGGCTTAGCCAAAATCCAGTACCCACACACTTGGAGTTCAATAACACGTGATGACTGTGCTTTTTATACGTACGATCATATTAAAAACAATAGAAGAACTCATTCAATTAGTTGTGGGTATTACAAGAATATCGCCATTCTACTGGATGAAATGAACCACAATTCTGAACCCATGCTGAAAGGAGTTGAAATTGCATATGGTCCTATAAAAAACAAAATTTACATCGTATGCGAGCCACACATCTCATTGATGGCTGAAGGAAAAATAGCTAGGATGCTCGGTCTTGAACCAGGCGTCAACTTGACATCCGCTAAACCGGTGGCGCCACACCCTGTCGACCTCAGCGCCGGGTTCTACACACTGTACGTCTACACGGACGTTATCGACTACCAACGTGTTGGTGACAGTTTTGTACCCCTGCTACGAAATGTACATATATCTGGAACAAACAACGACATCATCACAATCTCGTATGAGAAGCCACACTACGTACCTGTGAGCAAGAAGCACATTGACAACATTACAATTGAACTGAAAACGGACCAGAACCAGAACGTAAATTTCCGTTACGGGAAAGTCATAGCAAAGCTGCACTTCAGACCGGTGAAGCACCATTATCACGAGTAAAAGATGGCTAGGTCTGGCCTGCACATAGATCCATACAGATACGTTGATTATTATACGGCGCAAGCGGGTAATGGTTTGCCGGGGTTTAGTGGTGGGAGTGTTATGTATGGTGGGGGTCTTGGTGGTATTTTTCGAGGATTGTTCCGAATGGCTTTGCCGCTACTAAAGAAAGGACTCAATATAGCCAAACCCCATTTGGCCTCAGCAGCTAAGAACATAGCCAAGGATGTGATAACTAATGTTGTGACAAGTCGTTTGAACACGGGCGACCAGGAAGGATCAGGGCTCATGGTGATGACACGAGGTAGACAGAAAAGACCTCCAGGGGGGCGTGTCTCAAACGTGTCAAAGTCTAAAAAACGGAAGGTGTCAAGCATTCGGCACACAGTTGGTAAAAGCAAGAGGAGGGTGAAAAAGCACACAAAGAAGAAGAAGGTTACAAGGAAAAGTAGATACATTTTTTAAAAAATGGCCTACATACACAACATGTCGGGGGAATGCATGAAGTCGGAACTGGATCTTTTTGCAGTGCCGTATACACAAACAAGCATTGAGAAGAACATCTATGTAGAGGTGCCCCCACTGTCAGCCATTTCAGACACAGGACCTCTAGAGTTCTTTATTGCTGGTAATGCTGAAGATTACATTGACTTGAACAATACACTTTTATACCTTCGCTGTAAGATCACCCGCGCAGACGGTACTAATCTTGCGCAAGCTGACAATGTCGGCCTTATTAATTACCCCCTAGCGACCATTTTTTCCCAAGTGGATGTTTCACTGGGGGACCGACTGGTGAGTCAGTCTAGCAATACTTACCCCTACCGGTCTGTTATGGAATGTCTACTGAATTATGGGAATGAGACACTGTCTAACCAGTTCACAGCCGGGCTCTTTTATAAAGATACCAGCGGACATATGGAGGATACAAACACGGAGGGTAACAACACGGGTCTGAAAAACAGAGCCCTATATACCGCAGAGAGCAAAACTTTTGAAATGCTCGGACACATACACGCGGACATGTTTTTTCAGGAGAGGATGTTGATAAATGGTGTCGATATTAAAATTAAAATGGTTCGGGGTAAGGACGAGTTCTGTCTAATGACTGCAGATGACCGTCAATACAAGCTTAAAATGGTGTCGGCCGCACTATTTGTAAAAAAGGTCAGCGTCTCCCCAGCTGTGAAGCTCGGACATGCGCAGGCGCTATTGACCACTAATATAAAATATCCTATTGATCGGGTCAGCATGAAGACTTTCTCATTAGCCGCAGGTAGTCGAGTTTGTAATCAGGAGAATTTATTTTTGGGGCAGCTACCAAAAACGGTAATTATAGGGTTGGTTGATAACGACGCCTTTACAGGGGTTTACAACAAGAACCCGTTTAATTTCCAACACTATAACGCAGAGTTTGTGGCAATGTATGTTGATGGGCAGCAGTTTCCGGCCAAGCCATTTCAACCTGATTATCAAAACAGTAGCGCTATTCGAGAGTTTTATAGCCTGATCCTCGCTACCGGTAGACATTTGAAGGACCAGCCCTTGTTAATAAATCGTCAAGAATATACAAGCGGTTACACGCTTTATGCTTTCAATCTGTCCCCTGATGAAGGTTGCAGTCAGCATCTATCCCTGATCAAGACGGGAAACATGCGACTGGAAATGAGATTCAGAAACGCGCTACCCAGAACCGTAAATATGGTAGTTTATGCGTGTTTCGACAATATCATTGAAGTGAACCAGAGGAGGAACGTGCTGTATGACTATTATTAATCATGAACACCAGAGAATTAGCAGCCGTTTTGAGTAACAACCCACATACAGGAAAAGACTTTAAAGGGGTGTTGGCCTGCGACGAGCTACCGGATAATAAACTGCATAATTTCCCCGCTTTGTACATTGTGGATACGCACCCCCAAAATAAGCCTGGAGAACACTGGCTAGCTCTGTATATGTGTGCGGATAAAACGGATGAATTCTTTGACTCCTACGGTAACCCTCCGGACTATGAATATTTCCCAGACAGTATCAGTAAATTTCTGCACAAGAACTGAGAGTGGATTGTTTACAACACGGTGCAAGTGCAAGAACCGCTCAGCGCGACGTGTGGCCAGCATTGTGTGTTTTACTTACACCACAGGGCCAAAGGAACCCCTTTTAGCAGAATTATGTCACTATACTCTGATCATTTAAAAATGAATGACGCAATGGTTTCAAAATATGTTGATAAAATATATCTGGATAAATGTATGAAAAATATGTTATCGTGTATACAGACTGTAAACTCTTTTAAAACCTTTAAAACATGTCATGCTTGTAAGTAAAGAGACACAAGTTCGAAAGTAAAACGTAACGTAATTTTATTAAATCAAATAAACATGAATCAAAATTACATTTTTTGTCACAGCGTATCATTTATACTAGACATGTTAAAAATCTAACCATGTTGAACGGTCTAAAACTGGGGTTGAAAAAGCAGGCTCTGGGATTTCATAGGCCTCTCGAGTTTTCAACGGGGTCCAGCTTGCTATTGGTAATTTTTTGTGCGAGCTTATCGTGCTGCGTACACCGTGATTAGGAATGACAGAAAGAGGCATATTAATTGTGGCTAAAGCCTCAATAAATGTTTGCCACCCCAGGGGTCGTCTATCATCACCAACCTTGTGAGGCGCTGTAACATTCTTTATTAGATCCAACATATGCGAGCCGGTTACTGCTTTACCCTTGAAGACAAACTCCCCTTTGTCGTTCCATGTTGCAACATTTCCGGATTTAACCATTTTTTCTAAGACGTAGGTGGCATTTTTTTTGCTTCTAGACGGCACGCTTTGTATAACGTCCTGAACCAGCTGGGCATCTTCAGTATCGGTAACACCGCTAGAGGGTTTTTGGCCATCTTTGACTTCTGATTCTGAACCCCCAGCAGGGGGAAATGATAATGTCAATTGAGTTGATTCTTTTTCACCTTGCTTGACAAGAGCTATGAATCTTTGTAAAACAGCGGTGTACAGCTTTGCCTTCTCATGAGGTCCTACATCAGTCCTTGCTAAGATGCCGCGTATGGTTTGATCCAATTCATTTTCAACAGTTTGACGGATTGGCTCTGGTGTATAAGTGAGATTCTTTAATTTATCCAGTTGTTTTTGGGGTACTAGATACATCTTTTGAGCATTCTCCATGGCTTAACCACTGCGTGACGTTATCAAACTTGTTAGAAAGGGTATTGCGACACTCAGCAGAGGTAGAAGGAATCCCCCTTTTTGATTAATGACTTTCTTCTTCTTTTTGATTGAGTTTTTTTTGTTAGCAAGTAGTTTAATCCTCGATCGTTGTTTCCTTAATTTTTTCAGCTGAGTATCCGTTAGGGGTATATTACCGCGTAAAACATTGAGAGCTATTTCACAAATTGTGTTTATGAGTTCCGGAGAAGCCGACTGTAAAATGGCACGTCTTTGCGGCGCACTGCCCTCAAATAGAGCTTTTAAAAGCGGCCAGTGCCGTTTAATACGTGCCATTTTACAGACATTACCGACATTGTCAGCTTGCGCAAGATTAGTACCGTCTGCGCGGGTGATCTTACAGCGAAGGTATAAAAGTGTATTGTTCAAGTCAATGTAATCTTCAGCATTACCAGCAATAAAGAACTCTAGAGGTCCTGTGTCTGAAATGGCTGACAGTGGGGGCACCTCTACATAGATGTTCTTCTCAATGCTTGTTTGTGTATACGGCACTGCAAAAAGATCCAGTTCCGACTTCATGCATTCCCCCGACATGTTGTGTATGTAGGCCATTTTTTAAAAAATGTATCTACTTTTCCTTGTAACCTTCTTCTTCTTTGTGTGCTTTTTCACCCTCCTCTTGCTTTTACCAACTGTGTGCCGAATGCTTGACACCTTCCGTTTTTTAGACTTTGACACGTTTGAGACACGCCCCCCTGGAGGTCTTTTCTGTCTACCTCGCGTCATCACCATGAGCCCTGATCCTTCCTGGTCGCCCGTGTTCAAACGACTTGTCACAACATTAGTTATCACATCCTTGGCTATGTTCTTAGCTGCTGAGGCCAAATGGGGTTTGGCTATATTGAGTCCTTTCTTTAGTAGCGGCAAAGCCATTCGGAACAATCCTCGAAAAATACCACCAAGACCCCCACCATACATAACACTCCCACCACTAAACCCCGGCAAACCATTACCCGCTTGCGCCGTATAATAATCAACGTATCTGTATGGATCTATGTGCAGGCCAGACCTAGCCATCTTTTACTCGTGATAATGGTGCTTCACCGGTCTGAAGTGCAGCTTTGCTATGACTTTCCCGTAACGGAAATTTACGTTCTGGTTCTGGTCCGTTTTCAGTTCAATTGTAATGTTGTCAATGTGCTTCTTGCTCACAGGTACGTAGTGTGGCTTCTCATACGAGATTGTGATGATGTCGTTGTTTGTTCCAGATATATGTACATTTCGTAGCAGGGGTACAAAACTGTCACCAACACGTTGGTAGTCGATAACGTCCGTGTAGACGTACAGTGTGTAGAACCCGGCGCTGAGGTCGACAGGGTGTGGCGCCACCGGTTTAGCGGATGTCAAGTTGACGCCTGGTTCAAGACCGAGCATCCTAGCTATTTTTCCTTCAGCCATCAATGAGATGTGTGGCTCGCATACGATGTAAATTTTGTTTTTTATAGGACCATATGCAATTTCAACTCCTTTCAGCATGGGTTCAGAATTGTGGTTCATTTCATCCAGTAGAATGGCGATATTCTTGTAATACCCACAACTAATTGAATGAGTTCTTCTATTGTTTTTAATATGATCGTACGTATAAAAAGCACAGTCATCACGTGTTATTGAACTCCAAGTGTGTGGGTACTGGATTTTGGCTAAGCCAACCTCCCACTCCCCACGCAGTTCAATGGGTCTGGCAAACTTGGTTGTATAGCTTGAAATTTTGTTCTCAGGGTAAATGCTCAAAGACGCATTACTCGGGAGAGTAACGTAGAAACCTGTATCCTCCATGGTTGTCTAATGCGTATGTAGGGTCATGTAAGCTTTTCAAATAACTTATTGCCTATATGTCCTAGATGTCAGACACATGGCTTGCCGGTATCCAACTGTTGAACTTTTCAGGCCAGCCGACCCATTTGACTAAAACCAGCTTTTTACCCTTCTGTTTCTTCTCCGCTACTATCTTTTCAACCTTAAACGTTTTGTCTTTTCCCACAATAACCTTCTGTAATTCCTTCTCATAAAACGTGCCTTCGATGTTTTCACCGTCATAATCCTTCAACCTATATACTGGCGGGGTTCTGTGGACCCTTTCAGCAACAGTGAAATATTCATCTGTATATGTCTGTTCAAAGCCTTTTGCAAACTTTCCACGCACTTTGGAAACTCTGACAGAGTCACCCTCCTCAAATTTAAACTTTAGCTGTTTAGGTCTTTTTAGAAGCAGACTATACATATTTTTGAACACTTTAAAATTATTAGTTTCATTTACTTCAACAGGCTTCATTTTAATTGTACTGTGGTAGCTGTTATTGTATGACCAGACCAAATCTTTTACAGCGTCTATGTACCGTCTAGTGTTGTGCGCTGTGAAGTAACGCCACATCCTCGTTTTCAAGGTTCTATTAAACCTTTCCACCACAGAAGCTTTCACATCATTATTTGTGGCAAAATGTGTTATGTTGTATTTCTTCATCAGCTTTTGGAACCCCTTGTTGAAAAATTCTTTACCCTTGTCAGTTTGTAGTTTTTTAGGTACACGTCCTTGTGAGAGAATGTCTTCAAAGGCCCGAGCCACTTTCGCCCCACTCTTGTTCTCAAGAGGACAAACCCAAGCAAATTTAGAAAAGATATCTATACATGTCAACATAAATTTTACATCATTGTTATGTACAGATAAACTAGACATGTCAACTAAATCAGCCTGCCACTGGGAATCAATATTCATCACAAAAACCCGATTCCTCTTGAAATGTACTCTGGCGGGTTTATGTAAAGTATATGCATCCTCACCCTGCAACCATTCTTTAACTTTCTTGTCAGACGCCCTATGCCCGGCTGTTTCAAGCAAGCCCCTTTGCAGACGTTCTTTACCCCCATAAGAACCAGGATTTTCTGGCGAATAATAAACAGACTTCATACACTTCTCATCAGCCATCCTTACAACTAATGCAATAATGATACAAGATATTAAAAAACAAGGCTTTTATTTTCAAAGTGTTGTACAGAAACTCCCCCATGAATATAAAATGACGCATGTATACATTGGACATGCGCTCAAGAATTTGACACCCTTCAAAGTGCTGTTTCTAAACAAGAATCAAGCGGTAGGGTGTCAGCAGACCACAGTTCAGGCTGGAGAGCGTTCTCAATGTCCCAGAATTCTCTCTTGACATCGTTGATGATTTTCTCACTCACGGGCCCCAGGTATGTCTGGTTTATCCCCCTCAGCTTCTCTCTGATGTGCGGTTCCTCCTTGAGTTCCGAAACCAGGACATCGACGGCTCCCTGAATTCGGGCTGGTGCTGGTTTAAGGCCCAGCACGCTGAGAGCTTTGGCTATTAGGCCCGCCAACCAGGGCTGCTTCAGTTTTTCCGTCAGTTTGTCAAAGTTGTCCGTGAAGTAGTAGGGGTCAGGATCGTACAAGCAGGTGTGGCGCCTCTGGCTGGGGTGGTTCACAGCACAGCCGGTACAGTCATTTCTCAAATCGTCCTCAATAACATGGTCCAGAATGCAGGCGGTCAAAGACTTTATGATGTTTATCGCTGTGGTGGTTATGCACCCGTCCACTTCATCCGTTTGCATCGGGTGGTCGGTTAGTTTGGTGTGCCTGCTGCAGCATGGTGTGTCGTATGCCTCCATGTCCATGTCCAGATCTGACTGCTTTGCTGGTGAATAGGTAATATCCATTTTTACAGATTTACCCCCCAGGTCCTGCAACAAGTTTTTGTCGAGATCTTCAGCAGCGGATGCCGCTGCTGCCGCTACTGCCGCTGAGGCGGCCGAAGCTGCAGCTGATGGCTCTGCAACAAGTTGCTGGTCTTGGAGACCATCCCTGTCGTTGTCGTCATATCCCCAAGATTCTGCGGGCTTGGGGTGTTGGAAAAGCGCGGCCGTACGTAAAGGTTTATACATTGTCTTAACCTTGGTTGAAGTTCTGGTGTCGACTGTGAAAACCTTGAAATTTTGTGACTTTTAAGGACCATCGCCCCACCTACCACCTAAAGGTGTGGCCGGGGCGGGGTCTGTGTGTGCTTGCCCATATATGGTTAAATATTTTAAGTAACTATATAAGATGACGCTGTTGCAAGTTTTTTTTTTTTTTTTAAAACATAACATTTATTGAAAAATAATCATTTGCAAAAGGCACATTTATTTTGAAAATGTACAGACAACAAAATGATTTTAAAAAGAAAAGGTTTTATTTTTAAAAGCACATATTAATCACCAAAAAAACAATAAAAGACACAGTCATGACATTCTATACAGTCTACTAACTTCATAATATACATGGCCTAAATGTGCGTAGACATTTCAAAACAGTTTTTACGATTGTTAAATCTTCATTTCCTCAAACCTCCGACACAGGTTAATTTTCACAGAGTCAAATGAGCTCAAAAGCCGGTGGTCTTCAAAAATTTTATCGGCTTGAGCAAGCGCGTTGTTCAATAGATACAGTTCTTCGAACAAAAAGAATGCGCTGTTACCAACCGAGTCTGTTAAAGCACCCCCGTTTTGAAAAAGGCCTCCCCAAATGATCAGGCCTCTTTTCCCCATCCACATTTGCGGCATCGCCTCCACGGTGATCTGTCGTTGACGCGTAGCATCGCTGGTCCGGCTTAAAAATGTACTTTTGTCTTTTAAACCGGTTGCTACATCCACATAGCATCTTCTAAAATCGCCCCAGTCACAAGCCTCGCACACGGCTCCGCGAGTGTTAATAGGGCTGTACTCCTCATCAACATGCAGGTTGAAAAAACAAATTTTTGGAGCATCTCCATTCACGTCAATATGATAACCGCAGCGGACACCCGCCGGCATCGTCCCCCATTCGCGGTGTAGACCCCCGGCATGGACTCTTGCCAACGCTGCAAAAGGCTTCTTTGGGCGCCGCAACACCGTCTGCGGCTCGGGCATCACTTCTTCTCCAGAGGTAGGTGTTGAAATTTCAGCGGTAGACATGTTCGTAGGCTACACAGAGCTGATGTCCGATTCTGACAACCGTGTTGTGCAAAGGCCGTTGCTGTGAGATCTTCAACACCTGCTATGGCTTCCAAACCAATAGACTTTATACACATTCTGAAAAGTGGGCGTGATCCTGTTTGCACACCCAAAATACTAAATCAGAGCTGTGCAAGCCTATGTGTGCGCACGTGTCTGTGTACTCCCCCAGGGCTTCACAGGGCACCCCACCTGTTCCACCACATCCCCACTATGTGTCACGGGCGCGCCTGTGCCTTCTGCATGCATCTCCCGGCGTACAAAACGTTGCCGCCTATTGATTGATGGGTATCTTCAAAACTTTGTGTGGGGGGCATTGCTCTAAAGCTACAGTGGCTCCTGCCTAACTCTGTCCATGCTTACCGGCTCGCTGTGGCCATTTTGATCCTCGCTACTCAGCTGTGAACATCTACCTAGAGATCCTCCGCTTCTGTTTTGTCGCAGGAAATCAGCTAAGTAACTAACGCATGTGCTTTTTTTCTACTTTAGCTTTCTTAAAAACCTCTCTTATGCCACTTTAACACCCCCTGATTCAGCTTGTTAAGACTATGCATACATGCCTGGGCTTGTTTTCTTTAAACTAACGCCCAAAGAAAACATGCCTGGGCTTGTTTTCAAAATGCGAGTAATATTATGAAATAGACTCTAATCAAGCTGTTTGTTGAAACACTTTAGGGCTGTGGCTGTATTCAGAGAAAGAAAAGACATAAAACATTATCCTTGTGGGAAATTTACCGTTTACCACAGGGACCGCGCTCCACAGGCTACCCACACCTGTCCTGCCACATCCCACACACTCTAAAAACTAAGTGTCGGGGGTACTCCCACCCCTCCCTGATGAACATGGGGTCTGCAGCAGCCACAACCCCCACCCTTTCCCCATACCCTTCTCCCTCACCAACCAAACCATAGCAGAGTCCAAAAGGTAAAACTAATCAATCAAATCTTGACTGTATGGATATCATAGAAAATCGGATCATATCAGGGGGGCATGGGGCGTGGTATCGATCAATCATTATTTTTGACAGGAGGGGCATCTTATTTTCTCATCTCAATGACCTAAATCTCAAGCTACAGGGCAAGAACAACACAGTGTGTGAGCTGATGTCAGCAGTGCGTGCTTTCCAGAGGAAACTGGAGGTTTTCAAAAGTGACCTACTGGTAAGCCTTTTTAATCTTTTCTAGCACACACTCAGGATTCTGCCTTTTTGTTCCGATTATTCATTTTCTGTCAGGACCACTGTCATAAAAGTAGAACTTTATTGACAATAAAGGCAATACAGTTATGTTTGGCGGTATGGCTCTGTTCTGGAGCTCTCTCACCAACCACGCAGCCCGCGTGGATAAGGCCAGCAGCCAAACCCCCCTAGAGGGGTACACACAGAACAGATCCAGCAGCAAAGCAAGTTCTTAACACATAGGGATGGAGCAGTGCAATTTCTTAACACATAGGGATGGAGCAATACAAATTCTTAACACATAGGAATGGAGAAATGCAAATTCTTGACGCATGGGGCTGGGGTGGTGGAGGGGATTTACGAAGCAACGTGCAGCGCTTGCATGCAGGAGGAGCAGCCGAATAAGTAGAGGTAGGCTGTTTAAGTAGACCGCCCTGTTAGTGAATGTACTGTGATAGGTGAGCATCACTCAGCTGAGCCATCAGCTGATTCAGCCGGAGCGCTTGACTCTCGTGGCCTGCCAGAACTACGCGATGCTCCATTTCTGTCATGACCACTATCATCAAAGTAAAACTTTATTGACAATAAAGGCAATACAGTTATGTTTGGCGGTATGGCTCTGTTCTGGAGCTCTCCCGCCAACCACGCAGCCCGTGTGGATAAGGCCGGGAGGCCAGCAGCCAAACCCCAAAACAACCATATGCCGACGTGCTATTAATAAGTGTCTCCGGCTGATGTGATGACTATGTGTACGACCACCTGGAGGAAGCCCTTCGTCCAGTCAAGCCCTTCAGCTTGAGGCCGTCTATTTTTTACATGGATCAGTGGTTGTGTACAAACAGCATGTTGGACGTTCCCCTGAGGCCAATAGTTAGATGAATTATTAATTAATAAACCAGGGGAACATACTATGTGAGATTTAATATTAGGCTATGTGTACCGACAGCTTGTCGGTATTTCCCCTCGAGCGCGGAGATTTAAACTAAACCGGGGGAAATATGCTACTACCTGCATCAGTGTAAATCAATCCTCTCTCATTGCCATCCATACAAGCATGCATGGACAAGACCGGGAGGGGGCAGCAGCAAAAACCCCCAAAACAACCATACGCCGGACAGCTACCGGAAGGGCCCTTCATCCGGTCAGCTCAAGGCCGTTCTAACATTGTGGGTCAGTGGCTATGTGTACCAAGCTTTTTGTTGGCCTTTCCCCTGAAGCGAGAGCAAAATGAAACCAGGGGAAAATACTATTTGTAATGTTGAAGGCTATGCCTATGTGTATGGCCTTGGCTTCTATCAATCAAATTTATTTGTATAGTGTATTTTACGGCAGTTGTCACAATGCACTTTACGGACAACCCTGGCCTGAACCCCCACAGGAGCAAGCCTAAGGCGACAGTGTCAAAGAAAACTCCCTGTGGCAGATAGAAAGAAACCTCGGAAGGAACCAGGCTTAAGGGGGAAACCCATCCTCCTCTGGTCGGCTCAGGTTGTTGATTGTGACAAGCACGTCAGTCAGTGGCTTAGCTACCTCGTAAACCCAAGGCCATTCAAACTAATCACCAAATATTATTAGGCTATGTGTACCAATAGCTTGTTGGTATTTCCCCCCAGCACAGAAATTTAACCAATTAGAGGGAAATATACTACTCATATTAGTGTAATGAATCCTCGTTTGGTAGTAGTAGCAGCAGCAGCAGCAGCAATAAACAGCAGGAGCAGTAGGAGCAGTAGCATCAGCAGCAGCAACACAGTAGCAGTAACATCAGCAGTAGTGGCAGCAGTAACGCAGCAGCAGTAGCACCCAGCAGCAGTACCAGCAGCAGCAGCTTCAGTAGCAGTAGCACCCAGCAGCAGTAACAGCAGCAGCAGCAGCAGTAGCAGTAGCAGCAGCACTAGCAGCAACAGCAGTAGTAGTAGCAGCAGCACTAGCAGCAGCAGGAAACTGATTATAGAGGAAACATTGGCGGCTGCGACACCGGTACTTGCCAGTAGACAGTAGCAGCCGTGCTCCTATACTGCAAAGCTCATAGCTTTTGAACGGAAATTATGTCAATGCCAACAGATGAAAGAAGTACATGTCCAAAGCCCCGTAGCTTCACTGAGGATGCCGGGAACCATCACTGCTGTCGTTGCCAAACTGGAGCAGGAGTGGTGGTGTAGAACTCCGGAATGGGGACCACATTGCCAATGAGACGGCAACCAGATTTCGTTATGGCATTTCCCAATGAAAGCTCCTCAGGGCTTACATGGGGGCGCCACCACAGGTACCGGGTCATGGAGGAGAGGATGGAAAACAGTGCTAGTATGCAATAATGACACGAGTTCCTTCATTTTCTCAGATTAAAAGCTTGATGTGTATACAAAATATAGCTAATTTAAGCATATTTGCCATGGTGAGATCACAAAGAACCACGAAGCATAAGGAAATGCAGTTTCCAACAGTGGGTACTTCGGGGTTGAAACTCTTGCCTTAAAAGAGAGACCAGTTTGTGAACGGAGTTATATGAGGCTGAAGAGTCTATGCATCTTTTAAAAAGTGGGGGGAAATGCATTCTGCAGAGATTGGATGAACATATAACTGCTTCTGCCCATCAGGCGTCACGACGAGGCTAATCTTGTGTTGCGCTCCTGCCAAATGGATACGCTAGAAAAAATGCATAGCCTGGTCCCGAAAGCCGAGACGATTGGCGATCGTGTTTTTGAGTTTCGCTTAATTCGCTGACATAAGGGCCACTCCGGGCGAGGGCGGGCATCGAAGCAATAAGGTTCGAAGAATTATTTCTCAATACGTCACTATTTAAATATTATTTAACAGTTGGGCACAGTGGGCTGCTTTAAAGCGCCACATTGCATTACTAATATGCTTACCGAATGAGTATATGAGTGGCGGTCTGGGAAAACCTTACACATGGTGAAATTTTGACATTTTCAGCTGGTCACAAATCTAGAAACACGAGACTTATCCCTATTTAAATGTTTTTGAATTGTTGAATTATCTCAATCAGAGCCAAAGTTACGATGTTTTAAAGCCTTCTTGCGCCGTGAAGTAGAAATGGAGAAAAACTGCCTCAAAGATTCCATTCAGTTCCACAGAATTCTATTTCTAGCTACAAAAGAAAAAACACCAACACTCAGCTTTGTTTTTGTTAAATGATTGTCATTGTATTTATTATGTGAGACAACACAAAAGTATTCTTTGAAGTGATATAATAATAATAATACTTCTACTACTACTAATAATAATAATCCATGTAACATGCTTATGCTAAATTTTGAGGAGGCAGCACTAAAATCAGTTGAGAAGTACTAAAGAAAAAAACAAAAACACCTTGGTGTATATCAATAACTGAACATCACCAGTATTATTTCAATGAAATATAGAAATAGATTTTAACAGTAGAAGTACATGTAACAAGCATCAACAAACAAAATTGTGTTTTACAAATTATTGTCATTGTATTAGGGTTAATTATGTGTGACTATCATAAAAGTAATCTTTGAATTAAATTTTACAATTTGACATGTCAATCACCTTCTGAATAGTATTATACAAATATATTTTAACAAGGTGATGAAAATGTACATTTAAAAGCACAAGAAAAAAACATCAACAAACACGTTTTTCCATTTGCTGCAGCCCTTCACTGTACACCTACACACACACTGCACTGTAAACCTACTCCTCCCCATTGAACACTGCAATTCTCCTAGGCTTGGGGACTGTTGGACACGGACAGGTGCTGTCTTTATAGGTATCAGCAGTAAATGGCCTTATTTCTTCATAGAGGTCCCACTGCCGCTTCGCATCAAGTCCTTTTGGTAGGATCTGGTCTGGCAGTTTGCTTTGCAGGGGCACTCCTCCTCTCAGAAGATCTTGCTGGGTTGCACCACTGTCACAGAACTCTTTTATTTCAATTATGCCTGACCCCTCACAAAAGTGAAAGTGGTGGTTTTTCTTTATTCCTCCAACTTTCCTGAAGTATGTGCTCAGGAAGCTCATACCTCTCCATTTTCCTTGCCGCAGACTTGAGCAATGTTGACTTGGGAGGATTCCTCGACCACCTTGACAATGTCATTTAGAAGTCTACCCTTGTCCTTCTGAACAAGCGTTTCACAAGAGCAAAGCACCAGTCACAACTAAATTTTGTGTGTCCAGTTAGCAGGAAGGAGAAGGTGATGTTCTTGTGACGCCCTGTTAGCACCCTCCACATCATTGTGGAGTTTTTGTTTTGTCCACTGAAGTTATCTGCATGTAAATGGACATCTTCTTCACCCATGCCATAGTGCTCGAAGAAATAGTGAAGGAGTGACACTACACAGTTGGCACCTTTCCCTTACTGGCAGCTCTCTTCAAGTAAAAAATTTACCTGCTTTGGGACAGCCTCACATGCCACCCCAAAAAGACCAAATTTCCGAGGGCACTTGAAGTACACTGGACCAGGCTGCAAGAGGTCTGATGGGAAATGGACCTGCTGCGCAAAATCAAAACTGTAATGCATCTTCCCAGGGAAGCTGCAGGCAGGATGGGGTCCTATTTCTGCACCAAAGGGCATCTCCTCCTTTGTTGTTTTATAGATTTGTTGGTAGAGGGATCTTTAGCCAAGTGCTCTTCAATATCACGGACGGCTGCACTTTTCTCTGGATGATTGGCAGCATGTTGAAGTTTAGCGACACCTGACTGACAGTACCAGCACAGGTCAGTGGCAGGGCGCATGGTCGACACAAAGGGTACTAACTGCTGCCATACTCACCGAAAGGTTCTCAGAGTTACCATTCGCATGCCAGCATTCTCCACTGCTGCGCAGTACTGCTCATAGACCTTCCTCTTGCTGCAGTTGGCTGGCAGCAGTTTTACATCTGCCTTCCAATGCCTTGGTGTGCGGCCTGGAAGAATGATCGCATTGGCCTCTGCATAGTTGAGGATGAAATCCACAATGGCTCTTGTGTCCTGCAATTTTAATGCATTTGCAGGAAGCCTCTTATTCAGCTTGTGGACCCTTGCTTCCACCCCAGCAGCCTTGTAATGCTTCATTAATGCATTCAATTTGTCCTGCCCAACCCCATGGAGATATTTGAAAACATCACGGCAGATCCTATGCCCATGATAGTAATAATCAGTACGGTGGGCTAAACGCTGTGTCTGCTCTCTCTTCCTGGACCTTGATGTTGTGTCAGAGAGATGCATTCCACAAGAAAGCTTGGAGAGAATGGCAATGTCAAGCTCTTCACGAGACAGGTTGAGGTACTGCAGACGGACATCAAGGAGCTCCTCTTTGGGGAATCTGGTATGGCAAGGCTTTCCTTCATTGAGCTTGCAGCAACAATGACAATCTACTACAGAAAGGCCAGCATCACCTTGGCCAGGAGGAATGATTTTATTGGCCAGATTTTCGAGAGTTGGATGTGACTCTGTTTTTTTTTTTTTTTTAAAGAAAGAAAAAAAGTCAATGTTACTATGTGAAAACTAATGCATTTCATAGACCGAAGTCTACTACTGAGCCAAGTGGATCTCCTTGTGTCCTTGGTATTGATAATAAAAAATACTACTACTACTACTAATAATATTATTAATAATAATAATAATAATAATAATAATAATTCATTCACACAGTCACCCCTCAAAGAACAATTTATTTTCATAAGCCTTATGTAATGTATACTCCTTATTTATTTATTTGCATTTAAACTTATTTAGGCTTAACCTTACCATATGACGTTTGATGTTTTCATACGGAAAGCTGACACAGCTGTTTCATGCGAATAAGCTAGCTAGTTTATTCTCACTCATGGTCAGTATAGTGAATAATAATCATAATTTATGACAGCCCTGAATAGGTACATAGTTTCATTGGCTCACCTGACAGGTCATCGTCTTCACTGTCCATCTCTCCAGTTTTGGGCGCGAAAACAAGACAAGCCGTTTTTCGAGAAGCAGGATCTCTATCGTAATTCCTGTCACTTGATTCATCACTCGATCCAGATACCTCACTGTCACTGTCTCTGAGATTAGGACCACTTGTGAAATAATCACTGATTAACTGTCTTGCTTCAAAGCTATTGGAAACGTTACTCATGTTAATAAAAGACAATTCATTCAAACAACGGGCTACATCGCTATCCTGTAAAGACGCCATCTCACACTGACAGCAGCCGTCAACTACGCGAGGATGTTTTGACAGCTATCAGCTGATCTGCGCGTGTTGTTGGTGTTTCGTGCCTGTTGTGTTATGTTAAGACTGCCAACTGCAGTCTTGTAACTCGTAACGTTAACCTTTCCAACCAGTTAACGCCAATTCCAACAATTACATGGGTCTTTGCTTTTACACAAATCAAAATAGTTGACGGCGAGGTTATGGAAAGGGAATAAGAAGTCGAAAGCACCCGTAACTTGAACCACCAACATGCTAGTGTAATCTGATTGATCAAGAGACAAAAGTAGGCGATGTGAAAACGAAACACTAACCTAACTATATTGAGGTTAAATGTTTACATAACCTATGTTTAATTTTAACTGAGTGATCCACAACCCATTAGCAACTGCAATATTAGCCTGTTGATCACGAGTGGAGAACGGCCAAATTTAGGCATGTCGGCTAACTCGCATTCATCTCACATCATTTCTGAAGACGTGTGAAACCCCACACATCTTCATAAATATTAAATTACAGATTTCTTTATAGTCAGCTAAATTTGCAGACACTGTGTTATTGGTTTAGTGTTTTTTAACGTTGTTGTAGTACTTTGTTTGGACACAAGACGACTGAATTGGCAGGCGTATCTCTACCTACAGAAACAGATCGCCGTCCCAAGCTAACAGTAACAACGTTGCTTTTTTTGCTAGCAAACAACGTTTACAAATACCTAAAAATAAACATTTTCCATAAGTTTTCACGATATCTTTATTTACCATGACAAAGTAAAGACTTCACAGAATCTAAATCGTGTGATATCTCATTTTACCCAAAAAACTCATTTTACCCAAAAAACTCATTTTACGAGTTTTTTGGCATTTTTCCAACAATGACTCGCAGCGACATCCGACGGGTTTCTCCAGACCGCCACACATATTAGGAGAGGAATTGGAACCAGTCTTTTAAAAAAATTTTTTAATTGCACTCTATTTAGACGAAAATGCAATGTACGATTAAAGAAACTATGACAAAGTTGCAAAAGCACATGCTACAAATCTGCCTGGAACTAGCCATGACCGGGAGCAGATGCAATGGATGACGCGCAACGCCGTTCGCGTGAGCATGCAATTGTAGAGACGGCGAGGCCAATACCTAGGCTGTGCGGAGCATGTCCGTAGCAGGAGGTATAATTTTTCCTCACCATATGCGCTCAGTCGTGTGGTCACATGCCTGATCACATGCGCGGTGAAGAGGTCAGAGCAGTGACGTGGAGAAGGCTACATGAAATCCCTTCTCCGCTGTGATAAGCCTAAACGCCCGTTTAAGTGTCATGGAATACAACGATACACTTATGAATGCGGAACGTACGCATTCGCATCTTGCAACAGCACAATATCGAGAGAACCAGTTGGACCAGACAACGTTAAGCCTATTTGGCTCATTACATTGGACATTAGCAATCCCTAAACATTCAGCATCGTGATCTGACAGCTAAATTAGATAGCCAACCAAACTGTATCCTTGCAGATTTAACACCAATATGAATTTTATGTTTTCATTTTTCTGTCGCGATGATTGGGTCCCGATAGGGAACCGGCTTTTTAAGCGCAAATCGTGAATCAGTGGAGAAAACTTTCTGTTTCTGAAGTTGAAAGCCGAAGCTGGTTTGCATTTTTACAACATTGGCTGTAGCCTACTTGCCGGTAACAGTCTAACACTCCTTGTAGTGTAGCGATTCAGCGAAGGATAGAATGCAGCTTTGAACTATTTAGACGACTCTGCATCTCTGCTCTTTGCAACACACCCTGTCGCCCATGTTCAATCTGCCAAACCTATAACAGAGTTTAACTGCCATCTCGCAGCCCAATCCTTCCGGAATAACTGTTTACACCAGGAAGTAGGCCATTAGCCTACAAATACACAAACTATAGCCCGTGTGAGACATGGGGGCTATCTAGTAGCTGCGTGGTAGCGACTGCCCTTAATCCATTAGCCGTTCACAATGAACAAAGATTCTTTATCGATACGCCTACTTTTCCATCTCAGCCAAGCGTGAGAACTTTGGCGTTTTCCCAATTCAGACATTTCCGCTTAGATTTATGTGCACGAATCCCAAATTTGCGTAAAACGATTGATTGGAAGACCCCGCTCTGATCAAGTAGGGGATGTAACGTACGACCCAATTCTACTGCGTTCCGGAAGGTAGCCGAAAGCATTCACGCCAGGGATTCTTTAGCAGTGACAGCATCTAGCGTTGACTCTGGTGGAGAAACTCGACAATAAGCATGCCATTAACTTGTGCCCGCATATGTTGGAACGTTTCCGCTTTTAGCGAAAGACTTGCGATATTCGTGAAACCAGCCCCTCTGTGAGACGTCCCCGCAATCGAATGTGTATATTCGGTGTTGTCAATTTAGCGACTTTTAGAGGAGGCCATATTATGCGTTTACGGCTAGACTCAGAGCTCAGCATAATTTAAATAAGGTTGGTGACATTACCCGGCAAGAATCTGCAGCTAGCAGATATGTACGTGGCAGCAGCTTCCAGGCTTGAACATGGCGTCCTCCATGGAGGGGCGGCGGCTGCCGCAAAGCAGCGCTCCTTGAATGAAGCTCCCTGGCCAGTTAGCAGTGAAGACAGTGCACCGGTATCCTCAATATCTGGAATATGCCGCTTAAACAACTCTTTGCGTGGCTGGCCCCAAATGGATCGCCTGCCTGCTGCAGCTATAGAGCTTAGAGGTAAGGAGCAATGCAAATAAATAGCAAGACTTCCTCATAGTGCCTAGGCTGTGAGCTTAGACTAGCAGCTAACATGTAGCAAGCAGACATGGTTTACACTGGCAGCATGTCGTAGCTGGATTGCAGGAAGAAGCGCCGATTTACGAAGCAACGTGCAGCGCTTGCATGCAGGAGGAGCAGCCGAATAAGTAGAGGCTGTTTAAGTAGACCGCCCTGTTAGTGAATGTACTGTGATAGGCGAGCATCACTCAGCTGAGCCATCAGCTGATTCAGCTGGAGCGCTTGACTCTCGTGGCCTGCCAGAACTACGCGATGCTCCATTTTTGGCATTTCTAATCTTTGTACTGTGGTTTGTTTGTCTCATTGCTTTCTCCTGGGTTTATTCAATTATTGTTGTCTCGTTATTCAATAATTGTGCCCACCTGTGTCTCGTTATCCCTCCCCTCTCTGGATTAATTGTGCATTGTGTTCTCCTGTGTCTTGTTAGCCCTCTTGTGTATATAAATACACCTTTTGGACTTCCTGTGTTTATTACTCTGCATTTGGGTCCTGCCACATCCCAATTCCTGACACATACATTCCCTGGATTCCAATGAACACCTTTTTTGATACTTCATACCCTTTTAAACAGTGCTCCTTAGTCCGTTTTATTTTGTACCAACAGGAGGGACTGCTCCACTTCCCAAAACTTTTGCAACCGACCAAAGGAGAAGAACATCCTCAGAATCATGTTGAATTCCTGGAGAAGCTAATTGAAAATTTCAAGACTCGCTTTGATGACTTCATATTAGGAAAACATGTCCTACTGTACATTGAAAACCCATTTCTGGTCAGAAATGTCAGAGAGTTCTCTGTAGAAGCACAACAAATCTTCCCATGGGCCAGTGCTGCTTCTCTGCAAAGTGAGTTGATTGACCTCCAGGCTAACCTTGCACTGAAAGAAGTTGACTGTGACGCTTTCACCTTCTGGACAAAGATGGTTACTGCAGCTAATTTCCATCTCCTGCAAAAGATGGCACTTCACATTCTCACAATGTTTGGCTCAACCTACAGCTGTGAGTCTGCATTCTCAACAATGAACATGGTGAAGAACAAGTACCACAGCCGACTCACCAATGAACACTTGCATCAGTGTCTCCGCCTGGCCATCACACGTGCCAAAGTTCAAAATCTTGGCATCAGACCAAAGGTGCCACTTCTCTCATTAAGCAACAGTGTTTGACACAATGTACAATAGTTTTGGACTTATTTGGACTTAGATTTTTGGGGTGGTTTGATTCAATTTTGGTGGGTGGGTGTATGAACCGGTTGGGGGGGGGGGGCGGGGGAAAATGGGGAAATGGTGATTTGTAGATCCTATGTGTATATACCTATATTATAATTGTTTAAAAGCTTGACTGACCTTAATAAACGGACCTTTGTCTTGTTGAAAATTTTCTTTGTAGACCTTTAAGATTTGTATTTGAGTACCCTTAGTATAAGGTAATACCTTTATGTAGAAAAAACAACATAAAATGAATTGCTCTTGTGCCATCCTTTAATTCTGGGCTTATTTTACAATTTAAAAATTAGCCATGTTGCACTTCCAAAACAGAGTTTCAAAGAGTTTGTCAGAAAGTGAGCAGCGATCAGACCTAAAGACCCGCTCACCAATGCTGAACAGGCACTCAACAGATGATGCAGGCACATTAAGATACTCAGCAGCCAGTCTACTTAGCATGGGATATGTACTTGTGTGTGCTTTCCAGAATATCAGAGGATCTGTTGATAGTGGCAGACGTCGGCTGATAAGGTACTCATCAATCTCTCTGCGGACATTGTCCCTACACAGCTTGGAAGAACTGAGCTGATCCATAAAATAAAATAGCATGTCCATGGCACCTTTCTCTGCTGGTGGCTCCATGGGTGGCACATCCTCTGTTTGGCTGAACTTGGAGGCAAGATCTTCAACATCAGCTCTAAGGGCTGCCCTCTCTGTGTCAGCACACCAGGCTACTTTAAAGCGTGGATCCAATAATCAATCAATCAAAATTTATTTGTATAGAGTATTTTACAGCAGTTGTCACAATACGCTTTACAGACAACCCTGGCCTAAACCCCCACAGGAGCAAGCCTAAGGCAACAGTGGCAAGGAAAACTCCCTGTGGCAGATGGGAAGAAACCTCAGAAGGAACCAGGCTCAAGGGGGAAGCCTATCCTCCTCTGGTCGGCTCAGGGGGCCATTGGTCTACTGAGGCCATTTGGTATAGTTTTTTTCCTCACAGATTGAGGGACGCCTGTCAAGTGATTCCTTCAAGGCCTTGATTAGCTTCACATTGTACTTGGAGGGCACACATTCAGATGATGACGAAGTCCTCTGATGCATGGGATGATGTAGCTGGTGGTGACAATGTCTGAACCTTGCATACATCTGTGGCAACTTCAAAGGGGGTGAGGATACCAACAACTTTACTGAGTATATTCCTCTCATGACCAGATAGTTTTGTTATTGATAATTGGTATAGCTTAGTTTCGTCAGCCTTGAGAACTGAACGTATCATTTTCAGTTGAGAGTTCCATCTTGTGAAGGTAGCAGGTTGTAGGCGATCATCCTCGTCCAAGACACCCTGAGCAAGAGTGAACTTGCGGCAATGACTGACAATGCTGGAAGCTTTTGCTATTGATTTGTTTAGATAGTCAGCTGTTTTTAGACTACCTTTGATCGTAAGCTGCAGTGTGTGTGCAAAGCATCTCTCATGTTGAGGAAAGTTTTTGTCAAGGTCAGTGAAACTGACAGGTTGTAGTCCTCCCTCCTCTTCTTCATCACTATCATTTTCTTCATCAGGCCCACTGTCTTCAAAGTAAGCGAAGGCAGCAACCGTGTTGGTTGCATTGTTCGTCACCACAGTGTTTATTTTGTTGCTGATCATAATGGTCCAATAGCTCTGCATATGTATTGGCAATGTGCTCTCCAGTGTGGCGGCCCCTGAAACGCTGACATGTAAGCATCACACTGTGAAGATTCCAAGTAATGAGGAAATGGCTGGTCACACCAAGATACGACTTCATTTGAGGACAAGACCAAAGGTCTAGTGTCAGACAAATAGATGTAGCCGACTCTAAAAGAGACATTAGCTTATTCTCCATCTTGATTTTCTGGTCCATTAAAATGGTTTTGGACATGCCTTTGCGAGTTGGCACCACATAGTTTGAATCCATTCCTTCGCTGAATTTCTTGAAGGACTCACTTTCCAGAATGTTTATTGGAAGGATATTTTCATAAATGATATCGGCAAGGAGATTAGTCTTTTATCTGCCGTGGATGTGTGACATGGTACTTCTGGGGTCTTACTACAGCTGATGTTGAAGGCATTTGCGCTTGAGGCATGGGCACATTAAGGACGATGATAGGGTGCTTTCGCTGAACAATAAATGTTTAACATCCATGTTATTAGTAATATATAATATAAGCCATTATCACAACAGTGCATTATTTATTGGTATAAAATGTTTAAATTGAATAACAGAACCTTGGGGAAGAAATTACCTTCAAGTAAGGACTAAGTGCCATCACCATTGCAAGTTGGGGGTGACATAGCTCAGGAGGTAAGAGCGGTTGTCTGGCAGTCTGAGGGTTGCCGGTTTGATCCCCTGCCTTGGGCGTGTCGAAGTGTCCCTGAGCAAGACACTTAACCTCTAATTGCTACCAACGAGCTGATTGGTACCTTGCATGGCAGCCTTTCACCGTTGGTGTGTGAGTGTGTGTGTGAATGGGTGAATGAAAGGCATCAATTGTAAAGCGCTTTGGATAAAAGCGCTATATAAATGCAGTCCATTTACCATTTACCAAGTTAATTGATGCTAATTCTGGGAGTGTGGGGCTACTCTGGTAAAATAATGTCAGGTGCTTAGAATTTGGATTAGAGTTAGGATTAGGGTTTGGCACATGGCCATCGACCAATCAGAGCGCTGGACATCTGAATAGTGTTTCCTTTGCCAATGCTGTCCGAAGGTCGAGTAAACACTGCCTTAATAAAACTATGTCTATTCCAGGTCTGCTGCAACACTAATTACCATATTCCTTAAAACATCCTTAGATACATGAAGTACTTACTCTTAAATGTGTATGTAGATTGGAAAGTGCCTTCATCGAACATGATATCTGATTGTTGCAATATTTGCAACAAGCTTTGAAATTTCCAAGAATGTGTGAGGTGGTGGCACCTCTCACTCATTTATTTCTGTTGGTTAATTGTCCCTGATGAGGGGCAGGTGTGTGAGTCCTATGGTGAGGTGATGGCACCTCACATTCATTGGCTCTGAGTTAATTGTCCCTGATGAGGGTCGGGTGTGGGAGTCCTATATCTAGCCCCTGGTTTCTGGGGTTCAGCGCAGGATTTTGGAGGAAAGGAATTTTGGATACATAGGAAGGAGAAAAAAACAGGAGGGGAGAGGAGAGTCGAAGAAGGTTGGAGTGGAGCCGAAATAAAATAAACTTTATTTATTTATTTTTGGCGGTTGTGCATAAACTGGGCAGTGAGTGAATCGGGGAGGAGTGGAGGGGAGGAGGATGAGATGGAGTCAGAAAATTTGGCTCAGGTAAATCGAGGACAGGGTATGAATGGATTGAGATGTTGTGGAAAAGACAGGGTAGGTGCGAGCAGCTCAAAAAGGGATTTTGATAGCTTTGAGGATGAAGACGGTAGTAGACCCAGTGATCGGGTAGTGCGAAGGAAACTTACGGAGGAATTTAAAATGGTAATGTCGTTTAAAGCGGGTAGCAATATCGCTAGTTTAAGCCTGGTAGCTTTGACTAATGGATTGAAGGCGGTGATAGGAGATATTGAAATGGCTAAGGTGTTGCGGGATGGGAGTCTGATGATCAAATGTAAAGCCAAATTACAGATGGAAAAGGCAATGAAAGCACAACACATAGGCAAGATAGAAGTGTTAAGCTGTAGAAATGAAACGGGGGGTGGATACTTCGTCAGGGGAGTGATATCGGGTATACCGGTTGGTGAAAACCTGGATGAGCTAATGGCTAACGTGAGAGGAGGGGTAGTAACGGGGGCTAAGAGATTGTTAGTAACAAGGGAAGGGAAGAGAATAGTCTGTCCGTCCGTTTATATTTTCAAGGAGATAGTTTGCCTGACAAAGTGACAATAGGCTATATGAGGTACAATGTAAGACCCTATGTCCCCCCCCTTTGCGATGCTATAAATGTCAGAGGTATGGGCATATTGCTGCTGTATGTTGGGGAAACCTGAGATGCGGCAGGTGTGGAGGTGGCCGTGAATATGGAAAATGTGAAAAAGGTGCAGAAGTTAAGTGCTGTAACTGTGGAGGAGCTCACAGTGTGGTATATGGGGGATGTGCAGAAAGGAAGAAAGCTGTGAAGGTACAGCAAGTGAAGGTGGAGAAAAGGGTATCGTATGCAGAGGCAGTACAGATGGTAAAGGGAGAAAGTCGGGGAGAGGTAGGAGGAACGGAGAGAACAAGTAACGTTAATAATCCAGTAGGGAGAGAGGTGGCGCAAGGGGGAAAAGATAGAATAACAGAGGACACATTGCTAGTAAGTAAAGAAAAATTTGTGCTTTTCATAGTAGATCAGGGGTGGCCAACTCCGGTCCTGGGGAGCCGCAGGGTCTGCGGGTTTTTGTTTTGACCTTAAATACAACAACCACTTACACAAAATAAACCAGGTGAGGTGAGTTAACTATGTAATCAACTGCTTTAATTGATCAATTAAGTGCCGAGTAAAAACAAAAGCCAGCAGACCCTGCGGCTCTCCAGGACCTGGGTTGGCCACCCCTGTAGTAGATGTTAGGGTAATTGTACGTCACAGGCAGAGCATAGGACGGACAAGATCAGGATCATTGTTAATATTGCTGTTAAGTACTTGGATGTTAAAGGACTGGCATGGGAGACTGTTCAAGAGCAGTTAAAACAGTCAGTGTAAGAGCATGTTCGCAAGCCTCTTCATCACTTTGATGATTGGAATGCTAGGAGTCTGATTGCTAATGGGCAGGAGTTTAAAGGATTTATTGCAGAAATGGAATTGAAACCTGATGTAATATGTATAAGGAGATGTAGCTTAAACCATCTCTACAGTTTACAATTTGTGGATATGAAGGGGTTCGAAGGGACAGACAGAAGGGAAATGGGGGAGGGTGTATTACGTTTGTAAAAAAAGGACTGCCATATAGGGAGATAGCGAAGGGTAGGGAATTG
Organism: Anguilla anguilla; assembly: GCF_013347855.1. Classification (NCBI taxonomy): domain Eukaryota; kingdom Metazoa; phylum Chordata; class Actinopteri; order Anguilliformes; family Anguillidae; genus Anguilla; species Anguilla anguilla. The sequence goes on from NC_049206.1 coordinate 36,960,536, forward strand.
GAATACGTAGTAGTAGAGGTGTGGGTAGGTGGGGTGAGTCTAATAGTTATAAACTTTTACAACCCATGTCAAAATTTGGACTTGGAAATTGGAATTGGAATTTGGAATTGCTGGAGGGGGTGAAAGGACAGGTGGGGAGAAGGGTAATATGGCGTGGTGACTTCAACGTGCACAGTACACTATGGGGGGATCGGAATGGTGTGAATGTGACAGTGGTTGAAGACCTGATGGATGCAGGCAATCTAGTGTGTTTGAATGATGGCAGGGGAACACAAATCAATTTCAGTACGGGATCAGAATCTGCATTAGACCTCACTCTGGTGTCCCAGTCATTAGCGGGAATATCATCTTGGGAAGTGTGGAAAGAATGCTCAGTGGGAAGTGATCACTATCCGATCTTCATCAAGATAGGTCAGGAAATAGAGGGAGTGGGGGAGGAAGGATTGGAAAGGTGGGTTTTTGGGAAGGCAGAGTGGGATAAGTTTACCGAACTGAGTGAACAACAGTTAAGCCAGCTAGACGCGAATCAAGAGGGTAATTCTCTTAATGATTAGATCAGTGCAGTGTTAGTGGAGGTGGCAGGGCAGTGCATTCCGAGGAAGCGTGGAGGGAAGAAAAGAAAGCTGGTTCCTTGGTGGACGGAGGAGTGTCCAGGGCAATAAAAAGTAGGAATAAGGCATTCAGGAAGTTGAAGAGAACTCACAACTTTCAGCACTTACTTGATTATAAGAGAGCGCAGGCGGTGGAGGGGGTTTTGTGAGACAATAGGAAGGAGTACCCCGGTGGGGGAGGTCTGGGGGATGATAAAGAGAATGAACGGGGTGAGAAGGGAATGGGGCTACCCGGTGCTGAGTGATGGAGATATCAGGGCTGTTAAAGATGAGGAAAAGGTAAGTTTGCTGGCCTGGGTGTTGGTGAAAGTACATAGCTCTAGCAACCTGACAGCAGAAGGACTGAAAGGGAGGGATAGGACAGTGGCAGACTATCAGGGCATTGTTGAAGACAGGCAAGAGAGGGAGGAGGTTTTGAATGTGCCTTTTACCATGGCAGAACTAAAACGTGCCATAAATAAAACTGGGTTAACATCTCCTGGGAAGGATGGGGTGTGTTATACTATGCTGGCGCACCTTAGTGATGTAGCACTGGAAGTGGTGCTGGAACTATATAATAAAGTATGGCAGGAGGGGAAGCTACCTTAAGCATGGAAGCAGGCAGTGATAATCCCAATAAGAAAGCCAGGGAAAGATCCTACAGTACCGGGTAATTACAGACCAATAGCTCTAACATCGCACATGGGGAAACTTATGGAGAGAATGATAGTTGACAGGTTGACATATCATCTGGAAACAAAAGGACTTTTATCCCAGCATGAAAGTGGTTTTCGAAAAGGGAGGGGACCCTGTACTGTGTATGGAATCTGAGGTGAGGAAGGCCCAGACTAATCGGGAATCAGTAGTGGCAGCCTTTTTTGATGTAGAGAAGGCGTATGACATGATGTGGAAAGACGGAATGTTAATCAAGTTGGACAAGCTGGGTATTGTGGGCAGGATGTTCCAATGGATAAAAGATTTCCTTTTTGAGAGGTCGGTTCAAGTGAGGGTAGGCAGCAGCTTATCTGCAAGTTATATGGTTGAAAATGGCACACCCCAGGGGAGTGTGATTAGCCCATTGCTATTCTCAATTATGATTGATGACATACAGTCCCCTCCAAAAGTATTGGAACAGCAAGGCCAATTCCTTTGTTTTTGCAATGCACTGAATACATTTGGGGTTGAGATAAAAAGATGAGACAAGAGTTCAGAATTTCATCTTTTATTTCCTGGTATTTACACCTAGATGTGTTAAACTACTTAGAACATAGCACCTTTGGTATCAGACCACCCAATTTTTAGGTGAGCAAAAGTATTGGAACAGAGAGTATTTAAGTAAATGAAAGCAAATAACACTTAATATTTGGTAGCATATCTCTTGCTTGCAATAACTGCATCAAGCCTGCGACCCATTGACATCACCAAACTGTTGCATTCTTCTTTTGTGATGCTTTTCCAGGCTTTTACTGCAGCCTCTTTCAGTTGTTGTTTGTTTCGGGGGGGTTTTCCCTTCAATCTCCTCTTCAGGAGGTGAAATGCATGCTCAATTGGGTTAAGGTCTGGTGATTGACTTGGCCAGTCTAAAACCTTCCACTTTCTCCCAAATGAAATCCATTGTTGTGTTGGCAGTGTGTTTTGAGTCATTGTCTTGCTGCATGATGAAGTTCCTCCCAATTAGTTTGGACGCATTTCTCTGTAAGTTGGCAGACAGAATGTTTTTGTAGACTTCTGAATTCATCCTGCTGCTACCATCATGAGTTACATCATCAATAAAGATTAGTGAGCCCACTCCAGAAGCAGCCATGCAAGCCCAAGCCATGACACTTCCTCCACTGTGCTTCACAGATGAGCTTATATGTTTTGGATCATGAGCAGATTCCTTCTTTCTCCACACTTTGGCCTTTTCATCACTTTGGTAGAGGTTAATCTTGGTCTCATCAGTCCATAAAACTTTGTTCCAGAACTTTTGTGGCTCATCTCTGTACTTATTTGCAAATTGTAATCTCGTCTTCCGATTCTTACTACTGATGAGTGGTTTGCATCTTGTGGTGTAGCCTCTATATTGCTGCTCTCTAAGTCTTCTTCGAACGGTTGATTGAGATACCTTCACCCCTGTCCTGTGGAGATTGTTTGTGATGTCACTGACTGATGTTTTGAGGTTTTTCTTCACAGCTTTCACAATGTTTCTGTCATCAACTGCTGTTGTTTTCCTTGGTCGACCTGTTCGATATCTCTTGCTTAGTACGGCAGCGGTTTCTTTCTTTTTCAGGACATTCCAAGTTGTCGTACAAGCTATCCCCAATGCTTGTGCAATGGCTCTGATCGATTTTTCTAAGCTTGCTTTTCTCCCAAAGGCAGCTCTCTGGTCTTCATGTTAGCTTATCTTTTATAACACAAATGCAGTTTTCACAGGCAAAACCCAAGGCTAAAACCAAGAGTAGACATTCAGAACTATTTATTGTTTAACCAATCAATCTAACAGGACACATCTGGGCAACAAGAAACACCTGTCAGTCACATGTTCCAATACTTTTGCTCACCTAAAAATTGGGTTGTCTGATACAAAAGGTGATATTTTCTAAGTTGTTTAACAAATCTAGATAAAAATACCAGGAAATAAGAGCTGAAATTCGGATCTGTCATCTCATGTACATCCTTTGACCTCAGACTCAATTGTCTTCAGTGTATAGCAAAAACAAAGGAATTGACCTTGCTGTTCCAATACTTTCGGAGGGGACTGTATATTCTAAGGTAGATGCTGATATTTGTAGATCTTTTTGCTGATGATGGGGCATTATGGAAGACAGGAAGGAATATATGCCACATTGTGGGAAAGTTGCAAAAAGCAATTGACGCAGTGCAGGAATGGTCCGTTCGTTGGGGTTTTAGGTTTTCAACAGAGAAGACTCAAGTCATGGTCTTTACCCGGAAGAAGATAGGAGACGAGGTGAAACTGAAATTATATGGCAGAGAGCTAGGAAGGGTGACAACTTTTAGATTTCTGGGGGTGTGGTTTGACACACGACTCACGTGGGCTGAACATATAAACAAGGCTGTGGAAAAGTGTAAAAAAGTGCTGAATGTAATGAGGTGCTTAGCAGGAATTGAATGGGGAGCAGACAGATCGGCTCTGAAAACAATTTATATCGGACTAATAAAATCTGTACTGGATTATGGGAGTGTGGCATACGGATCTGCTGCAGACAGCCTGCTATAGAAATTAGATGTGGTGCAGGCACAGGCACTGAGAATTTGCTGTGGTGCATATAGGACTACTGCAGTACCAGCCTTGCAGGTGGAGGTGGGAGAAATGCCTTTGGCACTGAGGAGAAGGCAACTGGCTGTAACCTATTGGGTAAACCTACAGGGTCATGCCAATAGTCACCCAACTGAGAGAGTGCTGGAGCCTAGCTGGGAGAGGAGCAGGAAAGAGACCAGGAGTTTTGAATGGGGTATAGAAAAGGAGGTGTGGGAAATGGGACTCCTGGACAAACATTTTAGCCATACAGTGGTATATTCAGCTGTGCCGCCGTGGCTGTTGCTATACCCTCACATTGATATGAGGTTACTGGATAGGGTGAAGATGAATAAAGAGGAGGGATCTTGTGCGGAGATGGTAGACACATATATAAGAGATAGGTACAGGCGATTTTAGAAATATATACTGATGGGTCTAAAGAGACAACAGATGGCAGAGTGGGGGTAGCTTTTGTGGTCCCAGAGCATGGGATTTTAGTCAAAAAGAAGCTATCTGATCAGCTGTCAGTGTATACAGGGGAGATGGTGGAGATATGTTTAGCTTTGCAATGGGTGGAGGAGGTGAGGCCCCTGCAAGTGGTAATATGCTCGGACTCCAGTGCAGCTTTGATGAGCATAAAATCGTCAAGGTCTAGCAGGCAAGATCTGGTGGGGGAGATTTTACAGTTCCTGTACAGAATTGCGAGTATGGGGCTCACTGTTCATTTTTTATGGGTTCCAGCCCATGTGGGGTTGAAGGTAACGAGCAGGCTGATGGGGGTGCTAAGGCTGTGATAAGGGAGGCAAAGGTGCAGATGGAAATTAACTTGAGCAGGGCGGAGGCCAAATGCCTGATAAAAAGTGTAAATAAGAAGAGATGGCAATGTGGGTGGAATGAAGAAGGGAGGGGGCAACATATGTATATAGTTCAAAAAGTGGTGGGACTGGTAAGAGGAGCAGGACTCGGTAGGAAGGCAGACTCGGTTATGGCGAGATTAAGACTGGGGCATACAGGGCTGAATGGTACACTGCATATAATTAGGAAGCACCGTAGTGGGCTGTGTGATTACTGTGCTCAGAAGGAATCGGTGGCGCATGTCCTGTTCTGGTGCCCACAGTACAGGGAAGAAAGAGAAAGGCTGAGGGAGAATTTCAGAGGTGAAGGAGTCCAGCTGACCCTTAATATATTAGGGAGACCCTCTTGGGATGCGTGCATCAGATTCCTATTTCAGTTTCTGAACGCAACGGGGATCATAAGCAGAGTGTGAGCTTTATTTAATTGGTGAAAGTTAGTTAGTATCAGTATTATATAAAGTTATATAAAGTTTATTTGTTATTATTATTAATATTATTTATTAGTATTTGTGGTGGGGTGGGCGTGGTTTGAGCGTCGGCTGCAGAGAGAGAGAGTGTGAGAGGAGCGGCTCTCGGATCCTTCGTCACAACTGTCAGCTGGAGGTAATCAGCGCCGATAATTGTTAATTGTTTTATTGCGCTGATTGCCTCTGATTGCTTTCAACAGTGAGCCTGGGGTTTTTAAAAGCCAGACCGGAAGCCGGAGGAGAAGGATCGCCAATGACAAGACGGCTACGAGACTGTGATACACAGTCTGAAACAGTGTCTGTAAAAACCATATCTGACAATAAAATAGCACGGAGACAAACATGGACCACAGCCAGGAGCCAGGGGAAACGGCACAACCGGTGGTAGCACTGGCGAGGATGCTGGAGGGGATGGCGGCGATGCAGGAGAGGCAGGCGGCGATGCACGCCGAACAACTGGAGGCTCTGCGGGCACAGACCTCCCTCCAAACCCAGGCTCTACTGCAGCTGGCGGCTGCGGGAGAAACCAGCTCCCGAGAGCGACAGACCGGACCCCCCGTAGCTCTCCATCTGCCCAAAATGACCCAGGAGGACGACGCGGAGGCTTTCCTCGAGGGGTTTGAGGTGGCAGCGAGGGCGAGTAAATGGCCGGAGGAAGAGTAGGTCGTCCGCCTCCTGCCCCTCTTAACTGGGGAGGCACAACAAGCGGCACACAGCCTACCCCCCCCAGCGCGGGCGGTCTACGCCAACCTAAAGAAGGCGGTCCTGGACCGCCTGGGATACAGCCCTGAAGAGCACCGGCGACGGTTCAGGGAGACGGCCCTGGCAGGAGCGGACCGACCGTTCGCCTACGCCCAGAGACTGCTGGACATGGCGCGTCGGTGGCTCCGACCGGAACTCCGGTCAGCCGACGGAGTGGTGGAGCTGGTGACCCTAGAACGTTTTATTGATGGCCTCCCGGGGGAGACGGCGAATTGGGTGAGGTGCCATCGCCCGACCGGGTTGGCGGCCGCCGTCAGCCTGGCGGAGGACCACCTGGCGCTCTACCCCCGTGGCCAGTTACAGCAGCAGCAGCAGCAGCAGCAGCAGCAAGGACGGGCAGACCTGGCTCTGCGCAGGAGAGCCCTTCCTCGTTCCCATCCTTCCCCCCTTTCTTCCTCCCTTCCCCGTGCCCAAACCCCCTCATTTTCCCGTAACAACCCTTTTGTTCCTGTTTCCCCAGCCCCAGGCTCAGTGGCGGCGGGGTGCGACCCACAGAGAGCTCCTCAGACGCCCGGACCGGGGTGTTGGCGGTGCGGACAACCGGGTCACCTGCGCCGCGAGTGCCCGCTCATGGAGGTGGGGCAGGTGGTTCGTGTTGTCGGCCCGCCCACCTCCGCTCCCGACCCAGACGGAGCGTACTGTATTCCGGTAAGGATTCAAGGGAGTGAACACCAGGCGCTGTTGGACTCAGGGGCTATGCAGACCATGATTCGACAAAGCCTGGTTCGACCCGAGGCGTTGTTAGAAGCATCAATGGTATCTATAAGGTGTGTGCATGGGGATTTACACGCGTACCCTATCGTCTCAGTGGAAATTCGGTGTCAAGGGAAAAAACATAAAATAAAGGCTGCGGTTAGCTCCCGCCTCTCGCACCCTCTGATTTTAGGCACTGATTGGCCGGGGTTCCGCCAGGCAGCTGGTAAGGTAGGGGGGGTGCGTTCACGACAGGTAGGGCTGTGTGATGTGTGTGCTGCTGTCAGCGGTGACGCGGGGTCGTCCGACGCAGCAGAGGGGGAGCCGGCACCAGTGGAGCCTCCGGGGGAGACTCCGCAGGTACCGGTGTTTCGCCCCATGGAGGATTTCCCACTCGAGCAGTCTCGTGATGACACCCTACGCTTTGCCTTTGACCGCGTGATGTCTATTGATGGTCAACAGGTGCGCCCTGATGCAACACTCACTCACCCGTATTTTGTAATAATTCGGGATAGATTATACCGAGTGTGTCGTGACACTCAGACTAATGAGGAAATCACCCAATTGCTGGTGCCTAAAAGCTCTCGGGAAATGGTTTTTCAGACGGCTCATTTTAACCCCATGGCTGGTCATTTAGGGTATGAGAAAACACTGAACCGGATAATGGCCCGTTTCTATTGGCCGGGCATTTGGGCCGACGTGCGTCGGTGGTGTGCGTCGTGCCCTGAATGCCAACTAGTAAATTCCCCGGCTATACCAAAAGCGCCGTTGCGCCCCCTTCCTCTAATGGAGGTCCCTTTTGAGAGAGTGGGGATGGACCTCATCGGGCCGTTTGATCGGAGCACGCAGGGATACCGTTTCGTGTTAGTTCTGGTGGATTATGCGACAAGGTATCCCGAAGCAGTTCCTTTGCGCAGCATTTCGGCAAAAAGTGTTGCGCAGGCATTGTTTCAAATAATCTCCCGAGTCGGAATCCCGAAAGAGATTCTGACTGACCAGGGCACACAGTTTATGTCACGCACACTACGCGAACTGTACGGGTTATTGGGCATTCATTCTATTAGAACCAGCGTGTACCATCCCCAAACGGATGGGCTGGTTGAGCGTTTTAATAGAACGTTGAAGTCGATGATCCGGAAGTTCGTTCATGAGGATAGCCGTAATTGGGATAAGTGGTTATCTCCTCTGGTGTTTGCAGTGCGGGAGGTTCCCCAGGCCTCCACGGGATTTTCTCCCTTTGAACTACTGTTCGGTAGGAAACCCCGGGGGATATTGGACCTAGTTAAAGAAAACTGGGAGGAGGGTCCGAGTCCTAGTAAAAATGAATTGCAATACGTGCTGGACCTGCGAGCAAAACTCCATACACTGGGTAAGTTGTCACGGGAGAATTTGCTCGAGGCGCAGACACGCCAACAACAGCACTACAACAGAGGAGCTAAACTACGGCAATTTTCACCGGGAGATAAAGTTCTTGTGTTACTCCCTACCTCTAGTTCTAAATTACTCGCCAAGTGGCAAGGGCCCTTTGCGGTCACACGGCGAGTGGGGGAGGTTGACTATGAGGTAGAGCGTACTGATAGAGAGGGGGCAAAACAGATTTATCACCTCAATCTCCTGAAAGCGTGGAAGGAGGTGGTGGCTGTCTCTCTGGTTACGGTGGATAAGGAGAGAGATGAGCTGGGGCCGGAGGTACCAAATTCATCCAATCAGATCTCAACCCTTTCAGATGACCATCTCTCACCGAATCAGAGAGCAGACCTTGCCTTGTTGCAAAAGCGTTTTGCTGATGTGTTTTCCCCCATACCAGGACGCACGCACCTCATACACCACCACATTGAGACTTCCCCGGGGGTGACGGTGCGGACCCGCCCCTATAGATTGCCGGAACACAAAAAGAAATTGGTTCAGGCAGAGATAAAGGCAATGCTAGAGCTGGGGGTAATAGAGGAATCCCACAGTCCCTGGAGTAGCCCCATTGTGCTGGTCGGTAAGCCTGATGGGTCTATTCGCTTCTGTGTGGATTATAGAAAGGTAAATGAAGTGTCACGGTTTGATGCTTATCCAATGCCTCGGGTCGACGAGCTCTTGGATCGGCTTGGCACGGCTCGATTTTTTTCGACGCTGGATTTAACCAAGGGTTACTGGCAGATTCCCTTATCTGCCAAATCTAAGGAGAAAACGGCTTTCTCCGCTCCGGATGGTTTGTACCAATTCAGGACACTTCCGTTTGGGTTATTCGGAGCCCCTGCCACATTCCAGCGCCTGATGGATCGGGTATTGCGTCCGCATGCTGGTTATGCTGCTGCCTATCTGGATGATGTAATTATCCATAGCAGCAGTTGGGAGCAGCATTTGCAGCATGTGGGGGCAGTGCTCGAATCCTTAAGGCAGGCAGGGCTCACGGCTAACCCAAAGAAGTGTGCTATTGGCCGAGCGGAGGTACGGTATTTGGGGTACCACTTGGGAAGTGGACAGGTGCGGCCTCTAGTGGACAAAACCGCTGCGACTGCAGCCTGTCCCCGACCCAAGTCAAAAAAAGAGGTAAGGAGGTTCTTGGGGCTGGCCGGCTATTACAGGAGGTTCATCCCGGCATTTTCGGAGCTAACCAGCCCCCTAACTGACTTAACCCGAAAAGGTGCCTCAGATCCGGTCCAGTGGACGGAACCGTGCCAGCGGGCGTTTGAGAGGGTAAAAGAAGCTCTCTGTGGGGAGCCGCTCTTGTTCACACCTAACTTCTCTCTCCCCTTTGTTTTGCAGACCGACGCGTCGGACAGAGGGCTGGGGGCTGTTTTTACCCAGCAGGTGGAGGGAGTCGACCGCCCCGTGCTGTACATTAGCCGGAAACTGTCACAACGGGAGGCGAAGTACAGCACGGTGGAGAAAGAGTGCCTCGCCATTCGGTGGGCGGTCGGAGCCCTCCGTTATTACCTGCTGGGTCGCCCATTCACCCTCTGTTCGGACCATGCCCCCCTCCAATGGCTCCACCGCATGAAGGATACCAACGCCCGGATCACTCGGTGGTATCTGGCTTTGCAGCCTTTTAACTTCAATGTGATTCATAGACCGGGTGCACGGATGGTCGTGGCGGACTTCCTCTCTCGCCCCCAGGAGGAGGAGGGGGGGGAGAGGGGGGGGGTTGGTCATCGGCCGGATGGCTCCCCGGCCTAAGTCGGGCGGTGGGGGTATGTGGTGGGGTGGGCGTGGTTTGAGCGTCGGCTGCAGAGAGAGAGAGTGTGAGAGGAGCGGCTCTCGGATCCTTCGTCACAACTGTCAGCTGGAGGTAATCAGCGCCGATAATTGTTAATTGTTTTATTGCGCTGATTGCCTCTGATTGCTTTCAACAGTGAGCCTGGGGTTTTTAAAAGCCAGACCGGAAGCCGGAGGAGAAGGATCGCCAATGACAAGACGGCTACGAGACTGTGATACACAGTCTGAAACAGTGTCTGTAAAAACCATATCTGACAATAAAATAGCACGGAAGTGCGGGTTACGGAACCAGTCAGTCTCCCGGGAGTGTGTTTTATCTGAGAGGGGTGGCACTCACTTGCCACAGTATTATTATTGTTATTATTATTATTCTTTTATGGTTAGCATTTATGTACTTAAATTTTCTTTATTTGCACTATGTAAGGGTTATTCTAGTCCCTGATTCATACTCCTGTCTAGTAGGTGGCGGTAATAAAGGCTTCAACTTATCCAAAACGCGGCTGCCAGGCTTTTAATACTCGTGCTGATACTCGTTTACAAATCACTAAATGACCAAAATACATTTCTGAAATGCTTCAACATTATGAACCAACCAGAACACTTAGATCTGCAGTCTGGCCACCGAAGAGTGCCATGGGTCCAAACAAAAAATGGTGAAGCAGCTTTTAGTGTTTATGCAACACATAAATGGAACCAACTACCTTATGAACTTAGAAATGCCTCCACTGTTTGAAAACACTGCTCTTTTCAAGGGCCTTTGACTGAGCTCTACTATAACAGTTTTGCACTATTTTTAGTTTTCTGCCCTCTTGATCTTATTTTGTTTTTCATTCTACATGTGTTATTTTATTTCTACCCTATTTTATCTTTGCACTATTTTTAATCTACTTATACTGTTTCATTATTTTCAATTGTCTTGTTGTCCATTGTTTATTGATGTAAAGCACTTTGAACTGCATTCAATTGTATGAACTGTGCTATATAAATAAACTTGACTTTACTTGACTTGATTGGCAAATTGACAACAGGTGTGAAGCAGGGTCATTATTTTTTAAATCATGTGTAGGATATGTAGTGTTTAGATTTTGGCCTTAGAGACGAAATCAGTGAATAAGAATGTGGCCTGGCCTCTCCGTCACAAGCATCAAAGCAAATGTGATTGGGGCAATATAAAATCCACTGATACCCTAATCTAGGCAGGCAATCTATGGGTCTCACCCCCTCTGAAGAGACAAACCAGATGACACAGGACACCATATCGGGGGTCGGAGACCCTAAATGCCTAACATTTCCCTTTCCCATGTCCTTTTTAAGTTTGAATGCAAGCTTTAGGTAGGCCAGTCCTTGCCATAAATTAGTCTGACCCCCCTTCCCTTCTCTCCTAAATCTTAAACCGGCATCACCCAATCAGGGCAAACATCCTCAAGTCATGCTGGGTAAGGTATTTAAGATTGCCACAGGAAAAATTGTTGTGTTGCGTTGGTGTTGGAGCCTTGAAGAAGAAGTTTTCCTCTTTATTTTGGTGGTGGTTCCTTGGTTGTGTGCTTTTAGCTGGTTTCCTTGTGGCGCTTATACTGGAAGTGGGTGATACTTTGGCAAGGTCTGGCTGATCCGTTTCTCTCTCTCTCTATTTTCTGGTGTTTCTAGATTAGTTGTTTAATGTTTTGCTGTATGTGTTCTGTTGTGTAATTTAGAAGTAGTGTGCCTGCATTCAATAAGGAATGTATTTTTTCAATTCATTAATATAATTGACTGCTTCTTATTGAATTCAATTATTTAATCTAAAAACCTGATATACAGCTTGTTTTGACTTGTTGGTTGATTCCACCAGTTTGCTGTAGTCTGACCTATCAATCTGGCGATTTAATTGATCATTCTAATTTTAAACATAATTATTAAATTAAATCTAATAAAATATATTTTACATGTAGGTTAAGTGAGGGTTTCTAGCATGCAATATCACTTGGTTCAGTATTCAGAGTGCTGAACATTTTAAGAAGGACATTGACTGTTGGAACCGTTGGATTCAATCAATCAATCAAATTTTATTTGTATAGCGTATTTTACAACAGTTGTCACAATACGCTTTACAGACAACCCTAGCCTAAACCCCCACAGGAGCAAGCCTAAGGAAACAGTGGCAAGGAAAAACTCCCTGTGGCAGATGGGGAGAAACCTTGGAAGGAACCAGGCTCAAGGGGGAAACCCATCCTCCTCTGGTCGGCTCAGGGTGCCGACTGGTGACCAGCATGTCAGCCAGTTTATGCACAAGATATGATACGTAATGTGGCTCAGATGATGGGTGGGGCCGGGTGGCGGTGATGGGGAACAGCAGGTGGCGGCAGATGTGGGCAGGGTGGAGGCAATGACGAAGGAGGGGCTGGACCGCAGAGGTGGGGGAGACCAGACGACTCTCGAAGCACTCTCGAGGGTTGGGGCAAGAGCCCCGCCGGCAGCATGGGGAAGAGGGTGGAAACGGCAATTAGGGAATTTGCAATATAGCAGACAGTGAGTAAAGTGGCAGTGGTATGTATTGGGGGGACCCCGCCAGGAGTAGAATATGGCTGCATATCTACTAGGACAGGGATGGAGAGCCCATGCAGTCATGAGGGGTAGACAACCATACCCGCCTATCAAGAGCCAGCGCCATGTAAAGTCGGGTCACAGTTGATTGACAGGTGACAGTAAGGAAAGGACTGCCACCTACAAAGCTCTATGACTACAGGCTTCTCGCACCCTGTCTCCAGACTACAACTGATTGTAAGCCTGAGCATAGAGGTGCGTTTTTAATCTAGATTTAAATATTGAGGCTGTGTCTGACTCCTTTATAAATATTCAGAAATTAAACATATTCTTAATTAATCCTTGCTTGTCCGACACATGGCATCTGAAAATTTTACGTTATAATTGCAAATCTTTAAGCTAAATATTTCTGACAGTATAGTATTCTGCATAGGCTACTGACTGCATAGAATTCTGAGATAAATAAATCCCTGTTTTAAAGACAACAATAATGTTAATATTATTATACTTAATTTTTATAATGAATTATAATGAATTTTATCAAATGGTTTGGCATGTACTTGAAAAATTTCAAAATATTTTAAAATTATATTTGAATTAATGTATTTTTAAAAGGCTCAAATACTAAATGTATTTGGTTTCCCAGGAAAGTATTTATATAAAGGAATGTACTTTAAATACTATTTATGAAGGTATTTGGTTTCCCATTCAAATAATTTAAATAAATCAAATACAAAGTATTTAATGTGTGAATGTCTTTGAAAATACTTCAAATATGTATTTAACTACATTTTCAAATACAAAAAAAATACATATTTGTATTTGACCCAGGTCTGGTTTTCCACCTGAATGCCTGTATGGCTTTTGCCCAACTTTTCACCACAAAAATATTCACTGGGATTCAGCTGTGTAACATGGTAAAGCTAGCAGTTTTCTTGATTATTTTACTCCAGTTACAGCACAGGGGCACTGTTGAGGTCTTGCAGGAGCAACACAGTGATATCACAATTGCATCACATTGACATAACACATTCACAGATCTCTCTTTAGCCACGTTTCCACCGCAGGAACTTTACCCCGGAACTAGGAACCTTTTGAGGAACTCAAAAACTTGCGTTTCCACCGCAGGAACTAGGGTCTAAATTTAGTTCCGGGGGCTTTATTTTACCCCCAAAAAAGTTCCTGCTCGGGGGGTAGTACTTCCCAAAAGTACCGGAACCTTTGGGGTGGGGTGCAAGCGCTGAAAATTTCTGATTGGTCCACTACTTGCAGTGTTTTATTTCAAGCGCCATGTTTAAATGGACTGCATTTATATAGCGCTTTTAACCAAAGCGCTTTACAATTGATGCCTCGTTTAAAAATCTGCAGCCGCAAACCGATTTATTTTCATAATAACTTCAAATCAAACTTGTATGTTATGCGGCGCAGTAGCCTAGTTTTGGTTATAGCCTGCCAACGTCTTGGAATTATAACGTGTGCTCTTCTGTTCTTTTCTTGCTTTAGTATTCGTTTTATAAAATGATAAGCATTCGTGCTGGGACAGCATATTACGTACCAAAACATTCAAACGGATTAATTCGGTTGCTGAATATTTTCTTCCGTATTTTCTTTGTTAGCCCTTTGTAATTGACTCAAAAGGTTTGATACAGTTATGTGAGGTATGCGGTAGTTCTGCGTAATTCACATTGGTGATACAGTAAAAGCAAACTGGAAATCACCTTCCGCACTTTTTGTCAGGGTAAAATAAAAGGTAATTCTAGTAATCGTCCCTTTAGCTTTTTCAGACTGCCGTAATTTTACTCTGCCATTCTTCAATTCCACAAAAAGACCAGGAAGACTATGGACTAATTTATGGTGCATGGTTTGCATCTGGAGGGCACACTTCGCTGCTCGGCTAGCAGTAACTTCGAAGGAAAGCAAATGGTGGCTGTACCACTGCTAATTTAAATTTTCACGCAAGTCCGAGTTTTCGTTCTATTCTTGACATTTTGCGATTAGCCTATATGGAATTGACGATGAGAAAGTAATCAAACAGCAAATTGTTTACAACGTGTGCATGTTTTCTGCTGTTGTTGCCAGTTATATTGGACATGTGAATGCATTATGTCGCCTCGGATGTCAAGACATGAAAGTGAAATAAAGTGACATAAAAACATAATGAATGTGTTTGAGAGGATATATAAAACAGTTACAATCTGACTATTGGCCTGTTATATCCTATTTGTTGCATAACAACAGTCCAAGTTCAACTACCAACGACAGTTTTGCTTGACAACGGTAAAATATGCCCAAACGGCTGCAGAAGAATATTTCAATTCCAGGTGATTAAATCGATAAAAATCAATAAATACAAAAGTAACCATATACAGTCATTGTTGGTAACCCGTTGTATATAAATGGAATAAACCCCTCCGGGCTGTCCCGGTTATTAGAAAATAATGTAGGCTACTTCGGTGGTAGTATGGGGTTACAGAAGAAATCATAGGACAGATGGACCAACGACAACGTCGCTTTTTCATACATAATACGGTGCATTTGGAGAGTAGGTGCACTAACCACAGCTGTCAGAAGGAGGCAGTAACTGCAAATGTATGAGAGAATCACTGACAGTTGTGAAATGTTTCAGATATGGACACATGCTTAAATGCACCCACAAACAAAAAATATGATGAAGGTTTGTAATAAAGTTGCTCTGAATTAAAACTTAAAAATCATGCTACTTCAGCTAATATGTAACATGATCCTGATTATAAACAACTCTGGACAGATGTCATATTTTTAACGTGTCCTTTGTAAAAAAGTGTTATTTGCTTCATAGTTCAGGTCACATTTGTTCAGAATAAAGGAGAGTCCCCAGGATCATAATCATAATGCGTTTCAGTTGCAGTTTGGAGTTTGGAATATCCATAAACCATGACTGTTGAACAAACCACAGTCAAAGCAAGAATCATACTAAGCAGGCAAGTGTTTGTGTGTCTGTGTGCACAAGCTGCTGTTTTCCATCATCTTTCATCTTTTTTTATTTCTAGAATCAATACCACAGAGGGCTCATGCCTTCTGAAAGTATCTTCGGCAGCGAGACAGAACATACTCTTACAGTTAAAGGGATTTCTGTATGACTCAATCAGCTCCAAAAACGGGAGAGCTTCTCATTCATGAATAATTTGCAAGGGGACCCTTTGTTCTTTTATATTCTCTCTCTCTCCATATTTAATTGTTAAACACAGAAGCCTAATTTGTCAAACATAAGAGTCTGTTAACTGCACAAGACTGGTTACTGTACACAACTCAATGAAGTCCAGAAAACTACTGTATTGTTAACCTCAAGGTAAAACCCCAGCAATGTAACATGATTTTTTTCAGAGAGCCTTGGTCATTGATTATTTTCTCAAGAAATACAATTCTTATATACTGTCTAAACCACAAACTGCAGCCCTCAATCAATCTCTCCACTGTGTGTGTTCAATTGTACCAAATATCAACAAAGAATACCATAATCAATATTGTTTTGGCGTCGCAGTATATACAACTCTTCTTGAAGGCAATATCATGTCAATAATCTTACATGTTCCAATGGGTAATATGGGGCTTTTAGCTCACAAATATTTTAATGATTATCACACACTTATTCAGTCATGGAAATTAACATGTTTTTGACCTATTGTAGCATCATATCATTTTCCTCTTCCCAATTCCCACAAGGGTTACCGTCCTCCCACTTTTAAAAAATCTCTTGAATTACTGTTGTAGTTGTTGAATCATACAAGAAACAGGAAAACAATTACATTGAATAAAACATCTATGTGAAACTGTAACACACAACACACATGCAGGGACATACGCAGTTACACATGCACGCGATGAGGTGTATGGATCAGAGTAAGAGCTATCTGTGGGGTACCCTGAAAAGTGCCAAACTCTCAGTGCTGTATAGGTATGGGGCATGCCCCCGCCAAGACGTAACTTGGCGGGATGGCATACCTGCCATCCCAATCAGAACAAAGAGCAGCGGACTGGATCCCAATGAGCACTGTGGGAGAGAGAAAGCACTTTGAGGTCTGAACAGAATACAGGATGCAGGAAGTGTAGACTGGATTTCAGCTGTGATGGCAGAAATAAAGTTGTGAAATTAGTTCATGGGATCAGCTGTTAGGTAGACTTTGGAATTTAGGATGTCCCCTTTCTCCACAATCTTGCTCAGATGCAGAGCGATGGGAGAGAGTGGGAGGGAAAGATGCCTGCCACATTCACAGGACTTCACAGCCATCATGAACTCTGAACACATTAAAAGAAAAGCAGAACACTCAAACTCAACTTTCACTATGTGAGATATGAAAAACTTAAATAATACTCCAAGATGTGTGATGTGCATTTGGCTTGATATACTACAAATTACATGAACGCAAATGCAACAAAACAAAAGAGCAATACATTCCAGCTTTCACATTAGTCTACACCGGTTTTATTGTTTATTTTTTGCTGGGAATTGAGTACATTACCACAGGAGGTGTATTGTGTTCTGACTCATGAGGACATTTATATTGCATGTTATTGGCACATGCAATTAACAATTTTATATTTAAAACTGCATTTATCTTCCTTCTGTGGAATAATGACTGTTGTAATGTCTGTTTTCATCATACTGGACTTGCTCATGTGCTTTCTCTGACAGAAACAGCTCACACAATCTTCCCATGTACTTATGCAATATCAGTGGTGGCTGGTGACTCAAAACATTGGCGAGGACAGGAAAAAAAACAACCCAAGACGTCATGTTATTTTACACTAGTTGGCTACTTATCTCTACTTTCTTATGTTCAAGTTATGTTATGTTATTATGTTCAAATGTAGCAATAATCTAAAATCAATGCGCTACAAAATCAGCATTCTAAAGCAGTTTAAACAGCAACATTATTCTTTCACTT
This sequence comes from Anguilla anguilla, assembly GCF_013347855.1. NCBI lineage: Eukaryota > Metazoa > Chordata > Actinopteri > Anguilliformes > Anguillidae > Anguilla > Anguilla anguilla. The sequence continues at coordinate 36,977,795 of NC_049206.1, forward strand.
TTGAATTGTTGTTACATCCCCTCTCTTTTTTCAATGTCCAATTTCACAATTGATGGCGACGTTGAATCACATTTCTAGTTACTGTTGCTAGCTTTATTTACGGTTGCCAGTCATCGTGCAAATCGGAATCGTCCCCTAATTGGACAGTAGGCGTTCCGCATTTAACTCAATGGCTACGGGACGCATTTTCATCCGTATGTTTGTGAACGATTGCGTTTATAGTAACCGCTGTTTTGAATACAATAGCTAACTAGCTAGCCAGGATAACAAGCATGCCGTGAGACCACCTAAAACCAATTATTTTAATATTGGCTAGGTGACAAGTGACGGTGAACCTGTCATAAAGCTAGCTGGCATACAAAACCCGTTTCAGAGGGCCTTAAAAAAACGTTATGTCGACATTGCACGACCACAACATTTAAAAAGTAAGACAGCTAGGGAGATGAATTTGATTGACTTATGGTTTCATGCAGTTTTATTAAATAATGTAATGACAAAAATGACCAAAATTGGTGCTAACTGTATGGTATAAAATGAGAAGGAACTATTTTTTTCTTGATAGAATCATTGTTTTCATAGAATTAACGACCAGAGCAGAAGTTTTTGCTTAACAACGGTGCAAATAGAACTACCAACCAGAGTTTTGCTTGACAACGGTAGAATAATATGTCCAAACGCCCGCGGAAGAATCTTTCACTTTCAGCTGATTAAATCGATAAAAATCAATAAATATAAAAGTAACTAACCATATATAGTCATTCTTGGTAACCCGTTGTAAAAGTGGAATATACCCCTCCGGGCTGTCCCGTATTGGAAAATAATGTATCCTACTTCAGGGCTGGTTAAGCGACTCTAACCTAAATTATTTTCCAATGACGGGACAGCCCATCGTGGTTTATTCTTTACATATCATATTACAACACAAAGGATGAATATAAAAAGGGGCCAGGTGAACAACAGGGAAAGACACATCTAATCACTGCGGGCTCTGGATGGGAATTACTCAAAGCAGATGCTTTCTATAGATTCAGTATAACCTTGCCAGCTTTAGTATTCCACCAATCTAGCACCTTAAGCAGTATCTCGGTGGTTTAGCTTTTTTAAATTCAGCGCAGACACAAGCTTTTTGTCAGTCGATAGTCGTTTTTGTCAGTCGTTAGGGTCCTGAACTATGAAATTGCTCTCGTTCTCTCTCTTTCTCTGCCAGACATGATCTGCCAGTGCTCCACAGATGTTATGACAATCTCTGACTGATGTTTCAGAGTTTTGGTATAGCCTGATAAACAACCTGCAAGCACATCTCTATGTCACCCTTGATCTAATCTGACGTGGAAAAAGAGAAGATGTCACACCAGAGGCTGACGCTGCTCTCCACTGTCAATCGAAACTATGGCCCGCCATAAGAACACAACACATTTCACTAACCTCAGCTTCTTCTTGGATTAAAAAGGCTCCAGGTCTGCTATTGATCTTTCCATTATGCCTCTGTCAAGCACTTCAATGAAAGCTATCACAGTCATGCTACTTACTCATAGAGACAAGAAATGCCAGTTATGGAATACAACAGCCATATAAACACACATGCTCAGGAGTGTGGATATATACATTACTCTACACACACTAACACACGTATACATTTCCACACTTTTACAATCAGTCTCTCACATGTGCGCCCATTCCACACACATACATACCTGTACACACACACACACATGCATATACTTTCTTTTTCTCCGTCACACACACACACTCATGCATATACTTTCTTTCTCTCTGTCACACACATACACATGCCGCTTGAGTGATTTTACCCCCCCCCCAAAAAAACCATGAAATAAATAAATAAATCATTTCCTGAGACATGTTTAACAACTCCAGTGATTCTAGTTTTCTTCCCATGCTGTAAGATTAAAGAGTGATAATGCTTTTATTTTATTCTGCTCTTCAGCTGATCCTGGCTCACTGGCGTGAGGTGACAAACTTTCAAGGCTTATTGTAAATGTGATGCTTTTCTCCAGCCCCCGGAAGTCCCCTGACACTTTGTATGTGCGTAAGGTCATTATGAGCCCTGTTAGGTTACACAGAACGGTCAATAGTATTGGCGGGCGACTACATCAGTCTCAGAGTATACTGTCCCTTCTGCTTGTACTGGAATGCAAACATGGCTCATGTTGAAGTGCATATCTGATGGCCCGGGGGAGAATATATTATGAATGACATAAAGGTGCTGAGGAGAAGACACTGAGTTCAGCTTTAAAAAAAGATTATTTTAGTTCACAGCATAATTTTTCAGCCCTGGCACTGTGACACAGCATAGGTACAGCAGATCATTAGCAGAAAAGTGGAAAACACACTCAACAGTGATTCATTATTTGTCCACTGATCCATGGAGTTGATCTTCAGTAACGCAGAGTATCTGGTGAGAATTCTGAACTGTAAAACTTGCATTAAAAGTTTCAAGTGTTAAACGTGCACAAATGACAATCTCACAGCTATTCATCATAGCCACGCTCATCTCAGTGGACACATCCCTTCACAGCATATTCATTATGGGAACATCCCTTTAGCAAAATCACTCTTTTTCCAAGGTATACTGAGATCCACAGACCTTGGGGTTGCAGAGCTTAGGATGACATTGTGATAGAACAGTGTTGGACCCAAGCAGACAAAAACTGGCTTCGTTTTTTGAAGCTCACTTCCTGGTCTTGTTGAGAGACACTGCTCACTAGTGCCAGTGCAGCTGGCTCTAGGATAGGGATTTCATCCACCTGTTTCAATGTCAATTGTACCAATATGGTCAAAATACAAAGTCAAAACTTTTTTCCCACAAGAACATGCTGCAATAGGTGTTTTTTTTGTTGTTGTTGTTGTCTCCCAATGTGCTGATTTGTTATTGGGACAATATTTTAATATTTTTGATGTCATAGTTACTTTGTACATATTTTTCCCACAGTCTATTGTTGATCATTACAGTTTTTTACAATCGCTAACATCCTTTTTTCAAATCTGTGGTCACATTTTCAAAACTCTAAACACAATTAGCACAACATCCGTCTGTTGTGGACCATACCATTAACACAATTCATGTTGTTTTCACAGAATATGTAGTCAAATAACACGTTTCTAAAATGCTTAAAGTTTCTTTACATACAAGCTTAACCAATACCAAAATTATGGACCTTTCTTGTCTTATTTACAAATGCTTGCACACAGCGTGCCAGAAATGAAAACATAATGTCCAAAACCTTATAGTATAAACCCTCTACTTCTGCAACAACAGCAGCTCAAAAGCTATATTGAAACAGCTGATAAGCATTTTTGAATGAACAGATCATTGAAACATTGAGAAATAGCTGATTTACTGAAAGTTGTGTAAAATAGACCAACCACAGCTGATTCCCATCTCAATCGGAGACATAGGCAGGTGTTGAAGTTCTTTCAATTACATGGACATACACATTAAAAAGGGAGTTTTTGGATTGAGTTTGTTCAATGTGGATACAGAAAAACACAGAGGAGCAGAGAGAGAAAAAATAATGTCTGGAATAGTTGGACGAGGGAGAGGAAGAGGACCAGGGAGAGGAGTAGCTGGACCAGGCAGAGGAGTAGTTGGACCAGGGAGAGGAGTAGTTGGAGCAGGGAGAGGAGTAGCTGGACCAGGCAGAGGAGCAGTTGGACCAGGGAGAGGAGTAGTTGGACCAGGGAGAGGAGTAGCTGGACCAGGCAGAGGAGCAGTTGGACCAGGGAGAGGAGCAGCTGGACCAGGGAGAGGAGTAGCTGGACCAGGGAGAGGAGCAGTTGGACCAGGGAGAGGAGCAGTTGGACCAGGGAGATCAGTAGCTGGACCAGGCAGAGGAGTAGTTGGACCAGGACAAGGGAGAAGGAGAGGTAGGGGGAGAGGAGTACCAATGCGTGGTGGTGTTCAAAGGAGAGTAAGAGCTGTTGTCACTGATGAAATAAGAGCCACCATCATAGACCATGTGATAAACCATGGTCTATCACTGAGAGAGGCTGATGAAAGAGTCCAGCCTAATCTCAGACGGTCAACCGTGGCTTCCATTATCCAGACTTTTCAACAAACCAACAGGTGAGTAATGTATTTCACAAGGGCTTCTTCTATCATTACTGTTGCTATGTCCCACAGTAACTGCAAGCCACCAGTCCCAATACAGATACATATGTTGTATTTTTGTTCCTCTAAAGGACGCAACGTCTTTCCTTTTGAAAGGAACAGTGAGTGGGTCAAGGAACTCCGGCACCAATACATCCAGGTATGGTGTCTATCCAATATCCTTGTTCTATGGTGAGTTTTACACTATGCTACTTTACATGTAAACATGGGTTACAGTACATACAGTAGGACATACTGAAAAGCATTTACACATATTGTGTTTGATTTCTTTCAGAGAGTCATGGAGTTGGAGGCTAATCAGACCCCACATGAAATCATTTATGTAGACGAGGCAGGGTTTAACCTGGCAAAAAGATGTCAGCGGGGAAGAAACGTTATCGGGAAAAGGGCCACCGTTGATGTGCCGGGTCAGAGAGGAGCAAATATCACAATGTGTGCTGCAATCTCGACTGCTGGTTTGGTCCTGCGGAAATGCCAGATTGGTCCCTACAACACTGAGTGCCTTCTTTTGTTTTTAGATGACCTCTACCAACAACTGGTGCCAAAAGAGAAAGGGAACAGGTGGGAGGAAAGATGAGGACATTTGTGATTGCATGGAACAATGTAGCATTCCATCGTTCACATGCAATCACAAACTGGTTTGCAGCCCATCCAAGAATGGTTTCCCTTTTCCTCTCCCCCTACTCGCCTTTCCTCAACTCCATTGAGGAATTTTTTTCTGCCTGGAGGTGGAAAGTGTATGATCAGCGGCCACATGACCAAATGTCCCTCCTGGATGCAATGGATGCCGGCTGCAGAGACATCTCAGCTGAAGACTGCCAGGGTTGGATAAGGCATGCCAAGCGTTTCTATCCAAGGTGCATAGCGAGAGACGACATAAGATGTGATGTGGACGAGAACATGTGGCCAAATGCTGAAGATTGTAGAGATGAGAACAGGACTGTGCATTTTTGTGTTCTTTCCCTTCTGTGCCTTTTTTACTGTAATTATGTATTTTATTTTTACACATTTGGAACCAAACCATTGTGTATGTTGGTTTTTTTGTCGATCACTGGCAGCAATTTCATGTTGCTAATAAAGCTTTTACTGCAGAAATTCTGTCACTTACTATTTTTTTCTACTACATTCTATAAAGTAAAGATGACTCATTCACTTTTATAGATAGTATGTTGCCAAAAATGCACACATTCGACACTCAACCAAAAAATATAGTGGTTCGCAGTAAAAGGAAACTGAATTATAAAAAACAATGGATTTCATATTGTCTATTGTATGCAGGTAGAACTGAAACATGAAAAGTAATGCAGTTTTTGCAATGCCATCAACTGTTCGTATTTTGAAAGTCGTTGTGCTATGATTGACTAGATGTTCCTCTTGGATAGAAAACGTGCTAGTGTTTTGACAGAATGATTTGATATTGAGTCGGGTTTGCCGTGTTTTGATACAGTTAGTGTATGTAGAGAAAGTTGTTCTGCATTTTGAAATGTACAGTTGGTATTTAATGAACAAAATGTGGTTTTGATGAGAAGATTAACTATTTGGCTAATTGTGTGATGTAGGTGTGTTGCTGTGTTAAGAGTTTAGAAAAAGTATCTTAAGTATAGGTAAACAATTATAGCAATTGTAAAAAGCAATTGTAATTGTAACTGTAATACAGTAGTAACTTCTGGGATATATAGTTATTATTGATATTATTTAGAACAGGTGTTATAATTTGGACAAATATAAAGATTAGATGTATATCTGTCAAAGGGGATAATTTGTGGAATAGTTGTGACAAGGAATTAAGGAATTAATTAAGAATGTGTAGTTCACTTTGCAAATTAAAAAATGTTTTAAAATAATGTGGTAAACAAATATAAAACGTTATGAGTTATGATCATTATTGTGTATGAAACGTTTGGAACTTTGTTTTTGTTTCTGTTCTGTTTTGTTTTTGTATAGCCTAAACATAGTAGTGAAAGGGTTGGCCTATTAGAATTATGTTATGTAAAAAGGGTAGGTATAATAAGCTAAAGCTTCAGCCTACACCTTTTCGGTCAATTTTTTGTTTTCCTTTTAATTTAATGCCTTATTGTATTTATTTATTTCTATGTGCATTCTTTTTAGAAAATTGTTAATAAAGACCGAAATAAATTACTACTACTACTACTGCTACTACTAATTAGAATATAAAATTAATTTGAGGATGTATGAGTCTTTTTTTGGATGTGTAGTTAATTTTGGATATGTAATAGTGTTGGGGAATTTGTAGTTCATGGTATATGCCATTAAGATGAGCTATGAACAATATCTGGAGGCATATAGTTCATATTGGAAATAGTGTCATTCAGATGGGTCTTAAACAGTAGTTTGAGGTATGCAGTGCATTCATTCTATATCATTCAGTTAATCTGTGTAAAGTAGCCTTCTGGGATATATATGTATGATGTATTATCCTGTTGGGACATACTGCAACAATGGCCCTGTAAGTCCCTAAACAAGAACATCAGCCAAATGGATTAATAACAATAAGTTATTATGATCACAGTCATATGCATTTCATTTGGCCGGGTTTTTTTTTCGGGGTTCCGGGATTTGTTTGCTCATAAATGAAAATGACCCTGCTGCATTCAAATAATACATTCAGCATCAACATGTTCATTTTTCAAACGCTTTCTTTTTTCTTTTTATATATATAGTATGGTACAGACCATTGAAATGTTTGAAAGTAAATGTACAGTGATGTGAAAAGTTAAGTACACCCGCTTTCAAATTTTACTTTGTGCTTATTTATTCAACCAAAAATAAGCTGACATGTAAAATACAAGTGTGAAAAAGTAAGTGCACTCTTATTGCTTCCATATAAATTAAGTAGGCAATTAGAACAAGGTGCTGCTAATCAATTGCATGCCTGTATATAAAAACAGACTATTCTGGTATGGAACTATCAGGTTTGCTCCACGGCATGCCTTTTTCTATAGGATTCAGGTCATGGCTTTGTGATGGCCACTCCAATGCTTTCACTTAGTTGTCTTTAAGCCATTTAGTTACAACTTTGGAGGCATGCTTAGGATCATTGTCCTCCTGGAAGACCCAGTTGCGACCAAGTTTTAACTTTCTAGCTGATGTCTTGAGGTGTTGCTTCAGTATTCTAGATAATCCTCCTTCCTCATGGTGCCATCTATTTCCTGAAGTGCACCAGTCCCTTTTCCAGCAAAACACCCCCACAATATGATGCTGCCACCCCCATGGTTCACAGTTGGGATGGTGTTCTTTTGACTAAAATCCTCACCCTTTTTCCTCTATACATAGTGCTGATCACTATGGCCAAACAGTTCAATTTTTGTTTAATCTGACCAGGGAACACTCATCCAAAAGGCTAGGTCTTCGTCCTGGTGATCACCTGCAAACTTCATTCTAGCTTTTTTATGCCAGTCTTGGAGTAGGGGCTTCTTCTTTGCATGACAGCCTTTCAGGCCATGGCAATGTAGGATTCTCTTAATGGTGGATGTAGATACTTTGGTACCCGATACCTCCAACTCCATCACTAGTTCCTTTGTTGTTGTCTTGGGGTTCAGTTGAACCTTTCGGACCAACGTTTGTTCAGTCCTAGGAGTCAATTTGTGCCTCCTTCCAGAATGATGCAGTGTCTGTGTGGTCCCAAGATTTTTATATTTTCATACAATTGTTCGTACAGATGCTTGTGGTACCTTCAGTTGTTCGGAAATTGCTCATAATGAGAAACCAGACTTGTGGAGGTCCATAATTTTATTCTGAGGTCTTGGCTGAGTTGCTTGGATTTTCCCATGGTATCAAGGGCAAAAAGGCAGTGGCTCTAAAGGTAGGTGTCAGGAGTGGGTACGGGATGGACCCAAACGCAGAGTAAAAACAGAGGGTCCAAAAATGGGGAAAACAAGACTTTAACAGAGAACAGGGAACAAAGGGACTCGCAGGGCGAAACTTACAAACAAACGAAATCCTCAAAAAAACAAGACAAAAAATACAGAAACCCAAAAACGAGGAAAAACTGGGCAGGCAGGGCACAGGCAGACAAGCAACAGGTGAACAGGAATCAGGCAGGAACAGGTACAAACAGGTAGCAAGCAAACAAACCAAACCAAACCAAACCAAACCAAACCAAAGCTAAGCACAGCAAAAGATTCCAGCGCCTGAGTCGGGGAGAGGGAGACTTAAATAGAAAGACACAGACGAGACACAGGAGGGCACGATGAACAATCAAGCCACAGAGAGGGAGGGGAACACGAGACAAAACACAACTAATAATTGAATAATGAGAACCAATAAAACAATTAACAGAACACAAAACCGAGGTACCGCCATCTGGCGGCCCAACAGAGAAAACAACACAGGGGGAAGACACAGAAGACAACAGAACCCTGACAGTAGGCTCTTAAATACAGCCACAGGTGCCAATTAACTCCCAGTTAGCTCATAATTATGACAACTGGCTAATCAGATGCTTCTAAAGTCATCACATCAATTTCTGGAATCTTCCAGACTGTTTAAAGTGACAGTCAACTTGGTGTAGGTAAAATTTTGGCCCACTGAAATTCTGATGTAGCGAAGTAAAGCTGAAATCTGCCTCTAATCGATTGTTTTAAAATAACCTCTGATGTGAACAAAGTAGATTCCCTAATTGACTTGCGAAAAGAAAGGGGAATTGTGTGAGATTGCTGTTCATTGATTATAGTTAAGCTTTCAACACCATAATCCTCTCCAAACTCGTCACCAAACTCAGGGACCTGGGACTAAACACCTCCCTGTGTAGGTGGATCCTTGACTTCCTGATGGGCAGACCTCAGGTGGTGAGAGTGGACAGCCACACCTCATCTTCCCTCACCGTCAACACGGGAGCGCCCCAGGGCTGTGTTTTGAGCCCCCTGCTGTACTCCCTGTACACACATGACTGCGTGGCCACTTTTGACTCCAACTCCAACTTTAAGTTCTTTGTCCCCTTGACTCGGGTGCTGGTTCCTTGTGTTTGTTTCCTACTTGTGTTTGTTCTGGCCGTTTGTTCCTGCCCGTGGTTTTGGCTTGCTTGTGCTTCTGCCATTTGTTTTCGGTTCTTGTGAAGTTCTGTTTTTGTATTCTTTTAGTTTTTTGTTATATGCCCCTCGTGGCTCTTTGTTTAGTTTTTTGTTAGTAAAGTCTTATTTGTATCTACATTTTTGAGTTTCGTGTTTGTTCCCACTCTGCACCTGGGTTCTAGCCCCGTAGCGTGACAATGTGAAATTGCAACCCTTGAAATTCAAGTGAAAAACAAACTGAAACATTTTAGGGGAAAAAGAAAAAAAAAAAAACTTACAATAACCTGGTTGCATAAGTATGCACACCCTTTTATAATTGGGGATGTGGCTGTGTTCAGAATCAATCAGTCACATTCAAACTCATGTTAAATAATAGTTAGTATACACCTGCCATCAATTAATGTTGCCATCAATTAATGACTCTGATTAACCCCAAATAAAGTTCATCTATTCCTGTAGGACTTTCCTGACATCTTCTTGGTTACTGCAAAAAAGCTATGGTCCACAAAGAGCATACAAAGCATGAACGGGATCTCATTGTTGAAAGGTATCGATCAGGAGAGGGGTACAAAAGAATTTCCAAGGCATTAGATATACTATGGAACACATTGAAGACAATCATCAACAAATGGAGAAAATGGCACAACAGTGCCATTACCAAGAACAGGACGTCCCTCCAAAATTGATGAGAAGACAACGAGAAAACTGGTCAGGGAGGCTGCCAATAGGCCTATGGCAACATTAGGACACAAGGAGCTGCAGGAATTTCTGGCAAGTACTGGTTGCTCCCTACATGTGACAACAATCTCCCGTATTCTTCATATGTCTGGGCTATGGGGTAGGGTGGCAAGACAGAAGCCTTTTCTCACAAAAAAAACATCCAAGCAAATTTTGCAAAAAGATACATCCAGTCTCCCAAAACCATGTGGAAAAATGTGTTATGGTCTGATGAGACCAAGGTTGAACTTTTTGGCCATAATTCCAAAAGGTATGTGTGGTGTGGGGATGGCTGGTTTAAGCAGCCACACCTGCCCTGGGTCAAGCTAATTAGACCTGGCCAATTGGATAATTGGTTAAGAATTAGATAATTGGCCAGGCTAATTGGACCCAGGAACAGGAGTGGCTGCACCTGTGCGTAGTGAGGTAATCACTGCGCACAGGTTAAATCTGCCATCCCCACCCACACCAGGGAGCTTCGGTCATGACTGGGTTACATCTGCTCACTTTGGCTATAACATCTTGCCAAACCCTCGTGAAAATAAAATCTGGACTGTTTGAACATCATCTCCCTGTGTCTCTGTGCTGGAGGGCCCCAAGGAAAGCCACTTCGGTGGCCTGTGGCAGGCGTGTTTGCCACAGTATGTTTGGTGCAAAAACAACACAGCACATCATCAAAAGAACACCATACCCACAGTGAAGCATGGTGGTGGCAGCATCATACTTTGGGGTTGCTTTTCTTCAGCTGGAACTGGGGCTTTAGTCAAGGTGGAGGGAATCATGAATAGCTCCAAATACCAGTCTATTTTGTGGCCAAACCTTCTGGTGTCTGCTAGAAAGCTGAAGATGAAGTGGAATTTCACCTTTCAGCATGACAACGACCCAAAGCATACATCCAATCAACAAAGGAATGGCTTCACCAAAAGAAGATCAATGTTTTGGAATGGCCCAGCCAAATCCCAGACCTTAATCCAATTGAAAATTTGTGGGGTGACCCGAAGAGGGCTGTGCACAGGAGATGCCCTCGCAATTTGATGGATCTAGAACGTTTTTGCAAGAAATAGTGGGAAAATATTCCCAAGTCAAGATGTGACAAGTTGATAGACTCTTACTGTAATAAAATCAAAAGGTGCTTCAACAAAGTATTAGTTGAAGGGTGTGCACACTTATGCAACCAGTTTATTTTAAGTTTATTTTTCTTCCCTAAAATGTTTCAGTTTGTTTTTCACTTGAATTTTAAGGGTTGCAATTTCACATTAAAGGTGGAAAAAGTTCTGACATGATTTATCTTGGTTTCATTTTTTTACATCACAAAAACCTGCCATTTTAAAAGGGGTGTGTAGACTTTTTATATCCACTGTATACATCTTCATTATATATAATTTAAAATGAAGTGTCTTCCCTAAACCCATTAAATATCACTTATGTCCCCACCCTCTGTATTCCAGGTTCCACTATCATTCATTTAGGCCTAATGGAAATCTGGGATTGAACCAAGAAATGGAATGCCTCCTTCTCGGGTTGCTGTTCCATGTTTTATTACTTTCCAGGTTTGAGATTTTGAAATGTGTTAAGTCGTGTGTCTGGAAGTGCTGTACTAAACGTGATGTTTTCTTATTTTTTTGATATGGTAGTCTTATGTACAATGTATTCCTTGTTTCTCCAATGTATCTTTTGTGAAAGTGTGTACAAGTAATCATATAAATGATGTTGGTAGTTTGTAGCAAGAAATGTTGCCAGATTGGCATTCCTCCTGCCATTCCTAATAAAAATTGCCTTGTTTGTAGTCCATTGCCAATCGAGTCGGATTTGCTGGAGGGCCCAAAACAAATTTGGAATGTACTAAAATATCCTGAAGATTTGGATATTTCTGTAGATGGAAACTGTTGAAAAACAGTTGAAACTGAAAATTAGTCTTTTGCTAGTGTTGTCTTTAGGGCTGCCACTAACGACTATTTTTCTATCGATTAATCTAAACGATTAATTTTCCTCCAAAAAAATCAAATTGACCATTTCAAGTTACACGTGTGTTGTAATGTAAGAATGTCAATATGTCCACATGTTCTGGATTTAGGCTAGCTCTTTCCTTGGAAACTTTTCACTACTAACTAACGCTTACATTACAGTGTGAAATATCCACATTATATAATACCACTGACCTATTTAAAGACACTCAATTTCAAAAATAATGTATATAACCGAAATATTTTGAGCAGTAGGCTAATACTTACATAGCAATGATCATTTTTATCTGTGTTCAGTAAACAGTAAATCAATGACAGTTCTATTCACTTCTGTTTTGCTCCAGAAAATGATCTCAGATAGGTCTATCAGCAAACATATGGCTTAGCTACAGGGGTAAAACTGGGGGTGGACGCGGGTGGATGGCATCCACCCACCTTTGGTAAATAAATAAATAAATAATTTTGACCAGGAGTTTTACAAATAACTATGACAATCCAGTCCATTTTTCGTACGCTCCAGTCCATGAGTTCCCTCTAGAGGGAGGAACAGTTGTTTATATAGACAGGCACAGAAAGAAAAATATTGTTGATTGTCTTGATTGTTTGGAAGCGGACATGGTAGGTAATTTCATCTATGCAACATTTTAAAAAGAGATGGCCCCCACGAACGCCGGCTGTTATTAATGGCAACTTTGATTGCTTGAGCAAAATCAGCAGGTTGCTGGTCAGCAGCTAAGCTAAGATTGAATATTTTACACATAGCCTACATAAGGTTTTATAAGCTGAAAATTGGTGGGGCGCAAAAAACTTTCCTTTTAACTAATCATTGATCTCAACCTGTTTTCATTAGTAATTTTCCTTTGTTATCAAGCGTGCCAACGGTCGGACTAATCAAATGACAAGTAGCCTAAGTAGTCTTCATACCGTGTTAGGGGGATTAAATCATAAATTCAATTTATCCGTTTTAAACACCAAGTAGTCTACACTTAACAAACAAGATACACCAGTCTGTTATCTACCGTGTTAGCTTTCAGAATAACCAGCAAAAACAAAACCTGCACTTCAAGTTTGTACAATTTCGTACTGCAAATGAAAATAAATGTAGGCTATAAGGCCTAGGCTACTCGCTAAAACTTCCAATTTGGGGAGAGCTGGCTATATGATAGTATTGAGTAGCCTATTTTGTGGATTAATTGTATTGATACTCAAGGAAAAACAGGGAAAAGATTCCGACACTGCTTAGTGATTAAAACGGATTGTTCTAAATCACATTTATCATTTAATCTCCCTAACACAATGCGAAGAAGCTGTGTGTCCCTTTCCAATTGATTAGTCAGATCGTTTGCATGCTTGTTAATCACTGAAAATTAATTAAAACAGTTTTGAGATCATTGATTAGTTTAAGGGAAGGTTTTGCGCCCCACCAATTTTCAGCTCACCAGTCGCCACTTTTTATTGTTTCAATTCGACAGTTTAAGAAAGATGGATAAAGGAGGAAGAAAGGGAGAACAAAAGAGGAGGATGACCGAATATTTCTGTGGGTAAAAAAAAAATTCTCAGCATTAATGACAATAAACTTGAAATATTTTATGTAAAAGCTTGCATCAAGCATACATTCTTTTTAAAACATTGTTTTCCTTAAAATAATAATCTCGAAGATTTTCATGAAAATAAATGCCTGATAAGTCAATATCTATCGCCGAATTAGGTAACACAATGGTGATTGAGCCTATTATTATATTAATTTATATAATTATTATTATAATAATTTATAATTAAAGAACTGGGTGTCTGTGGCGACATTCCCGGGAAAAATCACAAGCGGCGCATAGTTAGCAACGCGTTTTCCATCACCCATCAGTGGTTGGTCCGCCAGAGAGGGTAGGCGGAGCTAACGAGTAGTATCCATCTACTCGTTAGCTCCGCCTACCGAGTGCGCAGTATCCATCTCTCATATCAGGTAACGCTGCATTAGCTAGCTAACTAATGTAATTAACACAATCTAATGTCAGCTAACAATTAGAAAAAATGCTAGCTAACGCTACCGACTGGTACTGACCTTCGCAAACCATCTCTCGAATGCAATGCTACCTTGCTGCAACGTTGCAGTGTAGCTAACTAAAGGCCAGTTCAGATCAGTGATTCGCAATGAGACTGGATGCAACTCGCAAAATTCCAAGACGTCTGATTGTAAACGTTCTAAAACTGCACTTGTCGATTTGACAAGGTGGTTCTTTTGAGACCCCAGGGCAGGCAACGGCTCTGCTACTAACCAGTTCACACTGCTGCAATATTCTCTGCAACATTATAAAACCGTTTAGTCTCGTTGAGAATCATTGATCTGAACTGGCCTTAACATTACCGTTATTTACCTTGCCATCAAGTTTATCAGTATATTATAATGATTGGAATAAAGCTGGGGTAGCTATACATGGAGCAGAGCCGGGTCTGCTTTTTGTGTAAAGATGCCAAGCCGGAGAAAACTAAATAAAAGAATACGGCAGTATGGATTAGCCTTGTTATTATTTTATTACGCTTCCTCATATGTTCCTTCAGCCTTAATGCCCTTTTTTGATGAAATCTCCTTTGTTTTTGTTTTATTCTTCTTGTTCTGATTGCTAATTTAACACCCAGCTCAGCTTTATTCTCGAACAGTTTAGCTAGCAAAACCAGAAACACCAGGGGTAACATTTTGCAAGACAGTTGTTTCAAAAATATCACACAACAATCATTCACGAAAAAGACTGTTTATTGTGCATGAGATGCATAATTGCACGAGCCACAGCGAATCCCGCTAATTCTTCTCTGCAGTGTAAAGATGTTCATACCGGGCAAAAGGATAAAGAACGTTTGTGGAAATTGATCATCACTAATTCTACCCCAGGTCTGCTACAGCATTTTAACCCGGCTCGGCAGTGTAAAGACAGCTTAAGTTAGCTTAATGTTAGACAACAAATGAGTATGTACATAACGTTACTTTTATAACAACCATTTTTTATTCAGTAAATAGTATTATAGTTGGCGTGGCCCAGGTGCCAACTGACTGAGTCACACAGGCGACACTGGTTGGATCCGGTTGGATCTATGGGAAGTGAGGTCCAAAAACACACCTGCAATTACCGCTTCTCGCCATTGGTACCGCCAAAGAGAACGAAACGGAAATCTTTGAGATTGTAACTTTAATTACAATTATGTGCACAATACATTAAAGATACAACTATTTTGAGCTGAGACATTCATTAGTTTGTACCTTTTTTCACCCACCTCCCAAATCCCAATTTAATCCTTGCTTAGCTATACCCAGAAGTCCTCAATAATAATAGTATTTTCCAAGAAATTACAAAAAAAAAAAACTGTTGACAACATTTCTTTAGGTACAGCGTCTTTTTCTGCTACCACAGAGTGAATGCGATAAGAATATTTTCGGTTACGCTGACCTATAAAACGCTATTCCAAAAGCAAGATTAGACTTTATACATCGTTAAAAAGGGTGACAACGCCGTAAACAATACGTGGTATTACGCACAGCTATTTTGGAAGGTACCCAGGCATCACAAATGCGCGTATATTTCACAAATGGATTTTCCGAGACAATATATGACCACTCAGTCTCAAAAGGGACATCTCTACGCGTAAAACCAATGGTAAAGTTGTATATTTATTCAATATTTAATCTCAGATATTGACTGTAGAATGACATGGTAGATACAATTTTTCAAAACTTGTTTATTTCATTATTCAGTGAGCAGCGTTTTCACTGCTGTCTTGGCATATTTTAGGGTCTTTGGAAACTTTTACACTGAACCTCTTTCGCAACCGATGTCCGCCATATTGTTTGCCCGCCATTTGGACTTTTTTATTAGTTGGGGTGCAGAAGAGCTGGAGCTCCAAATCTAAGTGTTACGACATCTAGTAAACTTCTTTACGGCAAGCGACATCCGCAAGTAATCCGACACCAAGGGTCTAGTTTTTATCAGTGAGGGGAGGGTTTGCACGTCGGGGAAGCAATGGAAGACAGTGCCAGCCAGAGTGCATGCTAGGCTATTAAAGGTTTGTTAGTAAAAGCTTTTTGAGAGGATGAATACTTTTCTTTGGCATGGATCCATTTGAAGACAGTATCGGGTGAGTTTGTTTAGTCTTTAAATCTGGCATTATGCTGAGAAATAGCTAAACAATTTTATTGGTAGGTTTTGAGTTTCTGTGCACACGTGCGAAAACACGCTGGTATAATAAAACAATGATGGCAATACATGTATAGTCCGCTTCGTTCCGTTGCTACCAAAACATAGCAAATTACCTTGTGTCTACAGCTGCAGTTTCTCGCTGCAATTTCTAATATTGAATATAAACAAAAGACGCAATTCATGCTGTAGTCTGCCAATGTCTAAATAAATAATGCGGTACTCTGAGCGTAGGAAGGAGGTAGCATGGATGGCGAGTTGATTTTTCGTTTTTTGCTAATAAAAGTTTGTTAGTAAAAGCTTTGAGAGGATGAATCATTACTTTTCTTTGACATGGATCCATTTGAAGACAATATCGGGTGAGTTCGTTTAGTCTTTAAATCCGTCATTATGCTGAGAGAAATCGTATTCTCAAATTTATTCTCTAAATTGACTGTAAGCTTAGGGTTGTAACTAGGTAGCTGTTTCGTAGGTGACTTAATTAATGCACTCGTCTTAAACTACTGCTTGTATTTTTGCATAGACTGCGTTGTTGCTGTTCTTGGTTGTGTTAGTGTTAATCAGTTTAACCTACAAGTTCCAAGTTGAGCTATGCGGTTGTTCCCTGCACTTGGAACGGTACTTCTCTCTAGGGTTTTCGACACACTTGTTCCTGATTATGATTATACACTTTGTTGTACATCGCTCTGGATAAGAGCGTCTACCAAATGCCTGTAATGTAATGTAATGTGATATTCCGTAGCAACAAGATAAACCAGACATTAGCCCTAAAATATGCCAATACAGCAGTGAAAACGCTGCTCACTGAATAACGAAATAAACGAGACAACATTTTTTAAAATTATACCATGTCATTATACAGTTAATATCTGGGACTAAGCATTTAATAAATATACAATCTTACCATTGGTTTTACGCGTAGAGATGTCCCTTTCGCGATTGAGTGGTCATATATTGTCTTGGACATGAAATATACGCGCATATGTGGCGCCTGGGTCGGCTACCTTCAAAAATAGCTGTGCGTAATACCACACCTGTTGCTTACGGCGTTGTCGCCCTTTTTAGTACAATTTGGCTTGAATGACAATGCATTTATTCAGTAAGTGAGAGTACAAGCTTTCTAACGATGTATAACATGTCTGATTTTGCTTTTGGAATGGCATTTTATGGGTCAGCGTAACCGAAAATTTTCCTATATGCCAGTGTCTAAATAAATAATGCGGTAGGCTATTCTGCCAGCAGCACGCAGGTCGCGAGTTGATATTTCATCTTTTGTTTCGTTTTTTCTCAATGTCCTATCTATTATTTGAAATGTGTATTATTATTCTATCTGTCTCTGAGGCGCTCTGAAATGTGCATTCTCTGCTAAGCTGAGCAATGGATTGGAATATGTGTCTGACGTAGTGTTCAATGGATTGGAATATGTGTCTGACGTAGTGTTGCACCGTATACCGAAACTTCAGCACTTTTTCGGTACTTAAAAAAATAAACGGTTCGGTATTAGAATTTTCCGACGTTTGGTAGTTTTGCGTCAAATGTAAAAGCCAGGGAAATGTGTCTACCGCATTACCGAATGAGAGGATGAAAAGTGTAATTTGTCAGAATCTTCGCTAGATGGCAGTAGCAACTAAGGTTGGAAAGTGAGGTGACGTGCGCTTGTGCATTTCCCGTAGTTGATACAGCGCAAGCTTAGACTCAGTTCACTTCAGTAGCAATAGCTGTTCTAATTTGTAAATATTTTATTATAGGAAGATGCTGTATTGTTATTGAAATATGCTGTTTTAGATCTATTTTAAAGTGAAAGACCTGTTTAAAGATAATTTACTTTACAATTGTTTAATTTTTGAAATATATTTAATATAGTTTTCTATAGTTTAGTCTTGTAACACTATAGGCCTATGCTTATTGATGTGTTGAACAGGCTTCAACTTAAAGGTTGTTAATATACCAGGTTTTTAATAAACCGTGAATTAGAAAATGAGGTGAACCCTTGTGGACATTATGTTTCTGATCTATTAAGGTAATTTCAGTATCGTTAGGTACCGAGTATTGAATCAGTATCGTTTCAGTATCGAGTATCGTGATACTAAACCTGGTATCGGTATCAAAGTCAAAATTTTGGTATCTTGACAACACTAGTGTGACACCTCTTTTAGTTGGAGCATGGAAGCGCTGCAGCTGTACATACACACTGGGCCATCTAAGTGTTACGGCATGCCATCTAAGTGTTACAACATAGTAAAGGCCTTTAAGGGAAGTGGCCATGACACATAAGTCATCCGACAGCGTCTCTTAGCACAAAATTGGCCATAAGTCATCAATATTTTATACAATCATCATGATATTCAGTAGATATGTTGGGTGAAGGCATATGATCATGAGGACAAAGCCATTTTAAAATCGCTCCATAGGGGGCACAATGGTGCCAATGCTTGGACCCCTCCCAACGCTGCATTCGGCTTTCATTATTTTTGTGTTTAGTTGTACCATGGATTTGGAGAATGTTCTGATGAATGGGATGACACCCTTGGAGCATGGCACCTGTGTGCTTGTGTTGTCCTGTAATAGTGTGTGCGTTATTGATTTGATCGTTCTAAGAAAACGTTTAGATTATCCTCTGGACCTAAGTGCTGTGAAAAGTGTTTGCATGGCTGTGTTTAAATCTGACCAATCTGAACATATTCTGTAAAATCTAATGAGTTGTGATTTAATTAAGCCTCTAAATGTATGTTTGGGGTGAAAACTCGTTTTTTTTTTTATATAATAAAGTGCGTGTGTGTCTGTGGGTTTGAAGAAGACTTTTGTTTAGAAATTTTTGTATCCATTTATTGAATCTGTCAGAACAACTGTTGTACTTTACTGTGTTGTTATTGATGGTGTATTTGCAGGTTATATGTGGATAGAGTGAATTCATTTGTTGAATAAAGTCCTTAACCCCTTTGTGCACATGCCAAATCTGGCAAATCCTTGCCCAGTTAGGGGGTACCCTATTTAAAGATTTATAACTCCAGATGTGAACGTCACAGAGACTTGAAAAATGGCTTTACAATACAAACTTATTTAGTTTATATTCAAATTAGTTTATATTCATAATTTAAGAAGAAATAAAGTTCCACAAATGCAATTGTCTAGGCAAAAAAGCAAAAATAAATTTGCTCTTTTTTATTTTGCAATTAAATAGAAAGATCCCACACATGAAACAGGTTAAACTATACATGTCCTGGATCAAAAACTCCTTGACCACAAGTTCATAAAATCTAAGGGTGGATATGTAGAACTACTAAAGATCTATGAAGCAAAAACAAAGCAGTGTATCCAGCGTCTTCAAAACTATCCAAAATGTCTAAATTATGCATTGCTGTAAATCACAACATAATCATGTATTTCACAACAAATCAACTGTTTTGACTCAAGAAACTCACTTTTGCATAATTTTCAAGAGGGACAGTACAGTGGTCTTAAAATATCTAGAGGTTCTGAAACATATTCAAAATCTCTACAAAAATGAATAAAATGCTTTCTGTCCATTATAAAGCACATAAATGTGCCCCTTGAAGGTTTAAGCTGAAGCATTGATTAACCCCTTCGCGCAAGCCCCCTAGTGGTCGGCGTGCCGGCGTGCCCAGATTACTGAACTCAGACATTCAGTGCTACTGCAACCAAAGTACGAGTTAAAAACAGAAACGCGTTGTTGTAGTTTCATAAGTAGACGATTCACGACAACTATGCCGAATACGGAGTTTCGCTGCGCCACCATTGTCGTTCTGGCCGTTCATTTAACACGCCCCCCTCCCTGCAGTCTCATCTACAAATACACCCCCCACCCATGACATAATGGGCAATATTGTCTATGTTGGCATTCATAAAATATTCTTTCACCGCTAAAAAATCGTATTCAGTCATAGCAACAAGGTAAACCCGACAATAGCCCTAATATATGCCAATACAGGAGTGTAAACGCTGCTCACTGATTAACGAAATAAACGAGAAAAAGTTTTTAAAAATTATACCATGTCATTCTGCAGTCAATATCTGGGACTAAATATTGAATAAATATACAACCTTACTGTTGGTTTTACGTGTAGAGATATCCCTTTTGAGACTGCGTGGTCATATATTGTCTTGGACAATCCGTTGGGGAAATATACGTGCATTTGTGACACCTGGGTATCTTCCAAAATAGCTGTGCGTAATACCACATCTGTTGTTTACGGCGTTGTCACCCTTTTTAGTACAGTCTGGCTTGATTGACAATTCATTTATTCAGTATGTGAGAGTTTAAGCTTTATAACGATGTATAACATGTCTAATTCTGCTTTTGGAATAGTGTTTTATAGTTCAGCATAACAGAAAATATTCTTGGCATCGCATTCACTTAAGCATTCATTTTATGTTAGCAAAAAAATACGCTGCACCTAACGAAACGTGTTCAACGATATTTCATAATTTCTTGGAAAATACTATTATTATTGAGGACTTCTGGACATTGCTAAGCCATGTGTTTGCTGATAGACCTAGCTGGCAGCAAAACAGAAGCGAATAGAACAGTATCATTGATACTGCCTCTGTCTCCATCTAATGAACATAGATGAGATTTCATCATTGCTATATAAGTATTACTGCTCAAAATATTTCGGTTATATACGTTATTTTTGAAACTGAGTATCTTTAAATAGGTTAGTGGTGTTATATAATGTGGATATTTCACACTGTAATGTAAGTGTTAGATGGTAGTGTAATAGTTTTTATGAAGCATGCAACAGTGATGACGTGAGAGTTGGAACATTGCCAAAACGTGGTGGACGGTTGAAAATTGTTTTCATGTCCTCTCATCCGCATACAAGAAAACATACGAGAGTACAGAGTATAGAAATACATACAAGAGTTAATTATTACACGTTTAGGTACTGTACCGCATTGTGTGACAATATTTTTGCATTATTTTTTAAATCTGATAGCAATGTTTCATCTTAAACCTTCATAAGGCGCTCCTTTAGCTATATGCTTTATAATGGACAAAAAGCATTTTATTCAATTTTGGACAGATTTTGCATATGTTTCTGGACCCCTAGATATTTTAGACCACTGTACTGAAAGCTTGTAATTCACACTTGAAAATTATGCAACAGTGATTTTCTTGAGTCAAAACAGTTGATTTGTAGTTAAATACGTGAATATGTTGTGATTTACAGCAATGCATAATTTAGACATTTTGGATAGATTTGGAGATGCTGGGTACACTGCTTAGTTTTTGCTTCATACATCTATAGTAGTTCTACATATCCACCCTTAGATTTTATGAACTTGTGGTCAAGAAGTTTTTGATCTAGCACATGTATAGTTTAGCCTGCTGTATATATGCAATCTCTCAGTATTTCATTGCAAACTTAAAAAGTGCAAATTCATTTTTGATTTTTTGTCAAAACAATTGCATTTGTGGCACTTTATTTCTTCCAAAATTATGAATATAAACTAATCTGCGTTAGTATTGTAAATTGTACAAATGTCTTGCTTCATTTAAGCCATTTTTGAAGTCTTTGTGGTGTTCACATCTGGAGTTATAAAGCTTTAAATAGGGTACCCCCTAAATGGGCAAGGGTTGGCAAGATTTGGCTTGTGCGAAAAGGAATAAGCTGTGTGGTACCCTAAGATTTCATCCAGATATGGGTAATACATGAGTGGCATTTGTGCATGTTCCACGTCAATGTTAGTGTAGAGGCTACTGATGTCCATAGTGAATAAAAAGACTTGTTCTGGAATGGACTTGTCCCACAGTTTATTTATAAAGTCGTGTGTGTCTTGTATGTAGCTTGAATGTTTCTGTGAAATGGGGCTTAGGTAACAATCTATAAATTCTCCAGTGTTGTAGGTCTCACTGTCACAGTCTGAGACAATTAGTCATCCCATGGGGATCTTATGAGGGATTGTCCACGTATTTGGATCTTAGTGAATCTTCAGAAGCAAGTAGAACTGACAGGGTCATATAATATCTGGACCCAATAGAAAATGAATCTTAAGTAAAATTGTTCGTATTTGCAGTCTGTACTGCATGTTTGTGACTGTAAAGAATGTGTTAACTGTCTGTAGCAGGGATGTGCACAGACATTTTGAGGGGCTGTTGCTCTAATCTGAAAAAAGGGCAACCCCCACCCCAATTTTAGGTGTCACCCATGAGCATGTACCTGAATGGTGTAAAACATGGTCATTTAACTAACCACAAATCAATTTTAAATTTGTAAATTGTTTTAAATTTTAAGGATTAATGAAATTAAAAAACTGCACACTGTTAGAGTAAGTTAACACATTATTGTAGATATAGTTTCTTGTAAACTAGTTTAAGCAGCAATATGATTTTGCGTCTTGAGCTTAACACTGCCATCTATCAATTTGACTGTAATAGACGTGTACCTGTATGGTGATCACACCGTTTCAACATGGTCCTTCATTTAATTACTTGTTATAGACAGCAGAAGCTATGTAAAGCAATCAAACTTTGAGGAAATATTTTTGAAACCAAAAAAGTGAAAACCACAATATTCAAACTTCAAACATAAGCTCTTTGAACTCAGATGATTATGAGTTGATGTATACATCTTGTAAAGTAAAAATTTTAAAGTAGATTTTGCAAATTCGAGTCATTGGAAATTGAATATACTTCACTGTATTATCCAAAACCAAGTGTTTGATTGTACTCATATCTCATATCTCCTTGAATGAATACCACGGAATGTCTGGATTACAATAATAAACATTTCTGTATATGAAATTTCAAGAGACAATAATATAAAGACACTGCCAGGCAAAATGCTATCATTCTTTTCAATCCAATTCCATTTTATTTCTATAGCGCTTTAACAAAGGGTTTGTCACAAAGACACTTTACAGACAGATACAATTTAGAGAAAAATAACTTAAGGCATCTGTTTAAGTTTGGAGGTATCAACACATTAGCCCCAACAATAGCAAGGCTATAACAACAAGGCCTATTCATGTGAATGACAAATTATGAGGAGTTTTTGTGTGTGCTTCTTTCATATAGCTGCCTTTATGTTAGCCAGCTAGCTAGCTAGCTAAAATTGGTTCATGTGATAGCATAATATAAGGCAATATTGCGCAACGTGATGCAAACCTGACAAGCTGCGCATTGTTCAGAAGCATATGTGGAGATTTTTATTCACAGGGAATCTCATTGGTTATACCATTTGTCATTAATCATTTACACAACTTCAAAAGACTCACCCGGAGCCCTCACACAACGTCAACAATACCAAGTTTGGATACTACAGTGTCACATGACAGGGGGCATAAGGGCATCGCTTTGCGTCGTTTTTTTTTTTTTTGTTTTATGGCTCTGGGCCGCCCCATCTCCATGTCCCATGGAGGCATACTGCATGCCTATCAAAAAGTAACAAATGTTTGGATGATATGGCGATTTAATTTGATCTAACTTTAGCAATTATGGGCTACTCATATTTATGCAGCCACAACAGCAAAAATAAAACTATTATTATTATTTTAGGGGCAGCTCAGCCAAAGACGGCAAATGGGCTGTTGCTCAGGCAATTTTAGCCCGGCCTTGTGCACGTCCTTGGTCTGTAGTGTTCCGTATTCTGTAACTGTCTGTTAGACTCATATATATTCTGCTGTTTGTCTTGTATAACTATGGCCGAGCCCTTATCGGCTGGTTTAATGATAATGTTATTTTTATATTATTTTTTCAATGAATAGATAGCTGACATATGTTCTAGTGTTAAGTTGTGCTTACCTGTGTAGTGCCTATGTAACCGTCTGTTCCAGGTTTTGTTGTTTTTCTGATTTATTCCTGAATCTCTATGTATAAATCATGTAATCTAGGTTACCAAATTGATGGGCCTATAAATGAAATTGGTGCCTGGTCATGATTGTATTTGAAATGGTCCAGTAATTTTAATTTTCTACTGTGGGCATGGACATCGCTCATGAGTTCCCCATGGTCAGACCTATCTGTTGTTGGGGTGAGAATGAAAGGTGAGGCCCTTATACAGCAACTCCAACCCCGACTTGGAATGGCAAACGGTTTTAGGCAGGTTAAATATATTGGTATGTGCCGATTCTGATGGCTAGCACTTTAACCAACGTTACCAGTTTACCTGTTCCAACCAGAATTCGAGAATCTATGAAGCTGTTGACATTGTCCAGTGAATTTTGTCCCTGGGATCTACATGGAATCTGAGTCTGTTCAACTCCAGCAGAGGGTTACCATTGTTTTTGATGCATGTGTTGAGGATTGTAAGCTTAGTCTGTTATTATAATGAAAAACAAAAAAAAGCATTGGGAAAGGAAGCTTTCGCTGCTCTCCACATGTATTGTAGTTGTTTTATGGCCGTTATCTGAGGATGTTGATCTTGTTGTTTATACCTACCGAGAGCATAACCTTTTCTGTGTGTGGATGTGGTGGTAGTTTTTGTAGGAGTTTCTCTACGTGTAGAAAATCATCTCCAGGAAAATTTTTGTACTAATGGATGCGTATACTGTGGGATTCTACTAAGATTGGAATCCCTGATGATCAGAATGGGTTTCATAACTTTCAGATTCCAATCCTGTGTTTTCTTGTCTGTGTTTGGGTGGTGGTATGGTTTAAGGAGGAGTTGAGTTTGTTCCAAATCCTCCGGTGACAGACTCAAGTCTAATACAGCGTTTGAGTCTGAAGGGTAAGTATCTTGACTGTGTGCATTATGTTGTGTGTTCTCTATGGAATTGTTGTGAATAATGGAGGGCTCAGAGTAGGATTGCAGTTTTGGGGAATTCCCCTTTAAAGTAATAATCTCGAAGATTTTCATTAAAATAAATGTCTGTTAAGTCACTATCTATCGCCGAATTAGGTAACACAATGGTGATTGAGCCTATTATTATATAAATTTATAGTATAGTTAGTGACGCGTTTTCCATTACCCATCAGTGGTTGGTCTGCCAGAGAGGGTAGACGGAGCTAACGCAACAGGCTCGCTCTTCACTTTGTGTGTGAGCGGTGTACCGTTTTTTCTGGTGTCTGCTAGTGTTACAATAACGGGGGGGGGGGGGGGGGGACGTTACATTGTCATTTGATGACAATGTAACGTCACTAAATTACATAGCCTAGCTATTTGCACAGCTAACGCTAGCTACTGGACCATGTCAAGAAAGGCAACATTAGTTTAGACAATGTTGCGCACAGTATCCATCTCTCATATCAGGTAACGTTGCGTTAGCTAGCTAGCTAATGTAATTAACACAATTTAATGTCAGCTAACAATTAGAAAAAACGCTAGCTAATGGAGAGGAGTCTTCTGGTGACAGTCTTGTTGAGTCTCAGTAATTACTGTGCCCCAGCTGATTTACTGAGGCTCCACTCCAGATGGAAAATTAACACCAGATCTGAATCTACAATGCAGTCTTCTGAATTATACAGAACAGAGCCCATGTTTATCGCTTTCACAGGCTATGTGCACCACCAAGTACTGCCTGTCAGAGAAATACAAATGGATGTTTAATTGTACAACATATACAATTAAATTTGGCGTTGTGATTTATGAAGATTTATGAAAATTACATTAGTGCAATTGATATGCCTAACCTGTCAAAGTGACTAACATTAAAAAATCGACATATATTTAAATTGTGACATTTTTTTTATTTGATGTTATTAGGCTATTGTTTTATTGATCCCTCCACTGCTTGTACGGTGAAGAAAAATCACATAATTCCAAGTTGTACTGTAGTTGTCCAGATGTATCACTTACTATGTCCTGAGTTCAAATCACACCTCTGCCTTTACATCAGAACGTCAGAACTAAATTGCCCACAATTGCTTAAATTCAGTTTAGCTTTGTAAGATATAAAAGTGAACTTCAGTTGGTTGAGATGGAATGTGAATAAATGCAATATTAAAAATGCTACCTTGTTTTTTCTCTTCCATTTACTTCTCTTATTTAATTATTTGGAGCAGGCCTGAATATACAAGATGTTGGTCTGTGCTGTTAAACATGCTTTGATTACAGAGATATTAACCAGACCAAAGGATATCTTTCAGTATTGATCTTGAATCTTATTAATTGCAATCATTTTATTAGGTATTGTGTTTTACATTGTTAGACACTGGTCCAATTACATAACGAGCTAGCTACTGAAGACCTGTGTAAATAGTCTCAAAATTTAGCTTGAATCATTGACAAATTGCTAACTTTCTTACTTATTATGTTAACTTAATATCTGGTATATAAACCCTAGTTTGGCTTGCTAGCAGTCAATGAAAGTAGTGAGAAACTAGCTGGCTGCATGATATTATTGAATTTTTTTACTTGTTAGTTTATTTTTACTTCAGTTATTTTTTTACTTACCTCGCGGAAAAAAGTTTTCTGACGGTAGATCCACTAATGATGCTCTGACGGCGCCGAAATTTTGAATGAAGCTTGTGAAATGTTATATGCACGTGCACACGTAACCACGTCATTGCGACTCCCGTCATTTTCGAGAAAATGCGTGTTAATTTCGCCCTCCGTTACTTTCGTCCCGGCGCTCCCCTACATAGTGTAGTGCATTGTGGGGAAGATGTAGTTCACTATATAGTGTGCTACTATTTTGTTTCTCAGATGGGACACACTACAAAATGGCTGATACCAAAAGTGGTGCACTATATCGGGAATAGGGAGTGATTTGGGACGCAGCCTTATGGGTGAAGCCACACTGTACGTGGCGCCGCTGCGCGGCAACACCGCCTCCATTCATTTTGAATGAGAGGTGGCGGTGGCCCCCCGCAAGGCATGTTGGGATTGCAGGCGGCGCGGCAAGAGGAGGCGAGGCCACGGGGGAGATGGCCAAAGTTCAACTTTGACCCCCATGCCGCGTCGCGGTAACCAATCAGATTTGATCTAATGATCCATCAAGTAAACTGTCCCCATTTTTTTCTAATTTTAGTTCCACATTCTATCGTTCCATATTTAAAAAAAAAAATGGAAGACTCACTGGTAATTGCCTTGTCGGGTTACCCGTCTCTATATGATCCTGTGCTGCCCTTGTACAGAGACACCAACAAGAGGAACGCAGCGTGGAGGAAATTCGCCGAAATTGTCGGTGTCTCTGGTATGTCGATAGCCATTACCATGTAAATTTCACAGAAGATGCAATGCTGCCAATGAGCTCGTGGCTAGTGGCTAGTTTATCATAATAATTCAAATACAAAATGCAATCTTACATTTTCACATTTTTAAAAATTTTATTCAAACTGGATAACGATAACAAGAAACACAACATTAAACCTGGTCAACATTTAACGAACACTACTGTCTGTCAAAAATAGGTGACACGCCGATTGTAGGGACGCACGCCAGGCGTACAGTGTGGCTTCACCGTCAGACTACAGTTGTACATTTTGCACTTTGGCTTGTATCGCACATTGGATTCCCACATGCTGGTTACCTTACTGTTTATTTCTCAGTTACAACTTTGTTGTGTGTTACCATAATTATGCTGTTAAACTGGACCAGGGGTTCTCAACCTTTTGTAGACCAACGCCCCACTATTGAAGTCCCATACCGCCCCCCCCCCCCAACAATATTGAATTATCAGCCCCAATTGTAGGTTATTATTTGTTGATGTTCATGATATTATGTTATTTTTTCTTTTAATCAAACAAGCCTACCTATGCTGTTAAATTTTCAGACAAGAACTACATTTTAGCTATGTGTCATATCCCTTGGCTGCCAACAGAGGGCAAATGACTTATGTCTTGTCTAATCTTTCGTATTCAGTGCCTTACATTTGCTGGCGGTGGTCTCTTGTGCTTCTTGTTACTCGTTGTAATTGTGCTTATTATTATAGTTTATTAAATAACTCTTCCTTGTTTATACTGGTTCCTACCTTTTGTTTCTCTGTTCACCTCAGTAGCCTACATCTCGTAACAATTTGGCATTCTGTTTTAATTTTGGGGCACATGCTGTGTTTTTCATAGATCAAACAAGCCTGGGCGATTGTACAGGAAAACATGTTTTGGCCACAATAGCGGCAGCCTATAGCCCAGCAATTATTTTCCTCATAAATATGCCTATGGATTAGCCTACCACTACAACGGTGCGCATATGCCATCCACATGGTGGGCCAGCCGGAGGTGCAGAAGGTAGCCTGAGCCTCCTCGTCACACTGCAGGTCGACGATATGCTCTTGAAGAGTTGGGTCACAGTCGACAGCGTCGACTTCAAATGGCTGCGTCACCCAGTCCGGAACATCAAGGGCCTGGAGGTCACGAAATCTTGCCGCCATCTCCTCCTTCATTTTGACCAGGTGGTCGGCGTATCGGAGGCATTGTTCTTCCTTCAGCGCCCCAGACACCTAACAGAAGTTCACCAACAAATGAGGTAATTTGCTGAATTTATTTTTTTATTTATTATTATTATTATTATTATTATTAGTAGTAGTAGTAGTAGTATTAGTAGTATAGTTATTATTATTATTTAAAATGTATTTTTCTCTTAACCTTCTGGGGTCTGAGGGTAAAATGAGGCACACTGGTGTTTCATATCTCTGTTTTCCGCACAAACTCAGCTACAATAATATGGCAGCAGTAAGTAGGTCATAATCATATGTGGATTGTAAATTGCTCTAAAAACACACAAACTGTAAACAGTAGTTTTGAACATGCACAGGAATGTTGTAATAAAACACACTAAACAATTGTATCTAAGGTTTTGGATTACTGAAATGTGTTCATTAGGGTCTTGGGTATCAAAAGATGACAAAATATTTTAGCAAATCCAATGAGAAATATAAAATAAATTGCTAAAAGTTAGTGTTGTGACTACTATTTTTCAACACCAGGTGTGAATGGGAGGGCAAATGGCCTTTCTGTAATGAATATGCATTGGGTAGGAGGACCTGCCAGCTAAGTAGGCTATTCACACCTGGCCGCATGCCTCCACATCACTAAGACAAAGACTCAATGAGCCATTTAGAAGACAGAAACAAAGACATCTTTTGATTTTAGAACATTTATTGAAGTAAACTATATGCATGGAAGATGAGATGAGACTGGTGTACTCTTGCAACGCCTGCGTGGCCTCTTAGCTAGTGGTGAACTAGGCCGTGTTTCCTGATCAGCATCTCTGTAAATATAATAAAAACAAAATTGTTAGGAAATGTGACATCAAATCAAACTTTATTTATATAGCACATTTCCTTCAACAGGTGACAATTAAATGTGCTTTACAAAAAAGGGACAAACCAGTAACTAATGAAAACAAAACTTGTGACATGGTTACATCATATACAAACAAAGAACCAAACAAACACAACCAGACGCAGAGAGGTAGCCTATAATTTTGAGAAGCAATGGTTAGAATCGTTCGTAGTGTGGGAATTTACAGCGCGCATATTAGTGAATATTCCTACAAACACAGAGAGAATGTAATACAGCACACATTTACAAATGATGCAAGCTATCAACGAAACAACATTAGCTAAACTAAATAAACATTGATATTCCTGCTCAACTACAGGCAACTCATCAATAACAATGCCTCAATCTGAAGTAGGCTAGGTCTGTTTAGCTAAGTGGTTATTGTATTGCTATTTCCCGAATTTACTTACAGTATGCTAATATCGATTGTGCGAGGACATCAGTTTTAGAATCCTAGCCATGCCACTACACGCCAGGCATGGGCTATTTATTACCAATATGATCTAAAAAAATACAGTCTACTTGCTACTTCTAACACAACCAGACGCAGAGAGCCTAGCCTATAATTTTGAGATGCAATAGTTTGAATCGTTCATAGTGTGGGAATTTACAAACGCGCATATTGCTGGATATTCCTACAAACAGAGATACGTTGCAATACAGTACACATTTACCAATATAATCATAAGAAATATACTTACTCATGAAGTTGATCCTCAGCTGGATCAGTTCGCTGTTCGAAATGACACCGCTCTTCATCAGTGTCAGCTTCCGGACGGACCATTTTCCAAAATTAAATGAAATGTTTACCTCAAAAGAAGTGAATTAGGCTACACTTCGACATTCTATCCCGCTTTCGCAGGCTTTGCAATTCTCACATGGATCTCACATCGCCCCTCCCCTAGTCTCCTTCTATGGAGAGTAATTATAATGTCGTTAACATGTGAATGCGATTTGGGCGGACTTCCTGCTGAGCGAAAGTAAGGATTAACAAAGCACACATGGTTTAATTAATCAAATTTAAAATTTTTAAAACAATTCATATTATTTGCCAATGGGCGCATTGTAAAGTCGCGATTCTAAGGTTTCTGTCAATGTTTTTGTTGCGTCTGTATGATAACAACTCGTGAAGTTTATCATCCAAATAGAAACGAAAGTTCATTTAATCTTGTCGAGCCCCCGACCCCAGAGGATTAAATGCATTTTCTTTAGACCTTAGACTGTATGAGATGGCAATAGACTACCTCAGAAAGCTTTAATCACCGTTTTTCAGTCAATTAGTAAAATTATGGCACTCGGGTGTCAGTAGTCAACAATGCTATTTGCACCTGGGCACACATTAGATACTGTATGTGTATATGTACTGTATGTATATTTTAGAAATGGCATCAGAGTCCCGATCTGCTGCACCGCGTAAAGGACAAAGGTGAGGGGGTGTTTCCATGAGGCCGGACCAAGTCTGACAGTCTCTGCCACCCAGTAGCAGGCATCAGGGACCGCTCCATGGACTCACATTAACTCGGATCCCGAGTCATAGCGTGGTGTGCTTCAGAACCGGGACTTACAAACTTGTTAACATAACCTGTAAGTGGCTAGAGCCACAGCTTGTTGGGCTTATACATACAGTATATACACACAGATATTGCACAGATATATACATAGATCTATTTTATTGTATCTATTATTCCTATTTTATCTTATTTTATTTTTTACTTACTTTTTTGATGTATAGGTATTTATGGAAATTTCTTTCTTTGATGTTAACTACATTCTCTTGTGCTGCTGCGTCAAATTGAGTTTCCCCTACGGGGGATCAATGAAGGTACATCTTATCTTCTCTTATCTTATCTTATCCTAAGCACTGTAGCTATTTACACCCGGGTGTTGTATACTGTACTGTATGTATCTGTTCTTACTTTTTGGCTGGACCGCAACAGCGGGGCCAGCCCTACAAACGCGAATGTCTGTGACTGTGAAGGTGGCTGGTAAGGTGATAAGTGTCCCACAGACCCCCCTGATGGCTATCTTTGACCAGCAGGTTCTGTGCAAGGCCAGGTCTATATTGGACTGCACAGACAACCCCCTTCACTTTGAGTTTTAAACTCTTCCCTCAGGCCGTAGATTTAAAGTACCCCGATTCAAGTGCAATAGGAGTAGACACTCCTTTGTTCCCTGTGCAATAACCCTGCTCAGGGTTTCCCCCAGAAAGGTTGTTAGGCCCGGTGGCGAGTATCTTTTGACAGGGCCCGGCGCTGGCTGGCGGCCAAGTGTCTTTTTTGGCAAGGGCCCGGCATGGGCCAGTGACAGACTGATGGCAGCATTAAGGTAGGGCCCTATAGTTTCTGTGATAACAGAATCACGGACGGAATTGCGGAATTGAGAATTTAAAAAAGCTATAATACAGATTCCATAGGGCCCTACATTAAATCAGTGCTAAAAGCTTGGAAATATGACTACGTAATGTGAATGTTGTTATAAATAAGTCATTTATTCAACACATATTTTAAAAAATCAACAACTATTTACAGCATAGCAGAGTTTTACAAAAAATCTGACAATGTACAGTCTTGGAAGTTCTCTGATTTTCTAAAGAACCCATTGAACAAGGAAGAGCTCTTTGAAATGCTATCCGAGAAAATTAACTCCACCACATTTGAACCTGGTAAGCAAGTATATGTCACTAAAGATAGGCATGTGCTTTCATCAGGTCCTCTAGCCCCAATGCCAGAGTGTGACCATGAGGAGGCAGACACTAGAGTATGCATCCATCTAAAAGATGCTCTACAAAAGGGTGCACAGTCATTCATAATTCGAACAGTGGATACGGACATCATAGTGATCCTTGTTAGTCTGTTTGGGCAGCTTGCCAAAGACTACCCAAATATAGACCTCTGGGTTGCTTTTGGTATGGGGCAAAACTTCCAGTAAATATGCATCAATACTATTTACAAAAAGCTAGGGAGGAAAATGAGTTTGGCTCTGCTGGGATTCCACTCATTCACAGGCTGTGATACAACTTCACAGTTCCAGGGCAAAGGCAAAAAGACAGCCTGGGCTGCATGGAAATCATTTCCGGAAGTGAAAAATGCCTTCATTGCTATGACAGCTAATCCTTTTCAACTGCTTAGCCAGGAATCAAACAGTTTTGCATTGCTGGAATGATACACCTGTGTTCTGTATGACAAGACAACTGGCATTGAAAAGGTCGATGATCTAAGGAAGGACCTGTTTTCTCAAAAATGTCTCTCAATGGAAAACATTCCTCCCACACAGGCTGCACTGCTACAACATTCAAATTGAGCAGGGTACCAAGCTAGCATTTGGTCCAAAAGTCTGAAAGCTATCCAGTCTGTACCTTCTCCTGAAAAATATGGATGGACCAAAGTAGCTGATTCGTGGACATCTTTATGGACACTCTTGCCAGAGGCTGCCAAAGTTTGTAGAGAACTCCTAATGTGTGGCTGCAAAATTGAGCCCCGAAATTGAGTTCTCGAAAGTGTAGATGCCGGGATGCTGGGTTACCTTGCCCAGCATTATCCCAGTGTGCTGGAACGTGAATTGGCACACATGTGACTCACTACTAGATTATGTCCCTCAAATAAGATCTTATACTGCATGTTAGAAGCTTTTTCTTTTTTATTAGCTTGTAAAAAGGCTTTAAAACAACCGAGTAAAACAAGACTTTAAAAAGAAAAATAATTTATTTTAAAAACCCCTCTGCCCCTACTGACAGTCCTTAAATAGCTTGAGCCAATTAATTGCACCTGGTTTCAATTGCCTCAAATTAACAAATTACATTCAATTAAACAATTAAATTAAATCCATTAAACAATAAATACAATCAATTAAATAATTGACAGGCTAGTGAAGGGCCACTCCTTCACATACCTGATGACAAATGTTAGCAACCTTGAGATTGAAATGAGTCCACTTGGGTGAAACATAGGTCAACTGCCAACTGTTTAAACAGCCATTTTGAATTCCTTCAATAGCTCACTTCATGTTTAAGAGTTTTTGGGGGCACCCCTTCTAGGATATATTCGGATCACTCAATGTACATACCAAATCATATGCTTTTATGAGGTCCTTTCTGTGCCTTATGTCAATTGCCAACTGTTTAGGTGGCCATTTCTTAAATAGCTCCCTTCCTGTTAAAATATTTTTGGGCACCCCTTCTAGGATGTCTTATGATCACCCAAGAAACTTGTGTGCCAAATGTTATGCTTTTATGAGGTCCTTTAGGTACCTATTGAGTCAGCTGCCAACTGTTTAGGTGGCCATTTTGATTTTCTTTAATAGCTCACTTTTTATTCAAAGATTTTTCGGGCACCCCTTCTAGGATGTCTTAGGATCTCCCAGGGGACATGTGTGCCAAATTTCATGCTTTTATGAAGTCCTTTAGGTGCCTTTTGAGTCAACTGCCACCTGCTTAGGCAGCCATTTAGAATTTCTTCAATAATTCACTTCCTGTTTAATATTATTTTGGGAACCCTTTCTAGGATGTCTTGGGGTCGCCCAAGGGACATGTGTGCCAAATTTCATGCTTTTATGAGGTCCTTTAGGTGCCTTTTGGGTCAACTGCCAACTGTTTAGGTGGCCATTTTGAATTTCTTCAATAACTCACTTCCTGTTTAAGATTTTTTTGGGCACCCCTTCTAGGATGTCTTAGGATCACCCAAGGGACATATGTACCAAATGTCATGCTTCTATCCGCCGCATAACGACTTTTCACATAATTCCCCCTACTATTATGAGTCATATTTTGCATGAACATGGCAAAGGAGCACTATATTCACACTTTGGCCTTGGGCTGCTAGCACATAACATGCATATCTGTGCTGAGCCTTGGAATTACTACTTAATCATGCATGTCACAAGAATCAATGTATGAAGTCAAGTTCAGGTCATAAAATTCACCTTTGAAACTTTGATAATATGTATGTAAATTCTGTTCGTACAGAAGAAAGCATACATCTGCCACAACAGTCTGAAAAAAGGTAGGAGACGAGATATGGAAGTTTAGTTTGTTAATGTACAAAATTATATCACAGACAGACTACCAAATCAGTTCTGTAATTGTGCCTTGGGGTTTGCCCGGGTTTGTTAATGTGAGCTGTGCTGTATCTGAACGAACTTTGCTTTTATTTTCAGCTACTGCTTTGTGGTGAACGTGCTTCACCCTTATTTTTTAATGGTACGCAATGGCTGACAGAGCCAGAGAACTTGTCCAAACACTTTTAGAAAGTGACACATTTCTTGAAACACTTGCAATTTAAAAAAAGTGAATTTTTGTATTGAAATATCTCTCCAAAGTTAAAAGTTCAGAAAATTTGCAAGCTTGTTCCTTGCTGAAGGGGTCCTGGTCTACATTCTACCCCATTTCTGTGAAATTTTACTGTAGCATTTTTTAATAATCCCGCTTCAAACTTTCCATGTAATCCAATAGACACCAATTGAAAAATATGAAAGTTTTTTTGTAGTGTCAGGTCTACCACATGCGTTTGCAAGTGTTTCAATAAATGTCTCACTGTCTAAAAGTGTTTGGACAAGTTCTCTGGCTCTGTCAGCCATTGCGTACCATTAAAAAATAAGGGTGAAGCACGTTTACCACAAAGCATACAGTAGCTGAAATTAAAAGCGAAGTATATATACTTTTATTTCAGTAGATTTATTCTCATGCTTCAATGTTTTTCAATTAAGTAATCAAATTTTTTATGAAAACCATAGGTGCCATAATTATTGGTACCCCTAACAATTATTGTAAGTAAAATATCATAAAAAACATGTTTTCAACATACAAAAATGCCAAGTTACTCAAAAGTATTGATATCAAATTGACGCCAAGTTACGGTACTATAAACAATATAGGCTATCGTGCCTCACCGAAATTACATAAGATGTAATTTCGGTGAGGCAAGTGTCCAAAAACTGATACATGGACATTGTTGAATCCTGGAAATTCTTCTCACATTCTTGCCTGTCTATGAATCTGATCAGTTCAATAAGGCTTTCAGAAACTGAAAGATTTGGTTTAAGAAACATCTTCAGTCTTCTGTTATTTGTGTTATTTCCCATGGTGGGCAAGTCCTTTCTAAAGACATGAGCCCACATTTCTCTTTGGGCATCCCAGTTGGTGAGAAAATATTCCACAAATTTCTTGTCTGGGCATTGCTCTTTCAGCTTCTGTATGCCTGAGTCATATCTTGGTAGTGTTTCACTGTACACTATTGAGCAGACTGTGGACAGAAGACTTCTTTCATTCTTTGGTCAGAGAAGCTCTGCAACTTTCTTTTCCCAATGCTTAATGACATGAAATGAGCATAAAAGTACTTTTGCTTCTACAAAGTTCTCTCGCAGAACTTTAATTTCTGTAGCATCTTTGTCGACAAAGAACATTTTGATGTTCCGCCAGCTTGGATTTCCTTGTTTGAACAAAGAGCAGACCTTATAATGATAAAGATAATGTTCAGTCTAATGCCGTAAGAATGCATATGCAACATGTTCAATTGTACCATGTTCATTGTCCACTGCTAAACATTGGAGGACATAGCCTTGTCTGCTTGTTTTGTATTTAGAATCTACAAATACAATGTCGGGGTTCCTTTCAAATGCGCGACACATTTCCGGGGACTGAATAAACAGTATTTGGAAATGTCCTGAATCGTCGGCCACTATTTCTGCTGTGCATCCTTTTTCTTTCAAGTTTTTTACAATATTCACCATCACTTCGTCTTTAAGCTTGAGGTGCTTTCCATGACTATGTTTGACAAAGCTCTTCAGGGTGGATGAACTGACCTATAAATACATGTAACAAAATAGTAAAAAATTTATATAATAATATTTTCTTTCTGGTCACAAAAAATGTACTTGTGTTACCTAACACACCTTCAACTGTACCAGCCTTTCAATTTCTGCTCTTTCCTCTGCATTTGGGCACCTATTTTTTGGATATTTGTGAAAAAGCAGATGAGATATAGGATGGTTGTGTTCATCTGCCACTCTTGTCCCCTCCTTCCGGTCATATCAAAGCTGAATGGCCATGGAAAACCCCATCCGCAGATAATGCTGGAATGGCCTCGCATGTTTGCCTACAGTCAAATAACACAGACATGAGGCACTTCAAAATATTGTACTCTTTAATTGACCTATCATGTTTAGCTAATTCTAATTCTATTAAAACCTCAACAATTATTTTGATAGTCATGTTGTCCCAAAATTGCACAGCGCCGGCAAACTGGACAAAAAACATGCCCAGCTGCGCATCTCGGCGCTAGTGAGTTTAGTTCAGACCATGAAAATGCCAAACCATCACGAAAATATGGCCCACAGTCTCCTAAAATTCAAAACCATTGTTTTTGTTTGGTGTTACTTACTTTTGCTCTCTCTCTCTTTGTCCCAAAGTGAACACAGGAATATGTTACTCTGGAGTAAACAATCCTGTCTTGGAGTTCTTTGTTGCTGTCAATAAGCTTTTCTGATCTTTCTACATGAATGGGATGATATCCGTCTTTGCTCCAAACGTCAATGCCTCAGCAAAACTGTTAAAAGTTTGGCGTTTCTTTATACTGTTATACTGTCTTGTCTGCCTAATGTGGTAATAAGGAATAAGGATAATAATAAGGAAGATGTCAATACAAAACAATACAATAAGGAAGATGTTAATTGACATTTGAAAATATTAACTTTAATATAACAAAATTCAAGCTAGACTACTCTCCATACTAACAAGTGGGATATGATTTTAAAAGGTTACTTAGACACTTGACGTAAGAAAAGTAAAAGTAAAAGTAAAGTCCCGTTGGTGTACTTACCGCTGATTGTCTTTGAAGTATTGTTTTCTTCATTTTTTATCTGAAACACAAGATTACACCATACTTGTATGTATGTATGTCCCCATCTAGTTGACAAATGTGTTACTACAGTCTAAAATTGAAGTAAAACCATTTAGCATTTTGCCCTGTTTGGTCGTTTTAGTCAAAGTCAAAGTGTTTATATTTATCAAGTGCACAGTATAACACAGGTTCATTCTGAACAATGAAATTCTTAGTACATGGCAAGCAACAACTATGTAGTAAGAAACCAAAAGCAACCATTTTGCCAAAAATTAATAGAGCTATATGGCAACACAGAGGAGTATTTCAACCAAATGTGGCAAGCAACAACTACATAGTAAGCAACCAAAAGCAACCGTTTTACCAAAAATTAATAGAGCTATATGGCAACACAGCAGAGTATTTCAACCAACTGTAGGAGATGAGGCCACTGCTCGTTCTTCTCTGTAGAGAAAGGAGGGGCCCGCGGGCAAGGAGAGAAGAAGGGGGCGCCGCTGCGCCAGGGTGGATTGCAAGCAGGACTTGGGAATGCAAGGTCGCAGGTTCAAGCCTGGTTGTAACTCCTGGAAAGAAAGGGCCCAATTGGTTCGGTGGATGTTCAAATGAAAGGAAAAGGGGAAAAAAGAAAGGACATGTTCAATAAATGAAGGAAATGTCACAAATGTCAACCAGTGTAAATG
Source organism: Anguilla anguilla (assembly GCF_013347855.1). Lineage (NCBI taxonomy): Eukaryota > Metazoa > Chordata > Actinopteri > Anguilliformes > Anguillidae > Anguilla > Anguilla anguilla. The sequence goes on from NC_049206.1 coordinate 37,015,517, forward strand.
ATGTAATGAATGTTTGCATCCAGGTCACTTGAAATAAGGAATGTCAGAAATTGTAAAGTTGAATGCACAAAGGTGAATGTGACCCCTGGAAGGAAAGGGCCCAATTTGCTTGCTTGCATGTTCACATGCAAGGAAAATGGGAAAAAAGAAAGGAAATGTCACAAATGTCAACTAGTGTAAATGATGTAATGAATGTTTGAGTCCAGGTCACTTGAAATAAGGAATGTCAGGAATTGTAAAGTTAAATGCACAAAGGTGAATGTTGAATACAGTACAACCAATAGTCTGTAAATGTGCCACTTGAAATGTCAACGAAACAGCCCGAACAGTCAATTCTAAACAGATCTATTGCTAGTAGAATGCATTCACAGACGCAGTATTGGCTTTTAGCACTTCATCCGTGCATGTTTATTGATCCAGTACATTTCTCATACAATACATACAGCGCCCGACCAATCCGCTCCCGCTGTTCCCTCGAGAAGGCCGCACGCCAACTCTCAGGAAGCGGCAGCTGCAGAAAAAAGAGAACGTGTTACAATGAGTTTTGCGTCAACTTCTTTTAAGCCAGCGTTAAAAACAAACTATAAAGATACACCATCTCACCTCAGAACTTTGCGAGGCAGGCCTCGGTGGCCCGGAAGGACCGCTGTGGCTGGGGCCCGCCTTCCTCTTCATAGGAGCCGGAAGCAGGGGCTGCGGGACCTCTACTCGGGATTTCGGCAGGATCGGCTTTGCGAAGACGTAGGAAAAATAAAGTTCTTTTAAGAAAAACGTGTGTATTTGTGTCAATCGTGCATTCAAATGAGACGCTGTTTAATTCTGATCACAGCAATGTGCTCCTGGTCTCTGCGCCTGATGTACTGGACTGCGGCGTCCGTCCAAGTCCCAGGCTGGGCTGGCTGTCTACGAAGCCACTTGACATAGCCGAAAGAGGTTATCAATCAGTTGCATTTTCTGCAAAATTGCAACAAGAGCACCTGCCGCAGAAAGCAATATTTTATGGAACCCGCTCAATTCCTGCTCCTGCCCTTTGACTTGTAGGGGTCCCTCGGCGTGTCCAGACACACATGTACTCACACTCCATTGTAGTGCTTACATTTTAAGTTCCGTTCATGCAATTTAAACACCTGTATTTTTAAAGAAGCTACTGAGAGGTCATTACTCTTTGACAGACCTATGCAAAAACACAGTTACACTGTTGTAAATCACGTGAAACGTTTGTCTGCTGTACTGTCATGCCACATCTTTTAAACCTTTGGACATAAACGATTAAATTAATAGTATTGGCTAATAATGAACTGACCAGAAAACCAGAATTAGTCATGACTAATTCTGGTTAACAAACCAGGCAGATATCCACATTGCAAGCAAGAGAATGCTACGTTTTATAATGAAAAATGAAGCACAGGAATGCCAAATTTGTCTTACGACATATTTCATAGGTAAAAACGCACACGTAACGCGCTGACATAACTGCAAAGTTATTTAATGATTGATTATTCATTCATTCATTCGTTAGCTAATATTACCAGCTGCCATTTTAGGTGATTTAAACGCTTACGTTGCTTTTAAAAGAGAGAAAAAGGGCGTGACAGCCAGCTGGCTAGCAAGTTATAAACATTTCGAACACGCAAATATGAACGTTTCCATATTTTTAATATAGAGTTAATTCAAAAACTTACTAAACCGTGCTCCTTAGCTAATATCGCTAGCTGACATTTTAGATGATATAAACGCTAACGCTGCTTTTAAACGAGAGAAAAACGGCGTGACAACCAGCTGGCTAGCCAGTTCTAAACACTGCGAACACGTAAATATGAACGTTTCTATATTTTTAATGTAAAATTAATTCAAAAACTTACTAAAACCGCGCTCCTGTCGCAGAACTCCGGCGATCTACGGCACTTCCTGAAGTGCCATTTGAAACAGCGGAAGGGAGAGCCGATACCACGTGATGAAGTTGAAACAAGCGGGCCGTCTGATTGGGCGCAAAAAGCATGTAAACTCGAGAAGTTTAAATAAGGGCGGCCTCCGATTGGCCGCGAAGTTGGAACAAATGAAACAAATGAAACAGAGAAGATGGCGCTTTCTTAGGCGCAGAGGCCACTGCTCATTCTTCTCTGTAGAGAAAGGAGGGGCTCGCGGGGGAGGAGAGGAAAAAGGGGGCGCGAGCAGGACTCGGGAACGCGAGGTCGTGGGTTCAAGCCTGGTCGTTCTTCCCGGAAGGAAAGGGCCCAATTTGCTTGGGTGGATGTTTAAATGAAATGAAAAGGGGAAAAAAGAAAGGAATTTTTGAAGGAAATATATGAAGGAATATATTTGAAGGAAATATATTTGAATAAATGAAGGAAATGTCACAAATGTCAACCGGTGTAAATGATGTAACGAATGTTTACACTTGAAATGAGGAATGTCAGGAATTGTAAAGTTGAATGCACAAATGTCAGTGTGACCCCTGGAAGGAAAGGGCACAATTTGCTTGCATGTTCGAATGCTAAAGGGAAAAATGGAAAAAATGAAGGACATGTTCAATAAATGGAGTCAACCAGTGTAAATGATGTAATGAATGTTTGAATGAAAGTCACTTGAAATAAGGAATGTGAGGAATTGTAAAGGTGAATGCTGTATACAGTACAACCGCTACAGTCTGTAAATGTGCCACTTGAAATGTCAACGAAACAGCCCGAACAGTCAATTCTAAACAGATCTATTGCTATTAGAATGCATTCACAGACGCAGTATTGGCTTTTAGCACTTCATCTGTGCGTGTTTATTGATCCAGTACATTTCTCATACAATACATACAGCGCCCGACCAATCCGCTCCCGCTGTTCCCTCGAGAAGGCCGCACGGCAACTCAGGAATCGGCAGCTGCAGAATAAAGAGAACGCGTTACAATTAGTTTCGCGTCAACTTCTTTTAAGCCAGCGTTAAACACAAACAATAAAGATACACCATCTCACCTCAGAACTTTGCGAGGCAGGCCTCGGTGGCAGGAAGGACCGCTTTGGCTGGGGCCGGCCCTCCTCTTCATCTCTGCAAAATTGCAACAAGAGCACCTGCCGCAGAAAGCAATATTTTATGGAACCCGCTCGATTCCTGCTCCTGTCCTTTGACTTGTAGGGGTCCCTCGGCGTGTCCGGACACACATGTACTCACACTCCATTGCAGTGCTTACATTTTAAGTTCCTTTCATGCAATTTAAACACCTGTATTTTTAAAGTAGCTACTGAGATGCCATTACTCTTTGACAGACTTATGCAAAAAAACAGCTACACTGTTATAACTCATGTAAAACGTTTGTCTGCTGGACTGTCAGGCCACATCCTTTAAACCTTTGGACATAAATGATTAAATTAATCGTATTAGCTAATAATTAACTGGCCAGAACCCCTTTAACGTGACTAATTCTGGTTAACAAGCCAGGCAGATGTACACATTGCAAGCAAGAGAATGCTACGTTTTATAATGAAAAATGAAGCACGGGACATGCCAAATGTGTCTTACGACATATTTCATAGGTAAAAGCGCACACGTAACGCGCTGACATAACTGCAAAGTTATTGAACGATTGATTATTAATTCATTCGTTCTTTAGCTAATATTGGCAGCTGCCATTGTAGGTGATTTAAACACTTACGTTGCTTTTAAAAGAGAGAAAAACGGCGTGACAGCCAGCTGGCTAGCAAGTTCTAAACATTTCGAACGCGCAAATATGAACGTTTCAATATTTTTAATATAAAGTTCATTCAAAAACTTACTGAAACAGGCGATAGCTAATATAGCTAGCTACCGTTTTAGACGATATAAACGCTAACGCTGCTTTTAAAAGAGAGAAAAACGGCGTGACAGCCAGCTGGCTAGCAAGTTATAAACAATGCGAACACGTAAATATGAACGTTTCTATATGTTTAATGTCTAATTAATTCAAAAACTTAGTAAAAACGCGCTCCTGTCGCATAACTCCGGTCACCTACGGCACTTCCCGAAGTGCCATTTGAAACGGCGGAAGGGAGAGCCGATACCACGTGACGAAATTGAAACAAGCGGGCCTCCCGATTGGGCGCAAAAAGCATGTAAACTGGAGAAATTGAAACGAGGGCGGCCTCCGATTGGCTGTGTAATTGGAACAAATGAAACAAATGAAACAGAGAAGATGGCGCTGTTTTAGGCGCAGAGGCCACTGCTCATTCTTCTCTGTAGAGAAAGGAGGGGCTCGCGGGGGAGGAGAGGAAAAAGGGGGCGCGAGCAGGACTCGGGAACGCGAGGTCGTGGGTTCAAGCCTGGTCGTTCTTCCCGGAAGGAAAGGGCCCAATTTGCTTGGGTGGATGTTTAAATGAAAGGAAAAGGGGAAAAAAGAAAGGAATTTTTGAAGGAATATATTTGAAGGAAATATATTTGAATAAATGAAGGAAATGTCACAAATGTCAACCGGTGTAAATGATGTAACGAATGTTTGCACTTGAAATGAGGAATGTCAGGATCTGTAAAGTTGAATGCACAAATGTCAGTGTGACCCCTGGAAGGAAAGGGCCCAATTTGCTTGCATGTTCGAATGCTAAAGGGAAAAATGGAAAAAATGAAGGACATGTTCAATAAATGGAGTCAACCAGTGTAAATGATGTAATGAATGTTTGAATGAAAGTCACTTGAAATAAGGAATGTGAGGAATTGTAAAGGTGAATGCTGTATACAGTACAACCGCTACAGTCTGTAAATGTGCCACTTGAAATGTCAACGAAACAGCCCGAACAGTCAATTCTAAACAGATCTATTGCTATTAGAATGCATTCACAGACGCAGTATTGGCTTTTAGCACTTCATCTGTGCGTGTTTATTGATCCAGTACATTTCTCATACAATACATACAGCGCCCGACCAATCCGCTCCCGCTGTTCCCTCGAGAAGGCCGCACGGCAACTCAGGAATCGGCAGCTGCAGAATAAAGAGAACGCGTTACAATTAGTTTCGCGTCAACTTCTTTTAAGCCAGCGTTAAACACAAACAATAAAGATACACCATCTCACCTCAGAACTTTGCGAGGCAGGCCTCGGTGGCAGGAAGGACCGCTTTGGCTGGGGCCGGCCCTCCTCTTCATCTCTGCAAAATTGCAACAAGAGCACCTGCCGCAGAAAGCAATATTTTATGGAACCCGCTCGATTCCTGCTCCTGTCCTTTGACTTGTAGGGGTCCCTCGGCGTGTCCGGACACACATGTACTCACACTCCATTGCAGTGCTTACATTTTAAGTTCCTTTCATGCAATTTAAACACCTGTATTTTTAAAGTAGCTACCGAGATGCCATTACTCTTTGACAGACTTATGCAAAAAAACAGCTACGCTGTTATAACTCATGTAAAACGTTTGTCTGCTGGACTGTCAGGCCACATCTTTTAAACCTTTGGACATAAATGATTAAATTAATCGTATTAGCTAATAATTAACTGGCCAGAAACCCTTTAACGTGACTAATTCTGGTTAACAAGCCAGGCAGATGTACACATTGCAAGCAAGAGAATGCTACGTTTTATAATGAAAAATGAAGCACGGGACATGACAAATGTGTCTTACGACATATTTCATAGGTAAAAGCGCACACGTAACGCGCTGACATAACTGCAAAGTTATTGAATGATTGATTATTAATTCATTCGTTAGCTAATATTGGCAGCTGCCATTGTAGGTGATTTAAACACTTACGTTGCTTTTAAAAGAGAGAAAAACGGCGTGACAGCCAGCTGGCTAGCAAGTTCTAAACATTTCGAACGCGGAAATATGAACGTTTCAATATTTTTAATATAAAGTTCATTCAAAAACTTACTGAAACAGGCGATAGCTAATATAGCTAGCTACCGTTTTAGACGATATAAACGCTAACGCTGCTTTTAAAAGAGAGAAAAACGGCGTGACAGCCAGCTGGCTAGCAAGTTATAAACAATGCGAACACGTAAATATGAACGTTTCTATATGTTTAATGTCTAATTAATTCAAAAACTTAGTAAAAACGCGCTCCCGTCGCATAACTCCGGTCACCTACGGCACTTCCCGAAGTGCCATTTGAAACGGCGGAAGGGAGAGCCGATACCACGTGACGAAATTGAAACAAGCGGGCCTCCCGATTGGGCGCAAAAAGCATGTAAACTCGAGAAATTGAAACGAGGGCGGCCTCCGATTGGCCGTGTAATTGGAACAAATGAAACAATTGAAACAGAGAAGATGGCGCTGTTTTAGGCAGTGAAAGTTTCAAATTTTGCCCAAACACGTTCAACTGTAGTAGCTAGCTAGTGCTAACACTAGTTAGCAAGATTACTGTGTGCCTTCGGCTAGCTAACTATTGCCAAATTAACTAGCTTCAACTTGGCTAACTAACATCTAGCTAGCGTTGGCTAAGCATAGAACAATTCTGCGCATTGGATCATTTTAATTGAATTATACAAAGAAAACATAGCATTGTTGGAAAGGGTATATTTTGTATTTAATGTACCCTACCTTTTATATTTGTATCCCACTTTGGCGGTTGGCGCCTTCAGCCATTGAGGCATAGCACGTAGCTATCGACTTATGTCATAAAGTGACGTGCAACCATGCATGCAACACAGTGTTTACGTTTCTTGTGGGGCAGGGTGTAAATAGCCGAATAGCTGCCGTGTGACTATTCTCACCGGGGTGCATATAGACACTCCGTAAGATTATTCATTATCTCACCTTGGTCAATTGAGGGAAATGTATGAATTGTCTCCTGCCAATGTTCTGCCTATACAGCTCCAGCTTGTTGGTGAAGCTGCGGATGACGGCCTTGGCATGGACAAGGGTGACTGCCTTTCTCTGCAGTTTGAGGGCCACCTCATTCGATTTGTTAAATATGTCAGCCAAGTAATGGATGTCACATTTGTATGACCTCACTCGTTCGCTGAGAGTGGGGTCGACTCTGTCAAGGAACTCCTCGACAGTGTCATACAGCTCGCAAAAGCGGCGCAAGGCAGTTTCCTTTTGAGAGCCAGCGGACCTTGGTGTGGAGAAGCAGACGCACAAAAGTTTTGTTGTTCTTGCAACATAGTTGCCCAAACAGTCTTTCATTCAGGGCATGCGCTTTAATTTTATTTATGGCCTTGACTGTAGCACTCAGCGAATCGTGGAGAGGTGGACTGATGTGCTTCGCAACCAGATTGTGTCGGTGCAGCACACAGTGAGGATGTGCAGGACCTTCTCCTTCAGCAAAGTAGTGAATCCACGGTACCGACCAACGATGGCACCGTCAGTGGCGCACGCAAGGATGTTGGTGATCGGGATGTTCTTCTCCTTGAGATATGCATCCAAGGTGTTAAAGATAGTATGGCCTTTGGTGTCCGTCTCTAAATGATTTGCAAAGAGGAACTCCTCAGCTATTCCCTGGAGGCTACATAGCAAACATAAGCCATGAGCAACGCACTGTTGTCAGAGGTTGTGGTCTCGTCCAGCTGTATGCAGAACAGATTCTGTCTCAGGATGCTGCACAGCTGCTCCTCTGTATCTTGGCCCATTTCATCAATCCTCCTTGCCACAGTATCGTTGCTCAGTGGAATGGACTTGATTATTTGCGTGGGATCATGCTCCAGGACAGTGGGCATAACCTCCCTTATGGCAGGCAGTACCAGTTTCTCTCCCACAGTGAATGGAGCCACATTTAGCTATAAGCAGAGCAATGTTGTAAGATGCTAAAAGTTCGCTGTCATCCTGGCTAGATTTTTTGGCAAACAAACTTCTGATCGTGGTACGCTTGGCATGTTTCTCCTTAAGGCCCTCGAAATACGGACACCCCTTACCGGTTTTGTCTGGGGGAATTTTTCATAAATGCTCCTTAAGGCGTGACGGTTCCATAGCCTCATTCGAGAAAACTTGTTCGTACACCAAACACATCGGAGGTTGAGGGTTGGTAGGAGATGGTATGAAGTCGAGGTAAACTACGGAGTACTGGCAGCATTTTTTCTTGTTCTGTGCCATTTTGTACAATGATGACATGTACAATCTTTATTTAATGTATTATGTTTATTTATGTTTGATTGGACATGAAGGGTCAAGCCCGTGAAGCTGATGATGTCCAGCGGGAAATTAATTTCATGATTTCTGCACAGCTGGCCAGCTGCTGGACATCTGAGCCGCACAGGCTAGTTATGATGTCCAGCAGCAGCAGCTAGCTAACTGTGCAGAAATCATAAAATTAATTCAGGGCTGGAATCTCAGGATTTGAGCACAGCCCCCCGTGTTTGACTAGAGAGGGCAATGTTGCACAAATTTGGGTCAGTTCAAATCACCCTCATATGCCTGTGATATGTGTTGCTGTGTACTCTATATGGTACGTTGAGTTGCTAGTCTGTTTAACGTTAGCCCACGAAGCTACGGTAATAAAGTTTCAGTTCGTGAATTTGTCAGTGTGCTTTGTGTTGCGTATCGGTACTGGCAATGGTGACAAACAATCTGATTTCTGACATGATGGTGGACTCCAAAATAAACTCAATTGTGCTTTATTCAAAATGTGTGTTTTTTTTGTTATTCAGACTATACTGTACTGTATAGTACTGTCTTTACATAGCTATTCCCCGCATTTACGCTAGGTGATTCCAGCCACAGGGTAGGTGAAAGAATGCAAGTGAAAGACGGCTAGCCGGCTACTAGCTGGTGAAAAAGGACAATTTTGGTCTTATGACACCAAACTGGCATTAGGCTATTTAAAAATATTTATAAAGAACCAAAGCCAACAATGATTGAGAGGACAAAAATAATGGGAATGAAAGCATGTTGCAAAAACACAAGCTACATTGTGACAATGCAACGTCAGTCTGTATCTATGTTGACGAGGTCACACAAAAAGGAGTATACACACAAGGAAATGGTACTTGCAATAATAAAAGCAATCGAGTACAGTGAAAATATTTGAAAACAACGACTGCTGAATTTAACCGGGGCCTGCAACATTAGCCTGCCCTACCATATGTAACTATATACCGTTAACTAGCTAGTTATGAACACCTAAGAATCTATTGCCTATGAGCTAGCTAGCCAGCTAGGCTAATCCTGCTGTGTTGCGTATGCGTAACATCCTCTCTGTGTTTTTACCGGCGGAGCCACAGAACTGTGGGCGGAGTGCAGGCATCTGTGAAGTCGAAATTCTATTTTTTAATGGTGGTCATTGTGATTTATTTTCCCTCGGACCTTAGAGGCTACCTGTCAGTTTGCCCCCGTGTTCAACCATTAACATTGGGCAAATGCCCCCCGTAATGGCCACAACGCCCCCCTCTCATCTATTGTGCTTCCAGCGCCCCCTTGCTATCTCAGACAGCCCCCTTTGAGAAACGCTAAACTAGACTAATATCAATGTTTGTTGGTGGAGTCCTAAAGCTGAAGCCAAAACAGTATAGCTACATAATCTCTTAAATGTAGGCTGAACAAGGTTCTGTTTTATATCCCTCAACATTTTCAAGATTCAAACTCAGCATTCAAGAGTTTTCCCGCTCAGTTACATTACATTACAGGCATTTGGCAGACGCTCTTATCCAGAGCGATGTAAAACAAAGTGTATAACCATAACCAGGAACAAGTATGACGAAAACCCTAGAGAGAAGTACCGGTCCAAGTGCAGGGAACAACCGCATAGTTCAACTTGGACCCTGAAGGTTAAACTGATTAACACTAACACAAACGAGAACAGCAACAACGCGGTCTATGGAAAAATACAAGCAGTAGTTAAGTAGTTAAGACAGGTGCATTAACTAAGTCACCTACGAAACAGCTACCTAGTTACAACCCTAAGCTTACAGTCATTTAAGAGATTACAGGGAGGTAGGGAGGGATGGGGAGAGGTGCAGCCTGAAGAGGTGAGTCTTCAGTTGCCGCTTGAAATGGGTCAGTGTCTCAGCTGTTCTGACCTCCACGGGGAGGTCATTTGCACCATCGTGGGGCTAGAACAGACAGGAGACGTGTTCTGTAAGTGCAGGTGCGAAGAGGGGGAGGTGCCAGGCGTCCTGAGGTAGCAGAACGGAGGGATCTGGCTGGCATGTAGGGTTTGAATATCTTGTGGAGGTATGCTGAGGCCGATCCCTTGACTGCCTGGTATGCTAGGACTAATGTTTTAAATTTGATGCGAGCTATAACAGGCAGCCAGCGGAGGGTAGTGAGCAAGGGAGTGACGTGGAAGTGTCTGGGGAGGTTGAAGATCAGAAAAGCTGCAGCATTCTGAATGAGTTGCAGGGGTCTGATGGCAGATACCGGTAGTCCAGCCAGAAGTTACCAACTTGAATAATTAAATTTGAGTTAAACAGTCACAAAATAAAGTCGGGCAATTGATGATTTTATTAAGTATACATGTGTTGGTATAAGATATACCTCAAATGTAGGTATATTTATATTCAAAATGTCTTGTTCTGTTCTTTTACTCTATGTTCCCTGTGGCCTTTTTATTTCTCTCCTCATCTTAGAGTAATAAATTGCCACCTTGGAATGCAGAATATCCTAAATCCACCCACACATCTCCCTCTCTCAGGGTCTCCTAATGCCCTGCTATCATTACCTACTCATAGACTATGGAAAAAAATATGGACCAAGTGACTGTGACGTCACCCATTGTCACTGCAGAAGTGCCGTTTTCATCCCACCGAGCGAGAGACTGTGTAGTATGGAAAAACAAAGATACTTTATTTTTTGTTTGTTTTAAATGTTATCCCCCATTCCCCCAGATAAAGTTAACCACAACACTCATATTGATTATGACACTAGATTCAGCTTATTTATTTCTTTCAGATGAGGGGCAAATCACTTCAGTTGTTGTCAGCTAGGAAGGTCCATTGCCTGTGCACTCTGTTGCTTCTTGCACATCAGTGTGCACTCCCCGTCTTTCTCCCAGGGTCCTCATCACTGTCGTCTTGGAGATGCAATATGCCATCCATAGTGCCCTGGAGGACATAGCCTAAACTCTGAAAGACATAAGCGGTATTGGGGACCGCTTGAAAAGACCCTGCTTCACTGCAGTTTGTTCCTGTGCATCAAGGGGAACTATGATGTATTCCAGGAGAAGCCCATTGATGGCATGTCACACATCAGGAAATATGCGCCTCATTGTCGGTTTAGAGATGCCTGATCAGTGTTAACTGCCATTGACGGTGTGAAATCCAAGCACTGAAAAACTTGGAATGGCCACTCCCATCACGATTGAAATGTATCATCATAGGATAAAGGTGATTGCGCTGAAAAACTTTGTACTGATTTGCAGTGACCCTTCCCTCTAAGGGGAGAAGTGGACCCAAACCATGCCAGGAAAATTCCCCCCAGCATAACAGAGCCACCAGACCCCCTCACTGCAGCATTCAGGCCTGTTCCGTTCTCTTGGTGTAGCCCCACATGCACTCACCAGGGTTCGTACGGTCATGAAAAACCTGGAAAAGTCATTGAAATTTAAAATGCAATTTCCAGGCCCTGGAAAAGTTATGGAAAATAATATTTTTTGAAAAGTTTTGGAAAAGTAATGGAAATATAGCTAAAGTTGCATCAAATACAATTGCTAATTAATCCAATTATGAAAATAGTATGTATAGTAATAAAACATAAATTGGCACGTAACCTTATTTAACGCGGTATTTTGGTGGTGTGAGAAGTTAATTCGGTCTGGCTCAGTCTGTTTACAGGCATGCCCAACAGGCACGCTTCTACTAATGTAGCAGTTAGTAAACGTAGGCCCTACTGTGCCAACAATATGCCAGGGAAGTGCAGCTTCAATAATATATCAGGGCTCGAAATTAACTTTTTTACTTGGTAGCATTGGTGCTCCCAATTTCAAAAAGTTAGGAGCACCCACCAAAATGTAAGGAGCACCAACAATATATGCAATAGATTTTTTATTGATAAAAAACGACAATATAACAGTACGGTTTACAAGTAACAGTTAAACTGTCACGCCTAAAATGTGTTGACTCTTCAATGAATTGCGTGTTATGCATTCAAACGGCAAAGCGCTTCTCGTCACATTAATACCGCTAATTAAATCAACCGCCAGTAAACCGCATCGGAGAAATTAGCTGTTTCAACCGGGTCGCTGCACAAAACACTACGTTAATGTTTAAAAAAAATGCCGTAATCGTTCGCTTCAACTTTTCAGCTTTCGCTAACGCTAATAAATTGAACATAAACTTTTGTCTTCAGGTAACATAAGTAAACGCATTAGCTCTCTGTGTCGCGTGACAGTGAGTGCTGCAAAAGGGAGTGATTGAAGGCTAATATTAACCAATTTAAAATCAGCATTAAAGGTAAGAATGTCAAGCTCACGATTGGTTAGAAGGGTCACCGTCAGCTCACAAGGCACATACTGAGTGTACTAACTAGCGAATGTACAGAGGAAGAGACGTTCGACTGAAAAAAGAAAAGAAAAAAAGGTTGCACCAGAACAATTATTTGCACTCGCACAAATGCTCCCAATTATATTTCGAAGTCGCACAGATCAAATTTCGGGAGCATATGCGACCAAAATGGTCGCAATTTCGAGCCCTGTTTGAGATATTGACAAAAATGTTAAACTATTCGAATTAAAATATGAAAGAATGTATCTAAGTGTGTCTGTCTGGTGTTTATTTGTTTTAGAGAGACACCATGTTTCATATGTTTCAGATGCAGACCTAATTTTACTGTGTGTTACAATAAATAATTTTAAATCGTCCCGCTGAGATAAAGTCATTTGTTTTGCTCATGGAAATTCAGTTAAAGGTTGTGGAGAAGTCATGGAAAAGTCATTGATAATCATTGGTGAAAAAGTGTATGAACCCTGACTCACCCACTTGTTGAGAATATGGTGAAGCATGACTCATTTGACCATATTACTTTTTCCCACATCTCTGTAGACCTATGGTTTTTGCAGCACTGAACTCTCAAATGTTCATTTGTCTCTGCAACCCTACTATAATATCCCTCTTTGTGTAGTTGTTAATGGACTGTTCTTGCTGATACAGTCTGATCACATCTTGCATTGACACTCTCAGTCACCTGAGGGAGAGTTGCTTTTCTGTTTTTCCTTATGTAGCGAAGTGAGTCTGCCCCTTTCAGAAACGTGCGGGTTACCCCTGTAAATAAGAGGAGGAAACCCCAAGTGTGCGACCCTTGTTCATTCCTGGCAGGTGTCTCATGGCATGTGGCTGGCCTGGAAATCGCTTTGTACGCTAGATCATTGCTAGATTGGTGCAAGCAAGAATTAAAGATATGTTCGATGATATGTCAATGACAAAGGCCCACGTTTTAACAATACAGGGTTTTAGTACTCAAGGGACTTTTAATGCTGTGTGAAAACAATATTGTATGACAACCGCATTGTATTTGGCACAGAAGCTTAGCGGTGAAGGCCATTGCAGGATGGAAGAACGGGTGGTTGATAGGCCCATTGAGCTATAAAAGCGGGTGAACTATCTTGTTCTGTTTTATTTAATTTAAATTTTTTTTTTTTAAAATAGGTGTTGTATTCATTGAATGTAATGGTTACCCCCTTACGGTCTTACGGTTACCCCCCTGCATACGTCTGACCATCATTTCATCTCCTTCTCCCTCCCCCTCTCTCCACACCCTCCCTCTCCCCCTCCCATCCCCACTGTCACTCTCCGCCGTAACCTCCGCTCCCTATCACCCTCTTCTCTTGCTCCCAGAGTGACTGCTTCCCTCCCCCCTCTTCAATCATTTTCCAAGCTCCCCACTAACTCTGCATCCTCCACCCTGACGTCATCTCTCTCCTCAGCACTCGACTCCCTATGCCCCTTCGTCCCTAGGCCAGCACGTTCATCCCCTCCCAGTCCATGGATGTCTGACATCCTACGCACCTCCAGGGCCACCCTCCGCGCTGCTGAGAGGAAGTGGGCCAAATCCAGGGACCCATCTGACCTCTCAGCCTATCAGTCTCTCCTGACAGAGTTCTCTTCTTCTGTCACTGCCGCTAAGGCAAAATTCTACCAAACCAAAATTCATAACTCCATTTCTAACCCTCGTCAACTTTTCTCTATTTTCTCTTCTCTCCTCAGCGTGCCACCTCCTCCACCCCAGTCTTCTTTCACTGCAGATGACTTTGCAGCATTCTTTGACGAAAAGATTGCAGACATCCGCAGCTCCTTTGCCCCCTCTGCGTCCTCCGCCCCCTCTGCGTCCTCCGCCCCCTCTGCGTCCTCCGCCCCCTCTGCGTCCTCCGCCCCCTGTTCCTCCACATTTTCTCTCCTCTCAGACACTGAAGTCTCCCAGCTTCTGCTCACCCACCGCCCTACCACCTGCGCCCTCGACCCTATCCCCTCATCTCTCCTTCAAGCAATCACACCAGACATCCTCCCTTTTGTCGCCTCCCTCGTGAACTCATCCCTATCTTCTGGATGTTTCCCCTCATCCTTCAAGAAGGCCCACATCACCCCGCTGCTGAAGAAACCCACACTAGATCCTTCAGTCATTCAGAACTACCGCCCGGTATCTCTCCTCCCTTTCCTATCCAAAACACTTGAACGTGCTGCATCTAACCAGCTCTCTGCTTTCTTCTCTGAGAACAACCTGCTTGATCCCCACCAGTCTGGCTTCAGGCCTGGCCACTCGACTGAGACTGCACTCCTCTCGGTCAGTGAGTCACTCCATGCCGCACGAGCAGCCTCCCTCTCCTCTGTCCTGATTCTTCTAGACCTCTCCGCTGCATTTGACACGGTGGACCACTCTACCCTCCTGTCCTCCCTGGCAGCAACAGGGATCCGCGGCACAGTCCTTGACTGGATTGAGTCCTACCTCTCTGACCGCTCCTTCCAGGTTGCCTGGGCGGGTAAGGTATCACCACCCCGTCCCCTCACCACCGGAGTTCCCCAGGGCTCAGTCCTTGGTCCCCTTCTCTTCTCCATGTACACCAGATCCCTTGGCCCTGTAATATCTGCCCATGGCTTGTCCTATCATTCCTATGCCGACGACACGCAACTCTTTCTCTCCTTCTCCCCATCGGACACACAGGTCCCTGCCCGCATCTTCGCTTGCCTGAGGGACATACAGAGCTGGATGGACAATCACCACCTGAAGCTCAACCCGGGAAAGACGGAGCTAATCTTTATTCCTGCTCTATCCTCTCCCCTCCTCGACTTTTCCATTTCCTTAGGGGACACCGTAGTGACATCATCACCCTGCGCCAAGAATCTCGGAGTGATGATGGACAACAGGCTGTCCCTCTCCAACAACATTGCAGCAGTAACCCGGGCATGCAGATTTTTCCTATACAACATCCGCAGAATCCGCCCCTTTCTCACCACCTACTCAACCCAGCTCCTGGTCCAAGCAATGGTTCTATCCCGCCTGGACTACTGCAGCTCTCTTCTGGCTGGACTACCGGCATCTGCCACCAGACCCCTGCAGCTCATTCAGAATGCTGCGGCTCGTCTGGTCTTCAACCTCCCCAGACACTCCCACGTAACTCCCCTGCTCACTACCCTCCACTGGCTGCCTGTTATAGCTCGCATCAAATTCAAAACATTGGTCCTAGCATACCAGGCAGTCAAGGGATCAGCCCCAGCATACCTTCACAAGATATTCAAACCCTACATGCCAGCCAGATCCCTCCGTTCTGCTACCTCAGGACGCCTAGCACCTCCCCCTCTTCGCACCTGCACTTCCAGAATACGTCTCCTGTCTGTTCTGGCCCCACGATGGTGGAATGACCTCCCTGTGGAGGTCAGAACAGCTGAGACTGTGACCCATTTCAAACGACGACTGAAGACCCACCTCTTCAGGCTGCACCTCTCCCCATCCCTCCCTTCCCCCTGTAAATGACTAAACTTAGGGTTGTAACTAGGCAGCTGTTTCATAGGTGACTTAGTTGATGCGCCTGTCTTAACGACTAATTGTATTTTTATTTATTTTTATTTTTCCATAGATTGCGTTGTTGCCGTTCTCGTTGTTAGTGTTAATCAGTTTAACCATCAGGGTCCAAGTTGAACTATGCGGTTGTTCCCTGTACTTGGACCAGTACTTCTCTCTAGGGTTTTCGTCATACTTGTTCCTGGTTATGGTTATACACTTTGTTGTACGTCGCTCTGGATAAGAGCGTCTGCCAAATGCCTGTAATGTAATGTAATAAATTATAATATGTTTATCATTTGTATTTTAAAGTGATTGCCATACAAGTGGGTGAGCCATCTTGTTCTGTTTTATTTAAATAGGTATTGTATCCATTGAATGTAATAAATTATAGTATGTTTATTATTTGTATTTTAAAGTCATTGAATGAGAAGTGTTGATGGTCAAATGTTATATATATCTATATATTGTGCTGGAATTAATGTTGTTTCTCTCCCTTGTGTGTGTGTATGTCCACTGAGGGCCTTGTTACATTTTTTTATTGATATCCACATAATCATTTAACTTGTGTGCATGCCTGAGAGTCACCGTGTGTTGAACCTTGGTTTGCTGTTTGCTGAGAACAACTGCTGCATCCAGCTTTGATATAGCTTGAGACCTTAAACATTCCTCCAGTCTAGTGTTAATAAACCTGTTCAATTTTTGTATAAACTTGACTCTGGTGTTTTACTTAATGTAAACTAAAGTGAACCATGTTACACTTACATATCGTGTTAATGCACAAGCATCACGGCCATCGAATGTGTGCTTTCGACCACAGTTTCCGACCCGATTAACTGATGTATTTCCCATAGATCTAAATGCAGATGTCACTTTAGTCACTGTTCCTGTTGAAACACTAGCCAGTTGAGTAGTCTTTGTTACTGAATCTCCTGCTATCTGTGCTCCAATAATGAACCCAAAGTCACTTAAGCCGCTTTTCCACCACATGGTACTGGCTCAATTCGACTCGACTCTCGCTTTTGGTACCATGGTACTTAGTTTTCCTCTGCAGACATTACCCCCGTCATTGTAGCTGGTCATCATAGAGACGCCGCATGAAACTGCCGTGACATCATCTTCAACGCGACACACACAGGAAAATGGAGGATATCGAAGGGATGGTGTTCTTGATTCTCGGTATGTGGTTGTTTGTCACAGCAAGGAGACAAATTTTGTTTCAAAACCGTCTCGTGCCGCAAAATTTAAATAACTTTTAGCTGCTTCAGACAGCTAGCTACACTTCCAGGCAGCGTGGAATACACTCACGGTAAGCAACCTGTTTTCAAAGTAATTATGCGGATGGTAAGGTTAGCTTGTCAACTTAGGTTTCTTGTAGCTTGCTAAGGTAGCTAGCTAAATTAGCTATGGCGCTTCTCCATTGACCGGCACGGCACGGCACGGCACGGTACAGGACGGCAAGCATTTGTATCTGACCCGTGCCGTGTTGCCTGTCATGCTTCTCCATTACACAACAGACCTGTGAAGCGAGTCGGGAAGGTAGGAGGAGTGAAGCGTCAAAAGAGCTTTAAATAATTCTTTAAAATATTCTTTAAATAATTCACAGACGTAATTCAATAATTCACAGAAGTAACTTGCTTGAAAATATGTCTGTTAAAAGTAAAATCAACGTTGGTTAACATTTGTAATTCCACTAGATCAGCTCTTAGTTTACAGTATAAATAAACAGAAATGTGGTTATTTTTAGCCGACTGAGTCCTGTTCAAGCCAAAGTTAACGTTACTTGGTGATGTTCATGGGAGGCAGTTGGCTAGCTTGCTAGCCAACAAAAAGCAAGCGATGGCTATATTTTTGAAAATCAGCCAGTTAGCCCCTTAGCGCACATGCCAAATCAGGCCAATCCTTGCCCATTTAGGGGGAACCCTATTTAAAGCTTTATAACTCCAGATGTGAACACTACAGAGACTTGAAAAATGGCTTAAATGAAGCAAGACGTTTGTACCATTTACAATACTAGCTTAGATTACTTTATTCCTTCCAAAATTATGAATATAAAGTGCAACAAATGCAGTTGTCATGGCAAAAAAATCTAAAATGAATTTGCTCTTTTTCAGTTTGCAATGAGATTGCATATATACAGCAGGTTAAAGTATATATGTGCTGGATCAAAAACTTCTTGACTACAAGTTCATAAAATCTAAGGGTGCATATGTAGAACTATTAAAGATCTATGAAGTAAAAACTAAGCAGTGTACCCAGCATCTCCAAATCTACCCAACATGTCTAAATTATGCATTGCTGTAAATCACAACATATTCACGTATTTCACTACAAATCAACAGTTTTTACTCAAGAAAATCACTGTTGCATAATTTTCAAGTGGTAATTACAAGCTTCCCATCAGTACAGTGGTCTACAATATCTAGGAGTCCAGAAACATACCCAAAATCTCTCCAAAAATGAATAAAATGCTTTTTGTCCAATATGAACCATATAAATGAGCCCCTTAAAAAGGTTTAAGATGAAACATTGCCATCAGATTACATCAGAAAATAATGCAAAAATATTGTCACAAAATGCGGTACAGTAACTAAATGTGTAATAATTAACTCTTGTATGTATTTATATATTCTGTACTCTCGTATGTTTTCTTGTACGCGGATGGGAGGACATGAAAACAATTTTCAACCGTCCACCGTTTTGGCAATGTTCCAACTCTTACGTCATCACTATTGCATGCTTCACAAAAACTAACGCTTACATTACAGTGTGAAATATCCACATTATATAATACCACTAACCTATTTAAAGACACTCAATTTAAAAAATAACGTATATAACCAAAATATTTTGAGGAGTAATACTTACATAGCAATGATGAAATCTTATCTATGTTCAGTAGATGGAGACAGAGACAGTAAATCAATGACAATGTTATATTTGCTTCTGTTTTACTCCAGAAAACGATGTCAGCTAGGTCTATCAGCTAATACATGACTTATGCCCAGAAATCCTCAATAATAGTATTTTCCAAGAAATTACGAGAAATCGTCGATCACGTTTCGTTAGGTGCAGCCTCTTTTACTGCTACCACGGAGTGAATGCGTAAAGTGAATGCAATGATAAGAAATATTTCGGTTACGCTGACCTAAAAAACGCTATTCCAAAAGCAAAATTAGACATGTTATACATCGTTAGAAAGCTTATACTCTCACCTACTGAATAAATGAATTGTCAATCAAGCCAGACTGTACTAAAAAGGTACCCAGGAAGCACAAATGCGCCTTTATCTCACAAACGGTTGTCCGAGACAATATATGACCACTCAGTCTCAAAAGGTACATCTCTACAGGTAAAACCAACGGTAAGATTGTATATTTATTCAATATTTAGTCCCAGATATTGACTGTAGAATGACATGGTATCATTTTTTAAAACTTTGTCTCGTTTATTACGTTATTCAGTGAACAGCGTTTCCACTGCTGTATTGTCATATCTTAGGGCTATTGTCGGGTTTATCTTGTTGCTATGATGGAATACGATTTTTTAGTGGTGAAAGAATATTTTTATGAATGCCAAGATAGACAATATTGTCCATTATGTCATGGGTAGGGGGTGTAGTTGCAGATGAAACTGCAGGGAGGGGGTGCGTGTTAAATGAACGACCAGAGTGACAACGGTGGGGCTGCGAAATTCCGTATTCGGCATAGTTGTTGTATATTGTCTACTAATGAAACTAAAACAGAGCGTTTCTGTTTTTAACTCATACTTTGGTTGCAGTAGCATCGAATGTCTGAGTTCAGCAATCTCGGCACGCCGGTGTGCCGACCACTAGGGGCTTTGTGCTACGAGGATAAGCTCAGCCCCTTGAAAGCTATCACAATAGCTGAGAATGAGATCATTATCAGTCAGCTGGCTGACTATACCACTTTGTTTTTAAATGACGCTTCACAGGTTTCAGTCGCCATTGATACAATTAAGACATTTTCTAGTGCCTCTGGGCTCTGTTCAGTAAGTATGAGCTGCTCGCCCTCAAAAATTGTAATGTTCCCTCTATTTCTAACATTCCTGTGAAAGATTCAGTCACTTACCTTGGGATTGTTATTAACAAAAACAAAGACACTAGATGCTTGTTGAATTTCAACCCCATCATAGGAAAGGTTCAGAAAAAACTAAATTCATGGCTTCAAAGAGATTTATCCCTTAGAGGAAGAATTTTGCTAACAAAGGCAGAGGGCATATCCCGACTTACCTATGCAGCCTTATCTCTAGATGTGAACAAACAGACCTCTGTGGCCATTGATAACATGCTTTATAATTTTGTGTGAAGAAACAGAATACATTATGTTAGAAAATCAGTCTTAATTAACTCCCATGAACATGGTGGCCTGAACTTTCTTGATTTGTCCACCCTTAACAATACTTTCAAGATAAACTGATTAAACAGTTTCTTAGAAACCCGACTTCAATTTGGAATTTATTTCCCAATTACTTGTTCGCAAAACTCAGATACTACATCTGGAACAATAGAGACATATTATATAAACACAAATCATTATATATAACTGGTTTGTCCATGGAATTTGTCTGGTTGATCAGCTCCTCAATTCTAGTGCTGCATTAATGTCATACTCTGAACTTCTAGACAAGTATGGTATTCCTATACCACCAAGGGAATATTCTTTAGTTTTTGATGCAATCCCTTCTGGTGTCGTACTGCTTCTTAGAAACTCAGTAGCATCTGAACTGACTTCACTACCACTGGATACTGTTGTTACTAGTGTTGGTAGGATCTGTTTCTCCTCTAAAAAGAGCAATAATAACCATGATATACGTGCTTTATTTAAAAAAGAAATAGTCTATGTTCCAAATGTAGTTTCCTACTGGAATAATTTTACTTCAGACCTGAACTGGAAGAAAATCTGGTGCTTATCTTCTAAATATCTGATATAAATAAAGTTAAGGAAGTGACTTTTAAAATGATTCATCGTTTTTATCCCTCGAGGGTATTTCTACAAAGATATAAAAAAGACATTGGGCCTCATTCACCAACCGTTCTTAAGAAGAATTTTCTTCTTAAAACCCACTTACGCAGTTTTCACAAAGATTCTGACATTCACCAATGTTTTCTTATTTGGGATTTGTTCTTAGGCGAGAACAGAATCTACGCACACTCAAGAGCACACTTACGCACATTTGAGTGCTGACATGTTTGTGCAAAATAATTGGTAATTGCGTTTTCTTCAATTCTACAGTTGTATAATATTATAGGATTTAAATTACAATAAGATTATTGTCATTTATAATATTTTTTAATAATTATTTTCATTATTTTAAGGTGCATTAGCATTAAGGTGCCAGATTCCACCTCAGAGGGTGGTTGCCTCAGCGGGAGTTAATCTGTAAATAAATGATAAAAATCAAACCATTGTAGTGACCTTTTATTTTGGGGGGTTTCAATTATGCAATGTTTGGTCTATACCGCAAAAGCTAATGTTTAAATTTTGAATACAAACTAAGCACTTAGGTAACACTTTTAAACACGTGGACATGTTGAAGAAGAGAACACTTATTCAGAGGCGTCACTAGGGGGGTGCGGACCCCACCGGGTGACACCATCAGAGGGGGGTGACACCGAAATGACTGATAATAATTCTTTTGTGCAGTGTTTTTGTAGGGACGGGTTGAAACAGCTAATTTTTCGGATGCAGTTTACTGCTGGTTGATTTAATTAGAGGTATTAATGTGACCAGAAGCGCTTTGTCGTTTGAATGCATAACACACAATTCCTTGCGCCCACTCCCACCAGCATTTTTTTTTTTGCCTCAGATTTGACATCAAACCAGTAGCGTAAGGTGACCAGATTTCTGAAATAAAAACCGGGGACATTTCCAGTTAGGCAGTCATTATATCATTAAAATATCCAATGTTATTATCTATGAAATAAAAAAGGGGGACAATTCCAGTTTCATGTATTTTGACCATGGTAACAGACCATGGTAACAGGCCGATTGATAAAATTGGGTACTAAGTAACTTTGTAAACCATGTCAGAAAATCATAGTTTACAGTACCATGGTGAGTGAAGCTATGACAGACAACACAAACAGGCACACTGTGATAGACAGAGAAAACAACTATATTACAGAAACACTACAGACAAGACAGAACTGTCCGATCTGAGCAGCCATTCAGTGTTCCTGGTAGTCTGGGTAGAATAAGAACAGAAGAGAACATAAGCAAAATTGAAAAAACAGAGACAATAGTATATGTGATATACTTAACTACATAATAAAGAAATAAGATGATGACGAGTTTGGTAACTACATAAAATACTTATACCAACCTAATCTGTATATTTCTCAGAAGATTGTATTTTCTTCAGGATTGCTGTCTTTGGCCAGCTTCTCCATGAATTCCTGGCAGGGGTGGTTGAAGTTTGTCTTCACAATAAGCATGGCCTTGATGGTAGGAACAGTGAACCTATTTCTTGCTGATGTCCATATGTAACATAACATAAAATAACATAACATAACGTAAGACGAGAACAGGCCATTCAGCCCAACACTGCTCGTCTATTCCTACCACTAGGCTGTACTTAATGTTTAGTTTACCTAAAAGCTAGATAGTATCTAACACTGTATCAAGCCGGGCCTTGGATACCCCCAGTGTTTCTGCCTCCACTACATTTCCAGGCAAGCTATTCCACACATTGACCACTCTCATTTGGGAGAACACTCTCTCGACTGGTGCATTACTTCCAGGAAGTAACACATGACAACAGACGCTAATCTAGCCAGGTTAGTGTGTGGGATGTCATTCTCTTTGAAGTGGGTAACCACCGTGCTCCCTCTCTGACTAAGTGGTGTCTCAGATGTTTTCCATTCTTCCAGCGATCCCCCTTTTAGGAACTCTTGCAGGCCAATAACCTCGTCAAACAATGCATCCTCATTGATGGTCACATTGGGGCATTTTTCCTGCAGTGTGGCTGCTGCCTTCTGGATCTCTTCACGCTGAGGTTGCCTTTTTAAAAGGAGACAATGTAAATCTTTTAGATTATCTGTGTGCTTTCCCCATGCTTACAAGTAGTTCACAGCTGTAGTGAAGAATGATTGGGATGTTTTGAGAAAGCTCTCTTTAGACATTGCTCCATTTTCCTCTAGCTCTCTCAGACTCAGAGGTCCTCTGACCAAAACTGGAATGAAGTTGTCATCACATCTTGCAGTCAGTTTTGCCTCAACGTTTCTCAGAATTGCATCCGACTCCACAGCACAGCGGTCCTGGCCTTCAAGCATCTTGATTGTGTCATTGGATACAGTCAGGTTTCCATGGACAAAGGCCAGCCAAAGTTCAGTCAGTGGATCTTCGAACATTGTTCGCAGGACAACAGGGCATTTGTCTTCAGAAAGAAAAAAGGATTTCAATGGCACATACATTTTCAGCACTCTTTCTAGAGCAGGGAGCATGGACAGCCAGCAAACATTTCTGTCCTAAAATGTTATGGTACTCCTATCCAACAAACTCACAAAAGCTCTTCAGTCTTTCTACTCTGTTGGTGAAAATATGAAAATATCCAAATATCTTTGTGAGCAGGTACTCAACATCAAGGGGAATCATATCCAATGCTGTTCTGGCTGTGTTATGAATGATGTGGGAAGGGCAACCTAAGCCAATCACCTCCCGCTGCAGAGCATTTTTAACTTTGGTATGGACATTGACCCTCCCCAGCCTATTGAGTCCTCCAAAGCTGGTATTTGTGTTGTCGGCAGAGAATGCCATGACTTTGTTTTCCAGGTTAAATTTTTGGATGACCACCAGGATCTCAGCTGCAATTTCCTCTGCTGTTTCTCCTTTCGATTCAACAAAATCAAGCAGTTTTGTCTTCACAGATGTGCTGCCATTATATATCTTACAATATCTGACTGCTATTGGCAGCAGCTTTACATGTCTATGATTGGACGCATCAATGGACAGGGACACAAATTCAATCTGGTCTAGGTCCTGTGTTGCCACAGTAGTTGCTTGTGGTGCTAACACGTTACTCACTATGGCGTCACATTTTGTCCTAGCACATGTAAACTTCCGTTTCAGTTGTGCTGTGCAGTCCATAGATCTGTAACTATGATTGTGTTGCATAGTGTGGTATGCAAAGACACCATCCTGCACAGCTAAATCATATTCTTCTTGGGAAGGCTCTACCTTTTGAAGAATGTGGTGAGAGGCACACCAGCACGGGCAATCAGAGAGGTTTCATGCTTTTTCGTCTGTTGATGTTCTACCACTGCCGTTCTCCCCCCCCTGCCAATTGAAAAAGAGGAATTACAAAGGGTGCAGTGAACCATTCTGTCGTCTTGACCTGGGCGTATAAATGGAAATTCTCTCATCATGTTTTCATTAAAATGGCATTTCCATTTCTTAGAAAGAGCCATTGTACCTCCTCTGTCTGCACTTCTTTACTCTCCTTGTGTCACTCTACTTACTTTCTTAACTTTTTCTTCTCCTCCAAGCTTTCTCCTCCTCTTTTATTCACTCGTCTTCCTTCTCTTTCTTCCTTTCCTTCTCTTTACCTTTCCACCTCACTCTTCTACACTCTCCTTGCTTCACTCTTTTTACTCTCTTAATTTTTCCTTCTTACTCTGTTCTCCTTCCTCTCCAATCTTTAATACTAAATACACTATTAGATAAAATACTTTGGTTAATAGATTCCCATTGCTTGCCTCATTTTTGTATTTTATCTCAAAAACATTGTTTGGAATAATACATTGGAAGGCTCTGTAATCATATCTTTACCTTTCCTCCTTTATCTCCTTCACTCTTCTTCCTATGCAGCCTTCCTCCTCTCCTTCCTCTCCATTCTCTAACAGAAAATAAATATTTTCATAATTAATTGTGCATTCATTTAATACAATTATATTTTCAAAATAGTCTGTCCACTGCATGTTTACATGTGAACGTTTTTTAACCTAGCTACCATGACAGTAGCTAGCTAACTTAGTCTACATAGCTAACGTTAGCTAGCATAACCTATTTAAAACCTTATAGAGCAGATCATCTATCTATATAATAAATTGTGACATTATAACATCACTAGCTAGTAACTCAAACGATTGTTACTTACCTGGCTTGAAAAGACATTTGTGGTGATGTTATGGATTCACTTGACACTTGCTAGCTTCTGGCCGGGTTTTCCACAGCAGTTTTCTCTAAAACTAGCGCAAGCAAGTAGTTAGTAGAAGAAGAAGAGTGATATGAAGCTGCTATAGCAAGCAGCCCCCTCTGTTGGCCAAAACAAGCACAACGCGATTGAGACGTCAATCGGTGGGCTCTGCTGCCCGGTCTTTCTTGCCACGTAAAATATTATTTCACTTTGCAGTCTGTTTTTAACGCACAGTTAAAAATAGGGACATTTCCGAGGACTGCTCCAGCCGGGGACAGGCCACCAAAAACGGGGTCTGTCCCCGGAAAACGGGGACGTCTTGTCACCCTGCACTAGGGGCTTAGCAAAGAAAATGGCTTCCTACCCTAGTATAATATCTTTGTTGTTAGCTAAATTACACGAAACAGCAAATTTACACCTGGATGCGCTCCTGTGTGATTTATAAATAACTCAGCTGTTAAATTGATTTAAAACTAATTTAATGACATGGAATAGACGTTAGCTGGTGCTAACGTCTGTTTGTTTATGCTCTCAAAATAAATAGCTAACTTTAACGTAACTTAGCAAATGTTATAACTAGTACATGGTGATTTCCTTTATCAATATTTGCATTGATTATGGGTAACATTAGTAGTAAGGCCCCCTAGATTGTCCAGCAGCTCGTGTGTTGGAAACGGCAGAAAGTTCTTGCTCCGTTAATTCGGTAACTTTTCGAGTTGGTTCATTATTATGTTCCATGTTAAATGGAAATCACGACTAGTCTAACCGTAGTCATACTGAAAATAAAGGCGAAATGACGCCATTGGAGCGTTGTACAGCAACCTTATGCTCTGCGGTAAAAACAATTTTTCATAGAGCTGATCTGAGGGTTTGCAGTATCGCATAGCTCCACCCATGCAGCACAGATAGTACCTTTGGTACCTACCCCAGAGCAGGAGCTAAAATTGGCAAGTGTACTGCGGCCGTCCTGAGTCGGTTGGCAGTGGAGAAAGCAAAATAAAGCAGGAGCATGGATTCCGGCACGGCAAGGTAATGGGCAAGTGCCACTAGCTATCACGTCATCTCATAATGCCTTATTTCTCTTTAAATGCCTTTTTATACCTTTAATGATTTAAAATGCCTTTTTATTCCTATCTAAAGCACTTTGAGTTGCCATTGTATATGAAATGTGCTATACAAATAAACTTGCCTTGCCTTGCCTTGCCTTTAGCTACATTAGCATCACATTTGACCAGTCCAGGTAGCCTAACTTTACCACTCACCTGCTTCAATTTGTTTTCAGAATGAGAGAATTTGAGGAGGAGGATGCCCTTACTGTGGCTCAACTAGAGGCAGGAGTCAGGTGCAAATGGAGCTGGTCCTGGCTGAAGCTAGACTCAAAGAGTGATGTAAAGGGGAAAGGATATGTGTTCCCACTGTCACAGTTTTTTAAATAAATATAGAAACCAGGCCATGCCTGATGCAGCCTCTGCTGCAAAGAGATAAATTATTCTACCAAGGGCTCCCATGCCCTTTTGGCACACTGTACAACAGAAAAACATAGTCAAAAGGTGGTGACTATTATGACCACACATAGTGTCATATCAATGTCAGCAACTCAGGGCCCATCACAGCAGGGCCCATCAACTCAGGGCCCATCAGAGCAGGGCCCATCAATGCAGGGCCCTGAGCAAGGGAAAGAGTGAAGGTGCCAGTACCCCTGTTTGAAAGGGTAGCAAATGCAGAGGTGAGTGTTGGTTAGTCAGTATGTGCTAGTTGTTATCTATATTGATATAGATCATTAAAGTCTTAAGCCTAGACTTTGATAAGCAGAATAGGAAGTCCCCCAAGGATGCCCCATAGTACAGTGAATCGCAGTATTGAATTATTTTTATAATGTAAAGTTTGCTTATCATAAGCTGTGTGCTTTGCAAGTGGTAACATATAAAATACTAATACTATTTTTGTGTTTTTTCCAGGCAATGGTTCTTGGAACCATTGCAGAACATTACCTCCCCGTATTTACAGCTCCTGTCATCATTGAGCTTGCCCAGACACTGGCTCTGGATAAACCAGCTTTGGGGGGCATGAAGCTATCCCAGACTGCTGCCTCGTACAAGATGGTCCAGGGCCTGGGGCACACCTTCTCAGAGAGGACATTTGAGAGCATCAGGTCAAGCCCATTCTCAATCAACATGGATGAGAGCACATCAAGCTCCAATAAGAAGGTGCTGTCAATTCTAGTAAGCTACTTCAACCAGGAGCTGAAGCATGTGGTAGTCGAACACCTTGGCTCCATTGAAGTCCTAAATGGGACTGCTGATCATTTGGAAACTGCCCTAGTGACCTTTTTCAATGACCATAAAATCCCATTTGCCAACATAGTCAGTATGATGATGGACTCCTGTAACGTAATGCAAGGGAGCAAGTCCGGGCTGGAGACCAGAATAAGAGAAAAGTACTGCCAGAACCTCCTGGATGTTGATGGAGATTCCTGCCACCACATCCACAATGACGCCAAACAGTTTGCTGCGCCCTTTGGCCACCACCTCGAGTAGCTCTTCGCTGACCTCCACACAGACCACCAGTGGGCTTCAGACCAGGTAATTGTCATAGATATTGTGAAATATATGGCTACACCGGAAATATACTCGTTGCATAATGGCAAATAGGCTTAATAAGAGTAAGCCCTTTTTTACCCATTTTCAGGTGGTACCTGATGGAGATCTGTGAGTTCATGGGCATTCCAGGCACCAACCCACAGCGGTTTGTCGCGGATCGGTGGCTTTCAGAATATGATGTGGGCATCAGCACTCGCCGAATGTTGCCTGCATACAAGGTGCTGTACTTCGGATTCCTCAGTCAGGCAGACTATACCCTTTACAAAGAAGTCCTTGAGGAGATCTACAAGGACCATGGTGTTGGTGAGCGGGCAGAGGCCAGGATCCAGTATTTCCACCAGGACCTCAGAAATAAGGTAAAATTGTTGAAATGGACCTAATATTGTTTAGACAGATTTAAAGGGGGGTTCAGCCCCCACAGTCCTATGTGATTAGTCCTCTTGTGTAATGTATGTAGCCCAAAAGCCATATTTTATTTTATTTCTCTCTTCCAGGAATGATGCAAGTTGGGAAGGACAGAAAAGAAAGGGTGGTGAAGAAGCTCTGGTTCGAGAGTCGCAATACGGACCTCCAGCTGAGCGTTTACCTTGGTGTCCTTCCCATCCTGAAGGAGTATGTGATGGTGTTCCAGGTGTGTATTTTCACATTAAGTGAATTATCAGTCTCTGATAGATAAACTAAATATCCTTGTATGGTCTCATCAGTTAGATTGTGATATAAACAGACCCTCAACTTCAAGTCTGTGTATGGTAATAGAATTGTTGTAGTATTTTAGAATAACATGCCATAATTATTCACAGGGCAGCCAAACCCTTGTTCACAAGCTGCATGACAAGCATGACAAGCTTGGAGTGGTCACCAATTTCATGGCATGCTTTGTCAAGGCTGAGCATCTTAACACAGCACCAAAGAAGCTGATGGAGATGGATTTCAGGGACAAAATGCTGCCTCTCTGGGAGCTGTATTTCGGACCGGTGGCTGAGAAACTGAAAGCAGAAAATCCACATCATCTGGTTAGTAAATGTATTGAAAATGGCAAATCAAACATTAGTCCAATTCTCTAGGTAAAATGATTTAATTTACAATCGTTTTATTTTGATTATGTTTTCCAGAGTGTGCTGCAGTTTCTCGACACAGTGAAGACTGCGTACATGTCCACAGCAGCCTACATGCAAAAAAAGCTGCTACTGAACAGCAGGACCCTACAATCACAGTCTGCTATCGTCCCATTGGTTTGAGGCCACTCAGAGACTGGCATACTCCTGAAGTGCCACCCCACTGTGATGTGCCACTGGAAGTGGTGAAGTTCAACATTGATTTCACCCTTCCCCTGAACATTGATGGTGACAACATGGTGAACTGGTGGGCAAATGTGATTGACACTGGTAGGTACCCAGGCCTAAACCATGTGGTCCGAGGGGCTCTCTCCATTTTCCATGGACCCATGGTGGAGTCATCAGTCAGCATCATGGGAGACATCATCGACAACAAAAGCACCACAATGAGCGTGGCAACCTTCAATGTTTTTAAACATGACTAATAAAGTTAACTTTAATGCAATCCAGACAACCAAGTATGCCCTCAGGTCCAGGGGTCAGACAGCCATCCGATGTTCAAGAGAGAAGATGTGAACCTATCAAAGGTTGACAAGGTCCTCTGCAGGAACATCCACACTGCAGGCACAAAGGACAAGGCTTGCAGACAACAGGGCCTGTTGAAGAAGAAAGGGAGGCAGGAACAGTTTGGTTGCCAGCCAACAACCAGTGCCGAGCGAAGCAGGAGGACAGGCAAGCCAAAGTGAGGCACATAACTGCTCAAAAGAGAAAAAAAGCACTGGAAGTACTGGTACAGAAGGCAAAAAAGGACAAGTAATGTGCTTTGGTGGCGTGGACTGCAGTGGGTGGATGGGAGGGTATTAGGGTGGGTGGTTGGGGAGGGGGGTATTGTATGTCACTTAATGTAATTTATTTGTCATTTCACAAAATAAATACATCTTTAAAATACTAATAGATGCGACTGAGTTTTTCTTATTGTTAGCACTGCTTCATGTAGTAGGTCTGAATATCACTGGCAGGCTTTTATGTGTCACTTGAACAGAGCTTGTATAGAAAAATGTAGCATGCATCATGGGAAGGGGCCTGGGTGCCGCGCATTCATCATTTTCTTCATTTTCAGGCAAAAAAATGTCACCTTTTTGGGCCATCACCAGTTTGCACCCCTGAGTAGAGAAGTTGCTGCTTGTATACGTTACAGATGATTTTCACCTTGGTTATTATTGTCTCCAATGGCATAAATACCGTAATTACCATAAAAAGGAAAAAGGCAATGAACAATAAATGCAAATTATGCATTTTTAATTCAATGGGGATTTATATCAAGGACAATGGGAAAGCATCCATGAGAAAGGTCGATTGACACTGAATAGGTTATGATCATGCAGGCATTGCATGGGAAAGCCCTGAAAATAGCAACTTGCAATACGCTGGGCTGTGACTTGAATCCTTGAAGAGCCTATGAAGTTTACAGAGCTCTGTCCCATGGCAGAGGTCAATGTCTCCCATTGTAGCTTGTTTGCTTTCGCCTGAATGCTTCACCAGATCTCTTTTTCTTTCATGCCTACTAAATGGTGTGTGAGATACAAAGCACTATCAGATCAGAGGAACAAGACTTTATACAGCAGGTCATTGAGTCACTGAATCAGAGATGGCTCTTTGTTTTTCTCTTTGTTTTTCCCAGGAAGGAGGGCAGCTGGTATGTCCCAATAACCGCGTCTTTGCGGATGCCATACCTTGCTCAGGATGAGCAGGTATAGATAATGGATGGATGGATGGATACTGGGATGGAAGGCATACCGCAGACTCACAAAAACCGGGAGCCATCATAATGCGTAATGCATAATGTTTTTATCAACTAGGAAACACATTGCATATCCTGGTTTCATAAGACAAAGACATACCAATCAGGAAGTTTTGGTGCATAAAGCTGGGATTATACAAAACCGTTACCAGTGGCTTCTGTTTCGAGCATACACACAAAGTTTTGTGAACTTTTATGTCAACAGATAGAAAACCTGACTCACAAAACTATATTAACGTTATTAACATCATTAATATCTTTCTGCACAGAAAAGCTTTGAGTCCTTTGTTGGTAATAGAAAATATGGACAAAGTGAATATTATAGTACACAAGTTCAGGGAGTTGGGCTTGCAAGTGACCTATTTTTTGCAGGCTATTCCCGGGTACTCAACAAACATTGTGAAAGTGCACACACAAGAGATCATGGTTCTGAAATTAGTTCCTTGATTTTATTCATTTACTTTCTTCAAAGAAGCAATTTAACGGTTGGCTTAATCCATCTTGGTGATGTCGCCTAAACACCATTGGCATGGCTGACACACAAGGGTTCTTGGAATGAGAAATAAATACCCATGCTGGAGCAGGGAGCATCGCTGCTGACATGAGGAGGGAGCTTTACATGGTGGGCTGCTTGCGCTCTAGTCCTCTGCTCATCTGCCCACGTCTCCACTCACAATAATAGAGCAGGCCAAGCTGGAGTAATGAGAAAATATAACTGGGTTTCAAAAATCCATACTGAACCCTTAATAAATGCAGTGTGTTCATTGCCATGCCAACAAAGTTTTTCTCCTGTCACTCTTATCTCACAGTAAGAGTGACAGGAGAGAAAATGAGTCAGGAAGAACAAGAAACAGACATAGATATGAAAAGATACTAATGTACAGACAGTACAACTTTGGATTTCTATGTACTCTATGATTTTATTTAACTTATTATTTACAGTATTGGCACACATTATATAAATACTGCATTAATACCAGATTTTGATGATTAATGCAATATTTTGCAGCAATTTCTCTTTGTGGCATAATGAATGTACTATGTAATGTAATATCAACAGAAACCATAAATGAAGAAATGGCTAGCATTTGTGTTAAATGAGATATAATCATCACACCGTTCCTATATGTATTAGTTCATACCTACATAATTGAGAAATCTACTGCATCTTAATGTTGCAAATTTTTGTATTTTTTGTTCAGTATTTTTCTACATAAATGATAATATTTATGCAAATTACATAACATCATTGGTTTGTATAATTCAAATAACTGATAGCCACATAATGCTTGTGTCTATACTTGTGGTCAAGAAGATAACAAATACATTTTCAAATTTCAAATATATTTTTAGGGAGGTGCATTTTTTTATGATAAAAAAGTGCAGTTCTCTGTGCAGTTTTTTAAATTATATCTTTCACATAGTGTACAACAGACTACCACCACTAGGGGATAGTTAAACAAATAAATTAAATGAATTAAAGGCAACAGGGAATGGGATTTGTGAACAGACAGATGCCACTCTCCAACCCTAAACAGCCACCTGTGTGAAGATTTGCAAACCATACTGGATCAGACTATCCATCAAGTAACTAAATAATGTTAGGCAACCGATGAAAATGGCTCCAAGAAACAGAAGGGCTCTGATCATAGTTTTAAGAAAATTAAACTTCTTTCAGCACAGCATGTACATACTTTGTGGCACTTGTGGAACTGTATGTATGCGTTCATTTCTTTATTTCATTTGAAATGTATGACTTATGCTATGAAGAACTGCTTCACTTAAATTGCTTGAAAATGTGATCTATTATTATTATGATTATTATGATTATTATTATACACAGATGTATATAGATGGTTATCCCCAGAAAGGCTGCTCCTTCATTAAATTCACTTGGGCCCCACAAACATCACAGAAAAATATGTAAAACCTCAGACTCAGAGTCAGATCTCCATAGTCTTATGTTGAACCATTCAAGAATTGTGTGCTGTTTAACAAAATTGGCATCACACAGTCATGTTTTCACTAGGTGAAGTGTAGGCTATACCATGTAAATAGAGAGAGAGAGAGAGAGAGAGAGAGAGAGAGAGCCTTCTTATATTTACATGGATTTTCCCCCTTTTGATTTTATATTTAAAAGATATTGTATACTGTTAAATTGCTGATGTCAGTGCATCTGTGTGTTACGTGCCTTCCATACCCAACATATGTAAGAATTTACACAGCAGTAGGCCCCCCTTAAAAATACAGATCTGCCCAAATCCTCATTTCACGATGAGCACAGATGTTGAGTGAATTGAGCTAACAGCTTTGAGATTATTTCTAACAGAAGCATATCAGCACAACACAATTGTGTGGTTTATCTACTGTGAGAAGAAGTCATATGGAGAAGAGAAAAAAAAAATATGGGCATCTTCAGAATGAGCCATAACAAAGCTTTCAACAAAAATAAATGCTGTCCCTGGTGGTCACAGGGATGGAACTGCATGTAGTTCAGCCACTGAAGCCTTTGGATCTGAGAGATGTATCGGATGATTTGAAACAGGGCTCAGTATGACATGACGTGGTGCTCATTGCTTACACAGCGAACCACTCTGAAGGAGAGAAGCACGGCCCTGGAGTCCAGAAACAGCACGAAGAAGAAACTCATCACAAGCTTCAATTCACAGGAAAGAACCCGGGTCTGTCAGAGTACCCCCTCCCCCCTCCCACCACCACCAAAAGAAACAAAACGTCCAATGCTAAGAACTCCTCTGCCGTCAGCAATAGATGTACACAAATTCTGCCACACAATCAGGCAGTTCAGTAGTGTGCTATAATGTAAAAAAGGGCATCAATTTGAGAGAGAGGGAAAATACATCTCATTCTGCTTGAGTTGCATATTCTCTCCACGTCTCCAAGGAAATCTGCTGGCCATTGAGATTGATACTTTTTCCAGTGTTATCTTTCCATCGTTGGCCAGTCAGACATTCGTCATCTCAGTACAACTGAGAATGAGGCTGAGTTTAGTTTTGGGCAAATTCAAAGCACATCATTACAAAGTCCAATAATTCAAATTGTCTTAAATCATGTGGCCCTCTAAAAAACTCAGCTATAGGACAGAGTATTAACATTTATTTTAGAATTGTTCCGATGACATAATGATAGAATTGCAATCTTTGAAGAGCAGTGTTGTACTGAAGCCAAGGTTATGGATCGCATTGCCTAACATTATTTAGTTACTTGATGGATAGTCTGATCCAGTATGGTTTGCAAAACCTATCACACAGGTGGCTGTTTATGGTTGGAGGGTGGCATCTGTATAGTGACAAATCCCATTCCCTGTTGCCTTTATTTATTTTATTTGTTTAACTATCCCCCAAGTGGTGGTAGTCCGTTGTACACTATGTGAAAGATATAATTAAAAAACTGCACAGAGAACTGAACTTTTTTATAAGAAAAAAAATGCACCTCCCTGAACCTCACCATAGCTATCCTTTTAGTGGAACTTCTCCTGTCAATTCTGAAAAGCACAGACAAACATGTGCTCTCATTCAAGGAATGTGATGTCAGCTGCTGCTTGCCACACCCAAGTTGGACTTGTACAAACATGAATAAGAGAAAGACACTTCAGACAGGCAGGAACCTGATCTACCAGTGAGGTTATCAGTAAGCGAAAGAAATGCTATCACGTGGCCGACTGAATCCCTCACATCACTTGATATGAGGCAATTGTGTCAGACTGTGGGTATCAGCCACAGTCCAAACTGGCACCGGATTAAAGTAATTCCGTCAGTAATTCTGATTTACATTTAAATGATTGATTTGATTTGGTGAGTTTATTTTGGTGATCACTGAACTTGGAAAAATTATGTTCAATTAAGGATAAAACACTTGCATTTACTTGTGAAAATAAGGACAAATGTTGATTTAATAACTGATTGAATAAAACTAATCTACTGGAAAAATAGCGGTGGGACCACAAATTTTTTATAAGGCAAAACCAAATTAAATGAAAAACAAACTATAAACTGTTAAAGATATGTCCAGTCAGGTCGATGTTTAGAAAACCGTCTTTTATGCTAATAAAACAATGCTACAGCGCATAACCGAACGTCTGTATTCCCGTGCCTCTTCATCTGTCACTTCCTGTTTTACTGCCACTACTTCTTCATGTTTGGAACCTGAGTGCCACCTAGTGGCTAACTCTTGAAACATCTCCTTTAAAGTAATAATCTCAAAGATTTTCATTAAAATAAATGCCTGTTAAGTCACTATCTATCGCCAAATTAGATGACACAATGGTGATTGAGCCTATCATTATATTAATTTATATTATTATTATTATAATTTATGATTAAAGAACTGGGTATCTGTGGCGAAAAAATCACAAGCGGCACATAGTTAGTGACGCGTTTTCCATCACCCATCAGTGGTTGAGCTAACGCAACAGGCTCGCTCTTCAACTGGGGGGGGTTATGGAACCCTAAAAAGTTTTTGTGTAACATGAGAGGTCATATTATTTGTTGATGTAGATTTTGTATTACATTTCATGACAATGTAACGTTACTAAATGACATAGCTATTTGCACAGCTAACGCTAGCTACCGGACCATGTCAAGAAAGGCAACATTAGTTTAGACAACGTTGCGCACAGTATCCATCTCATATCAGGTAACGTTGCGTTAGCTAGCTAGCTAATATAGCCTAATTAACACAATCTAATGTAAGCTAACGATTAGAAAAAACACTAGCTAATGCTACCTACCGGTACCGACCTTGCAAACCGTCTCTCGAATGCAATGCTACCTTGTTGCAACATAGCTAACTAAAGGCCAGTTCAGATCAATGATTCGCAACGAGACTGGATGCAACTTGCAAAATTCCAAGACGTCTGATTGTAAACGTTCTAAAACTGCACTTGGTGATTTGACAAGGTGGGTCTTTTGAGACCACAGGCAATGGCTTCAGATGCTCTGCAACTAACCAGTTCACACCGCTGCGATTTTCTCTGTGTCAGGACTCGTGGGGGGTACGGACCCAAAAGCAGAGTAAAAAAAACACAGGAGACTCCAAAAGGGAAATTCAAACAAAGACTTTACCAAATAAACAGGGAACATACAAAAGGCCACGAGGGGCAAAACCATAAACACAAAAAGATTCTTAAGAATCTAAAAAAACAAAAAACAAAACAGAACACAGGCAGGGCGGAACACAGGCAGGACAGAATACACACAAGCAGGAATGCAGGCAGAAACAAAGTCAGAAACACACAATGCACAAGCAGGACCGAAGCGGGCAGAATACAAAATGAACACAAGTAGGAAACAAACACAAGGAACCAGCACCCAAGTCAAGGGAACAAAGAACTTAAATAGACAGGGGGTAACAAGACACAGGTGAACTCAAAAAACAATCAAACCAGAAAAGGAGGGGATAACAAGACACAGGTGGGAACAATGATAGAATAACGAGACAACAATAATACAATTAACAGGGGGGAGCAGGACACAAAACAGAAGTGCCGCCATCTGGCGGCCCAACAAGGGAAACACAGACAGGAAAACACAGAACCATGACACTCTGCAACATTCTAAAACCGTATCGTCTCGTTGCGAATCATTGATCTGAACTGGCCTCAACGTTACCGTTATTTACATTGCCATCAAGTTCATCAATATATTATGATGATCGGAATAAAGCCGGGGTATAGGTGGAGCAGAGCCGGGTCTGATTTCTGTGTAAAGATGTCAAGCCGGAGAAAACTAAATAAAAGAATACCCCAGTATGGATTAGTGTTGTTATTTTATTACGCTTCCTCATGTTCCTTCAGCCTTGATGCCCTTTTTTGATGAAATCTCCTTTTCTCCTGTTTTTGTTTTATTCTTCTTGTTCTGATTGCTAATTTAACACCCAGCTCAGCTTTATTCTCGAACAGATTAGCTAGCAAAACCAGAAACACCAGGGGTAACATTTTGTAAGGCAGTTGTTTCAAAAATATCGCACAACAATCATTCACGGAAAAGACTATTTGCACGAGATACGTAATTGCATGAGCCACAGCAAATCGCGTGAATTCTTCTCTGCAGTGTAAAGATGTTCATACCGGGCAAAAGGTAGATAAAGAACATTTGTGGAAATTGATCATCACTAATTCTACCCCAGGTCTGCTACAGCATTTTAACCCGGCTCAGCAGTGTAAAGACAGCTTAAGTTAGCCTAATGTTAGACAATGAATGAGTATGTACATAACATTACTTTTATAACAACCACTTTCTGTTCAGTAAATAGTAAGTGTTATAGTTGGTGTTGGCGTGGCCCAGGTGCCAACTGACTGACGTCACACAGGCGACACTGGTTGGATCCGGTTGGATCTATGGGAAGTGAGGTCCAAAAACACACCTGCAATTACCGCTTCTCGCCATTGGTACCGCCAAAGAGAACGAAACGGAAATCTTCGAGATTGTAACTTTAACATAAGAAAACAAAGCGATTGCACATACCAGTAAACTACAATGTCTGGCTGAGAATTTAAACAAGAAAAATTATAGTTTTATCCCCTTTAACGGGAAAAAAATAAAAAATAAATAAGGCAATCCGTATGTACTGTTCATATGTCTGGTTTCCCAGTCATCATCCACCAGAGGGCTACTAAATTGCGTGGGCATGAGAGTTTCCGTCACCGGGCGGATGTGCCACCTGTTGCATCTGTATACCATGTCACATACAAGTACTTCATATGACCTGTCACTTAGCTGGTTGGTGCAAATCCCAAGTGACCAGGTACTGGTGGGCTCATTAGGTCTTAGGAGGACCCAAACTGTGTCCCCCTGTGTTATCAAGAGCATGTCATGGGCATGTTGGTCATAGTGCTGCTTTGATACCATGCCCTTTGCCTGCTTGAGAGGGAGCACCTCCTGCACTTCAGGCTGCAGTAGAGATGCATGTGAGGGTAGGAATGTACGTGTGCGCCTGGAAAGGAGCCGCTGAGGACAGCTGATTCAACCTTGCCATTGCTTTGGCTGTGATATGTTCACATTTTAGAGAATGTAATTAATATTTTCCTCACTAATGATGTATTATTTCATCCATCCCCTATTAATGAGAATGTTAATTTTTATGACTCGGCCCGCCCAATCTGCGGATTAACCACGGTGTCCGCGGATATAACTGCGATCCACGCATCACTAATACACGCTTTATTTTTTTCCCCACCCGCATTCAGCGAAGAATAATATCAGGGTCAGAGCCAATCATAGGGAGAGTAGGGGCGGGTCTTCACAGAATGCGAGTGGGGGAAAAAAAATAACGCTATACACGTGCACACACAGAGACAGACCTGCTAAATGTCAGGCGCACTGGTGCGACCAAGGAAAATGTTTAGTCGCGCTTGACAGATTTTTGGTCGCATGTGCGACCAAAATGGTCGCACTCTGGAGCCTTGAAACCCCAAAAATCTCTGTAGAGATTTAACATCAGTGGGTGTCTGCATATGCTGAATTGCCGCCACCTTTTCTGTTTCCGGGTGAAGGCCCTCTTTGGTGAGGAGATGCCCCATATATGGGACGCTAGGTAGCTTCAGCTTCAGCTTCTTCTTGTTGAGCTTCAGGTTAACCTCTCTGGCCCTCTGGAGCAGGGCAGAGAGGTTTCTGTCATGGTCAGCCAGTGCTTCTTCTGTAGTATCTCCACACCCATAGAGAAGAATGTCATCCGCTATGACACTCACACCGTTCAGGCCTTGTAATGCCTCATGCTGTCTGCGTTGGTATTCTTCTGCTGCAGGTTTTATGCCAGAAGGCATCCTCAGGGCCGCATTAAGCCATTCCGTGGCCCTGGGCTATATGTCTCGGCCGGGGCCCTCCCACGCACACACCCACCCACCCACACACACACACTCACACACACACACACACACAGCAGTGCATCGAGGTCCAGGCAACAGAACCACTTTATTATTATAATCATACACTAAGACAGTACAGTTCACTATTAAACTAGCTTATAGGCTGCCAGCTTCACAGCCACAATGAAAAAATCCTATTGATTATTGAAATATAGCTTAATAACAAATCAATACTGATGTGCAGCCAAAACAGATGTACTCAACCGCCAGAGAATAGCACTATTCGACACAAACCCAACTGAACAGCCAATGAATAGCACAATTCCACACAAACCCAAAACACAACGACAAAGGCAGACAGACACCTTACACCATTTTCAGAATACAGAATACAGGATACATTATCGCTGAAATAGCCTAGTCGGTACTAGAACTATTTAAAATACTTTACAATTGAGGCTATACTCGTGAATAAATAATATCTGACTCACCATGTTAAATTGGCTGTATAGTTCCAAAATCTCCAAATAATTGCCATTATGGGGAGAACCAAAAACTTTGTTTTCTCCTTGGAATGCAAGGCCACGTTCCGATAACTGTATGACTGCCACAACTCGCCTCAGAACTTCTCTCCAGTAATTCTCCTCATCTTTGCACTGTTCCTTTAGTGCCGAGTCTATTCCATGCACCTGTGTGCGAACAAGCCAGGTGAGCGTGGCATTTTGGTGTGGCTGGCCCGCTTCGTGGTCCTCCATTTGAGTGGAATAGGAATTCGTTGTGGCAGCTGTTGTACAGGCCGAATGTTGGGATCTACCTCAAGGTGTAGTTCACCTGGAAGGCAGCCAAGATCTTCAAATACATCCTCATATTTTGATATGATCTCTTCTGTGGTAGTTGGGAAGTCTGTGTCTATCCCTGCTGTGCTGTGTGAGCTTGCCGTGCATTGTATGTCTACATGGTGTATTACATGTTTCTCATTCACTGTCAGAAAGTTGAGTATTCTTGCATGTTTTTGCTGAAAGCAGAGGCATTTTGGATGTGTGTATGACCTGGAACTTCAGGTCGTATATTTGTCCATAATGTTCAGCTTTGAGGTGATACATCCCTGTTGGTTTCACTAGCGAGTCATCATACAGCTTGAGAGTGGCTTTGCTGGCGGGTATATTTGGGTTGCCATCTTGTGTGATGAGCTGTAGGTCTCTGAAGCTTATGACATTAGTTGTTGCTCCTGTGTCTAACTGACATTCGATTGTGTGGCTAGGGTCATATGTCACTGGTTCAGTCATGTATGTTGTCAGCTTCAGGCTGACAAACCATTTCTCATCACTATCTTCCACAGCATTGACACTTGAGAGGAACCACATTTCATCAGTCGTTTCTTCCTCCTGCTCACTGTCCTCACCAAGCAGATTTACCTGTGGTCTCCATTGTGATTGCTAGCATACCTTTGCAAAATGTTTTTTTTTGCCACAGGCTTTACAAGTGATCCCAAATGCAGGGCACTTCTGTCTGTCATGCACCGCTCCACAGTAATAGCAAGGGTTACTATTTGGCCATTTATCCTTGTTTGCATGGCCCATGTGCTCCATCTGTTTATGTTGAGGTGCAGAGGAACGCATCTCTCAGCGTCTGTCACAAGCATAGTGTACAGTCTCCACTGGTTCCACACCAGCTATCATTTTGTTTTGAATTTGTGCTTGCTCGCTGACTCTACACATTTCTATTGCCTTAGCTAGTGTGAGCTCTGATTCTCTTAGCATGCGCGCCTGTGTACTTGCATCTTTAGTCCCAAGCACCAGCCTGTCACGGATCAATTCATCTCGCAGTTGACCAAAATCACATTTATCTGCCAGCTTTCTCAGGTTTCAGAATCAGAATCAGAATCAGAATTGGGTTTATTGGCCAAACATGCTTTTTTCACATGTAAGAAATTTTACTCCGGTTCACAGTACACTGTACTTACATTCAACAATGTCAACAACAAACAACAATGACAAACAACAAGAGTAGGTTTTACCTTCAGTAAGCAGTAGTGAAAGTGTGTTGTGCATATGTAAAGAATAAATATGTAATGAATATTAGTGTATGAATAAATTATTGCACTATGAACATGGCTGTGGGTATGTACAACTATTTTTGATAGACAGGCATTGTACTGAGGACATCCAATGGCAGGTCACATGGCTGGGTTAATTGTTCATGAGAGTGGTGGCATGTGGAAAGAAGCTGTTCCTGTGTCTTTTGGTTCTTGTTTGCAGTGCTCTGAAGCACCTTCCAGAGGGGAGGAGTTCAAAGATGTGGTGGCCAGGATGCGAGGGTTCGGCAATGATCTTCCCTGCCCGCTTCTTGGCTCTGGTTGTGTAGAGATCCTGGAGTGAGGGTAGGTTTAGTCCAATAATCCTTTCTGCAGACCTGATGGTGCGCTGCAGCCGGTGTGTCCTGTATTGCTGAGTAAAACCACACCAACAGTTCCTGAGGCAGGTTGAACTTCCTCAGCTGGCACAGGAAGTACATCCTCTGCTGGGCCTTTTTTGTGATGGAGACGATGTTGGTCTCCCACTTCAGGTCCTGGGAGATTGTAGTTCCCAGGAACTTGAAGGTCTCCACGGCTACCACAGTGCTGCCTTGTATAGTGAGGGGGGTCAGGGGAGGGGGATGCCTCCTGAAGTCCACTGTCATCTCCACTGTCTTGAGTGTGTTCAGCTCAAGATTGTTGTGGCTGCACCAGAGGGCCAGCCGTTCAACCTCCCCTCTGTATGTGCACTTGTCACTATCTCGTATTAGACCAATGACGGTTGTGTCATCCACAAACTTCAGGAGTTTAACAGAGGAGTCCCTGGAGGTGCAGTCGTTGGTGTACAGGGAGAAGAGCAGTGGGGAGAGCATGCAACCCTGCGGCGCACCTGTGCTGGTTGATTGGGTGCAGGATGTGAGTTTCCCCAGCCTTGCTTGCTGCTTCCTGTCAGTGAGGAAGCTGGTAATCCACTGACAGGCTGAGGTAGGCACAGTGAGCTGGGAGAGCTTGGAGTGGAGTAGTTTCGGGATGGTCGTGTTGAGCTGAAGTCCAAAAACAGGATCCGTGCATAAGTCCCCAAGCAGGCGGGTGAGACTCGGTCCGGCCCTGCTGCCTTCCTGGTTTTTTGTCTCTGGAACAGTCTGCAGACGTCCACTTCACAAATCTTCAGTGCAGGTAGGGGGGTGGGGTGGTGTGGGGGAATGCACAATGTCCTCACAGAAACTGACATAGGATGTTACAGTGTCAGCCAGCTCATCCAGATCAGTGGTTGTCTGCTCAAATACACTCAGTCAGTGCAATCAAAGCAAGCTTGTAGTGTGTCCTTGGCTTCACTGGTCCATCTTTTCACTGTATTCACTACAGGCTTGACAGATTTTAGTTTCTGCCTATAGGCGGGGATAAGATGGACCAAACAGTGATCAGAGAGACCCAGGCCGATATGCACCCTTTAGTGTGGTATAACAATGATCTAGAATGTTATTGTCTCTGGTGGGGCACTTGATGAATTGTCTGTATTTGGGCCGTTCACGGCTGATGTTTGCTCTATTAAAGTCCCCCAAAACTATAAGGACAGAGTCTGGGTGTTTTTGCTCCACGCTGATTATCTGGTCAGCCAGGTGCCGTTGCGCCTTCCCCACACCCGCTTGGGGTGGAATGTAAACACCGACCAGAATTGTGGAGGAAAACTCTCGCGGTGAAAAAACGGTTTGCAGTTTGTGAATAAAGTTTCCAGTTCTGGACAACAGGATTTCATTAGCTCTGTAACATCGGTACACCAACCTTCATTCACATAGAAGCAGATTCCGCCGCCTCGGGATTTCCCTGACAGTTCTGTGATGCGATCCGCTTCATGGAGATGGAACCCAGGTAGCTGTATTGCGCAGTCCGGTGTAGTTTCACTGAGCCAGGTTTCCGTGAAGCACAGTGGCGCAGAGCGAGAGAAATCCTTGTTGGTTCTGTAGAGTAGCAGCAGCTCGTCGATCTTATTACCCAGGGAGCGGACATTCGCCAGGTGAATACTAGGTAGAGGGATCCTAAAACCCCACTGCCGCAGCCGGACCAGCACTCCTGCACGCTTTCCCCATCTGCGTTTCCTGTATCTTTCGTAGAGAGCTGCTCCACTCAGTAAAATGTTCAAAACATCCGTTGAGTATGAAAAGTCCGGTTTCAGATTAGATGGCGTGATACGTCGGAAGTTCAGCAATTCTTCGGTAGCAAAAGTGATCCTGGTAGGTTTGCTTAACACGGAACAAACTAACAAAAACAAACAAAGTACAAGAGAGTGCTATACCGAGGCAGCCGATCCTGGCGCCATCTTGATAAATATGTTTGAAACATATTGCTCAGTTGTTTTATGTTGACTCTGCTGTGTGGTGTTAAATACAAACCGCTCATAGATCACATTTCTGGAAGGTTCAAAATGGTTTTCTAGTGCATCCAGAATTTTCTTTGGGTCAGCTCTGTCTTCCTCAGACATGCGAAGATGTCTTTGTATCAAGTGGCATTCTTTCCCCATTACAGTCAACAAAGTGGCCACTCATACTTTCGCTTCTTTTTTGTCTAGTCCTGTTGCAGTGTCATAGTTTTCCCATTGTGCTCTAAAAAATGTCCAGTTGTTACATGTGTCACTTCTCATGTCCATTGGTTCCGGTACAGGAATCGTAAAAGCCATCGTTCGTCTTTGTTTTTTGTTTTTGTTTTTTTTTGTGTGTTAGAAGCTTGCCGTGTGGCACTTTAGCTTATCAAGTTAGCTCCAGTAGAATGAAGAATGTCTTGCCGTTTGATTTACCTGTTTTTGGTGTCCTGTCGCATCCTCAAGGTTCAACGTGTGACACCATGTTAAAGATATGTCCAGTCAGGCCGATGTTTAGAAAACCATCTTTAATGCATGCTAATAAAACAATGCTACAGCGCGTAACCGACCGTCTGTATTCCTGTGCCTCTTCATCTGTCACTTCCTGATTTACTGCCGCTACTTCTTCATGTTTGGAACCTGAGTGCCACCTAGTGGCTAACTCTCGTAACAGAAACTTTATTGCATTGTTTTGCAGAAACAGCTTGGCTGTACTCCAAACGCTTACGGCTACCATAAACATTTGTCTTCTACCAGTATTGCTAGTCAATCATTTCCTTTCAGGAAATTGTTATCTCTGGGGAATCCAATTGGATATGCAGCATTATGTTCAACTGCTTGGCGGGTCTGTCAAACTGCATACAGTTCTAAATAAAATGTAGATCCAATGCAAGACAAC
Source organism: Anguilla anguilla (assembly GCF_013347855.1). Classification (NCBI taxonomy): domain Eukaryota; kingdom Metazoa; phylum Chordata; class Actinopteri; order Anguilliformes; family Anguillidae; genus Anguilla; species Anguilla anguilla. The sequence continues at coordinate 37,059,029 of NC_049206.1, forward strand.
AACAGACAGACGAAGTGGAAAAACAACAGTTCAGTCAGGACCACTGTCATCAAAGTAAGATCTTTATTGACAATAAAGGCAATATATTTGTGTTTGGAGGTATGGCTCTGTTCTGGAAGCTCTCCCGCCAACCGCGCAGCAAGCATGGATAAGGCCGGGAGGCCAGCAGCCAAACCCCCCTAGAGGGGTTTTTATCACATAGTGATGGAGCAATGCAAATTCTTAACACATAGGGATGGAGCTGGGGTGGTGGAGGGGATTTACAAAGCAACGTGAAGTAAGCTTGCATGCTGGAGGAGCAGCCGAATGAGTAGAGGGAGGCTGTTTAAGTAGACCGCCCTGATATGTGAATGTACTGTGATAGATGAACATCACTCAGCTGAGCCATCAGCTGATTCGGCCGGAGCGGCTTGACTCTCGTGGCCTGCCAGAAGTATGCGATACTCCATTTTAAAAAAATGGACTGAAGGAAATGACTGCATGTCTTTTCAGAGCAGAGAGCTACTCTGTGGCATGTCAGCCTGCTACAGGAAGGATGTCAACTTAACTACTCTTTCTCCTGTCCCACTAATAAGGAGCGAGTAACTGGGGAGTGGTCTCATAGTTTTTGTTGTTATGAACTTGCCAAAAATATATTCTTAATTCTTGGGAAGAGGCAATGGTGGCATCATGCTGGAGAGGCCACAGATGGAGGATATTGTGGAGTACCAGCTGTCATTCTGTCCTTGGCACATCAATAATGACTGCCACTCAGAACATTAGCATAGTTTTTACCAGGAGACTGACTCAGGGGAATGGGGGGCTGCATGATGTACAGTAGATTTGAGTCCACTGCATTAGGAGCCTCAGGCATGTTCCGAAGCTTACATCTGTTCCCCAAACCTGAATGCCCTGCCAAAGAGAGTAAGGATATGCCTGTCCATGGATGCATGCAAATTAAGTGCAATACATTAGATGTAATTGCAATACATTGTTTTCTGAGACACCACCCAAAACCAGACACATTACTGGTATTTAAAATAATTTCTAGTGAAAGCACTTGGCTCATAGGTAACATATCACATTTGTGATTCGTCCGCTATGAAAATGATACATGGAAGATAAGAGTTGTGCATGAGGAAAGGTAGGGTCACCAGGTGGCTGTGCATAGCTGAACAAATGCAATGAGCATACAAGCAGTACTTGATGTGCGTAACACACACACGCATGCATGCACCTACACACACACATATGAGAGGCCGTTTAGGCCATAAATCATACTTCCTCTCACAAACACCATCATACTCTCTCACACAGACCACTATACCCTCTCACATACACCATCATACTCTCTCACACACACCATCATACTCTCTTGCACATACCAAAATACTCGCTTGCATACACCATTATCCTCTCACACACACCATCATACTCTCTCATATACACCATTGTACTCTCTTACACACATTATACTCTCTCAGAACACACCACCATAGAGAATAGTAGTGTGTGAGAGAGAATGATTATGTGTGAGAGACTATAGTAGTATGTGTGAAAGAGTATGATTGTCAGTATGCGAGAGAATAGTAGTATGTGTGAGAGAGTTTGATTGTATGTGTGAGAGAAAATAGTAGTGTGTGTGTGAGTTGAAACGGAAGGCAGTTTCCGTCATCAGTTCCTGATTGGCTTACAGCCTTTTTACAGACAAGGCCCGCCCCCTCTCAGCGGCACCTCCACCGACAGGGAGCATCTAAATTAAGCTCATTTTAGTAAGACAGCTAGTTTAAATAACACTTTAAAATCAGCTAGTTTTGTTTAAATACGATAGCAAGGTGTATGACGCTGAAGAAGCACCAAAAATCAGACTGCCGAGAGGCCGGTCGGTGGCTATATCCTAACCAAAGCCAGCTACTGGTCTAACTGCTGATAATCCAGCGCTGGTAAACAAGACCAGTGGAGGTCATAAGCGGCTTGTCAAATTTAAATATTTACATGTCCGTTTATGCCATTAAAACTGAAATGCTAGCTTCAATTACAGTTCACTAATGTCAGTATCACATTTAACATCTATTTAAAGATGTGAATGATAGAGTAATATAAACTTGTATGTGCAGTACGGGAGCTCTAGTTTATCATGTGCATGCTCTGGTGTAAGTGGTAGCATCCCGACCTACTGATCTGTTGATCCGTGTTCGGATCCCGCGGCGGTATAATATTATATGTTATTTTCATTTTTTGATTTTTGGAGTGGGGCAGTGCCTATTATTCAGCCGTGCAGTAAACAAACCAGTATTAGCCATTTTGTCATTGGGCATGGTTTCATATTTGTGTTTGATTTATCCTAGTAGGGTCAATCCTGTTAACGGTTGACATTTGGACCTGGTAACTTTTGAAAAAAAAGTATAGATTTTTCATGTTTTTAACATTTAATCAGAAAAGGGATATGTTTAACTGTCTGGAAAACATATTGGCCAAGCTCAGGCACTTAAATCCTTATAATTATGGGCAGTTTGTTCAGACATGGACCGTGTCAGTATTCCACCCTGTTAGGACATATGAATAACAATCACAAAGTGTTAAAAATGCAAGTGCATAACAATATTTACATTTTCTTGTGCATTATGTGTCCCTTATTCTATTTGTTTATTATCTAAAAATAATTACTAAACCATTTTTTATGTGTTCATTATGTTTTGTTTAGTGTGAACCGACAGTTTTTTTGTCACTAATTCTCCAAAAAAAGGCAAATAACAACAGAATTCAGCAAAAATGACATATGTTCAATTAATCCCTTCTATCTCTGCAAATAAACACAAAAACATGCAAAACATTTGAAATTATTGTCAATTTATTCTTTGAAATTGTTCAGCTAACAGGGTGGAATGGAGCATAACAGGGTAGAATTTAACATACCAGGGTGGAATTACTACCAACATTAAACAGAAAATCAACAACTCACTGGTTTTAGTTTCAATGACACAAACCGACATGTAAATATTTTTATTTCACAAGCCACTTATGACCATCACCGACCTCACTTCCCAGTGCTGGCTTTTCAGTTGCTAGACCAGCTTTTTTTCAACTCGTTTTCCATCTCACATAAATCTGACACTGCTCACGAAGTTGTCATCCATTGTATTCTTTATTAGGCTAATCAATTACATTTAAGAACGTGCAGGAATAAAACAGGAATATTGTAACTGAGATGCTTTTAGCACTGTTTCACAGCAGGTAAACTGGAAGTGGTATGCTAGAGGTGCTTAAAGCCTTCAAACCTGCAATTTTACAGGTGTTTGTATTTAATTGTTTTTCTATAAGCCATTAATCATATTCCCTCGGAGAATGCAATGGCCACTCATTTTTAGTTCATTTTCGTAAATGCAATCATATTCGTATTAAAATTCACTACCATTATGCTACAGCCAAGATGATTCTAGACCTGTCAAAACAGCAGTAATAACCGCCTTTATCTCAAATTTATAGCAGTAATAAATCAAACACAAATATGAAACCATGTCCAATGACAAAATGGCTAATACTGGTTTGTTTACTGCAATGTTGAATAATAGGCACTACCCCACTCCAAAAAGCAAAAAAATAAAATAACATATAAGATTATACCGCCGCGGGATCCGAACACGGATCACCAGATCAGTAGGTCGGGATGCTACCACTTACACCAGAGCATGCACATGATAAACTAGAGCTCCCGTACTGCACATACAAGTTTATATTACTCTATCATTCACATCTTTAAATAGATGTTTAATGTGATACTGACATTAGTGAACTGTAATTGAAGCTAGCATTTCAGTTTTAATGGCATAAACGGACATGTAAATATTTAAATTTGACAAGCCGATTATGACCACCACTGGTCTCGTTTACCAGCGCTGGATTATCAGCAGCTAGACCAGTAGCTGGCTTTGGTTAGGATATAGCCACGCTTCTTCAGCGTCATACACCTTGCTATCGTATTTAAACAAAACTAGCTGATTTTAAAGTGTTATTTAAACTAGCTGTCTTACTAAAATGAGCTTAATTTAGATGCTCCCTGTCAGTGGAGGTGCTGCTGAGAGGGGGCGGGCCTTGTCTGTGAAAAGGCTGTAAGCCAATCAGGAACTGATGACGGAAACTGCCTTGTGTATCAATCAAACTACCTTCCGTTTTTCAATCAAACTCTCTCACATACTAGTATTCTCTCACACACACACACTACTATTCTCTCTGACATATACAATCAAACTCTCTCACACATACTAGTATTCTCTCGCACACAGACAATCAAACTCTCTCACTCATACTAGTATTCTCTCGCACACAGACAATCAAACTCTCTCACACATACTAGTATTCTCTCACACAGACTATCAAACTCTCTCACAGACTACTATTCTATACAATGAGTGATAAGGTTAATGAACAGATGCTAGAACTTTCCAGGTACTACCCTCAGGATAATGAAAATATGACCCGCCATATTTTCTCAAATAATACATGCAGTTCAGAATGTGGAACCCAATTTTATCCTAATCAGGGATTCAGTATTGATTCACCTGTGATCTAAGCAAGTTTCCAGCTTCTGAAAAAATTTACAACGTAGACCTAGACTCGACAAATTCAAGTGTCAGTTTTTATGTATTTATGCTTGTACAAAAAAATTAAATAAGGATATCAGCTGATCCAAATCAACCCATTAAATAAACATTGTGCACAATACAGAATCATTTTATGAAGAAAAGGGTAGAAAAGTGGCTCCAGCTTGACACTTTCCTTTTCTTTAACCAGGCCTGCAAGCAAGGTTTCATTTACAAGAGTATCAGTTATATTTCCTTAAACTGCATTGAGGTTTGAGAAAATGAAAGTCATTGTGAATTTTAAAAGTTGTAATGTTTAGTTAATGTCGTCCTTTTGAATGAATGAATTAATCATTGCATTTATATAACACTTTTCAGAACACTCTGTGATATAATGTGGTTACTTGAAAGGGTTTATTAACTTCAATTTTAAAAAGGTTGGTCATATCATCCAAAATTACTATATTTGTGTGAATAGGTATTAAGACATTTTGAAAAGCAAATCAGTTGTTTCATTCTACAATATTAAAATTATTATGACCATGGTTTCCATGCATCATTTGGTTTATGTAAACATGGTATATTCTTTTGTTTACTAATTTGGTATCCTTTTTTATACCTGGTTACCCTACAGGGTTGGAGTCCTGATCTATGTGGTCACTTCTGGCACTACAATCTTTACTTCACTCCAGTGTGTTTCTTTTGCACCTCTGCACCTTGAACTAATGCACTTGTTGTACGTCGCTCTGGATAAGAGCGTCTGCTAAATGCCTGTAATGTAATGTAATATACTGCAATGTTGGATACACTTGTTTTCTATAACCATAAAATAACACTAGAATTTTAAGGTGAGGTTATTTGGAGAAATGTATAATTATGTTTCCTTCTGTTTGTTCCCTCTGTTAGAAAAAACTCTGAATGTAATGTTTACCGCTTAAAAAACCGTGCAAAATAGGATTTTGATTGGCTTGCCGCTGTGTGCAAAATGCGTGCAAACAAAGTTTTTGAAAACAACGTGAGATCCGACATTATATTGCTATAGGTGTTCTCCACTAAATTAATTAGCAGTCACACTAGCACACATTTGAATATGCTATTACTGCTATTGGTTTGCCTCAGTGAAGCTTGAAGGGCATGGCATACATTTTCCAATCACACAGTGCATTGAGCATGTAAACTTGCATAAATATTAGATTAGTGAGATAAACTATGGTCATGGTTCTGGGTGTTTTGTCACAAACTGAAGAATTCACAAAATAATGAGGGTATGTTAAAACAAAATGCTTACTGTTAAAGCTCACTCAAAGGTCTGTCACCTTTATTCTATGAATGAACCTTCCTCGTGTGACTGTCTAAATCTTCCTGTGCCCACATCTGCAGAATCACAAAAAACAATCTGCTAAATAAATGTTTGCATTTGCTGAAAGCCTCAAAAGAAAGGAAATTAAACTGATCAGCCCTAACACTAACATCAGCCTGCTCTCCATCAAGGGGTAGCAGCACAAATCTTTGACAACTGCTACATGTCAGGATTCTGCCTTTTCTATTTCTGTTTTTCCTTTTCTGGGCTGCCTGATGGCGGCACTTCTGTTTGTATTTCAGTTTGCTCCCTCTTTAGTTACCCCTGTGTTAATTGTATTATTGTTTTAAATTATTCTATCATTGTTTCTGTTTGTGTCTTGTTATCCTCTCCCTCTTTGGTTTGATTGTTCTTTGAGTTCACCTGTGTCTTATTAGTTTCCCTGTCTATTTAAATTCTCTGCTTTCTTAACTCGGGTGCTGGTTCCTTGTGTTTCTGACTCTGTGTTTCTGTCTGTGTGTTTCCTCCTGTGAATTTCTGCCATTGTGTTTCTGCCCGCATTCTGTGAGTTCTGCCCTCCCTGAGTTCTGTTTTCTAAGTGTTTTTGGTTTTTGGAATTTCTGCAGTTTTTTGTTTTTGAAGAACTCTTTGTGCTTTTGAAAGTGCCCTGCATGGCCTTGTTTCTGTTCCCGTTTTCTGTTCCTGTATGTGAGTAAAGTTTTGGTTGTATTTTCCTTTTGACACCTCCCCACTCTGAGTTTTTCCCCACTCTGCATCTGGGTCCATTCTCCCAAATTCCTGACACTACAGCTCTGTATGTCTACTGTACTCAAACTGTACTCATCACTAGGCTCAATCGATCAAATTTAGCATTGTCTCCCCATGTTAAGTCTATGGACATTTCGGCGTTCAAATCTAGAATTTTGAGGTGTCAATTCTAAAGTCTACAACCATGAAAATATAAAAAGCACACATATTTCAAATTTTTTTTTTTAAATTGAGTTATGTTTGTGGAAAAAGCCCAAAAGAATTTACTAGGAGCATCCACAGGACAGTAATGAGGTAACATAGCTATATAAAAATCAGTAGTTGGTGAGTCCATTGCGTTTGTAGGCCACCTGTGAAATGGCGCTGAGATTGGTTTTGAAATGGCGAAGATAGAGGTTCAGAAATCACTGTTTTATATGGGAGACTGGACCAACACTGGAGAGTACACTGACACTATTGTGTAATATTTACCTCTGCCAAGGAAGTTATGTAATGACGTCCCTTCGGCCATCAATCCATGACAGGCATATCTGGATTGCTATGAAATTTGCTGTGGACATTCATGTTACCAAGAGGAAGACCTTTCCTCTATCGCCACCATCAAACCAAAATATCTTGAAAAGTAAGGACTGGATTGCCAAGACATTTGCTGTGCACATTCATGGAAGGGGAGATTGTTGTCCCCTGGCAAAGGCCTGCATGTTACTGACTGCATTATATTTTCTCTAACAAAAGAGAAAATTAGGCCACACGCGCACACACACACACAGGGTTAGCCATTTGCTGTCAGCTTTGAGGTTTGCAGGGATAATAAGCCTTTGACAAACCCATTGAAATTCAGCACAATAGCATGACATTATGGCATCAAACATTTCAGTATGTCATATCCATCCTTCAATGAATGTTAAAACAAATTTATCAGCAGATATTCTTTTATCTTTTATCATATGCCACATGATGTTATGGATGGAAGTTTTGTTGTGCATTGTGTTTCATTATTACTACCCATATAGTTAATCTTTCTTATATAAAGGGAGTCTAATCTTTATTACACCTGACCTTTATTTTTACTTTTTCTGTGCAAATTATGCTTGCTGCTCATTTCATAGATCTCTGAGACATTTGAAAAAGAATGAATGATGGTTTGAACTTAGTTGCGTATGAGCCACTAATAAAGGAGAATGAATATTCATCCATGGTATGATCCTAATAGTCCGTTTGCTACGATGACTATAAATCTCTGCAGAGTATATCACAGCCGGGATTGCTGGCAAAATCCTTCCGTCTTTGAGGCTTTTAACCTCTTCCTACCAAATGCCCCTCTAGTGGTAACTCAGTTATTACAGAAATTATAAGATTATATTTTTCATTCATGTAAAAGCATATTATGCAGGATTTTATCTTTAAAATATATAAAATAATTCTGCTCAGTCATATCTATGATGCACTGGCAGTTTCTGTCTTTGCGCACATTTGTCGAATCCATGCTCTGTCTGTATTTCTGCTAAAAATGTGTTCAGGATGTTTCTGGGCTAGATGCTCTTCTGTGTGGGGAGGGGTGGGTATGGCTACAGAGACCATGGGGTGGGATCAGGTTTCACCAAAACATCTGTAGCTACTGCAATGGTGTGTGTGAAGAAGCACAAGTACAGCAATGCAAAATGATAAGCTGAATCAAAAACCAGTGCCAGCCTTGGAATTGTTTTTCCTTGATGGGAACAGCTGAAGTGATGAAAAGCGATGTGAAGTTGGCGTGTTTTCTGTTGGGCGTGTTTTCTGTTGGACCTGTAAGTGACGTTACCTCTAGCTATCCAACTAGGTACATTAGGTCGCTACATGACTGAAGTCAGGTACTAGGGGTGAGCAGGCAGGCTTGAAGTTGGAGGAGGAGACTTCTTTAACGGTAAACACAGGGCCACACACAGCAAGACTGAAAAATCTGCCATGGTATGCCTTTAATAATATGTAATAAAAACGTCAATATTTCCATTAAATATTCTTAAGAGACAACCATTATTTCTGGAAAAGCGGTTGATAAGTCAAAAATGTGACATTATAACATTGGTAATGACATTTTAAACTTGCTCAATTACCGTATATTTATTGCTGTAAACAGTTCGCTTGTAAACTGTTCCTCCTGATTGTATTTCATAATACAAATACAATTTCATAATAAGACTTCACACACAACTCAGCTAACTGCCACCTGTAAAAGTTCTCTGATGATTCTGCAATCGTCGGCCTCATCACAGATGGGGACGACAGGGAGTACAGAGATCTGACCCAGGGCTTTGTGGATTGGTGCCAGCTGAACCGCCTCCAGCTCAATGCAGGAATACCAAGGAGCTGGTGGTGGACTTCCAAAGGTGTAAACACTCTTCTCCTCCCATACCAGTGAACATCCAGGGAATGGACATTGAGATGGTGAAATCCTGCAAGTACCTGGGTGTTCGCCTGAATAATAAACTGTACTGACAATACAAAGGCACTATATAAGAAAGGACAGCGCAGACTCTATCTGCTGAGGAGACTCAGGTCTTTTGGAGTGCGGGGGGCACTCCTGAGGACCTTCTTCGACTCCGTGGTGGCATCAGCCATTTTCTATGGAGTGGTCTGCTGGGGCAGCAGCATCTCGACGGCTGACAGGAAGAGACTTAACAGACTGGTTAGGAAGGCCAGCTCTGTCCTGGGATGCCCCCTCAACCCAGTGGAGGTGGTGGGAGAAAGGAGAATGATGGCTAAGCTATCATCCCTGAGGGAGAACATATCCCACCCCATGCAGGTCGCTGTAACAGCACTGGGCAGCTCCTTCAGTGATAGGCTGCTTCACCCGCGGTGCGTGAAGGAGAGATACCGCAGGTCCTTCCTTCCTGCTACTGTCAGACTTTACAATCAGCACTGCTCCTAGTAGACCACACACATCACTCATGTGCAACCCACTCACTTTTTGGTGCAATTCACTTATGTGCAATATAAAGTACGTGCAATCCACTCGTGCAATATAAAGTGTACCAAACTGTGCATTGTTTGTATATTGTTGGTATATTGTCTGTATATATTATATCTATTATATTTTTTACTCGCCTTGCTATTGCACTATCCTCTTTGCTGCTGAAACACTGCAAATTTCCCCGCTGTGGGGATAATAAAGTATTATCTTATCTTATTATCTTATAAAACTTTGGTAAGAAAAATTATCATGCATTTAGGCTTTAAGAAAATACACTTCAAAACTTTCAGTTTGGCTGTTGAAGTTAACTAGACATACTTCAGCTTTTCTGTATTTGCGAGTAAATTAGTTGTACTTTTTGATGCTCACTAATTCACCTGCCTGATGGCGTGGTAGCTCTCTAGCTTATATTTTAGACAAAGTGGATTTTAACTTGATTGTGAGGCTCTATGCCAAAGCGTCCTCAATTGGCTTTCTTTTTCTGACTGACAGCAGAAGAGGCCTATCGAACGTGGCGATCAGAGGTTGGGGTCTGCTTCCAGATCAAGCCGCAAGACCGCCTCAATTTCTGAAGCCTTCATGTGGCTAAAGAGTAAACTACAATGCCAGGTTTCAAAAAGAACTTGAAACCCCGCCCACCCTGCTGCCACTCTCTCACTTGTTTGTCCATCATAGTTGATGATGACCATGGCACGTTTCATTGTGTTGGGTTTGGGTGAGTGCACAGATGGCTGAACAGACCAATCTGAGCCCGGAATTCTCTGTGGCACACTGGACAGGTCAGGGAGGATGTAGAGTTCTGAGGTGCAACCACAAGTCTTTCCTTGGCAGATTTACGCTGCTACCTCTTCAGCATAGCACAGGAGCTTCTTCTGCTCTCACAGAGGACTGCACCTTCCTGGACTTTTCTTCTCCAGGCAGGTCGGTCCTGAGCTAGGGGTTCCCAGCTTTTCAGGTCAAATCCAGTATCTGGCTAGCTCTCTGCCCATGAGGGTGGTGCGTCTCTCAGGTCTTTTTGATCCAGATGTGTCCATCAAAGTGCACACATTCCAGGCGCCAACAGTGAGTGATATCACTTCGGTCTTTTTAATTTTTTTTGTTTTTCGACCGCAGGTATAGGATACCGCCAGCTGCGATAGGCTGACCAGGATGTTTTGAAGCAGACAATATTTAGGATACCTTTTCTAACCCTCTCCTCACTATGGAGGTGAGCAGTGTGATCCTGAATAGGGCTGGTCAGTCGCTCAGGGTGCTGCCGGACTTCACTGCTGCTTCGGTCCAGTGAGGGAACGACTAATATCCTGAGCTGCCTGCATGCAGGTTTGCGGCTACAGCCTTCAGCATATCCATGCCTGCTGCTTCGTTGCTCGCCCATCGCCACAGGACTTGGATAAATGATGGTGGTATGGTACCATAACTTGCGCAGAGAACTTGGATTTCAGTGAGGGAGATTTGCGACCACTCTCTCTCAACCAGCCCCATCTGTACCCAGTGGCAAGACGTAGTCAAGATGACTGGAGGTGGTCCTGGTTGCAGTGGATGGTCCAGAGACCCTTAGGTGGAAATTCCTCCACCCGGGTGTTCCACAGGCCCTGACTCAGACAAGCTGAGGTTTCCGGGTTAGCTGCTGACTGTACCAACTCACCAGGGATGTAAACCTGGTGTGCACCTACGGTAGCAGCTAGAGGGCCGGCCCAGATGGAACAAGCCAGAAGCACTGCTAGCTGGTCAGACTACAGTCAATGGTGAAAGCCCAAGAAGAAGCCCATGTTCTCTGTGGAAATATAAAGTCAATAAATGTTGCACACAAAAAAACGATGGTTTAAATAGTTAACTCCATCCCTTGTCCTGGGGCTGGTTTTAAAAAAGTAATTGGTCAAATGTTCTTAAATTTGAGTTAATTTCAGTGGATGAAATGTGGCTCCTCATGTTACCATATGACTATATGAGGGAAATCCCCATCCTGACTGCCTGGTGCATAGAAAAGAGTGCTTCAGTGATAGCTGTGTCATTTGATTCTGCTCAATCTTATTCTCTCCAAATTAATCACTGTCTCCTTCTGTTGCTTGTTAACTAGTCATCTATCTCTCTCGTTAGCTACTGCACCGCTAGCAAAAGTCACAAGCTACCATTAATGTTAACTAAACAATGTTTGGCTAATAGTAACTTCATTTAACCTTATGCTCACTCACATAAATTTGAGATAATAACCCAATGTGTATCAGATAGTTAATTTAGTCTATGAGTGTAGGTCATATCAATTGCATTTAGATTTGCTAACGTGCAGACTGGCATGTACCTGGGCCAACTGAGAGATTGTTTTTTCCAGGTAGCTTAAATACCAGGAAAAAACACGTAGCCTAGCTAGCTTATAGGACAGAAATGACCTGCAAATCAGCAATATTCACCAAGCGCAGACAACGTTTTTACCCCCTCTTCTTGTTTGCATCTAGCTGAAACTTGCATGATATCGTTTGTCGTGAACTGACAAACCACAAAGTAAAGGGAATCCATGACTACTGCTAGTTAGCAAAACAAACTATAAACTATATGAGAACACATTTATGACATTTCAGCATGTTAGCTAAGTTTTTGACATAACATTCAAATGTTTACGTGCTTGTGTAACTTTTCTCACCTGAAAATAAAAATTTTTTAAAATGTTAAAGCCGGTGAATTGGGCAGGAATCAGCCACCTCTTTGGCAAGCCTAAGTTAATGCAGCACCGTGGAGACATGCAGCTTCTGTAAAAGCCCAGAAAAGAGAATGTAGGAAAGCAGAACGCAAATGGCGAAAATCAGGCCTCCACATCCACTACGACATTTATAAAGAAAACCTGCATGACTACAACCTTGTATTAAATAATGCAAGACAATCCTACTTCTCTGATGTGATAAAAAATAACTCTAACAATGCTCAAGTTCTATTTTCTGTTTCTGATAGGCTGATTAATCTTCCAGTGTCAACTCCCCCTGAACATTTATAGCCCAGTAAATGCAATGAGTTCGCTGAGTTTTTCAGAGATAAAATTAAAACAATTAGAAGTTCTATAAATCAGCCAGCACAAAACATATTACCTTTTTATCCAGCTGAAATGACCTCGATAAGAATGTCTAAATTCGAGACCATTGACTTTCATACCCCTGAAAAAATTGTTTCGCAGTTAAGTTTATCTACCCGCTGTCTAGATCATTTGCCTACAGTGTTTCTCAAAGAGTGTTTCAATTATTTATCCAAAGACCTGCTACAAATTGTTAACTGTTCGATTTCATCTGGCCTTTTCCCACAGGGTCTAAAAACGGCAGTTATTAAACCCCTATTAAAAAAGAGCACTCTAGGTTTGTCTGTACTCAATAACTACAGACCAATATCAAACCTACCATTTATAGGTAAGGTCATTGAGAAGGTTGTTTATCAGCAGCTTAGCTGATTCCTTAAGACTAATTATTGCTTTGACATCTTCCAATCTGGATTTCGCCCCAACCACAGTACTAAGACGGCGCTAATTATGGTGACTAACGACATTCGTCTTAACTCTGACTCTGGTAGTACATCGGTTTTGGTTTTATTGGATTTAAGTGCCAGGACCGTGCACAGACATTTTGGGGGGCAGGGGCTCAAGCAAAAAAAAAAAAGGACACTCACCCCACCGACACGCACTATTCCCACCCCGATGTTGCCATACGGCCGCCATCCATAATCACACACTATGTTCATAACATGGGACCTGTTTAAATTCAACTGAATCACATTATTCCATGAAGAAACCACAGATTTGATGTAGTAATGCAAGTCAGTCAGTGTAAGTAATGCAGTCAGTCATGTGTTCAGTTGTTTAGAGCAATTCAGTCACATTAGATCAGTGGTTTCTTTGAGAAAGAAAGTTAGGAAGGATGCAATTTAATGGCATTCAAACAGATCATACCTTTCCTGTATGTACGCTTCCTAAATGTGGCATGGTTCATGCTCTACAGATTGTATCACCCTGTCTACAACAGAAATTCACACAGACATCAATCACATAGACCTTAGTCTTCAAGCTTTATTCCAGGAACAGGAATAACAAAACATAAAACACATGCAATAAATAATTTAAATGAATAATTAAAATAAATAAAAATGAATAAATAGGCCTATATAAAGAAAACATCTCTATAAGGTAATAAATGTAAACCTAGCCATATAGCTAAAACACCTGTTTAAACAACAACAAACATTAAAATAAATAAACATTACAAAGAAAAACAATGATAGGCCTAAATAATAGATTTTTCCAGTGTTCCTTCTCAATCAGCAATCACAGGAGCATCCTCCTTGGAGCCATATCTTTGAATATTCTGATAACCTCACTGTGACTCACTTGAATGTCTCGTTCAATGGCTAGCAGAAGAAGGTCAGAGAGCCTGTCTTCTCTGCAGAGGCTTCTGAGTTTGTTCTTTATTATCTTCAACTTGGAGAAGGACCTGTAGGCTCTCGGAACTACACCAAGGAGGGAAATAGTTCGGAGCGAAGGTTTATGCGGAATGTCTTCCTCTGTTGCTGTTGGAAACAGGTTATTTTTTAATCAGCCTGTGAATACTATATCTATGTTCTACTATCCCCGCTGATCTTACTCGTTGTATCTGACTCCAAATGAAAAGTTATGTTCCAAATTAGAAATTAGGCTTGATTTAGAATGGAACTCAGTTCGTCTGAAGTTCTACACCGAGGGTCAACGCAGTTTCACCCGGTACGCACCGCGGATACGCCCGTAATGACAATTTAACTAGCTGTTTGCAGACGACGCAGCGGTTGTGAGATTTCCCTCATGGGGAGCATAACCTAATTAGGGTTCAGGGACTCCGAAAGGGCCAATATTGGTCATCCCAGGATCAACTTGGTTCTGCTGACGGTCCCGCCTTAACTGAAAACTTGGTGATCAAACAAGTCCAACGGGCAGTTCCCTAGTCATAATTGGGGGAAACCGACTTAGAGGGCTGTTACAAGAACGAAACATTGACTAAGACCACACAAATCAAGTCATTAACAATTTAATGTCAGGTAGGTTATACGCTTAAAATAGTCAATTGTAGTTACCGAATTTAGAAAGTAGTCAAACAATAAAAGTACATAATATCAAAGATAAAGATGAGCATACCTGGCAGCAGTCTACACACAGAAAGAGTCTTGTGTGGGAAGTCTGATTTCAGATTCCCAGAGGGCCCTGTTCCTCTCCTATAAGAACCCAGCGCAGGCGGGTTGATGTCGCCACAAAAGGCTCATAAAATCATAAATTTACTTGGAGGGGGAAGATTGGAATTTGGTTCCTTCCTGAGGGTCAGACAGATGGATTTACTAGGAGAAGTGTCACAAAAGTACAGTTTACTTCCAAAGTTATTAAAAATAGATTTTCTATAGGTTTGCTGGTTTTCAAACCTAAACCAGAGCATCACTCGCGCAGAGACCATAAAAACCATACCAAATATGAATATTTGTTCTTGTGTTTGTCATGAAAACTCTGAAAAACATGAAATAACTGCACAATCTCTTACATGAACCAACTGCCAACTCTCAATGTCTTTCCACAGTGTATCAAGATTGCATAGTGTAGTGTAGCAATGTGTTCAACCCAAATCTGGAATTATTTCCTAACAAAAAGTGTGCTTGAGTACATTTCTCTCCTTATGAAGGTAGAGAGACAAGTTACCCAGTGACACCAGGTGAGGGCACTGTGGCTGTCCCTAAACTGTCCTGAGCAATTTGCCCCATTTCTGTCATGTTATTCTATTACCCGCAATCTGAAACCTCCAGGACGTTGGGTTAATTTCAGAATTGCTTTCCCGTAGAAAAGAGGTGTCAACTGTTAACTGTCGCAAAACCAGATGCCAAGGTTTTACGGGCCACTCTGTCCCGACAGCATCAGACTCTGCACCTGGCGAATTGCTTTACGACAGTCAGAGAGGAAATTCCACTCTATGCCTGTTCCCGTGGGCCTTACAGACCTCTCCACTGTGGCTGTAGACACTGGCAGTGTAGCATAGGTTTTAATCATCTGAACCAGGGTTGGGAATAGGAGCTGACCCCTGTTTTCTTTCAGTGTGGCAAGCATCACCTTCATGCTGTCGTTGGATGGGAATCTGGCGTGGAAGTTCTTTAGCTCTGATTTCAGTTTCTCCTCTTCCTCACCATATAAGTCACACAGTGTGTAGATGGCTTGGTCAGCCTCAGGATTTGTGCTGCTTACCCAGTTGGCAGGAACGGTAAGGGAATGGAAGGACTAGTGCATCCATCGGGCTCTAACGTTAACGGATATATAACATAAGTAACCGTTGTTTAATTGTGGTTTCATAATTAAAACAGTGGCTACCTGTAGGCTAATATCATTCACCGACGCTGTAACCGGGCTGGGGAAGTTCTATTCAGAATGTTGGAAGATGCGACTGGGACGGACTATCTGATACAGTCCTTCACTAGTTCAGGTCATACCTACAAGATAGAGATTACTTTGTCTCCATTGGCAACTTTGTCTCCCAGAAGGTTAACATGACATGTGGAGTTCCTCAAGGATCAATCCTTGGCCCTCTCTTATTTAATCTCTACATGCTACCCTTCGGAAAACTTTTACGGGACAACAATATTGCCTACCATAACTATGCTGATGATATACAAATTTATATTGCCATCTCATCCTCTGATTATAGTCCAATTGATTCCCTATGTCATTGTGTCACACTGATAAATAACTGGATGTCCCAGAACTTTCTCCAGCTAAACAAGGACAAAACAGGTAGTTGTTTTTAGTCCCAATAAAAATGAGAGAACTAAGGTTAGTGCCTATCTAAAGCCGCGTTTCCACCGCAGGAACTATACCCCGGAACTAGGAACCTTTTGAGGAACTCAGTGCGTTTCCACCGCAGGAACTATGGTCTAAATTTAGTTCTGGGGGCTTTGTTTTACCCCACAAAAGGTTCCTGCTCGGGGGGTAGTACTTTCCGAAAGTACAGGAACCTTTTGGGTTGAGCTTGCAACGCTGAACATTTCTGATTGGTCGAGTACTCACGGGATTTTTTTGTGTCTATTTTCAGGCGCCATGTTTGAAAATATGCAGGCGCAAACCAATTTATTTTCATAATAACTTCAAATCAAACTTGTATGTTATGCGGCGCAGTAGCCTACTTTTGGTTATAGCCTGCCAACGTCTTGGAATTATATCGTGTGCTCTTCTGTTCTTTTCTTGCTTTAGTATTCGTTTTATAAAATGCTAAGCATTCGTGCTGGGACAGCATATTACGTACTAAAACATTCAAATGGATTAATTCGGTTGCTGAATATTTTCTTCCGGATTTTCTTAGCCCGTTGTAATTGACTCAAAACGTTTGATACAGTTATGTGAGGTATGCGGTAGTTCTGCGTAATTCACATTGGTGATACAGTAAAAGCAAACTGGAAATCACCTTCCGCACTTTTTGTCAGGGTAAAATAACAGGTTAATTCTAGTAATCGTACCTTTAGCTTTTTCAGACTGCCGTAATTTTACTCTGCCATTCTTCAATTCCACAAAAAGACCAGGAAGACTATGGACTAATTTATGGTGCGTGGTTCGCATCTGGAGGGCACACTTCGCTGCTCGGCTAGCAGTAACTTCGAAGGAAAACAAACGGTGGCTGTACCACTACTAATTTAAATTTTCACGCAAGTCCAAGTTTTCGTTCTATTCTTGTCGTTTTGCGATTAGCCTATATGGAATTGACGATGAGAAAGTAATCAAACACACAAATTGTTTACAACGTGTGCATGTTTTCTGCTGTTGTTGCCAGTTAGCCTATATTGGAAATGTGAATGCATTCTGTCGCTTCGGATGTCAAGACATGAAAGCGAATGTTCGCATAAAAACATAATGAATGTGTTTGAGAGGATATATAAAACAGTTACAATCTGACTATTGGTCTGTTATATCCTATTTGTTGCATAACGGTCCAAGTTCAACTACCAACGACAGTTTTGCTTGACAGCGGCAAAATATGCCCAAACGGCTGCAGAAGAATATTTCAATTCCATGTGATTAAATCGATAAAAATCAATAAATACAAAAGTAACCATATATAGTCATTGTTGGTAACCCGTTGTATATAAGTGGAATAAACCCCTCCGGGCTGTCCCGGTTATTAGAAAATAATTTAGGCTACTTCGGTGGTAGTATGGGGTTACAGAAGAAATCATATGACAGATGGACCGACGACAACGTCGCTTTTTCATACGTCAGTGGGCTAATTTGCCTAATCTTCGCGGGACTTTAGACCCCGGTGGAAACGCAGACAACCATTGGCTGAAGGAACCTTTTAGTTCCTGGTAAAGTAGTTCCTGGGACTGAAAGTTCCGGGTAATTTTGGTGGAAACGCGGCTTAAAATCTCTATCTCTACAGACTACAAATCAGGTCAGAAACTTGGGTGTTATTTTGGATGCTGATCTACACTTGGAAAACCAGGTTAACTCACTAACCAAGTCAGCATATTACCACCTTAAAAACATAGCAAGGATTAGAGGCCTACTATCCAAACCAGACCTGGGAAAGCTTATCCATTCTGTCATCTCTAGTAGGCTAGATTACTGTAACGGGCTTTATACTGGCCTTTCAAAAAAAAACCCTACGAAAACTAGTGTGTTCAAAATGCAGCTGCAAGGGTACTCACAAAAACAAACAAAAATATGATGACATCACACCAGTTCTCAGATCTTTGCACTGGCTTCCACTGTGCCAGAGAGTTGAATTTAAAATAATTTTATTGGCCTAAAAATGGACTGCATTTATATATATAATACCCTATAAAACCCTAAATGGCTTGGGGCCAAAATATCTCCTAGATCTGCTTATCCCCTATGAACCATCAATAACCCTTAGGTCGTCTGGAAAGGGACAACTAACCGTTTGACCTAAGACAAAACATGGTAAAGCATCATTTAAATATTATGCTTCCTACACCTGGAACAAACTCCCAGAAATACTTAGATACGCCCCAAATGTGGCAACTTTTAAAGCCAGGCTCAAAACTTTCTTGTTTCATAGGGCTTATGAACAATGACTTGCTTCACTAAGAGTAGCCCCACAAAGGTGTACCTGTCTCAACTGTGAGTTGTAGCACCAATATTTTTGTATTCTTTTCGCCATTTCGCCTACAGAGCGGAGTGTTATGGACAAGTCAAGTATACCAATGCAAGTTGAGCAGTGTACTCACTCACTCTTGATCCTGGTGATCAGAGGTGGCTGTGGAGTAAACAATACCCATACGCAATAAGTAATTATTAAAGAAAAACTCTGCTAGATGTTGTATGAATAATTCAAATGATTTAATACAATTTTATGTAAAAAAAAAAAAAAGAAAGACATTCACTGTACATTGATTGCCATTCAAAGGCAAAGAATAAAGGTCTTAAATAAAACAAATACAATACAGACATGATACAGTAGACAACGTAGCCTGTAGGAAGGAGAGAGAGACAGACAGACACACACAGACACACATACATACAAACACCAAGAGATGTGAGACATGATACAGCATCACTAGTAAAAGTTATATAGTTGTATAGATTGTATACTCACCAACAAAAAAGGCTCCCTAGCCCTGTCAATCTCCTGGACAATCATGGATCACAGAACTGAGGGCATCCTTAAAGCTGGAGAGAGAGAAAGAGAGGGAGAAAGAGAGGGGGAGAGAGAGAGACATGATAAATAATAACATAATTGATTACAGTACAGATTCAGATCAGAATATTCTGGGAAACAAAAAACAGAATTGCATAACTATACTCACTCACCAAGTGAAAATGTTGCTTGTGAACACACAAACAGACAGAAAAGATCTCCTCCTCAAACAAGACAGCCTTTAAAATAAAGAGAGGCAGACAGAGAGAGGAAGATGGAAATAATTGAGTGAGTTAAATTATCACAGTGTCTTTAATTTAGAAAAATGTAGAGATAATTGTATACATACTAGAGTGGGAATCTGGAAAAGGCTGCAGGCATTTAAAAAACAGAAGCGAGGGCATCCTGTACATATGGTGGAGAGAAAGTAAACATGATAAATGATTGATCAGATGATCAGTGTATTTAGAGACAAAGTAGTGCTGTATAGATTGATTGTAAACTCACCAATTAAAAAAGATCTGTGTGAACTCTGTAAAATCTTTGTGTGGCAGCGAGTACTCACACAAGCGCATCAATAATAACATTTATAATTTTAAGTTGCCAGACAACGCCACCCTGGAAATTTCACCCAGGGAAATATTTTAAATCTGAACACAAGACACACAGGTTCGTAACACTCATTTTTGATCGACTTGTTTATGTATGAATCTTATTAAACTTGCCCCATATTAGACAAACGGTTGTGACTGGCCCGCCATATCTCAGGACGAGAGAAATCCGTTTAATAGCCTGAGTGACCAGACTGATCTGCAGAGTGAAATTAAATGTGTTTTAGGCAATGTATCATCAGAGGCAGAAGAACCACAGTACAATATTTTTAGCTCATCAATGAAAACACAAGAGAGCTAAGCTAACGACAGTGCATAGTTAGCCATGGTGTCTCCCCAACATTGATAATGATAATGCTAGCTTGCGGCCAAACAATGCTAACGTCATTAATAGCTTATAGTTTAGCTTGACAGTGACAGACTAACCACAGGCTGCTGCTTACCACTTCAGCTTCACTATCCTGCTCATTTTGTGACTGTCCCTCGTCTGCCCTTTCGGGTTCATCCTGCTCAGAACTCACTATCAGAGCTGTCTCGCTGTCTGCCTCATCTTGGACCGTCACATCTCTGATTTTAAACACCTGTTGCTGGTGCTGACTGCCAGCAGCAGGTACTGCAGGAGCCCCCACAGTCGTTCCAGCAAACATTGAAGTTATTTTGACACATTTTGAGGCATCCTCCGCCAGCTTCCTTATTTTTTTCTCCCGCAATTTCTCAGCACCACTTTTACGCTTTCCTTTCTCCATCGCACACCGCACCGACTACGAGGCTGAGGTGATGTCTCAAGGGCAGAAACGGACAGCGAGGGGTGGGGCCTAGACATGTGACTGGGCCAGCCCAGTGTCAGTATAGAAAATGAACCAATGGGCCACTGATCAGAGGGGGAGTGGGGCCTAGGCATGTGATTGGGCCAGCCCAGTGTCAGTATAGAAAACGAACCAATGGGCCACTGAAATTGGGCCAGGTCAGTGTCAGTATGAACCAAAGGCCCACTGGCCCAAAAGTATGTTGGCCCACCGGGCATTTGCCCGGTAAAATATAGGCCCAGTCCATGCCTGACCACAATACACTGTAAACAACACATGCCGAGAAGTTTCTGGGAACAAGCACTTGGTGTAACTGTATCTAAGGAAATTGGGATGGCAGGTATGCCATCCAGCCAAGTTACGCCTTGGAGGGGCATGCCCCATACCTATACAGCACTGAGAGGTTGACACTTTCCAGGGTTCCCCACAGAAATAAACCCAACAGCCACAGACACTCAGCCCTTAAAAACATTAAATTCTGTACATTCTCACCCCATTTCAACAGACAGAATTCATAAACAACTTCACGTGTCCACACAATAAAGCCCCAAACTAAGGGGATTTTGCATTTTCTTCTTCTTCTTCCTGCCGCGTATCCCACAAACAAAATGTCTCCCCATTGGACATTTTACCGACACCAGCCAATCCTTCACCTACACGAGCCATCAAAATCTTGCATGCACACGCAAAATACTCATATCTTTTTAGTCTGAAACATTTCCTTGGTTCAAGCCCAGCCAGGAACAAGTTTCTTTAACCTGCTTTTTTCCTCACTAATAATTGTCTATTACTCAATTATTGCTTTTGCGCCACATCTACCCGCCGTTCACCGAACATATACACTGAACATGAAACTGGAAAATTGATTTTTTTAAATTAATTTTTTTATAGATGGCTGTAAAAAAAGGAGTAAAAGTAAGGTGTGAAGATTTTGCACTTTTTGACAAAATATCGGTCAAAACATTGGTAATCGGTGGGCTAGGACTCTCTAAAATCGGGATCGGCATCGGACCCAAAAATCTGGCCTCGGTCGGGCTCTAAACTGGACTCAAAGACACACATGGAGCTGGACTCAAAGATGCACACTGAACTGGACTCAAAGACGCACACGGAACTGGACTCAGACAGACATGGAACAGGACAGGGAGACCTAACGAATAGGTAGACAAACCGACAGGCAGGCAGGGACACACACTGCAAGACAGACAGACACGCTAAGCGACAGACAGACAGGGAATGAGAGGGGCGAACCCAAAGACTGACAAAGAGACTGACAGATGGGCAGACAGGCAGGTATACAGACTGGCCAACGAGCTGACGGCCTGGGGGGTGGACAGGCAGGCAGACATACTGGTTGACACACCGCATTATGTAATAACAAAATGTAATACATTTTCACTTCATTATGTAATAACACCCGCATTTTGTACATTTATTACATTTTGTCGAGTTATTACATAATGTGTTGTTACAAGCCACACCCATCAGGGTTCAAAGTGTGGGTAAGAACTGGAATTTCTGGCATGCTCTGTGGCCTCGATGTGTACCAAGGCAGTGTCAACGGAATACGAGCCAAATCTGGACTTGGAGCATTGTGGGTACTGTAGGGCAGTTGTAAGTTGTTTCTTTGCAGTCCTCTCTCTGAGGGCTCAAATGCTTTATTTCTGCATAAGCTCCCAAATGAGCCTGTGTCTGTTACTTTCAACATTCCAACACTATCTTCCACTTCCCTTCAGGATCGCCAGACCTTTCATGCCAGATACTCATAATACTAAGATCAAATCTATAGATGACACTGGGGGGAATTAACAACCTCCTTGCACGTAGAGGAGGCATAGTAACAAAAGTTCATTCACTGTTAACCACGCTCGCGGTGTGAACCCCCCACGGTGTGATATCTCTGGACTGCGCCAAATTGGCGACAAGCGGGCACCGTCAGTATTTCAAGGCCGCTCCATTCACACCAGCAAATGGAGGAAAGTCTAATTGAATAATTAGCAAATACAATTACAATATCCAACAGGTCTGAAAAACTCAGTGAGTGCGTCACGTACGAGAGGGTCACAGACGCGGAGTGGAAAAAACACAGGAACTCAAAAGGAAAGTTTAAACAAAGACTTTACTATTAACAATAAACAAAACAGGGAACCAAAAAGAGGCCACGACGGGCAAAACCAAAAACTTAAACACTAGAAAAAACATGACACGAAAACAAATGACAAGGACAGAAACAGCGAACAGAAACAGGCAGGCAGAATACAGGCAGAGCAGAAAACAAGCAGGAAGAAACAAAAGCAGGTCCAAAACACAGGCAGGCTGAAAAACACATGAAACGCAGTCAGAAACACACACAAGGAACCAGCACCCAAGTCAGGAAACAAAGAGCTTAAATAGACAAGGGTAACAAGACACAGGTGAACTCAAAGAACAATCAAACCAGAAAAGGAGGGGATAACAAGTCACAGGTGGGAACAATTATAGAATAATTAAAACTAATAATACAATTAACACAGGGAGGGAGAACGAACTGAAACACAAAACTGAAGTGATCTGGCGGCCAAAAGGGGAAAAACAGAAACAGAAAATACAGAACCATGACAGAGTGCAGGCTATTAGAATATTACAGTATCACGTTTCTGAGTTCCCTAGCCTGCATGACTTATATATAATTCTATATAAATAATTCTTCATCTTCTCGTAACCTGAACCTAAAGTAATAATGTTTGGCATGGGTATATTTTAATACTCACAACGAAGGTCGGGGTACAAAGTATAGCCACCTTTCTTGCATTGCTAAATAAATATTACCAAAGTTATTGAAACCCGCCCCACAATGGGAAAGGTGGACGTGATGTGAAGGAGTGCCCTCCAAACAGTCAATGACAGCTCAGACCGCTCTCTCCCGGTCCAGTTTTTAAGTTAATGACCACCGAGGCCACCTCTCTTCTTTTTTTCTTTTTTCAATTTTTACCTTTTCCTCCGTACTAGAGCCGTGGCTCACTTTGAGTTTTAGGAACGCATCACCAACCTCGGTGTCCCTGCCGAATAACCCGAATGTACCGTTGGACTTAAGAGTGTTCGCACCGCTTCGGAACCGTGTGTTTACGCCTTGAAGTACTGATGGGCTCATATTGGCAGACCGGTGTCGCTGATCAAGCTGGCCTGTGTAAGGGAAAAATGAGAAATTACTTTTTACATATTTACTCACTTTTATATAACCTTAAGAAATCATTTAAAATTTATTTTCTGTCTAACTGAGAATTATTGGGAATGCATAGCCCCTCCCGTGCGTGTTCCTATTTTCCCCAGAAAACTGTCTCTGTATTTCTCCATTGTTTTTAGTCACTGTGTCTAAAGAAGTCTGTATCTCAGAAATCCAATGTTTTTAACCAATCAGAGACAAGCTGCAAAACAGTTTGAGACAGACAGGTTTTGGGAAAATTCCAGAACACGCCTTTCACCTACTTTTAACTGTATAAAATGAATGGCTTTTCACCTGTTCTGAGAGCTTCCATACAGACGTGTTGTGGCGCTGTGTGGATTCTCCTATTCGGCCGAATAAAGGTATCTGAACTGAATATTGTGTGTAAGTCTGTTGGACTCTTCTCACCGACCGGGGGAAATTAAGGTCATTTGCACCGCAGTAATTTGGCGTAGTCGGCAGGATCGCTAACTTGTTTTCCTTTTCAGACGCTTGGAACAGGGAAATACTGTGCACAGCCGGGATTTTTGAAATCTTGGAAGTTCGACTCTCCGCAGCCTGTAAGTAAAAGGACCGGAGCAGAAACGAACACCTGAGGCCAAGGGCCGTCTGGTGGAGGTGATCAATACACAATCCGAACAAAAGGAGAAGGTGAGAACATAATATTCGTTCTTAGGTCGTGGACCTTGGGGTTGGTGCCCCCTAAACTTAGGTTGCAGACCTAAGAGTTGGAGTCCCCTAAGCTTTCAGGTTTTAGGTAACTGACGAGTTTTGCTAAATACTTTCGAAGAGAAACTATTAGTAGGATTTACCACCAGCTCGGGAATTCAAGGAATTCCAGAAACTAGTTACAAAGTCGTGGACTTTGAAAAAGTACTTTAGAAAGATAAAAATAAAAGAAAAGTCAATTATTTGGTTTCAATTATTTTATAATTATTGTTTGCTCTGAAAATGCTGGCAAAGAGAGACACGCTTGCAAAGAAGACACACGCTTTTGCTGCTTTGCTTTCTCGCTGAGCAGGGTTACAAAGTATTGCTGAAGCTGGTTATTGTATGAGTGATAATTTGCTGAGTGTATAAAATAACTGAAACCTGTGATAAAACATTGGGAAAAAAAGACTGAAGTATCCTGAATGAGTTTGAGTAAACATGGGTTCGGGTGCAAATCCGGTCCTGGAAGGTCCGGCAAAAATAATGAATGATAAATTTGGACCAGGGGTGTTGTTTCAAATGCCAGAATGGGTTTCGCTGGGATTCCCTGAGAAAGGGAGTTTTTCGGGTCCGCAGTTGGAAAGACTGAAAACAGAATTAGAGAAACAGGAAAATAAAACTAAAAAGAGAGGTGGTCATAAACAGTGGAAGCCAGATTGGAAAGCCTATGGAGAATGGGCATTGGAGACACAGAGAAGATTACAGAAGGCTGAGAAAAGTAAGGTTCTGGACATGCGCACACACACACACACACAGACACGCACACATCCCACAGCTCTTCCACCCCCATCCCTTTACCCACAACTAACAATGCACAAAGTTGATCTTGATCTAGCTTGTCCTGCGTGCCCCCGATCCCAAGTTCTGCCGCCTGCCTACGACAGACCTGATGCCACTACAGAAGCTGCCCCAGGTGCCGTCCAGCCCACAGAGCCACCAGCCGAAGCCTCTGGCGGAACCGAGCCCCGGTCCACTTGCCAGCACCACGCTGACCAACCGGGAAAGAAGAGTGAGTGTCAAAAAGAAAGAAGAAAAGAGGATTTTCAAACCAGTAACCCGGGCGGACACCGGAGTGACGGTGGCGACCGAGGGGGGACAGGAAGAGTCGGATGAGGAGAAAGAGCCCGAAGGACAAGTCCTCCTCAACACTTACCCCCTGATCCAGTGTCCGAACGCACAGGCGGGTGTGGAAGGGCAGGCCTCAATCGTTTACGTCCACCGTCCTTTTAAAGTGTCAGAGATGAAAGCCTTGATCAACGACCTGCCAAATCCCGAAACGGTGGGAGGAGAGAGGTACTGTGATGCCATTTGATCCATAGTGAGTACATGCCGCACCCGCACTGATGAACTGGCTACCATATTACAAAGACATTTAAAATTTAAATGGGCAAGTGTTAAGAATGGATTTGGGGACCAGCCTATTGACTGGGAACCTGGAAATGACACTGAGTTTTCCAGAGAAATGGACGGCCTCTACAGCTGGCTGAAAGCACGTTTTCTAGTCCGGCTCGACTTGGCTAACGTCCGCGGTGTAACACAGGATCCGTATGAATCTGTTGAAGAATACTTAACCAGACTAACTGAAGCAGCATCTTCCAGCTTTGAACTTAGCTTGTGCTGCCTCAGCTGGGTCTCGGGGATCACTTTCTCCTCCCTCTTTCCTCTCTTCCTCTCCTCTCCACACTCCGACTCGTAAGTAACGCCATAATTCGAAGTTTAACCTACCGTTAGCTATTTATGTGTATATCCATACAGAGCCAGCAGTAGCAAGACAGCGGCTAGATCGTAAACCTAATTGTATGGTTAAAGAACTTTGTGCTATGAGTCGAGTGTAACTGATTGTTGTCTGTGTCATACTAATCATAGGCTACGTGCGTAAAATGGTATTAGTTCATTCATAGTGAGTTTCTGTGTAGCGATACCCAGCAACCTTGTTGAGAGTGCGTATCGCTTATGACCCCTAATACTAATACTATAACGTCTGACTAGGCACTACATTCTACATTACGTACTGAATTGTATCGTGCTATACTGTGCCAGTATCCTATCCCATATTACAACCAAACTGCTTAATGTATAATAACAATTATTGGTCATTAAAGCATATATTATTTTATATGTGTGTTTGTGTTTCCTCTCTCATGCTGATGGAATGATCCACCAACGAAGTCAAATAGAGACATTTGAATTAATAAGTGCCGAGGGTCAATTCCCTCTAAATAATTTTAAGTGTTGAGGTTGATAAAGGGTAATCTCCAGTTATTCTGGGTTCAGTATTCCGAGTGCTGTGCCATTAACAGGGTAGCTGAGGGTGACCCCCTAATTAAATTTGAAATAATAAAATAATATAAATTAATTTAAATTTGATAACTCAACTAAGTTCTATCAACCTTATGACATATTGGAGGTTCTACCGAGATGTTTCTTTTAATGCTTTGCTTGGAAATGTTTTTAACTTTATGAGGAAAGTGTTAGGACAGGTTTATGGTAATGAAATCAGCAGTGCGAGAGGAACTATTCAGCAGGTTATCCATATTGAAATAGGAATCTACCCGCTATGCATATATTCTTATAGCCCTGTTTAACCCTCTGGGGTCTAAGGGTAAAATGAGGCACACTGGTGATTGTGCGATGCTCTGACATTTGTGTAAATTTCATCAACTTTATATACAGTGATTCCAAAGTGTTTCATATCTTTGTTTTCAGCACAAACTCAGCTACAATAATATGGCAGCAGTAAGTAGGTCATAATCATGTGTGGATTGTAAACTGCTCTAAAAACACACAAACTGTAAACAGTAGTTTTGAACATGCACAGGAATGTTGTAATAAAACACACTAAACAATTGTGACTAAGACTTGTGTTCACTGAAATGTGTTCATCGAGGTCTTGGGTATCAAAAGATGACAAACTCTTTTAGCAAATCCAATGAGAAATATAAAATAAATTTCTAAAAGTTAGTGTTGTGACTACTATTTTTCAACACCAGGTGAGAATGGGAGGGCAAATGGCCTTTCTGTAATGAATATGCATTGGGTAGGACGACCTGCCAGCTAAGTAGGCTATTCACACCTGGCCGCATGCCTCCCCACCACTAAGACAAAGACTCAGTGAGCCATTTAGAAGACAGAAACAAAGACATCTTTTGATTTTCAGAACATTTATTGAAGCAAACTATACGCATGGAAGATGAGATGAGACTGGTGTACTCTTGCAACGCTTGCGTGGCCTCTTAGCTAGTGGTGAACTAGGCCATGTTTCCTGATCAGCATCTCTGTAAATATGATAAAAACAAAATTGTTAGGAAATGTGACATCAAATCAAACTTTATTTATATAGCACATTTCCTTCAACAGGTGAAAATTAAATGTGACATGGTTACATCATATACAAACAAAGAACCAAACAAACACAACCAGACGCAGAGAGGTAGCCTATAATTTTGAGAAGCAATGGTTAGAATCGTTCATAGTGTGGGAATTTACAAGCGCGCATATTAGTGCATATTCCTACAAACACACAGAGAATGTAATACAGCACACATTTACAAATAATGCAAGCTATCAATGAAACTACATTAGCTAAACTAAATAAACATTGATATTCCAGCTCAACTACACGCAACTCATCAATAACAATGCCTCAATCTGAAGTAGGCTAGGTCTGTTTAGCTAAGTGGTTATTATATTGCTATTTCCCGAATTTACTTACAGTATGCTAATATCGATTGTGCGAGGACATCAGTTTTAGAATCCTAGCCATGCCATGGGCTATTTATTACCAATATGATCGAAAAACATACAGTCTACCTGATACTTCTAACACAACCAGACGCAGAGAGCCTAGCCTATAATTTTGAGATGCAATAGTTCGAATCGTTCGTAGTGTGGGAATTTACAAACGCGCATATTGCTGGATATTCCTACAAACACACAGATTTGTTTCAATACAGTACACATATTTACCAATATGATCATAAGAAATATACTTACGCATAAAGTTGATCCTCAGCTGGATCAGTTTGCTGTTCGAAATGACACCGCTCTTCATCAGTGTCGGCTTCCGGACGGACCATTTTCCAAAATTAAACGAAATGTTCACCTCAAAAGAAGTGAATTAGGCGACACTTTGACATTCTATCCCACTTTCGCAGACTTGGCATTTCTCACATGGATCTTGCATCGCCCCTCCTTTAGTCTCCTTCTATGGAGAGTAATTACAATGTTGTTAACATGTGAATGCGATTTGGGCGGACTTCCTGCTGAGCGAAATTCACATAGTAATGAGTAAAGTTTAACGAAGCATACATGGTCTAATTAATCAAATTTAAAACTTTTAAAACAATTCATATTATTTGCCATTGGAAAGTCGCGATTCTAAGGTTTCTGTCAAGGTTTTTGTTGCGTCTGTATGATAACAGCACATGAAGTTAATCATCCAAATAGAAACGAAAGTTAATTTCATCTTGTCAAGCTCCGCCGGCGGAGCTCTCGACCCCAGAGGGTTAAAGTGCATTAAACCAGTTTTTGAGTACTTTAGTCCCCCAGTGTGAGAAGCTTCTAAGCCCTATCCAGAACCTGTGCAGAGGTCCATCCAAGGATAAAGATTGAACAGGCCTGAGCCCTGCCGCTGACTGGGAAGCCAAACTCTACTGAATTCCGGGGCAATACCCACACAAACAACAGGACCCCGCTGGGCGCAGCTATACCGCCACACTGATAGTGCACTAACTGCTGTTACTTTGTCAGATACTGGTGTATGTGTGAATACTTAGAGACATAGATATAAGGATGTGTGTACTTAAGTGTTTACAGGTGTATGTTGCCATGTAGCTTATTTGTATGATTTATACTTGACATCATTATACTAAATCTCCTCTGTCTCCTCTTTTTCCTCCTAATGTTTCACCCTTATCTATCACTATATACTCCACCTGCGCTCACCTGCCTTGTTGTGTGCTGTTCTGCCTTATAGAGCCACAGATAACACCTCCTGGTGACACTGTGCCCTCGGTCAGAAGGCAGAGGACTTATTCCACACAGAGGGGACCCTAGCCACGGGTCAGTGGAAGCTGTTGGGAAACCCTTTCCAAGGCAGAGGTGTCTGTCTTTTGAATTACAGAAGTAGAACCCCTGCTTTGGAAACGTCTGTTTTTACCGTGGGTGCACTTTTTAAAATCTCCCTCTCTCACTACACCACACGTGAACACATACACACACTGAAATTAGGGAATAATGTCTTGCCCCTTTGTATTTGGCAAACCTTCCTACTCAATCACTCCCTCTTCTGATGGAGACCACCCCCCAAACCTTATGCCTAACCCCCCTGGCCCCTTATAACTACAGACTGTTGTGAACCCTGAGGAATTCAGGGATTGTTTGGCTGAGGACGGACCTTTTGACAATTTGTCAGCCGTGACCCGGAGTTGCTGCAGATTGCAGATCAGTGGAGGTGAGCCAACATGGAGCTGCTCCAGACCCAAAGAGAATTAATGTACGTCCTGCACCAGTCACATCAGGAAGAACAGGAGTCCAGTACTCTGGCTGGGATTACAGTAACTATGGCTTATGCTAAATGGTGTTTCACCGAGAAGGAGAGAGGGAATCTGAAACCATTTCAAACCAAAGGGCACATGAGGTACAACTCCTCAAACTGAATCAGCAGCTGCAGCACCTTCATCAACAGTGAGATGACAACCTCCAGCAGAGACTGAGACTCCAAGGTGTGGTCGAACAGCAACAACAGGACTGGGAACAGGAGAAACAGGAATGGAACAACATGCATATTGACATCCAGTATGTGAGGGGTGCTCTGAAAGCCCACACCAAGGAGCTCCAGACCAGCACTGAGGCCAAGCGACAGCTGGAGGACCTTCTTCCATGGCAAACCCAAACACTGGATGCAACAAGACGGGAATCCGACACGGCACATGGCATCATAAACACTCTTCGCACACAAGTGCAGGCACAGGAAGGGGAGATTGAAAGACTGAAACAGAGGGTAGGCGAATTGTCAGCAGAAAACTCTCCTCATCAGCCTTTAACTACAGAGTTACTGCTGCGGTCTCCACTACCTAAAGAGGGAGGTTGGACTGCACAGCCACAGAGCGGGCGGGCGGGCGGGCAGGCAGGCAGGCAGGCAGGCAGGCAGGCAGGCAGGCACGCACGCACGCACAAAAAACAGAAGCAGGACAAAGCGGGCAGGTACATAAAGTCAGAAACAAACACAAGGAACCAGCACCTGAGTCAAGGGGACAAAGAACTTAAATAGACAAGACACAGGTGAACTCAAGACATAATCAAACGAGAGGGAAGGAATAACGAGAGGCAGATGGGGACGATGATTAAATAACGAGACTGGTGAGAACAATAATAGAATAATTAAAACCAATAATACATTTAACACAGGGAGGGAGAACGAACTGAAACACAAAACTGAAGTTTCGCCATCTGGCGACCCAACAAGGAAAGACAGAGACAGAAACACAGAACCATGACAAATCAGATAAGATATAAGTACATTAATGTGGACTACAAAAAGTTATATAGATATGAAATTAAATGCCCACTAGTTTCCTGAGATAAGATAAAAATACCCCTGCAGTAACAAATAAAAAGATCTATGCCCTTTGTAAGTGCACAAATTACTGTATTTACAAAACACAAAGAAAAAGCAAAATCAAAATAATATATCAGGGTCCCAAAAGGCTAGCAAAAAAAGGCAAAGGATCAAAATTCAGTGGTGGGGTTACTACAGCCTCTATGCCCTCTCTGTGCCATGCTTGAAAGCAGTTGTGGTCCAGGATCAGGCAGACAGGTCCATCGCACTGGAGCATTTCCAAGTGTTAGATTATGCTCACCATTAGCGGTCCAATGAACACATCATTGCCTGTGTGCTGTCGTCTTCTGAGAGCAATCCTTTGTGCTAGGGTCACAGATGGGCACTGTGGGACAGTCCTCTGGCCAGCACCCTGCCTGTGTTGTCTCTTCAGCAGAAGACCTGCAGGACAGAGCTGGCATGTAAGATGTCCCTGGCTCACTTACACAATAGTGCAAAGTAGTGATCGAGAGTGCAAAGTAGAGCTAACAAGCACGGGACTACAGGAAAAAAAAGAGAGAAATATATTATTTAACAGTTTTTACACAGAAGTTTTACAGGCCCTACCGACCCTGGCCATGACAGCCAACATGCTACTGTCCACCAGGTGGATATACCTGCAAACCATTCCTCCCCCTTATCTAACAACAATAATCAACAACAATCTATCCCATGTGACGAATACATTGCTTATTTACCTGCACAGCCTTCTGCACTGCATAGAATTTATTCATGTGGAACAATGACTACTAAACAAAGACACGCTAATTCATACATTGTGGAAAAAATACAGTATACAATATAAGGGTCAGTGACAAATAAGGGTTGGCAAGATGAGCAATTCAAAAATATTTTAAAAATTTGTTTTAAAAGCATGCATCAGGTTTGTTAAAATGTACATTTTGTATTTATGTTGGTTTCATGTCATTTGAAATGACATTTGCACTGTCATGGTCCTGTGTTCCTGTCTGCGTTTTCCCTGTTGGGCCGCCAGATGGCGGCACTTCCGTTTTGTGTCCTGCTCCCCCTGTGTTAATTGTATGATTGTTTTCAATTGTCTTATTATTGGTTCTTGATTGTCTCGTTTTCCCTTCCCTCTCTGTGGCCTGATTGTTCATGGTGCCCTCCTGTGTCTCGTCAGTGTCTGTTCTATTTAAGTTTCCCTCTCCCATGACTCAGGTGCTGGATCCTTGTGGTTATGTCTGATTGTTTGTTCGTAAGCCTCTGCTCCATGTGTTCCTGCCTATGCTCTGGTTTTCTGGTGTTTTTGGATTTCTGCATTTTCTTTGTTCCTGCGTTTGTAGTTTCCCTTCGTTGTTGAAGGTCGCCCTGCGAGGCTTTGTGTTCCCTTTTGTTCCCCCCTTCTAAGTAAAGTCTTTTGTTCTCATCATTTGGAGTTTTTTTGTATTTTTGCCCTCTGCGTTTGGGTCCCAACCCCCCACGCAACCCGACAGAAGGATCCAGCCAGTGCTGGACCCAGCAGAGGTTTTTTTTTCCCCTCTCCCTTTTTCTTTTTTCTTTCCTCTGGATTTTTTGTTTTGTTTACCATGCCACCGGGGTGGTGGAGTGACCCGGAGGACTCGCCATCCAGCGACTGGGAGTCCTTCGCCCTTGAGCTTCCCAGCGCCCGGGGCGGGCGGTCACGGAGGTGCCGTGGTCGGGCTGCCTCCCGGTCGGCCAGACCTCCAGCTGCGGTTCCCGACCCTGCGTCTTTCGAAGGGTCTCGACTGGTCATCTTTCCAGGGCCCGGCCCGCGGGGGTCCCGCCGGTCCCGTCCGGCTGCCCAGCCGGGTTCCCTATGGCTGGGGTCCGCGTTCCTGTCTCCTGCCCAGCCGGGTTCCCTACAGCTGGGGTCTGTGTTCCTGTCCCCTGCCCAGCCCAGACGGCAGGGGCCTCGGCCTGCTCCGCCCCAAGTCCCGGAGGGGCCTCGGCCTGCTCCGCCCCAAGTCCCGGAGTGGCCTCTGTCGCCGGCTCTGCCCGCCACTCCGCAGGAGAAGCCTCCTGCTTCGCCCCGCGCCCAGGAGAAGCCTCCTGCTTCGTCCCGCGCCCAGGAGAAGCCTCCTGCTTCGCCCCGCGCCCAGGAGAAGCCTCCTGCTTCGCCCCGCGCCCTGGAGAAGCCTCCGAAGCTGCCCAGTGCTCCTGCCCTGCCCAGTGCTCCTGCCCTGCCCTGTGCTCCTGCCCTGCCCTGTGCTCCTGCCCTGCCCTGCCCAATGCTCCTGCCCCCCTTGGTGTTCCCTCGTCCCTTGGTGTTCTCGCTCCCCCTAATGTCCGTCTTCCTCCAGGTGGCCGTCCTTCCCCCGGTGTCGTCGCTCCCCCTAGTGGCCGTCCTTCCCCCGGTGTCGTCGCTCCCCCTAGTGGCCGTCCTTCCCCCGGTGTCGTCGCTCCCCCTAGTGTTCGTCCTCCCCCCAGTGTCCGTCCTCCCCCTAGTGTGGTCGCTCCCCCTAGAGTCCGCACTCCACCTAATGTTCCCACGCCACCCAGTGTTCCCAACCGTGTGTCTGTGTTCCCCGGCCCCCGTGTCTAATTGTCTGCCCGCCTGTTTGTCTGCCTGTTTACCCGCATGTGTGTCAGCCAGTTTGTTGGCCTGTTTGTCTGCCCCCCAGGCCGTCGGCCCATCGGCCAATGTGTTCTCCCGCCTGTCTGCCTGTCTGTGTCAGTCCGCGTGTTTTTTGTCTTGTTTGCCAGTGTGTCAGTCCCTGTGTCAGTGTTTGGGTTCACCCCTTTCCCTCCCTGTCTGTCTGTCCCTTAGTGTGTCTGTCGGTGTCGCAGTGTGCCTCCCCGCCTGCTTGTCCCTTTGTCTGTCTGTGTAGATCTCCTGGTGTTGTTCCTGTGTCTGTCAGTCCGTTTTGTCAGTCCTGGTCCACCCCTGTGTAGTGTCCTTGCCCGTCTAGTATCTTGTAGTGTTTTGTTTCGCTCCGTGTTTGTCTTGTACCCAGTCCTGTGTTGTGTGTGTATCTGTTATGTAGGGTCTTGAGTCTTGTCCCTTCCTGTCATATGTCCCAGTCCAG
This sequence comes from Anguilla anguilla, assembly GCF_013347855.1. NCBI lineage: Eukaryota > Metazoa > Chordata > Actinopteri > Anguilliformes > Anguillidae > Anguilla > Anguilla anguilla. The sequence continues at coordinate 37,093,165 of NC_049206.1, forward strand.
TGTTTTGTCTTGTCTCGTCTCGTTACCGTCCAGTGTACGGTCTCGTCTAGTCATAGTCCAGTCCTGTGTGTCTGCCTCGCCCCAGTCCAGTCCTGTGTGTCTGCCTCGCCCCAGTCCGAGTCCCTTGGTTTCCTGAGTCCCTGAGTTTCCTGTCGCCCGAGTCCTGCCCAGCCCTGAGTTTCCTGTCGCCCGAGTCCAGTCCAGCCCTGAGTCTTGTCCTGTCCAGTCCAGCCCTGAGTCTTGTCCTGTCCAGTCCAGCCCTGAGTCCTTGTCCTGTCCAGTCCAGCCCTGAGTCCTTGTCCTGTTCCTGCCCCCTGTCCAGAGTCCGGTCCAGAGTCCTGTTCCTGTGTTCTATCCCTGTCCCTGTCTGGTTCCAGTCCTGGTCCTGAGTCCTGTTCCTGTTCATGTCCCCAGCTCCCACCCTCTGTTCACTCCCTCCCCGGGTCGGCCTCCTGGGACGTCAGGAGCCGTCCCTTGGGGGGGGGGGGGGGGGTACTGTCATGGTCCTGTGTTCCTGTCTGCGTTTTCCCTGTTGGGCCGCCAGATGGCGGCACTTCCGTTTTGTCCTGCTCCCCCTGTGTTAATTGTATGATTGTTTTCAATTGTCTTATTATTGGTTCTTGATTGTCTCGTTTTCCCTTCCCTCTCTGTGGCCTGATTGTTCATGGTGCCCTCCTGTGTCTCGTCAGTGTCTGTTCTATTTAAGTTTCCCTCTCCCTTGACTCAGGTGCTGGATCCTTGTGGTTATGTCTGATTGTTTGTTCGTAAGCCTCTGCTCCATGTGTTCCTGCCTATGCCCTGGTTTTCTGGTGTTTTTGGATTTCTGCATTTTCTTTGTTCCTGCGTTTGTAGTTTCCCTTCGTTGTTGAAGGTCGCCCTGCGAGGCTTTGTGTTCCCTTTTGTTCCCCTCTTCTAAGTAAAGTCTTTTGTTCTCATTTGGAGTTTTTTTTGTATTTTTGCCCTCTGTGTTTGGGTCCCAATCCCCCACGCAACCCGACATGCACCATTTTTTACAAAAGGTAAGACTGAATGTGCCTGAAAATGTCAGGTGGTATAACCACAAAAGAATATTAAATATTTTATCCACCTAGAGTGTACTCATAAAAATGACTTCATTTTAAAATATCACATGAAAATAGATTTTATTAGGATTCTCTAAATTTAACCATGTAAAGCCCAAATATAGAAAAAATGAGCATTTTTTTCACCTATCAGATGTTGTAGGAGGCCTCCGAATTTTTTACGTTTTAGTAAGTTTTTTGGGAAATTATGTAATATTGCAACATTGGCCCTAGTTGGGAGCAGAATTTCTGTATTTGTACTCGCATTGTCTGAACAAATATACAGAACAACTAAGGGTTCATTTGCAGGGCTGATTGCTTGTTCAGCCCCATAACAGTATATATTATGAATAATAATCACAAGTCATATTTTTTTTATGAATAGTCATTTATTAATTTAAAAAAACAGGATAAAATTGCATTTACAAAACTGAATTTCGTCTTTGTGCCAGTGTTCGGCCATGTTCATTTGCAATGATCGTCCCAAAGACAGTTCTTTTCCTTTGAAAAGCAAAAACGAACATTACACTTGCTGCATAGCGTGTTGGTGTATCCTTTATTGCAGTGTCTGCAGCGTCCTCTCTTCGTCTTCACTGGCAAATGTGCGATTAGGTCCTTGCATACATCCAGTGGGGGGTGTACAGATGACCTCTTGACTGGGACCCTGTTTGGTGGACTCCCATCACCTGAGGATGGTCTCTTCTGAGCATTCAAAGGGCTCCTTGATGTCGCCGTATGTGTTACTGGGTTCCCATTGCCTGAAGATGTTCGCCCTCTCTTTGGTGTGTTGAGAGTTGTGTTCACCTGAATTGCATTAGAACAGAATCAATTAAGATAAAAGTCAAAAATACATTAAGATACAAGTCAAAAATATTAGAAACAGTGAAATATTAAAAATATTACAAACTGTAAATAACAGCATGCATTCTCACCAGGATGAGAGGATGCTAGTTGTGCCTGAAACTGTCTCCTGTTCAGTATCTCTTTCCTAGAAATCTTGAGAGCTTTGCAGTCCCGCTTGTAGAGGAGCCAGGCATGGATCACAGCGAGGATAATGGTGTGCCAGAAGATGTAGATGTACCAGCGGCAGGATTTCATGGGGAACTTGTATTTGGCTGTAAATGAGCCCAACAAATCCACACCTCCCATGTATTTGTTGTAGGTACTGTCATAAGGTTAATAGAACTTAGTTGAGTTATCAAATTGAAATTAATTTATTATTTTATTATTTCAAATTTAATTAGGGGGTCACCCTCAGCTACCCTGTTAATGGCACAGCACTCTGAATACTGAACCCAGAATAACTGGAGATTACCCTTTATCAACACTTAAAATTATTTAGAGGGAATTGACCCTCTGCACTTATTAATACAAATGTCTCTATTTGACTTTGTTGGTGGATCATTCCATCAGCATGAGAGGAAACATAAACACACATATAAAAAATATATGCTTTAATGACCAGTTTGGTTGTAATATAGGATAGGATGCTGCACAGTATAGCACGATACAATTCAGTACATAATGTAGAATGTAGTGCCTAGTCAGACGTTATAGTATTAGTATTAGGGTTCATAAGCGATACGCTCTCTCAACAACGTTGCTGGGTATTGCTACATAGAAACTCACTATGAATGAACTAATACCATTTTACACACATAGCCTATGATTAGTACGAGACAGACAACAATCAGTTACACTCGACTCATAGCACAAAGTTCTTTAACCATACAATTAGGCTTACGGTCTAGCTGCTGTCTTGCTACTGCTGGCTCTGTATGGATATACACACAAATAGCTAACGGTAGGTTAAACTTCAAATTATGGCATTACTTACAAGTCGGAGTGTGGAGAGGAGAGGAAGAGAGGAAAGAGGGAGGAGAAAGTGATCCCCGAGACTCAGCTGAGGCAGCATGCGCTAAGTTCAAAGCCGGAAGATGTTGCTTGAGACAGGCCAGCTTGATTGGCGACACCGGTCTCCCAACACGAGTCCATCAGTACTTCAAGGCATAAACACACGGTTCCGAAGCGGTGCGAACACCAACGGTACAGCGATCCAGGGTTATTCGCCAGGGACACCGAGGCTAGATGATAGCTTCCTAAAAATCAGCATGAGAAAAAAAGAAGAGAGCTGGCCTTGGTGGTCATTGACTTAAAAACCGGACCGGGAGAGAGCAGTCTGAGCTGTCATCGGCTGTTTGGAGGGCACATCTTCATATCACGTCCACCTTTCCCATTGTGGGGCGGGTTTCAATAACTTTGGTAATATTTATTCAATTTTTATCTAGCTGCATAATTATTTCGCAATGCAAGAAAGGTGGATATACTTTGTACCCTGTGTCACGGTGCGATGGAGGGTTAGGACCCAAATGCGGAGGGGGAAAAACTCAAACTCCAAAAAAGGTAAAAACAAAAGACTTTACTAAACAAAAGGGGAACAAAGGGAACAAAAGGCCTCGCAGGGCAACTCTTCAAAATAAAGGAAAACTTCAGAAACATAGAACAAAGAAAATCCAAAAATCCAAAAAGCACGTGGAAACAGAACAGGGCAGGAACATGATCAGAAACACAACCAAACAACTAACAAGGATCCAGCACTGAGTTCAGGAGACGGGAACTTAAATAGACACACACTGACGAGACACAGGAGGGCACCATGAACAATCAGGCCACAGAGAGGGAAGGGAAAACGAGACAACCAGCAAACAATAATTAGACAATTGAAAAATAATCATACAATTAAACAGGGGGGAGCAGGACACAAAACAGAGGTGCCGCCATCTGGCGGCCCAACAAGGAAACACAGACAGGAAAACACAGAACAGAGGGTGGGAGCTGGAGACAGGACTCGGGACTGGACTTGAACAGGAACAGGACACAGGACTGGACTCAGGAACGGAACAGGACACAGGACTGGACTCAGGAACGGAACAGGACTCAGGACTGGACTCAGGAACGGAACAGGACTCAGGACTGGACTCAGGAACGGAACAGGACTCAGGAATGGCCTCAGGAACGGGAATGGACTCAGGAACGGAACAGGACTCAGGACTGGACTCAGGAACGGGACTGGACTCAGGAACGGAACAGGACTCAGGACTGGACTCAGGAACAGAACAGGTCTCAGGACTCGGAACAGGACTCAGGACTCGGAACAGGTCTCAGGAACGGAACAGGACTGGACTTAGGAATGAACAGGACTGGACTCAGGAACGGAACAGGACTCAGGAACGGACTCAGGAACGGAACAGGACTCAGGAATGGACTCAGGAACGGAACAGGACTGGACTCAGGAACGGAACAGGACTCAGGAACGGACTCAGGAACGGAACAGGACTCAGGAACGGGACAGGAACTGGACAGGACTCAGGAACGGGACAGGAACTGGACTCAGGAACGGGACAGGAACTGGACTCAGGACAGGGACAGGAACTGGACTCAGGACTGGGACAGGAACAGGAACTGGACTCAGGACTGGGACAGGAACTGGACTCAGGACTGGGACAGGAACAGGAACTGGACTCAGGACTGGGACAGGAACAGGACTCAGGACTGGGACAGGAACAGGAACTGGACTCCGGACTGGGACAGGAACAGGAACTGGACTCAGGACTGGACTGGGACAGGAACTGGACTGGACTCAGACACGACAGAAACCTGGACTGGACTAAGATACGACAGAAACGGACTGACACCGACACAGGAACACCGGGAGACCTACAAGGACAGACAAAGGGACCAGCAGGCGGGGAGGCACACGGCAAGACCTACAGACATACTGAGGGACAGACAGAGAGGGAAGGAGAGGGGTGAACTCTGACACAAAACCTGACAAATGGGCAGACATGACAAAAAACAGGCAGACTGACACACCGACAGACAGGCAGACAGGCGGGAGAACAGATTGGCCGACGGGCCGACGGCCTGGGGGGCAGACAAACAGGCCAACGTACTGGCTGACACACATGCGGGCAAACAGGCAGACAGGCAAGTGGGCAGACAAATAGACAAGGGGGCAGGTGCACAGACAGACCCACGGTGGGGAACACGGATAGGGCGAGGTCTCTGGGCACTGGGTAGGGGCAGCGATGGCTTGGCCACACTAGGGGGCGCGAGAACACTAGGGGGAGCACGGACACTAGGGGGCAAGGTGTGGACACTAGGGGGAGCGAGAACACTAGGGGAAGAATGGACACTGGGGGGCGCGAGAACACTAGGGGGAGCACGGACACTAGGGGGCGAGGGAACACTAGGGGGCAAGGCATGGACACTAGGGGGAGCGAGAACACTAGGGGAAGAACGGACACTGGGGGGCGCGAGAACACTAGGGGGAGCACGGACACTAGGGGGCAAGGCGTGGACACTAGGGGGAGCGAGAACACTAGGCACGTGGAAACAGAACAGGGCAGGAACACACAGGGCAGGAACATGATCAGAAACACAACCAAACAACCAACAAACCAACAAGGATCCAGCACTGAGTTCAGGAGACGGGAACTTAAATAGACACACACTGACGAGACACAGGAGGGCACCATGAACAATCAGGCCACAGAGAGGGAAGGGAAAACGAGACAACCAGCAAACAATAATTAGACAATTGAAAACAATCATACAATTAAACAGGGGGGAGCAGGACACAAAACAGAGGTGCCGCCATCTGGCGGCCCAACAAGGAAACACAGACAGGAAAACACAGAACCATGACACCCTGACCATTGTTGTCAGTATTAAAATATACCCATACCAAACATGATTACTTTAGGTTCAGGTTATGAGAAGATGAAGAATTATTTCTAAGTCGTGCAGGCTAGGGAACTCAGAAACGTGATACTGTAATATTCTAATAGCCTGCACTCACTTTGAGTTTTTCAGACCTGTTGGATATTGTAATTGTATTTGCTAATTATTCAATTAGACTTTCCTCCATTTGCTGGTGTGAATGGAGCGGCCTTGAAATACTGACGGTGCCTGCTAGTCGCCGGCGGTGCTCTACAGGGATATGCAGCAGTTATCTAGGCGCCAAGTTGGCGCAGTCCAGAGATATCACACCGTGGGGGGTTCACACCGCGTGCGTGGTTAACAGTGAATTAACATTTGTTACTATGCCTCCTCTACGTGCAAGGAGGTTGTTAATCCCCCCCAGTGTCATCTATATCTTTGATCTTAGAATTATGAGTATCTGGCATGAGGGGTCTGGCGATCCTGAAGGGAAGTGGAAGATAGTGTTGGAATGTTGAAAGTAACAGACACAGGCTCATTTGGGAGCTTATGCAGAAATAAAGCATTTGAGCCCTCAGAGAGAGGACTGCAAAGAAAGAACTTACAACTTCCCTACATTCCCTCTTTATGGCCTCGCAAATTAGCGACGAGCTGACTTGTGAGGTCATGCAATATGGCAGGTGGTGCAAGGACTTATGCTGTCGATTAGTAGGGCACCCTAGTTTCATCTCTCTCTCTCTGGCGGGGATGGTCGCTTCTGTTAATGTTTATGTTTGATTATGTGCTTACATACATAGGTGGTCTGTCACTCTCTTACTGTGCTTGCACAAGGTTATTGTGTTAGTTGTGATAGTGTACATGGGACTGAGAGGGTCTGGCACCTTGGCACAGCTGTGGGTCACGACCTCCACTTAAGTTGGGTTGCAGGAACTGAGAGTCTTAGTTTCATGTGCTACGGTATTGTGTTAGGAAGAGTTTGTTTGAAGTGTGAGGTCATTTAGATGTTACAGGAAATGCAAGGCTGGTGTGCAGGATCTCCAAAGTTGACCTGTAGATATTCCCACTTTTGTCAAGGTGTCAGCCTGATCACTACCTCGTTTAGGATAACCATCTTTATTTGGCAGCAAAGGGGGGTTTGGTGACCTAGTCTCTGTTTGGTTCTCCCACATCTTTTGATTTGGTTGTGTTAGCCGGTATGTGGAGAGATGTGCTGGCTCTGGGTCCGTTCCGTAGCCATCAACGGACACCCAACCCAGTGCGCAGGCATAAATAGCCTTTATGGGCCCAGGATCATAGTGGTCAGCCTCTGGCCTGTGGCCCCAGAGAATGTTTTTGTCAGCATCAATAATGGGCCTGAGGCGCCTGAGTAAGTCCATCCCTAATAAGAGTATGGGATGGTCATGTCACGCTACATAGAAGGGGTGGATTATGGACAACCCTTCAAAAGTTAGTTTAAGATCAATCACTCCCCTGTAGGTTGTGGTCTGTGCCTTCCCGTGTTCTCTGTATGGCTTCAAAGAGCGAGTGAGTTATGAGGGAGATTTCAGCACCAGTGTCCAGAAGAGCCTCAACATTGCAAGCTTGGTCTAACTGTAGCAGATCAGAGGCCGAAACACGTCATTGGGGAGGGGGATGTGTCTGGGGGGTTACTGGATTCTGTTGTTAGGAGGCTTTCGTTTGCTCTTGTGAGGTCATGATGTCCACTAATCGCTCCAGGTTGTCAACTATGGTATCCAGTCGGTTATGTCAGGGTGACCGTGTAGGTGCCTTTAGCTAATTAGAAGGGAAGTGATCTCTCCTATAACGCGGGGAAGATTTTGGTCTGTGTGGCCTGTCAGTTTGGGGAGAGCTGTGAGGGAACGCTCTTTGAAAGTTCTTTCCCCTTTGTGTGGACTGTATTGTCAGGACTTCTGTTACCTTCCTGTGGTCTGGCTGCTTTTTGCGCATGCTGAGCCAGATTCGTTGTGCATGTTCCACTATATCCTGCATGGGGGTGGTTGTCATGGCCACGGCCATGACCAGCCCTTTTATGTCCTCATGCAGATTCTCCAGGAAAGCTTCTTTGAGGAAGTTGGGGTTGTGATCCTGTTGCGGCAGGTTTCTTGTGTAGGCCCGGTTAAGTCCATCAAAGAAATCCCTTGGGCTTTCTTGGCAGCCTTGTTTATTGTCCATGAGTGCTTTTATCTTGGAGAAAAGAGTGGTGGGGCCTTGGTATTTTTTGCAAAGTTCATGACAGAATTGGTTAAATGAGTTATGAGGGTTATTTTGCTGTCATCATTTAACAGTCCCAGGTAATTAACCTGCTGGTGCACCTCCATTAGGTAGGCTTTGACATCACGGTGGCCCTGCTGGGGGTCAAAGGGGGTTATGGTTTGTGTTGCCTTGTACACAGTGTTCTTTATAGCTGAAGCTTCCACGTTGTAGGAGTGTGATGTGGTTAGTTGGTGGGGTGGTAACCATGGCGACGGAACAGGGTATTCGTGGTGGCCCTGGAGGTCTTTAGGAGGCCCATTGGTTTGATTGGGGAAGGTCTGAGGGTGGCAGGTGTGAATGTGTGGGGGGAGCATGGATGTTAGCTATGTCCCTACGGCTGGGGTCCGTGTTCCTGTCCCCTGCCCAGCCCAGACTGCAGGGGGGTCTGCCTGCTCCGCCCTGCACCCAGGAGAAGCCATCTGCTCTCCCACGTCCAGCAGGAGCTGCCTGCTCAGCCTGCCGTTCCGCGGGAGCTGCCTGCTTGGTCCACCGTTCCACAGGATCCGCCTGCTCTGCCCGTTGTCCCAGAGGGGCCACCTGCTCTGCCCGTTGTCCCGCAGGGGTCGTCTGCTCTGCCCGTTGTCCCAGAGGGGCCACCTGCTCTGCCCGTTGTCCCGCAGGGGTCGTCTGCTCTGCCCGTTGTCCCGCAGGGGCCGTCTGCTCTGCCCGTTGTCCCGCAGGGGCCGTCTGCTCTGCCCGTTGTCCCGCAGGGGCCTCCGCAGCCTGCTCTGCCCAGTCTCCAGCAGGGGCCTCTGTCTCCTGCTTTGCCCAGTCTCCAGCAGGGGCCGCCGCTGCCTGCTCTGCCCAGTCTCCAGCAGGGGCCGCCGCTGCCTGCCCAGCCCACTGTCCCGCAGGAGAAGCCGCCTGCCCAGCCCGCTGTCCCGCAGGGGAAACCGCCTGCCCTGCCCACTGTCCCGCAGACGAAGCCTGCTCCGCCCGTTGTCCCGGAGGGCCCGCCTGCTCCGCCCAATGTTCCCATGCCCCCCAGTGTGCCCGCGTCCTCCAGCGTGCCCACGTACCCTATTGCTCCCGAGCCATCGCTGCTCCAGCCCAGGGCCCAGAGACCTCATCCATCCAACAGCCCTGGTGCTTTCCCGCAGCCACGCCTTGGAGGACGTTTCCCCCTGGGGATGGGGCCTGTCCGTTCCCCTAATGTTCCACCTGCCCCATTGTCTGTCTGTCTACCTGCCTGCCTGTCTGTCTGTCTACCTGCCTGTTTACCCACCAGCTTGTTTGCATGTTTGTCTGCCCCCCAGGCCGTCGGCTCGTTAGCCGGTCTGCCTACCCGTTTGTTTGCCTGTCTGTCTGCATGTCAGTCGGTCTGCCTGTCTGTCAGCGTCTGTGTCTGTCTTTGGGTTCGCCCCTCCTGTTGCATGTCTGTCTGTCTGTCTTGCTGTGTGTCTCCCTGCCTGCCTGTCGGTCTGTCTGCCTATTTGTTAGGTCTCCTTGTTGAGTTTGGTGTCTGTCTTGTTGAGTTCGGTGTCTGTGTCTTGTTGAGTTTGGTGTCTGTCTTGTCAAGTCTTGTGTCTGTGAGTCAGGTGTCTATGTTGAGTCTGGTTTCTGTTTTTGTTCAGTTTAGTGTTCTGTCCACGTTCAGTTCTGTGTCCTGTCTCTGTCAGTCTGTTCCATGCCTGTATCAGTCTGTTCCCTGCCTGTGTCAGTCTGTTCCTTGTCTGTGTCAGTCCGTTCCTGTGTCGGAGTCTTAGCTTGTTCCAGTGTAGTGTCTTAATCCGTTTCAGTGTAGTGTGTTAGTCCGTTCAGTGTCTGTGAGTTCAGTCCAGTGTCGTGTCTGAGTCCAGTTTAGTGTCGTGTCTGTGTGTCCTGTTCCGTTGCACTCGGCACCCCTCCGGCTTCCATTCCTGCGCCCGGCTCCCCTCCGGCTTCCGTTTCTGCGCCCAGACCCCGTCCGGCTTCCGTCCCTGCGCCCGGACCCCGTCCGGCTTCCGTCCCTGTGCCCGGACCCCGTCCTGAGTTCCCCCTCTGTCCTGTCCAGTCCCGAGTCTCATCTCGTCCCAGTCCCCAGTCCTGTCTCGTCCCACTCCCCAGTCCTGTCTCGTCTCGTCCTAGTCCCCAGTCCTGTCTCGTCCCAGTCCCCAGTCCTGTCTCGTCTCGTCCCAGTCCCGTTTCTGTCTTGTCCAGTCCCCAGTCCCGTTTCTGTCTTGTCTAGTCCCGAGCCCTGTCCTGCTCTGTTCCTGAGTCCTACCCCATCTGAGTTCTGTCCTGTCTCCAGGTCCCACCCTCTGTTTCACTCCCTCCCCAGGTCGGCCTTCTGGGACGTCAGGAGCCGTCCCTTGGGGGGGGGGGGATACTGTCATGGTTCTGTGTTTCTGTCTCTGTCTTTCCTTGTTGGGCCGCCAGATGGCGGAACTTCAGTTTTGTGTTTCAGTTCGTTCTCCGTTCCTGTGTTAATTGTATTATTGGTTTTAATTATTCTATCATTGTTCTCACCTGTCTCGTTATTTAAACATCGTCCCCACCTGCCTCTCGTTATTCCTTCCCTCTCGTTTGATTATGTATTGAGTTCACCTGTGTCTTGTCTATTTAAGTTCTTTGTTCCCTTGACTCGGGTGCTGGTTCCTTGTGTTTGTTTCTAACTTTATGTACCTGCCCGCTTTGTCCTGTTTCCGTTTCATGTGTGTGCTTCTACCCGTGTACTCTGCCTGCCTGTGTTCTGCCCTGCCCGTTTTTTGAGTTCCTCTTGTTTTCTGTTCTTAGATATTTTGAGTTTTTTGGTTTTGCCCATCGTGGCCTCTTTTTGGTTCCCTGTTTTGTTTATTGTTTATAGTAAAATCTTTTGTTTAAATTTTCCTTTTGTGTTCCTGTGTTTTTTTCACTCCGTGTCTGGGTCCTACCCTCCCGAACGTGACAAAAATGCCAAAAAAATTACTGCCACATACACACCAAGTCATTACTTAAAATCTACGCCTGCCATTAAAAGTACTGATATTGTGCCAAGTTACATGAAACAATATTAGCTAACTTAGCTCACACACATTAAACAAGCTGTATTCCACAGCAATGCTGCCCAATGTCCTAAATTTTTTCATGTGTTGGTGACATGATGTGATCTATTTTTGTCATGTTCCGGTGTTCCTGTCTGTGTTTCCCTTGTTGGGCCGCCAGATGGCGGCACTTCTGTTTTGTGTCCTGCTCCCCCCCTGTTAATTGTATGATTGTTTTCAATTGTCTCGTTATCCCTTCATTGTTCCCACCTGTGTCTTGTTATCCCCTCCTTCTGGTTTGATTGTTTTTTGAGTTCACCTGTGTCTTGTTACCCCTTGTCTATTTAAGTTCTTTGTCCCCTTGACTCGGGTGCTGGTTCCTTGTGTTTGTTCCCAACTTGCGTATGTTTCAGACCCTTTGTACCTGCCTGCGTTTTTTACCTGCTTGTGGTTCGTTCTGATTGTTTGTTCGTAATCCATGTGTTCGTGCCTATGCCCTGGTGTTCTGGTGTTTTTGGATTTTTTCATTTTCTTGTTCCTGTGTTTGTCCCTGAGATCTGTTTTGTTCCCGCCTATGTTTTTGACCGGTTTGTGTTTCTTACTTTGTTTCCGCTTGTGTGTTTCTGTGCGTTTCTGCCGTTTGTTTTCCGTACTAGTGTAGTTCTGTTCTTGTTTTTTTTTTTTGTTAAGAATGTTTTGAGTTTGTTGTTTTGCCCTTTGTGGCCTTGCCTGTTCCCTGTTTGTGTTTGCCTTTTTTTGTGTTAGTAAAATCTTTGTTAATTTTCCCTTTTTGAGTTTCGTGTTTTTTTCCCCCCACTCTGCGCCTGGGTCCCAGCACCCGTACTGTCACAATTTTAGGTTTTGCTTTTAAAATCTGAGGGACAGTGGTGTTTTAAATGTGCACTGGGATTTTCGTAGTGAAGAAATAATAGTGGTCTAACGAACACACTTTTATGCCAATACTCTAGTCTACAATTGTAGGTACTTGATTTTAGAAATAGGAAGTACACACATGGTAATGGAAAACGTAGGGTAGTAAAGGTAGTGGCTCTGGCCAGCAGTAGCCTACATATAGCAATTAGTACACACATGCAGACACACAAAATGTTGGCTAGTGGTTGTATGCAGTATTAAGTAGACTGAAGGAAGTAGATGGATTTAGTAAATGAATACAATTTTTGGGTTTGTTTAACCCCTTAGCGCACATCCTAAATCTGGCCAATCCCATTTAGGGGGTACCCTATTTAAAGCTTTATAACTCCAGATGTGAACACCACAGAGACTTGAATGGCTTAAATGAAGCCAGACATTTGTACCATTTACAATACTAGCTTAGGTTACTTTATATTCATAATTATATAAGAAATACATTGCCACAAATGAACTGTCTAGGCAAAAAATCTAAAATGAATTTGCTCTTTTTTAGTTCGCAATTAAATAATGGGAGATTTCAGCAGGTTAAAGTATATATGTCCTGGATCAAAAACTTCTTGACCACAAGTTCATAAAATCTAAGGGTGGATATGTAGAACTACTAAAGATCTAGGAAGCAAAAACTAAACAGTGTACCCAGCGTCTCCAAATCTACCCAAAATGCTGTAAATCACAACAAATTCACGTATTTCACTACAAATCAACTGTTTTTACTCAAGAAACTCACTGTTGTATCATTTTCAAGTGGTAATTACAAGCTGTCTGTCAGTACAGTGGTCTAAAATAGCTGGGTGTCCAGAAACATATCCAAAATCTCTCCAAAAAGGAATATAATGCTTTTTGTACATTGTAAAGCAGATAAATGAGCCCCTTATGAAGGTTTAAGATGAAACATTGATATCAGATTGAAAAATTATGCAAAAAATATTGTCACACAATGCTGTACAGTACCTAAATGTGTAATAATTAACTCTTGTATGTATTTCTATACTCTGTACTCTCGTATATTTTCTTGTATGGGGATGGGGCGACATGAAAACAATTTTCAACTGTCCACCACGTTTTGGCAATGTTCCAAAACTCTCGTCATCACTGTTGCATGCATCACGAAAACTACTACTAACTAATGCTTACATTACAGTCTGTGAAATATCCACATTATATAATACCACTAACCCATTTAAAGACACTCAATTAAAAAAATAACATATATAACTGAAATATTTTGAGCAGGAATACTTATATAGCAATGATGAAATTTTATCTCTGTTCAGTAGATGGAGACAGAGACAGTAAATCAATGATAGTTCTATCCGCTTCTGTTTTGCTCCAGAAAACAATGTCAGATAGGTCTATCAGTAAACATATGGCTTAGCTATGCCCAGAAGTCCTCAATAATAATAGTATTTTCCAAGAAATTACGAGAAATCGTTGACAACGTTTCGTTAGGCGCAGCGTCTTTTACTGCTACGGTGATAGTTTATGTCTGACATATCATACAGCTCGGGATAGACAGACATGGCCAGAACAAGCTTCTCCTCCATTTTTTTGGTTACCAGGGTGATGAGTCCTGCCCCATCTGATATATGATTGGTTTCCTGAAAAGGAGTGACAGTGACAACAGCGCCTTTCTGAAAAGTTCAGAGATTTTCAACTAGAAGGGATCGGAGCGGCCGCACACACTGACGAGACACAGGAGGGCACCATGAACAATCAGGCCACAGAGAGGGAAGGGAAAACGAGACAACCAGCAAACAATAATTAGACAATTGAAAACAATCATACAATTAAACAGGGGGGAGCAGGACACAAAACAGAGGTGCCGCCATCTGGCGGCCCAACAAGGAAACACAGACAGGAAAACACAGAACCATGACACCCTGACCATTGTTGTCAGTATTAAAATATACCCATACCAAACATGATTACTTTAGGTTCAGGTTATGAGAAGATGAAGAATTATTTCTAAGTCGTGCAGGCTAGGGAACTCAGAAACGTGATACTGTAATATTCTAATAGCCTGCACTCACTTTGAGTTTTTCAGACCTGTTGGATATTGTAATTGTATTTGCTAATTATTCAATTAGACTTTCCTCCATTTGCTGGTGTGAATGGAGCGGCCTTGAAATACTGACGGTGCCTGCTAGTCGCCGGCGGTGCTCTACAGGGATATGCAGCAGTTATCTAGGCGCCAAGTTGGCGCAGTCCAGAGATATCACACCGTGGGGGGTTCACACCGCGTGCGTGGTTAACAGTGAATTAACATTTGTTACTATGCCTCCTCTACGTGCAAGGAGGTTGTTAATCCCCCCCAGTGTCATCTATATCTTTGATCTTAGAATTATGAGTATCTGGCATGAGGGGTCTGGCGATCCTGAAGGGAAGTGGAAGATAGTGTTGGAATGTTGAAAGTAACAGACACAGGCTCATTTGGGAGCTTATGCAGAAATAAAGCATTTGAGCCCTCAGAGAGAGGACTGCAAAGAAAGAACTTACAACTTCCCTACATTCCCTCTTTATGGCCTCGCAAATTAGCGACGAGCTGACTTGTGAGGTCATGCAATATGGCAGGTGGTGCAAGGACTTATGCTGTCGATTAGTAGGGCACCCTAGTTTCATCTCTCTCTCTCTGGCGGGGATGGTCGCTTCTGTTAATGTTTATGTTTGATTATGTGCTTACATACATAGGTGGTCTGTCACTCTCTTACTGTGCTTGCACAAGGTTATTGTGTTAGTTGTGATAGTGTACATGGGACTGAGAGGGTCTGGCACCTTGGCACAGCTGTGGGTCACGACCTCCACTTAAGTTGGGTTGCAGGAACTGAGAGTCTTAGTTTCATGTGCTACGGTATTGTGTTAGGAAGAGTTTGTTTGAAGTGTGAGGTCATTTAGATGTTACAGGAAATGCAAGGCTGGTGTGCAGGATCTCCAAAGTTGACCTGTAGATATTCCCACTTTTGTCAAGGTGTCAGCCTGATCACTACCTCGTTTAGGATAACCATCTTTATTTGGCAGCAAAGGGGGGTTTGGTGACCTAGTCTCTGTTTGGTTCTCCCACATCTTTTGATTTGGTTGTGTTAGCCGGTATGTGGAGAGATGTGCTGGCTCTGGGTCCGTTCCGTAGCCATCAACGGACACCCAACCCAGTGCGCAGGCATAAATAGCCTTTATGGGCCCAGGATCATAGTGGTCAGCCTCTGGCCTGTGGCCCCAGAGAATGTTTTTGTCAGCATCAATAATGGGCCTGAGGCGCCTGAGTAAGTCCATCCCTAATAAGAGTATGGGATGGTCATGTCACGCTACATAGAAGGGGTGGATTATGGACAACCCTTCAAAAGTTAGTTTAAGATCAATCACTCCCCTGTAGGTTGTGGTCTGTGCCTTCCCGTGTTCTCTGTATGGCTTCAAAGAGCGAGTGAGTTATGAGGGAGATTTCAGCACCAGTGTCCAGAAGAGCCTCAACATTGCAAGCTTGGTCTAACTGTAGCAGATCAGAGGCCGAAACACGTCATTGGGGAGGGGGATGTGTCTGGGGGGTTACTGGATTCTGTTGTTAGGAGGCTTTCGTTTGCTCTTGTGAGGTCATGATGTCCACTAATCGCTCCAGGTTGTCAACTATGGTATCCAGTCGGTTATGTCAGGGTGACCGTGTAGGTGCCTTTAGCTAATTAGAAGGGAAGTGATCTCTCCTATAACGCGGGGAAGATTTTGGTCTGTGTGGCCTGTCAGTTTGGGGAGAGCTGTGAGGGAACGCTCTTTGAAAGTTCTTTCCCCTTTGTGTGGACTGTATTGTCAGGACTTCTGTTACCTTCCTGTGGTCTGGCTGCTTTTTGCGCATGCTGAGCCAGATTCGTTGTGCATGTTCCACTATATCCTGCATGGGGGTGGTTGTCATGGCCACGGCCATGACCAGCCCTTTTATGTCCTCATGCAGATTCTCCAGGAAAGCTTCTTTGAGGAAGTTGGGGTTGTGATCCTGTTGCGGCAGGTTTCTTGTGTAGGCCCGGTTAAGTCCATCAAAGAAATCCCTTGGGCTTTCTTGGCAGCCTTGTTTATTGTCCATGAGTGCTTTTATCTTGGAGAAAAGAGTGGTGGGGCCTTGGTATTTTTTGCAAAGTTCATGACAGAATTGGTTAAATGAGTTATGAGGGTTATTTTGCTGTCATCATTTAACAGTCCCAGGTAATTAACCTGCTGGTGCACCTCCATTAGGTAGGCTTTGACATCACGGTGGCCCTGCTGGGGGTCAAAGGGGGTTATGGTTTGTGTTGCCTTGTACACAGTGTTCTTTATAGCTGAAGCTTCCACGTTGTAGGAGTGTGATGTGGTTAGTTGGTGGGGTGGTAACCATGGCGACGGAACAGGGTATTCGTGGTGGCCCTGGAGGTCTTTAGGAGGCCCATTGGTTTGATTGGGGAAGGTCTGAGGGTGGCAGGTGTGAATGTGTGGGGGGAGCATGGATGTTAGCTATGTCCCTACGGCTGGGGTCCGTGTTCCTGTCCCCTGCCCAGCCCAGACTGCAGGGGGGTCTGCCTGCTCCGCCCTGCACCCAGGAGAAGCCATCTGCTCTCCCACGTCCAGCAGGAGCTGCCTGCTCAGCCTGCCGTTCCGCGGGAGCTGCCTGCTTGGTCCACCGTTCCACAGGATCCGCCTGCTCTGCCCGTTGTCCCAGAGGGGCCACCTGCTCTGCCCGTTGTCCCGCAGGGGTCGTCTGCTCTGCCCGTTGTCCCAGAGGGGCCACCTGCTCTGCCCGTTGTCCCGCAGGGGTCGTCTGCTCTGCCCGTTGTCCCGCAGGGGCCGTCTGCTCTGCCCGTTGTCCCGCAGGGGCCGTCTGCTCTGCCCGTTGTCCCGCAGGGGCCTCCGCAGCCTGCTCTGCCCAGTCTCCAGCAGGGGCCTCTGTCTCCTGCTTTGCCCAGTCTCCAGCAGGGGCCGCCGCTGCCTGCTCTGCCCAGTCTCCAGCAGGGGCCGCCGCTGCCTGCCCAGCCCACTGTCCCGCAGGAGAAGCCGCCTGCCCAGCCCGCTGTCCCGCAGGGGAAACCGCCTGCCCTGCCCACTGTCCCGCAGACGAAGCCTGCTCCGCCCGTTGTCCCGGAGGGCCCGCCTGCTCCGCCCAATGTTCCCATGCCCCCCAGTGTGCCCGCGTCCTCCAGCGTGCCCACGTACCCTATTGCTCCCGAGCCATCGCTGCTCCAGCCCAGGGCCCAGAGACCTCATCCATCCAACAGCCCTGGTGCTTTCCCGCAGCCACGCCTTGGAGGACGTTTCCCCCTGGGGATGGGGCCTGTCCGTTCCCCTAATGTTCCACCTGCCCCATTGTCTGTCTGTCTACCTGCCTGCCTGTCTGTCTGTCTACCTGCCTGTTTACCCACCAGCTTGTTTGCATGTTTGTCTGCCCCCCAGGCCGTCGGCTCGTTAGCCGGTCTGCCTACCCGTTTGTTTGCCTGTCTGTCTGCATGTCAGTCGGTCTGCCTGTCTGTCAGCGTCTGTGTCTGTCTTTGGGTTCGCCCCTCCTGTTGCATGTCTGTCTGTCTGTCTTGCTGTGTGTCTCCCTGCCTGCCTGTCGGTCTGTCTGCCTATTTGTTAGGTCTCCTTGTTGAGTTTGGTGTCTGTCTTGTTGAGTTCGGTGTCTGTGTCTTGTTGAGTTTGGTGTCTGTCTTGTCAAGTCTTGTGTCTGTGAGTCAGGTGTCTATGTTGAGTCTGGTTTCTGTTTTTGTTCAGTTTAGTGTTCTGTCCACGTTCAGTTCTGTGTCCTGTCTCTGTCAGTCTGTTCCATGCCTGTATCAGTCTGTTCCCTGCCTGTGTCAGTCTGTTCCTTGTCTGTGTCAGTCCGTTCCTGTGTCGGAGTCTTAGCTTGTTCCAGTGTAGTGTCTTAATCCGTTTCAGTGTAGTGTGTTAGTCCGTTCAGTGTCTGTGAGTTCAGTCCAGTGTCGTGTCTGAGTCCAGTTTAGTGTCGTGTCTGTGTGTCCTGTTCCGTTGCACTCGGCACCCCTCCGGCTTCCATTCCTGCGCCCGGCTCCCCTCCGGCTTCCGTTTCTGCGCCCAGACCCCGTCCGGCTTCCGTCCCTGCGCCCGGACCCCGTCCGGCTTCCGTCCCTGTGCCCGGACCCCGTCCTGAGTTCCCCCTCTGTCCTGTCCAGTCCCGAGTCTCATCTCGTCCCAGTCCCCAGTCCTGTCTCGTCCCACTCCCCAGTCCTGTCTCGTCTCGTCCTAGTCCCCAGTCCTGTCTCGTCCCAGTCCCCAGTCCTGTCTCGTCTCGTCCCAGTCCCGTTTCTGTCTTGTCCAGTCCCCAGTCCCGTTTCTGTCTTGTCTAGTCCCGAGCCCTGTCCTGCTCTGTTCCTGAGTCCTACCCCATCTGAGTTCTGTCCTGTCTCCAGGTCCCACCCTCTGTTTCACTCCCTCCCCAGGTCGGCCTTCTGGGACGTCAGGAGCCGTCCCTTGGGGGGGGGGGGATACTGTCATGGTTCTGTGTTTCTGTCTCTGTCTTTCCTTGTTGGGCCGCCAGATGGCGGAACTTCAGTTTTGTGTTTCAGTTCGTTCTCCGTTCCTGTGTTAATTGTATTATTGGTTTTAATTATTCTATCATTGTTCTCACCTGTCTCGTTATTTAAACATCGTCCCCACCTGCCTCTCGTTATTCCTTCCCTCTCGTTTGATTATGTATTGAGTTCACCTGTGTCTTGTCTATTTAAGTTCTTTGTTCCCTTGACTCGGGTGCTGGTTCCTTGTGTTTGTTTCTAACTTTATGTACCTGCCCGCTTTGTCCTGTTTCCGTTTCATGTGTGTGCTTCTACCCGTGTACTCTGCCTGCCTGTGTTCTGCCCTGCCCGTTTTTTGAGTTCCTCTTGTTTTCTGTTCTTAGATATTTTGAGTTTTTTGGTTTTGCCCATCGTGGCCTCTTTTTGGTTCCCTGTTTTGTTTATTGTTTATAGTAAAATCTTTTGTTTAAATTTTCCTTTTGTGTTCCTGTGTTTTTTTCACTCCGTGTCTGGGTCCTACCCTCCCGAACGTGACAAAAATGCCAAAAAAATTACTGCCACATACACACCAAGTCATTACTTAAAATCTACGCCTGCCATTAAAAGTACTGATATTGTGCCAAGTTACATGAAACAATATTAGCTAACTTAGCTCACACACATTAAACAAGCTGTATTCCACAGCAATGCTGCCCAATGTCCTAAATTTTTTCATGTGTTGGTGACATGATGTGATCTATTTTTGTCATGTTCCGGTGTTCCTGTCTGTGTTTCCCTTGTTGGGCCGCCAGATGGCGGCACTTCTGTTTTGTGTCCTGCTCCCCCCCTGTTAATTGTATGATTGTTTTCAATTGTCTCGTTATCCCTTCATTGTTCCCACCTGTGTCTTGTTATCCCCTCCTTCTGGTTTGATTGTTTTTTGAGTTCACCTGTGTCTTGTTACCCCTTGTCTATTTAAGTTCTTTGTCCCCTTGACTCGGGTGCTGGTTCCTTGTGTTTGTTCCCAACTTGCGTATGTTTCAGACCCTTTGTACCTGCCTGCGTTTTTTACCTGCTTGTGGTTCGTTCTGATTGTTTGTTCGTAATCCATGTGTTCGTGCCTATGCCCTGGTGTTCTGGTGTTTTTGGATTTTTTCATTTTCTTGTTCCTGTGTTTGTCCCTGAGATCTGTTTTGTTCCCGCCTATGTTTTTGACCGGTTTGTGTTTCTTACTTTGTTTCCGCTTGTGTGTTTCTGTGCGTTTCTGCCGTTTGTTTTCCGTACTAGTGTAGTTCTGTTCTTGTTTTTTTTTTTTGTTAAGAATGTTTTGAGTTTGTTGTTTTGCCCTTTGTGGCCTTGCCTGTTCCCTGTTTGTGTTTGCCTTTTTTTGTGTTAGTAAAATCTTTGTTAATTTTCCCTTTTTGAGTTTCGTGTTTTTTTCCCCCCACTCTGCGCCTGGGTCCCAGCACCCGTACTGTCACAATTTTAGGTTTTGCTTTTAAAATCTGAGGGACAGTGGTGTTTTAAATGTGCACTGGGATTTTCGTAGTGAAGAAATAATAGTGGTCTAACGAACACACTTTTATGCCAATACTCTAGTCTACAATTGTAGGTACTTGATTTTAGAAATAGGAAGTACACACATGGTAATGGAAAACGTAGGGTAGTAAAGGTAGTGGCTCTGGCCAGCAGTAGCCTACATATAGCAATTAGTACACACATGCAGACACACAAAATGTTGGCTAGTGGTTGTATGCAGTATTAAGTAGACTGAAGGAAGTAGATGGATTTAGTAAATGAATACAATTTTTGGGTTTGTTTAACCCCTTAGCGCACATCCCAAATCTGGCCAATCCCATTTAGGGGGTACCCTATTTAAAGCTTTATAACTCCAGATGTGAACACCACAGAGACTTGAATGGCTTAAATGAAGCCAGACATTTGTACCATTTACAATACTAGCTTAGGTTACTTTATATTCATAATTATATAAGAAATACATTGCCACAAATGAACTGTCTAGGCAAAAAATCTAAAATGAATTTGCTCTTTTTTAGTTCGCAATTAAATAATGGGAGATTTCAGCAGGTTAAAGTATATATGTCCTGGATCAAAAACTTCTTGACCACAAGTTCATAAAATCTAAGGGTGGATATGTAGAACTACTAAAGATCTAGGAAGCAAAAACTAAACAGTGTACCCAGCGTCTCCAAATCTACCCAAAATGCTGTAAATCACAACAAATTCACGTATTTCACTACAAATCAACTGTTTTTACTCAAGAAACTCACTGTTGTATGATTTTCAAGTGGTAATTACAAGCTGTCTGTCAGTACAGTGGTCTAAAATAGCTGGGTGTCCAGAAACATATCCAAAATCTCTCCAAAAAGGAATATAATGCTTTTTGTACATTGTAAAGCAGATAAATGAGCCCCTTATGAAGGTTTAAGATGAAACATTGATATCAGATTGAAAAATTATGCAAAAAATATTGTCACACAATGCTGTACAGTACCTAAATGTGTAATAATTAACTCTTGTATGTATTTCTATACTCTGTACTCTCGTATATTTTCTTGTATGGGGATGGGGCGACATGAAAACAATTTTCAACTGTCCACCACGTTTTGGCAATGTTCCAAAACTCTCGTCATCACTGTTGCATGCATCACGAAAACTACTACTAACTAATGCTTACATTACAGTCTGTGAAATATCCACATTATATAATACCACTAACCCATTTAAAGACACTCAATTAAAAAAATAACATATATAACTGAAATATTTTGAGCAGGAATACTTATATAGCAATGATGAAATTTTATCTCTGTTCAGTAGATGGAGACAGAGACAGTAAATCAATGATAGTTCTATCCGCTTCTGTTTTGCTCCAGAAAACAATGTCAGATAGGTCTATCAGTAAACATATGGCTTAGCTATGCCCAGAAGTCCTCAATAATAATAGTATTTTCCAAGAAATTACGAGAAATCGTTGACAACGTTTCGTTAGGCGCAGCGTCTTTTACTGCTACGGTGATAGTTTATGTCTGACATATCATACAGCTCGGGATAGACAGACATGGCCAGAACAAGCTTCTCCTCCATTTTTTTGGTTACCAGGGTGATGAGTCCTGCCCCATCTGATATATGATTGGTTTCCTGAAAAGGAGTGACAGTGACAACAGCGCCTTTCTGAAAAGTTCAGAGATTTTCAACTAGAAGGGATCGGAGCGGCCGCACAAAAAAGTCGGAGCGCTCTGAAAAAAGACGCTGGGTGCAGCGGTCGCATATGCTCTCTCCTCATTGGGAAAAATTGAAAAAAGATGCTGGGGCTCAGAAAAAAATGCTATGTGGACACTCACCTTACAGGAGCAGAGCGATTATGGTAGTTTAGTTTTAAACAAATATCTTGATTAAACTATTAATGTTGATTTACTCTACAGATATGGATTGTACAAAGTTATTAGCTGAATATGTTTGATCCTTTTGATAGATGACAAAGGTGCACTCATTCAGATGAGGAACCGGCTGGTGGAAGGCAAGGATGGGGATGAACAGGAAAAGCAGATGGGAAAGGGCAAGAGGGTGAAAAAAGGAGGCCGTTTCTTGTAGAGGATGACATCAGGAACAGCCAGAGGTGAGTTATTCGAATAATTTGAAAATATTCAAATACCGTAACTGTATGAAGATACATAAATATCTATATGTGTGTGTGTGTGTATTTTATTGTCTGTTTTGAGGAGAGGCCAAGCAAAAATAAAAAGCTGTCCTCCTCTTCCTCTGATATTATTAAAAAATACAAGGACCTTCAGAAGGTGTTCATCTGTTTTAAAAAATACTAAATCCAATGTGCAGTGACCTAACTTAACATGTTAACAACACCATACTATCCATTTAAGTGGTGAAAGAACTACTCAGAGTAAAAGTAGAAAAACCACAGTGTAGAAATACTCTGTGAATGTCCTGCATTCAAATTCTTACTTAAGTAAAAGTACATACGTATTAGGATCAATATATTCTTAAAGTACCAAAAGTAACATTACCCACTATACAGAATGACCCATTTCTGAATATTATACTGTATATGATATCATTGGATAATAATTATTGATGCATTAATGTGTAAGCATCAATTTTAATGTTGCAGCTGGTAAAGGTGGGTTAATTTTAAATATTGCTAAGTAGGTTAATCTGTAATAGTACTAATAGTAATAGGAATAGTATTAATGGTAATTATTTAGTTCTGGATTATGTTTTTTATTAAAAATCTTTATCTGTAAAGTAACTAGTAACAAAAGCTGTAAATGTAGTGGAGTAAAAAGTACAATATATCCCTCTAAAATGTAGTGGAATAGAAGTACAAATTAGGAAAAAAAAAATGAATTACTCAAGTACAGGGACCTCAAAACTGTATTTATGTTCAAAACCTGAGTAAATATACTTAGTACTTACTTTCCACCACTGTCTTTTAAACATAATAAGCCATACATTTGCTAGGGACTAGCACATTAACTGTGGGTGAAAGTTTTTGATTTGAAGGTGTGCTTTGTGATAGGCACGAGAACAAAAGGACAAAAACAACATAAATGAAGAGGGTTACCTGAGGACATTAGAGCAAAGGGTTGCTGAACTTGAGAGGGAGA
Source organism: Anguilla anguilla (assembly GCF_013347855.1). Taxonomy (NCBI): domain Eukaryota; kingdom Metazoa; phylum Chordata; class Actinopteri; order Anguilliformes; family Anguillidae; genus Anguilla; species Anguilla anguilla. The sequence goes on from NC_049206.1 coordinate 37,116,177, forward strand.
ATTCTTCTCTGAGGAATGCTTTGAGCATCATTGAAGGTTTGTTGATTATAACGGTAATATGTATTTTTAGCCACGCTAGCAGCATGAAGCTCTATGGATGGCAATGTCAGTCTGTCTGTCTGTCAGTCAGTCCACCACTTCAGTCCAGACTGAAATATCTCAAGAACTATTGTATAGATTTCCATGAACTTTTGCACAGACCTTCATGTTCCCCAGATGAATCCTAGTGACTTTGTTGATTTCTTGACTTTTTCTCTGTTTTTAGTTGGCTGGATTGTAATGATTTTTTTTTACTCCCTCTGAATGAATTAAAATCTGAAAACTTTGGTAATTCCCTGACTTTTCATGTAACACTGTTGGGAAACTTTTCCCGTGTGGAACCAAGTTGAGAAGCGTGAAGTAACACACTGAGGACCACTTTCCAATGAAAAGATTTTAATACGATGCGCAAAGGGAGACTCGCCACGGTACCACAACAAGCGTTCCGTAGGAATCTCAACGAGACAGTCACAAGTGAGGGTTTAAGTATACTGTTGAGAGGTGTGGTTATTGCCATGCATAAACGTTCCCAGGAAGGAATACACATTCCAACAGACTTCCTGGGGACACCCAAATGGCCTGCTGCCGGTGACACCCCTTTGATCTGTGGCTACTGTATATCCTTACAAACAGTGATTGAACTCTATTTGTAGCCATTTGCCTCTAACAGTGGGAAGCAGTTACAGAGTGTGAGGGTGGGAAGTCACAGAGTGTGAGTGTGTGTGAGTGTGGGAATGTGTGTTCAGATGAGGTTAAGACGCAGGAAGGAACTGAATTGTTCAAACCTATCATTCCCCCGTTTTGTATTGGTGGTGGGGTAGCATCCCAACCACCACTAATTAAACTTTGATCCTTACACCATTAGCTAGGGAATTGGTCAGATTACAGTCAGTTAGATCATAATGCACTTTGTTACTTAAATTACACAATTTACAATACATACAAACAACTAAAACAAAGGTAACAATGCTGATTGCACAGATACCCTTGGATATTGTCACCGAAAGCCACCCCCAAGGGACACTAATTACTACCTTTTGGCCATTGGGTCACAGTTGTTGCCTCTTAGCTGCATAGTGATATTAAGGTTCAACACCCAGCTATCAAGTGCTGGAACAGAGGTGTTAGTGGTGACATCAGGAGTGACTAGAATAGAGCTAATAGTGGTAGAAGTGTCAGTTGGATTAGTGCAGTAGGAAGTGTTAGGCATTGCGCAAAGCTTTTTGGCCACAGTACAAAGGTCCAAACCCAACCCACACCAAGTGGTAGCATTGGTTCTCACTGCTATTGCTCCAGGCGATTCAGGCAATCACACATGACTGCTGCATGAGAAAGTGAGCGGGTGTATAGGCTGTGCCTTCAGTATAGGTTTCTGCTATACTGGAATCGGCACCCCATCCCATATGGTCTCACCCTCGTGGCAGACACCGGCTACTGACAGGGACCCCTCCCCGGCCGTCATCCAGGGAGCTGGCACTGCTGACCGCCCTCAACCTGGTACATGTGATGCGAGCAGGTCACCTATCAAAGCTGCCACCTCCATGCTGAATGGCATGCCAGTTCTATACTATTTCAAGTAAATGCTGGATCAAAACAGTGATTACCTCCCTAGTATCATGCATCACAGAAGTAAGAATGAGAGTAGTTTGGTTAGAAAGTAATCCTCCTTTTGTCACCAATATTGTGCCTGTTGCTAACAGGTATCAGCCCAATCTCAATTATTGATTTTATAACCAAAAAATGGCATTTGCTGTGGACCCAGTGGCTCCCTCCCATCATGCAATATCCCTATGTTTCCTAATTATAACCAAAACAGTTTTACACCAGTGATTAATGATTATGTGAGAGTGTCTGATTGATACAGCTACTAGGGCAGGCAGAGGCTCTCTTTTGGACGACATTAGGTCCACTATACAATTTAGGGCATGTGCCAGGCTTCTCTGGAGGGCTGCATGTCCCTCACCTCTTAGCTGAAGGCAGGGTTTCCCCCAGAAAAGTTGTTAGGCCCGGTGGCAAGTATCTTTTGACGGGGGCTGGGGGCCCGGTGCGGGCCGGCGGCCAAGTGTCTTTTTTGACGGGGTCCGGCGCGAGCCAGCGACAGACTGATGGCAGCATTAGGCTGCATTCACACCAGATCAGGCAATGCGGCATCTTGCCGCAGGGTTGTGCGGCGGTGTGGGCGTGTCACTACATGGCCCATTTGTGTGATGTCATGCTGTGAACTTTAAACCCACCCCTCCATTTCCTGTCTGCTAAAACTCAAAAAATAAAAAATGGACGCAAATGCAAACCAAAGGAAGCTGCTTGCTATCGTTGTTTTGCAGCATAGTATGCAAGCCAGACGCAGAAGTCAATGCTGGGTACACAAAACAAACCAAGCGAGGACACAACTGGGAGAGTACCATCATTTGGTCCACGAACTACGCCTGGATAGCACCCGGTTTCAGCTATATTTTAGACTTACTGTGGAGCAGTTTGACGTATTGCTGCAGAGACAAGGCCCGGACATCACCCGGCTAAAGACCAACTATAGGGAGCCAATCTCCCCATCTCAGTGACTGAGTATTTGTCTTCGGTAAGTTTGCTTATGTTGGCTTGAAAAATCAGTAGAATTCCTTTTGATTATCATCACTGTAGTATCGTTACTGCCACAAAAGACACAGGTGCGCGCACACACAAACAAAGCGAGTGCTCTCGTTTGTAGGATAGTACATGCGAGTCGTTAATACGTACTTTGTTATTTCTTTTGCTCACTATACTATTTAACAATAGACAGAGACTGTATTTGTATTACTGGTTTAATTTCTTTATTGACAACAAGTGTGTTGAAAACCCTAGAGGGAAGTACAGTTCCAACCGCGTAGTTTTGGACCCTGTAGGTTAATCTGATTAACATCAAACAATTTACACGTGGTCAAACTCTGAGCTTTTATTAAATTCTTATACATTTTGGTTTCACTATGTAGTAATTACAGCACTTTTTATACGTAGTCCCCCATTTCAGTGTTTTAGATAAATTAACAATGTCAAATAAAAGAGTCATGTTTTGTATTTGGTTGCATATCCTTTGCATACCACGACATTCTGATGTCTGTGAATTGGGGGGTGGGACTTGATTCAGCTGTAAATTATGCTGATACAGTTTGGAACACATTTGTTGGCTAAATGGCTTTAAGTCATCAAGGTAATAGATACAAGTCAAAAAGATAATACTTTTTCATGTCTACTACTATAATTCTATGACTGAACATAATGCAACTGTAACACTTGCCAATTGTGTAGTTTCAGGTATCTCGCCACCGGGGATTCTTATCGATCCATTGCCTACAGCTACAGGGTGGGTGTGTCCACTGTGTGTGGCATCGTCCAGCAAGTATCCCAGACCATTTGGGATTGCTTGGTGGACGACTTCATGCCAGTACCTAAAGTGGCTGACTGGAGGGCAATTGCAGAGGACTACATGGAGTTGTGGAGCTTTCCAAACTGCGTTGGAGCTGTGGATGGCAAACACGTGGTTATGCAGGCTCCAGCAAATTCAGGATCGTTGTTCTACAACTACAAGGGGACCTTCTCGATTGTCCTTATGGTTGTGGTTGATGCCCGGTACAGGTTCCGCCTGATGGACATAGGGGTATAAGGCAGGAGCAGGTATGGAGGTGTAATGTCACACTCAGTGTTTGGCCAAGCCCTCAGGACTGCAAGGCTCAGAACCCCCCCGGATCAACATCTCCCGGGTGCAGAACATCTTGACCCCCTGCCTCATGATTTTGTGGGAGACGAGGCCTTTCCTGTGCTGCGGAACCTCATGAGGCCGTATCTGTAATGAGATTGTTACGTCAGTTACGTCAGTTACGACGGTGCCGTAAAGTGTTAGAGTACGAGAGAGATTGAAAAACATGAGGTTGTATGCTGGAGTTTGTTGAAACGTGTTACGTGCAATACAAGGTTGAACAACACTGAAGAGCGGACAGAACTTCGTTTCCATAAAGGTAGACTAAAGAAGAGTTTATCACATGGTGTCAGAAGATGGCGAAGTTTAGTCCACCGGAGAATTTCTGCTTTGAGAGGCCGACGGAGTGGGCGGACTGGAAGAAGCGCTTCACTCGCTACCGCATAGATATGAAGCTGGATAAGGAGGAAGGCTGCGTACAAGTGAGCACCCTCATTTATGCACTGGGAGCCGAAGCAGAAAACATTTTCAGCTCGTTTGTCTTTGGGACAGACGAAGACACGGACTATGGCATTGTTATGGGGAAGTTCGACGCTTACTTCATACCGAAGCGTAACATCATTCATGAGAGAGCCTGTTTTTATCAGCGGGTGCAACGCGCTGGAGAGAAGGTAGAGACATTCATCAGAGCTCTTTATGAATTATCGGAGCACTGCGATTTCGGGACCCAACGTGAAGAGCACATCAGGGACCGTATCGTGGTGGGAATCCAGGATAAGGAGTTGTCTCGCAAACTGCAGCTCGTCCCCGACCTCACGCTAGCGGCGACGATACAGGAGGCCCGTCAGCTGGAAGACGTGAAAGCCCAAGTCAGCCGGCAGGGTGAGGCGGCATACGCTGTGCAGGAGGTAGCGCAGGGGCGCGAAAAACACACAAAATGGCGCAGGCCCCACCCAAATAAAAACGAAAACAGAGGCTTCAAAGACAGAGAGCACAGCAAAACGTGTGGGAGATGTGGCAAGACAGTTCACAGGAAGGAGGAGAAATGCCCTGCAGCTAAGTCTACATGCCACAAATGTAAGAAACCAGGACATTGGGAGAGGATGTGCAAAAGCAAAATGGTGAGTGAAGTTACTGGCCGGGAAGAAGATACAGCCTACTTTCTGGGCTCAGTGGACAGTAAACTCACAGGCAGTGAACAATGGACTGTACAGCTAGATATTGGTGATACACCGGCCAGGTTCAAAATAGACACGGGGGCCGATGTGTGTATAATGAGCGAGGGAGCCTTTGACACATTAGAACCAAAGAGAGAACTGTACCAGACTAAGACAGTACTGAGGGGTCCAGATGGCGGCCAGTTAGACTGTGTAGGCCAGTTCCAAGCACACGCTACATATAAGGGGAAAGACTATTCATTTAAGGTCTATGTAGTCAAGGGAGGCACAGTGAGTAACCTACTCAGCCGAGCAGTAGTGGAGGAGATGGGCCTGGTGAAAAGAGTCCATGCAGTCTGGATCTCAGGAGAATTTGGTCTGCTCAAGACACAACCAGTTAAAATAGTGCTCAGGAAAGACGCACAGCCCTACGCCATCCACACAGCACGCAGAGTCCCCATTCCCCTTATGGAGCCAGTTAAGCGAGAGTTAGAAAGAATGGAGGCTAATGACATCATAATGAAGGTGAGCGAGCCAACTGAATGGTGTGCACCAATGGTGCCAGCCCCAAAGAAATCTGGCAACCTACGCATCTGTGTGGACCTCAAGAAATTAAACAAGGCTGTAAAAAGGGAGAGATTCATCCTGCCGACTCCAGATGAGATCACCGCAGAACTGGGTGGGTCGACAGTCTTCTCCTCACTGGACGCAGCGGCAGGGTTCTGGCAAATCCCGCTCGTTGAAGCCAGCCAGAAACTGACCAGGTTTATCACTCCTTTTGCCAGATACTGTTTTAAAAGACTCCCTTTCGGTATCAGCAGCGCCCCGGAGATATTCCAGAGGAAGATGGTAGAGACACTGGAGGGCTTGCAGGGTACGGCTGTGTATATGGACGATATTATTGTCCATGGGAGAGACATGGCAGACCATGACCAGCACTTACAGAAGGTCATGGAGCGGCTGGATGCCGCAGGACTGAAACTGAACACTGAAAAGTGTAAACTGAGACAGACAAAGCTACACTTCCTGGGCAATGAGATTGACGCAGAGGGCGTGCGGCCTGATCCAGCTAAGATGTCAGCCATCAGGGAGCTTTCTCCACCAGAAGATGCCTCAGAGCTCAAAAGGATTCTGGGCATGGTAAATTACCTGGGGAGGTACATCCCCAGGCTGGCCACAGTGGGACACCCGCTGTACATGCTACTGAAAGACAAGTCGGCAAGGACATGGGGTCCAGCGCAGCAGTCTGCGTTCGAACAAATCAAGACGCTACTCACCACCTCACCCACCCTTGCATACTACGACGTCAATAAGCTCACGGCAGTCTCTGCCGACGCAAGCAGCTATGGGGTTGGTGGCGTGTTGTTTCAGCTCCATGGGGAAGACTGGAAACCTGTGGCGTATTGCTCACGCCGCCTGAGTGATGCTGAAACCAGATACGCCCAGATTGAGAAAGAGTGTCTGGCAAGCGTCTGGGTCTGTGAAAGGTTTGAAAAATATCTTTATGGCCTAGAGGGGTTCAAGCTGATCACAGACCATAAACCCCTAGTCCCGCTAATGAACTCAAAAGACCTAGATAACGTCCCCATCCGCTGTCAGCGACTGCTAATGCGGCTAATGAGGTTTAACCCCACAGCGGAGTATGCGCCCGGCAGGACTCTGGTCGTGGCGGACACTTTGTCTAGGAGCCCCTTGAGAGACAATAGTCAGGACACACACACAGACATAGAGTGGTATGTCGCATCAGTCATCAACGGCGTGCCAGCTACAGAGCAGAAGATGGACAGCATCCCCACAGCCACGGCAGCCGATAATAAACTCCAAACCCTAGTCAGGTATATACAGGCAGGATGGCCCGTTTACATAAACAATGTGCATCCATCTGTTAGAGAGTTTTTTGCAGTGAGAGGAGAACTGTCAGTATATGATGGGTTTGTGACTAGAAGCAACAGAATAGTCATTCCAGAGCAGCTGAGGGCCGACATATTAGACCGAATACATGATGGTCATCAGGGCCTGACTAAATGTAGAGAGAGAGCGAACACCTCAGTATGGTGACCGGGGTGAGAGATCTGCCAACACTACGACCGGGGGACCGCGTTCTCACTAAGCTGGACAACCAGAAGTCCTGGCTTACACCTGCAGTGGTGACCAATGAGAGCATCACGCCGCGGTCCTACATCATTGAGATGGAGCAGGGAGCTACGTTCCGCCGTAACAGGCGCCACCTCCAGGCGGTGCCTGCTCCGAGATCATCAGTGCCGGATGCCACACTCACACCTGCTTCTGACCAACTGCCGGACACACCACCATGTCCAGAGGCTGGTTTCCCTGCTCAGGCCGGTCCTTCAGCCCAAACCAGGAATACTCCTATAGGAACTGACGGGACAATACGTACCAGATACGGCAGGGCCAGTAAACCAGTTGAGAGACTAAACCTGTAAAGGGGAAATCCACTGTTCATACATTGTTTGGGGTTAGGTTGCCACCGTTCCTGAAATGTAAAAAAAGAGTTCCAGAAACAAGTTGTCAACAAATGTTTATTTACTCGCAGGGGGAAAGAGAAGAATAATTGGAGTAAAAGAAAAATATATATATATAGCCTACTGTAATTGGAGTGAAGTTATTAGTTATTATTATACAGTAAGGTAAAATGTTTGCTAAGGTTAACTTGTGGTCTTAGAGTAAATCACACCTACTTGATTATTTGAATGTTAAGCACTGAGCAGTTGCACTGAGGGGAAAGGAATTTAAAGGGGGAGATGTAATGAGATTGTTACGTCAGTTACGTCAGTTACGACGGTGCCGTAAAGTGTTAGAGTACGAGAGAGATTGAAAAACATGAGGTTGTATGCTGGAGTTTGTTGAAACGCGTTACGTGCAATAAAAGGTTGAACAACACTGAAGAGCGGACAGAACTTCGTTTCCATAAAGGTAGACTAAAGAAGAGTTTATCACAGTATCCAGGACGAAACCTGCCAAGAGAGCACCACCTGTACAACTACCAGCTGTCACGTGCTAGGAGGCCTGTGGAGTGTGCCTTCAGCATACTCGCCAGCCTGTTCCGTATCTTTCACCGGGTGATGGGCATTGAACCAGCAACAGCAGAGTTGGTTGTTAAGGCCGCTTGCATTTTGCACAATTTCATGCGGTGGGACCTGACAGAGGACATCCCCAACTCCATCAGCGATGACGGAGCTGGTGAGGGACTGTTGCCTGTCCAGCGCCTTGGGAGCAACAGCTCTTCCAGAGAGGCTTTTTCCATCCGCAGCAAGTTTAAAGAGTATTTCTCCTCCCCTGCTGGTGCAGTCTCCTGGCAGCAGGATGTTGTTTGAGGCATCAAGCAACATAATAGAAACTCTGAGCAACTTGGCGGACCTCTAAATGTTTGTGCAGGTTGTCTTTTTTTGGCCTATATGACAATATCTGTTTCACCCTGGCACCAAACGTGTCATGTCAACCAACGTTTATAATAAAACATGAAAAAATTCCAACACAACTGTTTCTTTTTTTGTTGCGCATACAGTTATAAAGGAATTAAAATAATTTGCTGCCTGGTGTAACTTTTGAGGTCGTAGTGGGTGGTGGCAGTGTACTGGAGTGCATTATATTGACAAATAATTTTAGAATTATCACCTTTCTGACAATGTCTGGATTGCATTACATAGCATCAGTCTGTTGAGCTTCCTTTCATATGATGCTATTTCTACCATTTCGCCCATTCCTTTATGTCAGGAGCTTTAACTGATTTCCAGTGTCTTACAATAATCCTAGAAGCTCTGACCAAGCCAACCATTACGACTGAACAGTTAGTATTTAGGTTCTCTCCCCCAACAGACACAAGCTGGGAGTCAGAGGAATTATGAAACCAGACCATTCACTTAGAACTTCTACAACTTTATCACAGAATGTTCTGACCACTGTGCACTCTCATATACAATGAAGAAATGTTCCATTAATTGTTCGGCACTTCCAGCACAAATTATCATTCATTATTTTCATTCTATGTAGTCTTAATGGTGTATGATAGTATCTTTGTAATATTTTGTCTTGTATTTATTTCCCCTTTGCCTCCTTTATAAATTTCCCACACTCTTCCAGATTTTTTTACCACCTTCCCCATTCTATTTCTTCTCCTAGATCATGCTGCCAGAGCAGTTTAGTATTGGAACAATTACCGCTTATAGTATTGTTGATATATTTATAAAATTGTGAAGCTGTGTGGCATTCCTGTGGCAACTTAAAATACGTAATAGGATTATTATCAATACTGTTGACCAAGAGGTCAGACAACTCTATGGTCAACAGTATTGATAGGAACAGAAACACCTGTTTCTGTTCCTATCAATACTGTTGAGTGAGTGTAATAAAAGGATGTATAAACATCCTCTTAAATCAACAGTATGAGCACCTACTGACCAAAGTGTAAGAATAAATGATAAGTGACACCAATATATATTCAAAGTGTTTATTGCACTCAAATGAGTAATGTATCCCCAAACTCAACCTCATACACTAGCCGCTCAATGCAGCACCGTAGCAGACAGCTTTTTGATGGGGGAAGTCTCCGCAATGTTGCTGCCAGGCTCAGTCCAAAGTGCTCCTCCTCGTCTGCTAAGTGTGTTCATCACCTGGGCCTCAAATTCAGAGAGCTCCATGTATCCTCTCTTGGGGTGAGAAGGTCGGCTCCTCCCACACAGGGGGTTGCTGGGGCTTTGGAGGGGCACTGGTGTAGCAGGGCAGGGGCTCTGCAGGGGCCGTGAAGGAACAGGTGTAGCAGGGCAGGGGCTCTGCAGGGGCCGTGAAGGGCCAGGTGTAGCAGGGCAGGGGCTCTGCAGGGGCCGTGAAGGGCCAGGTGTGAGCGTGCAGGGGCACTCAAAGGGCATCACGGGTCCTGGTGTGAGCCCGCAGAAGTTCTCCTGAGGCGTGAGCCCACAGAAGTCCTCCTGAGGTGTCACCGGGCGTATCGCAAGGCTGATGGCTGGGTTGGTGGCTGTGCTGCAGGAGGGCAACTCAGAATCACTCAGTGTGGGGCTCAGCTCTGACGCTGAGAAACTGTCCGTTTCCGAAGAACAGGTGCCATGCCCCATATTGGAAGATGTCGGTCTCTCCTGGACGTAGGGCTCGAGGAAATGAAGCAGTGACATGAACTTCCATGTCCTCTTGCGCTCTGCTGCTGATCCACTTCGCCCCTCCTTCTCAGCGATGCGCCCCTTCCTGTACCTGTCTCAGAGATTTCTCCACTTTTTCTTAGCGTCCTCCTCTACATTACATTACAGGCATTTGGCAGACGCTCTTATCCAGAGCGACATACAACAAAGTGTATAACCATAACCAGGAACAAGTATGACCAAAACCCTAGAGAGAAGTACCGGTCCAAGTGCAGGGAACAACCGCATAGTTCAACTTGGACCCTGAAGGTTAAACTGATTAACACTAACACAAACGAGAAATACAAGCAGTAGTTAGGACAGGTGCATTAACTAAGTCGCCTACGAAACAGCTACCTAGTTACAACCCTAAGCTTACGGTCATTTAAGAGATTACAGGGAGGTAGGGAGGGATGGGGAGAGGTGCAGCCTGAAGAGGTGAGTCTTCAGTCGTCGCTTGAAATGGGTCAGTGTCTCAGCTGTTCTGACCTCCACGGGGAGGTAATTCCACCATCCTGGGGCAACAAACACAAACAAGACACATAAGCCTACATTAACATCCCTAATCACAAAGTCAGAGTTTAAAAATCAACTTACTTTTGTCATAGGTAGACAAACTACAGATTTTCTAAAACTAATAAATAATAGGGACATGTGGCTTTTAAACTGTTGTGTAAGCGCATAACGTTACACAAAGAAGTCTCCATTGTGTTCCCCATGCTGCTAGCATTTGCTAGCCATGCTGCTAGTGTGCCGGGTCCTATGAGTGATAGTGTCCGCATCGACAGATTTTTTTTATTTTAAAAAAGAACGCATTTACTTTCAATAAATAACCAGGATGCGACGCCTATCGTTACGGTGGGTTTTAAACTGGTGCACAAGGCCAAACTGAGTGAATGCAGGTGAAATAACGTTACACAAAGAAGTCTCCATTGTGTTCCCCCATGCTGCTGATTGTAGCACAAGTAGAAATAGTAGAAATACTAACCAGAAATCCCAATTTGAACAGCGACACAACGCCAAGCGACTGCACAGCAATTGACGTCTTTGTATTCCCTCATGGCAGGGTTGTACATCTCGGGAAAGATCATCACGACGGCGATCAGTCTCTCTTCCATCTTCACAGTTGCTCCTTGCTCGGTAAACAGCGGATTTTGCTACATGGTCATTGTGGGAGTCTTCCGCTCTGATCGCACGTGATTGGCCACCGCAGCATGACGTCGGGTTGCGTTCCGGCAAAAGTTGAATCTGGTTGAACTTTCTTGCCACAGGCCACTGCGTTTTTTTTCAGCACCCCTTGCGGTCCCAACTGCCGCAGCCTAAACGCACTACCCCCATTCAAATTAATTGGAAGACTTCCGTTTTTGCCGCATTGCCTGATCTGGTGTGAATCCAGCCTTAAGGTAGGGCCCTATAGTTTTTGTGATAACAGAATCACGGATGGAATCGCGGAATTGAGAATTTAAAAAAGCTATAACACAGATTCCATAGGGCCCTACATTAAGTCAATGCTAAAAGCTGACTGGAGATTTTAAACTATGACTACGTAATGTGAATGTTGTTATAAATAAGTCATTTATTCAACACACATTTAAAAAATCAACAACTGTTTACAGCATAGCAGAGTCTTACAAAGAATCTGACAACAATGTACAGTCTTGGAATGCTGTGTTTTCAACAACAACAAAAGAAATTAAAGAAAATAAATAATATCAAAGTTTTTGCACTACAAAAAACTTGTATTCAAGTCCTGATTGGCTACTGAATCTTACAACAAGCCTTGGAACGCTGGGCACATTTAAACATTTAAAAAACGGTTTTTTGGCTTTTACCTTTCCTCCTTGACATTATCCCTTAATGTCACAAAGGAAGTATCTGGGTTATTTACTGTTTGGCTAGCTAGCTAAGTTAGCTAAATGACCACGTTGTCATAAAATTTTTCCTGACCGTGAAAACTACCTGACTTGTTTACATTTTGGACAGATGTGGCTCCTGAGTAAATCTATCGTTGTTTCCGTCGCAGCACTTTCGACACAAGCAATAGCCTATCGAAAATATCCTGAAATTTCTTCTTACCGTGAACAGACCTGCAAACTCAACAGGGGTGAAAAAGGTGACAAAGATGCAAACCCCCTAGGGTGGCCCGGGGGCATGCCCCGCCAGGAAGAAATTTTTTAAAGTATCAGCTTTAAAATGTGGATTTACAGTAGAGTTTAGCATGAGGATATAGGGAAAAACTCACCCTAGAATTAATGTAATCTTACTGCTAATGTCTCCCCCTTACATTACAAAAGTAATGTAAGGGGGACATCAGTTCAGGGCACTTAAAAAAAAAAATTAAGTCAAGGGAGTGCAGAGCCGGGTCCAAAATTGTATTAAAATGCATTGCATCCACTTTATGATAAAGTTGATCAAGCAAAACAAAAACACAATAAGCACAACAACTGACAAATCAAATGGAAAACACAGCTTATGTTATATTTTGGTAGAGAGAGAGAGAGAAAGAGAGAGAGTTTTTATAGTGGCAATATGGTGTGGCAAGGTGTGTTCTATTACACACATTATTTAACTGACTAGTACTGATAGTTTAACTTAAGGCACAGTGATGGCTGCTGAGCTGAAAATCGAGGAGGCAGAAAACTTCCCCTGATTATTAGTCTTGATGTTCAATCATTTTCCTTGATTAACAAGTCTGCCCACGATCTGAATAATTCAATTGTAGATAAACACAGTTTCCTTCGTCATGCCATGCTATGAAGATCAAATAAATTCAAAATAAATTATAAACTCAAAAATGGCATCTAACCTGTGCTCGTTCAAATAACAAAATCTGCGTATTCCAGATCTTTGCCATGAACATTTTCGGAGTGTGTACGTTATCCAGTTTTTAATATGCTAATGTCGATTGAAATGTGCACAATTTTGCGATGCAAATAGAATGTTTTTCTCGTCTAAACTAATTGAGGAGAACTGTCTCTATCATATTTAGTAATATGTCATTTCTAATCAAGTACAATCATTAAAAACAAGTTGACACCAATAATAACGTTGATCAGTTTAAGGGATTTTCTGCCTGCTCATTTTTCAGCTCAGCACCCGTCACTAGGGCACCCAGTGGTTTTCTTTCACTTTAAAAACAAGACCAGGTATAAAAACAAGACAAAAGCCACGTTTCCACCAAAAGTACCCGGAACTACTTTTCAAGCAACTAAAAGGTTCCTTCAGCCCATGGTTGTCTGTGTTTCCACCGCGGTCTAAAGTCCCGCGAAGATTAGGCAAATTAGCCCACTGACGTATGAAAAAGCGACGTTGTCGTCGGTCCATCTGTCTTATGATTTCTTCTGTAACCCCATACTACCACCGAAGTAGCCTACATTATTTTCTAATAACCGGGACAGCCCGGAGGGGTTTATTCCACTTACATACAACGGGTTACCAACAATGACTGTATATGGTTACTTTTGTATTTATAGATTTTTATCGATTTAATCACCTGGAATTGAAATATTCTTCTGCAGCCGTTTGGGCATATTTTACCGTTGTCAAGCAAAACTGTCGTTGGTAGTTGAACTTGGACCGTTGTTATGCAACAAATAGGATATAACACGCCAATAGTCAGATTGTAACTGTTTTATATATCCTCTCAAACACATTCATTATGTTTTTATGCGAACATTCACTTTCATGTCTTGACATCCGAGGCGACAGAATGCATTCACATTTCCAATATAACTGGCAACAACAGCAGAAAACATCCACACGTTGTAAACAATTTGCTGTTTGATTACTTTCTCATCGTCAATTCCATATAGACTAATCGCAAAATGACAAGAATAGAACGAAACCTCGGACTTGCGTGAAAATTTAAATTAGCAGTGGTACAGCCACCGTTTGCTTTCCTTCGAAGTTACTGCTAGCCGAGCAGCGAAGTGTGCCCTCCAGATGCGAACCATGCACCATAAATTAGTCCATAGTCTTCCTGGTCTTTTTGTGGAATTGAAGAATAGCAGAGTTAAATTACGGCAGTCTGAAAAAGCTAAAGGGACGATTACTAGATTACTGTTATTTTACCCTGACAAAAAGTGCGGATGGTGATTTCCAGTTTGCTTTTACTGTATCACCAATGTGAATTACGCAGAACTACCGCATACCTCACATAACTGTATCAAACGTTTTGAGTCAATTACAACAGGCTAACAAAGAAAATCCAGAAGAAAATATTCAGCAACTGAATTAATCCGTTTGAATGTTTTGGTACGTAATATGCTGTCCCAGCACGAATGCTTAGCATTTTATAAAAGGAATACTAAAGCAAGAAAAGAACAGAAGAGCACACGTTATAATTCCAAGACGTTGGCAGGCTATAACCAAAAGTAGGCTACTGCGCTGCATAACATACAAGTTTGATTTGAAGTTATTATGAAAATAAATGGGTTTGCGGCTGAAGATTTTTAAACATGGCGGTTGAAATAAAACAAATAACACTGCAAGTAGTCGACCAATCAGAAATTGTCAGCGCTTGCGCCCCACCCCAAAGGTTCCGGTACTTTTGGAAAGTACTACCCCCTGAGCAGGAACTTTTTTGGGGGTAAAATAAAGCCCCCGGAACTAAATTTAGACCCTAGTTCCTGCGGTGGAAACGCACTGAGTTCCTCAAAAGGTTCCTAGTTCCGGGGTAAAGTTCCTGCGGTGGAAACGTGGCTATAGTATATGGTTTTGAGGACTGCCCTGCTATTGCGGTCCAGCCAAAAATAACTAGCACTTTGCTGTAAGCGGCGGGTACAGACAATTTGACAATTAGGACGTTGGCTCTTCTCCATTGCTCTTAATGGTCTACAAAAAAAATACAAATAATTTGAAATCCACGCCTGCAAATCCATTATTAAAATACTTGGTAGATTTGCTAATCACCGCTGATGGCGTTAATTTGTACTTGTTTAACGTGACTTTGGAAAGGTTGGCTAGCGTTGTCGTAAAATTTAGTGTTAACACATTACTACGGTTGCGGGTCAGGCACTCTTCACGGTAAGAAGAAATTTTAGGATAGCGCTTCCAATATTGCTTGTGTCGAAATTGGTGCGACAGAAATAGCGATAGATTTACCCATAAGCCACATCTGTCCAAAATGTAAACAAGTAAGGCAGTCTTCACGGTCGGGGAAAATTTTATGACAGCGTCACCCAGTGAGTGAACACCACAAACGGCAGTGGTGTAACAGTTATTGGCTCATTACCAACTGATTGTGGTGAAAACCTGCGGTGAAAACTTGCTAGGTTAAAAGCAGAAAAGCGACTAGTTTGCAGGTATGCGTGAAGAGTGCCTGACCCTTAACCGTAGCATTTTTTCCAAAAGATGGGATTTCTAGATATAGCCTAATTTTGCCGCTGTGTTAACACATTTCTACGTTTGCCGGTCAGGCACTCTTCACCGTAAGAGGAAATTTTAGGATTTTCAGATTTTTTTTTGTGTCGAAAATGCTGCAACGGAAACAACGATAGATTTACTCAGGAGCCACATCTGGCCAAAATGTAAACAAGTCCGGCAGTTTTCACAGTCGGGACAAAAATTATGACAACGTTGTCGTGCACATCAGTGTCATCAAGCTAACGTTATTAATAAACAAGTGAAGTCGTTATTTCGATGGCGATTAATAATCCATGTAATGTTACAATGTATCGAACATTACATGCATGCTACTAGTTTAACGTTACCTACACACTGCTTAAGTTAATATAAAAAGAATGTATGCCTACTTACCAACGAGATTAAGTGATAACGCGGAAGTTTGCAACGAGGTTAGTTAGTCTACTAAATAAGAAATGGTGGCTTGCTAGGTAACGTTAGCTTGTGATAGTTGGAAGCGTCAAGTGTTGACCGTCACTCTACGCACAATGAGGGTAAAGAACACTGATCTCAGACCTGCTGTTTTCCTATAGTGCATTCACGTTTTAACCAACAGATGTCGCTGGTGAGCTTTCCAACCGAGCCGCCCCACTGTAACTGTAGTTTAAAAAACATCTTTAAAATACTTTTTTTTTTTTAATTCCCCGATGCTTAGGCCCGGCAGGGGGTCAACTTAGGCCTGGCGGGCCGCCGGACTTGCAATACACTGGCGGAAACCGTGGAAGAGCATATTCATATATGGCCTTCGGAGTGGGACAACCATTTTCCTCCAGTCCTGCAGCAGTATCCTAATTAATATACAACTTTTCCAATACTATAATTGTCTCCTCCCAACCTATTCCTGTATCAACCCACACTCTCAGACTGTATACAACATTACAATACAATGACAAAAATGTTCAACATTACAACATAATGACAAAAATAATAGCTGTGAGGCCATCCCAGATCCAACTGCAGCCTGCAGGTTTGGTGCACATTCCTGTACTGTGGAAATGTGTGTCTAAATGGAGACACGCAGAGAGAGATAGCCCCCAGGGGCTAGAAGGGTAGATGGGGATTATTGTGCCCCATGTTGGGTCTCACCCTTGTATTTTCTTAACTATTTAATGCGGAACCACACCGGAGTTATGGACACTGGAAGTAGCTGATGGAATCGTGAACATGTGTGGTCCAGACCAAATTTGGATCAAATGTCTCCTGATTTGTTTTCAGCAGGACCTGATCTCCAGATTCAACCAGCCATGTTTCCTCTTTGTCCTCAGCCAGGTCAGGTCCAGTTTTGTAATCCTGTGAAACAGGCTTAGGATAAAAGTCTGCAATATTCAACAAAACGGTCAGCCATACATGTTATTCACTGTTACTCATACACAAATCAGCAGGAGTCCTCATGGTTCGACCTGTAAGAATTTCAAAGGGTGAAAGTGAATGTTAATTCAATGTTAATGTTTCCTTGTTGCACCAAGGCATCTATTTTGGGGTACAAAAGTGGATAAGTAGGGGGAGATTGGATAAACATCTGTTTCTTTAGCCACTTTTCCACTGTAGGGCCGAACCGTTACCAGGGCCACTCCGTGCCATTCCGCGCTGCTCAGTACTCTTGGGAACAGTTACCGTATGTTATGAACCGGTCTCGGACTGGACCCAAATGCAGGACTCAGAGACAGCAGTAGGTGGAATACAAAAAGGGGTTTATTTGAGTACAGACAGAGGGCGGTAGGAACCAGGGCAGACTTGGGACAGGAACCGTGAGGGTAGGTGCAGAGGTCCGGGATCCGGCTTGGCGTGGCTCTGAACAGGCTGTGGCAGGAACCCAGGCAGGCTTGGAGCAGGGCTGTGAGGTTTTGTGGGGAGATCTGGAATCCAGCTTGGCGCTGAACGGAATACCTCCGGTGTCGGTGGCGGAGCTGGGCTGGAGACTGGGAGGCCGGCGAAGGACGGGCTGGATCGGGAGGTTGGAACTGGGGAGGTAACTGGGGAGAACAGGGGAACACGGAACAAGACGCAACGCAGACAACACGTAGGCACGACAGACGGGAACACTGAACAAGGTACATGAACAAACAATCTGTGGCCAAGGAAACAGTGCGAGGTGAGGAAACCGAGGAAGGTGCAGAGAAAACGGGGTATAGAAATTAGTGCTAGGCTAGGGTTTAAACGCGATAGCAAGGTGTGACGCTGGGCAACAAATCAACGATCTGGCAAAGACAGAAACCAAAAGTGTGACTTTATAGTCTGGTGCTGATTGGAATTAATCAGGGTGTGAGGAATGCGACCTGAACGAGTGTGAAAATTGCTGAGGGCTGGAAGTGATTAGGGAGTGCATGGGGAAAGACCACGCCCACCCTGTGGGGAAAAGCAAAGACATGGTGAGGAACAAAGCACACGGAACAGAAATAACCGGAACACAAGGGAAACCATATGACAACCGAAACACGGGGGCATGACAGTACCCCCCCCCCTCAACAGACGCCTCCTGGTGCCCCACGAGGCTTGTCAGGGTGGGCACGATGGAAGTCCCGAATGAGGGAGGGATCAAGGATAAGACGAGGGGAGATCCAGCTCCGTTCCTCCGGACCGTAGCCTTTCCAGTCCACCAGATACTGGTAGCCTCGGCCCCTGCGGCGCACATCCAGTAGCCGTTGCACTAGGCAGGGTGGCCATCGATAACTCGGGGGGGTGGGGGGGGGACCGCTGGGGGGCACAGACTGCTGCTGGACACTGGCTTCAGATGGGAGACATGGAAGGTGTTGTGGATCTTTAGGGATGGTGGTAGTCTCACCTGGACAGCGGAAGGGTTGATGATGCGTGCGATCTTGAAGGGTCCTATGTAACAGGGCTGGAGTTTCTTGGATTCCACCTGCAGTGGGATGTCCCGAGTAGAGAGCCAGACCTCCTGACCTGGTTGGTAGTCCGGAGCGGGGGTCCGGTGACGGTCCGCCAAGCGTTGGTTACGTTTGGAGGAGCGAAGCAGGGCGGCGCGGGCGTTCTTCCAGACCTTGTGGCATCTGAGGATGTGGGCTTGTACGGACGGAACAGCAACCTCCTCCTCCTGGGCCAGGAACACTGGTGGCTGGTAACCTAGGGAGACCTCGAAAGGGGATAGGCTGGTAGCAGAACAGGTGAGTGAATTGTGGGCATATTCTACCCACGGTAAAAACTTGCTCCAAGAGGAAGGGTTGCGGCTGGTCATGCATCGCAGGGCCTTTCCCAGGTCTTGATTTGCCCTCTCGGTTTGCCCATTCGTCTGGGGATGGTACCCGGAAGACAGGCTCACCGATGCCCCCAAGGCCTAGCAGAAGGCCCTCCAGACCTGGGATGTAAACTGAGGGCCCCGGTCTGAGACTATGTCTGCAGGGATCCCGTGGAGGCGCACTACCTGTGCCACCAGCAGGTCTGCAGTTTCACGGGCTGTGGGAAGCTTGGGGAGCGGCACGAAGTGAACTGCTTTCGAAAAGCGGTCCACAATCGTGAGGATGACCGTGTTCCCTTCTGAGGGGGGGAGACCGGTCACAAAATCCACCCCAATGTGACTCCACGGACGGCCTGGGACAGGCAGGGGACGGAGAAGGCCGGTCGGCGCTTGGTGGGAAGACTTGCTGCGGGCGCAGTCGGTGCAGGCAAGGATTAAGGCCCGGGCATCCGCTTCCATGGATTCCCACCAGAAGCTTCGCTTTAGGAGGGATAGGGTGCGCCGGATGCCCGGATGACAGGCGAGGCGTGTGGAGTGTGCCCATTGCAAGACCTGAGGCCGAACAGACTCGGGTACAAATATAGCACTGTTAGGGTCAGGACATGGATCTGGCTGGTCCTGCAGAGCCCTCTTAATTGCCTCCTCGATTTCCCATGTGACCGCTGCGACCACACATGCTGAGGGCAGGATGGGTTCAGGTTCAGCCGGACGTCCCCCCTTGGAGAACTGCCGGGACAGGGCTTCTGGCTTGGTGTTCTTAGACCCAGGACGATACGAGATGGTGAAGTTAAAACGCCCAAAGAAAAGAGCCCAACGAGCTTGGCGGGAGTTTACCCTCTTGGCCGACTGAAGGTAGACCAGGTTCTTGTGGTCGGTCCAGACCAGGAAGGGTTGTTCGGTTCCCTCGAGCCAGTGCCGCCATTCTTCGAGTGCCATCTTGATTGCCAATAGTTCACGGTCCCCAACATCATAATTGCGTTCCGCCGGCGAGAATTTCCTGGAGAAGAAGGCACAGGGATGCAGTTTGTTGTCAGATACTGACCTTTGGGAGAGGACGGCCCCCCCACCAGTTTCAGAAGCGTTCACTTCAACCACGAACTGGCGGACCGGATCTGGGTGGATTAAAATAGGGGCTGACAAAAAGCGCCTCTTGAGGTCGGTGAAGGCGGTGTCAGCTTCAGGGGTCCAGGCAAAGGCAACTGAGGACGAGGTAAGGTGGGTGAGGGGAGCGACCACACGACTATAGTCCCGGATGAATCGCCGATAAAAATTTGCAAAACCCAGAAAACGCTGGAGATGTTTAAGGGTTGTTGGTGTGGGCCACTCAATTACCACTTTGACCTTCTCTGGGTCCATCCTCACTTGCCCCTCCTCTATGATGAACCCTAAGAATCTTACTGAGGACACATGGAATTCACATTTCTCCACTTTGACAAAGAGCTTGTTCTCCAGCAGCCGCTGGAGAACTTTTCTTACATGACTCACATGATTCTGAGGGTTCTGGGAGAAGATCAAGATGTCATCTAGGTAGACGACGACAGAGCGGTTGAGTAGAACACGGAGAACGTCGTTGACCAAGGCCTGGAAGACTGCAGGGGCATTCATGAGGCCGAAGGGCATTACCTTATACTCAAAGTGTCCCAGAGGCGTGTTGAAGGTCGTCTTCCACTCATCGCCCTCCCGGATCCGAACCAGGTGATAGGCATTTCGCAGATCCAGCTTGGAAAATATAGAGGCTTTCTGGAGGGGTTCAAAAAGGGAATTAATTAGAGGCAATGGGTACTTGTTCCTCACCGTGATGTCATTCAGGGCCCGATAGTCGATGCAGGGACGCAGAGACTGATCCTTCTTGGACACGAAGAAGAATCCAGCGCCCATAGGTGAGGAGGAGGGTCTTATTATCCCGGCGGCTAGTGAATCGTGGATATAGGTTTCCATGGCTTTTCTCTCGGGGCGTGACAAATTAAACAGGCGGCTGGAAGGCAGGGGAGCTCCAGGAAGCAGGTTGATGGCACAATCGTAGGGACGGTGGGGGGGCAGTGATAGCGCCCGGTGTTTACTGAACACCTCCCCCAGGTCGTGGTAGACCGAGGGAACAGAAGTCAGGTCAGGAGGCTCTGGAACAGGTGGGGGAACAGGGACCTCTGTGGGTGCAAGAGCAGACTTGAGACAAGAGGAGTGGCAACCAGTACTCCAGCCTAGCAACTTGCTATTGGTCCAGTCTATTTGTGGGTTATGGAGCTTTAGCCAGGGTAGACCGAGAACGATCGGATTGTTGGGGGATGGCATGACGTGGAATTCGATGGTCTCATGGTGGTTGCCTGAAGTGATGAGGTGGAGGGGTTCAGTGACGCGAGTTACCTTAAAGAGGGCACTTCCATCCAAGGCGCGGGTGTGCAAGGGGACCTCGAGTGGACGGGTAGAGACCCCCAGTCGGGATACTAAGGCGATGTCCAGGAAGTTTGCACCTGCGCCGGAGTCCACTAACGCTCTGAGTGGGTGGCCCCCCTGACCCTTCTGCAGAGTGGCATCAAGCTGAAGGCAGAAGGAAGTAGAGGGTGAGGTGGTGATACGGCTCGTCAGGACCCCCACGCTTACTGGCGAGCCCGATCTTTTGGCCAAAGGGGACAGGAAGCCCGGCGGTGACCAGCCTGACCACAACAGAAGCAGAGGCCCTCCCTCTCTCTCCGGGAGCGTTCGTCGGGCGTAACATGGGCTCTCCCTACTTCAATGGGTTCTTCGGTGTCGGGGCTTGGGCTTGGAGACCTGGGGGGTGCACTAGGACTGGAGGCTGGACGCCGGCTCGGCCCTGGGAATGGTTGGCCAAGGGTGGAATGACGAGCCCTCTCCCTGCGGCGCTCACGTAGGCGGTTGTCCAGCCGGGAGGCTAGTTTTACCAGGGCGTCAAGGCTTGTGGTGTCATCCCGGACTGCAAGTTCATCCTTGATGTTCTCATTGAGACCATTGTAGAAGATGGACTGGAGGGCAGAGTCATTATGCTCCGTTTCTGCCGCCAGGGTTCGGAACTCCACCCCAAACTCACTCACACTGCGGTATCCTTGCCGCAGGGATAGGAGGCGCTGTTGAGCCTCCCTGCCGCACACCGGGTGGTCGAACACCTTCCTGAACTCAGAAATAAAAACAGAGAAGTCAACGTTAACGGGCGAAGCCGTTCCCCAGAGAGCCGATGCCCAGGCCAAAGTGGATCCCGTAAGAAGGCTCCTGATGTATGCAATCCGAGCCCGATCATCTTGGTAGGTCAGGGGCTGTAAAGAAAAAACCTGGTCGCATTGCATCAGGAAGGCCTTACACTTTCCTAAGGCTCCCGCGTAGCGCTCTGGGGCAGGTATGTGAGGTTCCCTCACATGGAAGACAGGGGGCGCGGCAGGCGGTTCAGGAACTGGAGGAGTTGGAGGGGCTGGAGGAGTGAAATGCGCCGTTAGCTGTGATAGCCGATCCCCCATAGTACTCACGCTGTGCACCAGGAGCTGTAGCTGTTCCGAGAGGTCCCGGAGGGACTGGTCATGTTGTCCCACAAGAGCCCCCTGCCTGGAAAGGGCCGCTCTCAGCTGCTCAGGGTCCGCTGGATCCATCTGTGACCAGATCGTTCTGTTATGAACCGGTCTCGGACTGGACCCAAATGCAGGACTCAGAGACAGCAGTAGATGGAATACAAAAAGGGGTTTATTTGAGTACAGACAGAGGGCGGTAGGAACCAGGGCAGACTTGGGACAGGAACCGTGAGGGTAGGTGCAGAGGTCCGGGATCCGGCTTGGCGTGGCGCTGAACAGGCTGTGGCAGGAACCCAGGCAGGCTTGGAGCAGGGCTGTGAGGTTTTGTGGGGAGATCCGGAATCCGGCTTGGCGCTGAACGAAATACCTCCGGTGTCGGTGGCGGAGCTGGGCTGGAGACTGGGAGGCCGGCGAAGGACGGGCTGGATCGGGAGGTTGGAGCTGGGGAGGTAACTGGGGAGAACAGGGGAACACGGAACAAGACGCAACGCAGACAACACGTAGGCACGACAGACAGGGGAACACTGAACAAGGTACATGAACAAACAATCTGTGGCCAAGGAAACAGTGCGAGGTGAGGAAACCGAGGAAGGTGCAGAGAAAACGGGGTATAGAAATTAGTGCTAGGCTAGGATTTAAACGCGATAGCAAGGTGTGACGCTGGGCAACAAATCAACGATCTGGTAAAGACAGAAACAAAAAGTGTGGTTTTATAGTCTGGTGCTGATTGGAAATAATCAGGGAGGGTGTGAGGAATGCGACCTGAACGAGTGTGAAAATTGCTGAGGGCTGGAAGTGATTAGGGAGTGCATGGGGAAAGATCACGCCCACCCTGTGGGGAAAAGCAAAGACATGGTGAGGTTCAAAGCACACGGAACAGAAATAACCGGAACACAAGGGAAACCATATGACAACCGAAACACGGGGGCATGACACCGTATCTGTTTCCACCGTCGGGCTGCTAAAACCAGGACTAGGAAGTATCTAGTGAGGACAGCTAGGTCTATCAGCAAATATACGGCTTAGCTATGCCCAGAAGTCCTCAATAATAATAGTATTTTCCAAGAAATCACGAAAAATCGTTAACATCGTTAACAATCATTAGGTGCAGCGTCTTAATGCTTAAGTGAATGTGATGATAAGAAAATTTTTGGTTACACTGACCTATAAAACTATTCCAAAAGCAAAATTAGACATGTTTTTACACGTCACTGTAGCTCTGGCTTCTCATTCTTTATCTATCTATCTGTCTGTATGTCTTCTCCATAGTTTCTTGTGAGTAACACACATTCTTCTGTGCTTTTTAGGGGTCCAAGCAGTGAAGCTGGTGGAACCCTATTGTATCTGTTACTTAGGGGTCCAAGCAGCGAAGCTGGTGGAACCCTATTGTATCTGTTACGATTATTATTATTATTATTTATTTATTTATTTTTCTCCGCTAAAAGTGTCTGAGGTTCAGCAACCATAGGTCCTAGAGCAACCAAATTTGGTAGGTGGGTTCCTATACTACAAATCACCTATGTCGGCCAGATGGTGGCGCTATGACAAAGGGTCATACGTAAAAGGCCATAACTCCCACACCATAAGTCAGATCAACACAAAACTTCACTGACCTATGCATCTGAACGTCCTCTACAACTTTGCCATTGGGTCCACCTATGTCCGCCATATTGTTTGCACACCATTTTGGCTTTTTAGTTGCGGCATGGAAGCTTTCTCCGCTAAAAGTATCTGAGGCTCAGCAACCATAAGTTGTAGACCAACCAAATTTGTTAGGTGGCTTCCTATGGCCCCCCACTACTCAGGCACTACAAATCACCTATGTCGGCCAGATGATGACGCTATAACAAAGGGTCATGTTTAAAAAGTCATAACTCCCACACCATAAGTCAGATCAACACAAAACTTCATTGACCGATGCATCTGAATGTGCTCTACAACTTTACCATTGGGACCTATATCCGCCATATTGTTTGCCCGCCATTTGGACTTTTTTATTAGTTGCAGTGCGGAAGAGCTGTAGCTCCACATCTAAAGTGTTACGACATCTAGTAAACTCCTTTATGGCAAGCGGCTAGAAGACATCCATGGCGACGCAACTAAGTTATCTGACACTGTCAGGTCTAGTTTTTATCAGTGAGGGGAGGGTCTGAACTTTATAATGGACAATATTATCTATCTGGGCATTCATAAAAATATTCTTTCACCAGTCAAAAATCATATTCTGTCATAGCAACAAAATAAACCCGACAATAGCCCTAAGATATGCCAATACGGCAGTGAAAACGCTGCTCACTGAGTAACTAAATAAACAAGACAACGATTTAAAATATGATACCATTCTACAGTCAATAGCTGGGACTAAATATTGAATAAATATACAACCTTACCATTGGTTTTACGCATAGAGGTGTCCCTTTTGAGACTGAGTGGTCATATATTGTCTTGGACAATCCCTTTGTGAAATATATGCACATTTGTGATGCCTGGGTTGGCTACCTTCAAAAATAGCTGTGCGTAATACCACACCTGTTGTTTACAGTGTTGTTGCCCTTTTTAGTACAGCCTGGCTTGATTGACAGTTAATTTATTCAATACTTGAGAGGATAAGCTTTCTAACAATGTATAACATGTCTGATTTTGCTTTTGGAATAGCATTTTATCGGTCAGCTTAACCGAAAATTTTCTTATCATCGTATTCACTTACACATTCACTCTGGGGTAGCAATAAAAGACGCTGCACCTAACAAAACGTTGTCACCGATTTTTCATAATTTCTTGGAAAATACTATTATTATTGAGGACTTCTGGGCATAGCTAAGCCATGTGTTTGCTGATAGACCTATCTGACATTTTTCTGGAGTAAAACAGAAGCGGGACTGTATCATTAATGTCTCTGTCTCTATCTACTGAACACAGATAAAATTTCATCATTGCTATGTAAGTATTACTGCTCAAAATATTTCGGTTCGTTCCGTTGCTACCATAATAACAAACTTTTTTGTTTCTACAGCTGCTTCTCGCTGCAATTACTAATATTGAATATAAACAAAAGACACAATTTATGCTGTAGTCTGCCAATGTCCAAATAGATAATATGGTACTCTGCGGGCAGCACGCAGGTAGCAAGGATGGCGAGTTGATATTTCGTTTTTGTTTCGTTTTTTTCAATGTTGTATTTATTATTTGAAATATTTATTCTATCTGTCTCTGAGGCGCTCTGAAATGTGCATTCTCTGCTAAGCTGAGCAATAGATTAGAATATGTGTCTGCCGTAGTGTTGCACGGTATACCGAAACTTCAGCACTTTTTCGGTACTTAAAAAAGAAACGGTTCGGTATTAGAATTCTCTGACGTTCGGTACTTTTAGGTTTATGTAAAAGCCAGGGAAATGTGTCTCCTGCATTACTGATTGAGTGGATGAAAGGTGTAATTTGTCAGAATCTTCGCTAGATGGCAGTAGCAACTATGGTAGCCAAATCAGGTGACGTGCGCTTCTGCATTCCTCCTCGTTGATATAGCACAAGCTTCGACTCAGTACACTTCAGTAGCAATAGGTGTTCTAATTTGGAAATATTTTATTGTAGGAAGATGCTGTATTGTTATTAAAATATGCTGTTTTTAGATCTATTTAAAAGTGAAAGACCTGTTTAAAGATTATTTAGTTTAATGAAATATATTTAATATATTTTTCTATTGTTTAGTGTTGTAACACTATAGGCCTATGCTCATTAATATGTTGAACAGGCTTCAACTTAAAGGTTGTTAATACACCAGGTTGTTAATAAACTGTGAATTCAAAAATGAGGTCAACCCTTGTGGACATTACGTTTCAGATCTATTAAGGTAATTTCAGTATCATTAGGTACCGAGTATCGAATCAGTATCGTTTAAGTTTCAAGTATCATTTCAGTATCGAGTATTGTGATACTAAACCTGGTATCGGTATCAAAGTCAAAATTTTGGTATCGTGACAACACTAGTCTGACGCCTTTTTTAGTTGCGGCGTGGAAGCACTGCAGCTCTACATACATGCCGGGCCAGCTACGTGTTACGACATAGTAAAGACCTTTACGGCAAGCGGCCAGGACACATCCATGGCGACGCAACCAAGTCATCCGGCAGGGTCTCTTAGCACATAATTGGCCATAAGTCATCAATATTTTATTCAATCATCATGATATTCAGTAGATATGTTGGTTGAAGGTGTATGATCATGAGGACAAAACCATTTTAAAATTGCTCCATAGGGGGCGCAATAGTGCCAATGCTTGGACCCCTCCCAACGCCGCTTGCGGCTTTAATTAAATATGCAGTCTTCCACAACGCAACTGCCTGTGGATGACCAGGATGGTTTGATTGCCCCCGTGGCTGTCTGTCTGGTAAGTTTCATATTCTCTAATAAGTATACTATAATGTGGGACCATGGAACAGTGCATAAAAATAAACCTCTGAAATTAGGAATCTGAGATAAATGGGAAGATTAACAATCAAATTATTTTAATTGACCTCAGAACCACAATACTGATATTTCAAAACAAGCCCTGGTAATATGACCCAATGTGGTACTTATTTATGTTCTTAGGAGATTCCACAAGCCATCAGGGATAGCTGCAACAGGGTTACAGCAGCAAAATACACCAATGATCTCATGCATGGCCTGTACACCACGGAATATATGGCAGCTCACAGCATGACTGGGCTTGGGTCATCAAGCAAGGGGGAGACACAACTATCACTCCCTTCTGAAGACGTTCAAAAGATTGTAAGTATTTCTTCTTCAGTGGCAGTCAGTTATGTGCATTCTGTTAAGGGTGATACATGCCGGCCACACTGTGTAGTGTTCTATCATTTCATAACTGTAGCAAACACTAAATGAGCCATACAGACTTAAGAAATAGTTAAGATGAGCAGGTATTTTGTATAGCGAGTGTGGGTATATGTTGCCCTTAACTCTTTCTCTCTCAATAGTTTGTTTGTCTGTCAGTCTGTCTGTCTCTGTATAAGTCTGTCTACCTGTGTCTATGTCTCTACCTATCTGTGTCTGTCTGTCTGTCTGTCTACGTATCTATCTGTAACTTGTCTGTTTATTTGTTAATTCTCCTTTACTTCTTTTCTCTCTTTAGGTGAAGTTAAATCTGTTTTCCCAGACAAAACCGACGCTGAAATAAAGGCATTCATTCATCAGAAGTTGTCCAATTCGGCCAAGATTATGAAAAGAAAATCCTGCTAAAGCACCAACATTTAATACTCCACTGATTTACCCCTTAAACAAAAATTTTGGTTTTTTGTTAGTACAGTTGAACGCAGCACACAACATTTTTGGACCTTGGACATTTAAATGGTGAGATCGTATGTGGCTAGCTAATCGGAATAAAATGTCACAGCATCACACCTGCCGCTGAAGCACTCTGCCTGGCTGCGAGGATGGGGAAATCCTTATATGGTCATACGGTAGTAGGACAGGCCACATTGCACGCACTGAAATTAACCCAAATTTGGGATTTTTGGCAGAATTATTTTAAAAATCAGACCCAGGGGAGACATTACAAGGGATGGGATTAACTAGTTATACCATCATTTCTTGTGTAAAAAATTTATTTACTTTATTTTTCCTCAGAAAAATTGGCCTCTTTTCAGGCTTTCCCCATTGACTTAACATTGGGTGTGCGGGGTTTCAAGTTCTTTTTGCAACCAGGCGTTGCAGTTCACGCAGTAGCCACTGGGGTAAAAGGCTTCACTAATAGAGGCGAGTTGGTAGGGTTAAGTCCTTAGGGGAGGGCGTGGCCAGGTCTGATTGGGTATCATGTTTATGGTATGTTTATGTTTGTTTATGAATGGGTTATTGTGTGTGTGGAATAAGTGTCAGCTGTATTGGAGGAGGTATAAAGGGTACCCTTATGTTCATTCATTCATTCATTCATCACCCTAATGCAATAAATAGCTATTGGTCATGCCAGTGCATCAGTGATTGGCACCTCATCTTATCCTGTTAAACCCATCCTCCATTGTCAGGAGTCTGTGTTCAGTGTGTGTAGGGGTCCTTGTGTGATTGGCGCTGGTTAGTTTAAATGTGGGTTTGTTTGATGTTGTAGGGAGAGTGGCTGGTTGTCTCTTGCGAGGGCCAGTTGCTACCGGTTTTAATGCATCGCATCTTTTTCCTAATAAAGTGAACAAAAATTTCATTCAGTCTCCCTGTGAATTTCTGCAGTGCGTCCGGACTACTGGAGCAGTCCGTAACAAAATTACTTTTTAATTTTCTTAGAATAACTGGACTAGGAAGAAGAATCTAATGTAGGTAGTCCGTGACCGGCCTCACACTCCAGCACAGTAGGGGTCAGTGTATGGACCTTGAAATTTTGTGCAATCCGCCAACCAAATCCAAAAAAGAAGAAGCAGTGGTGTGAGAGTTGGGAGAGACTATTGTGGAGTGAATTTGTTGCCTGCAGTAAAGGAAACGGCTTGTTTTTGTGTATGACTGATTTCTGGAGGACTATCTGATTTGAGCCTGATTCTTGTTTCTGGACGACTAACTGAATTGTGTTTTACCTGCACCTGTCACAAGAACGTTATTTTGCTGTATGTGATTGTTTGTTCTGGCGAGCAGCTTTCTTGCCCAGACGGGTGGGAAGGTTCCAGTGTGCGCTAGGTAAAGCTTTAAGTGGAGCTAGGTTTTCTTTTATTGTTTTGTTTTCATTTGTTTGTTCCTGCATTCCCCTTAAAGGGGCAGGACTTGAAATTTTGTGACTGAAAAAATAGGATGGCAAAAAACAAGGCCAAGTTACTTTAAATAATTTAGGAAAACCTGGGTAGCAGCATTGATTTGGAATATGGCATGTTAAATTTGTGTGAGCTAAGATAGGCAATTCTGTTTCTTGTAGCTTTGCCTAATTTTGATATCAGTCCTTTTAGTGGTAGGCCTAGATTTTGCAAGTGCGAATGACTTATAGACAGTGCTTTGTATGTGTGAGTAACTTTATATTTTTGTAAGTAGAAACCCTGTTTTTCTTCAGATTGTTATATGGTGCAACCAAAATGTTTTGAAATATAATTTAATAGAAGCTGAGAATTTGTACTTAAAGCACATATGAATTGTCAGATTGCAAATCTGAAATTGTGGAGTACAGAGCCAATTCACCAGCTGCATGCCCTCTCAATCAGTCTGATTGGGTGTCACCTGCTTCCAGCTGGGCTTGCCAGTCTGAAGAATTTGCCTGCAGGCCATATTTTACTAGCTGACTGCAGGCCGAGTCTGTGATGTTTTGGAGTTAGAGATCACTTATATACAGTCTCAGCATCAGCTTGTGGACACACAACATACAAACAAGCCTTTATTCATAAGTAGCTGTTTCTAGATAAGATCCTGTGCTCTATGAAATATTTTGCTTGAGCTACAGGTATATGCTGTAATAATGCTGTCACAAGTTCATTGTAACATCTGTCATAATCAGTTTAACCTTAGGCATCTGCAGTGGATTCCACCCTGGGTTTTTGGCATTGCCTTGGGTTGTCTGCTGCTAAGTTGCCGATTGATCCCACAGTTCCATTCATCTATCTGACCGACAAGAGACACAAGGGACAGAAATGAAACCACTGTCTCATGGCAACAGCTGCCACGATCCCTGGTCTCGTTCACCAAGCATGGATGGGCTTTAGCCAGGGGGCAAGCCAGCGGCAGAGAAGTGTCCCACCAGCATTAAGCATGACAGTGAAACAGAATGCTCATCAGCATGGAAGACCTGATCTCCCACCCCCGCCGCCCTGTGCTGCTCGGGAGCAGAGCAGAGATGAATCGATCTGCAGGAGTCAGGCGGGTGAACATGACTGGTGCTGTCCTCTTAACAATATTAACTGTTAAATGACCCTGTCCATTTATATCCCCACTTTCCCCCCTGAACCCACACAATCAATCATATATACCTCCTTCGCCAGCTGACAGCTTTACAGTTCCCAGAATCTCCCCTTCGATGGTACTGGAGAAATGTTGCTGCACATGGGATGCCGTGTAATGCCTTTTCATAAAATCCTGCAGAATCAGTAGAAAACAAACCATTATGCTTTTTTTGTGAAAAGACTTGGGAACAGTGAATGTACATGAAGGCCTGATACAGGGGGGGTTTGGGGGCATGGAGGGATTTATTCTCTACCCTCTGCCCCTCATTCATTTTAGAATTAATTTAATTAGAGCGGCAAGACTGATATGAGGTTTTCTTTTAGATTGAAATATATGAAATTCATTACATGATTCATTTTAACAGGAGCAGGAGAATGTGTGGATTGAAATGGTTTGATGTACGTTAGGTATTCAGAGAGGAGACACACCCTCTCGAGTGTCACTTTGTAAAAACAAAGATTGACCCTCGTGGAAGTTTCTAGCTCAATAAATACACCCACATAAAATTACATAATACAATAAAATACATGGTGCAGCCATAATGGAATGGGATATTATAAAGGCCATTAAATGGCAGTCAGGTTCATGAATGAAAGGTTCAGCCTTCATGTTCATGGAGAAAACTTCCCTGTTGTTCACACATCCTTCCTCTCCACTGCTTCCGTCTGTCCCTCTGCGAACAGAAGCTGGAGTCAAAGGTGGCCAATGTAGTTTATTTATTTATTTTTTTTAAATCAATGATTCTTGATGGCAAGAGCAAGGGGTAATTAAGAATTACTGTGATTGGCCTTACTCCAATAACATGAGACCTATATTCTATGTCATTCTATGTTTTTAATGGAACGTGTGCAGTCTGTAATTTGTAATAAATGTAATATCAACACAAAACAAAAATGAATAAATAATTAGCATTTGTCTTAAAGAAGTAATAAACAACACCTTCCCCCTTTTGTTCTAGTTCATACCTACCTAATTGAATAGTCTAATAGTCTGATAAATATTCATGCAAAGAAAATAGTTTTTTTGGCTTGTATACTAAATTTCAAATTACTGATGATCATATAATGTCATGGCCACTCGTGGTCAAGAAGATAACCCTTTCGAATACATTTTTACAGATCAACAAAAGAAGAAAGGGCACAGATGGAGGTTTTAAGAGTACTAAGCAACTTCTTTAAGCACAGTGTTTCCATAATTTGTGCCAGTTCTGTACATGCCCAGCAAAAGTCCATTATGCTAAATGGTCCTCTGTGACAGCTCTAGAATCTCTAACTCAAAGGTTGTTCAGTATATACACCTCGTGGTGATTCTTCTCTAGGCAAAACATGGTTTGTTTTCCTGTATTATGCAGCTCCCTGGCCTTGTGATTATGTGTCGAAGCACCACTAGGCTTCGTATATTTCAGAATTGCAGAATCTGTAAATCTGACACATAAACACATGGAATGTTCAAATCAAATATATTTATGCATCTCAGTGGGCAGTGTAGTCATTAAGTGAAGCAGACCCTCAGACTCTGTCCTCCAGTGGTGTTATTGGATTTCCTTTCTTCTGAACAACAGTCCTAAACTCAATCTTTGACAATAATTAGTCTCCATACAACTGAGTTACAACATTTTAAGCTTGTAGAATCTAATAAAGATTCTCTAACCACAAAATCACATTTATCTCCATAGCTGGTGACTGCAGTCCTCTGTAAATGTTTCAGCACTAGATGTCATCCAAGTACAATTTGTCATCTTTAACCTCTATGCAAATTTCTGCATTCTAAATTATGTTGCAAAGGTAAATTAACCATGAAGAAGGAAGCTATTTTGCATTGTGTTTTAGCAGAGGAAAAAATTCAGCATGGTGTGAATGGAGTAAATTGAGTATGGCCCTGCAGAAACAGATTTCAATCAAGCTGACTAAAGCACAAATTATCCTGAAACCTTATATAGAACAGGTAGAATTCAAAACCCACTCTAAATTTTGCAGCTTACATGCAACACTTGACTTTGCTTAATGTCTTCTTGTATCTCAAATACAAAAGACATAGAGTACGATAAAATCCTTTAACAAATGGGAGCGTATTTACCCTGCAACGAGTCACTGCTGCTATGTTTCTAAGCTGGAAAATGTATTCTTATGAATTCAAGTTGGGAGAAGAGAAATAGCTCTCCATATTGTGCTAAAACTGTTGTGCCTGTCCCTAGATCCTTATGGTTACATGGATGTTATATTATTTGATGGAGCAAACAAAACCAAACCACACATCAGTTGCAAAATAAGTAGAGCTGTTTTTATTTGTTATAGAATAGGACAGAGGCATTTTATGTGTCTTTTTATAAATTGACTAAATGTACATGCCATTCACTTTTTCTAAATTCAGCCTCTGCTTTTTGGTTTCATTTCAGTATCTATTGGCCTGGTTGAAGGAACCTTAAGCACGTATGACAATAATTGCAATCTATGTTCATCATTTTCAGGTTGTTCACTATTTTTTATCTCCACATTTAAGCTCTCTGGAGATATCTTAATTCTAGTGACTTTATACGAAAGACACCAGCATGAAATTACTTTATGAATTTACTTACTATATTGTATTCTTTCAGAACGTCAGCACGCTGTCCTTAAAGTTAATACATATGATATGCAGATAACATGTTCTGGAGGCATAGGCGACCTTTGCTATGTTCCACTTGTTTCTACCAAAATTGGCCTTACAACTGAAAGGGGTAATGCCTCAACCATAAATTAAAATAAGACAAGATTTTCTATGGTCTAACCAGTAGTTTCCCCTTTCAGCCACTGTTGAGGCTGTTCCAAACCTAAGCTATTTCACTGAGGATTATTTCTCCTTGAAGGGTGCATTAATGCAAGATTCTGCATGTTTTGAGCAGAAAAAAAGAGCCAAAACACAGCAAATATTCCAAGATCTTGTTTTAAGATTACTACAGGCATTGACCCAGACTTGAACCACACTATTTCTTTGAGCGAATTGTATTTTGGTATTTGTATTGTTAAAAGTTACTATGCATGTTAAAAAAAGAAGGCAATTATTACTGCGATAAGACTGTCGTCTGTATAAAGTGCATTCCAAATTAGTTTGTGATAAGTTCCCTCCTCCATAGCAAGCCATCAATAGTAAGAGAATTATATAGCTACGTTTCTCATGCCCGCAGTGGCAGCGTTACTATAATGTGGTCACTAAAGGTGCTGCCTTGTACTGTATGTTAACAGGTTTTTTACCAGTCACTGACACTCCAGAACCAAAGTTGCCAAACCCCTTATTTAAAGGCATATTATGCAGGATTTTTAACCTTGCGGTGGTCCTGTGTTGACAATCAGTCGCCTCCTCCATCTTCAACCCACCCAACCTCACCTCATTTTTTATATTTTATTTTCACATCTCCATTTTTCAATATCCTCATCAAGGCATTGCAATTCTATGGTTGACTCGGGTTTTCGAACGAGTCCTGTTGGCTTGTTTTGCTTCCCTGCATTTGTGCTTCTTCACATCTGCCATTGCAGAAGCTAGGCTCTGTTGCGACACCCACCCCTTCACACACAGAAAAGAGCATCACACCCAAACACATCTTAGAAGAAATACATGCAGAGGAAAATGAACTTGGCAAACGTGCACAAATACACAGATTGCCAGTGCATCATAGATATGACTGAGTATGGTTATCTTATAATATTTTCAAGGTTAAAATCGAGCCACCTTGTAGAATCCCATAACAGCTGTGAACGGCCATAACCGGCTGTGACATTTCTCAGACAAATCAACAGAGGTGGGGGACTCGAGTCGCATGACTTGGCTCGAGTTAGACTCGAGTTGCAGATTTGAGGACTTGCGACTTGCTTGACTAACGTTGATAAAAGACTCAACTTGACTTTGACTTGGTATTCATGACTTGAGACTTGACTTTGACTTGAGGCAATGACTTGAAAGGACTTGACAGTTTTTATTAAGCTGAATAGCCTATTTGCATTTTCTAGATATTGAGCATGAACAGTTACCGTTTTGAAACATGATTGGGTACCTTTTAGTGCAGTGCGCACAACCCAGGCTTAAAAGATAGTGTCTAGCAGGACCTAGAAAACAATGCAAGACAGGATTGAGCTGAAAGCATGTTGAAAGGATTCTCCCATACCTGCGTTGATTTTCTCTCAAGCCTTATATTATCAGACCGTTTCTGATTCAGACAAGACAGCTTATGAATTGACAGCTTTTCAAGACAGAGCTTCATCATTCTGTTCGCGGTCCCTCCCTAGTTAAAAGTCAGTGTAACTCAACCACAGCAGAATGGTCTCTCCCTCTCTCTAATCAACTGTGTGACAAATGCAATCCTGTGAGATCAGGCAGACATGATGCTATTTTTCCTTGATGAGGATTAAAATTTCAGTGTTCCAAATTAATGGATGTATTAGTCTACACAATCCACAGCAGAAAATAGTAATCATCAGACAGAATACTATGTTTCGTTTTCGCGCAATCTGAACAATTGCCTATACAGTAGGGAATAATAAATAAAAAGTGGGAAACTGTTGCAGGTATAATAATCTATTTCGGCATTCAAAGGGTCTTAGATAAATATTTAAAAACTGCCATGATCATCCAGACATGCTAGTCACCCTCCACACCATAATATCAGTCATTTCAACTCTCTATTTTAACGTCTATCCTCTAAACTATCCTCTATGTTGAAAACTGTCAATGGAAGGCCTAATTAAAGTAAAAATGACAAAATGCTTAGAGATGAAATAGCATACCAATATTATATGCTATCATGTTTGTTTTAATGTACTAAGCGATTTTAAAATGTCAGTAGTGTAACCTAATGTAACCAGAGCAGCCTATATTTTTAGGAAGGAGGCTGAAAAGAAAAAAATACCTGCAGCTCACAAAGGTAGCAATAACTAGTGATTGGTGGACACACACTATATTACAGTCATATTCCCATTAAGTTAGAGAAGACCAACAGAAACAGAAATTTCTCAAGTATCAACAACTACCAGACATTTACAGTATCTATACCAATTGGTCCCATCATCATGTTTTGTCTGAGAAAACAATCTATTTTATTTTATCAACAGAACTATTTAGTTAAATATTTTTTTCCCAAACTAATATAAAAGTAGTACTGATAATTATTTTAACAACATGTATTTTGCACTCAAAATTAGGACGTATCGATAAGAGTATTGATAAGTATTGGTATCGATAAGCAGTATCAATAGTGGCATTGGTATTGATAAAATCCTAACTATACCCATCCCTAGTTGTAGAGACTAACTAACTAACTAACTGGTGCAGTTTTCTCATGACATGGCTTGCCATTGTACCCCTTTCTCTCGTTTTAAGCACTTCTTTCATGATGACTTGACTTGTGACTGACTTGACCTGAGCAATGACTTGACTTGTCTTGTCTTGCTTGATGTTTAGCAGTGACTCGACTTGATTTGCTTGAGTCTAAACACAGTGACTTGGGACTTGCTTGAGACTTGAAGGTTAAGACTTGAGACTTGTTTGTGACTTGCACATGTGTGACTTACTCCCACCTCTGCAAATCAAAGCAAGTCTGTGGTTTGTACCATTGAAATACATATACCCACATAAACATTCCACAATAAAATAAACAGAAACAACACTTATTTTAACAACACAGATATTTGGCTTTAAATGGAGCAGCAAATTTTTACCCAAGAGACTGGTGACACTGCTAACTTTAACCCAGTGAATCATAGACTGATAAGGAACTAGCTGTGAGAGTAACGCAAGTAAAAGTGGGATGGCAGGTATGCCATCCAGCCAAGTTACGCCTCGGTGGGGCGAGATGCCCCATACCTATACAGCCCCAAGATTTTGACACTTTTCAGGGTTCCCTACAGAAATAACCCCAATGACCACAGACTCTCAGCTCTTAAAACATTCATTTCTGTAACTTCTGACCCCATTTCAACAGACAGAATTCACAAACAACTTCACACGTCCACAGAACAAAGCCCCAAACTAAGAGGATTTTGCGTTTTCTCCTTCTAGTTTATTGTTTTTGCATGGATTCCATGAGGGGGAAGGGTTTAGAGGGTAGGTTATCTGATATTGTGTTTGTGTGGGCAACCAATGGTGTTTCCCAGCAATGCCGCATCTCCCTTCCAGGGGTGTCACACTGGGGTGTGACATTTTTCTTCACCCTATCCCCTCACAGGTTACAGGCAAAAACAATAAACCAAAACAACAAGCTAAAATAACAAAGACAAAAGAAAGTAAAACTGCGCAATCCCAGCTGAGGATTACTTTCTTGGTCTTTCTTGCTCTAACAAATCTCCAGAAATAAAACAAAACAAAAATCATAACCACGCTCCCGGTCTCGGCCCCGAACTGAGGAGAGCAGCACACCTTTAAGCACCGGGGCTGATTAGCTAATGCAACCCAGGTGCGTGCGCTCTCTCCACCAGTCGAGACCAATCCGCTTCTCCAGCGGACCGAATGCTAAAACACACTTTTCTGGTTATTGGCATTATATTGAATATGATAATAATCTGAATAAGCTGTTTACATAGCTGAATATGAGGCATAATCGGGTTATGCAGCAAGACAATGATCCAAAACAGAGAATAAGTCCACATCTGAATGGCTAAAAAGAGAAGTTTTGGAGTGGCCTAGGCAAAGTCCTGACTTGAACCCTTTGAACCCTGGCTGTGGTAGGAGCTGAAACGAGCAGTTCACACTCAAAAACCTACCATTTTGTCTGAATGAATGCAGTTCTGCAAAGAAGAGTGAGCTAAAATACCTCCACAGCAATGTGACAGACTGATATCCAATTATAAATTGTTACTTACAGTTTTTGTTGCTAAATGTATTGCTAGCAGTTATTAAGTCGGGAAATTATGTTTTCACATGGGTGATATGGGTTTTTGAATTTTTTTTTCAGTAAATAAATGAAATAATAATTTTAAAAACGTGTTTTGTGTGGTTATTCCAAATAAGCTCTGTACACGCCCATATAGTGCATAAATAACCCAAATGATTGTGGTTGTCCACATGCCTTAATTGGAATATTCCATATTCAGAATAAAGTCCTTAATTGGGGTATCTACTCAGAATATGGTATTTAAATGAAACATATCTTATTCAGTGTTATGACCTGGTCTAGGGTCAGACCATAACAGGGTGAATGATAAGGGAAATGGGAAGGGAAAAGTACTGCAAACCGATCAGTAACTTTGGTCCCTATCTGCCTATCCAAATCTAACTGAACGCTGGCTAGTCTCCGAAGGTTACTGGCACGTGGCAGCTTTGAACGCTGAATTTCAGGCAGTTAGGCGATAGTCGGAAACTAAAAGCTTGAATAGCATACCCCCTACGGAGTGTTAGATTTACACCCAGAGTAGCTTCAAAAACAATAAAGGAAAAATAACAAAGCAAAATAACAAACTTATGTCACGATGAAACGATTTTTAGTCCAGCTGGGAATGCATGAACTAATCAGAGCACTATACAGCGAGCAGAGGGCAAAACGTGAGTCAAGGTCAAAAAGAGCATACGGCCAAACACATAATCCAATCAGCAAACAAAGCAGAGGGGGGCTAGGCGTGAATCGTAATTGAATACGAGAGCGAATGGTCAGAAACACAATATCACGGGGCAAACAGGCTGGAAGGGCTAAGGCAAGAGTCAAACGAAGCAATCACTATACACAACACACCAGCAACGAGAGTTTCCGCTGGTAGGTGGCAAATGGTGGCTTTTTCAAGCTGAGCAACCAGATACAGAAATGGCTAAATGATTAAATGAAAACCGGAACGAAGGAACATGCAAAAGTAACAAATGTAAACACAAACTTACGACTGGGGTCGTAACATCAGGATATTTTCCTATTCGGAATAATATCACAATATGAGTGTATATAAATGTATCCTGGTCTCATTGGATGCTTTTAAAGTAATTCTTAATGATTTGGAGGCAGGCACATCTGCAGATGTTTTGAATGAATGATATTGTCCCTGTGTGATCCCTGATGTTTGATGATTTGTGACGAATATTTCTAAATATTTTTTAAATATTTAAAATATTTTTAAATATTTCTAAATATTTTAAAAAATATTTTAAATGTTTAAAAATATTTTTAAATATTTTTTATACTTGTATTTTGTGAATCTGTAATTTTTTATTTTATTGTAAATTGTTATATGTTGCTATGTCTGCGACCCTGTTAATTGTGCTGCTGCCTGTATTGGCCAGGACACTCTTGTAAAATAGATTTTTAATCTCAATGAGACATTTCCTGGTTAAATAAAGGTTTAATAAAAATAAATAAAAATCCAGTGTTACCATATTCCTAAATAGTTTTTTTTTTAATCATAGAAACAAAGGGTCATAATATCATGACCCCACAACTTTCAATTCAATTTTCAATTCAATTTAATTTGTGCAGTGCTTTTTACAGAGAACTATGACAAAGACGTAAGAGAGAAAGAGCAACAGAGCAAACGGAAAGAGAAATGAACTGCTTGTTCAAAATGGCATTGATAAATAGGTATTTAAGGGAAAGAATGTGCTAAATCTGATTGGCCATAATGAAGCAACGCTCCCACCAAACAAGTAATTATTCCTTTTAGACCAACCTTTTTACAGCTGCATTCCAGTCCAAATCTAAAACTTGAGTTGGACTTAATTTTCCACCAGTTACAGTACCTAGAGGTGCCAGAGTTTGACAATTGTAACTGTAAAAACAGGACTCATAGAGTGAATTTCACTTCTGATGTAAAATTGCACACACAGACATTACTATCTGGACAGTGGGCATGTCTTGCCAAAAGCCCTGCCTCCACAAGAAGCACAGAAAAACACATTCAGCCTCCAGCATACTTTTGCACAAAGGGGGGGATAGCGTGAGGGGATAGGGTGAAGAAAAATGTCACACCCCAGTGTGACACCCCTGGGAGGGAGATGCGGCATTGCTGGGAAACACCATTGGTTGCCCACACAAACACAAAATCAGATAAACTACCCTCTAAACCCTTCCCCCCCATGGGTTCCAGGCAAAAACAATCAACTAAAACAACAACTTTTTTTTCCGAAACAGTGTTAATATATACTCAAATATAAACAGTGGTAGTGCCAGAAGACTTAGCCCTGAAACAAAGCAATAAAGCATGTTAATAATAATAAATCACCATCTGGCTGATGTACAGTGCTTAAGTGTGAATGCCTCATCAGGGGAAATGATTTGATCCTGAGAACAGTGGTGTTTTATGGCCTCAACCTGTTATCTCAAAAGCTTTTAGAAGTGTACAAAGAAGATGAGTTGTTGCTTATATGCACTGCTTACAGTTCTCAGGATATTAGTAATGATCAATGATGAAGTTATGCCCCCCTTCCTATTTCCTTAATGTAAGAGCCACTTAAGTGTTTTCACCCCTGGAGAAAATGAGATTAGTAATGAAATTAGTTTTTTTTTTTCCCATAAATGCCAGCCCTTGGCAATTTATCAGCTGGGTGCTTGTCTCTGTGTAATGTATTGCCAAGCAGTTGTCATCTTCCAGGGAACAAGATGTGAACATGGAGTGCACCTCTGTGCCAACAGCTGATGGGATGTGATGATATTTTAGCAGAACATCCCCAGAGAGCAAGCTGCAAGTGTAGATAACTCATCTGGTGCAAACAGAAAGTCTACTATGCTCTCCAATCAAGGTGCTATACAGGTATGGTAAGGTCTGGCAAGGGTATCCAGAACACCACTTTAACAGCAATCTGAAACTGAATGTAAAACAACCTCCAATGCCCATGTAATTAGTTTGACCTGCAAAGGACTGACTGAAGAATGACTAATTGCATGCCTGCTGCTTTGCACATTCCTCCTGACTGAACTGGTGTAACTCAGTCAGGTTTGTGGGCCTCCTTGCTCGGACACGCTTTTTCAGTTCAGTCCACACATTTTCTATGGGATTCAGGGCTTTGTGATAGCCACTCCAATACTTTCAATTTATTGTCTTTAAGCTATGGTGTTACAACTTTGGAGGTATGCTTAGGATCATTGTCCTGCTGGATGACCCAGTTGAGACTTTCTTTTTAACTTCCAGCTGTCCTGCTGAAAGACCTTTACATCCTTTTCTGTGAAGGCATGATTGTCCCAACAAAAACTGTTAAAGTCTTTTCAAATAATAAACCCTGGATCACAAAGAATCTGAAAAACACACTTAATCAGAAGAAAATAGCCTTCACCTCTGGCAACAGGACTGAGGCCAAACTCATTCAGGCAAGGCTAAATAAGGAAATAAAAAAAGGCCAAAAGAGATTATAAGGAGAAGGTAGAGAGACTCTTCCAGGAGGGCAAAGCCAAGGATGCCTGGAAAGGTATTAAGACACTGGCTGACCTGCCAAATAACCGACCCCCATCCTACCTAAGACCAGAGGTATGTGTGGAGTTTGAACCTGAACAGCTTATTTGACAAGCACAACTTCACACAGGAGAGGGAGGAGCTGACCACCAACCTCTTGTCAAATGCACTTATCAACACCAACACAGAGTTTCACCCAAGGGATGTTGAAAGGGTGCTCAGGAGAACAAATCCTAACAAAGCTCCAGGCCCCGATAATATCAGCGGACGCCTATTGAAGGTTTGTCATAAGCAGCTGACTGAGGTCTTCTGTAATCTCTGCAACCGCTCACTGTCTGAACACTCCATACCAGCCATATGGAAATCTTACATCATCTGTCCAATCCCCAAGAAAAGTAACCCCACCTGCAATAATGTTTATCGCCCTGTAGCCTTAACATCTTAACTGTAATGTAATGTAACATCTCTGGTGATGAAGAGCTTTGAAAGGCTCATTCTACCCCAGCTACAGAGGCAAACTGGAGTGGGCTCACAGACCCACTCCAGTTTGCCTATAAGCAGCAGAGACGTGTGGATGATGCAGTACTGACTCTACTACACCACACCCACACACATCTGTAGAAGCCTAAATCATTTGTCAGGATGGTTTTTGTGGATTTCTCAAGTGCATTTAACACTGTGCAACCTCACTTAATGGGACATAAACTCCTTCAGATGAATGTCAACCCCCACCTCATACTCTTCATCCTCTCCTTCCTTACAGACAGACACCAGACAGTCAGATTCAATGGTCACTACAGCTCCAACAGAACCATATCCACCTGGGCACCACAAGGTTCTGTCATCTCACCAATCTTGTTCACCCTGTACACAGATGACTGCAGGAGCTCAGATCCTGAGATGCTGTACAAGTACTCTGACGACACAGTTATTATTGACACCACTAACTCCAACAACCGCATCAGCAAGGAAATCCACAATTTTGCAGGGTGGTGTGAGAACTACTACCTGGACCTAAATCCCAGAAAAACCAAAGAAATGCTGGTGGATTTCAGGCGTGACCAGCCCACTGCCCCAGCTCTGGAGGTAAATGGCCAGACAATAGAGCGCATTGAGGAGTATAAATACCTTGGCACTACCATCGACCACAAGCTCACCTCTAAGACCAATGGTGAGCTGATACTCTCCAAGTGCAAACAACGCCTGTTCTTCCTCAGGAAGATGAGGAAGTTCCAGGTCCAGCCATCAGTCCTGCAGACGTTCTACAGATCCTTTGTGGAATCCATGCTGACCTTCAATATCACGGCACAGTTCGGAGGGATGAGTGCTATCCACCTGAACCCCCTCAACAGGACTGTAAAGATCAGCAGCAAGATCATCGGGTGAGAACAGGAGCCACTCCGCAGCATCCATAAGAAACGGACAGTAAAGAAGGCCTCACTGTCAGGGTCTGGGGGAGGACTCAAAAGCAGACCAGATGTCCAGTGAAAAAACGTGGAGATTTATTTCCAGACACAGGGTACAGGATAAGCAACAGTCTCGTAGTCAGAATACAGGCGCAGGTCAAAAAATCCAGAAATCCAAACACAAACAGGCAAAGGCACAGAATCAGGAGCAGAGACCAGGTCGATGGAAACAGGCGGAAGTCAATAATCAGAAGCTAGAATAACAAAGTCGGCAGGCTAGAAACGTAGTCGAAAAACAAGCAAAGTTCAAAAACCGGGAATACACAAAGATACAGAGATAAGGCTTGAACGGCACTGACAAAAACAGAGGCACGATCTGGCAAAGAAAAAAGGTGCACACAGAAACTAAATAGCAACGCCAATGAGTGAAGATGGGATGCAGGTGAGGAAGGTAAGTGGAGGCTTGATTGCAGATGCGGAAACCGGTGGAACAGGGGCGGGGCGTGGGCGTGGACAGGAACCAGGAACCTAAGGGGGAAAAATAATAACAAACGCACACCCAAGCACACGAACACAGAAAACACAACCGCAAGCGAAAACAAGTAAACTGAAAATAAAAATAAATACACACTAGACAATAAATAAAAAAATAAAAAATAAACAAAACTAAAACGGAACACAAGGAGAATCAGGCAGGATTCCTGACACTCACAAATAGCTGAAGACACCACACACACCCTCCACACCTACTACAACCCCAAGCCCTCTGGACACCGATATAGGTGCCTGCCCCTCAGAACCAGTTTTTTTTACCTACCTCCATCCGTCTACTGAACTCTTAATCTTCCCCATCCCCACCTGTACCGTCAGGGATACCGGACTGATTAATAACCCCCCCCCCCCCCCCCCCCCCCCCCCCCCCCCCCCCCCCCAGGGAAACTGACTGGCTAACATGCCCCCCCCCCCCCACTGGCCCAACGCTGACACACGCACGCACTCTCACGCACACACACACACACACACACAGACACCAGCACTACTGCACTGGAGCACTATTGCACTATTATTACTGCCCCTGGCTTTTACTTTATGTTTTTATCCTTAGCTTTGTATTTTAATTTGTATGTGAATATGTATGTGAATTGAGAATGTATTATACGATGGTTGTCTGTGATTGTTGTATTTGTCTTATTTGTCCACTGCACAAATGAAGTTCCTCACGGAAAATAAAGTAATTTGAATTGAATTGAATTGAATTGAGACCCAATTTTAACTTTCTAGCTGATGTCTTGAGGTGTTGCTTCAGTATTTCTAGATAATCCTCCTTACTCATGATGCCATCTATTTTCTGAAGTGCACCAATCCCTTTTCCAGAAAAACACCCCCACAACATGATGCTGCCACCCCCATGCTTCACAGTTGGGATGGTGTTCTTCGGATTAAAAACCTCACCCTTTTTCCTCCATACATAGCTCTGATCCAAACAGTTCAATTTTTGTTTCATTTGACCAAAGAACACTCCACCAAAAGGCTAAGTCTTCGTCCTGGTGATTACCTGCAAACTTCATTCTGGCTTTTTTATGCCGGTCTTAGAGTAGGGGCCTCTTCCTTGCACAACAGCCTTTCAGGTCATGGCAAAGTAAAATACTCTTAATGGTGGATGTACAGTTGAAGTTGAAAGTTTACGTACACCTTAGCCAAATCCATTTAAACTCAGTTTTTCACAATTCCTGACATTTAATCCTAGTAAACCTTCCCTGTTTTAGATAATCCTCCTTCCTCACGATGCCATCTATTTTATGAAGTGCACCAGTCCCTCCTGCAGCAAAGCACCCCCACAACATGATGCTGCCACCCCCGTGCTTCACGGTTGGGATGGTGTTCTTCGGCTTGCAAGCCTCACCCTTTCTCCTCCAAACATAACGATGGTCATTATGGCCAAACAGTTCAATTTTTGTTTCATCAGACCAGAGGACATTTCTCCAAAAAGAAAGATCTTTGTCCCCATATGCAGTTGCAAACTGTAGTCTGGCTTTTTTATGGCGGTTTTGGAGTAGTGGCTTTTTCCTTGCTGAGCAGCCTTTCAGGTTATGTCAATATAGGACTCGTTTTACTGTGGATATAGATACATTTGTACCTGTTCCCTCCAGCATCTTCACAAGGTCCTTTGCTGTTGTTCTGGGATTGATTTGCACTTTTTGCACTAAAACACATTCATCTCTAGGAGACAGAACGCATCTCCTTCCTGAGCGGTATGACGGCTGCGTGGTCCCATGGTGTTTATACTCGTGTACTATTGTTTGTACAGACGAACGTGGTACCTTCAGGCATTTGGAAATTGCTCCCAAGGATGAACCAGACTTGTGGAGGTCCACAATTTTCTTTCTGAGGTCTTGGCTGATTTCTTTTGATCTTCCCATGATGTCAAGCAAACCAAGCACTGAGCTTGAAGGTAGGCCTTAAAATACATCTACAGGTACACCTCCAATTGACTCAAATACTGTCAATTAGCCTATCAGAAGTTTCTAAAGCCGTGACACCATTTTCTGGAATTTTCCAAGGTGTTTAAAGGCACAGTCAACTTGGTGTATGTAAACTTCTGACCCACTGGAATTGTGATACAGTGAATTAAAAGTGAAACAATCTGTCTTTAAACAATTGTAGGAAAAATTACTTGTGTCATGCACAAAGTAGATGTCCTAACTGATTTGCCAACACTATAGTTTGCTAACATGAAATCTGTGGAGTGGTTAAAATGAGTTTTAATGACTTTAACCTAAGTGTATGTAAACTTCCGACTTCAACTGTAGATACTTTGGTACCTGATCCCTCCAACTCCTTCACCAGTTCCTTTGTTGTTGTCTTGGGGTTCAGTTGAACCTTTCGGACCAAAGTTTGTTCAGC
Source organism: Anguilla anguilla (assembly GCF_013347855.1). Taxonomy (NCBI): domain Eukaryota; kingdom Metazoa; phylum Chordata; class Actinopteri; order Anguilliformes; family Anguillidae; genus Anguilla; species Anguilla anguilla. Next base: position 37,160,833 of record NC_049206.1, read on the forward strand.
CCTGGGAGTTAATTGTGCCTCCTTCCTGAATGATGAAGTGTCTGTGTGGTCCCAAGATTTTTATATTTGCATAGAATTGTTTGTACAGACGCGTGTGGTACCTTCAGTTGTTTGGAAATTGTTACTAAGGAGGCACCGGACTTGTGGAGGTCCACAATGTTTTTTCTAAAGTCTTGGCTGAGTTGCTTGATTTTCCTATGGTATCAAGGGCAAAAAGGCAGTGGCTCTAAAGGTTGGCCCTTAAATACAGCCACAGTTGCCATTTAACTCCCAAAATAACTTCTAATTATGATAACTGGCCAATCAGAAGCTTCTAAAAAGTCATTACATCAATTTCAAAAAACTTCCAGATTGTTTAAAGTTAACTTAGTATATGTAAAGTTTTGACCCACTGGAATTCTGATATAGTGAATTAAAGCTAAAGTAAATAAATCTGTCTCTAATTGATTGTTTTAAAATCACCTCTGATGTGAACAAAATAGATGCCCTAATTGACTTGCCAAAAGAAATGTATGGTAACATGAAATGTGTGGAGTTGTGAAAAACTGAGTTTGAATATCTTTAGCCTAGGTGTATGTAAACTTTAGGCCCCAAATGTAGGTATTGAATATGTGCATTGGTTCACACAAATGTTCTATGTGTGGTTTGCATGCTTTATTTCTCCTCTTGTGTTTTTTAGCATCAGTGGGCTCATTTTACAACCCCAATTCCAAAAAAGTTGGGACGGTAAATGAAATTCAAATAAAAACAGAAAGCAGTAATTTGTAAATTTACTTTGACTTGTATTCAAACAAAAACAGTAAAGACAAGGTATTTCATGTTTTATCTACTTAGGGGCGACATAGCTCAGGGGGTAAGAGCGGTTGTCTGGCAGTCGGAGGGTTGCCGGTGATGTAATCATGTTATAGTATATAAGGAGCCTACAAGAAAGGCATAGTCCTTCATGAGCAAGAAAGGGGCAAAGCTCACCAATTTGCCAACAGATGTGTCAGCGAATAATCCAGCACTTTGAGAACAATGTTCCCCAAAGACAAATCGGTAGGATTTTGGGCATTTCACCCTCTACAGTGCACAATATAATTAAAAGATTCAAGGAATCCGGTCAAATCTCAGTGCGTAAAGGGCAAAGCCGAAAACCACTTCTGAATGCGTGTGATCTCCGATCCCTCAGACGTAACTGTCTTAAAAGTCGTTATGCGTCTGTAATGGATATCATGACATGGGCTCTGGAATACTTCGGTAAACCTTTGTCAGTCAACACCATTCACCGCTACATCTACAGATGTAAGTTTAGGGGAGGCACCACCGTCAAAAACGATGACTTTGGTCCATATGTCAATTTTGATATTTTTTGATATTTTGCTTCAATAACTTCTATAGTTTACACAAAATGAACAAACTAAAGGTAAATAATCGTTATAAATAGTTAATTTAGATGATAATATAACGCCATCGTCAAGAACGTGAAGTATAAAATGAGATTATGATAGAATCTTTTATGATTAAATGCCTCCGCGGTTTTAAAACTGACCTGGTTGAATCATATATCGTTAAAAAGCTTGTTTCCTGGAGTGTATAGCCAGTATGGCCATATGTGACTATTTCCTTTTCTGTCACTGTGAGGATGGATGAAAAACAAGCAGAACTCTTCGATTTCATTTACATTAGCAAATCTTTAAAGGAGTAACATGGTGGTTGAAAGTGACACTTCCCAGTTGTCTTTAGGCAACAACAAATCAAATGTGCATAATTTTTTTTATTATTCAGTCATTTCAATGTACTTTAAAACGTATTTTTCTAAGCCCAAATTTCCCACTATAAAAGTTCACCCGAACTGTCTGGGCGTGGTAATGAGAACTGTCAGTTAGCTATGATTGACAGACCGTGCCCCGTTACCATAGCTACCCCAATGATACGCGCTCTTTTTGGGAGACTGAATTTTCACTAGCTAGCTAGCTTAGTAGTATATCAAGTATCGATAAATAGCTAAGGTAAGGACGTTGACTTATATCCAATTATAATTTTTGCTATCTAGCTAGCCAAGTTAACCCTCTGGGGTCTAAGGGTAAAATGAGGCACACTGGTGATTGTGCGATGCTCTGACATTTGTGTAAATTTCATCAACTTTATATACAGTGATTCCAAAGTGTTTCATATCTTTGTTTTCAGCACAGACTCAGCTACAATAATATGGCAGCGGTAAGTAGGTCATAATCATGTGTGGATTGTAAACTGCTCTAAAAACACACAAACTGTAAACAGTTGTTTTGAACATGCACAGGAATGTTGTAATAAAGCACACTGAATAATTGTGACTAAGACTTTTGGTCACTGAAATGTGTTCATCAAGGTCTTGGGTATCAAAAGATGACAAAATATTTTAGCAAATCCAATGAGAAATATAAAATACATTGCTAAAAGTTAGTGTTGTGACTACTATTTTTCAACATCAGGTGAGAATGGGAGGGCAAATGGCCTTTCTGTAATGAATATGCATTGGGTAGGACGACCTGCCAGCTAAGTAGGCTATTCACACCTGGCAGCATGCCTCCCCACCACTAAGACAAAGACTCAGTGAGCCATTTAGAAGACAGAAACAAAGACATCTTTTGATTTTCTGAACCTTTATTGAAGCAAACTACACGCATGGAAGATGAGATGAGACTGGTGTACTCTTGCAACGCTTGCGTGGCCTCTTAGCTAGTGGTGAACTAGGCCGTGTTTCCTGATCAGCATCTCTGTAAATATGATAAAAACAAAATTGTTAGGAAATGTTACATCAAATCAAACTTTATTTATATAGCACATTTCCTTCAACAGGTGAAAATTAAATGTGCTTTACAAAAAAGGGGCAAACCACTAACTAATGAAAACAAAACTTAGGAAATGTGACATGGTTACATCATTTACAAACAAAGAACCAAACAAACACAACCAGACGCAGAGAGGTAGCCTATAATTTTGAGATGCAATAGTTTGAATCGTTCGTAGTGTGGGACTTTACAAACGCGCATATTGCTGGATATTCCTACAAACACACAGATACGTTGCAATACAGTACACATATTTACCAATATGATCATAAGAAATATACTTACGCATGAAGTTGATCCTCAGCTGGATCAGTTCGCTGTTCGAAATGACACCGCTCTTCATCAGTGTCGGCTTCCGGACGGACCATTTTCCAAAATTAAGCGAAATGTTCACCTCAAAAGAAGTGAATTAGGTGACACTTTGACATTCTATCCCGCTTTCGCAGACTTGGCATTTCTCACATGGATCTTGCATCGCCCCTCCTTTAGTCTCCTTCTATGGAGAGTAATTATAATGTTGTTAACATGTGAATGCGATTTGGGCGGACTTCCTGCTGAGCGAAATTCACATAGTAATGAGTAAAGTTTAACGAAGCATACATGATCTAATTAATCAAAATTAGAACATTTAAAACAATTCATATTATTTGCCAATGGGCGCATTGGAAAGTCGCGATTCTAAGGTTTCTGTCAATGTTTTTGTTGCGTCTGTATGATAACAGCACATGAAGTTAATCATCCAAATAGAAGCAAAAGTAAATTTCATCTTGTCGAGCTCCGCCGGCGGAGCTCTCGACCCCAGAGGGTTAAGATAAAAGCACAACTATAACGTCCTCATAAAAGCAAACTAGCTAGCTAACGTTATCGATAACATTGCCTTATGAAAGCAAACTACCTAGCTAGCTAACGTTAGCTAGCTAGCTAAATGAATATAACCTGAAATAATCTAATAGTCCTTAAAAGGCACTCTAATTTAAGTGAACCTAACGTTAGTCAAATATTTGCATTGTCTTGCCTGTAAGCCAGCAGCGCAAACTATGGGTCTCGAGTTATCCATGGGTTTACGGGGCGTGGAAAGGGGAGTGGTTACTGTGTTCGTGACGCACCACATTGACAACTTTCTCAACCGGTTGAAAATAGGACGATACATTTAAAACGCATATTTCTCCAAAAATACAGAACGGACATATTTAATACTTTACTCATTGTGTTTCTTCAATGCCTCCTGTGCATATAGCACATAAAACTGAGAAAGTGTGAAAATCACCATGGTACTCCTTTAACAGCCATTTCCTCAAAACTGTATATTGCCCATAGGGTATTCAATTTACCTCAACTTTAACAATAGATATGGCTACATCATTTTACATACTGCTTCTTAAATGTTATAGCTAGGGCATTTCAGAGGCTTTTTGTTTGGATATGTTTTGTCATTTTCATTTTATGTGGCATTTGATCAGTAAAAATAGGTTAAAATAAATAAATAAATAAAAAATTTTCAGCATGTACATATTGTTTTTAGAATAATTAATTAAAAAAACAATATTTTGACAAAAGCCTCTGACAAGCCCTAACTATTGAGTTATTGATCACATAAAAAAAAAATCAGTTCAGATTGTATCTGTTGAGCTTAAATATTGAATACCTCATATGCAAATTAGAACATATTTAATGAGCAAATAGCTCATTTGCATATTTTAAAAATAAAAAATGAAGTCATAATACAAAAAAACCTTGTATTTGTGTGTTTATTCAACTGGTATAATTTCATTTTGATATGAGTAAAGTGAATTTTTTTTTTCCTATTAAGGGGTGGTGCCTCCGCTTAAGGCTTTATCATGTAAAGCAGAAGTCATACATCAACACTGTCCAGAAGCGCCGCCAACTTCTCTGGGCTTGGTCTCATCTGAGATGGACAGTAGCACAGTGGAAGCATGTTTTGTAGTCCGACGAGCCAACATTTCAAATAGTTTTTTGACAAAACAGCTGTCGTGTCCTCCGGGCCAAAGAGGAAAAGGACCATCCAAGCTGTTATCAGCGTCAGGTCCAAACGCCAGCGTCTGCCATGGTATGGGGTTGTGTCAGTGCCCATGGCATGGGTAACTTGCACATCTGTGAGGGCATAATTAATGCTGAAAAATATGTACAAATTTTGGAGCAACATATGCTGCCATTCAGATGCCGTCTTCTCCAGGGATGTCCCTGCATTTTCCAGCAGGACCACGCCAAATCACATTCTACTCAGACTAGGCTACAAGTGCATGGCTGTAAGAGGGAAATTATACTGGGACCCAGAAAAGGCTGACATTTGAACGAGCCAGCATGCTGGGACGCAGCGTGTACTTCAAAGGACCCGAGAGCCTTGTGGTAAAACAATAAGTCACTCGGACTTCCTCTGAATGGGCAGGCCATTTGGCTCTCTGGAATGTTACCACCTGGACACAACCAAGATAAGGGGAACTAGTCTCTTTGTCTGTGGTTGTGGGTGTGGGTGTTTTGGGGTCGTAAAGGGTGAAGCAACCGGCACCTGGTGGGGGCACTACACGGGACAGTACCACACTGCCCACATATGGACCCCTCTGACATTACACTTTGTATTTCTTTTCTGGATCTGGACTATAAACCATCTGTATATCTTATTTACAAACCCCAGAAAACCATACAAACCATGCACATGTGTTCATTGTATTATTGTATTATGCCTTATGTAATAATAACATGGATTGCGTGTACAATGGTTAAACAGAAGGGTATTTTCATGACAACTGCACCATAATATTACATCCACTTGACATGTTTAGTATGGACATATTCAGGAAAATTATAGCAATTGAATGAAATATGTTTCATACCAAATAGAATTTAATAAAACATAGTTTCAATAACTCAGGAAAAAACTAACACAATGGAATGTCCTCTCTGGTAATCATCTCCTTTTCCCCATTTCCCCACCAATTGTTTTAACAACCTCCTCCAAATGGTGGGGGCCGGAATTAGAGATTTATGATTCGGACAGGTTAATTTATGGCAATGCCGCCTAGACCAAACGCAGGATTTGGCTTAAAAGGAAGGGAGACAAAGCAATCGAGGAAGATCGTAAACGACTTCCCCACGTGGTACATACTCTGTGCTCTGTGTGTAGCTAAACAGGCTGGGTAAGAACTATTTTACTCTGTATTTATGTTTTTAACCCTTATAATTGATTTGGAAATTGAAGATAATAACCTACCTGCCTGTTCAATAAATTCTTATTTTTAACTTGCGTGGTCTTCATGACTCTAATCCATTTTATCTTCTTTTCAGCCGAAATTCCGTTTAAATACTCAGGGGGGCAATTCGGACGGGGACCTCCTGATCAGGGGTCTAGTACAGTAAAACGTCTTTAGTGGGGTCTTCAAGTTAGATAGGTGACCACGATCTGCCTGTTAAGGGATTGGTGGTATTGGTTCTGGTGTTTTGGCTTAAGAGAACCCATGGGCGTAGTACGCCGGTTCTTGTCAAATTCGCCTGAAGGAGCCCGATAGATACACACCGTCCTGGGCTCATAACTGTGTATGTACTATCCATGTAAGCCAGGCATGGAAGGCATGTATTATGGTGGTCAGCCTCCTACCCTCTGGATTCCTCGCCGAACTGAGATTTAACAATAATGCTAAACCCGGGAGCATATATTGAGGAATAATGGCACAAGATAGAGTCGAGTGTAACCACTCCCAAGTTCCACGTATAGTTAAACCCAAATTTTAAATTATCATATAAAATGGAGTCAGATTTAATACGAGGGTAAAACCTAGTAACTGTTACGCTTTCTTGCTGTGGTCATGGATATATCTGTTGTGTTGTTCCGCGCATTTGTGAATATTCTGATGCTCCCATTGGAATATTGACAGTCCGGCGACAGATCGGATATATCTCTGATGACAGCATAGCCCCGTTTACGAACGGAGAGTAACCTGAATGCTACTGATCCGTTTCAGGCCAGCTTTAAGCGGGATATGAAGCAGCGCCTTCATATCTAACCCGTGGCAACGGAACCAGTGCATTCTTAATTATAATTGTGCCCTGTTCTTACGAACAGAGGAAAATAACTAACATCTCCGGTTTTGAATCACACCAGCCAAGGGAGAACACGCGATACCTTCCCCTCCAGCTACAAACCCTCATTGGTCTAGCTGTGAGGTGTTTACAAGTGGTGACCCCGACGTGATCGGAAGTATCTGGAGTGTTCCCTGAAGTTTCTGCTGGTGTTTTTCATCCCGGCGTGATACCCTTCACTGTGGGTATCTCGCATGTTCTTCTCTGGTTTCCCGATCCTTGGTGTGGTGAGTGACAAAATCCTCTTGTATATTAGCCTGTGCTAGGGAGAGTTTTAGCCACTGTGCAGGGGATCGACATATCCCAGACAGGCCTGGGACCGTAGAAACCAGGCATTTTCCATACTACTACCCTTTGGGGAATTCATGAACAGGGAAAGAGAGATGCTTAGGTTGGCATGTTTTTAGGAAATGTGTTGTGATAATACGGCAGAATGCGTTCTAGAACAAACTAGCCTATAGCAGTAGATGGTTACGTATGTGTAAGGAAATGTAAACGTTTGTAGAAAGGAAGGGAGTTTTGATGCAAGGCTTACTACTGTTTCTGCGCAGAGGCGCAGAAAACCTTGCTCAAACTCAGGAGAAATGAGGCACTGGTGAAAAGCCAGTGAATTTTGAAGGTGAACAGAGTGGTAGACGGTTATGGAAGGCTAAAAAGCAATAGATGGTGAACAGTGAGAGTTTATAGCTGCCAGTAAGCGTGTGCAATCACAGAATGCACACGCGAAGAAGTTTGAACTTTGCTAGTGGGCTAACCTAGGAAAAGTGGCAAGCTTCTTATTATAATTAAATTAAATAATATTAAAATACTGCTGAATGCTGAATCAGGTGCATAACCTCGGTTTCGAAGTTCCAGTCCTGAAAGCAGAGTCTGTGCTGATCCTTAAACCCAGGTATGGCCCTGCGGCGGTACACACGTCTCAAGACCTCTGACAGTGCAGACTGCAGCTGCACCAAGTTTTGAAACTGTTCGTATCTGTCCGGAGAAAACCATACTTTAAGTCTCAGAGATCGAGGCCGGTACCAGTGTAGTCACTGAACCTCTGAGTACCGCGCCCGATGTAATGTCACATGACCGCTGAGTGCCACGGCAAATGCAAGTCTCCATCCCTCTGAAAGTGTAGCCTCAGGCTACAACAAGGGTGGCGACCGTCTGGAATTTGCCACATGTGGGACTCATGTCTAAAGACCTCTGAGACTGGTGAAAAGGTATCAGGGCACAGAACTTCTGCATTTCTGAGGTGCTGGAACCAAGGTCCTTGGCCTGTTTTATCTGTCTCAGTAAACAGTGGTGTACTATTAATTAAATAAATAGGTTAGGGTTTATGAAACAGTTGAGATAAGCCAGTGTAGAAGGTAAAATTCCAACATGGCTTACAACCAACCAAAAAATAGACTTTGGCCTATTATAAATAAAATAATCAATAGCCTAGAGCTAAATTAAGTTATATAGGCATAGGTGTGCCACCATTCACCTTTCTTTAGAAAGCTCGCTTTCAAAAAAGTGTAGTGAATTCTGGTGTACCCTATTGTTTTCATCTGAGTTTTTGTTCTATGCGTCTTAGCAGCACAAGGATGAAACCAGAGTATTTAAATGAATAATATTAACTAATGATATATTAATTATTAATGCATGCCTGTGCACGCCATTTAGAAACTGTTAGAATTCACTAACAGACTTATTTGGGTGCCAATTAAATTAGCTAAGGCATGTTAGATACTAGAGATCTAATGGTATTTTTGTGTGAATTTCACCGTAGCACAACATATACATATTAGAATCTTTAGCAAACCGTTGATAAGCCAGTCAAATGCCATAAATGAATATAATGTCATCAAACTTTAACTCAACTAATAAGGGCCAGTATCATCTGTGCCTGCAATGAAAATTATTTAAGGAAGAAGTCTTCCAAACTACATATCTCAAATAAATAAATAAATAAATAAGGAGAATAATCAATTACTCCTAAGTTTCCATCAAGTTTGTCTTTTAACATTAAAATGTTGAAAGGGGTGTCATTTTTTGGCAAGGACTGGCTTACTGGTCTCACTTTATTCTACTTCTCCACATTTTCTCTCCTTAGATTCCCTCCTTCTTTTTCATTTACTGTTCCTCCTCCTCCTTTCTCCCTTCTCCCCATCTGTCTGTCTTGTTCTGTTTCCCCCCCTTCTCTGTCAGTTGTTGAATATTTAAGGAGCAGTAAACCTACACTCCCAAGACAGTGTCTGATTTTCTTTTTGTTTTTTCATCTTTTTATTTTTGTCAGTTGTGGTAACCCCCAAATTATGCAGACAGTAACCCTACATAGATTTTCTCTTCTTTGCACAAATACAGGCAAAGAAGTTAGCACCTCAAGCATAGGTGACAGACCAGTTGGGTGGAAATCTCTGAAGGGGTCATAAACATGTCAGCAGCTCATTTAGCCAACTCCTAACTTTAAACAGGTCCCCTGGTGTAGCACCAGAGCAAATTTTACAACACCCAATTTGTTACATTAGGGGATCCACCCATCCCATTAAGAACTTCACAGTCATCTGATCTAACAAGAGTACACAAACCAGCACACATCCAATCCCAAATAGCACACATATAGGAAACAATAGAAACACTATCCTATGTGATTCTATGAGTTTCTTGGTGCAATAATGAATTTCTCCTCTACCATTAACGCATAGTATAGACAACATTTCTTCAGTCTGTTTTCAATTAAACTATTTTACAGTAATTACCATTCCAGTAATTTTCAACTTTTCAATAAATGTTTGTATGTATGTATGTAGGCATTGTATGTTTCTGAACACTACTTGTCTTATATGTCTTAAATTATGCTTTTTGTGTTTTTCTTTATTTTTATACTGTATGTTCATTATAATGGTTCTTTATTTTCATACTATCAATTTCAATACCCATCCATACAAAATGTATTGAGTTTTGTCTCCTTTCTTTTTAATTTCCCAAATCCAGTTTATCCAAAATTACAAAGGATATTACCATGAGAAGGACAAAAAACATATTTACCACAAAATGCAGTTGTCATGAAAACTCCCAAATACCTCATTCATATATACCATGTCTCACAAACCTTTTTTCCCCCATAATCCCACCAAGTTTGTTAAGGTTCAACCTCTGCACAGCCCCGTGGATATCAACCTTAAGTACAGCTTCTCCAAGACTTTGCTTCGATAGATTCAATCGAGAGGACACCTCCTGGTACAAAGTTCCTACGTCACTGTCAGCTGTCTTGTGAGTTTTCCTGTGCTTAAGAACACGGCGGGCCCGACTGATGGAATGGACTTAGTGCAACAGGTCATCTGGGGCACAAAAGTTCCCATCTTCACTCCAACATCTCATCCTTTCCCTACCATACACACCTCAACCCACACAACCCTTGATATCAGCCTTCCCAGTTATTCCCACCATCAGCCCTACGACCCTGGACCTCCGGCACCAACCATTTGGGAAAGTGTCCATGACCCCTTGGGAGGACGTTTTGAAGTGTCCCCCATTGGGCCAGAGGGGGGAGCTGTAAGAGGGAAATTATACTGGGACCCAGAAAAGGCTGACATTTGAACGAGCCAGCATGCTGGGACGCAGCGTGTACTTCAAAGGACCCGAGAGCCTTGTGGTAAAACAATAAGTCACTCGGACTTCCTCTGAATGGGCAGGCCATTTGGCTCTCTGGAATGTTACCACCTGGACACAACCAAGATAAGGGGAACTAGTCTCTTTGTCTGTGGTTGTGGGTGTGGGTGTTTTGGGGTCGTAAAGGGTGAAGCAACCGGCACCTGGTGGGGGCACTACACGGGACAGTACCACACTGCCCACATATGGACCCCTCTGACATTACACTTTGTATTTCTTTTCTGGATCTGGACTATAAACCATCTGTATATCTTATTTACAAACCCCAGAAAACCATACAAACCATGCACATGTGTTCATTGTATTATTGTATTATGCCTTATGTAATAATAACATGGATTGCGTGTACAATGGTTAAACAGAAGGGTATTTTCATGACAACTGCACCATAATATTACATCCACTTGACATGTTTAGTATGGACATATTCAGGAAAATTATAGCAATTGAATGAAATATGTTTCATACCAAATAGAATTTAATAAAACATAGTTTCAATAACTAACACAATGGAATGTCCTCTCTGGTAATCATCTCCTTTTCCCCATTTCCCCACCAATTGTTTTAACAACCTCCTCCAAATGGTGGGGGCCGGAATTAGAGATTTATGATTCGGACAGGTTAATTTATGGCAATGCCGCCTAGACCAAACGCAGGATTTGGCTTAAAAGGAAGGGAGACAAAGCAATCGAGGAAGATCGTAAACGACTTCCCCACGTGGTACATACTCTGTGCTCTGTGTGTAGCTAAACAGGCTGGGTAAGAACTATTTTACTCTGTATTTATGTTTTTAACCCTTATAATTGATTTGGAAATTGAAGATAATAACCTACCTGCCTGTTCAATAAATTCTTATTTTTAACTTGCGTGGTCTTCATGACTCTAATCCATTTTATCTTCTTTTCAGCCGAAATTCCGTTTAAATACTCAGGGGGGCAATTCGGACGGGGACCTCCTGATCAGGGGTCTAGTACAGTAAAACGTCTTTAGTGGGGTCTTCAAGTTAGATAGGTGACCACGATCTGCCTGTTAAGGGATTGGTGGTATTGGTTCTGGTGTTTTGGCTTAAGAGAACCCATGGGCGTAGTACGCCGGTTCTTGTCAAATTCGCCTGAAGGAGCCCGATAGATACACACCGTCCTGGGCTCATAACTGTGTATGTACTATCCATGTAAGCCAGGCATGGAAGGCATGTATTATGGTGGTCAGCCTCCTACCCTCTGGATTCCTCGCCGAACTGAGATTTAACAATAATGCTAAACCCGGGAGCATATATTGAGGAATAATGGCACAAGATAGAGTCGAGTGTAACCACTCCCAAGTTCCACGTATAGTTAAACCCAAATTTTAAATTATCATATAAAATGGAGTCAGATTTAATACGAGGGTAAAACCTAGTAACTGTTACGCTTTCTTGCTGTGGTCATGGATATATCTGTTGTGTTGTTCCGCGCATTTGTGAATATTCTGATGCTCCCATTGGAATATTGACAGTCCGGCGACAGATCGGATATATCTCTGATGACAGCATAGCCCCGTTTACGAACGGAGAGTAACCTGAATGCTACTGATCCGTTTCAGGCCAGCTTTAAGCGGGATATGAAGCAGCGCCTTCATATCTAACCCGTGGCAACGGAACCAGTGCATTCTTAATTATAATTGTGCCCTGTTCTTACGAACAGAGGAAAATAACTAACATCTCCGGTTTTGAATCACACCAGCCAAGGGAGAACACGCGATACCTTCCCCTCCAGCTACAAACCCTCATTGGTCTAGCTGTGAGGTGTTTACATGGCTGCGTAAGCAGAGAGTGTAGTTGTTCCAATAGCCTACGGACGCTATGCACTTATTGTACGTTGTGTAAGTGCATAATAAGCAATTTTAGTCATTTTTACAATCAGCTAAACAGCGTTGTTTCGAAGTGGATACCTCACATTGAGAGTTGAGTAGGTAGTATGCCTACCTAGCGAACAAATGAGATGACGAATGTGACCTGAACAACAATTTGGTTTTTCTGGAACCAGACATACTAGTGAACAAACAAACAAGCGAAACAAATCTTTTGAATGAATGGAGCCAAAAGAAACTATTACACAAGACAATACCAGCTTTCCCGTTTCCATTTTGATATATTAGTGCCAAGGGGCGGGGGGTTAGGACCCAGGCGCAGAGTGAAAAAACTCTAAAGGTAAGTTTAAACAAAGACTTTACTTTCCATGACAATAGTGAACAAACCAAAGGCCACGAGGGGCAATTCCAAAAACACAAAATGCTTGGAACAAAAAAAAAAACAATCAGCGGAACTTGAAATCTCAAAATACAGGAAACTCGGGAAAAAAACTAGAAACGCAGGGAACTATAAATACTCAGAATTGCAGGGAACACACAACAAGGGCAGACAACAGTATGGGCAAAACACAGTAGGATCCAGCGCCCGAGTCAGGGAAACAAAGAACTTAAATAGGCCAGGGAAAACCAGAAACAGGAAAACACAAGGCACAATCAAACACAGCAAGGAAAGGAATAACCAGACACAGGTGAGAACACTGATATAATTAAGACAAGAGGAGAAAGCAATGAGGGAAACAAACCAAAATGCAAAGATGAGAAATGGCAGAATCCTGACAGTAACCCACCCCCCCCCCCCAAGGGACAGCTCCTGACGTCCCAGAAGACTGACCTGGGGAGGGGGTGAAACAGAGGGTGGGAACCACAGACCAGAACAGGACCGGAACACTGGACTGGACTAGACAAAACAGGACTCAGACGGGACGGAACAGGACTCAGGGCTGGCCAGGACAGAGACAGGACTCAGGGCTGGACTGGACAGGAACAGATGGGATCCGGACTCAGGAAGAGACCAGATCCGGACTCAGGACTCAGGATCGGGACTCGGACGGGATTCAGACTCAGGACACAGGAACGGGTCTCAGACGGGATCCAGATTCAGGAACAGACGGGATCCGGACTCAGGACTCAGGACCGGACGGGATCCAGGCTCAGGACTCAGGAACGAGACTCGGACAGGACTCGGATGCAGGAACAGGAACGGGGCCCGGACGGGACCAGGAACAGGAACGGGACCCGGACGGGACTGGGCACAGGAACAGGAATGGGACCCGGACGGGACCCGAACAGGACTGGGCACAGGAACAGGAATGGGACCTGGACGGGACTGGGCACAGGAACAGGAACGGGACCAGGATAGGACCGGGCACAGGAACAGGAACGGGACTCAGAAAGGCACGGATCGGGACTCTCAGACACACTCTGAACTGGACTCAAAGACGCACACGGAACTGGGCAGGGAGACCTAACAAATAAGTAGACAAAACGACAGGCAGGCCGGGACACACACTGCAAGACAGACATACACGCTAAGTGACAGACAGACAGGAAAAGAGAGGGGCGAACCCAAAGACTGACAAAGGGACTGACAGACGGATAGACAGGACAACAGGCAGGCGGACTGACATACATACAGACAGACAGGCAGACATGCGGGTGGCCGATGAGCTGACGGCCTGGGGGATGGACAGGCAGTCAAACATACTGGTTGACAGACAAGCAGGTAGACAGACAGACATGCAGGCAGACAAACAGACGATGGGGCAGGTGGACCGTCCATTAAACAGTTTGGGGGACGGACCAGCCCCATCCCCAAGGGGGAATGCCCTCCAGGGCGTGGCTGTGGAGATACTCCAGGGAGCCGGAACACAAGAAGGCAGTGGTGCTGACTTGCAGGTAAGTCTAAACAAAGACTTTACTATCCACGACAATAGTGAACAAACCAAAGGCCACGAGGGGCAATTCCAAAAACACAAAATGCTTGGAACAAAAAAAACAATCAGCTTGAAATCCCAAAATACAGGAAACTCTGGGGAAAAACACTAGAAACACAGGGAACTATAAATACTCAGAACTGCAGGGAACACACAACGAGGGCAGTACAACAGTATGGGCAAAATACAGTATGATCCAGCGCCCGAGTCAGGGACACAAAGAACTTAAATAGGCCAGGGATAACCAGACACAGGTGAACACAAGGCACAATCAAACACAGCAAAGAAAGGAATAACAAGACACAGGTGAGCTAGCAAACATTAAACTTTGTTCTACAGCAAAAAGTGAAATCCAATAAAAATGTTTTTAAAAAGTAACTGTTTTAAAAATTGCTTTTTAAAAGTGTGGCTCACAATTTAGGTTGTTTCCTAAGAACATATTTTGTGAATCTGGCCTCTGGTTCTAATAAACACATGCACATGGTCAGCAACAATAACTTAGTGTTACACTTAGGTATGACGCGGTATTGAAATGATGGTCAATTTGTATTAAGGGACCTAATGTGTGCCAAGAAAACATTCCACACACCCACGGGCATAATTCCGGTATGGATGGGGCGATATAACCCCCCAATATTATAAAACAGGCAAAATAACCCCCCAGTAATATTAGCGTGATGATGAGAAAAATAATTTCATATAATAAAGATGGGAATAGGGCGGCACGGTGGTGCAGTGGGTAGCACTGTCGCCTCACAGCAAGAAGGTATTGGGTTCGAATCTTGGCTTGGGGCCTTTCTGTGTGGAGTTTGCATGTTCTCCCCGTGTCAGCGTGGGTTTCCTCCGGGTACTCCAGTTTCCTCCCACAGTCGATTGTAGACCCTAAACTGCCCATAGGTATGAGTGTGTGAGTGTATGGTGTGTGTGCCCTGCGATAGATTGGCAGCCTGTCCAGGGTGTATTCCTGCCTCTCGCCCAATGCATGTTAGGATAGGCTACAGCACCCCCCGTAACCTTGCTCAGGATAAGCGGGTATAGATAATGGATGGATGGATGGATGGATGGAAGATGGGGATTTCATGATGTGATTGGTATATAGACTATTGATCAGTAAGAATGGGCGTTTGCATGAAAGTCACACATTTCCTCCATTTTAGTGATTTCTGTGATTTTTTGACAGTTTTGGATGGTAACCTGTAAACTTTAACATAGCCTATGTGGTGTTATTTTTATAGTCCTACACATTTTAACAACAGTCTATTGCCAAATGCTGGGAGACACCATAGGCCTATGCAGATTCTACAATGCTCTGGGAGCATTCCAGTCCTTGTCAGCTGTTTCAATCAAATGTTTGACTGGCTCTGTCAGCCCAGTGTTCATTCCCCATTATGGTCACATCTGTGACAAAAGCTCTGTCAAAGATTCAAACCTCGCAATGTACAACTTACTGTTCCAATACAAAAAATGGACATGGTAACCACATTTTATTTTAGTGATGCAATTTAATAATGCTCTATTTCTAACAACGTTCTGTTAAAAAAACATGCTCTTTCTTTCCATGATGGTCCGAATTAAGCAAATAAATGCACCAGCCTCTTAATGTATTTAATTTGTAGGCTGTTCCTAGTAGCCGGCCAATTGCCAATTGATTTTTTAAACTTCAAGCATTTGTTACTATTGCTATAGTTATGCATATTATTTCATTTTCAATTTCATAAATGGACTTTAAAAATCTCTGATTTCTTCTGATTTTTACCAATCATTTAGCCGTGACTACTCTATTAACTTCATTCAATATTTTTTGTGACAAATACCCAACCTTAATTATCAGTAATCTGAAGTATGTTCCTCAGGGTTTATGCATTTCAACCCCTCCAATATTCAAAATAAAGTTAGCCCTTGCCTACACCATTACAACACGATTGCCAGCCTGTACTGTTGGCACAAGGCTGGATGGATACATGGATTCATGCGGTTTATGCCAAATTCTGACCCTACCATGTGCATGTCACAGCAGAAATAGTGAATGGGCAGACCAGGCAACATTTTTACAATCTTCAGTCATCCAGTTTTGGTGATCACATGTCCACTGACCTCATCCTCCTGTTGTTAGCTGACAGGAGTGGAACCTAGCATGGTCTTCTGCTGCTGTAGCCTAACTGCTTAAAGTTTGACGTGTTGTGCATTCACACCACGGTTGTAAAAACGCCGTTATTTGAGCCTTTGTGGCCTTTCTGTTAGCTTTAACAAGTCTTCCCATTCTCCTCTGATCTCGTTAACATTGTGTTTTTGGCCACAGAACTGATGCTCACTGGATGTTTTTTGTTTATCACACTATTCCCTGTAGACTCTAGAAATTGTAGTGGGTAAAAATCCCAGAAGGGCAGCTGTTTCTGAGATGTTGGAACCAACATGTCTGGCACCAACAATCATACCACAGTCAAAGTCGCTTAGATCATGCATCTTGCCCATTCTAATGTTTGGTCAAACTAAAAACTAAACCTCTGTACCACATACGCATGTTTTATATATTGATTTGCAGCCTTAAACCTTTTTCACAAGCCCCCTTGTGACAAGGATGCCAGCATCCTGAGACTGCTCAACTCAGGAATTCAGTGCTCCTGCAAGCAAACTATGAATCGAAACAACAAACTAGTGTTCTTGCTTTATTAGTAGAAAATACATGCCATTACATGCCGTATACGCCAAATACGGAGTTTCTATGTGACACCATTGTCACCATATAGCTAGTCCATTTAGCAATCTCCCCATCCCTGAAGTCTCATCTGCAACAATAACCCCCATGCAAGACAAAAACATTTATTTGGGAGTCCATAAATATTATTTCACCACCAAAAATTAATATTCTGTCTTAGCAAAAATATAAAGCAGACAATAGGCTGAAGGTATGCCAAGACAGCGGTGAAAATGCTGAATAGTGAAATAAACAAACGCAATTCTTGTGTAATTATACTGCGTTCTAATATCAATATAAAGATACCCCTTTCAAGATTCAGTAGACATTTACTGTCTTGTACAATCTGTGTGAGAAATAAACATGCAAATAGAAAGTGGGGCGCTTATATCGGCTACTCTGATAACTATTTTATCCAGTAGAGGACAGCATAAATTTTCTAACGGTGTATAGCATGTTTCATTTGAAGTTCAAAACAACGAATGAGCGCCCCACACAAACAGCAAGCATGGTTGCTTCAGCATAGTGTTGCGCAGTCAACTGTAACATTATACAATAACATACAAGCATTCGTTGAGGCATAATTGTTTTCTTTCTTTCTATTTTTTCTTCCTAATTTGACTAAATCATCAGAAAGGCAAAAGTAAATTATCTGGGGAGTGGGTCAGAAAGGAGTCTAGCTAGGATGCATATGAAGATGTATGTATTACTGCTGGTAGTATTTCAATTTTTTACATTGTGTAATATTTTTTGATATTGTTATGTTCACACTGGTTGTAAGAGACAACTGTTAATAATGCTCAGCATGTATTGCGGGCTAAATAATAGGCCTAGCTGTTAGTATAGGGGCATTGTTAGCGTACCCTGGGGAGAGTTGGCGTATTGGCTCGTAGTGGCCTGCTTTGTTAAAATCCATGCCACTCACAATGAAACTGATCGTCTTTCGAGATGTTTGCACTATTATATAATGCAGTCATTTCATGTACTGTAGTGCAAGCATTCATAGGTGGCTCAGTCATGTGCTTGATGCACTGGTTTACCATGGAGCTAGATCATCGCCAATATTTTTCTGATGGTGGAATATTATTTATTATCTTATTGTCAATGTGGGGGGTATTAGTGTCTCCATCAACTATACCTTTCATTTGGGGCATAGAAAATATTCAAATTTACTGTGTGCTAGTCGAACATAAAATTTCCCTTGGACTAAGCATGAATAGTAATAAATGTCGTGTCATACCAATGCAGCAAAAGATTACATATTGTCGAGTACAGAAAAATATACAAGAGTAAATAATTAAAAATTAAGGTATGTGCATCACAGTGTGTCCCAATGTATTTGCATGATTTGTCAATGTGATATCAATGTTTGATCTTAACTGCATAGACCCTGAGGACGCCTTGTGGCGTCATAAATCACTACAGTTCATTGTCAACGAAGATCTCCGTTATTTTCGAAGCTAACTCGGTTTTCTTTTTTTATCAATGAGGGGAGGGTCTGAACTTTGAGTGGCATGCATCTTTAGCCATTCAGCAATCTATGGTGCTTTAACTATGTTAACAAAACGCCAAAATGTTTGTGTCGGGGAAGCAATGGAGGCTAGTGCCAGACTTCATGCTACTGAAAGTTTGTTTGAGTTTTTTTCCATTTTGAATTCATTTTGAAATGCTTCCAAAGATGTGTTTGAAGAGACACATGGACGCTAAAAAAGCTCTTGAAGCTATTATTACACACAGTAAGATTGTGGTTCTGCAAAAGAGTGAATTTTTTTTTGCAGAACCGAGGATGAATAATTACTTTTCTTTGGCATGGATCCATTTGAAGACAATATCAGGTGAGTTTATTTAGTCCGTCATTATGCTGAGAAATTGCTAAACCATTTTTATTGATAGTATTTGTGTTTCTCAGCAAACGCGTGAAAACACGCTGGTATAATAAAACAATGATGGTAAATATATATGTGTATATATATATATATATATATATATATATATATATATAGTCTGCATCGTTCTGTTGCTACCATAATATAACAAACGTTCTTGTGTCTACAGCTGCAGTTTCTCGCTGCAATTACTAATATTAAATATAAACAAAAGATAGCAATTCATGCTACTGTCTGCCAATGTCTAAATAAATAATATGGTACTCTGTGTGCAGCACGCAGGTAGCAGGGATAGCGAGTTGATATTTTGTTTTCTGTTTCTCTTCTGTTTTTTTTTTCCAATGTCATATTATTTGAAATATGAATTATTATTCTATCTGTCTCTGAGGCTCTCTGAAATGTGCATTCTCTGCTGATCTAAGCAATGGATTGGAATATGTGTCTGACGCCTTTTTTTCTCAGGGAACTGCTATCAGCACAATAATGCACTGCCCCGCCTCCAACCCCCTCAGCTTTGCCATCAACTTGCCCTGCCCACTGCCCCCTCCCCCCTCCCCCGTAACTCCAAAAGCAGTTAAAATAATATAGTAATAATAGTCATATTTTTGTTTACTTTGTAGTTTACTATTGTTCAAAAACAAAGAAACATTTTTTTATACAATAAATAAAATACATTTTTTAAAATTTTTATTTATGGTATTAGTTATATATAAGGTGCCGTATTCCTGGACTTTCACCACTGCTGAGGACTGGTAAAGCCACACATGCCACAAGTTATATTTGGCAACCAGGAACTGGAAGACCAGGCCATGGGCCTACCTGGCGGAGGGGTCAAACATACAGGCAGATTACCTCCCTGGAATACTAGGCTATGGACAATACAAGGCAAAGGGGTCAACAGGGCAGGACAAGACTGGACACAGACAGAAATAAACAACGTTGCAATGTATCGACAGTGCCACAGCACAAGGAATGTGCATGAATGTAGAACAGAATGTGAAAGAGGCAGTGATGTATAGGAATAAATGTGGGAATGTGGTCGGAAGTAGGGTGTATCAAAAAATGAGGTTTACCTACATGAGTGTCTGGATAACGGAGGGACCATTACCTTATAACTCCATAGAAAAGTATCTTGGAAGATAGTTACAATCATAAGATTGTGCGCAGTCGCACAAAGAATCTTATTTCTATCAATAGACCGCAAAGGAGTATACTCTGCGGTTTCCCTGGTTTTGGGGGAGAAGGGGTTTTGGTGCCTATTCCTGTCCAGACCTTATGTGGGCAAACAAAGGGAATTGTGGGTATGGAAGGCTTGCTCAGGATTGTACCTAAGGGAAGCTCAAAGAAGCATTCAGGGAGACACTGCTTAACAGTTCTCCTGGTACCGTAGTTATTTCCGTACAGTCATTTAGTTATGTATTTGTCAGTGAACATGTTCATGTTTATTTGGCGTAGCAAGCATGCATCTGCATGCATTTCTACAAAAATTACATTTCTAGTCCTAAAGGAACCCCTGATTATTGAATTGTGAGTAACAATTTTCAAGATATGAGTTTCTAAAATTAGATTCCTAGTCCTAAAGGAACCTCTGAGATTGAGTTCTGAGTAACAAGTTTCAAGATATGATTAGATTCCTAGTCTTAAAGGAACCTCTGAGTACCAGGATAGATAACAAGTTTCAGGATAAGAGTTTCTAATAAACAGATTCCAAGCCTCAAAGGACCTCTGAGTCTGAGTACTAAGCCAGACATAAAAATAAAATCCCTTGTGAGGAAAACAAAGCCTAAAATGGGGGGTAGCAAAAGGAAACCAGAGCTCTGAGGTGCAGGTATGCTGCTCAATACGGGGTATATACCAGGTTTTGGGTATTTGATTCGTGCCCCCTGTCTAAGCGATAACTAAATTATACAGAATTTCCTTTACAGTTTTGGCGCTGCAAGCAGGATAACACATTTTCTTTTACAGTTTTGGCGCTGCAAGCAGGGTAACAAATTTTCTTTACATATATATATATATATGAAATTTAAGCAGTTCAAGTCCAGTGAATGACATGAAATGGTACAAAGGTAAGCGGTAAACTGCCAGAGTTTTAAAAAAGTTCCAGTTATCAAAAACTGAAAAATAATGTAAATTTCATGTAAATGTAAAAGGCCTTATAAAAAAGGCCTTTTCAGGGAACAAGTAATGGGTTAAAAACTTACAGCTTTTCTGCAGCAATGAAAGTAAATTAAGCCTTGAAAGTTGATGCAAACAATTAAACAATTCTCTTGATTACTTACAAACTCTCTGTCCGTATAAAATCAGTGTTGGAACAGACTGTGTTACTACACCCTGTGAAGCATTATTTGGAAAATATTGCACTGCAGGAAGTAATATATTGCTATCATAATGGCGAAAAAGGCAATTAACAAAGGAAAAGTATAGGTCTTTCCTTTAGAGAAATTGCAAAGAAAGCCAAGGTGTCAGTGAGTACAGTTTCCTACACCATCAAAAGGCACTTGGAAACCGGAGGAAACTCTGACAGGAAGAGGTCCGGCAGACCCAAAGCCACAACAGAATTAGAAGGCACGTTTCAGAGAGCCAATAGCTTGTGTGATAAGCGGCTCACAGGACAACAGCTTCAAGCTCAGCTTAACAGTGGTCGAAGTAAGCAAGTCTCAGTTTCAACTGTGAAGAGAAGACTTCACAGTTGAAACAGCTTTGACAGGTCGAGTGGCAGTACAAAAGCCATTGATAAAACAACAAAATAAGAAAAAGAGGCTTGTCTGGGCCATGAAGCACCGCAGTGGACTACTGAAGAATGGAAGAAGGTCTTATGGACCGATGAATCAAAATTTGAAATCTTCGGTTCATGATGCAGGGTTTGGTTTTTGTATACTGTCGAATAAGTGAAAGGATGGTTCCTCAGTGTGTGACACCAGCTCTTTTGCTGGATCCAGAGTTGGCGCCTTGCACATAGTGACTGGCACTCTGAACCAAAAGGGCTACCACAGCATTTTGCAGTGCCGTGCAATACCCTCTGGTCTATGCCTAGTTAGTCAGGGGTTCATCCTACAGCAAGGTAATGACCCAAAACATACCTCCAGGCTATGTCAGAACTAACTTACTAACTAACTAAGAAAAGAACAAGAGAATAGACTTCAAATCATGGAATGGCCAGCACAGTCTCCAGACTTAAGCCGAAACTTGTTTGTGATGAATTGGACAGAAGGGTGAAAGCAAAGTAACCTACAAGTGCAACACATTTGTGGGAACTTCTGCAACAGTGTAGGGAAGAACTTTCCGAAAAATATTTGATTTCCATTGTAGAATGAATGCCATGAGTGTGTTCAGCTGTTATATCTGCAAAAGGTGGCTACTTTGATGAGTCAAAAAATTTGACCGGTAGTGTATATATATTAGAGCCCAACCGATATATCGGTATGGCCGATATATCGGCCATTATTTGACTTTTTTGACGACATCGGGATCGGCAGTTATGCCGCCGATGTGCCCCGATTTTTTAATAAGTATAATAAACAAAAAAACAATGATTATTTATCTGTACTTGTCTGTTCGAACGTTGTAATTGCTATTTACTAGAATTATCCAGTAGAGGGAGCTCTAATGCAAGTGTGAACTGCAGCAGCTGACGCGCTACTTCTCTAATAAGACGTTTGTCACTCGTGCCTCATCCAATATTCTCCACTGCAAGACTTGTCTGCACAGATTCGATTGCCGCAATAAAGGTATGTATATTTAGTGAATGTTTTTAATTAAATGCGTTTATACGACCACTATGTTTATCAATCCTCATTATCAAGCGAGCGAGCTAGCTAACATATTTGGTTCACTTTAGCAAGCTAGCTGGCTAGCAAGCCTTTATGAAGTGGCAGTGAGCACATAAGCAGTGTAGGATCTACATTTCCAGAGGACATCGCTGTATTCTCAAATAAATAACCAGCCAAAATAAAATGGTGATTGAATGTATCACATTTGTTTTTTTATCTGAGATAATGATATTAGCTACTTTATGACGCTGTGTAAATAGCCAACGCGTGATTGCAAGCGAGTGTGTCATCTAGTCACGCGTCATCGTAGCAAGCTAACCAGACAGTAAAAACACAGATAAAACACTTCTAACATGGATCTTTTTAAGCCATGTTATCTAGCTTTGTCATGATAACATGAGAGAAGGATTGCTGTTGGAGAAGTGAATCAACCAACAGTTAGCGCAGGTAACCTGCACGAAAGCGCATTGTAGTTTTTTTTTCACGTACTTCATCCAGTCAATTTAATTTCATCTAACGTTACACTTGATTCACTCTTTAGCTCCGCTAGATAATGTCTTACTCTTTGAGATCATGTAGTAGAAATAAAATAGGAAAATATAATTCATTTAACTTACTGAGAATATATAATAAGAAATAATGAGGCTGTGTCAATAGCTAATGCGTTATTGCGAGCGAGTGTGTCATCTAGTCACGGGTCAGAGCGCATTGTAGTTATTTTCACCGCCTAATTCTTATGGACAGGGAAGCTCGCTAGATAGTCTTACTCTTTGAGATCATGTAGTAGGAATAAAATAAGAAAATATAATTAATTTACTGAGAATAGATACTAAGAAATAATAATAACAAATAACAACAAGAACAATAATAATAATATTCATAAAAATACATGTTTGAAACAGGAAAACTGATTTTTTTAAATTCATTTTTTATAGATGGCTGGAAAAGAAAGGAGTGAAAGCAAGGTGTGGAGTTATTTTGATTTCACACACTTAAAGATGGTGTTAATATATATATTTAATTTATCATCTTTTACATTTTTTTATCTAAAAAGTTCTTTGTGGGTTTATTTTAATTTTTATTTGTTTGCTTATAAGTTATATTTTATTAAAGATTCTATATTTAAGAACATTTAAGTTTTTCAAATTGCACTTTTTGACAAAATATCGGTCAAAACATCGGTAATCGGTGGGCTAGGACTCTCCAAAATCGGGATCGGCATCGGACCCAAAAATCTGTCATTGGTCGGGCTCTAGTCTTAGTGCGCAAGAAGGACGGCACTTTAAGATTCTGTATAGACTATCGTAAACTCAACAGTGTAACCTGCTAAGATGCCTTCCCCCTGCCCCATATAGAAGAGTCTCTCACTATGCTTTCCAAGGCATTCACCACACCCATGGGGCTTTATGAGTTCAGCAGAATGCCCTTTGGATTGTATAATGCCCCTGCCACTTTTCAGAGACTTATGGAGTCATGCCTGGGTGATCAAAACTTCCAGTCCCTTTTGATTTACCTTGATGACGTTGTTGTGTTCTCATATGATTTCCCATCTCATTTGAAAAACGTAGAACTGGTGTTTCAGCGCCTGGTCCAACATGGCCTGAAGTTAAAACCCTCTAAGTGCCACCTCTTCCAAGCTAAAGTGCAGTACTTGGGACATATGGTGACGAAAGATGGGGTGTCTCCAACCAGCCACGCCCCCAAACGGTAAGGAAGCTGCAAGAATTTCTTGGCCTGATTGGGTACTATCAGTGCTTCATTAAAGATTGTGAGGAGGCATTTCAGCAGCTCAAGCAAGCCCTGGTAATAGCCCCAGTCTTGGCATTTGCTGACTTCTCCTTACCATACCTCTTGTACACTGATACAAGTAAGCAAGGCCTGGGTGCTGTCCTTAGCCAAGTCCAAGGGGGGGTGGAAAAGGTCATTGCCTATGCAAGTCGTAGCCCGCACCCCTCTGAGAAAAATGATGCACATTACAGTTCCTTTAAGTTGGAATTCTTAGCCATTAAATGGGCTATAACAGATAAATTTAAAGAATACCTGTTTGGTGCATCATTCACTGTCTTTACAGACAATAACCCTCTGGCCCATCTGCCAACTGCTAATCTAGGAAGTGTGGAACAACGCTGGCGTGCACTGCTGTCCAGCTACAACTTCATTACATTATTACATTACAGGCATTTGGCAGACGCTCTTATCCAGAGCGACGTACAACAAAGTGTATAACCATAACCAGGAACAAGTATGACGAAAACCCTAGAGAGAAGTACCGGTCCAAGTGCAGGGAACAACCGCATAGTTCAACTTGGGCCCTGAAGCTTAAACTGATTAACACTAACACAAATGAGAACAGCAACAACGCAGTCTATGGAAAAATACAAGCAGTAGTTAAGACAGGTGCATTAACTAAGTCACCTACGAAACAGCTACCTAGTTACAACCCTAAGCTTACAGTCATTTAAGAGATTACAGGGAGGTAGGGAGGGATGGGGAGAGGTGCAGCCTGAAGAGGTGAGTCTTCAGTCGTCGCTTGAAATGGGTCAGTGTCTCAGCTGTTCTGACCTCCGCGGGGAGGTCATTCCACCATCGTGGGGCCAGAACAGACAGGAGACGGCTTCTGGAAGCGCAGGTGCGAAGAGGGGGTGGTGCCAGGCATCCTGAGGTAGCAGAACGGAGGGATCTGGCTGGCATGTAGGGTTTGAATATCTTGTGGAGGTATGCTGAGGCTGATCCCTTGACTGCCTGGTATGCTAGGACCAATGTTTTAAATTTGATGCGAGCTATAACAGGCAGCCAGTGGAGGGTAGTGAACAGGGGAGTGACGTGGGAGTGTCTGGGGAGGTTGAAGACCAGACGAGCTGCAGCATTCTGAATGAGCTGCAGGGGTCTGATGGCAGATGCCGGTAGTCCAGCCAGAAGAGAGTTGCAGTAGTCCAGGCGGGATAGAACCATTGCTTGGACTTCAAGATCCAGTTTCGACCTGGCCGGACAAACCTTAATGCTGACGCTTTGTCCAGGGTTCCAGTGGGGGACCCAGGCCTACTGGAGGAAAATGATGTTGAAGTGGTCCCCTACACTGAGGTGGGTGCTGAGGTAGTGGAAGCCTTCTGCTCTGGAGCTGCTGGAAGTGTTACCACAGCTGATCAATCCCCCTCTCACTGTACCCCAGTATAGTATCAGTGGTCAGGTATGACACTGGCAGCCTAGAGGCAAGCACAGCAACAAGATCTTGTAATTGCTAAAGTGGTAGTATTCTTACAGAAGCCTGCCAAGCCCACTGCCACTGAACAAGCTGCCTTACTACCTGAAGCAATGCGCATCCTGAAGGAAAGGGAGAGACTGTTTTTCCAAGATGGTGTCCTCTTTCAGAGACGCAGAGATCCAAGAACTCTAGAAATATGCCACCAGCTGGTGCTCCCAGAGGCCTACAAGCAAAAGGTATGGACAGTATGCCATGAACAAGCTGGCCACTTTGGCCGAGAGAAGACCCTGTCCTTCATCCATTCAAGGTTTTTCTGGGCCCACCAAACCAAAGTTGTGCACAACTGGTGTGCTTCCTGCTCATGCTGCACCCTGCGTAAAATGCCCCCTACTATCACAAAAACACCACTTGTACCCACTGAATCCACCTATCCCCTTGAGCTAGTGACCATGGATTTCCTGAAGCTGCACCCTTCTACAGATAGCCATCAGTATGTCTTAGTGATGACTGATCACTTTATCAAGTATGCATGGGCGGTGCCCACCAAAGATAAAACTGCAGTCACCACAGCCGGAGCAATGTGGAATAACATAATTCGGTTCTTTGGGAGTCCATCCAGGCTTCATGCTGATCAAGGGGCTAACTTCCAGTCAGCAGTTGTCAAAGAACTGTGCCAGCTTTATGGGGCGAAAAAGAGCCACACTACGCCATATCACCCCCAGGGTAATGGAAGCTCTGAACCTTTTAACTGCACTTCACTCCAACTCCTAGGCACGCTGGAAGAAGACCGTGAGACCCACTGGCCTGACTACATTCAAGAACTGCTGCTGATGTATAACAATATCTTTAAAAAAAAACACGTTTTCAACGTACAAAAAGGCCAAGTTACTCACACATACAAAAAATGTATTATAAGTCCTTAAAATAAAAAAAACTTGCAGCACCTAGGCCTGCGATTAAAAGTATTGATATCAAAATGGGGCCAAGTTACAACAAACAATATTGGCTATCTTAGCTTATACAAATTAAACAAGCTCTATTCCAAAGCAATGCTACCCAATGTTTCCTAAATCATTTCACGTAACTTGGCCCTGTGTTTTTCCATCTTACCATCTGAAGAGAATGTGGTCGTTCTAAATTTATGTCACATCAGTGTCAGATAACAAAAATTGCCTCATGGAAGAATACATCATTCAAATGAATGCTTTAAAGGCTGACAAAAATGAAACTCCAGAAATGGTATGTGGGCAGCACGGTGGTCCTCCAGTTTCCTCCCACATGCAGATAGGCTCACTGGAGACTCTAAATTGCTCATAGATATGAGTTTGTGAGTGAATGTGTGCCCTGCGATAGATTTGTGGCCTGTCCACAGTGTATTCCTGCCTCTCACCCAATGCACGCTGGGATAGGCTCCAGCACCCCCTGTGACCCTGCTCAGGATAAGCGGGTATACATAATGGATGGATAAATATTATGTATACATACTGTACATAGATAAACAGATAGATATAATACTTTATTATCCCCATGGGACAATTTTCATTGCAGCATATAGCATACACATTTACAAACAGATATTTATACCAAGAAACATACAATAATTTACACTACAGAATGGTGGTGGATTGAATAGATAAACAGAAAATTACAAATATTTATAATAATTAATATTAAAATATATAAATTCATATTAAATAAATATTGAATCTTACAAACCCATGCATATGTTTTCCCCATTAATATACCATATGTTTCTCAGTCAGATGAAGTTTAGCCAAATAAGTAAAATAAGTGTAATTAATTTTACAATGTAAAATAATTTTTAAAATCTTATTTGTGAACACTATTTTCAAAACATAATAACAACAACAACAAAAACCACAACAACCACAACCACAGACCAACCACCACAAACCAACACAAACCAACAACCACAAACCAACAACCAACAACCAATTTTATTCATAATGTATTGTTCATACAGACAAACACTAGATTCAGACAACTGTTTTAACATATACTATATATTTTTATGGTATTTAAGTGTAACAGCTGAATTGCAGATCCACTATAAATGATTTGGCAATTGACACTTGACACTTTGATGTGACACATAAATTTAGAACGACCACATTCTCTTCAGATGGTAAGATGGAAAAACACAGGGCCAAGTTACATGAAATGATTTAGGAAACATTGGGTAGCATTGCTTCGGAATAGAGCTTGTTTAATTTGTATAAGCTAAGATAGCCAATATTGTTTGTTGTAACTTGGCCCCATTTTGATATCCATACTTTTAATCGCAGGCCTAGGTTCTGCAAGTTTTTTTTTATTTTAATGACTTATAATTAATTTTTTGTATGTGTGAGTAACTTGGCCTTTTTGTACGTTGAAAACGTGTTTTTTTTAAAGATATAATTTCTTTTTGTACTGTATTTATTATGTGTAACTGATAATAATAATGCATATAAATGAGAGAGAACCATGAATGCACATACATACATGCAAACACACATACATTCTTGCTAAAAGAAACACATAGGCCTAGATTCAGTCATTTTTCTGTTAACATAAATTACAAATAAATGGAAGTGTAATTTTTTTTGATGGATTGTGGTACTGTAAGTGTTTTTAATGGGTTATGCTTAATTATAGGTATGGTAAAATGTAAAGAATGACACAAGCATGTCAAAAGAATATTTCACATGTATTTGTCATTATTGCATCAATAACAGACAGCTGTGTGTACACTTGCCATTGCAATATTGTGATATGGAAGAACTTTATACGAAATGTATAAGAATTAAGGTACTATAACATATTATGTAAATAGTACTGAACAGATTACATAATGCCAGAAATCCAGATGCAACAGGTTATCTTAAAAATACACATTACCCTGCACTTTTACATTTTTTATGGCAAAGTAGCATATATACATTGTATATTTACTGTCATGTTCCGGTGTTCCTGTCTGTGTTTCCCCTGTTGGGCCGCCAGATGGCGGCACTTCTGTTTTGTGTCCTGCTCCCTCCCTGTTAATTGTATGATTGTTTCATTGTCTCGTTATCCCATCATTGTTCCCACCTGTGTCTTGTTATCCCCTCCTTCTGGTTTGATTGTTTTTTGAGTTCACCTGTGTCTTGTTACCCCTTGTCTATTTAAGTTCTCTGTTCCCTTGACTCGGGTGCTGGTTCCTTGCGTTTGTTCTTCCTTGTGTTTGTTGCCTTTTAATGTTCAGACCATTTATACCTGCCTGCGTTTTTTTACCTGTTTGTGTTTGTTCCCGAGTTGTGTTTGTTCCCTGACTTTGATGTACCTGCCTGCTTGTGTTTGTTCCCTGACTTCTATGTACCTGCCTGCTTGTATTTGTTCCCTGACTTCCATGTACCTGCCTACTTGTGTGTGTTCCCTGACTTCCATGTACCTGCCTGCTTGAGTTTTGTTCCTGACTTGTTTTGTTCCTGACTTGTTTTGTTCCTGACTTGTTTTGTTCCTGACTTGTTAATTTGCCCTTGTGTTCTGCCTACCTGCGTTCTGCCCTGACCGTGTTCTGCCCTGCCCGTGTTTGAGTTCCTCTTGTTTTCTGTTATTTAGAGATTTTTTGAGTTCGTGTTTTTTCCCTTTGTGGCCTTGTCTGTTCCCTGCTTGTTTGCCTGTCTTTAGTAAAGTCTTTGTTCCCCTCCCATTTTGGATTTGTGTTTTCTTTTCCCTCTGCGTTTGGGTTCCCCCTACCCGCGCCGTGACAGAAGGAACCAGCCAGTGTGGGACCCAGCAGAGTTTTTTTTTTTTTTTTTTTTTTTATTATTGTTTAACATGCCACTGGGGTGGTGGGAGCTTGAGCCTCCCAGTGCCCGGGGCGGGCGGTCGCGGAGGCGCCGTGGTCGGGCTGCCTCCCGGTCGGCCGGACCTCCAGCTGATCAGCAGGCGGATCCTGACCCTTTTGAGGGGTCTCGGCTTGCCATTTTTCCGGGGTCCGGCCCGCGGGGGTCCCGCCGGTCCCGTCCGGCTGCCCAGCCGGGTTCCCTACAGCTGTGGTCTGTGTTCCTGTCGCCTGCTCCACCCCAAGTCCCGGAGGGGCCTTCACGGCCTGCTCTGCCCCGAGTGCCGGAGGGACCTTCACGGCCTGCTCTGCCCCGAGTGCCGGAGGGACCTTCACGGCCTGCTCTGCCCCGAGTGCCGGAGGGACCTTCACGGCCTGCTCTGCCTCGAGTGCCGGAGGGACCTTCACGGCCTGCTCTGCCCCGAGTGCCGGAGGGACCTTCACGGCCTGCTCTGCCCCGAGTGCCGGAGCGGCCTTCACGGCCTGCTCTGCCTCAAGTCCTGGAGCGGCCTTCACGGCCTGCTCTGCCTCAAGTCCCGGAGCGGCCTTCACGGCCTGCTCTGCCTCAAGTCCCGGAGCGGCCTTCACGGCCTGCTCTGCCTCAAGTCCCGGAGCGGCCATCACGGCCTGCTCTGCCCCAAGTCCTGGAGCGGCCATCACGGCCTGCTCTGCCTCATGTCCCGGAGGGGCCCCCAGATCCGCCTCGAGCCCCGGAGAGGCTCCCAGATCCGCCTCGAGCCCCGGAGAGGCTCCCAGATCCGCCTCGAGCCCCGGAGAGGCTCCCAGAGCCGCCTCGAGCCCCGGAGAGGCTCCCAGAGCCGCCTCGAGCCCCGGAGAGGCCCCCAGAGCCGCCTCGAGCCCCGGTGAGGCCCCCAGAGCCGCCTCGAGCCCCGGAGAGGCCCCCAGAGCCGCCTCCAGCCCCGGAGGCCACACCTGCTCTGACCCTTCCGCGGAGGCCGCCTGCTACACCCAAGTTTCGGGCTGTACTTGTGCCTCGAGCCCCGGGGGGGCCTCCGGAGCCGCCTCAAGCCCCAGGGGAGCCTCCGCAGCCGCCTCGAGTCCCGGGGGGGCCTCCGGAGCCGTCCAGAGCTCCGGAGAGGCCTCCAGAGCCGTCCAGAGCCCCGGAGAGGACAACGGTCCCATGTGTTGTCCCGCAGGGGCCGCCGCAGACTGCTCTGGCCGCCCCGCAGGCTAAGCCGCCTGCCTTGCCCCCTAGCGTTCGTGCTCCCCCTGGCGTTCGTTCTCCCCCTAGCGTTCGTGCTCCCCCTAGTGTTCTCGCGCCCCCCAGTGTCCGTTCTTTCCCTAATGTTCTCGCTCCCCCTAGTGTCCACACCTTGCCCCCTGGCGTTCGTGCTTCCCCTGGCGTTCGTGCTCCCCCTGGCGTTTGTGCTTCCCCTAGTGTTCTCACGCCCCCCAGCGTCCGTTCTTTTCCTAGTGTTCTCGCTCCCCCTAGTGTCCACACCTTGCCCCCTGGCGTTCGTGCTTCCCCTGGCGTTCGTGCTTCCCCTAGTGTTCTCGCTCCCCCTAGTGTTCGCCCTTCCCCCAGTGATCGTCTCTCCCCCGGTGTGGTCGCCTCTTCCCCGGAGTCTGTCCTCCCCCCAGTGGTCGTCTCTCCCCCGGTGTCGGTCCTTCCCCCAGTGATCGTCTCTTCCCCGGAGTCCGTCCTCCCCCCAGTGGTCGTCCCTCCCCCGGTCTCGTCGCTCCCCCTGGTGTCCATTCTCCCTTTGGTGTTCGTCCTCCCAACCGTGTGTCCGTGTGTTCCCCGGCCCCCCTGTCTAATTGTCTGCCCGCCTGTTTGTCTGTTGGTCTACCCGTATGTGTGTCAGCCAGTTTGTTGGCCTGTTTGTCTGCCCCCCAAGCCGTCAGCCCATCGGCCAACGTGTTTGCCCGCCTGTCTGCCTGTCTGTCAGTGTGCCAGTCTGCGTGTGTTTTGTCTTGTTTGCCTGTGTGTCAGACCCTATGTCAGTTGTTGGGCTCCCCCCTCGCCTTCCCTGTCTGCCTGTCCCTTTGTGTGTCCGTCGGTGTCGCCGTGTGCCTCCCCGCCTGCTTGTCCCTGTGTCTGTCCTTCTAGGTCTCCCGATTGTGCCAGTATCTGGCAGTCTGTTTCCCCCTCAGTCTTGTCCAACCCAGTCCAGTGTTGTCGTGCCCCGTCTCAGTCCTGTCCTGTATGTCTGCCTTGCCCCTGTCCAAGTCCCCCCTGGTTTCCTGAGTCCCCCCTGGTTTCCTGAGTCCCCGTGTCGCCCGGAGTGCGGGCCCTGAATTTCCCCGTGTCGCCCGGAGTGCGGGCCCTGAATTTCCCCGTGTCGCCCGGAGTGCGGGCCCTGAATTTCCCCGTGTCGCCCGATGTGCGGGCCCTGAGTCTCCCCCGTGTCGCCCGATGTGCGGGCCCTGAGTCTCTCCCGTGTCGCCCGATGTGCGGGCCCTGAGTCTCCCCCGTGTCGCCCGATGTGCGGGCCCTGAGTCTCCCCCGTGTCGCCTGATGTGCGGGCCCTGAGTTTCCCCCGTGTCGCCCGATGTGCGGGCCCTGAGTTTCCCCCGTGTCGCCCGATGTGCGGGCCCTGAATTTCCCCGTGTCGCCCGATGTGCGGGCCCTGAGTTTCCCCGAGTCCTGCCCAGCCCTGAGTCTCCCCGTGTCGCCCGAGTCCTGCCCAGCCCTGAGTCTCCCCGTGTCGCCCGGGTCCTGCCCAGCCCTGAGTCTCCCCGTGTTGCCCGGGTCCTGCCCAGTCCCGAGTCCTGTTTCCCCCGTCCGAGTCCAGTCCCGAGTCCTGTTTCCCCCGTCCGAGTCCAGTCCCGAGTCCTGTTCCCCCGTCCGAGTCCAGTCCCGAGTCCTGCGTCCCGTTCCAGTCCCGAGTCCCGTCCTGTTCCTGTCCAGTCCTGTTTCTGCCCCGAGTTCCCGTCCAGCCCCGAGTTCCCCTCCAGCCCCGAGTCTTGTTCTTGTCTTGTTCCTGTCCTGTCCAGCCCAGCCCTGAGTCTTGTCCTGTCCAGTCTTGTTCCTGCCCCAGTCCTGTTCCTGCTCTGTGTCCAGTCCCTGTTCCTGTCAGAGTCCTGTTCCCATGTTCTGTCCCTGTTCTTGTCTTGTCCTGTCTCCAGCCCCCACCCTCTGTTGACTCCCTCCCCGGGTCGGCCTCCTGGGACGTCAGGAGCCGTCCCTTGGGGGGGGGGTACTGTCATGTTCCGGTGTTCCTGTCTGTGTTTCCCCTGTTGGGCTGCCAGATGGCGGCACTTCTGTTTTGTGTCCTGCTCCCTCCCTGTTAATTGTATGATTGTTTCATTGTCTCGTTATCCCATCATTGTTCCCACCTGTGTCTTGTTATCCCCTCCTTCTG
Source organism: Anguilla anguilla (assembly GCF_013347855.1). Lineage (NCBI taxonomy): Eukaryota > Metazoa > Chordata > Actinopteri > Anguilliformes > Anguillidae > Anguilla > Anguilla anguilla. The sequence goes on from NC_049206.1 coordinate 37,193,867, forward strand.
GTTTGATTGTTTTTTGAGTTCACCTGTGTCTTGTTACCCCTGGTCTATTTAAGTTCTCTGTTCCCTTGACTCGGGTGCTGGTTCCTTGCGTTTGTTCTTCCTTGTGTTTGTTGCCTTTTAATGTTCAGACCATTTATACCTGCCTGCGTTTTTTTACCTGTTTGTGTTTGTTCCCGAGTTGTGTTTGTTCCCTGACTTTGATGTACCTGCCTGCTTGTGTTTGTTCCCTGACTTCTATGTACCTGCCTGCTTGTATTTGTTCCCTGACTTCCATGTACCTGCCTACTTGTGTGTGTTCCCTGACTTCCATGTACCTGCCTGCTTGAGTTTTGTTCCTGACTTGTTTTGTTCCTGACTTGTTTTGTTCCTGACTTGTTTTGTTCCTGACTTGTTAATTTGCCCTTGTGTTCTGCCTACCTGCGTTCTGCCCTGACCGTGTTCTGCCCTGCCCGTGTTTGAGTTCCTCTTGTTTTCTGTTATTTAGAGATTTTTTGAGTTCGTGTTTTTTCCCTTTGTGGCCTTGTCTGTTCCCTGCTTGTTTGCCTGTCTTTAGTAAAGTCTTTGTTCCCCTCCCATTTTGGATTTGTGTTTTCTTTTCCCTCTGCGTTTGGGTTCCCCCTACCCGCGCCGTGACATTTACAGTATATACAATATCTCTTGCTGATTTTCTATGTAATACATACATTTTTGGCCATGTTAGTAACTGCAGTTCCATGTATGGTTTCATGTGGTTGAATATTATTTTGCTTAACCTCAATGTGTAAGGTTTGAATTGTACCTCAAGTGTTACATCTTTTCATAAAAGGCCATGTACATATCCTTTGCATTTTTTGGCCATGGTTCCAATGTAGTCTTCGTGTCATTGGCATGCACCCACTTTTTAGTTCCAGGTACTGAAAGGACAGAAATATAATGTCCTGAAGAAATGTCTTGTCCTTTGTGTAAAATAATGGAGGACAGCCTGTACTTGTGTTTTCCAAAAACTATTTTGCTCCTGTGTGCTGCAGGAAACTTCACATCTTTCCGCTTTGTAATTTGTGTAACATTTCCTTGCCTTTCTGCTTTCCAAAGCATTAGCTGGACAGCAAACAATCTTCCCGTTTGACCAAAACGGTCACGTTCAACAAAGTCCTCAGATTGGCAAGAGAAACATCTGTGTCCAGCTAGATTTGTCCAATTTTCTTTAGATTTTATTGTGTCTTCAATAGACATGTTGTGTGCACTGGGATTAAGATGGAGAGAGTAAATGTAGCCCAACTCTGACGATGACGTTAGGTGGCCACAGTCCTTACATAATCTTTCATGAGAAACATTGAAGGACAGCGAATCTGATATCTGAGGGCACTTGGCACACATTTGTGTGAGGAATTCTGCAACATCTTGCTGCTGAGGTGTATTGAAAGGTTCTCCCATAAAATTACAAATCTCTTCAGTGCTCAAAGAAACTGCTAAATGTAGTTCATCATACTTAGTTGCAAAGGTCTTGAGAACTGTTTGCTCACTGTTTTTTAGAGAGTGCTTCAATGGCTGACAATGAAGAAGACACTGTACTGTGGCATTGGCATAGCATGAGGTGAAATTAGAATTGAGCAAACCTCTCACCATGTGATCAATTATCGGGGTGCTTCGCGAAGTGGATGGGATTTACTGGTCTTGGACAGAATTGTTGGCTTGATGCAAAAAATGCACATGGTCTTTCACTTTGTGTACTTTGTGTTTAGTACTTAAATTCTGGCTAATCCTCTCAGGGCACTGTTGAGCATTCAGTCTGCTGTACTCTGCAACAGCAGCTGGAAGTGCTGTAATGGAGGCAGGGTCAAAGTTAACCAGGTGAAGTCCACTCAAAGAAGTTACCCTGGATAGAGCAACAAAACTTTGGGCACTGGAGAAAATGGAGCTCCCAAGGTCGGTCAACACTGTGTGTAGTGTCATGCCTTGGCATTTTGTGAATAGTGATTGCATGGGCACCAATAACAGGGAACTGTTCTCGAACAATGTATGCTCTGTCCATGACTTCAAACTTGGAACTTGTTCTTTCAAATGTGTGTGTTACTCCATTGTTGAATGCAATAGTTATTGATTTCACAATGTGAGGATTTTCAATGTAGTAAGAAACAGCCTGAAGTTTCCCTATGGCCCCATTAATAAGACCTTTGGAAATGTCAATATTTCTCCGAAGCATCAGTTTGCAGCCTATTTTCACCCGTATTGAAGTTTCCAATCCTGCAGTGCGACTGCAGTCATCCTTGTAGTTGCTTAATTTCTTTGAGACAGTTTTCTTTATTTGTGGGCAGTCCACACTGTCAATTGCTACAAGATGAATGTCCTCCCCGGGCATGCTATCCAGCATTGCATTTTGTATCTGATTACAGGCATTTAGTGTGGGCATAAGGCATGTTGCGTTTGCATCTTTTTCATCCAATTGTTTCATGTACTGAATGATCTCTTTTTTACAGGTGGAAATGTCACTTCCAGCAATGGGTATGAGTCGGGAACGCAACATAGCATGGTCACTGCTGTTTGTTGCACCAAGTCCGGTACGATTAAGCAACTGTGCATAAGCTACATCTTGCTTTTGCTCATATTGATCGTCAGTTCATGTTATGTGCACAACTGCCAAAGGTCCACGGACCCCATAGAACCAGTCAGTTTGTGTACTTCTTCTTGTGTAAGTGGGACAAAAGGTGGTTTCTTGTGCACAGGAGGAAGCTGAAGTAAGTCTCCCAAGAGCAAGATATTGATTTTTCCAAACCAGCTATTATTTGCATTGGTAGTCTCAAAAATTTCTGATAGACGCAGGTGAATGTGCAACAGAGTGACATTTGAAATCATTGATACCTCATCAATTATGAGGAGTTTGACATCTCTCAAGTCTGAACAAAGACAGTGAAACACTTCATCTGAAAGGGTCCGATAAGTGGGTGTTTGTCCATGTTCTACTGGGAGCATTAGCAACCTGTGACTTGTCATGCCATTGATATTGTATGCTGCTACTCCTGTGGGAGCTGTAATAGCCACTTCCTTCTTCATTTTTTGTCTAACCCAAGCAGTGACAGTTTTTATGACGTAACTCTTTCCAGTGCCTCCGGTGCCACTCACAAACATGCGGAGAACTGGACCGTTTGTTTCAGTTTGTGCTTCTAAAATCTGAACAATGTGGTCAAACACTTTATGCTGGTCCAGATTTAAGTTGGCAATCATGTCATCCACATCTTCATGGAGAGGTTGTGATGCTCCATCTCTGAATTCAGCCATTGCTTCTGCAACCTGCATGGGAACAACCTGAAGTGGATTCTCAGGCCCCTCTAGGTCAGAGTCATTTTCTTCAGCTTCCATTTCTTTTTGTTTTTTTTCCACAAGTTGGTTTAAGTGCTGTTCTGCTGCAGACATTTCTTGCAGTTGATCATGGTATGACATTGCTTGTCGAAGACCATCCTTACACGTGTGGAATGCATCAATATAGGATGTGATCCCTTGAGGAAGAAGCTCTGATGTGTCTCTCCATGGCTTGAAGAGAAACAGAATGGCATGGAAGTAGTTTTCTGGCTGATTGTTGACATTGTAGTGGTAATGGTTGATGAGATAGGGCTTTGGTCTTTTTTTGAGGTATCCGAAGGGAAACTGATACCACGTGATGTTTTCATCTGAGGGCTTTTCTTTAACAATGTCATGCCATGCAATGAAATCATAGAGACTTGTGTCATTCATAGATTCAGGACGCTGTGGATAGTATGTGTCAGTCCAAGAAGGAAAGAAGATCTCTGTCGAGTCAAGACGTTCTTCAACAAGAGAATCAATGTCTGCCTTTGACAGTAGTCGCCGGCTTCTGATGATAGACACATCAACCCACTTGATAGTTGTGTCTGGATCCTTTCCATGTAGAGGAATGCCAAGCAAGTTGTCTGCAGCTTCAAGTGCTCCACATTCTCTATTGGACAAGCTACGGACTGCTATGTTCCAAAGTCTGCTAGTTAAAGGCTTGTTTGAGGCTTTGCATAACTCTTCTCAGGCTTTGAGATGTATTTTGTAATGTAGTAGTTAAGTGCTGCTGAGTGCTCACCAATGAACTGAATATCCATATTGCCTTCCCAAGCCAGCATAAGAGTTGGATTGTAATCATTGATTCTTGCTTGTGCAAAGTCTCTGGGGAGATCATATAACCTGCTGTGAGATTTCCATGCTCTTCGTCCAGCAATCGCCACAGAAACATCTCGGATGACCATTTCTGTTTGCTGTGGTCGTGGAAAACCAAATCGGCAGACAGACACCATCCCCTTCTTTTGTTTCTTTGACCTCAGACAGTATTTGTTGCACTTATGGTTCTGCCATTTTAAGACACGTTCTCTGAGTACAGGTGCTTCAAGGTCACTTGGGATGGCACATGTGACATGTTCACTGATGAACTGTGCAACCTCTTTCTCTGATGTTACCCCAATTACTGGTGCATTTTCTACCCAAAGCAGGATGTGGAAATGCTGAAGGCCGCGGCCCTGGTACTCTCTGCGCCAAAAGAAATGTGTAACATTGCCTAGGGGGCCATTACGAGATGTGATATAACCCAAAATAGCTTGAAACTTGTTTTGCATAAATCTGAATGAACTAACTGGATCTCGTGCCACAAGTTCACTGATGGAGAGTTTTTGAAATTCTGGTCCATTGACCTCCTTCACATATTCTCCTAGATCTGTCCAAGTCCACTCTGCTGGGCTCACTGTGATAAACCATGTTGCAGGACCATAGGCTCTTGTCATAGCATCTATGTCACATCTTGATTTCTTCCAGTATTGTTGAGTGTTCTTTAAGCGTCCAAAAATGGTTGTTAGGTCCATTTCAACATCATCAATGGACAATTTCTGAACCCATTGTGCTGCTGTCATATGCTCTTTAGGACGATGCACTTTCAGCTTGTGGTAAATGCCCCCACTGATCTGACGAAGGTTAGCTTGATGCTGCAGGTGAAAAAGGTATTGCTGATTGAGTCTAAATTGGACATGGTGTGACTGGAGCCGAGCCTTTACGAACTCTCCTGCATGTAGAGGGGTTACTCTTTTCGCATGCATTCCATTTTCTCCATTACTGTACAAGTCTGGGAAACAGAGTAAGTCCAATTGTTTTTCCCAGTCTTTCAGGGTGTTGTCTTGTACATGTTGCATTTGGTAAAGAGCTGTGGCTGTTTCATGTTTTCGGATGTGTAACGGATGAATGCTGTAATTTTGGTAGATAATAGCCTCTTCTTCTCGTTCAATCTTTCGCATTAACAATTCTTTGGGACATTGCTGTTTTTGTGCAATGTTCTCGTCTACACTGGAATCAGATTCAACTTCTTCTTGATCATCTTGATTGCACATGTATGTCTCCAATTCCTGGTTACGAAGCAAGTCTGCAGGATCATCAGGGAGCAAGATGTGGTTGTACAAAGGGTTGATTTCCTTTAGTTTACGCAAAGCATTGTAAACTTTGTTCACATCCACAATGTCTTCCCAAACTATTTTTTATTTTGTTGGTGCACTACGTACCATGATGTGGAGTTCAAGAGCATCTGGCAAGGCTTGGTTTGGTGGAGGTAGTTTGCTGAGAGTTTCTTGAAGTGGCAAGGGCAGGTGAAAGGTTCGACCATGCACTTTCAGAATGCGTTGATGATGCGGTAACCTCTTATTAGTGGAGACTGGAGACATTCTTGATACTGTCTGGAAAGCCTTAGCACGCTGAATGAGTATTTTTTCATACTCATTGAGGCACAAAATTTCTTGAGGAACCTGTGGAACTGCCATTTTGTTTAGAACACATCTGGGTGGTAGTCTGTCGTTCCTGAACTTTTCGAGGCAGTAATTGCAAACATACTTGACTTCAGTTTGTGTACTGTCCAAGTAGGTTAGAAGAGTCAACCAATGTTGAGAGTCTGGTACTGAGGACATGCGATTCACATCAACACAGTCCTTTCTGAAGCACAGTTTATTACAGGAAGCACAAGCATGTTTTGGTGTGTCAGCTACACATTTTGCATATGTTGCAAATTGGGTCCTGTATTTTTGTAGTATCAATGCTTCATTTAAGTGTGATGTGTCATGTTCCTTTGAATGTCAGATTTGTGGATTTGGAGAAAGGTTTGCAGATCTCTTCTATTCTGTCCATATCACCTTTCTCCAAGGCCTTCTGCAATGAAGTGGACTTGTCATAGATAGTCAACACAGAGTAAATGTTTTTCACAAGAGTCCTTATCTGAGGGAAATGAGTGCCAAGAGTATACAAGTAACGAAAAGGTGACTTGCAGGCGCTGTCAGACATGTAACGTGATATGATGGCCTAGTCTGTCAGGAGAGCGGAATCCTCCATTGTTGCAATCATCAAAAGTTTTCAGAAATGTGCATGCTTTGCTTGGATCTGCAGAGGCTATTCTTTGAAGAATGTTGAGAAGATAAGGGACAAGTTCAGCGCTTGTGTCAATTCGACAAATGTTGTCATTACATAGCCACTTTTGACAATGTCTTTTTGATTTGTTTTTCCCCTCCTCATCTTTGTCATGAGCCTCAGAAAACAATGGCCCAGTTTCATCATTACTTGTTGGATGTTGAATTAGTACATCAGAGAAAACATGGCCTTGTCCCTTCTCATCAATGGGAATGCAGGGAAAAGCTGCTTTGTCATAGGCTGCTTCCAATAGTAGCACTCAGTATTACTTGTGTGTAGACTTGGGCCACATAGCACATGAACCTTTTCATCATCATTGTCCTGTGCATATGCTTGCTTTAAGATGACATGCACTTTCCTTTGCAAACCAGAAAAATCCTTAACTAATTGCCGGTCCAATTTCTTTAAGACTTGGAGGGCAAATTCAATAGAGTATGTTGCCATCATACATTTGTCAGCAGTACTGTGGCCTTTCAAGTTCCTGAGTAGTTGCTTGATAAAAAACTGTTTATGGAAACGAATCCGTGAACTTCGTTTTCTTGTGTATATGGTGGAGAGTTTTATGATCCTTCGGTAAACATTCCGACTTTTGCTGTGTTGTTGTTTTCTCTTTTGATGTTGCTTGTACTGCAGTTGTCTCCTTTGTGGATTAGCACAATATTTTTCCCATTGATCTTGAAGATTCATTTGGTAACGTTTCTGCTTCTGCTGTAGAATTGCTGCAGGATTTTCTTGATAATACTCTTGTACTTTTTTTCTCTTTGGTTCAGGATTGTTTTGGTAATGTTCCCGTACTTGTTGACGCTTCGGTTCAGGGTTGAGTTGGTAATGGTCTCGAACACGCTGACGTTTTGCTTCTGGATTTTCTTGGTAGTGCTCCCGAACTTGCTGACGATTTGCTTCTGGATTGTGTCGGTAGTGCTCCCGGCCCAGCTGACGCTTTGGTTCTGGATTGTCTTGGTAGTGCTCTCGAACACGCTGACACATTGCTTCTGGATTTTCTTGGTAATGCTCCCGGACCTGCTGACACTTTGCTTCTGGATTTTCTTGGTAGTGCTCCCGAACCTGCTGACGCTTTGCTTCTGGATTGTCTTGGTAGTGCTCCCGGACCTGCTGACGCTTTGCTTCTGGATTGTCTTGGTAGTGCCGCCGAACCTGCTGACGCTTTGCTTCTGGATTGTCTTGGTAGTGCTCCTGAACCTGCTGACGCTTTGCTTCTGGATTTTCTTGGTAGTGCTCCCGAACCTGCTGACGCTTTGCTTCTGGGTTTTCTTGGTAGTGCTCTCGGACCTGCTGACGCTTTGCTTCTGGATTTTCTTGGTAGTGCTCCCGGACCTGCTGACGCTTTGCTTCTGGATTGTCTTGGTAGTGCTCTCAAACACACTGATGCATTGCTTCTGGATTCTTTTGTTGCAGTATTTTCTCTCGATTTTCCTGATACCGTTGTCGTTCTCGTTTACTCTTAGCTATAGCATTTTCTAGCGAGGTATTTTTGTATTGCTGGTCGTTCTCTGAACATCCTTTGTGATACGCATGAAATGATGGTGCCTGGCTGAGTTCTTTGGGTTTTATCTGTTCAGTAGGTTTGTAAAATGATCCATCAGTCTCAGTGTCTTTTGGCTTTGTTAAACAGGAAAAAAAATTAGAAACAATTTTCCCAAAAGTTCTGAACTTTGATTGTGGTGCTTCAGCTTGAGTAAAATCTTCCTGTTGTTCCCCTGACACAGGTGCCTGATGTGTATGTTGTTTGGGTTTCAGATGTGTTTCACCTTTAGAAGACGTGGAAAAAGAGACAACGTACGGTGGTAATGGCTCATCAGAAAAAAAGTTAAACTCATAGAGACCAGGGGAAGAGCATTGTGACTGGCTGATATGCTGCCATTGTGTTTGCATTTGTGAACCAGATGGAGAATGTGGCGTAGGGAAGTCTATGTCCTTCTGATGGTGTGTAATTTTTTTCCGAGTCTCATTTTCTTGATATCTTGCAAGCTGCCGCTGTGCTTTACCCTCATGCTCAACGTGCTGAAATTGCCTTCGTGAATCACCCTGAGAGAAAGAGGTGCAAGACACTTTGTGTTGTGGTCGCTGAGTTTCAGTCCTGACAAAAGAGGTATGAGACTCTGTGGGCTTTGGTCGCTGTGATTCAGTATTGAAGAAAGAGGTACGAGTCTCTGCAGGCTTTGGTCGCTGTGCATCGATATGAGATCGAGAGTTGTAAAAGCCTGAAGGCTTTACATGATGGGGTTGCACATGAACAGTTGCACGATGGTATTGTTCATGTCTTGCATATTGTGATTTTGTCTTGACTGATGCATGATAGTAGTTATGATCAGACCGAATTTGTTCCACTTTAGCTTTATGACTTTGCATGATAGAATGCGTGTTTTTTTCTTATTTTGGGAGAAATTATGTTGATCTGTAAATGTCCACCTGTGAGTGAAGAAATACAGGAGTAGCTAAAATTGGAATAGTAATGAAACAAAGACAATACATTTAATACTGCATATATATTTGAGTAGCAAATGACAATGGGCATCATGTATCAAATGACTGTATGAACAAATTAGATTGTGAAGTGTTTGTATACACAAATTCACTGATGGTATCAGGTTTATTAATATTCACTTGAGATCAGATATTTACAACAGGTCCAAACCTTGGACATGCACATTTTCCGATGGTAGAAAATACATTAATGTGAATAGTAAAACAGTGAAAAATGTTTTCTTTCATGTTTATATTAATAGTACAGGCTCATTTTAATTTGTCAAAAATGAAGTAAGGAAGCCGAAATATAGTGCAAACAAAGAAAGTTTATGTATTCATTCATACTGAAAAGTAAAACAGAATGAAAGGCTTTACGGTTTAGCCAAATGATGGTGTTCCTCAGACAGCCTGAAGCCAGGAACATGTTGCATGTGAATGTGTTTTTTCTTTTTTTTCTTTTTTTTGTGGCTATTTTTTGTTCTGATCACTTACCATGCCTATGAGTATAAAATAATAAATGTATTTGTCGTTTGGCCTAGAGTTTGTCTTCAGTAGCATATTTTTTAATATTTCCTTGGCCTGCTGAAGGAGCCTACTGCCACTGCCCTATGTTCAGCTTTAATTGAGCGTCCTTTGGATATATATATATATATATATATATATATATAAACCACAACATGCTCATATGCATGCACATACGCACACAGGCCTACAAACATTCACCCACATGCATACACACCATGTTTAGTTTTATGGAAACTGCCCTGTGAAGCAACATGTAGATAGTGTTACAGTGATGACGTATGTTTGTAGGCCAACCCGGATGTTTCTTCCGCCATGGGTTCCCTCCGCAGATTTCGAATGGTTTTTTTCCCATAGGGATTTCGTTTTCTGCCGAAAATAAGGTCTGTGGTAAACGTATGCCAAAATCAGTTTCACGTTTTTTTTTTTTTTCTAGGAGATAAATGACAGCCATTACTATCTCAACCGTGAATTTCGAAGCCGTTATATGTGCTTTAAAAAAGTAAGTTGCTAACAAGTTGCTAAATTGAAACTACGTTTGTCGCGTGCATGCGGGCTAGTATGGAAACTAGAGTGGCGGTTGCAAGAAAGCCACTGTTGTTGTAGTTTAAATATAGTGCTATTAATTGGTGCTATTTATCTCGTAGAACAAAACGTGAAGCTCTCTTAGACTTACGTTCACCACAGACCTTATTTTCGGCAAAAAAAGCGAACTGTCTATGGGGAAAATGCTTTGGAAATCTGACGAGGGAAGCCATGGCTCTAAAATGCGAATTGCTTACGGGTTTCAGGACTAAAAAGTGTAAAGTGTTTTTACAGTCTCTGAGTGTAACACTCCAGGACATTAACATCTTGGGCAAGGGGTTTCAGATTGTTTACTTGTCCGATAGCTGGACTTACTTGTCTGAAATGTGAAATGTTGTCCAATTTTAAGAAGAACAACATACAGATCCACTTTCACAATTATTGTGATTTAATGAACACAATACATACAAAATAACATAGCAGACTGGCTAACTCGGTCTTTCTTTTTCAAAAATTTGTTGCAAGTGGAGTCTCAAAGCAATAAAGCAAGCTTGCAATCAACTGTATATTTTACCTTCCAGAAAAATAGGTCAGGTGTAGCCTACTCGCCAATTTATTTTGCAACACATCTTTACCTGTGCAGTGTGGAAACTCCTGAGGTTCACTAGCTGCACTCAGCCCATTGTTTATTATCAACCACCGTAATTAAATGGTTTGAACATTTATTAGATATGTTAAAGAAGACATAAACACACAATTCAATCATTGCATTAATTGAAATTTGAGAATTATAATAGAGGTAGCATGATCATCAATGGGACTTATCTTGAGATCATATTTTAAGCCGCGTTTCCACCAAAAGTAACTTTTAGTCCCAGGAACTACTTTTCAAGGAACTAAAAGGTTCCTTCAGCCCATGGTTGTCTGTGTTTCCACCGCGGTCTAAAGTCCCGCGAAGATTAGGCAAATTAGCCCACTGACGTATGAAAAAGTGACGTTGTCGTCGGTCCATCTGTCATGATTTCTTCTGTAACCCCATACTACCACCGAAGTAGCCTACATTATTTTCTAATAACCGGGACAGCCCGGAGGGGTTTATTCCACTTATATACAACGGGTTACCAACAATGATTATATATGGTTACTTTTGTATTTATTTTTTTTATCGATTTAATCACCTGGAATTGAAATATTCTTCTGCAGCCGTTTGGGCATATTTTACCGTTGTCAAGCAAAACTGACGTTGGTAGTTGAACTTGGGACCGTTGTTATGCAACAAATAGGATATAACATGCCAATAGTCAGATTGTAACTGTTTTATATATCCTCTCAAACACATTCATTATGTTTTTATGCGAACATTCGCTTTCATGTCTTGACATCCGAAGCGACAGAATGCATTCACATTTATATGTATAACTGGCAACAACAGCAGAAAACATGCACATGTTGTAAACAATTTGCTGTTTGATTACTTTCTCATCGTCAATTCCATATAGGCTAATCGCAAAATGACAAGAATAGAACGAAAACTCGGACTTGCGTGAAAATTTAAATTAGTAGTGGTAGCCTACAGCCACCGTTTGCTTTCCTTCGAAGTTACTGCTAGCTGAGCAGCGAAGTGTGCCCTCCAGATGAGAACCATGCACCATAAATTAGTCCATAGTCTTCCTGGTCTTTTTGTAGAATTGAAGAATGGCAGAGTAAAATTACGGCAGTCTGAAAAAGCTGAAGGGACGATTACTAGAATTAACCATTGGGACTATTTCATCAACGGGTCCTGACGCTACAAGAATGCCGGTAAGCAGCAATCTCGGCGGCTAGCCGTTTTCGATGTGAAAATGATCATGTTTTTGTTGTAGCTTTTTAAATAAATTTTCGGACAAAGTAGGCAGCTAGCATTTGGGTAGGAATTATAGCTAGATGGTGTCGTTATGGAATTGTTTACGTTTGGTGAATTAGTGTAATGTTAGATTGTAGGAATTGTGTGAAATGCACGCAATGGCACCTGACTGAGACAACACATTTTTTTTTGATCAGATAATTTGTAGTATTGTCAGAAGGTATAGTTGATACCTGTAGACCAGCCTATATGTAAACCAGTTGGGGTTTGGGTATTACAATAAATATAGGTTAGGTGGGTGAATTTCATGATCGGTGACGAGAAAGGAACGATCGCGTTCGTTTCCGTCCCCGTTATTATTACTCCGTGAGAATGAACATTTTGTCAGCTAGGTGGCTAACCTCAAAGTTAGGGCAGTAGCTGGTTTAGACTTACTGTAGTTAGCCTTGGTAGGCTATAGTTGATGTTACTTGGTAGCTAGCTAGTATTGTTCAGTATTTGTAGTTTTAAATTATAATTAGAAGTTGACATCACAGAGCGTTGTACACTGTTGGCATCTGGTTTAATGAAGCTGAGCTAAGTAGCTGGCCAGCTGTACAATATGAATGAAAGCATTCTGGCTAATGCCGGTAAGCAGCAATCTCGGCGGCTAGCCGTTTTCGATGTGAAAATGACCATGTTTTTGTTGTAGCTTTTTAAAGAAATTTTCAGACGAAGTAGGCAGCTAGCATTTGAGTAGGAATTGTTTACGTTTGGTGAATTAGTGTAATGTAAGATTGTAGGAATTGTGTAAAATGCACGCAATGGCACCTGACTGAGACAACACGGATTTTTTGATCAAATAATTTGTAGTATTGTCAGAAGCTATAGTTGATACCTGTAGACTAGCCTATATGTAAATCAGTTGGGGTCTGGCTATTACAATGAATAATAGAGGTTTGGTGGGTGAATTTCATGATCGGTGACGAGAAAGAAACGATTGCGTTCGTTTCCGTCCCCGTTATTACTCCGTGAGAATGAACATTTTGTCAGCTAGGTGGCTAACCTCAACGTTACGGCAATAGCTGGCTTAGACGTACTGTAGTTAGCCATGGTAGGCTATAGTTGATGTTACTGGGTAGATAGCTAGTATTGTTCAGTATTTGTAGTTTTAATTTTCTTGAAAGAATTGAGGAAACATTGGGTAGCATTGCTTTGGAATACATCTTATTTAATTTCGGTGAGGCAAGATAGCCTATATTGTTTGTAGTACCGTAACTTGACGTCATGAGTGAGTTTTGGTAAAGGAAACAGAAGCGTAAGAAAACGTTAGTGTAAGAGGAAATTATCTGCCCGAGGGCCAGGCGGGATTCAATCCTACAACCGGAGGTTTACCAGTCTGTGACTTTGTTAGTGAAGCACCATGACATAGCTATACAATGCGTGAAATATCATTAGCAAACCTGTCCGTGGTTTTAAAGAACAACACAGGCCAGTAAGCACAGAAGAGCTCCCGTTGAATCCATATGGCTTTGCAATATTGTAGCCGGTTAATAACGGAACGTGCTGACGGTACGTCATAATGCAGTGTATACGTTCTGTGAACGGCGGGTTGATATGGTGCAAAAGCAATAATTGAGAAGTAGTAGACAATTATTAGTGAGGGTAATAGCAGGTTAAAGAAACATGTTCTTAGCTGGGTTTGAACCTGCGAGCCCGTGTTCCCAAGACTGTAACCTTGCCCACTAGTCCACAGGCAGACTAGCTGTTTCAGTTGGAAATGTTTCAGAGTAAAAAGATATATGGGTATTTTGCGTGTGTATGCGAGTTTTTGATTGGGTCGTGTAGGTGAAGATTTGGCTGGTGTCGGTAAAATGTCCAATGGGGAGACGTTGTTAGTGGGATAGGCGGCAGGAAAAATAAGAATGAGAAGAAGAATGAGAAGAAGAAGAAGAAAGAGAAGAAGGAGAAGAAAGAGAAAACGCAAAATCCCCTTAGTTTGGGGCTTTATTGTGTGGACATGTGAAGTTGTTTATGAAATATGTCTGTTGAAATGGGGTCAAAATGTACAGAATTTAATGTTTTTAAGGGCTGAGCGTCTGTGGCTGTTGTGGTTATTTCTGTGGGGAACCCTGAAAAGTGCCAAACTCTCGGTGCTGTATAGGTATGGGGCATGCCCCCGCCAAGGCGTAACTTGGCGGGATGGCATACCTGCCATCCCAATAGTCCACTGGTCCACAGGCCAAACTCCATCCTATTTACTGTTTGGCTGGCACCCCCTTCTTCCCCTCAACCTTGTCCTTGGTACACCTACAGCAAACCTCCCTGAGTCCCCTTCCAGCTGGGTAAAGCGTCATCATGGAAAACTGTGCTATACCCACCAGAAAGTAAACAAAGCCCTTGGAGCCAGATGCCAACAGCAAAAGCAGAAGTATGACCAAGCTCCTTTAAGCGCTCCTCTTTTGCCTGGTGAACAGGTCCTGCTGAAGCAACTGCGGGCAAAGGACTGTGGTAAGCTTTCAGACAATTGGGAAAAGTCACCTTACATTGTTGTTTGACAGCCTAATACAGATATACCAGTTTATGTAGTCAAACAAGAAAATGGGGAGGGAACAGAAAAGGTGTTGCATCGAAATCTTTTACGCCTATATCCTGTGACCTGTCAGCCACCAGCAGTCACCATTACCGGTTGTGCAAAGTGGGGGGATGCCTTAGTGGGCCATGTTCTCTTTTCCAGGTCCAGCAAATCCCCCTGAACCCAGAGTCCCAGTGAACCAGCCAGCATAATCACAGCCCCTGGCAGACCACCCGGAGTCACACAATACTAGTCAGCTGGAGGCAGTTGACCCCATGGCTACCTTCCGATGATCACAGCATACCACGCAAGGGCAAAGGCCTGCCCGCTACACACCCTAAAATGCTTAAGGTGAATTACCCCTCTATTTAGCCTTTGCATGCCATGAGGGTATAGCATTGAAAAAGTGGGGAGGGATGTAATGGGACTTTTACTGTGTAAACTTTTATTACTGTCAATGTGATTGTCCTCTTTTCCTACAATCATGTCTGTGCAGTCAGAATTTCTTGTCCGGTCATATTTTTAGAATATGGTATTTGAGTAGATTGCTATTATAGGCGTGTGTGTGTTCCCAAGGGCACAGATTTTGTGGCGCCACTGATTATTTGTTTTCTCTTTCATTCTCGCTCCCCGCGCACTTGATAATTACAACCTCAAGCTTTGTTCGTTATATCACAACACCATTGTTAGAAGAGAGGGGAGGGCTGTAATCATTGTATTTTACTTTTATCCTTTTTTTTTCTTAATCTATGATCTATGATCTATGACCAGGGGCCTGATTATGGTATATCTAAATAGACCGGCAACTGTTTGATAGTCACGTGTGTACTAGTTTGCCGTGAACCCCACTGCTTGTGCATTTCTACTATTGTATTACTATTGCGTATTTACATCACTGGATTTAATGTGCAGTGCCTTTGAGTGTTGTGTATTTAAGTTATTGTGTATTTAATTTATTCTGTTTCTGTCTATTGGTGTAGCCACTCTGCCTGTTTATTCTATTTTGTAACAGTGGCTATGGTCTTATTATCTGCCTTTTAAAAGAAAATATAGGCTATTTCAAATAAATCGGCTATTGTTCTAACTTGTTTGGTCTACACTTTGGTTACTGAGGTCCCATTCCAGATTTTCTGTTTGATTTTACTTACTTTAGCACTCATTACACATACTACATGCTGAAAAGGATTTTAGCAAATAAAGACCCTGTCATTACCACCCTGGCCTTAGTCAATCCCCATCTGCTTATCCTATCCCCAGGTGAGTGGGAAGAAGTGAGAGGTCTGCAATGTGCTGAAGCCCTTTGAAGAGATCACTGTTGGAATTAGTGGTGAAAGGTATTGAAAACCGCATGATGGTGAGAATGTATTAAAATATTGCCATAGTTTACATCATTCATATTATTAGTTAAATGCTCTGATTCTGAAGGCCTGGGTTTCACTTTCACAAGCTCATTAAAACAAAGTCGTAAACCTGTCCATCAAGGGTGCAATTGCTGTCTTGACTAAGGTTGTTACTATAGGAACTGGACTTGGGAGAAGCTTCAAAGGCCTTAACTTCGACTGCTTCTCAGCTAAGATGTGACATAGTAGTAGTGGTGGTATTAGGAGTAATAATTATAATAACAACAACAGTAAGAATAAGAATAATAACACATTTTCTGAGGGCTAATCTTTCTTCCTCTTTCATTCTCTTAGTTATGTGACTGCCACAAAGGTAATATTACTTGCATAGGGTCTTCAAAGGATCACAGCAAATCATTAAAGAGCTGGTGGAAACCTAAGAAAGAAGATATGGTGGAAGCCCTGGGCAAAAATATGGGAAACTGATTCCACAAAATGGAGTACCACTTACTGCTCTCAGAAGCAGCAGCTCTAGGTTCGAACAATGGCCTTCAAAGATGACCGTGCACCAGACATGGTCTATCAGCTTATCTGAAACACAGCAGCAAGGGTGGCAGTCACCAACCAGCAGGCTGAAGAGGAGGAATCGGGAGCAGCAGCACAAGCAAATAAGACCACACAGGAGAGTGCAGAGTGGAGTGATTTTGATGAGCAGGTCTCTAGGCTTATGACAACCAGGGACAACCCAACTGCAGAAGCCATTATCCGTATTTTCTTAGAGGAGCCTGTGCTTTCTAGGTCCTCAAACCCACTTGTGTGATGACAAGGCTTGTGTGATGGCTATTGTTTGTTTGATTTTTTTTTTGTTCAGCACTATTGCTATTCCGTTTGTTGATTGCACTTTACTTGATGTTAATATTTTCTTGTTAGTATTTTACATTTGCACTATATTTTCTAATTGCAATTACTCTTGTCAGTATTCTATTTTAGTAAAATATTACAAAACCATCTCTTTCACCACCTCTCTCACAACAAATACTGAGGCATGTATGATGCAAATAGCAGTAACACATTCCCAACTGTAGGCTATTCATTTAACCGGGTATCCTCTGACCTTATTTCTGCCCTTAATTAAATTATAACTTCCTAATAAAACATAGCTGTGGTTGATGGCAGGATTGAATGGATCAAGGCAATGAAAACTTTTTTTAAAGGTATAAATATAATGTACGTACAAAGTTATACAAAAAACAGATGAAAATTAGCCTGTATGGCTAAATCTGGCACATTTACATGGTGCATCTAAGTTCTCATGTTTTATTAACCTCTTAGCGCAAAGCCCCTAGTGGTCGGCACGCTGGCGTGTCGAGATTACTGAACTCAGACATTCAGTGCTACTGCAACCAAAGTATGAGTTAAAAACAGAAACGTGTTGTTTTAGTTTAATTAGTAGACGATACACGACAACTATGTTGAATGTGGAGTTTCGCAGCGCCACCATTGTCACTCTGGTCGTTCATTTAACACACACCCCCTCCCTGCAATCTCATCTAAAACTACAGCCCCCACCCATGACATAATGGACAATATTGTCTATCTTGGCATTCATAAAAATATTCTTTCACCACTAAAAAATCGTATTCCGTCATAGCAACAAGATAAACCGACTATAGCCTAACCCTAAGATATGTCAACACTGCAGTGAAAACGCTGTTCACTGAATAACGAAATAAACAAGAAAAAGTTTTAAGAAATGATACCATGTCATTCTACAGTCAATATCTGGGACTAAATATTGAATAAATATACAACCTTACCGTTGGTTTTACACGTAGAGATGTCCCTTTTGAGACGGAGTGGTCATATATTGTCTTGGACAATCCGTTTGTGAAATATACGTGCATTTGAGATGCCTGGGTACCTTCCAAAATAGCTGTGCGTAATACCACACGTGTTGTTTACGGTATTGTCGCCCTTTATAGGTAAAAGACGCTGCACCTAACAAAACATGGTCAGCGATTTTTTGTAATTTCTTGGAAAATACTATTATTGTTGAGGACTTCCTGGCATAACCAAGCCATATGTTTGCTGATAGACCTAGCTGACATCGTTTTCTGGAGCAAAACAGAAGCGAATAGAACAGTATCATTGATTTACTGTCTCTGTCTCCATATACTGAACATAGATAAGATTTCATCATTGCTATTAGGATGGCCACCAGCATTACCTCAGAAAGGAGGACACTTCTGCAGGGCACGCTGTGTGGGTAACCAACACGGCCCCTCGCGCCCCTCGTGTGTGTGTTTACACCACCTCTATGGTTTGTTTACACCTGCTTTGCACCACCACCATCCCCATCACATGGTCCATCACAAGTTTAAAATGAAGTAAAGCAAAGGGAATGGATTTGTTAAATTGAAATGTAGGAAAATTTTGAGACTCCCCATGATTGTGATGACGTCACATGTTAAAGTTAGGGAATTCCCATCAATGTTGATCAAACTGGTTCCTCCAAACTCTCGATGCTTCATGGTAAAAGTACATCACATGTCTGACTATTCACTCACATAATCAATATGTAATCCAATAAACCTGTATCATTAGTTGCAGCTGAGCTTATGGAAACGCAAGAAACCACAGTATCAACTGTAGAAAAAAAGCAAGAGAATGCAGAAGGCTTAAAAGAAACCACACTTACTCACTCAGCAGAAAACATTAATCAAATACTAACCATACACTTATATTTTCAAACTGATCAACTGCTAATAAATGTGCTAGAAGACTAATATTTTACAGTGACTCCTATGTAACCTGAATACAATGGAAAATTACAGGAGGCTGTGACTTGTATTCTTAATGGAAAATTACAGAATAAAGACTAATATTTTTTAAGGGAAAGTTGGGGTAACTTTCCACAATGACGTTATCACCCAAGAACAGGAAATCATTGTGGTGCCAAGAAGGTCAGGTAGACCCAAGAACAGGAAATCATTGTGGTGCCAAGAAGGACAGATGGTATTTTAAGGAATGTGTTAGGGGGAGTTGTGGGGTGCACAGTGTATAAAATGAATGTAAAACTGACAATCGAGGTTCAATTCTGCACCTGTGCAAACAAAGTCTAACTTTTCTGAAGAGCTTGCTGCTGTGGTGTCTTTTCCCTCGTGAAGTTGTTTTCTACAAATTAAAGATTGGACTTTTAATTCTGTCGGTTCCTAGACACGACAGAAATTCATCTTTATTTAAGGGAACCACGAAGACCATTCATGTGCTATTGTATTTTATTGTATTTCTTTACTGTTTTTTTTGTTATTTTTTTCCTGTTTGGATTGTCCTTTTCTTGGGGTTTTGTTGTATGCAATTATTATTAAGTTAAAATGTCACAATGTGGGCTGAATGTTACCAGGATGTGGGCAACATCAGGGTATAGCCTACAGAACAGAGGGTCTGACCATCTGATGCAGCTGAAGGTAGACACACATCTGGTGTGGACTGGTCTGGCCATCTGGGGCAGCTCTAGGTAGGCACACATCTGATGTGGACTAGCATATTTGTTTTTCCGCATGTGATGCGTTTAGCTGTTGTTGAATCATTGTAAATTTCCCTATCCACTTTAATGCCACAGTCTACACTGCTGTGAGACTGATGGTGTTTGACAGTGTGATAGACTTTGCAGAGCTCTGCTGCTGTCGTTTTATTCTCAATCGGGGATCCGGTAGGAAGGAAAAAAAGACGAGAGATGTACCTGCACTCCTCAGATTGAGTCGATGCTTGTCGGTCAAAGCATGATGTTCTATGGCACCTTTCCCTTTGCTGCACACATCAAAGTCAGTTCTACACACTGTGCAAAATGCATGAAATTCATCAATTCTACTTCTCTTTATGAAATCCATTTCCTTGCTCCATTCTTCGCTAAAAGACGTTTTTCTTTTCGGCATCTTTCTGCAAATTTTAGTTGCTAGCTGGCGTCAGTTTCATCCGACCTCACATGCACCGGCACCACGCATGTGACCGAAAAAAACACAAAAATGCCATGGTGCATGATGCACGCAGCAACGTACGTAACGTAGCCAATAGGCTGGCTGCCAGCTGATATGTATTTTTTTATACAAATGAAACGCAAGATTTTATTTGATGTAAATCTAAGCCAATAAAATGTTTGAATAACACGTTGACACTGTAATTCTATTTGTAAACATAATAACTTTCACAAAAGCCAGACAATTATGCATCGGGCCAGAGGTTGCGCCGGACAGAGGACAGTTGGGTCAAAAACCGGACTGTACATCTCAAAACCGAAGAGATGGCCACCCTACTTGCTATGTAAGTATTACTGCTCAAAATATTTTGGTTATATACGTTATTTTTGAAATTGAGTGTCTTTAAATAGGTTAGTGGTATTATATAATGTGGATATTTCACACTGTAATGTAAGCGTTACTTAGTAGTGTAACAGTTTTTGTGAAGCATGCAACAGTGATGACGTGATAGTTGGAACATTGCCAAAACCTGGTGGTTGAAAATTGTTTTCATGACGCCCCATCTCTATACCAGAAAACATATGAGAGTACAGAGTATAAAAAACATACAGGAGTTCATTATTACACATTTAGGTACTGTACCGCATTGTGTGACAATATTTTAGCATTATTTTAAAAAAATTTGATGACAATGTTTCATCTTAAACCTTCATAAGGGGCTCATTTATATGCTTTATAATGTACAAAAATCATTTTATTCATTTTTGGAGAGATTTTGGATATGTTTCTGGACCCCTAGTTATTTTAGACCACTGTACTGATGGAAAGCTTGTAATTCCCACTTGAAAATGATGCAACAGTGAGTTTCCTGACAGTTGATTTGTAGTGAAATACGTGAATATGTCGTGATTTACAGCAATGCACAATTTAGACATTTTGGATAGACTTCGAGACGCTGGGTACACTGCTTAGTTTTTGCTTCATAAATCTACAGTAGTTCTACATATCCACCCTTAGATTTTATGAACTGGTGGTCAAAAGGTTTTTGATCCAGCACATGTGTAGTTTAACCTGCTGTATATATGCAATCTCTCAGTATTTCACTACAAAATAAAAAAGTGCAAATTCATTTTTTATTTTTTGTCTAGACAATTGCATTTGTGGCACTTTATTTCTTCCAAGATTATGAATATAAACTAATCTGCGTTAGTATTGTAAATTGTACAAATGTCTTGCCGTTTTGCAAGTCTCTGTGGTGTTCACACCTGGAGTTATAAAGCTTCAAATAGGGTACCCCCTAAATGGGCAAGGATTGGCCAGATTTGGCGTGTGCGCTAAGGGATTAATGTGCACTGTCCCTTTCTTAAATAAATAAACCTGTCTGTAAATAATGTTTTAATGACTTCAACATAAATGTAAACTTCCGACTTCAACAGTATTTGCGTACTCACAGTACACGCTACTTGAGTAAATTGCACGAAAACATTCCCATATAGGCTATTCATTTTTAAATCAGCTAAATGTTTTGAAAAGATCTGGGAAAAGCATAATAACAGTGTACGCTTGGCTAGGCTAGGAATTCACCTACAAAGGAGAATAAGTGACTTATTTCTTTTGCTAGGAACTACAGCCTGAAGTTGAAACCAGACACTGAAAGACTCTCATTCTCATTCATTTGGAACTGGAGTCAGTGTACAAGACTGAGAATAATAGTTAAGTTGGAACCCATCACTGCATGACTTTTGTTCTTTTTCGTGGGAATCTGAAACCATGCCCCCAATCTCCCTAGAGTTCCTTTCTCTCCCCTCTGCACCCCCCACCCTGGACCAAAACACATCATCCCCCTTGTTAACATTTTATAATTCGAAAGAATTTACAGTTCTTACCAAATTTGAACAGATGCAACATGCACACATAAAAGTGGTTTGTTAAAAAAAATGCGCTTCTGTTCTAAATCTCTGGGAGAAGACATTCATTTGGACTGACCATGAGCGCTCTGGCAGTTAACATTCATTGGTAAGCTTGGACAAAGTTACTTCTCCCTCAGTCATAAAAGAGATCTGGCAGAAGCCTAAATTTTCAGTAAAGAATCTGCATGCTGCCAGGAAAAGGCTGAGTGTAGGCAAAAGGCGTTTTAGGGAAGAACAATAATGCAACATTAAATGGCAGATATGATTTTAAAGGACAGGCAGATTGATGACTGACAGGTTTCATACAGTGGACTGTGGCAGACAACTGCGGACCAGGAGTGCTGCGACAAACAGCCCTGTACCTCTTTCAAAAAAGCTCCCTCTTCTCTTTAGTAGCATAGATTTATT
Source organism: Anguilla anguilla (assembly GCF_013347855.1). Taxonomy (NCBI): domain Eukaryota; kingdom Metazoa; phylum Chordata; class Actinopteri; order Anguilliformes; family Anguillidae; genus Anguilla; species Anguilla anguilla. The sequence goes on from NC_049206.1 coordinate 37,215,841, forward strand.
CTTTTTGTATTAGCTCTATCACCACCTCAGTAATTATTCTACGTAAGAGGACAAAGGCACGCTGATAAAAGATAAAGTCCTTGAAACACCTTTGACAGTCTTTGTACTGGAATTGTGCACACATCATACTGTATTATCTTTCCGTAATGCATTGTATGTGTCATGGTTTTGGGTGGCTTGAGCATTCTGCTCTATTCCTTTCCACCCCTGCTTCTCTAATTAGAGTTTGTCACATTGTTTGGGTTAATGGTCCGTACGCATGCAGAATTCACTCTGCCTACAGACCCCTTCCGCGCTGATTGGTTCAGAGCTTGGCAGGCGTGTTGATTGCGTTAGCTGCGGCACCTGTCTAACGTTACTTAAGGTGTGGGTTCACAAAAAAACGGCGCTTTAGTGTCATCTACACACAAGAGCCGGTACTGGTAACCAAACCGTGCTTTTCAGTGTTTTTTAACCTTGTATAAAGTTCACGTCCAATAATTATGCCCATAGGCATTAATAATCTCTTGCGTGAAAATTATATAAGGGAGGTATCTGGTTTAGCATGTCCGTGACTCCTTTAGTCAGGATTGTCACGGGGTAGAGAGTTGGGAGATCAGTTCTGCGAGTTGTGCAGTTAGTCCTCTCTCTGAGCTACAGAGGTTTTGAATACAGTGCCCAGAGGTTGGGTCTGCATCAGCTCGCTCTGTTGGGCTATTGTTTATTTTATTTTTGTTCTGAGTTTTGGAGAACCTACCTACTCCTCCCCCTTGGTTCGGAGTCCTTTTGAGGTTCCCTTATTTAGTTGGGATATTCCCGTGGAGTAGTAGTCGTTTCTGTTCATTTATCTTTACCCTTCCTCAATCTTGGAAGAGATTTTGTGACGTGCTCAGCTTTTAGTGAGACGCTTTAAGATCCCTGTTCGGTTGCGCTTGGTCTCCGTCCCCCAACCCTTACAGCATGCATTAAAATCAACCAGGCTACAGACAGCATTGTGTTGAATTTCAGGATGTCTTGATCTAACAATGTCATATCTAATCTGATGTCTCTGATATATTTTCATTACTCTTCCTCTGATTCCCTCAGCATAGGTCACTGGGTCAAGTCAATGCTCAATGGATTCCTTTTTTAATTCACTAGCTGGCATTAAATTAGATGCTAGTTGTATGAAAGTGGAATTTTAAAAAGTTTGTAGGAACATTCAATACCTCAACCAATATGAGATTGCCATCTATAGTTTTAGCAGAGACTGGTCAGGTGCTACCATTAACCGTAACGTAGAAATGAAATGAAACCTTCCATTCGTTATTCGTTGTGAATGGTTGTGTTATGGATTGTGGGTAGTCCTGTATTTAAAAAAAAAATGAATGGAAGTCAGTTGGGAACTTTAAGGAACATTAAGGGCATTACTTAAACTTTGATAATAACAACTAGAGAATTTTTTCTTTATACATGAAAAAAACTTGTCAGCCTCAGTGTATGGTGAATCATGTGTCACGGGTCGAGGTGAGGTGGACCCAAATGCAGACTCGGATAACAGAGCGGTGAAACTCCCGTAAGAGTTGTTTAATGCGGAAGTACACAATACAGCAGGCAGTCTCGTAGTCAGTTCGTGCAAAGATCAAAACCAGAAAAAACCACCGGGGCAAAAGTACAGTCGGTAAACAGGCGGAGGTCAGAACAGGAAATCAGCAAAACAAAGTCGGCAGGCAAAATCGGTGGTCGGGAAAACGGGCAAGATCAAAACACGAGTCGAACTAACGAGAGGTAAACGCTGGAAAGGCACTGTAAACAGGAGGCCCAATCTGGCAAGGAAGAACAGGGAAACAGAATATATACCAAAAGAACCAGGTGAGTGAAATGAGAGTGAATCGAACAGAGCGTGAACATGCAAAACAGGGAACAGGTGAATGAAATGAGTGATATGAGAAAGTGGCCAGAACAGGTGAGAATGATCAGCTGAGGGGAGAGAGAGAGAGAGAGAACCACGCCCATACTACAAACCGAAACAAAGATTGTGCAGGAGAAAAGCAGATAGTCAACTAAAAAGTGAAGTGACAACAGAAACATAACATCATGAGGTGGGGCAACTAGTATTTATTTAGATAAAGTGGTTTTGAAATGCTGTTCCACTTTTGGTGCTGAAACATTTTTGCATCAGAAGACGACAATGAGTTAGGACCTGAGCTGCAAAGAGATGTCATAAAATGCTCCATCTGAATGGATTATGTGACTGAATGTGCACTTTAATAGATTACATTGCCATCCATTGTATCTGCTCCTGTTGACATTTTTCCTCATTATCAAGTATCTGTTGCAATGAAGTCCATCTTACATTTTTGTCAACTTTATATTTACTCTTTAATACTTAAGTGTTCGACCCTTAATTGTGCTTTAGTTTTCCAATAATGGTAGCTAAGACAAGACATATATGGAATGTAGAGTAGAATCACTATCAGACACAGCGCAGAACCATTTATGCTCACAGTCCATGGCTATTTATGCATACATTTATCTCTGACTGTTTACATTGTAGGACTATATCTAAACTTGTTTAAAGTGTGGGACTCTTTTTTAGCAGACTGCATATATAATGTAGGTTTGCTTTTCACTAAAAGACTGAAAACTAATTTTCACCTTCAGTCCCTGGGCAGATTACAGCAATAAAGATACAACTCACACACAATACAAAAAGGAGTCAGCTTAATGGAAAAAGTACAAAAGAGAATCCTTGTACCAAAACAATAGAATCAGTAACTAGTTCACATTTGTGCAAATGTGTCGCAATAAAGCCATAACAGAGGTGATGTATGCACTAAAAAAGCACGACAGAGTCTGGGAAGAGTAAGTTGCAAGAGACCATAAAAAGGCTAATGATGTTTTAGGTATTTTAAACCATGACTTAACATCAGAGACAAATGTCATATTACTGACATTTTAATGTTACTTAGAAGGCAGTTCTGATATGTAATGGCTTTAATTGAAAATTTGAATCAGCCAAAAGCATTGGAGATATGTGAATAATTATTCATGGTGTACACAAAATGTACATACCAATGTAATGGTGTTTATTTAGCAAAATTCACAAGATTCACAAGAGAATTTTTATTAAAAAATGACACCCAACCTTTCCCATCACAAATAAATATAAAAGCGAGAAAAACATTTTTAAAATGCATGTACACAGAAATAAATTAATAGATTAAATCTGACATAAATGGTTATTTCTGTATTAATTTATTTCCACATTTATTTATTGATAAATTTTTCTGCATATATTCATTTTCATATTTATGATGATGAGGGGGCACAGCTTTTACATTTAGCCATAGCAATCAGGCCCGGAGGCAGAGAGTAGGAGGTCAGTGTAAGAGGTTGACAACATGCAGGCTGTTCAATTCAATTTTTTAAAAATTCCAACATATAAAAGACCTCCGTTTAAATACATCAGTGGTTCTTTTCCTATTTCTTATTTTCTGCAAACAAATACAGCCACTGTTTTGTTTGAGCTATGTATTGTGCATTGTGTTGCTATGTATGTATGGCTTTTCACTGTGTGTCTCAAGTGCATTGTAGTGTATGTAGATCCATTAAAGGGGAATTTCACTTTATAACACTTCTGCTTCTCATGACTGATATTGTCCTTCTAATGAATCGCCCTTCATTTTTCGATTAGTTATTTCATTATGTTAATATTTTACGCTGTTTTGTTGTTTTCTTTTACAAATGCAGGTAGTAGACCCAGGCAGTTTAGTGTTGAACTTGAGGATGCATATCATTGCGCGACTTCTGAGGTGGGTGTACCTGCAGACAATAACATTAGGTTGGTCGTAGAAATAGTGTTGTATGACTACTAGCTAGCGAAACCGAAAATGTCTGAGGACGAAAGAGATTTTGTTTTTGATCATGGGATTGTTGTGCCCTATCGATTTGAGCCGGAATACACAGAAGAAGAGCTGGCTAGTTTGCAGGCTGATTGTGCGAGTGAGAGTCAGGAGCGGGCTGAGATTGAGGAACCACAGGCTATTCCCAGGACAAACGGCAACTGGTGGTAGACATCCTATGTATCACAGACAGACGTGATAGTGTTAGCCAGCCTGCATAGTACCTACCTCAAGCGGTTTGACCAACGATGGGAAAACGGTGGGTACAGCTCCAGGCTTCAGACGGTCGACTTGGCAGTCGGTGCCTTCAAAGTGGTCGCTGCATACCCTTAGTCCTCGTTTGCGAACTTCTTCAGCTGTTATGTTGGGGTGTCTGATTTACATCCAGCCATGTCTGGCACAAAGTTGCATCGCATGGAAAACTATGAAAATGTGCTTTCAAGGCACATCAAACAAAAGCTAGCAGACGTTAGTTTGTTCGATTTCAATGCCAAGTTAATGGAATGTTTTGCTTCGCTTCTCTATTTTGCCATAAAATTAAATCGAAGAAGAAAAAACCTGAAACCGTACTACTGTGGACTTGCACTAAAAAAATAGGTCTTTGTTTCTAACGTTAGACTTTTAAAATGAAATAACTAATCGAAAAATGAAGGGCGACACATTCATTAGAAGGACAATATCAGTCAGAAGCAGAAGCAGAAGTGTCAAAGTGAAATTCCCCTTTAAGAGATGTCATGGAGTCTATTAAAACACTCTAGCTGGCCTAATATATTCTGTCATTGGGTGCATTCAATTTTTTCGTAGCACACTTTGCTACTACTAGTACTTTCTATCATTGGCAGCATATGAAACAGTTTTAGGTGTGACCCACCTGGGGTGTGTCTGCACTTTTGACTGGCCAGAAATCCCAGAAAGCAAGCATGCTATATCAAAACTACTAAATCTGTTTGTCACTAAAAGACTTTGCGATTACATAAATTTGGATTCCTTGACATACATACAATACAGCACCCGAAAAATACTTCTGGTAAAAAAATAAATAAAAAAATAAATAAAAAAATTCACTTGCATATAGCCAAAACTGACTTTTGTTTGGGAATATCTACAGAAATATTTATTGAAACCTCTCGCCGTTTGTTGGAGACAACAACAGGGTAATTCTGAAAAAAAAAGTTACATTTTGTGTAGTAAAAAGCAACCGGTGTTGAGGCAATGCGTGCATAGTTGATCTAGGCACTCAATCGACCAAAGGGAATGACAGCCCTCTAATTATCATATGGATGAAGAAATACAGAAATAAATATATACAGAAATAAATGAATCAATAAATAAATTAATATGTAAATTGAGAAATAACCATTTACTTCTGTGTACTTTTTTTTTTTTTTTTTTTTACATTTTTAGTGCATTTATTTATTTACTATTTTTAATTTTGGCATTTTGGGTCCTCCGCGCACCAAACGATCACAAGAAGCCAGCTAGTCATCTTCTGCATCAAATGGCTGGGTGCAAACCTGAGCATTAACCACACTGTCGACTCCAGTAGGACCCTCTTGGAACCCACAGCCGGGTGGCAGATCACTTATATTCATAAAACAAAGACAGCAGCATGGCCATCTGGGGAAAATGATGTTCCTTTCACTGGCCAGTGGTGCCATGCTGTCCCAAGACACCTTCAGTCTGACATGCAGACTATTGCATTATGCTTCTCTCACATTACGTAATCCTGCCTTTTGGGTGACAGATGGGGTCATATTTAGATAACCCGTGTGTCCAAAAGTCAATTCAAATTGTCGTGTCAAGCAATTCCATTTGTGTTGGCCAGAGCAGAAAGATGAGAGATTTAAAAAAAAATAAATGTGCAAAGTACAATAAACAGATCACAGAAGGCATAGAGAATAAAGAACCCATTGCAATTGAAATGTAATCAAAGTCAGATTTAGCAGAAAAATTGCCCCAATAAAGCAGAGCAATTGAGAAGAATGCACACAACTTGACGCCAAAGATGGGCTCTCTCACCATTTATTGGATTTCTCCTTGATGAATGATTACTTGAAAATGATAAGGGGAGAAACGCAGCCCATCTGGAACAATATTCTGTCACATGCCTCCTATTCTTGGCACTCTAAAAGAAAATCTGTTATGGACGATCTGCATAAGGAACACTTTGATAGTTCTGGCAAATACATAGAATTTTATGTGCCTTTCTAATCTGCCATCGATGAGAAAGGATGGCCGTCTGAGTGGGCACAATATCATAGCTCATGACATTAAATTATTGATTAATGTGTGTATGGAAGGGTATGACACTTTTGGAATATGAAGGGGATTAAGTCTTTTCTTTGCTTTTGGTGTGAATAATGTCTACTTCTGTGCAACAAGCAAGATTACCAAGTAAGTGATGTCTCGTCCGACAGATTTTTTTTCCTCTCGATTCTCTCTGATCAATAGTTAATTACTGTGGCCTTTATAAGATGGGCTATCAGTTAAAAGTAACATAGGCAGAGGGAGTTGATTGGTGGGAATCATGAGAACCACAATAATATTAATGGATGGAGATGCAATAGCTTGCCTCCCCTACTGTTTCTGGGTCTTTGGATGAAAATGGCACGTGGTGGCCATCTCTATTACTGGTGATGGAGAGCTTGCCCGCGCAGTGTTATTAACAGTGGCAGCTTCATGACAGCATGGCAGGGTCTGAATAATGCTGCTAACTGCTCACCTCCTGCCCTGCTAATGTAGAGTCACTCACCGCTGTTGTAATTTCAACGGAAACCTCATTCACTGCAACGCCTATTCAAATGTATTAATAAGCAATTCATTTCAATTAAAGGACACTACCCACTGCCATTCTGTTCTACATTGTTTATAGTTTATTTTGGATCCCTGTTAGCTGTCGCCAGAAAGACTGGTAGTACTACATCCAGCCTGTAGTCACTGACGGTAGCTTTAAAAATATATTATAAGACCTGGGCACACTTTAAATGTTCAAATAACTACTTTAGGAAGTGTAGGTTAATCAAGGTGTTACCAAAAACAGGTAAAATGACCGTTATCCCAGGAAGAAGCAGATCAAAAGTTTGTAGTAAAAACAGGAAGATTTATTACGCAGCCGGCTACGGGAACAACTCAGCGAGAAAGTTCAAAAAGGTATTGGTGGGTAATTAGTTTTATACAGTTCTCAGTAGATTGATATTTGCATATAGTAGAATTCTATTATTGAAAGGGAGCACTGCCTCTGATTGGTGATAAGGGGCCGTGCTTCCTTCTGATTTGGCCATTCAAATCCATAATGGTCATGGGGGGCCCAGTGGAAATTCCCAGGAGGGGAAACCTCGAAACCGACAGGAATGGAGGCCCATATATGGTCATGGGGGTGGCCCTTCCTCCGGGACTTAGAATACACAAACTGGGACTTGGGAAACAGACAGTTTTGTGTATTCTAACAGTCCCTCCTTTTTGACCCAACATAAAGCATATGATGAGGTCAACTTAGTTGGCTTACAGGAAATCAGAACAGTATTGTCAATTGGTCAGTTACACCTCTTACATATAGAACTCAGGCCTAAAATCCCCTTGTGGCATGCCTATGGCAACCGTGGCAAGGAAAAACTCCCAGATTTTAATATGAAGAAACCTTGAGCAGAACCTGGCTCACAAAGGGGAAACCCATCTGCTGCTGGCTGGCACTGGGCAGACAGTAAGAGAGGTTGACCAATATTCTAAAAGTGCAGTATGCATGATATATGAGAACCCACTGATAAGAGTAAGGCCGGCTGAATAATGTAAGAAAACAAAAGAAAGAATCCTACAAGCGTCGTGTACAAGGCCTATTACCAGGTACAGGCACCTCTACTTACAATGTGACAATACACACAAATACTACCTTCTAGCCATTGGGTCACATTTGTTGCCTTTTAGCTGTATTTTGTTATTTTGGTTTAACACCCAGCTATCAAGTGCTGGAGCAGAGGTGTTTACTGGTGACATCAGGAGTGATTAGAATAGAGATAGTGGTAGAGGTGTCAGTTGGATTAGTGCAGTAGGAAATGTTAGGGCATTGAGTAGTTTGGTTAGAAAGTAGTCCTCCTTTTGTCACCAATATTGTGCCATTCGCTATGGACCCAGTGGCTACCTTTCACATTTGGACTATATACAACATTACAACAAAACAAAAAGTACAACATTAAAAATGTCCTTTTGTGAGGCCATCATCCAGATTCAACTGCCGCCTGCCGCGTTGGTGCACATCTTGCCCTGGAAATAGGTGTCTGAATGGAGAGACAGAGAGAGAGAGAGAGCCCCCAGGGGCTATAAGGGTAGACGGGGATTATTGTGCCCCATGTTGGATCTCACCCTTGTATTTTCTTAACTATTTAATGCGGAACCACACCGGAGTTCCAGTCACTGGAAGCAGCTGATGGAATCGTGAGCATGTGTGGTCCAGACCAAATTTGGATAATGTGTCATCCGATTATGTTTTTCACCAGGACCTTGTCTCCAGGTTCAACCAGGCATGTTTCTTCTTTGTCCTCAGCCGGGTCAGGTCCAGTTCTGTGATCCTGTGAAAGACACTTGGGACACAAGCATGCAATATTCACCTAAACGGTTGCTCATTTCATGCAATTCCCCACCAATACACTAATCACCAGGAGTCCTCATGTGTCGACCTGTAAGAATTTCAAAGGGTGGAAGCAAATGTTAATTACTCGGTCCCGCTTTCACGGAGAGGTGGCTACGTCACCCAGTCTTATCCTAAAATGGAGAACAAATGATTAGTTAGTTTGAATTGATTAGTTAGTTTCTTGTACCAATCCCCCATTTTGTATTGGGAGTTCCTGCACTAGTCAGGAAACTCCTATTCACCCACAAGCTCAAATGTCACAAGTCATTTAAAATACTTCCTCAATTCTCCACATACAAGTACTTTCAAACACGTTTCCGCCAAATCCCTACTTGCAATTTCCCTGTAAATCTCACTGGCTTTCCAGTGCCTAACTTCCTGCCGTGTTTTAGCAAGGTCCTCAGCGTCTCCCACAGTACTGCAGTAAAGGCAGTATACTACCTTGCACCAAAACCCTTCTCTTCTGTTCAATACTTCCGTATTTTACTTCCATCTTTCACACGTACTCGAACCTTACAATGCTACATACTAGTTCCTCCATCTCTGGTGTATTTACACAGCCTCGGTTGCAACCCCAGAGATCAGCCACAGGTACATTCACGGTATTAATGAAAGTCCCATGCAAGATGCGACTTTGAGAAGTAAAAACGATCCATTACCTCAGTGTCAGCTTGAAGCCAACAGTGCTCAGCGTGTATTTTATATGAGAAACTGTGGAAATGGCGTTAGGATCTGCCACTAGGGGGTCAATCATATTTGTGCTACCTTTTTTAAAATTTATTTATTTATTTATTTATTGTTACTCCCTTATCTTGGGCTCATAAATTAAGAATATTTAGGGGCTTATGGTGTCCACGTCCTTATGCTATTTCGTAAAATATATGCAGCCCATGCCCAATAGATCACTACAATCTCTCAAAGCTTAACCAATTTCTCCACAATGCTTTGTTTCTAAAAATGGGAAGACTACCATCAATTACCACAGTCAGGAAATCATCACTGTCTCTACTCAATTCATTCCCTGAATTACCATAAGCTAAGTACAGCAGCGTATCTCTAAAGGCTCATTCTCACCTTGTTCCCTAGCAGAGAACACATAGCAGCCTTCCTAACCTTCTTCACTTAACCTCTCTTTCACCATTTTTAGTCCCCACATTTGAAAACTCTTGATCTGTAGATTAGTCATTATTAACAATAAACAACTAGTACATGGGTATAAAATACTTGTCTGTAGCTACTTCCCTGTGTGTTACTATTTTATCATAAATTCTTTTAACCTTACTCCATTATTTCAGGCTCATATAGTTTATACTACTATCTATGATCATTCTATTATATTACTTAGGTTATATATTCTATCGACTATATTGTGTACACTTCATATAACAAACATACATTGCTGCATATTTTTTTTTTGGAATCAAATTTAATACTTTTTAAGACCTTTTTAAGACCTTAGATGCTGAAAATCTTATTTAGGACTTAAGACTTTTTAAGGATCCACATTTTTCATCTAACTCTGTATCTAGATATAATAATATATAAGTATAAATGCGCGTTACTGGCCAACATACGATCAAGAACAATACCAACACGAAACAATAAAGACTCAGAACAATATCAAACGCAACAATAATGACCCAAAACAGTATCGAAAACGCAACAATGACGTGATTCACGTCGGACACGAGTAAGCTTCTTAGGAAAAGCCCTATAATAGCCCGCTCACCTAATACTCCAGGTACGGTACACCCTTCGTCCCCTGGACTGAGGGCCAAAAACTCAGCCTGCCTCAGCACAAACTCACAAAAACCTAAGTGAGAGACTACACCCTTGTCTCTCACTGTAGGCCGAGGCGCAAAAACTCACTCTCCCCGGGACATAAAAACGCAGACGAGTACGCTTCGTAGGTATTTCTAAACCTACTACCCAAGATATGAAAATAGTTTGTCACTTTGGACCGCGGGTTGAGATGTCAACCTGCTGCGGTAACGTACTCACAAATACTCAAGTTAGAGACACTCCCTTGTCTTTAACTCTGAGCTGGGGCGCAAAAACTCACTCTCCCCGGGACATAAAAACACAGACACGATATACGCTTCTTAGGTCCACTCGACCTAATACCCAGCTGTGAAAATAATTCGTCACTCTGGGCCACGGGCCAAAAACTCAGCCTGCCGCAGCTACGCAACCACGTATTCACCTTTTTTGGCATGAAAACTCACTCTCCTCAGGTTAGGATGAACTGTCACAATATAGCTATATTCCAAATACATATACAGCGCTGGTACATTCAAACAGTAGCTGATACAAAATCAGTTAAAACATAACATCACAGTAGACACGTTACAAGAAGACACAGCTTTTAACCACTAACAATTAATTGCTTCTACACTGGTCAAGTTATATTATAGGTTACGTACCACTGGGTGGAGCGTTCCAGACCTCCGTTAGTTTTCCTTCCAATCGCCTAACTATATGGTGGTAGAACAAAGTACTCACTCCTCTTGCATCGGTCGGGGAACCCACGGAGGTCCGGAAACAAATCCACCCTGCTCGCAGCGCCAATTTGTAGGTTAATCAAGATATTACCAAAAACAGGTAAAATGACCGTTATCCCAGGAAGAAGCAGATCAGAAGTTCGTAGTAAAAACAGGAAGATTTATTACGCAGCCGGCTACGGGAACAACTCAGCGAGAAAGTTCAAAATAGTACTGGTGGGTGATTAGATTTATACAGTTTAGAGTGGGTACATTTTGCATAATGACAGAACTAGAGCGCTGCCTCTGATTGGTGATAAGAGGCTGTGCTTCCTTCCGATTGGACCATTCAAATTCAAACCCATCCTATCTATTCAAACAGGTTCCATTCACATTGAAATTGAAATACAACAGGGGGGCTCGCCCCCTTCCCCCCCGGGGCCCAGCGGAAACTTCCCAAACGCTGAATACACAAAACTGTCTGTTTCCCAACACAAGCCATATGTCACCAGTGGGTTTGTATCCTTAGCAGAAAGTGATAAAAAAAATTCCTGATTTTAAGAGATACTGGAGCTTTGGAGTCTTTCATCTTGGCATCGGTGTTGCCATTCTCATCTGACACTGACACTGGAGACTTTCTATTGGTTAGAGGTATGGGTTTGACTGTGTTAACTGTTCCCTTGCATAAGGTTGTTTTATCTTCAGATCTGGTTAAAGGGGAGGTGGCTCTGGGAGTGCGGCCTGCTCTACCGGTTGAAGGAGTGCTAGTAATTCTGGGGAATGGCCTAACTGACAGCTGTGTCTGGGCAGATTCACCCCCTTCTCTAGTGGTTACCTGCTCTCCTTCTATGGATAAGGCTGAGGTTGAGGACAAAGACCATCCACAGGTTTTTCCAGCATGTGCTTTCACTAGGGCTCAGGCTAGTTCGGACAAAAATAAGCTAGATGAAAAAAGGGTGAAAAAATTTGCTCTAAATGTTGTTTCCCTTGCCTGCCTTTCCCTTCTCTGTGTCTCGCACTGACTTGATACAGGAGCAGTAGGAGGACCCTACTCTAACAGAGCTGTTTCAGCAGGTGCGTCCAGTGGAAGAGATGGAAAGTGTTGCACATGGATACTTCCTTGAGGAGGGCATGTTGGTGAGAAAATGGTTGCCTCAAGGTGTGCCTCAACAAGTTTGTTGGTGATACCATTTTCCAGATTGTGGTTCCAACTAAACTTAGAGCTGGGATTTTGAGAACTGCTCATGACATGGTGGCCGGGCCTTTGGGAGTTAAAAAGACATATGACAAGATTTTCCATTACTTTTATTGGCCTCAGTTGAAAAAAGACATTTCAGCCTACATCAAAACCTGTCACACTTGTCAGCTCACACGAAAACCAAATCAGTCCATTAAACCTGCTACCTTGCATCCCATACCTGCAGTTGGTAAACCTTTTGAGCATTTGCTAATTGACTGTGTTGGCCCACTGCCCAAGTCCAATCTGGTAGTATGTATCTTTTCACTGTGATGTGTCAAACTACCAGATACCCTGCTGCTTACCCCTTGCGCAGCATAACCACCAAGTCTATCATGAAAGCCTTAACCCAGTTCATTTGCCTTTGGCATCCCCAAGCTCACCAAAGTGATCAGGGAACCAATTTTACCTCACACGTTTGCAGACATTCTGAAAGAGCTTCGTATCAAGCATGCCCAGTTAACTGCCTATCATTCAGAAAGCCAGGGAGCTATCGAGCGGTTCCATCAGACTCTTAAGTCGCTTTTGCGCTCCTATTGTACTGAGCTGGGACGTGACTGGGAGGAAGGGTTGCCCTGGATAATGCTAGCTGCTTGCGAAGTAATACAAGAGAGTACTGGTTTCAGCCCAAACGATCTTGTGTTTGGTCACACTGTTCGTGGTCCATTAGCTGTGTTACATGCTGACTGGAAGAAGCCTCCTCCTCAAATAAATCTAACGGACTATGTCAATGGGTTCAAAAGACATTTGTATGAGGCAGGTAAAATGGCAGAAATAAATCTGGAAAATTCTCAAGGGAAAATGAAGTGCTTGTACGATCGCCGGGCTGAAGTGCATGTTTTTAGCCCAGGTGATCAGGTTCTAGCACTCCTCCCAGTGGTGGGTTCTCCTTTTCAGGCAATGTTTTCAGGCCCCTAATCTGTTCTTCGACAGGTCTCAGATTTGAATTATCTGATTTCCACTCCTGACCAGCGGAGCTCCACTCAATTATGCTATGTAAACATGCTAAAACCCTATTTTCCTCGTTCCAGTGGGGTGGAATCTGCAGGGGGAAAAAAGCCAGTGGTCCTGGTGGCTTCTGTGGGCTCAGTGTCTGTGGGTGCAGAGGAAGGTGGTGAAGAGCCAGTTTCCCCAGATGACTGTTATGCAAGGCTGACTCAAAAATTCAGAGTCACTGAGTAACCTGGACAAGTTGTTGGATCATTTGCCTGATGTTAAGAAGAAGGAATTGTCTAACCTCATTTTGTCATTTCCTTCTTTGTTTTCAGACAGTCCTTCTCAAACAAATCTCACAGAACATGACATTGATGTGGTGGATGCTGAACCAATTCGCCAGAGATTTTATCATGTTTCTCAAGAAAAACGCACTCAGCTGGAGTCAGAGGTGAAATATATGTTGGAACACAACATTGCAGAACCCTCATGTTCTAGTTGGGCATCCCCATGTGCGTTAGTGAGCAAGCCAGACCAAACCTTTAGACCATGCACAGATTTTCACAACGTAAATAATATCACAAAGCCAGACTTATCCACTTCCCCTTATGGAGGATTGTGTTGATCAGGTGGGCACAGCAAATTTTGTAAGCAAGTTTGACCTTTTGAAGGGTTACTGGCAGGTGCCCCTGTCCAAACGCGCTTGAGACATTGCAGCATTCATAACACCCTCAGGCCTTTATTCCTATACGGTAATGCCATTTGGGTTGCAAAATGCACCAGCTACCTTTCAACGTTTAATGAATAAGGTAGTGGCGGAGTTACAGGGATGCACAGTGTATGTAGATGATGTTGTGATCTATAGTGAGACTTGGGAAGAGCATGTGCACCGCATCAGAGCTCTGTTTGACCATCTTGCATAGACCAATCTCACTGTAAATCTGGCTAAATGCAAGTTTGCCCAGGGTACTGTCACCTATTTGAGGAAGGTAGTTAGCCAGGGTCAGGGTCGCCCAGTTAGGAAAAAAGTTATTGCTATTGATCAGTTCCCACCTCCCACCACTAATGGCGCTTCTCCACCACCGTGCCGTGCCGGACTCCATGCTCTCGCTTTGTTTTGCATTCTTCACTATCACCTGACCCATGCCGGGCCGCAAGTACCGTGCCGATTTTAGCTACTGCTCTGGGGTAGGTACCAAAGGTACTATCCGTGCTGCAATTCGATACTGCAGACCGTTGATTAGTCAAAGGAAATTGTCACAAATACGTCATCCCATGTTCAGTTTGTTCACTGGCAGCAATCGCCATTTTTAAATACCATCAACAGCGAAACTAGTGGATTTGAATAGCTTCTACTTCTACTGAGTTATTTAAATATGGGAAAAAAAGAAATTCATCCGGTTGGACAGTCAGCAAGGTCCAGGCCCTCATCTCTGTTTGGTCAGTAGACCAAATTCAGCTAGACTTGGACTCTAGCATTAGAAATGTAAAAAGTTTTCCAGGCTATCTCTCGCCGTTTGCTGGAGATTGGGGTTCATAAGACACCCAGGCAATGTTGAGAGAAGGTGAAGAAACTAAAACAAGATTACCGGAAAATAAAGGACCACAACAGCCGCAGCGGAGCTGGTAGGAAAACCTTGCGGTGGTACGGCCACAGACCAGCCAACTGCGGGAGAAGTGAGACAATGGACTCGGCGTCGGTGGTTTCGTTGTTTGAGGCAACGATGGGCGAGGATGTCGAGGAGGAGCAAGGTAAGTTCTCTATACCTGATATGATACAATAAACATTGCTAGATAGATATCTGCTAGCAACTACTAGCTAGCTACTGTTGTGACTTTATTTGTTGTAGCTGCTAGGTAGTAGTTGCTAGCAGCACCGAACATTGTTTGGCTACGTTCTAGCTGCTAGCTAGAAGCTCGTCTTTGTCTAGCTAGCTACTATTTTTACGTTATTTGTTGTACGCAAAGCACACGTGCTTAACGGGATCTTTTAAGCACAAAGAAACTGGCAATGCTTCAAAGCAGACAAACTTAAAAGAAAAAAAGGAAAAGTGATGAACATGAAAGAAAGATAGAAAGGACATTTTGCTCTTGACTCCCATGATTTAATGGGGTTTGTTTATGCATCAAAGCTCTACATGTGCTGTAGGTTGCTCTTTTTTACAGTACATTGCATGGCTATTGCTAATGCAGAGGTGCTAACACTGCAAGGATGAATGTCTCAGCCATTCAACTCAAAACACAATGATGCAAGCTCAATCCCAAATGGAAGAACATTCAGGAATCTGCATTTCAGAATTTCTAACGAGACACAACCACATGCTGGAATCTTCTTGTTCATATGAAACACAAATAACTATATTTACTGTTGTAAATATTAATACATGAAATTGCTGATGAATTTAAGGAATGTATTATTGAACAAGAAAGAAACGAGAAGTGACAGCCAGCTGCTCAGAACCATCCACAAGAGCATGTTGATTTAGAAGCAGACACCATATCCAAATGATCAGAATGACACATTCCTCTATTGGTGCCACAGAGAGATGGCTACACTTGTATGTAAGGACTATGAGAGGAAGGATGCTAGCTCATAGAGGTCCTCTACAACAGAACCAAACACACTGCACAGTATTCTGTACATGTCTGGTCTATTTTTCATCCTGCTGCATGACTGCAGTGTATAAACATGTACATTTGTTTAAAAATGCTGGAGTTTCATGATCTGATTCAATCTGTGTTATTAAAATTACTGGGTGTCCATATTTTCCTCCTGCACTAAGGGACAATAGCATACATTTCAATTTGCAGTGGGAATACTTTAAAACATGCATTATGCTTGCATTGTCTTGACAGAACATAAACAAAACTCAATTTCAGTGTTGGGAAAAAGTATTTGCCCCCTTCTTGATTTCCTCTATTATTTTTCACACTGAATGGTTTCAGATCTTTAGGTAAAATGTAATATGAAACAAAGGGAACCTGAGTGAACATGAAACGCATTTTAAAAATTAAAAAAAGTTAAACACCAATATCACCCATGTGGAAAAGTAAGTGATCCCCTTAAACTGCAACAAAACAGTTTCTGTAATTTGATATCAGTGTTTTACATGGAGGAATTTTATCCCACTATTCTTTTCAGAACTTCAGACATATTGGTAGGTTTTTCAGCATGAACATTTGGGTTCAAGTCAGGACCTTGACTAGGCCTCTCCAAAACATTATTTTGGTTTTCAGCCATTCAGATGTGAACTTGCTTTTGTGTTTTGGATCATTGTCTTGCTGTATATCCAATTACTATTCAGCTTTAGCTCACAAACAGATAACTACATTCTCCTGGTACAGAACAGAATTCTGGTTCCTTCAACAATGGTAACTCGTCCAGATCACGAGGCAGCAAAGGAGCTCCACACTATTATACTACCACCACCATGTTTGATTGTTGGTATGACATATCTCTTGGTTTCTAATTTGCTACTTTCCCATGAATCCCTTTTTTGCCCTCTAAGGTCATGAACACTGACCTTAGATGAGGCTACAGAGGCCCACAGTTCTTTGGATGTTCTTCTGGGATCTTTTGTGACTTCCTGAGCGTTTTGGCAGGCTAGCCATTCTAGGGAAGATTCACCATTGTTCCAAGTGTTCTCCATTTAGAGATAATGGCTCTCCTTGTGGTTTGGTGGAGTCCCAGAGCCTTAGAAAGTGGCTTTGTAACCCTTTCCAGACTGATATATTTCAAGAACCTTTTTTTTTCATCTTTTCTGGAATTCCCATTGATCGTGGCATAGTGAGATTGTACACACAGTGCAGTGACTACTTCACTCTGATAGTAGGGTTCAAAATAATGTAATATGAGTGAGGTTTATGTTCAACAGGGCTGGCTGCAATCAAGCCTGGCTGTGTTTAATGAGCTGAATCTAATAATCAGCTACACTTGGTTTATTTGCTGATTGAGTAACTAAGTTAATAATTACTTTTTTACATGGGTGATATGGGTGTTTGATAACTGTTTTCATTAAATAAATAAAAATCATTTGAAAAATGAGTTGTGTTTACTCAGTTTCCCTTTGTCTAATATTATATTTTATATAAAGACAAAAGCATTCAATGTAACAAATGTGTGGCCGTCTGGAGAAACCCATTGATGTCCCTGACATTGTTCAATGGCCAAAAAAGGTTTTTGGACAAAATTGAGGTTTTAACATAATATGCCCTATAATTTCTGAAAAAACCTAACAAATTTGTTGAAAGTAACAACTAATTGTTTTTGTTTATTTATTTATTTTTAAAAACATTTTTAGCGTGAGTAGCTAGCTAGCCATCTTCCTCAATGTAGCGTGAAGTGCAGTCCTGCCACAGTGACCTAGCATCTTTCTCTCTTCCTGTCTCTGAACAACTTGATCAAACCTGTGTGTAGTTGTGTGTCTGTGTGTCAGAGAGAGACAGAGAGAGAAAGAGATAAGGAGACTGTGTGGCACACCCTCTTGTCCTGTCAGCAGCTGACCTGATGCTGAAGCAAGCCTGGCTGTGTTCATTCAGCTTAATCCAATTAGCAATTAAATTTGGTTAATTGGTTGATTTACTAAGAGGGCATTTACTTTTTCACATGAATGAAATGGGTGTTTTGTGTTTAATCAGTTTCCTTTTGTCTAATGTTGCATTTTATCTAAAGATGTGAAACCATTCAGTGTGACAAATATGCAATAATAGAGGAAAGTAATAGAGTACTTATGTTTCCGTATATGATCCTGTGCAGATGATGGATAATTTTGAAAGTTTGCAATAGAAACATGGATCAAAAGTGAAAGCACTGATTGGCAGTCTGAATAGTAAACTTTAATATTTAAATAATATTTAAAGGCAACAATCTGTTATAGTTATAGTCGGTCAGGGTTTAGAGCAGTGGTTCCCCAACTTTTCAGACCCAAGGCACCCCTGTAAATAATTTACACTTCCACAGCACCCTAAAATTACATATGCAGTTTGTGACACCTTAAACACATGTTAATAAGTGATAATTTAAAAAAAACTGCTCATAGTATGAATTGGTGGTAAATCTTGGAAATCTGCATCAATGACAGAAATAGATGAATAAGTCAAAATATTAAATCTGTTTCATTCCGCAAATTACATTTGAGAAATTACATGTTTAGTTTACTTAGTGTAGTGTTTGGTGCGAAAAGCCTCTTGCATGGGAAATCTAGGTTGGAGCCTCACCAGATCCCTGTAACCCTTTGTTTTGCTTATTGTATTTTATTATTATTTTTTTTTAAATAAGGCACCAAGCCACTTGGCATATATACAATGAACTATATTACATAATTATTTAATCGAAGGGGTAGGCAATCTATAACAAATTTGAATTCTCGAATTTAAGTTGAAAAGTTTTCAAATATTTGAAATTTTGGAATCTCGCAGCGCTCACTTTTAAAAATGCTGGTCTAGAGCAATTATTTTAATATTTTATATAGTTTTTTAAACTTATTTTAGTGTAACACAAGAAAACAAAGTGTATAATAAACAAAAAGACTGAATAAATTAATAAGCATACTGAGCTACATCACAATTGCAAGTATATTAAAATTAACAACTTTAATAATGATTCAATGGAATCAACCAAAATAATGATTCTCAAATTATATTTATAAAAAATATAAAGTGCTTTACAAAAGTTATTACATTTTTCTCTATTACAAATTATACTTACTTTTTCCAGTCAGTATTTTACACTGAAAACTCATATTATTTAAAAATATTAATACTTTAAAAGTCAAAATTAATTATTTGTCAGCAGAAATATGCTGCCTTCATCAGTAATTATACTCTACACATTAATATATGGTTGAGCCATCTTTTGCCCCAATACCAGGTTTAAGTCTTTTTGGGGGTAAGTATCAACCAGCTTTGCACATAGGAGTGATTCTTTTCCTGATTCTTCTAGGTAGATATGTTCCAAACTGTACACAATTGTAGTGAGGTTAACTCAGATGAATGGAGTTTCAACAACCAATCAGAATTTGAGACGTCAGTAGAGCCAAACTTATTGAAATAACATGGACACGACAATGGTTTATAAATAAAGAATATACATTTATTGATTATGATAATGAGTTGGTAATAGGCTAAATGAAAACAATAATTTGCATAATATTATGAATAAGATTATACAAGGAAATTATGATTTTGCGATGGCTAAACATAAGAGATTGGCAGTATTACCATTTGACGAAGGTTAGTTCGTGTTATTGGTTAGTGACACGCTACTTTGTTACTTGGTTAATTCATTATCAGTCTGATAAAAATACAGTTTAACAACGTAAACTACAAAGTCTGGGAATTTGCTATTCCCGACCAACATACGCAAAACAAACAAAACACAACAACAAACAGCAGTAAAATAACCTAATTTCATTTAGGTATTTCAAACTTTACTATACACTATACTTTGATGTCAGTGTCAAATATGCTTTTCAATACTTAACGGTGATTGTAAGGGAGGCCAGTCCTTAATTCCGTTAGGTGATGCTCATTCAGCTCGTCAGCTGGTCCCAGGGGTCCGTGGCAGGTGCGCAGAGACATGGGAAACTTCTTCTGTGAAGTCGGGGTCGCGACAGGTTCCAGTCACGATTCCGGATGTGCACAAATCTTCTACTTGGGTCCTGGCCGCAAGGGAGATACGGAGGAAAAGTATGCAGATACATGTTCCTCAAACAGCTGTAGATGGAAATAAACCGGCTTGGTTTATTCCGCGGACGGTGGCAGGCCAACTCGGCAGGTCTCCAGCGAGGTGCGCGTTGGGAAGCGCAGCAAAGTCCCGTGGTGTCCTTAAGGTGTGCGTCTGGTCGGTTAGGCAATGCCTTACCTCAGAGCAAAGTTGTTAGGTTTTTTGATTACTTTTATCCTCCAAAGTCACTGACCCGACGGAACCCCACGTGTGAGTTCTGTAATTTGATTGGTTTATTATTCTGGCCACACAAACATTTCATTGGCTTGTGCTACTGGAGCGGTCAATGAAACATGAATAGATAGACCGTTGATCACTGTGTTACTGTTCAAGCTTGTTAAGTTGGGTTCCCCATTCCTCCAAAAAGGGGGTGTTCCTTGCCCCAAGCTGATGCTTAATCGATCACGCAGAGAGTTTATTGCAGGGTCAAAAGAGGAAATGGACAGGCACTTGGTTGACCAAAAAGATAATGATGAACTTGACTCAGCAGAGTCAGTCCTGTGGTCAGTGAGACAGAGGCCCCAAAGTTCCTGTGAATAATTGAATATCATTACGCAATGGTTGGAGGATGCTTGTAAACCATCATTTTCTAATAATATCAGATTCTCAATGTGCTTGAGATCAGGAATGCCTGTAGGACATTCACTTATTTGTTCTTGAGGTACTCCAATGTTGCTTTGGCGTTGTGTTTGGAATTATTGTGCTGCTCAAAGGTGAACTTTCCAGAAAATGTCACAGTTATTTAAATGTTTCACAGGTGGATACTTCCAGAGTACTTATGCAAACAACATAGTATTTCAGTTTTTAATTTAAAAATATTTTACATAAACCAATGTCACCTTAACATAATTCATTTTGAGTTTCAGTGTTTTTAAATAATATTTCATACAGCAGAAAATATCAATGTATCATCTGTAATTCAGTAAAGCATGATTGTGGTCAAGGGTCTCAATAATTTTGCAAGCACTGTAAATGTTTTTATTTAACCTTTATTTACCCAGGGTAGGTTCACTGAGCACGGATGCTCTTTTGCTGGAACGCCCTGCTTCACACTCATACACATTCACACCTGGGAGCTGCCCAGTACAACCACAATCCTCTATTGTTGGCCACTGAGCAGTTCCACTGGAGGGAGAGAACATTTTTTAGCCAAAGTTTTTGCGAGAGCCAGGACACCAGGGAACCCCCTACTCTTTTTGAAGAGTGTCATGGGATCTTTAATGACCACAGGGAGTCAGGACCTCGGTTTAATGTCTCATCCAAAAGATGGCATCTCCTACAGCACAGTGTCCCCGTCACTGGACTGGGGCATTGGGGTTTATTTAACCAGAGGGAAGATTGCTCCCTGCTGGCCCACCAACACCACTTCCAGCAGTATTCCCTGGTGGTCTCCCATCCAAGTAATAACCAAGCCCACACCTGCTTAGCTTCAGCCAGTCGACAGGAGCTGAGTGCGTTGTGGTATGGCTGCTGGCATATTAACAACCCTGTTCCCAGTACTTTTTGTACCCTCTGTCTGCAAGTACATATAACACGACTGATTTGTTTTCTAGATTGGTGAGCATATTGCTTTACATTGCTGGCATTTTAGCAGACATTCTTATCCAGAGCAACATTCACATCCTTTTTTCGTTTTTGCATTTTTAAATAGTAGTCATTTGTTAGGGGTGTGCTCAAATACAAATACATTATTCAAAAAAGCACAATAATGACATTGTAACAAACAAGACATATGTCCAAATATTGATAGAATTATTGATAGAACAGTTTTTTATTATAAACAGAATCAAATAGCACACGCTTGTATGTTGCTGCTGTTTTTATCACATTTTTGGAGCTGCCACAGCAGAGGAGTAGGAAGTGGGAGAGAGAGGGTCACAGTTCTTGCAGTGTGTCCCTGCGGGGAGGTCAGATATCTAGTCTTTAGATTATCATCTTTGAGAAAGACAATATAATTTGTATGACCATAGGATTGTATTGGTTTTCTCTCCTTGTTCCCTCTCCTCACTTTCTGCTCCACTAGCATGAAGGGGAACATCTGGGGGCAATTAAGTCATGTTACAGGTCTTACCTCCATGTAAGTCTGGGGTGTCCAGGACAGCTGTCTCTCCTTTGAAAGTTTTCTGAATTCATCACCTCCCAGAAGAGATATAGGATACCATACGGGGGGTCAGATGCTCTGTGTGGCTATATGCCGCACAAAGATCCGTATTCCTTTTAAGTTTGAATGCAATATTTGAAATTTAATTGAAATCATTCAGTGATGTCTTAATTAATATAAAGATAATGGTTGTTGTGTTCTGATAGTTGAAATCTCCGTTTTTAGAGTTAGTGAAAAGTAACATTGTTACATGGAAATTATTTTGCCTGAATGTGGAGATTACAGCTGGCGAAACTGAACAATTATTTAACAAAATGTTATTCAAAATTATTCAAAACAAAATGAATCTCTTGTTGTCAGAAGCAGTTGACAAAGTTCCATGTTTCTTTCTTTGATCGCTGACCTGGATTACTTCCAAACATAGTCATATTTGATCTTTTTATAAAGCGCTTAATACCAGGAATCTTTTGATAATAATATCATAGTGTTTAGTCCTGCTTTCAAAAACATAAGGTGACTTTAATACATAAATCCCTGCCACTGAAAAACATCCCCGCAGAATGATGCTGCACCCACCATGCTTCACCGGAGGGATGGTATTGGCCAGGTGATGAGCGGTGCCTGATTTCCTCCAGACGTGATACTTGGCATTTTGGCCAAAGAGTTGAATCTTGGTTTCATCAGACCAGAGAATCTTGTTTCTCATGGTCTGAGAGTCCTTTAGGTGCCTTTTGGCAAACTCCAAGCAGGCTGTCATGTGCCTTTTACTGAGGAGTGGCTTCCATCTGGCCACCATAAAGTGTTGTAGTCTGTATTAGTATCTGTTTGCTGTTAGTGTTTATTTTATGTTTCTGTAAGTTTATTATTTTTCACATCCTCCGTCCCAGTATTTTCATTCTCCCTTGTCTCCCCAGTGCCGTCTCTGTGTCTGTGTTCTCTGAGCTGCTTCACTTCCCTGTATTTGCGTGATTTCACTATTTGGGTGGTTCCGGGTTTTCGTGGTTTCCCCCCTTCTTTCCAGTCTCGTTTTACTTACTTCCTGCTTATATCTAGTTTTACTAATTTCTACTAATCCTTACTAACTTATAGATTGTAAAGTACTAACCTCATTAATATACTAACATGTTAATATTACTAATGGACTAACAAACACTAGTTTTGGGTTTTTGATAGTTTAGATCACTATACTAATACATTAACCATTCTCCCCTTTTCCATGCTGCGCTGTAGCTCCACCCCTTTTCTTTCTAGTCTGCCCTAACGCTGAGTTCTGCAATTGCCTGCACCTGTCTCTTGCTCTAACTGCACCTCTCTCTGCACGTGTTTTACCTGCTAAACCCATTCCGTCTGTTATCATTGTTGTCTATGTGATTCCAGTCCACGTTTTGTCAGTCCCCTGTCATTTATTAGTTATCCTAATGTTCTTCACCTGGATGTTGTTTGTTACTCCGCCCTCACTCACGTAACCCCTCCTTGATTGTTACCTTCCCCAGTGTATAAATGTCAGTCTTTTCCACCAGCTCCCTGTTAGAACGTTGATCGTATTCACTGTGCCGATGTTTTGTAAGCCTTTGTTTATCGAGATTCCTGAGACGCCTTTTCCGTACGACTTCGAGTTTGCCTGTCCCTTTTGTTTGATTGCTTTCTGGTTTGACCTTCGCTTTGTTTTGACTTCTCTTTTGCCTGTTCCTTTGTACCTTCGCCTATCTGATCTCCTGGTTTTTGATTTTTTTGCCCGTTTACCGCTATTCTTTTGGAAACTCGATTTTGTACCGTCCTCTCTGATTACCTGCCTTTGGACTGAATAAAGACAACGTTTTTTGGATTTCCCTGGTCTGCGTTTGGGTCCTTGCACAGAACATTACATAAAGGCCTGATTGGTGGATTGCTGCAGAGATGCTTGTCCTTTGGGAAGGTTCTCCCACCTCCACAGAGGAACTCTGGAGCTCTGTCAGAGTGGCCATCGGGTTCTTGGTCACCTCCCTGACCAAGGCCCTTCTCCCCTGATTGCTCAGTTTGGCGGCACGGCCAGCTCTAGGAAGAGTCTTGGTGGTTCCAGACTTTCATTTGAGAATTATGGAGGCCTCTGTTTTTCGGGACCTTCAATGCCACACAAATGTTTTTGTACCCTTCCCCAGATCTGTCAGGTCTACAGACAATTCCTTCAATATCATGGCTTGATTTTTGCTCTGACATGCACTGTCAACTGTGTGACCTTATATAGACAGGTGTGTGCCTTTTCAACTCATGTCCAATGAATTGAATTTACCACAGGTGGACTCTAATGAAGTTGTAGAAACATCTCAAGCATGATCAAAGGAAATAGGATGCACCTGAGCTTAATTTTGAGTGTCATAGCAAAGGGTTTGAATACTTATGTAAATGTGATATTTCAGTTTTTTATTTTTAATAAATTTGCAAAAATCTATAAACCTGTTTTCGCTTTGTCATTATGGGTTATTGTATGTAAATTGATGAGAATAAAAATGAATTTAATCCATTTTAGAATAATCAATGTAACAAAATGTGGAAAGTTAAGGGGTCTGAATACTTTCAGAAGGTACTGTATATAACAAAACTGATATAAATACAGTCATGTCTTATTTCAAAAACATAGTTTTGCAACAATGTTTCATAATCTTGATGAAAATAGGTCACTGTGGCTGCTGAAATCAGTGCTGTAATGCTGGATGAGCCTGATACCACTGTTATCAATGAACACATGAGCATGGACTCTATATTTAATGTTCATTAGAGGCACATATCTCTGCATGTCAAATCATGTAAGAGATAAGGTTTTTCTAATTCTCGTGTTTCTACAGTAAACTGTGCCAATTTAATCTGAATACATTCATCATAATAGGTTACATTTACAGTTGCCTAAATTTTAAGCTATTCTCATATTGTAGTCACAGCCTGCAGTCTCTAGTCATAAAATTACTAAAATTTAGGTGCACACCTTAATTTTGCACAGCCACAAGTTTTTGAAAGTTTGACAGTTGTGCCTTGACTGCAAAAATATAGCCCTCAAAAATTTCCCTCATGTGTTTCAGCTGTGCGGTATTATGAAAATGTAGAAATTAATCCCCTTTTAATACATTACAGACTCAAACTTGAAATGTTTCCATCTAAAAAAATCCTTCTGGGGAAGAAAAGTTATGTCGTTAGGTGTCTAAAAATAATTTCAGATGTGAGGCTGAACATGTATATTAGTTTGTTACAACACACACCAGCAAAATAAATGAAGCACATTTACTTACTGTACTTATCTATTTTCTTACATTTAGTTACAGCTGTTTATGAAATTAAAATGACACTGTTCCACACATGGAATATGTGCATCCATTTTCCATGTAAGGAATTATGGGGAGGGGGGGGCAATTGGGTCTTTCTGGCTATTAAATCTGTTCAAAAAATGTTTGTGTGGCATAATTCTTCTAGCAGGAGAATGTCGATGAAGACAAGCAGTGTAATTTTCAAACACAAATAAATAAATCCCATCAAGCTATCATGCCAAATTCTGTGTGTTTCCAGAGGCAATACACAATACCCGAGTGGTGTTGCCGTAATCTACAAAGACATCTATGTTATGACCAATGGAATCACAAATTGCTTGTGCAGACAGAACATTTTCACAATAAATTCACGTATTTCATTACAAATTACTGTTTTGATTTAAGAAACTCACTTTTGCATCATTTTCAAGAGGGAATTACAAGCTTTCCATCAGTATAGTGGTCTAAAATATCTAGGGGTCCAGAAACATCCAAAAATGAATTAAATATTTTTTGTCCATTATAAAGCATATAAATGAGCCCCCTATGAAGGTTTAAGATTAAACATTGATATCAGATTTAAAAAATAATGGAAAAACATACAATGCGGTACAGTACCTAAATGTGTAATAATTAACTCTCGTATGAATTTCTGTACTCTACAGTATATAGTGTTTTCTTGTATGGGGATGGGACGACATGAAAACAATTTTCAAATGACCACCAAATTTTGTCAATGTTCCAACTCTCACGTCATGACTGTTGCATGCATCACAAAAACTACGAAGCTACCAACAAACGCTGACATTCATAACCACAGGAAGTAGGGGTGCTGGGGGTGCTGCAACACCCCCTGTGGGCGCTGTAGCACCCAAAAATAAATATTCTATTAAATTTAATAAAATTGATTAAAATTCATTAGGATTTATTGTAAACACTAATGACTGTAACAGTAAACCATTAATGACAGCAACACTTTGTGTCATGCTAGTCACATGACCTTACTGACGTAGCTACTGACCTTATCATCACTGGATGTAGCTAGCTGACCACCTGTGAAAATGGCGCAAAAACGCATTTTTGATTTTTTTGGGAAGCCTCAACAAAACAAAAAAGGATTCAGTGTGTGAGGGAGTCCGGCGGCGGTTGGCGCAGCAAAAGAGTGGCAGGAGACAAAAACTTCTGTTCACCCAGGTTTACTTACAGGAGACGTGCTTCAAACCCAGAACCAGTGCAAAATATGTACAGGTGACGACACGACAATCCATGTATACAACAAATACCATAAACAAAACAAAAACGAGTAAACAAAACAAAGTAGGCTATGCCTAGTAGGCCCTACTTGTTGGAGTAAGCTGCGTGTCTAGCATGACCACTCAGCACACACAGAAAAGAATTTTCCGCCCCAGGAGGACTTTTCCTCTGGCTTATATAGCCCAAGCCCCTCCCCCGGCAATCCTATCACAAAAAAATAAAGTTTCTTCCCTTTATCATTGTTTTATTTTACATTTACATTTAAAGAACAAACAATAAAAAAATTACTATGCATAAACAAATGAATGTGAATAATGAATTGACCATTACGGAAAACAAAAGCAAATGCATACATCCTCCCCCCTTGGGATTTCACACATGACGTGTCCCAAACACCACCATGAAAAAGCCCTATGGTATGGCCCACGCTTCCTTGGAAGGCTTCCAGAAAAACCGGATGTATGTTCGGTTGGTGTTTGCTAACTTTAAATATAATGCAAAATAAAACAATGTTTAACATGAATGTTACATTTTACCTTCAATAATTTAACTTTTTCCCCCAAAAATTTACGACAAACAACGGTACCGCTGCCAATTTCATTTAACAGAAAATGCGGTCGTTTAAAAAAAAAAAAAAGTATTTTAAATTTGCGATAAAACAAACTTTGTTTCTTTTTCGTTTTTTTGCCATACTTTCTCGTTCTCATTAATTTACAATTCACCATCAGAACACACACAAACAATGGTAAGTACATTTTTCCTTCCTTCCTTCACGTTACTTTATATGGTTAAGTTGCGCGCAATTGAAAAGAACATGAACAGGGGTTTAAATGCATTCAACCATGTGCGCATGCTTAAAACTGTAAATGTCCACAGGTCATGGTTTCATCCATGACATTTCCTTCCCCCTCTGCAGACGCCACTTGAGGCGTCCTCGAAAGGAAGTTTGCAGTACAGTTCAGCTTCCTTTTTTTGTACAGGACTTGAAAGTCAAAGGGTTGTATAGCACGAAACCATCTTGTGATCCTCGCGTTTGTGTCCCGCATCTGTTCCAGCCAGGATAACGCTCGGTGATCAGTTTCTAAAACAAATTTGCGACCCATCAAGTAGTACCGGAATGAGTCCAGTGCCCACTTTATAGCTAAACACTCCTTTTCCACCGTGGAGTAGTTTAATTCACGTGGTAGCAGATTCCGGCTGATGTAGGCGACAGGACGCTGATGATCGGGCTCACCTTGCAGGAGGACAGCACCCAGGCCTTGCCCAGATGCATCCGTCTGTACCGTGAAGGGCTGGTCGAAGTCAGGACTCCACTGCACTTTATTAGGCAGGTTCTTCTTGGTCAGCTCCGTCAGGGTGGCTGCCCTGTCCGAAAAGTTGGGTATAAACCGCCTATACCAGCCCACCAACCCCAGGAAAGATTGCACCTGTTTCTTAGCCAGCGGTCTCTCTGCTGACTTAATGGCTGCAATCTTCCCTATCTGTGGTCGGATCACTCCATGACCCAGCACAAACCCCAGATACTGGGTTTCCTCTGTAGCCAGCGCACACTTCTTGGGATGAATGGTCAAGCCTGCACTGTTAATGCGAGACAGTATCTCACCCTGTTTGAGGTGGTCTTCCCAAGTGCCGCTGTATATGACCATGTCGTCCAGGTATGCTGCAGCGAAGCCTTCTTTGTCCATCAACCTTTGAAAGGTGGCTGGTGCTCCATGTAAGCCAAAAGGAAGAACGGTGAACTGATAGTGCCCCATAGGGGTCCTAAAGGCAGTCAGCTCCCAGCTCTCTGACATCAGTGGCACCTGCTAGTACCCCTTGCACACATCAAGGGTGCTGATGAACCTCGCCTTCCCCAGCCGCTCCACCAGGTCATCAACCCGTGGCATGGGGTAGGGCTTAAAAAGGCTTAAAAACAACTGAGTAAAACAAGACTTAAAAAGATGAATAATTTATTTTAAAAACACCAGCAGTACAAATGATACACATGGCTCACCTCTCTCCCTGTCCCTACTATCAGACACTTAACTAGTTGAGCCGATCAGTTGCACCTGGTTTCAATCATACCAAACTAACAAATTAAACAATTAAATAATCAATTAAACAATCAATTAAATCACTCACTTGACTTAGTTCTTCAAGAGGCCGCCCGTGAGGTGAGTGTTATTGCTGATTCCATGAACTTGGTTCAGGGCATAGCTGTGGTAATCCGTGAGTCATCCAAACGCAACGAGTCAATGTTTGGCTGCGATGAGGTAGTTACCATACTGGCCATATGTCCAACAAGAGGGTGCATATGAACGATAGGTTTCAAGCATGTATGTAGTGCCTACAGAGAAATCATTGGAACTATGGAGCGGCTTAAGGATGACAAAGGTGTGAGGGGAGACACAAGAGCCAAGATCGGAGGCCTGTATAAGCAAGTAATGAAAGCTAAAACCTACTTTGGCCCCCTGTGCTTACATTACAGTGTGAAATATCCTCATTATGAAATACCACTAACCGATTTAAAGATGCTCAATTTAAAAAATAACGTTTATAACCAAAACATTTTGAGCAGTAATACTTACATAGAGATGATGAAATCTTATCAGTGTTCAGTACACTCTTAGAAAAAAGGGTTCATTAGGGTTCTATATAGAACCTTAAGGTTCTTTATCCTCTACCAAAGAGTCATCTGCCTAAAAAGCTTCTATAAAAAAGTACGTAAGAGCACTGAAGAACCTTTTTTTGAAA
Source organism: Anguilla anguilla (assembly GCF_013347855.1). Classification (NCBI taxonomy): domain Eukaryota; kingdom Metazoa; phylum Chordata; class Actinopteri; order Anguilliformes; family Anguillidae; genus Anguilla; species Anguilla anguilla. Next base: position 37,245,065 of record NC_049206.1, read on the forward strand.
AGGGTGCTTAAATTCCTGGGCTTAATGAACGTGAAGTAATGTTTAACCAACTAACACAACAGTGACACAATAGTCCAAGATAGACCTTTTTTTTAAAAAAAATCGGTACACAAAAGAGATGCTTAGTTAGTCCCCAGTGCTAACTTACCTTTACTTGGTCTTTCATTCTTGGGAGCAATTATCAAGGAATTTGCACGAGGAGAGTTCAATTTAAAATATGAACTGAAAATTGACAGTTGACCACAGTTAGCTTCCAACAAGGTAAAGGTGGGTACAACTTCTGAAAGACTAATGGGCCTCATTCACTAACGTTGCGTACGCACAAATCTGTGCTTAAACCTTGCGTATGCACGTTTTAGGCAAAATTGTGGGATTCATCAATATGTTCTTACTTGAATTTGTTCTTATTGTGCGAACAAATTTAAATCCCAGATCTGGCTCTCACAAACTTGCCACTAAAATCATCCCCAGACTTAATTGGCTAAATAAATGTTCTCTCCCTCTCCACCTTCGCTAATGTGTGGTGAGCGTTCTGGCGCAAATTGGCTGCGGTGCATCACCCAGGTGGGTGCTACACATTGGTGGTGGGTGAGGTGAGTTCCCCTTCACTGTAAAGCACTTTGAGCATTTGGAAACGTGCTATATAAATGTAATTAATAATAATAAAATATAGAGCTGCCTCAGACCACGTATACACAAAAATCATGAAGGCCCCAAGTCTTCGAAAATTATTTAAATTGTAAATTCATCTTAGACAAATAGTAGAAATGCGTAAATATTCAATGTTTGAAATTGTAAATAATATTTACTTATAATACCTATTAACGTACTTAATAAGTATTACTTGTAATAAGAATAAATGGAATAATAATAACATAGTAAAAATTTGTCTTGCTCCCACTCATAGCCAACAATAGGGTACTCCTTAATCCCCCCCCCCCAAAAAAAAGCATTAGCACATTCTAGCTTTACACCAGCAGTCCAGTATTGAGCTTTGTAGAATGCAAGTATTCCCAAAATTGCGCAACAGCCGAATTATCGGACACTCCATTGAATTACTTATCATTGATTTCTGGACTCCGCACAGACAGACCCTACACCACTGCAAATCAGACGTAGGACTTTTTCCAAGCAATACAAACGGCACATCGCGGGGGAAACTGTAGAATACGTGGAAAATGCAGCAGTGCCCCTCTTGCACAACCGAGTGAAGGATTCCGGAAAAATTGAAGTTATTCTTGTATGTCTAAAGTAGAGGCGAGTCTTCAAAATCTTAGCGGGCTGAATGATAACACAAACAACCGCTGAAGTAACTCCGAAATCTGTTCTACTCAGCTGAGATTTCATTTGGCATTTACCCGAAGCATTTGTGTTTATTTATGCACAGAAACCTGCATGTATTCATCTGAAGTAAGAAGCAGTGTTTACCACAGTTGTAATTTGTTCGTATGGTTGGTAAAATGTGCATATGCTGTTTTGAATACTATGGAAAAAACATTCAAGATGAGCTGATTTGTTTTTTTACTTCAGCCAAACTGCATCCCTCAGCAGATACGGCATTCACTGCCTCAGTTATTGCAGCCCAAACCTCATTTTTCCTCGCACTAGTCACTCCAGTGTAAACGCTACGAAAAAGAACACCTTTTCTGGCTTCAAATTCTGAAACAATCACTTCTATCTCTGCATTAATAAAAAAAAAATTATTATAATTTTTTTACCTTTAGGGGACATGGTTCACCTTTTCTCTTCTCTATCTCTCAGCCATGCTCTGAGCCTGAAACAGGAGCGTCCTTATATGGAGAAATGGGGCGTTGCATTATGCAAATAGAAAATTGCTGGCACACACCTATCAATTAAGAATGATCCAGATTCACCAATATACGCACGTGGGTAAGAACAAAAGTGGCTGGTGCGCACTTGTCTTGAATCCGGCGGTAATTTTGCTGCAAACTTTTTCTGCGCACAAAGAACATTTCTACGCACATATTAGTGAATGAGGCCCAATATTTTTATAAAGGTAACTATTTGGTGAGCTGATAAATGCTAGTTATGCTGTTTGTGTCATGCCGTTTTAACTGACAGGTGTCAGTATTGTTACAGTAACCGTTAACAGGAATATGGCTTGGCTAGATTAGCAGATATGTGATCTGTTGTCAACTAACGTTACCGTTAGCTAACTAACGTCAGTTACCTAGTTAACATCACGTCAACTAGCTTCGTGAAAGAATGTCTAATGTTGCTACTTACAGATATCTAATGTCTTAAACATATGATAGATATCTAGATATAAGCACTATATATTCAGATGGATATGAAATAGCTGCTTACCAGTGTGTAGCCAAAGCGTAGCTGGTGTTGCATCCCTGTCACCCTGCACAGTGAACTGTGTAGGGAATGGAGGAAGTGATGACATTGCATCACGCTACACAATAACTATGCTTTCCCCTACCATTTTCCCAACATTAATACTGGTTACTCTGCTTATAATATTATAGTGTCAGAGAATCTTTCCCCTTTTCTGTATGCACAGTAAAGCTGGAATATACAACCTATTTTGTGAATTTTTAAAAATTGAAAAAAAATGTTGCTCAAAAAATAAAAATAATAATAATTACCTGAATTATTTTCTTTGCAGATGACAATGGTAGACAAATGGACCATTGATGATGTATGCAAATGGCTACAAAGCATAAACTTAATCGATGCCAAAGAGGCCTTCAGAGGCAATGGAAACCTACTACAGATGTCCATTTTGTGATGTAAAGTTTCAAATATCAAAATATTTGCAATACCTGTGTAGCCCTCCCACCACAATCCTCATTTACATAATATACATAGGTAATACTGAAACCTATGAAATTTCCACTAATACACTAAAATGCATGGGAGGAGCTGTGATGGGATGCACCAGTTTACTCTATGTCTAGGGATCTCACCTGGGAGACTGGGAGGCCTCAGGTAGCTTTAAAGAAGTTAGTATGTAGCTATACTGCTTGTAAACAATGACTCCCATGCATAAACACTTTGACTCACGAGCCCCCACCTTGAGCACTCACACTCAAAGAACCAGTTATTTTATTAACCTAAAATGGTGCTCTACTTGTGCGTAACATTTGACTCCATGTATAAGGAGTAAAACCACAATACCAATATACACCAAATTATAGTGGGCTTAATCAATTTCAAGAGAAAAATATGCACTATACACAGTCCATAATATATCTTTAACTACAATAGTGGCATTTATTTAAAAAAAAACACCAAAGTGCCATTAACTTGACGCCATTCAAACTTAGGCAGCCAATACACACTGCATGGCCCCTTTAACTGTCACAGTATTAAATGAAAGAAATGAACACGAAACCAAAATAACAAACTAAAGAAAATAACCCGGGGTTTTAGGCTGTTCGTGCACAGTTTGTCTTTATACGTTGGCGCGCATGTTGGAGCTCATATGAATCCACACAAGAATAATGTTGAGGTTTACTCACACACACAGGAAAACAAGTCACTGGCGATCCGAATGCAGGTCCGACACAAACACACTCGTCCAGCCGCGTGCTGTCCTCTTCGTGTGGCTAGCTGCAGGTTAGCTAACCCGAAACAGTAGAGAAAACACTTCGTCGAGAAGAAAATAAGAAAAACTGGAATTTACACCAAAACGTCCGCACCTTCCCATCCCGTACCGCGACTTAATTCAATGACGATGGCGAAAACCGATAATCAATTCCAAAACGTGCATTCAACAGTTTTACGATCTCTCCTGCACCGTGCACCATCTGCTTCTCTCTTCAGTTCGAGTCTTCTCCTGCAACCCCTAACTAGTTTCCACTTGACCTCTTGTCGAACCCCCCATCACGCAGCGTGATTGGACAACATATCTTTTAATCAGCACAGCAATAGGCGCCAGAGTTCACTAAAAGTTTAGGAAGTTCACGGAGAGTGAATGTCTAGTTAAAGTAGTTCTCGTTTTATCAGCTTCTATCACATGAACCAATTATCTAAATCACACAGTTGCATAGGATAAACTGCAGCTAGCCCCACACGAATGGCACAGAAAAAAAACACTGGCCTCTCTGAGCAACATCCACCCAAATCCAATAATTAATAAATTAATTAAAATACATTGCAAATATCAGATCAAATTGGCAAACATCTTCCAAGGGCACTACACCTGCAATTACTGCATCAACATCAGCCTGATTTCAGCATTTGTCTGTAATATAGAAACTGTCCCAAGTTTTAGAACCCACATCTACAGAAAACATAGGGCTGCCTCAGTAGACCTACAGATAATCATTGTGAGAACATACCTCTCTCAGAGGAAAATGAAGAGGATGTAGAGCATGTACAAGACTCAGAGGACTTGCAGCCAGTAAATGAAAATGGTCTGCCTGATTTAAATACCCTATTGTCTGGGCTACAGAAGCACGTGGCACTTTTTGTCCTGAATCTACAAGAGAAACATCTCCCCAAAGTTACTCAGGAAACAATTGTTGAAAATCTTCACTTTATTTTGCAGTTTTTTCCAACAGTATTATGTAGACATACTGAAATTCCACCTGGACCAGTCAGGGTTCAAATTACAGGACCAGGAGGATTTAGATAATCTACTTTCAAATGAAAGCGTATTTGACTCTGCCTTTGAGTATGTGAAGTCTGAATACAAATTGCTACAATATAACAAAGAAAATCTGCATCTGGTAGAACCAGTACAACATATTCTTGGAGTTAACAGCAAGGGGCAGAAAGACATTTTCCAATATGTGCCAATAAAAGATGTTTTGAGGGTTTCTTTGGAGAAACAGGACATTTTTCATTCTTTTCAAAGAAGCTGTGAGAAAGCCCTAAGTGCTGTTTTGAAAGACTTCACGGATAGAACCATTTTCCAAGACTGTCCTTGTTTGGAGATCCAAGTATTCTGTGTATACATGTATATGCAGATGAATTTGAAGTTGTGAACCCACTAGGTTCTAAAAAAAATCCATACATAAAGTGACTGCCTTCTTCTACTTTACCATCGGCAACCTAGATCAAAACTACAGATCCCAGTTAAGACACATACACTTGTGTGTTCTTTTAAGGCACCAGCTCTTTCACAAGTACCCCATCAGGGATATCTTACATCCTCTCATTCTTGACCTCAAAGAGCTATATACAGAAGGTATTACTATTTGGGTGAATGAAAGAAACTACCATCTGAGAGGTGCCCTTGCAACCATTTCAGCTGACAGTTTATCTGTCCACAACTTGGCTGAATGTACATTCTGTTTCAACAGCGGTCGGGTGTGCAGGTTTTGTATGACTACATACAATGACTAAAAAGCACATGTAAACGAAGACAATATCCAAGTAAGGTCCTCACAAGTGCACACCTACCATCTGAGTGCACTCAGGGAGTGCAGTGAATTGTCCAAACAGACCTACGGTGTGGTCAAGCAGTGTCCATTCACTGAGCTTGAATACTTTGATGTCACCAGAGCATTTCCCACAGACCTAATGCATGATTTCTTAGAGGGCCTTGTACCAATTGTTGTATGTAAAGTTATCACTGCACTGCACTTCTTGAAAGTTGTAACACTGAGTGACATCAATTCAGAACTGGAGGCATTTCATTTTGGAAAGAATGATAGGAATAACGTCCCACAGAAATTACCACCAAGTATATTGAAGCAGAACAAATTGACTGGATCAGCGGCACAAAAGGTATTTAGGATTTTACCATTCCTAATTGGACACTACATCCCAGAAGGTGAGGCACACTGGGAAGTTTTCTCAAGTGCAGAGAGATTGGAGAGATCATCCTCTCTCCCTCCAACAGAAAAAGCATCATTCCTGTCCTCAGCTTCCAGATTGGTGAATTCCTCTCCTCCTTCTCAACTGTGTTCCCAGAGACCTTCACACCTAAGCTCCACTACCTCATTCACTATCCACGTCTGACTTTAGAGTTTGGCCCACTGAAACCCAGTGTTGGGAGCTAACATCTCTGGATATTCTTCGCCAAAGCACATACACTGAAGGTGAACGCTAAGTCCCATTCTGGTCTCTTCCTCTTGATGTTCAGGAAGGTATTGCCGTTAAGAGTGGGGTTAAAGACTCAAGTGAGGAGAAACTAGGAGTTGTTAGCTCTCTGTTGATTAATAACATCAAATACAAAGCAGATGACACCATCATAATTGATGTCCCATCTTCATGAAAATATCCAAAATCATCGAGTTCAGGGCTCTGTGGATGATCTTTGTAAAGCTACTGACACCCAAGGAGTTCAACAGCCACTATCATGCCTTTTCTTTGGAGGACCAGAAGAAGTGGATTGTGGTTCAGCCAGGGGAGGAGAAAGACTACTATGTTCTGGACACCTATGTTCATGATGACAATATGTTCCTTACACTTCATCATAGTGTGCATGTCAAGAGGTGAAAGCACTATACATCTCTGCCATTGTCTTAAGAATTAAAGGATAAAGCATAAAAAGGTCACTTTATTTATCTCCATACAGACAAGAATGTCAAGTGCCACGTGATGCGCTACCTGCAGAAACAAACAGTCAGTAAGTATAGAACAGTGTTACCTCATCTAAGTTCTGCTTTCAATGCCATGCCAACTTTTTTAGTGGAAAAAAATACACTTTTAGATTGCACATCTTAAGCATTGCCAGTATTTGCAACCATGTCTCACAAGAATTACGTTCATATGTTACTATTCTGCATTAAATTTTACATTTTGGGCAAACGTAATACTGTGGAAAAAACATTCATATTTACATTTGGTCCGAAATGCGTAAAAAACGTTCATTTGGTCCCCATTGTTCTTTTGGTTATGGTTAGGCATTGTTCTTTTGGTTAATGTTAGGCATTGTTCTTTTGGTTAAGGTCAGGTATTGTTCTTTTGGTTAAGATTAGGCATTCTTATTTTGGTTAAGGTCAGGCATTCTTCTTTTAGTTAAGGTTAGGCATTGTTCTTTTGGTTAAGGTTAGGCATTGTTCTTTGACTTAGGGATAGGCATTATGTTTGTAGGGTTAGGGTAAGGGTTTGGGTTAGGGTTAGATTACTTTATCATAGAAATCATTACACATATAGGTACTATATATACAGGGACCGCATTGAGTCGACGTGGTTCGCAGGTCCGCATTTCGGACCAAACATAAATATGAACGTTTTTCAAAAATATTACGTTTGCCCAAAATGTAAAACGTAATGCAGAATAGTAACATATGAATGTAATTTGTGTGAGACCAGGCTGGTATTTGACATAGACAAATTTAAGTTGCCTAAATCATGCCTATAATGTATTGTCTTACAGTTGATTGGACTGATGGTAAAAAAAAAACAGATTTCCATGAAACGGCGAGTGGTGCCATAAAGTCTGTGTAGAAGATTTATTCTTCATTTATTTTTATAGGCAGGGACTACAGGAGTCATGGCCAACAGTATACAGCCTGCCTGTTCTGCCCCCAGAGCTCCAGGAAGCTTTTCAAAGAAACAATCCATCTTTCAAGAAGAAGGAGAAGTCCCATTTACGATCACCATTGCTCCAAGTGTTGTTCGACAACATAACTAAATACACATGCAACCAGTTTGATGTCAGGAAAGTACATTTAGATTTTTAGCATATCATTTTCACTATTATTTATTTTAGGTAACATTGCAGAAAATACAGAAAATCTTGAAACCAGAATAGTTCTAACTGTGGACATGATCTTATTTCGGATAACCATAAAAAATAAAAAATATGCTGATGTCCTGGGATGTCTGATTACCAGATTTCCATTTCTGAAACATGGCAGCTCCTCTGGCTATGTATGCAAAGCATTCTTCCAGAGTTGTACTTTTTTACTTTAAATGTTGTGCATAATAATTTATATATTGTATACTGCCATTATATACTGCCTATGTCTACAGGAAACCTTACTGGAGTGCCTCAGAAACAAGCTCAAGAAAGAGAGGTCTCCTTTAGTGAACATAAAAGCAGTCCAGGAGATGAAAAGGAAGTTTGGAGCCAAGAGACGGAGCAGTGGGGACCACAGTCCTTTGGAGGTCCTAGTGCCTCGACAGGAGGTGTCTGTCTGACATTCTGTCTGACTGACTTCTTGCTTGCCTGTCTGTCTGCCATACTGTCTGTATGTACATCTCTGATGGATTAATCACTGCCATTTATGATCTGTGTTATGGCTTATTTCAGAGAGCCTTTTAACAAAGCATTTTTTCTCCTGAATATTTTTTCCATTGAGTTCAACAGGAAAATGAATCAGGAGAAACAATGCTTGTAGTATCTACTGCATATCTGGCAGCAGCATGGTGGTTTGATGCTCATTTGATACCTTAGACCCTTCATGACTTAAAGCCATTTAGCCAACAAATGTGTTCCATACTGTATCAGCATAATTTACAGCTGAATCTAGTCCCACCCCCTAGAGATCCATTCAAATGCAAAGAGTTTTTATATCGCTTGTAGGACAATCTGACAATAAGATATCCAGACTCCGATGATGTTGATAGGTCACAGACATCAGGAAGTCATGACATGCAAAGGATGTGCAACCAGGGGTTAAATTGGGATTGGGAGGTGGGTGGACCCTGAGATCCGGTGGGAGGTGGGTGAAAAAAGGTACAAACCAATGAATGTATTGTGCACATAATTGTAATTGAGGAAAACAATGTTTAAAAAAAATGTATACTATTGATGCAAGCTTTTACATAATATATTTCAAGTTTATTGAGTGTCATTAATGCTAAGAATTTTTTTTACCCACGAAAATAATTGGTCATCCTCCTCTTGTCCTCACTTTTTCCTCCTTTATCCATCTTTCTTAAACTGGTGAGGCGCAAAACTTTCCTTTAAACTAATCACTGATCTCAAACTGTTTTAATTCATTTTCAGTGATTAACAAGCATGCAAACAACTGACTAATCAAATGGAAAGGGACACAGCTTCTTCACATTGTGTTAGGGAGATTAAATGATAAATGCGATTTAGAAAAATCAGTTTTAATCGCTAAGCAGTGGCGGAATCTTCCCCTGATTTTCCTTGAGTATCAATACAATTAATCCACAAAATAGGCTACTCAATACTATCATATATAGCCAGCTCTCCCCAAATAGGCAGTTTTAGCGAGTAGCCTAGACCGTATAGCCTACATTCATTTTCATTTGCAGTACGAAATTGTGCACATTTTTAATCAACATTATTTGCGGATACATTTCTTTCTCTGCACTCGTATTCATGGCAAATATCTGCAATGCGTAGGCTAGATTGTAAACACAATTGAAGTGCAGGTTTTGTTTTTGCTGGTTACTCTGAGAGCTAACATAGTAGATAACAGACGGGTGTATCTTATTTGTTAAGTGTAGACTACTTGGTGATTAAAACGGATTTTTAACGGATAAATTGAATTTATGATTTAATCCCCCTAACACGGTATGAAGACGCTGTGTGTTACTTGCCATTTGATTAATCCGATCATTGGCATGCTTGATTATAAAGGAAAATTACTGAAATGAATGAAAACAGGTTGAGATCAATGATTATTTTAAAGTAAAGTTTTAGGCCCCACCAATTTTCAGCTCACCAGTCGCCGCTGAATAAAACGTTATGTATGTGGGAAATATTAAATCCTAGCTTAGCTGCTGACCAACAACCTGCTGATTTTGCTTAAGCAATCAAAGTTGCCGTTAATAATAGCCGGCGTTCGTGGGGGTTGTTTATTCACCTCTCCTTAAAATGTTACATAGATGAAATTACATGTTAATGAAACTACCTACCGTGTCCGCTTCCAAACAATCAAGACAATCAACGATATTTTTCTTTCTATGCTGTCTATATAAACAGCTGTTCCTCCTGAGTTTTTTTTTTTTTTGATTGGTTGAGCGAGTAACTGGCTAGAGGAAACACATGGGCTGGAACCTAAATGGACTGGATTGTCATAGTTATTTGTAAAACTGCCGGTCAAAATTATTTATTTATTTACCAAAGGTGGGTGGACGCCGTCCACCCGCGTCCACCCCAAATTTAACCCCTGTGTGCAACCAAATACAAAACATGACTCATGTTTAACATTATGTTAATTTGTCTAAAACACTGAAATGGGGGACTACGTATAAAAAGTGCTGTAATTATGACATGGTGAACCCAAAATGTATAAGAATAACCTTCAATAAAAGCTCTGGGTCTGCACTTTGACCACGCGTGAATTGTTTGATTACAAACAGAGAAAATAAAATATTAAATCAGAAAAAAGCATGTGCAGGTGGTTTTAATGTTGTGGCTGATCGGTGTAAGTGCTATCAATACTGAGCTGCGCTAGCGACAGCCTGACTTCACTGATATTAAGAACAGAATGAGATGCTCACTGTATAAGAGAAGAGCATATGGGAAAACCAACTGAGGTGATGGAGATGTTCCCCTTTCTGGAAGTGCCATTGCTTGTGAGTAGCCATCAGGATTATTACAGTGATATGATTTCTATTTTCAAATTTGAATTCCATTCCTCAGTTTGGCTTTGGTTAGTTTTCAAATGTTTTTTTTTTTCAGTTTTAGTGTGGTTTATAATTTCACTAATTTCTAATTTTCAGTTTAGTTTTTAATAAGCATTCGTTTTTCAACTGTCATGTGCCCTTTTTGAGTGTGCTGGTACTGGTGCTACTACTTACTAACAGAAATGTTTCATTTGATGACTATAAAAGGTGTATGAATAACCTTGGTAGCCATCATTTACTGTATGTTGTTCAAGACACAAAGCTTTTTTGAACATATTGTTTGTGTTTGTTGCAGATGCATCATGAAATGAGGCTGCGTTTCGGCCAGGACTTGGAGCTAAACCTTCAGGATGCTCTAAAAGTGAAGACACCCAACATCATACGGGTGGCTCATATTTGGAGTCAGACGGGCCTCCTATCAAACCTACTGGGAACTGAGGGTAACAAAGATGGTATGTTACACACACACATTTGTACTCTCACACAACAACCTATTCCTGTGGTTGCAGTTCCTCTATAAATTGTATTGATAAAAACTCAAGGTTTTATAGTTTTATGCAGAGATAAGTTATTATTTATTCTGATAAAGGCGGATCACACCTACAGACAACGACTAAAACAGGAAAAACCGGTTTTTCGGGCAGTTCAACGCTGGAGTGAGGAATCCATTGCCACCCTCCAGGACTGTTTTGAAACCACAGACTGGCAGATGTTCTGTGTTGCAGCTGATGGGGACATTGATGAATACACAGACTCTGTCTCAGCCTACATCTCCAAGTGCATTGATGATGTCATCCCGAAAGTCAATGTCAGGACCTTCCCCAATCAGAAGCCCTGGGTTAATGGTGATGTCCATGTTAAGCTCAGAGCACGGTCCTCTGCCCATAGCTCTGGGGACCTGGAGGCCTTGAGGAAGTCCAGATATGACCTATGGAAAGCCATCAGAGATGCCAAAAGAGCCTACAGGGACAAGTTGGAGTCTGATTACCACAGTTCTGACCCAAGACGCATGTGGTGTGGACTGCGTTCCATCACAGACTACAAAGGGAGAAATAGCAGTGATGCCCAGCCCGCCACCTCTCTTCCGGACGAGCTCAACACCTTCTACGCACGGTTTGAGGCAAGCAATGCCATCCCTACTGTAAGGCTAGATGAGGACCAGGACCAGAATGCCGCTGCCCGACTCATCTACAACCTCCCCAAATTCTCCCACGTCACTCCTCTGCTGCGATCACTTCACTGGCTACCGGTCGCTGCCAGGATCCGATTCAAAGCCCTGACCCTTGCCTACACTGCCGCCAACAGGACAGCCCCCATCTACTTGCAGGACATGACTCAATTCTATGTGCCTGCTCGACCACTCCGCTCTGCGGCAGCAGGGCGTCTTGTAACCCCTCCCACCCGCCCAAAGGGATCACAGAGCTTCTCCACCCTAGCTCCCCAGTGGTGGAACGAACTCCCCGTCCCTCTCCGAACCTCCCCCTCACTATCCATCTTCCGCCGTGGCCTGAAGACTCATCTCTTCAGACTATACCTAGACTAACCACCACCACGCTGTATAAATATTTAAAAAAAAAATAAAAAAAATACTCTTTTTCCTGTCACTTGTTACATGTTGCCCCATCCCTGCACTTCTTGGTAAATTGTATTTGTCCTAATACTGTAGCTTATTCTTCCGCCTAGTTGGCTTTGCTGATGTTAGACCAGGATAGTGTTCATTGTTCTCGGCTAGAAATAGCTGTACCAAATAAGTAATTGTACCTTACTGAACCCGTGTTCAGCAGTTGTCTACGATCATGAAAATGCACTTTTGTACGTCGCTTTGGATAAAAGCGTCTGCCAAATGAATGTAATGTAAGGACGACTGCACTCTGTCCCTATCTACGGCTGACGTGAGGAGAGCTTTTAAAAGAGTAAACCCTCGGAAGTCACCAGGGCCAGATGGCATTCCAGGCCGTGTCCTCAGCGAGTGTGCCGACCAGCTAGCGGAGGTATTCACCTCTATATTCAACCTCTCCCTGAACCAGTCTGCAGTCCCCACCTGCTTCAAACAGACCATCATTGTTCCTGTACCAAAGAAACCTGCCATCTCCTGCTGGAATGACTACCGCCCTGTAGCACTGACCTCTATTCACCCACATCTGCTCCCTTCTTCCTGACACCTTGGACCCCCTTCAATTCGCATACCGCCCCAACAGATCTACAGACGACGCCATCGCACTGACAGTGCACACCGCCCTCTCCCACCTGGATAAGGGAGACACTTACGTGAGGATGCTGTTTATAGACTACAGCTCAGCATTCAACACAATTGTGCCTGCTAAGCTCGTTCCCAAGCTCAGGAACCTGGGTCTTAACACCTCCCTCTGCAACTCGATCCTGGACTTCCTGACGGGCAGACCCCAGGTGGTGAGAATGGGTAACCTCACCTCTTCTGCACTGACCCTGAGCCCCTCAGGGCTGCGTACTCAGTCCCCTCCTGTACGCCCTGTTCACGCACGACTGTGTGGCCACACGCAGCTCCAATGCCATCTTCAAGTTTGCAGACGACACCACCATCCTGGGTCTCATCTCCAACAACGATGAGACCGCCTACAGAGAGGAGGTCAGCGTCTTGGCAACATGGTGCCAGGACAATAACCTCTCTCTCAACGTCTGCAAGACTAAGATGATCGTGGACTTCAGGAAGCGACGGGGGGGGGTCACGCCCCCATTCACATCGACGGAGCTGAAGTGGAGAGAGTCTCCTGCTTCAAGTTCCTCGGTGTGGTCATAAATGATAACCTCACCAGGTGCAGGCAATCAGACGCAGCAGTGAAAACTGCCCAAAAGCGCCTATACTTCCTGAGGAGACTCAAGAAGTTTGGCATGTCTGCCAAAACCCTCATCAATTTCTACAGGTGCACCATTGAGAGCATCCTCACTGGCTGCATTACTGCCTGGTACGGCAGCTGCTCCGCTGCTGACCGCAAAGCCCTCCAGAGGGTGGTGAAGACAGCGGAGCGCATCATTGGCTGCCACCTCCCCTCTGTGCAAGGCATCTACCACACACAATGCCTTAGGAAAGCACAGAAAATCATAAAAGACTTCAGCCACCCAGGCTATGGTCTGTTCTCACTGCTGCCGTCTGGTAGACGCTACCGGAGCATCCGGGCACGGACGACCAGACTCACAGTTTTTTCCCTCAGGCCATCAGGCTTCTCAACCAGCAACATTAATCTCTGGGATCACATTGATCACACGACCTCCTGTGTATGCTATGTACAATCTTATGCACATATTCATCAGCACTCCTGCACTTTATATGGTTAATATTTAAATATTTAATACTCCTATTCTCACTGTCCATATCCTCCATCTGTACAGGCTTGTACTTATTTAATACTATGTTTAATATTATGTATATTTTAGATATTTTTTGATATTTTTGCTCTTGCTGCTACGTAGTTGCTGCCTGCCGAGTCATAAGAATTTCTTTGCTCAGAATGACCTGTGTTATACTGTGCACTTGACAAATAAAAACACTTTGACTTTGATATTTCAGATCTGGATAGGAACGCAGCAATAATGATTCTCCCTGCTTTATTCAGAGAGAGCTCCATGTTCCTCTACTGTTTAGATGAGGTATGTGTTGAATCTCCACATAGTCACCAACAGTTTTTTTGTATTGTCAATCTTTTATAGATTGAATAGCCTACTGCCAGGAGGTTGCTTACATATGTTTCCCTTGTATAGGAACCAACAAGCCCATTTCCAACCATCATCTTCCATGATGCAGCGAATCCCCTCCTTGCTGTGAAAGCAACCATAAAGATGGATGGAGTCACCATCACGAGTGGCGAAATGGATGTGGCACAGTCTCAGAGTATATTTCCTGTTTAGTGTTGTAAACACCTCACAGCTAGACCAATGAGGGTTTGTAGCTGGAGGGGAAGGCACCGCGTGTTTTCCCTTGGCTGGTGTGATTCAATACCGGAGATGTTATTTATTTTTCCTTTGTTCTTAAGAACAGGGCACAATTATACTTAAGAATGCACTGGTTCCGTCGCCACGGGTCAGATATGAATGCGCTGCTTCACATTCCGCTTAAGACGGGCCTGAAATGGACCAGCAACATTCTTGTTACTCTTCATTCGCAAACGGGGCTATGCTGTCATCAGAGATATATCTGACCTGTCGCCGGGCTGTCAACATTCCAATGGGAGCATCAGAATATTCACAAATGCGCGGAACAACACATCAAATATATCCATGACCACAGCAAGTAAGCGTAACAGTTACTATGGTTTACTCTCGTAATAATCTGACTCCAAATGAAATTAGAATTTAAAATTTGGTTTTAACCTTACGTGGATCTTGGAGTGGTAACACTCGACTCTATCTTGTGCCATCATTCCTCAATATATGCTCCCGGGATTAGCACTATTGTTAAATCTCAGTTCGGTGAAGCCTACAGAGGGTAGGAGGCTGACCACCATAATACATGCCTTCCTTTGTGCATAGATAGTTATGAGCCCAGGACAGTGTGTATCTATCGGGCTCCTTAAGGCGAATCCCGTTAGCAGGCAGATCGTGGTCGCCTATCTAACTTGACGACCTCACTAAAGACTTTCGCTGTACTAGACCCGTGATCAGTAGGTCCTAGTCATAATTGTCCCCCTGAGTATTTAATCGGAATTTCGGCTGAAAAGAATATAAAATGGATTAGAGTCATGAAGACTACGCAAGTTAAAAATAAGAAGAATTTATTAACAGGCAGGTAGGTCATTAGCTTCAAATTCACAGTCAATTTATAATACGGAAGGTTTTAAAACATAAATACAGAGTAAAAAGTTCTTATCCAGCCTGTTTAGCTACACACGAAACACAGAGTATGTGCAGTGTGGGAAGTCGATTATGATCTTCCCTGTTCAGCTACGCAAAGAACAAAGAGTATGTGCAATGTGGGAAGTCAATTACGATCTTCCTAGATTGCTTTGTCTCCCTTCCTTTTAACCTCTTAAGGCACAAGCCAAATCTTGCCAATCCTTGCCCATTTAGGGGGTACCCTATTTAAAGCTTTATAAGACCACAGAGACTTGAAAAATGGCTTAAATGAAGCAAGACATTTGTACAATTTACAATACTAACGCAGATTAATTTATATTCATAATTTTGGAAGAAATAAAGTGCCACAAATGCAATTGTTTTGACAAAAAATCCAAAATAAATTTGCACTTTTTAAGTTTGCAATGAAATACTGAGAGATTGCATATATACAGGAGGTTAAACTATACATGTGCTAGGTCAAAAACTTCTTGACCACAAGTTCATAAAATCTAAGGGTGGATATGTAGAACTACTATAGATGTATGAAGCAAAAACTAAGCAGTGTACCCAGCATCTCCAAATCTATCCAAAATGTCTAAATTATGCATTGCTGTAAATCGCAACATATCCACGTATTTCACTACAAATCAACTGTTTTGACTCAAGAAAATCACTGTTGCATAATTTTCAAATGGGAATTACAAGCTTTCAGCCAGTACAGTGGTCTAAAATAGCTAGGTGTCCAGAAACATATCCAAAATCTCTCCAAAATTAAATAAAATGCTTTTTGTCCATTATAAAGCATATAAATGAGCCCCTTATGAGGGTTTAAGAAACATTGCTATCAGATTAAAAAAATAATGCAAAAATATTGTCACACAATGCGGTACAGTACCTAAATGTGTAATAATTAACTCGTGTGTATTTCTATACACTCGTATGTTTTCTTGTATGGGGATGAGACAACATGAAAACAATTTTCAACCGTCCACCACGTTTTGGCAATGTTCCAACTCTGACGTCATCACTGTTGCATGCTTCACAAAAACTATTACACTTCCATATAACGCGTACATTACAGTGTGAAATATTCACATTATATAACACCACTAACCTATTTAAAGATACTCCATTTCAAAAATAACGTATATAACCGAAATATTTTGAGCGGTAATACTTACATAGCAATGATGAAATCTCTATGTTCAGTAGATGGAGACAGAGACAGTATCAATGATACTGTACTATTTGCTTCTGTTTTGCTCCAGAAAACGATGTCAGCTAGGTCTATCAGCAAACATATGGCTTAGCTATGTTCAGAAGTCCTCAATAATAATAGTATTTTCCAAGAAATTACGAAATATACTTGAACACGTTTCGTTAGGTGCAGCGTATTTGTCTGCTAGCAGAGTGAATGCGTAAGTGAATGCGATGCTAAGAATATTTTCGCTATTTACGCTGACCTATAAAACGCTATTCCAAAAGCAGAATTAGACATGTTATACATCGTTAGAAAGCTTATACTCTCGCCTACTGAATAAATGAATTATCAATCAAGCCAGACTCTACTAAAAAGGGTGACGACACCGTAAACAACAGGTGTGGTATTACGCGCAGCTATTTTGGAAGATACCCAGGCGTCACAGATACGCGTATATTTCCCAAACGGATTGTCCAAGACAATATATGACCTCGCAGTCTCAAAAGGGACATCTCTACACGTAAAACCAACAGTAAGGATTTATATTTATTCAATATGTAGTCCCAGATATTGACTGTAGAATGACATGGTATCATTTTTAAAAACTTTTTCTCGTTTATTTCGTTATTCAGTGAGCAGCGTTTTTACTGCTGTATAGGCATATCTTAGGGCTATTGTCGGGTTTATCTTGTTGCTATGACGGAATACGATTTTTTAGTGGTGAATGAATATTTTTATGAATGCCAAGATAGACAATATTGTCCATTATGTCAAGGGTGGGGGGTGTTTTTTAGATGAGACTGCAGGGAGGGGGTGCGTGTTAAATGAACGACCGGAGCGACAATGGTGGGGCTGCGAAACTCCGTTTTCGGCACAGTTGTCGTGTATCGTCTACTAATGAAACTGAAACAACGCGTTTCTGTTTTCATCTCACACTTTGGTTGCAGTAGCACCGAATGTTTGAGTTTAGTAATCTAGGCACACCGGCGTGCCCACCACTAGGGTTTGTGCGCTAAGAGGTTAAGCTAAATCCCGCATTTGATCCAGGTGGCATTGCCATAAATTAACCTGGACGAATGATAAAATCTGGAATTTAGGGCCCCACCGTTTGGGAGCTGTTGTCAAAACAATTAGTGGGGAAATTGGGAAAAGGAGATGATTACCAGAGAGGACATTCCATTGGGATAGTTTTTTCCTGAGTTTCTGAAACTATGTTTTATCAAATTCTATTTGGTATGAAACATATTTCATTCAATTTATTGAATTTCCCTGAATACATCCATACCAAACATGTCAAGGGGATTTAATATTATGGTGCAGTTGTCATGAAAATACCCTTTTGTTGAACCATTTTACATGCAATCCATGTTATCACTACATAAGGCATAATTCAGTAATATAATGAAAACATGTGCATGGTTTGTAAGGTTTTACAGGGTTTTTGAATATGACAAACAGATGGTTTAGAGTCCAGATTCAGAAAAGAAATAAAAAGTGTAATGGCAGAGGGGCCCACACTGTGGTACTCTCAAGAGCAGTTGCCCCACCATTTTTCCAGAGGCCTGATAATCTTTTCACCCTTAATGGCCCCAACACGCACACACCCACAACCATAGACAAAGAGACTAGTTCCCCTTATCTTAGTCTTGTCCAGAGGGTAACAGTCCAGAGAGCCAAATGGCCTGCTCATCCAGAGGAAGTCCGAGTAACCTATAGTTTTATCACAAGGCTCTCGGGTCCTTTGAAGTACAGGATGAGTCCCAGTGTGCAGGCTCGTTCAAATGCCAGCCTTTTCTGGGTCCCAGTTTGACTCCCCTCTTACAGTGTGAAGTTCCCCAAACAGATAACACACACATTGTCATTCATAGAACATCATTTGTTCAATGGGAAATGGTAAGAGAAGAGTGTACATTTTGAGCACAGGAATAGACAATCAACTTCCACAACACATTGCATGAATTGATGGAAATAGTTATTTTTAAGAAAATGTTTGCCAAGGCTAGATATCTTTTATATTTATACTATTCTTTTGTTGGTTAGGTTGGTTGAATTCAATCCAGCTGTTGCTATTTGGAATATTCATTGGTCCATTTCAAATGTTGAGGATTGTCTAGTGATACTTTTGTTTTTAAATTATTACAACTGGCTTTGAATATTTAAAATCCTCACTGAAATTGTATTTGTATTTTATTTGTAGTGCTGATGTATTTTATGTAGTTTAAATACTGTGTATGCATGTAATATTCTGTTAACTGGAATTAAATTTTATAATACAATCCATTTGAAACCACCTCTCTCTCTCTCTGTTTCCTGAATCTACAATAGTGTGGTGGGGTAAAGGTGTTTTGCTATTGACGTTATCAATATTATAGGTTCAAGTTGCATTTATTAAAATTTGACAAGGCAGGGTACAGCAGCATAAAAACACCGTTTTTCAACAGTGAATCCTGAAATGCGTCAAACATAACAGCGATCAACATCGTAAGCAAAAAGCATGAAGAGCAATAGAACAAGAAACTCCTTTATCCCTACCTCCATTAATCTGCTGAACACACACAAGTAATGACATCGCTCTTATGAGCTTAATTTGATGACATTCTTGTTATGATTGTCTTATATTTATTCATTTATTTATTTAACCTAATAATGCACTGTATAAAACTATGCATTGACAATTATCAATAATTGGTTATGCCCAGATAATGCACTTTAGGGTCAAGTGTTTCCTGCTCGTTTTTTTAATATCATGTCTGTTAAGTGTCTGTACGTTTATGGTTGTCGTGTAAAATGTGGTCTGTGTTGTTTTAACCTTTGTATACCTGCCTGCAAAGCAAATTTCCCTCCGGGGACAATAAAAGTATTGATTGAAAATGGTGACGCTGCGAAACTCCGTATTCGGCAAAGCGTTTCTGTTTTCAACTCGTACTTTGGTTGCAGGAGCAATGAATGTCTGAGTTGAACAATTTAGCCACGTCGGCATGCCGACCACTAGGGGGTGTGCACTAAGTGGTTAACTTCTGTATCTCATGACCTCATGTAAACCGACTGAATTCACAAAACACATCCCACAATAAAGCCCCAAATATGGGTGATTTTTTCCCACTGATACCATCACAAATGCTGCAGGACCAGCATCAATAATTCTCCCCATTGGACATTTAGGTACATCCGCTAATGACAATATCTCATCTTGAAACCAGCCAACTTCAGGACAGTTGTGATTTAAAAATTTTTCCTCCTACTTTTTCTTGATGGTCACATCACAAATCTTCAGGATCACCATCAATAATTCTCCCCATTAGATTTTTAGCTACATCTGCCAATGACAACATCTCATCTTGAAACTAGCCAACTGCAGGACAGTCGATAACAGGCAAAAACTTGGTGGTCTCCATCTTGGTTTTGTGTGAAAGCTAGCTTGCTAACTAATAATTGCCCCCCCTAAAAAAAGTTACTTTTACAGCTGTATGTTTGTGGGTAGGTAGGCCATAAAACCTCCATTTGTGACCATTAACGCTATTACTCTTTAACTAAAACATGGTGTAGCCAACTTCATATTTACATTTGTTTCATGCATACTTAGCTACACAGATTCATTATACCAGCTGCATGGCTCGCTAGCTTTCTAACTTCAGCTCAGTTCAGTTAAAAGGAAAAATCAAACTAATGTTACTGACGTATAGCTAGCTTTCCAGCACTGCCATATGTTATCAATGAAATAATTAATAACGTTAATCTAGCTGGACAGCTAACTGTTAGCTACATAGCTATACTTATACAGATATTTGATTACAACACTAGCTAGCAATATTATGTGCTGTTAAATTATAATTAAAACGAAAAACACTGCCAGTGACATTAGCTATAGTTAAAAGTTCACTACAGTTAACTAGCTACCTGCGAGCAGTTTCTACTCATCACTGGTAAAGTTCAGGTAAGGTATCTACCGAGGAAGCGAACAATACAGCTTCAATAACTACTGTTACTCAGGGGGATCCCCTGAGAACCACCATCAACCTAGGGGAACCCCCAAGAAGCTGATGTCAGATCAGACAGTGAAATGCAACTTCATTACAAACTACTGGTAACTTTCTTCCATTAATTACTCAGACTGGACATTAAATTTTCCAGTCGGGACCACAAACCAGACAAATCCAATAGTTTGAAAACCAGACATTTCAGTCAGAAACCGACCATCTGGCGACCCTATTTGCAGTACATTCTTTAACCGACCATCTGGTGACCCTGTTTGCAGTTAGTACATGCACTGAGTTGAGGAAATATTACTTCTCTAAAAAGCATTCAAAAGAAAAATGCTCACTTAAGGGGGTAATAATGGGTGAAAAAAAGATATTTATGGCAACGAAATAATTTTCTTTGTCATTCCAGATTATGAAATTCACCAATATGAGCTATCGTTATAAGTTACCCTAACTAACAGTAATAGTCTATAGCAGGAGTCCCAGGTTTTTTCTTTAGCTGAGTATTACAATACCTGATTCAACTAACTAACAAATCATGGTGTTCAATCAAGGCCACAGTAAGCAGAAGCAGGTGCCTTTGTGCTGTCAGCAGCCATTTTTGTTTGCGGTGCATTACCTTTTCAGACTGTTGGGTAACGTTCTTGGCAAACAGAAAAAAGTTTGAATAGTCAAACTCAGAGGAACGAGACAAAGGAAACAGCACCAAAAAATGGTTGTATAACTGACAGACAAAAATACTGTAAACTGAGGAATTATGTCACAAAACTTAATCAAAAGAAAAAGAAACAATATTATGCTCTACAGATAAGCAGGACAAAGAATGATGGGAAAGAGCTTTGGAGTACACTAAATAATATAATGGGAAGAAACACCTCTCCACAACCTACATTTATTGAGTGTGGGGGTACCTTTATCACAAAACCCAAATAAATTGCAAATTACATGAATGATTACTTCAGAAGCAAGGTATATAAATTAAGGAAATAATTATCACATGGGACAGACAATAGCTTATCCGTTTTTAATATAAAAAAAATTATATGAGGGATAAAAACTGCAATTTTGAGTTCAGTGAATTAAAAGCGGAAACAGTGGATAAATTAATAAAGTTAACATGTAATGACTAACAACCAGGGATTAATAATAAAGATGGTAAACTGATTTGAATGGCTATAGACTATATTGCACACCCAATTTGTCACATACTAACTACCAGCCTGAAACAATAAATCTTTCCACAGGCTTGGAAAGAAGCAAAAGTTGTTCCACTGCCCAAAGACAAGAAAACATCATTTAGTGGCCCTAATAGTATAAGCTTGTTACCAGCAATAAGTAAGATCTTTGAGAAGGCAGTATTTGATCAAATACAAGAATACCTCTCAGTAAATAATCTGATAACAAACTTCCAGCATGTTTACAGAAAGGGACACTCTACACTCCTCCTTTTGCCCAGGAGTGTACATGCACAGGTCTTGTGCAAATAACAGAGGACTGGTACAGAGATCTGGACAACAAAATGATCTGTGGAGCAGTCCTATTAGATTTTACGGCAGCATTTGATGTTACTGACCATAAGCTTTTTGAAAAGCTTGAGTGTTATGTATTTAGATACCATCGCTTGCTCGGATACCATCTGCAGCTGCCTGGATGGAAAGCTATCTGGTAAATAGATCGCAGAGAGTCTTCTTTAATGGAAGTTACTCAGATAGAGTGTCTGTGGAATGTGGAATTTCTCAAGGGAGCTGCCTAGGCACTTATGTATTCAATTTTTACCAACGATTTACCTCTTGTACTAAAATATGCTAAATTAACTATGTACGCAGATGACACTACAGTATATGCAATCAGCAACAACACCTGCTGATCTGACTGCCATCTTGACCAGGGAGTTAGATATTATCGGATAATGTATCCTTGAAAACAAACTGAGACTTAACATATACAAAACAAAAAGCATAGTATTTGGTTCAAATCATTCTCTAAGGTGAGAGCCAGAGCTTAAACTCTTTATAAATAAAACATCCATCCAGCAAGTAAAGGAAACCAAGCTATTGGGCATCACCCTTGACAACAAATTGTCCTGGTCAAAACACATCGACACTATTGTCAATAGAATGGGCAAGGCGATGCAGAAAATACCTTACACCTCATTTAAATAAACTTGTATTAAGTACTCTTATTCTTTCACAGCTTGATTACTGCCAGATAATATGGGCGAATGCCACAAAAAAAGATTTCAGCAAACTCCAGCTAGTACAGAAAAAGGTGGCACACATTGCTCCCCAGTGTCCGTACGGCACTAACATCGATTGCATGCAGGGGTTAAATTGGGATTTGGGGGGTGGGTGGACCCTGAGATCCGGTACGAGGTGGGTGAAAAATGGTACAAACCAATGAATGTCTCAGCTCAGAATAGTTGTATCTTTAATGTATTGTGCACATAATTGTAATTAAGGAAAACAATGTTACAGAATTAAAGAATGTATACTATTGATGCAAGCTTTTACATAAAATATTTCAAGTTTATTGAGTGTCATTAATGCTGAGAATTTTTTGTTACGCACAAAAATAATCTGTCATCCTCCTCTTTTGTCCTCCCTTTCTTTCCTCCCTTTATCCATCTTTCTTAAACTGTCGATTTGAAACAAAATAAAACCAGTGGCGACTGGTGAGCTGAAAATTTGTGATGCGCAAAACTTTCCTTTAAACTAATCATTGATCTCAAACTGTTTTAATTCATTTTCAGTGATTAACAAGCATGCAAACGATCTGACTAAGCAATTGGAAAGGGACACACAGCTTCTTCGCATTGTGTCAGGGAGATTAAATGATAAATGTAATTTAGAAAAATCTGTTTTAATCACTAAGCAGTGGCAGAATCTTCCCGATTTTCCTTGAGTATCAATGCAATTAATCCACAAAATAGGCTACTCAATAGCAATACTATCATATATAGCCAGCTCTCCCCAAATAGGCAGTTTTAGCGAGTAGCCTAGGCCTTATAGCCTACATTTATTTTCATTTGCAGTACGAAATTGTGCCCATTTTTAATCAACATTATTTGTGGATACATGCACTTCTTTCTCCGTACTCGAATTCATGGCAAATCAATCAATCAGACTTTATTTTATTTCATACAAGTTAAATGTAACACAAAGTGCTTAACACAATACAACAAACCACCCCCCCAGATTCCATACTCAAAGCAAAGATTTTGTAAATTAATAAAACACTCAACAATAACAGCATTCAATAAAAAAGGAACTATGGAACTGAGGAAATGCTGTCATAAAAAACAGATAAATGCATAAAACTCAATTAAAAGCCAAACTAAAAAAATAAGTAAATAAATAAAAACAGATAAATGAATAAAACTCTAAAAGCCAGACTAAAAAGGTAAGTCTTGATATGAAAAATATCGACATTCTCTGCAGCCATCAGGTTTTCAGGAAGGCTGTTCCAGAGGCGTGGACCATAGTAATAAAAGGATGCCTCACCTTGGGTTTTTGTTCTGACTTTAGGGATGATTAAAAGGCCACTACCAGAAGACCTGAGGGTTCTAGAGGGTTTGTAAGCTAAAAACAAATCTGATAAATAGATGGGACCAAGACCATTAAGATCTTTATAAACCAATAAAAGGACCTTAAAATCAATTCTGAAGCAAACTGGTAGCCAGTGCAGAGACTTTAAAATTGGTGTAATGTGTGCTCTCTTTCTGGTCCTAGTCAATACGCGTGCAGCTGAGTTTTGCAGTACTTGTAATTGAGCTATATTCTTTTTAGGGAGACCAGAAAGTAGAGCATTATAGTAGTCAATTCTGCAGGTAATAAAGGCGTGCATTAATGTCTCTCTATTGGCTCGAGAGAGAAATGGTCGCACTCTGGCAATGTTCTTAAGATGGTAGAATGCATTCTTAGTTATGTTTCTAATGTGAGGTACAAAACTAAGATTTGAATCAAAGATAACTCCTAGCTTTTTTACTTGTTGACAGGGGTTTAATGCCAGTGCTTGCAGTTTCACATTGAGTTTGTCTCTCTGAGCTTCAGTACCAATAACCAAGACTTCAGTTTTGTCCTGGTTGAGCTGTAGAAAATTCTCTGCCATCCATAATTTGATATCTAAAATGCAGTTAAAAAGGGCATCTATTGGCCCTGAGTCATCAGGAGACACGGAAATGTAAAGCTGTGTGTCATCAGCATAGCTATTGAAATTTATGCCGTGCCTCCTGATGACGTTTCCAAGTGGCAGCATGTAAAGGTTAAAAAGTGTAGGACCTAAAATTGAACCTTGGGGAACACCACAATTCATTTTATAGCTTTTAGATGAACATTCACCCTTGCTTACAAAAAATTCTCTGTCGGTAAGATGAGATTTGAACCAGTTAAAAACAATACCAGAGAGGCCAATCAGACTGTGAAGTCTACCTAGAAGAATTGAGTGATCTATCGTATCAAAGGCAGCACTGAAGTCAAGTAGTACTAATATAGAAAATTTTTTCATATCCATAGTGGACCTGAGGTCGTTTACAACCTTGACTAGTGCTGTCTCAGTGCTATGATTGGCCGGAAAATCAGATTGGTATTTTTCAAAAATATTGTAGGAGTTCATAAAATCATTTAGCTGATTAAAAACAAGCTTCTCTAAAATTTTACTTAAAAATGAAAGATTTGATACTGGTCTATAGTTATTAAGGAGTGAGGCATCTAAATTGTTTCGCTTCAGGAGAGGTTTAAACAATGGCGGTCTTTAGAGCAGTAGGGAAGACACCCATCTGAAGAGAATAGATTACAATGTTAAGTAAATCTTAATCAAAAAAGCTATGAACTGTTTTAAAAAAGGATGTGGGAATGGGGAATAAAAAAAGCAGGTTGTGGGTTTTAATTGGGAAATAACTTTACCAAGCATCTCAGCATCAACCAAGACAAATCTCTCCAGCGTTTCAGGTAAAAACAAGGGTTCTGGGGTATTAAGATTCATAGGCTGACATTGACATAGATTTGATAATCTAATAGTGTCTAATAGTGTCTATTTTATCTCTGAAGTGGACTGCAGATTCTTCACATTTGGAGCTGGTAAGCATACTGCTAGACTTCCTAAAAACAGGGTTAATTAAACGGTCAATGGTTGAAAAGAGGATTTTGGGGTTATTCCGGTTGTCGGTTATCAATTTTGAGAAGTGTGCTTGTCTTGCATATTTCATTGCCTTATTGTAAATAGTCAGCTGTTCACGGAAAATTTGATAGCTGACCATTAATTTATTCTTTCTCCATCTTCTTTCTGCTGTTTGACAGTTTCTCTTTAATTGTTTAGCTTCCTCATTTCTCCAGGGAGGTGCCGGATTAGAAGTAATCTTTTTCAGTTTTAGTCGTGCCACTGTGTCAACGGTTGATCTTATGTCTGCAGCAGTGTCACGTAAAAGATCAATAAAAGGTGCAGCCACTTCAGTAGTAAGATAGCGCTTCCTGACAGTTTGTTCTGGAATATCCCGTTGTATAAAACCATTGACAGTAAAAAAGACACAGAAATGATCAGAGATGCCTACATCCACAACAGAAGAGATATTAGCAGACAGGCCATGGGTTATTACAAGATCTAACATATTTTGTTATGAGTAGGCTGATTAACTTGTTGGATAAAATTCATACAGTTCAACAAATTAAAAAATTCCAAAGCAAGAGAGTCTGATTGTCTACGTTGTAGCGCAGCCAATTAGTAAATAATTTAAAGATAGCTTTTTTTTTCACGTTGGGCGCCAGGCAGCGGTAATCTGCCAAAATATGGTAGGCCAATGCTACAATACCGTTCCTATTAGGACAAAAACATTACAACAGTCATTTTTTTAAAGAAAAATCACTGAATGTATTCAGAATTAAGAGTATTTTTCCCAGTTGTCAGTCCATTACCGAACCCATAGTCCTTCCAATCGCACAATACAAAAAAAAGAAAAAAAATTCCAAGTCAACTCACGTCGCATATAAAAATCATTTATAGTCCATAATAATGTTCACAAAACTCTGAAATTATATAGTCTCTGTAAATGTTTCAGTTCAGTCCCATGAAGACGTGCAATCTTTCATTTTACCAAAATGAAGTGATACCGCAATATGCGGAGACACTCCGAAAATTCGTTCAGTAAACAGTGTCAACACAGATAAACAAAAAACCCCGTCTTTCGAGCAAAATTAGTAAAGTATAATTAATATCCAAATGAAAAACCCAAGCAGGTATTCAACAGTTCATTTCAGTTCAGCCTTTCAGTTAAGCAAAATTAAATGAAACGCAATATGCGGAGACATTTCGTCAGTTCGCAAACCCGAAAGTTTGTTCACTAACAATTTCCAACACAAAGATTTAGAAAAAAAACTCTGTCTTTCATTGAAAAATAATAAAGTGAAATTTATAACAAAACGAAATATCAACCAGGCATGTAAGGAGTTATGGGATGGTCACAGACTATGAGTTTATGTTATTATGAAAAAAAACGTAGGTCAGTATCGGCAAGCGGAGAGAATAAAATTGGAGTTTCAGTGGAGATTAGAAGCAAAGGATTTAGGAGCATGGGGAAGTTATATCTAGTATCTTTTCGAGTCGACAACAGTTCTGGCAATGGGAACAGTAAAAATGGAATTAAAAAAAAAACTTCAAACCAGTTCCTTGCGCTGTTGCCTTCTTCTTATGTGGGTTGGCTGGCTGGCTGTACAGCCAGCAGGGTGTTGTGATGCGTCTAGTGCAGTCTGCTAAACGAGCCATTGCATGTAGGGATGCCTGCAATCTCCCTCCTTCAGCTTCTGCCGCTGGCCACCCCAGCCGGGGTCCAGGAAGCAGCGTGTAAGTCTTCTGTGGTCAGTACATAGCCTCTCCCTCACCAAGACTCCTACTATGCCTCCTCGTGGCAGCCCATGGTAACTGGGGTTTCACAACCCCAGGCTGAACCAGTAGGGGATCTCGGAGCTGCAGTGGTCCCTAGAGGTGTTACGCCAACCACTGTCCCACTGCCACGTGGGTAAACCATTGGGTGGTACGATGGCTAGGGGAGTAAACCCTGAGCTCAAATCTGCAGTTGGGGATAGTCACAGGCGGAGTCCAACAGACCGAACCACCGGCAGTCCCCTGCAGCTCCAGCCAGACGAAGGTCGTCATGAGCTCCTCATGCCACCGGAAGTATGCCTGGCGGAGTGAAGATGGTGGGAGTGAGGACTGCGCACCCGCACCCTCACCTTAATCCTTTCCCTGCGCAAGCCCCTTGCCCCACCCCTCCCCCCAAAGCCCTGTGGCGATATGGAATGGCAGCAGGTACAGGCCAAGGATGTGGCTGGGAGTGCCTAGCCAAACCATGCACACAGGCGGCAATGGAGTGATGGTCGCTGAGATTGCGGGATGGAGCAGCGTGTCTCCTCGGCAGCTTCCATTGCGTCTGAGCAGCCCCACACTGCTCACCCCTGACGGGGAAGGACCTAGAAAAGGTGGTCCAAAAATTGTCTGCTCCCGCAACTCCGGACGGTAAGCCGCAACCGTCGGAGCATCCCTCTTTGCGGTCGAAGAAACAAAAAGAAAAATATTTACTTGCATCGCTTCGTGGAATGTCCGCACGCTCCTGGATATGGCTGAAACACCTGACAGGCCCCACCGTAGAACAGCACTTGTGGCCCTTGAACTCGCAAAGTATAACATTGACATCGCAGCACTCAGCGAGACCAGGCTACATGGAGAGGACTCCCTGACAGAAGTTGGTGCGGGGTACACCTTCTTCTGGAAAGGGGTCCCCGAAGGCACACGCCGCCTCCATGGAGTTGGCTTCGCTGTGAAGACCCATCTGCTGCAGCGCATCCCAGAATCCCCCACTGACATCAACGAAAGGCTGATGACATGGCGCATTCCTCTTACAAAGGGACGCTTTGCCACCCTCATCAGCGCCTATGCACCAACCCTGGATGCAGAGAATAACATCAAAGAGGACTTTTACAGAAGTCTTGACTCCATCATCCAGAAAACCCCAGCAGACAAACTCATACTCATGGGAGACTTCAATGCTAGAGTGGGCACAGAGCATCTTATATGGAGTATAGTCCTTGGCCAGCATGGAGTGGGGAAAATGAACAGCAATGGGCTCCGGCTCCTCTCCCTCTGTGCGGAACATCGCCTGGTCATTACCAATACCACCTTCCAGATGAAGAACAGGCTCAAAACCACCTGGCAACACCCCCGCTCAAAACACTGGCACCTCCTGGATTACATCATTGTCCGTCAAAAGGACAGACAGGATGTTCTTATCACCCGAGTCATGCGCGGGGCTGAATGTTGGACTGATCATCTTATGGTTAGATCCAAACTCCTCATAAATATTCAACCCCGCCGCCAAAGGACAGCCCCAAACAGAAAACTCAACTGCACAGCACTGAACAACCCCAACACCACAGGCAACCTCCGACGGCTCCTTGCAAGAAACCTTGATCGAGTTCCGGAGGAATCCACTGATTGGTCAGCTCTGTGCACAGCTATCCACAGTGCAGCCTCAGAAGCGCTTGGTCTACCAAGGAAACGTCACCAGGACTGGTTTGATGACAACTCTGCCAAAATACAGTCACTCCTGCAAACAAAACGTGAAGCCCACAAAGCTCTCCTGTCCAACCCTGGATCCTCCACCCTGAAAACCACTTTTGCTGAGGCAAGAGCTGTGACCCAGCGTGCTCTCCGGATCATGGAAGACACCTGGTGGGTGCAGAAGGCACAAGAAATCCAAGCCTTTGCAGACTGCAATAACACCCAGGGCTTCTATGATGCCATCAAAGCCTTATATGGCCCCACGAAGCAAAGTAATGCCCCTGTCCGATCAGCAGATGGGGACACTCTTCTCAAGGACCGTCATGAGATCCTTAGCCGCTGGGCGGATCACTTTGAGACCCTCCTCAACCACACCAACCCTGTTGATCTTCACATCCTCAATAAACTTCCAGACCTTCCACCAATCCTGCATCTCGACACTCCGCCACAGTTATTTGAAACCCGCCAAGCCATCAGGGGCTTGAAGAACAACAAAAGTGCAGGACCTGATGGAATCCCAGCAGAGGTCTTCAAACATGGGGGGGTACCTTCTCACACGCCGCCTACACCTCCTGATCACAAACATCTGGAAATCCGAGATCCTCCCGCAGGACTGGAAGGATGCTAACATTGTGGTCATTTACAAATGGAAGGGGGACAGAGCAGTTTGTGGGAACAGCCGGGGAATCTCTCTCCTCTCCACTGCAGGGAAAGTGCTGGCAAAGATCATGCTCAACAGACTGGTGGAACACATTTCGGAAAGTGCTCTCCCAGAAACACAAAGTGGTTTCCGGAAGTCTAGATCCACTACTGACATGATCTTTGTCTTACGGCAGCTACTAGAGAAGAGCAGAGAGCAGCGCAAAGACCTGTACGTAGCCTTCATTGACCTCAGCAAAGCCTTTGACACCATAAACCGTGAGATGCTCTGGAAACAGTTCTCCAAACTTGGGGTACCACCCAAGTTTCTCTCCATCCTGCAGCAACTGCATGATGGCATGCAAGCCAGAGTTCTCACGGGAGGACTCCAGTCTGCTAAACGAGCCATTGCATGTCCTTCAAGGTCAACGTTGGGGTGAAGCAAGGCTGTGTCTTGGCACCGGTCTTGTTTAATCTCCTCCTCTCAGCCATCACCCACCTCTTCCATCATGCCCTGGGACACAGAGATGGAGTTCACCTGGAGTACCGCCTTGACGGAAGTCTATTTAACATCCGACGCCTCCAGGCCTATACAAAGACAAAGACCTGCCAAATCTCTGAGCTTCAATATGCAGATGACTGCGCTGTCTTGGCACATAGCCCAGAGTCCATGCAGCATGCCCTAAACACAATCTCTGGCCTATACCAGTCCTTTGGTCTCCAGGTTAACATTCAAAAAACTGAAGTTCTGGCACAATTTACTGTCCAACCTCCTTCACCCCCCAGCTTCCAAATCAATGGTGTTCCACTCAAAGTAGTGGGCCAGTTCACCTATCTTGGCTCCACACTTTCCTCAGACTGCTCCCTTGACACTGAAATAAACAGCCGCATCAACAAAGACTCATCAGCCTTTGGGTGACTCCGCAGAAGGGTTTTTGAAAACAAAAACCTGAAGGTCAGCACCAAGGTTGCCGTATACAATGCGGTATGTGCCTCCACTCTGCTCTATGGGGCAGAAACGTGGACCCCATACAGACGGCACATCATGAACTTGGAAGCCTTCCACATCCGATGCCTTCAAAAGATCCTCGGCCTGTCTTGGGAAGATCGAATCCCCCATACTGAGATTCTGTCCATGACCAACTCCACCTGCATGGAAGCAGCAGTGGCTAAAAAAAATCTTCGCTGGATAGGGCATACCATCCGCATGCCTGGCCACCGCTTACCCCACCAAGCCCTCTATGGGCAACTCAGCGCTGCAAAACGGGCCGCTGGCGGACAAAAGAGGCGCTACAAGGACTACACCAAAGACCTCCTGAAGCGCTGCAACATAAACCCCTTCCAACTAGAACCTCTGGCACTCGATAGATCGGCATGGCAGGGCACCTGTGCCAGGGTGGCCGAACAAATACATCACACCATGCAACAGAGGAGGACCGAAAGACGTGCCCAACGACACCAGAGGGCTGCCGGCATTACCCCAACATCTGGGCTCCCTTGCCCCACCTGTGGACGAGTGTGTGGCTCACGCATCGGCCTCCACAGCCACATGAAGTGGCACCAGCGTCAACGACGCTGAACCCCCCCCCCCCCCCCCCCCCCCTCGGAGCAAGTGTCATCATCGGACACGATGGACAGCTAAGAGTCTTCTTATGTTCCTCCCACAAGAAACGATAAGATCGAGTGTTCCTTAATCCAAAGGAATTTAACGGAATGCTCTCCCAGGGTAAGAACCGGAGAATACAAAAGTATACACTTTAAACTCTTTTTTTGTTCCTTTGTTCGTGGATTTCAAAACTTCCCGCTCCCTCTCTCTTCCGTCCTCATTCTAACTTTTTTGAATTCTCCACTCCCCTTCCGTCATACCTCACTTCCTCCCTTTTCTAACTTTCTAAAACCCAACGTCATGTTATAAATGAATTTAAAACAGAAATTATGCCATGATTAGTGTAGGCTATAAGACTTTTAAAAAAAAAGTTTTATTAACTTAAATAAGGCACTAAATGTTTAAGTTGAAGAGGCAGATTGCCACAACGTGCAAGTTAAAATCACCTAAAATAATAATTTTGTCATAATTGGTGTGTATAATTGAGAGTACTTCTGAAAAATCTGAAATAAAAGAAGAGCATTGTTTGGGTGGCCTGTAAACTATCATACACAGTATAGGAGGGCTGCTAAAAATAATGGAATGATATTCAAACAATGTGTATTCATCAAATGTAATGTCTTTTAAACCAAGTGACACTGAGAGGATGGTTGCTGTACCCCTACCTTTTTTTACCTTTCCTGGAGGAGTATGAAAAATTGTAATTTGATGGTGAGGCTTCAATAAGAGTTGCTGATCCATCCGTACTAAACCAAGTCTCAGTTAAAAACATGCAATTGATATTATTATCTAAAATCAGGTCATTAGAAATGTCTTGTTTAAAATTGATCTAACATTCAAAAGTGCCATATTCAGGGACACTGGAAAAGTTCTCTTCAGGGGTGAATTAGCAGCTGATGGTTTATGTGTGCATAGAGATCTAAGATTGTTAAAATTCACACCATAAGTTCGTTTGGTGTTATGTCCGGTAGTGATTATGACCGGAATTATTGAATAAGAGCTTGGGGTGTCACTACGCTTAGGCTTACTGCAGGGGGAGCTAGCAGTTCTATGAGAGGTAGTGGAGAATGTACCTGGCTCACAAGAGGTCAGTAGTCAATCACGTGAGGAGGTGGATGTTGACCCAAGCTGGTCAGTGGCATACTGATTGTCCGTGAGGTGTAAAATGGTATGGTGAATGTTCGAAGAGAGCAGCCGTGATCCCCGAAAATTAAGATGAATGCCGTCGTGTTTAAAAGAGTCATTGCACTCCCATAAAATATTAAAATTGTCAATAAAAACAGCACCGTGCTCCCGTTCGTGGGGGACGTTTATTCATCTCTCTTTAAAATGTTGCATAGATGAAATTACATGTTAATGAAATTACTGACTTAGTCCACTTCCAAACAATCAACGATATTTTTCTTTCTGTGCCTGTCTATGTTAAGAGACCGTTCCTCCTGAGTTTTTTTTCTTCGGATTTTTCATTGGTTGAGCGAGTAACTGGCTAGAGGGAACACATGGACTGGAGCATACGAAAAATGGACTGGATTGTCATAGTTATTTGTGAA
The DNA here is from genome assembly GCF_013347855.1 of Anguilla anguilla. Taxonomy (NCBI): domain Eukaryota; kingdom Metazoa; phylum Chordata; class Actinopteri; order Anguilliformes; family Anguillidae; genus Anguilla; species Anguilla anguilla. The sequence continues at coordinate 37,277,870 of NC_049206.1, forward strand.
AATTATTTATTTACCAAAGGTGGGTGGACGCAGGTGAACGGCGTCCACCCCCAATTTAACCCCTGATTGCATGCACTTCTGTCTCAACTGGCTAAAAGTTGAAGACAGGATGATCACTGCGCTTCTACTCTCAACATGGAAAGTTTTACAATCCAAAACTCTATCATGTCAGTACAGTCAATTAAAAAACAATTTAGTGTCATATACATATGCCACTAGACAGGCAACAGAAGGCCAGTTTTCACTCCCCAAGGGAAACACTAATTTCCTTAAACGCACAGTAGCATATAGAGCAATGAAAACATGTAATTCTTTACCACTGTTATTGATATTAACAAAGAAATCAATGTTTAAAAAGCAAATAAGGAAACACTTAGGAACATCATATTTGTAGGATGCTATGCATATGTGCATTTGTAGTTTTTGCTGGTAACTCTGTTGAGAGAGTCAGTGTAAGTTTTACTCATACATATTAATGTTATTCTCTAATATATGTCTTAGGTTTGCCATTTGTGTTGACTGTGATGTTTAATGTATGTTTTTAAATGTGTCTGATTTGTGTTGACTGTAATGTTTAATGTATGTTTTTAAATGTGGACCCCAGGAAGACTAGCTGTGATTTAGGACACAGCTAATGGGGATCCTAACAAATAAACAAATAGGTTTCAATATGTTCACGAACGTTAGTGAACGGTCGCCGTCTTGAACACACGTCTACATTTTAATTACTTTAACTAGGCTAACGCTACTGTAGCTAATGGTATTTTAACCATTAACATTGACCATTAACCATTAACATTGTGGCATTTGCAAGGTACACAATGAAACCCAAGCAAAATACAATAAACCATTTAAAAACATGACTATTTGTAATTCATGATAAAGGAAAAATGACTGAATCCATGCCTGTATTTCTTTAAGCTAGAATTTATGTGTTTGCATGTATGTATGTGTAAGCATGTCTCACTCCACATTTCATTTTCTTAGGGTTAATACATTTATATGATTATTATTATCAGTTGCTCATAACACAGCACAAAAAGAAATGATATTTCAACAAAAACACATTTTCAGTGGACTAAAATGCCAAGTTACTCAAGCACACAAAGCACTATAAAGGCATTAAAACTTGCTAAATCTAGGCCTGCCATTAAATGTATTAATATTAAAATGAGGCCAAGTTACAACAAACAATATCGATGTATCTCACACACAAATTAAACAAGCTCTATTAATGCTTTATCAAATTAATGCTACTCAATGTTTCTGAAATTATTTAATGTAACTTGGCCCTGCGTTTTTTTCATTGTCAAACGGTACAACTATCGTACTTAATTTAAGCAATCTTTCCAAGTCTCTGTGCTCTGTGATTTTCATTTAATGGCTGATTTACTCAACTGTAGCCGTCACTGAATCAGTTCAATGACTGTTCCCAGTTAATTATGACATGTAGTAATTCACACACCATTAAATGTTCAATAGTGAGTTCCCCAACTGGAGAAGTCATTAGGTTGTCATGACACCTGGAGAACTAGGCATGATATGGTATTAAATGGCTGCCATTTTACATGATACCCATCTCTGTTGGAATTATTATTTAAACTGAGCAGAGACATGCTTTTGTATTTTAAATTAATATTTAACACATTGTACAGGTTGTCACATATAATAATGCACATTCTGCTAAGAATAAAAAATTTTGCAACCCACTGTAACTGTCCACTGTTGAGGGTCCCATTACACCAGATATTAAAAGAAATAAGGAAGCAATTATGACCCTAATAAGTAAGAGACACAGAGGGTTCCTGTGTCATGCCATATTAAGGAGTATGTTTTCTCAGATATACATGGGTCAAATGGGCTGAAATGTTGCATGTCCTGCCTGCAGTTTTTCCTAGAATTTTTTTTTTAGTGGGCAGTGAGGGAACAAAACAGGGGGTGGGGGGAGGGGGGTGGGGATTGCACTGGTGACAACATACATTTAAAAATTCACAATGACAATTAAGAGGTATATTGAGCTTGTAAGTGAAATTGCCTCCAGGGAGCGTCTGGTTCATGACGTCACAGCCCAATGTTAAAATCGTGTTGATTTTTTAAAAGATTTCTCACGTTTTTTTGGAACCGTCATTCTCTGTCGTAGCATGTGCTTGGTTCTATTTATTTCAATCTCTGGAGGGAAAAATAACGGATTCATGTCGATTTACGATGTGTTGGTGGTCCTGAACTACACTAAAATCAAAGTCGCACGATATACGTCACAACCACGTGTGCTTGTAAGTCTACCCGCCAAGTGCGGTGCCTAGGCTCCAGGGTGAAGTTGCGCCTAACTGCTGGTCTGGGATCAGATTTCCCTTCCCAGGTCCTAACTTTAACCATTAGTAGGGAAAGAAATCCTGCAGTCATGCTGCAGTACTGGCAATTTTTGCAATGCACAACATTGGGCCTACAGACGTGGAGTGCTGATGGCGGAAAACTGCTGTTACGAAGGAAGTAATGTCTATAAAAGACCTGTATCCTCCTAGAGAATACAAGGCTGTCCGAGGGGGACCAGGCATGGCTGAGGGATCAATTGGCAGGAAGATTTAAAGGAATTGGCTGGCTGCTGTCACCTGAACCTGAAGAGCAGCCCCAAGAACAGAGCGTAGAGTCTGTGTCATTGCCATTGTCACAGATTCTTCAGCAGTTTGGCCATCTGGGGGAGGAGGCAATATGTAATGCTTTCACCCTCACTGAAGAGCAGGTGACCAACTTGCAGAGGTACACCATTGGCCAGCGGGACAACCCACACTGGCACGACTTCCGCAAAGGGAGACTGACGGCAAGCAAATTTGGGTGTCATCAAAGCGAAGAATGTGTCTCCAGCGCTTGTCGACAGGATCCTCCTGGAGAAGTCTCTCGCGGGAGTGTTTGCTGTTCAGTGGGGCATCTCGAATGAAAAGGAGGGGGTGACGGCATTTGAGCAGGCAACAGGGCTCAAAGTGGAGGACTCTGGCCTTTGGCTTACAAGATCAGGGATCCTGGGAGCTTCCCCTGATGGTCTTGTTGGAAAGGAAGAACTTCTCGAAGTCAAGTGCCCTTATTGGGAACGCAACATGACCATCGAGGAGGCCATTGCCAACAAAGATTTTTGTCTTCAGAAGGAGGGGGGGGGGGGGCATACTCACTGAAGACTACTGTCTACTGGCACCAAGTGCAGGGCCAACTCCACGTAACTGGTCGATCCACCTGCTTCTTTGTTGTGTGGACCACAAAGCAGGCCATAGTTATTGCAATAGCCCGTGATGACACCTGGCAGGAGAACATTGCAGCACTGGAGGGCTTCTTCAAGCTGCTGGACATGTATATTTGTAAATAGTAATCATTTTTATCAATCAGTTAATGTTCCACCTTAAGGCTTTTTTTATAATCAGTTTTTTGGGAGACAATGGGTCAGCATTCTCGTTGCGTCTTCTGTCAGTATCTGGTCACAGGGAAGCTAATGATCCAACATTTTTATAGAAACAATTTTGGTAATATTTTATATAAATGCTGATTTGCGTTTCTGTATGCCAATGGCACAATCTAGCTTAAACACTGCAAATTACTTTTGGAGTCTTTAGTATATCGAACCCCATTCTTGTTCATCAAATAAGACACGTCATCAGTTCAAGTACTTAAAGGTATTTATTGAAAAATATCTTTATTTATTATATTTATTGAAAACAGCAAACTATGGGAAGTCCACTTAGAATATCATCATAATGTACAACTTCACCAGTCTCACTTAAATCGCTGCTGACTGGGGACACACACACACACACACACAATAACAAGCACGAAACCGTCCAGACCCACGGCGCACCTGTACAAAGTGTCATGAGTAAAACTTGGCTAACTATATAGCTAGCTTGCTTACTTTACTTATGGCAGTCCATTGATATTGATGATGTTGCTCCAAATTCATTTGTTGGGGGTTTATTGGGGTGTATTTCGTCTGTGAATAGCCATTTGGCTGTGCAGGCTAATGCCCGATCCGCAAGTCTTGCCACATGAGGGGCGGGGAATACGGCACAGATAAGGGACCGTGCAGCACGTTGGTGCCTCTGTGCACACCGCTGTATTCTCCTCTCTGTAGCTTGCTCCTGAATGTGAGTGATTCCCTGGTGGAAAGTGGAGCTCCAGGTGTGGCGATCAGCAGCCAGGGACTCTAGTGCTGGTGGTTTGATGTTGCACTTCTTCAGGAGGACTTTTAGTTGATCTATGAAACGCCTTTTCTGGCCCCCAGCAGACCTATGACCATCCAAGAGCTGGCCATAGAGGACCTGTCTAGGAAGGCAGTGGGCAGGCATGCGGATCACATGCCCAAACCCAAAGCAGATGTCTTTGCGCAAGGAACACTGCAATGCTGGGTGTGTGGGTCCGGTCGTGCAAGCCATATAGCGCACCGTGTCTTCCAAGGACACACCCAGGATCCTTTGGAGGCAGTGGATGTGGAAGGCCTCTGGAGTTTGTATGTGCCTCTGGTAGGGGGTAGCTAGCTAGCTATGGTATGTCCTCACCTCTGTAACGTTATTTTTTGGCCTCCGTATGTCCACACATATGTATCGGTGGTACGCGCTAACTAGGTTAACTAAAGTAGGCGAAACGCTAACATGTTAGGGTTAGCTAAAGTAACATTAGGCGATAAAGCTTTGCTTAAAAATCTCATGCCATTCGAAGTGGTGATTTTGGGAGATGCACCTGCGCATTCGTCCTACTAAATGAAGCACCACCTACGCATGCGTCCTCCCAAACGTCCCTCTCAGGTTGTCCATGTGTGAGTGATATTGTCCTTCTAATGAATGTGTCGCCCTTCATTTTTCAATTAGTTATTTTATTTTAAATGTCGAACATTAGAAACAAAGACCAATTTTTTTTAGCGCTAGTCCAAGTGTAATCCAATGATCTAAAACAAAATCTCCTTCATCCTCAGACATTTTCGGTTTCGCTAGCTAGTAGTAATACAACACTATTTCTACGACCGACCTAATGTTCTAGAGGGTATGAACGTGATGTCACAAGTAGGCAGAATCACTGCGGTTACACCCACTGAGTGGCAGAAAGACTAACTTACTGAATGGCAGCATTAGCGTTCAGCTTGAATGCTGCGAGAACACAAAAAACACATCCCGCCTTGAAGAACGACCAAGCGTCAAGGCTTTTGTATGCTGGTAATGGATCACTGTCGAGTCCAACTGCCTTTAATTTAAGCAGATAATTGTTTGTTTTACTCCCGGTTTCGCAGTTTTTCCTACTAAAGGCAGCCATGTTGCAGCATGTTCTGCCACTCAGTCCGACTGAGGGGGCGTATTCCGGTGGGAAAGTGATGTCAGTGCATACCCTCTATTGTCTGCAGGTACGCCCACATCAGAAGTTGCGCAATGATATGCAATGATATGCATCCTCAAGTTTGACACTAAACTGCCTGGGTCTACTTCCTGCATTTGTAAAGGAAAGCAATAAAACAGCGTAAAATATTAACATAATGAAATAACTAATTGAAAAATGAAGGGCGACACATTCATTAGAAGGACAATATCTGTCATGAGAAGCAGGGATGTGTGTTTACAATGAGACGAAGGTGAAGTTTGATGTTGAACGGGCTTCTATTGGATGGGGGGTTTTGCTTACATGGGTATCAAATATCTAAATATTGAAGCAAGCAACCTAAAAACTGCCTGGGGTGCACACAAAAGCCCGGGTAGGTGTGAAAATGACCCCAGAAGGGTTATAAAGTGAAATTCCCCTTTAATCAACATCCACTTCCTTGATCAAGGGATTCTGTAAGTTAACTAGGGCACAGCAAACTTGTACCACCACATCCGCATAACTGCGCATTTGATGTGGCATGTTATGCAAAATTTTAAACATTTTCATTTTCGACATGAATTCGATTCTTTGCTATATCATGGCAGATCTTGACCTCACTCTCCGATAGCTTTCCGTGGTTCAAAAAGGGTGGGATGTTGAGGCTAACTCCTTGTGACAAAATGTCTCTGATTAAAAAATCTTTATCAGCCAGGATTAAGTCACCTGACTGGAAGTGTTCTAGAATTCCAGATTTTTCAACGATGGCCTTGTCTGATGTTGACACAGGGTACAGATCGCTGCAGTATGTAATGACACCTTTGGGTGCAACTCCTAGTAACAGCTTAAGAGTTCATCCCCCTGTATGATGAATACATTGCTCTGTTTTTGTCCATCTGACATGGAGCCTCAATCTTTATGTCAGTACAATCAATGATCATTCTGTAGTTTTGGAAGGAGTGGAAAGAAGCTGGCATACTGGTCTGATTTTTCTTCCGACTTGGGACCACATTAATTACCCCTTTAAATAGTAATTCTTGGAGTGTTTGAGTGAATGTAAACACAATATTACTCACTGTGGCTGTGCTGCACTGGAACAACTCCCCCAGATGATCAGATGGGTAGTTCTGTCTCATGTATATCTGGTCTTCTAATGACAGACATTCTACCCTCCACCCACTGTAGTAAGTTATTGTGTCCTGAAACCACGCCATGAAACCCACAAGAGCCTGTAAGGCTCTTTTGTCTGCCAATCCTGTCTCTAATCTAATAACCGTTTTGGACAACTGGGAAGCAGAATACCGTTGCCTACAGTACTGCATCTTCTCATCTACAGACTGGAGCTTGGCTTGTGCATCAGTAACCTCACTCTCTTCAATGATGGCTTGAACTTCAGGAGAAAATACTTTTGAAGGGGGATCACTTGAACCACTGCCGACTGTGTGAGCCTCACTGAAATTGCTGCCCTCTTCAGGGGCGTCACTTTACATTACATTTACTTGGCAGACGCTTTTATCCAAAGCGACGTACAAAAAGTGCATTTCATGGTCATAGACAACTGCTAAACACAGGTGAACCACTTGAACCACTGCCGACTTTGTGAGCCTCATTGGAATTGCTGACCTCTTCAGGAGCAACACTTGAACCACTGCCGACTTCACGAGCCTCACTTGATGGAGTACCATACTAAGGAAACCAAAGAGGTCCCTTCTCCTTTCCCTTTGGAAAGTGACAGCTGCAAAGCCTTGAGCTGCTGCTGGGCCTCCTGTCAGCTCATCTAATTGAAAACATGCAGACCAACGAACAAAAAATAAAAAATATTAGACATACTGTGCAATACTTGAACACATTGCTCATTAAGCAGACAATTGATGATTTTGACAGTGTTGATAATAAATGTTTATTCATGTGTCAATGTCTGCTGTAAATACACAAAATATTGCCTTGTCCAGTAAAATTTTAGATAGCCTATATTGTTTGAGGTACAGTCCTACAGTAACTTGGAATCATTTTGATATCAATACTTTTAATGGTGGCCTATATTTTGCAGTTTGAATGAATGAGTTACAGTGTATGTCTTGTATGTGTGAGTAACTTGGCATTTTTGTATGTTGAAAACATGTTTTTTTTAATGAGATATCATTTCTTTTTGTAAAGTCTTTGTAATGAGAAAGTGAGAAATGCGAAGTAACCCTTTAAGAACCCGTGGATTATGGCTATCCTTGTGTGAATTTGTACAGTCTGGTGAGCATGTACCGTTGAGCACTTTCGCTTTGCTATATATGTAAAACAGTGGCTGTGACAAAGGGCGCGGTGGTGTAAGTATAAACGCATGAGAAACACAGCTGAAATATGCCCAGTGTATGTACTCATGGATTTGATGGCCATCCTACGAGCCTTGTTTGACAAAATTATCAGCAAGTTTGTAGAATTAGAGCCCCCGAGGTCGCAACTTGTGTACTCTTCTGTCCTGCTCCATTTTCTGTTATTTCGTTGAGATGCACTTTTAGTGTTTGTAAAGTTTATAAGGTATTTTGATAGGCTTATCTGCAGGTAGGAGTTCTCTTTGCTGTTTTTCTAAAGTAGATACGTGACCTTATGTGAGAATTGGAAGTAGTAGAACCGGAACACTTGATAGTGGAGAAAAGGAGCAGACGCATATGTCCCAGCAATATTTGCATCTGATAAAATAACAATAGTACGAGAGAAATGAGGAGAAATGATGAAACTGAGTAGTTGAAAAAATATGTTTTTAGCAGAATGGGCATGTCGGTGAAGTTTAGCATGATCACAGACTATAGTGTAAAGTAAATAAAGTGACCATGAGCAAGATGCGTTTCCTTATCGAACGGTATATATAACAGTGAGAGAAGCCAGAGAAAAGGGTAATTATGCCATAATCAGATATTGACCGGCTCATTGTGAGACCAAAGAGGTCATCCTAGTTTTAATGGAAATCAAATTATGTATTATTAGGTTGTCATTGAAACTGTGCCATAAGTCACTAAATGTCTATTAAGCTACCAAAGAAAGGACTAAGAATTGCCCATCTGAATATTTGTAGTCTAAAATATAAGGTGCAAGATCTGAGTTGTGTGCTGTTAGAAAATGTTTTACATATCACTGCCATTTCTGAGACACATTTAGATGCATCTGTAGAAGACACTGAGGTGGCAATACAAGGGTATAACATATTCAGACATGACAGAAATAAGCATGGAGGAGGTGTAGCCTTTTACATTCAAGATCATATACCGGTCAAAATAAGAAAGTGTACCAGGTGTGGTAGTGTTGTGGCTACAGATTCATCTACGTCATCTTAAACCCATATTAGTGGGCTGTTGCTACAGACCACCTAGCTCTAATATACAGTACCTTGAGGACATATCCACAATGCTACAGACAGTCACTGATACTGACAGAGAAATATATTTTGTTGGAGACCTTAAAGGAGTACCATGGTGATTTTCACACTTTCTCGGTTTTATGTGCTATTTGCACAAGAGGCATTGAAGAAATACAATGAGCAAAGTATTAAATATGTCCGTTCTGTATTCTTGGAGAAATATGCGTTTTAAATTCATCGTCCTATTTTCAACCGGTTGAGAAAGTTGTCATTTTGCTACGTCATTAATACAGTAACCACTCCCATTTCCACGCCCCGTAAAGAAATCTGACAGGACACACCGTCCTGCTGTTCAGACAATGCAAATATTTGACTAACGTTAGGTTCACTTAAATTAGAGTGCCTTTAGATTATTTCTGGTTATATTCATTTAGCTAGCTAGCTAACGTTAGCTAGCTAGGAGGTTTGCTTTCATAAGGCAATGTTATCGATAACGTTAGCTTGCTAGTTTGCTTTTATGAGGACGTTATAGTTGTGCTTTTATCTTAACTTGGCTAGCTAGATATCAAAAATTATCATTAGATATAAGTCAACGTCCTTACCTTAGCTATCTACCGATACTTGATATACTAGCCCTACTAAGCTAGCTAGCTTGTGAAAATTCAGTCTCCCAAAGAGAGCGCATATCATGGGGGTAGCTATGGTAACGGGGCACGGTCTGTCAATCATAGCTAACTGACAGTTCTCATTACCACGCCCAGACGGTTCGCGTAATTTTTATCGTGGGAAATTTAGGCTTAGAAAAATACGTTTTAAAGTACATTGAAATGACTGAAGAATAAAAAAATTATGCACATTTGTTTTGTTGTTGCCTGAAGACAACTGGGAAGTGTCACGTTCAACCACCATGGTACTCCTTTAACATTGACTGGTTCTCCAATACATGTACACTGAAAAAAAAAAAGTTAAGTGATGTAGCTAGTGTATGTAATTTATCCCAGATTGTGAATTTACCAACAAGAGTCAATATCAGGTGTTCAGGAATGTCCTCTTCAACTTGTTTTTCACTAATTCTGTGGATATATGTTCTAAGGTTGTATCTGTACCAGTAGGCTTCAGTGATCATAACATCATCGCAGTGGCAAGGAAAACAAAGGTTCCTAAAGCTGGGCCCAAAGTGATATACAAAAGAATTTATAAATTTTTTTGTGAAAATGCATTTGTTGAAGACATGAATAAGATACAGTGGTATTCTGTGGTTAAATTAACTAGTAACTAGCCTTACAACTATTTATGCAACTCTTTTTATCTACTTGAGACAAACATGCTCCTATCAGAAAACTAACTATCAGAACCACTAAAGCCCCTTGGCTTGATTTGGAGTTGAGAAGCTGTATGACAGAGAGTGACCAACTGAAAAAAGCTGCTATCATATCTGGTAGCTCAGCTGATTGTTTCTCAGTGAATGGTAAGCCTGCCAAAGTCACAAAAATGAATAAACTAAAGAAAAAGCAATATTATCAATCCAAGATTGAGGAGATTAAGGGGGACAGCAAAAAGTTATGGAGAACCCTTAATGACATAATAGGTAAAGATAAAATGAATAGAACTCCCTCATTTATTGAATCTGGTGGTGGATTTATTACCAAACCTCAAGATATAGCTAATTATTTTAATAATTATTTTATAGGTAAAGTGGATACAATAAGAAATCAAATGTTGCCAGTGAATGGTAAGCTGTCTGAGTCACTAATTAAACAACATATCATGTATGACAAAAAATGTGAATTTGTCTTTACCAATATAAATACAGAAGAAATGGAAAAGCTTCTCTTGTCATTGCAGTGTGATAAACGTTGTGGCTATGACAATCTGGATGGTAAATTACTACGGCTGTCAGCTAGGATTGTGGCGAAGCCACTGTGTCATATTTTTAATTTATGTCTGAATGAAGGTGTTTATCCACAAATGTGGAAAATAGCAAAGGTTACTCCTCTACCAAAAAATAGTAAGGAGTCATTTACTGGACCAAATAGTCGACCTATTAGTATTTTGCCTGCTTTAAGCAAACTTATGGAGGATATTGTATTTAAACAGATTCAGCATTATTTCTCGGAAAACCGTATCAACTCTGAATTCCAACATGCGTATAAGGTGGGTTACTCAACATGTACAGCTTTAACACAATTAACAGATGATTGGTTAAAACAAATTGACAGAAATGTAATGGTGGATACGGTACTGCTGGACTTCAGTGCAGCTTTTGATCCTATAGACCATGAGCTGCTACTCGTCAAACTATCTGCATATGGATTCAAAACTTCATCTATCAATTGGATGGAAAGTTATTTATCTAACAGACAACAGTGTGTTTTGTTTAATGGTACCCTGTCAAATATTAGATCACTACAATGCGGAGTTCCGCAGGGCAGCTGTCTAGGACCTCTTCTATATTCCATATTTACAAATGATCTGCCATGTGTATTAAAAAATGCATGCATGGCTATCTACGCTGATGATACTACAATGTATGTATCTGCAGAAAATACCAAGGAGCTTAATAACATGCTTCAAGAAGAGTTGATGCTGGTTTCTGAAGGGGTTTCTGAAAATAGGCTAAAGTTGAACATCTCAAAAACCAAGAGTCTGACAGGCAAGAGTCGGCTCTAGGCATGCTCTAAGGACAGATCAAGCTGTGCATCTCTTTGCAAGGGGTAGCTATTGAGCAGGTTAAAGAGGCCAAATTGTTGGGTGTCACACTTGAGGGAACACTGTCATGGTCAACTCACATTAATAAAATGGTTGCCAAAATGAGTAGAGGCATTTCCATCATTAGAATGTGCGCTTACTTTTTAACAGAGATAACGATTAAGCAAGTAAACAATCTTTAGTCTTATCCCACCTCGATTACTGTCCAGCAATCTGGTCTAGTGCTTCAAAACAAGAGCTTAATAAGATCCAGCTCACTCAAAACAGAGCTGCCCGCCTTGCTCTGCACTGCTCAATGAGGGACAGTGTGGAAGGGATGCATGCAAGGCTGTTATGGATGAGGGTGGAAGGGAGACTGGCATACAGCCTGGTCATGTATGTAAGAAACATTTGTGCCTTAAGAAAACCTACATATTTATATTCACAGTTAACACACACCAATGATAGACATTATTATGACACCAGACATGCCTTTATGGGATGCTTCACATTACCTTTGCCTAAAACCAATGCTTTAAAGAAAACTGTAATGTATAGGGCTATGTCAACCTGGAACAAACTACCACAACATTTAACCCAGATTATCAGTAAAATCAGTTTTAAAAAGAAATTAAAAACAGCAATTATTCAGAAAGAATTCATTTTAGGCTACATATGATGTTCTGTATGTGAAGGTTGATTATATTTGTGGTGTTAACCGAGGTAAGGCTTTTGACACTCTCAGCCAGAAAGTTATATATACAGTACTTATATATACCTAGCCTACTAACTGTATTATTTGCTTTAACCATTTATTGTTGAGGTGACATTATGAATGTGAGAGAACTACTTATTTTCTCTTATTTTTTATTTCATTTTGTTTTGTTGATAATGTGGATTGTCTATAATGTGATGTTTGAATGTCTTATCTTGTCTTGTCTTTTGTGTGGACCCCAGGAAGAATAGTTGTTACTGAGGTAATAACTAATGGGGATCCTAAATAAATAAATAAATAAATAAAAATAAATAAACAGTCAGTATAAGAAATCACTTGTGGTGGGTGAAGTAACATGTGATAATGTGTGGGAAATCTATTGCACTGAGGTACTTTTGTCATGTTCAGTACTAGTAGTTATAATTATGACTGAGTCATGATGTTAAATGTAATGTTTTCATGTTTTCAATTACTATGTATGTACTGTCTGCATGTGGGTAGATAGAGAACAGGGTGAGGTAACATGAATGTAGAAATGTGGCGTTTGCTGATAAGAACGTTTTCTGCAGTAGCCAGGTGAAGAAATATAATTAGTAGAAATGGCAGAGTGGTCAGCTGATGTAACTTTTAAAGAAAATCAATACATTTGCCATCATGAAATGCATATGGCTGGCCGTGAGTGACTTTTTGGTAAAGCAAATATAAGTACAAGAAAACGTTAGTCTAAAATATGAAAATATCTACGCGAGGGCGAGGCGGGATTCGATCCTTCAATTTCTGGCTTTCCAGTGCGTAACTTAGGCAGTACGCCACCACGATATAACTATTCAGTGCGTGAAATATCATGTAAAACCTGTCCGTGCTTTTAAAGAAGAACACAGGGCAGTAAGCAGTGCTGAGCTCCTGTTGAATCTATATAGCCTGGCGATATTGTAGCCGGTTACCTGGACGTGTAGATGGTACATCATAATGTAGTGTATACGTTCAGTGAACAGCAGGTGGATGTGGTGGAAAGCAATAATAGACAATTATTTGTGAGGAAAAAAGCAGGTTGTTCCTGGGTGGGCTTGAACCAGCAACTTCAAGGTCCATAGCCTGTAACACTGACCACTAGGCCACAAAGAGACTAGCTGGTAAAACTTGTAAATTTATTAGGAGATAATAGAAGAGTTCCCGTTTTGTCCATATGGCTTTGCAATATTGTAGCCGGTTAACGGAATGTTTAGATGGTACATCATAATGCAGTGTACGTTCGGTGAACGCCGGGTAGATGTGGTGCAAAAGCAATAATTGAGAAGTAATAGACAATTATTAGTGAGGAAAAAACCAGGTTAAAGAAACTTGTTCCTGGCTGGGCTTGAAGGGGCAACTTCGTGGTCAATAGGCTGTTAACTTTGACCACTAGGCCACAAACTGACTAGCTGTTAAGACTGCAAATGTTTCAGACTAAAAAGATATGACTATTTTGCGTGTGTATGCTAGATTTTGATTGGCTCGTGTAAGTGAAGGATTGGCTGGTGTCTGTAAAATGTCCAATAGGGAGACATTTTGTTTGTGGGATAGGCAGCAGGAAGAAGAAGGAAAAAACACAAAATCCCCTTAGTTTGGGGCTTTATTGTGTGGACATGTTAAGTTGTTTATGAATTCTGTCTGTTGAAATGGGGTGAGAATGTACAGAATATAATGTTTTTAAGGGCTGAGTGTAGGGATGGGAATTGAGAACCGGTTCCAAGTTGTCCGATTCATCGGAATCGTATGCCTCCAAGCTTATCAGTTCTGCTTATCGATGCCAGCATGTTTTTACGACAGCTGCACATTGCAAAACAATGACGTAACGCCTTGGGGGAGGCCTCTCTCTCAGGTGTTTGTTTTGGACGGCAGCTGTCAACAAATTTGATCCGGGCTGCAACAATGATCTGGGTGACGTACTGACATTCTAAAACAGCTGTTATACCCACTGTGTACTTAAAGTTTCATTACAGCGTCCATTGCTATGCAGACACTGCCAGCCTTGATACATTCAGGTGCGATAAAGATTCTAAGACAACTCAGCAATTTCTCTGGATTAACGGGTTATTTTCTAGCCTGAAATGCGATCGTATTACTAAATGGCTACACGTGTCATGTAACGTGCAAGTAGTTGGCTATCTCCCTGGATATTAATTAAATGTTTTTACAAATAAATAATATTAATAAATGCGATTTTATCCATGGAAATAGCTATACAAAAAGGAAAAAGAAATGTTGTGGTTGCGATTGCCGTCGTAGATGTCAGAAGGAAATGTCACTGATCAAAAAAGGTTTGCTCTCTTTGCAGTGGTTTGGGCTGGAAACGAGCTGTAAGAGCGGGATGCACAACACTGTCTACTGATTGTAGATAAGATCACTGTGAGGATGCTTTCCATCGAAAATTTCAGCTGCATGCTCCCATATTACTGAAAATGCTGTAGCGGTGGCTAGCTATAAGTGCATATCAGCATATGACGAGTGCTGTTGCGTTGATAGAAGCGTACCGCTGGCTAGCGCTAGAAGCTAGCTAATTGTTAAATAGTCTACTTACACCAACATATCACCGAGGTTCAGAAAATGTAAGCCCGTGTTTGGTTAATTTTATTATGTGAATTAATTTAACTGAAGGTTTCTACGACGGTGATCGTGACCACAACATTTATTTTGCCTTTTTGTATAGCTATATTTTTGTGGATAAAATCGCATTCATTATTGTATTTTCTGTTAAAAAACATTTAATTAATATCCAGGGAGATAGCCAACTACTTGCACATTACATGACGTGTAGCCATTTACTAATATGATCACATTTCAGGCTGGTAAACAAAGTAAGTTGACGCTGAAAACTTGTATGTAGGCCTACTATTTTTACACCTAGAAAATGTATCAGGCATCGATAAAGGAATTGATAAAGAATCTGATCAATAAGCAGAATCGGTAATGGAAACGGTATCAATAAAATCTTATCAATTCCCATCCCTAGTGCTAACTTTGTAGCCCACAATCCAATAACCTCAAAATTCAGTTCCGCAGTAACTCTTCACGTAAATCAAAGGACGCAGAAGAGGGACTGATCTAGTACTGAACAAACAACTAAACCTCTTACCAAACTGACCAAGTTACCAGCTTTCATGTAACGCAAGTTGACACTGACGCAAAGCTTATCGGTTTGCTAGGGGTTTAAATAGAAAGCCAACAGGTGCAAATTATAAAAAGAGATTTGCACACATATAATTCAATCAAGGAAATGAAGGACACTAAATGTCTGTAATAACTGAAGAAAAGGTGCAGGAATAAAACCAATGGCCGTAATAAATGAAAGAATGACGCAGGATGGAAAATAAATGGTGTTATCACCAAAAACCATGACACTCTCAGCCAGAAAGAAAAAAAGTCACTAGTTCCCCCTTGTTCCGCCTGCTCTCAGTCACAAGCATGGAATAGTATGCAGCACTTGCTGAAGGGCGATGAGTCTACTTGCTGCCTCTTGTCCACTTCCGGGGTGATTTAAAACTTTGCTCAATTCACTTGCACAAGGCTGGATGTTTGCACACACGAGAGACTGATGATTCCGCACTGCCATAGCCCAGGCAAGAACCTTGCTGGACAACAAAGAGATGAAGGCTACCTTGGAGTGGTTGGTAGGAAAACTAGATGGCAGGAACTTAAAGGATAAGGAGCCGTGGGTTAAAAAGTAGGGATGGAATGGTACACTCAACTGACGGTACGGTTCGCATCACGATACAGAGCTCACGGTACGGTACAATCGTGTTGCCAGAGGGCGTGGCTTCATTAATCTTGCTGGTAGCAAATGCAAGGAGCGAGGAGTCTCTGGGGAGGAGAGTGGGTATGGTATGGAATAATGGATAATAATCGAACATCACTTTTAAGTGTGCTGTTTATATTCAATGAAATAACAATACTTTTTTTCAGCATCCAGGGCTAAAACAAATTCAGTAAACTAAAATGGCCATATCAAACATTCTTTCAAACTAAATTGTTTACAATAAAATCTAAACGAAAACATTTTATTAAAAATAGGGAAAGAAAGTGCTCGGTTCTTTGGCTATTAAAAAGAATGCTCTATGACAAGTTTTTTTTTAAAGAAACAACAAAACGTCCACGTTTTCAGGGAGGATCTGAGACCTTTTCGCTGAAACAATATCCCCGGCAGCAGAGAAAACTTGTTCGCTTGGAACTGAAGTGGCTGGAATTGAGAGAAAAGCTTTTTCAGGTGGGACAAGCAGTGAGATCTTTCCGCTGTTGTCTCTCCACCATTGTAGCGGACTTTTGTCTAGAGGGAGAGCAGCGCCTTCCCTGTACCGACTAATTTCTTTGTTGATTGCGCTGTCACAGTTGTCTACTTGTACGTGTTCACCGAAAGCATTGCCAAGGAGGGCCTCCAGTTCCTTCTCCACTGTGTTGCGCTCCTCTCTCCCTGAACTAACTCGTTGAAAACGTAGGCTGTATTAGCTGAAAATGTCAACATGCTTTCGTAATGTTCATCTAGGCTGGAAATTTACTCACAGTAGACTATCGCAGCTTTTTAAGATATATTATAAGCTAAACTAAAGAATAAAAGTAGCCTAGCTCAGCATGCAACTTGACAGCATGTGATGTAATTCTGGAGAACACCATTGCACGGTTGCTGTCATCTAACTGTGGCAGCGTGCGAAACCATGGGTCCATCGCTGTCGCCTCCCAAAGAAAACCCATGTCATCGTTATAGCGTTTGGAAATATCTTGAAGGATGGCACTCTTCATAGCAGTAGCAATGGGCGAGTCGGGTGACAATACTTTCTCAATTGTGTCTTTCAGTGGCGCGATCAGAGACATAGTTGGGTTTTTTTTGTCACACAAGACAGTAGTCGCAGTTTTAAGTGGACCTGGGACCCTCTAGAGGAGTCTGGGGGCATGCTCCCCCGGAAGAACATTTTGTACATTTTAAAGTTAAATGCATCAATCTGGTGCACTTTGAGAGCAAAATTAAGAGGCTAGATCTATAAAGAACTTTGTGCTCTTGTAAACAATTTTGTGCTCTTGTAAACAATTTTGTGCTCTAGTAAACAATTTAATCAAAAACACATTGGTCAACACATAAACACAAAACTCCATATTTCATGCGTGGGGGGCTTTAATACAGATTTATGATTTATCTTATAGGTAGAGGACATGGTATCCATCAACTCTCATTGCCTTTTGTAGCTGACATTTGTATTGTACCTCTCCAAAAATGAATAAAATGCTTTTTGTCCATTATAAAGCATATAAATGAGCCCCTTTTAAGATGAAACATTGCTATCAGATTAAAAAATAATGCAAAAATGTTGTCACACAAAGCAGTACAGTACCTAAATGTGTAACAATTAACTCTTGTATGTATTCCTATACTCTGTACTCTTGTATGTTTTCTTGTATGGGGATGGGACAATATGAAAACAATTTTCAACCATCCACCACGTTTTGGCAATGTTCCAACTCTCACGTCATCACTGTTGCATGCATCGCAAAAACTATTACACTACTAACTAACACTTACATTACAGTGTGAAATATCCACATTATATAATACTTATTTATTTAACTTATTTAAAGACACTCAATTTAAAAAATAACCTATATAACTGAAATATTTTCAGCAGTAATTCTAGCAATGATGAAATCTTATCTATGTTCAGTAGATGGAGACAGAGACAGTAAAGCAATGATACTGTTCTATTTGCTTCTGTTTTGCTCCAGAAAATGATGTCAGCTAGGTCTATCAGCAAACATATAGCTTAGCTATGCCCAGAAGTCCTCAATAATAATAATAGCATTTTCCAAGAAATTACGAAAAATCGTTGACCACGTTTCGTTAGGTGCAGCATCTTTTACTGCTACCACAGAGTGAATGCATAAGTGAATGCGATGATAAGAAAAAAATTTGATTACGCTGATCTAAAAAACGCTATTCCAAAAGCAAAATTATACATGTTATACATTGTTAGAAAGCTTATATTCTCACCTACTGAATAAATGAATTGTCAATCAAGCCAGACTGTGCTAAAAAGGGTGACAACGCTGTAAACAACAGGTGTTGTACGCACAGATATTTTGGAAGGTACCCAAGCATCACAAATGCAAAAAAGTGTAAAAATATTTTCTGTTCATTATGAAACTGTGGCGGGACAAATTAGACCATGGTGGGCCGCCACAGTCTAGGTCATTAATGGGAAACACTGAAAAAGTCTACTCAAATCTTTCAGGGTCAACATGTGACAAGTAGCGAGACAGCCGGGAATCCGACGAGGAGACTTCTTCATGAGACACACACGTTTGTAGTTGGCTGCTGCTCAGCTACTGCTCCGCTCCAAATCAATACAAGATCTTCTTCTCTGGGTTTTTGGCAGCCTAGACACTACTCTAGCGCATTACTGCCTTTCAGGTTTCAGAATGAATTGCGCCTATACACAGAAGTTTGGTTTACTCGTCAAACAGTTCAAACTAAGTCCTGCCTCTGACTGGGCAGATAGCCAATAATAGTTTAGGATAATGGGGTGGCACCTGGTGTGGCCAATCAGATTCCCGTGCTACCCCAGGCCACTCCCTGGACACGCCCCTGATCTGGACTCATCAGGGTTGCCACAACAGCCGGTTGTTGTTCCAGATATCTTTCCAGCATCTCATAGCTGCTGTTCCATCTAGCTTGTACATCTGCCACAAGTTTGTGTTGAGGTAAGTCCAGAAAAATCTGCTTGCTCCGTAAAACAGCAGTGGCAGTGGAGCTGCGATGAAAGAAAGCAGTCACCCTCCGTACTCGTCCCAGTAGTCGGCTCGCCCTTGGAACTTGTAGACCCCTTTGAGTAGCCAAATTGATAGTGTGTGCAAAGCACTTCACGTGGGGCCCCAGTCCACTCTCACGCACAACAATATTCATATTTGACGCGTTGTTCGTAACTACTGCTGAAGGGTGCATTGGCTTTTTTAGCCCCCCACTCAGTAGTCACTGACGCCAGCACCTCGCCAATATTTGATCCTGTGTGTGATTCATGCAATGGCCTTGTCTGTAGCACATAATTTTCCATCTCCCAATTGGTTGTAACCAGGTGTGCAGTCACTGTAATGTAACTTTCAGTGGCTCTTGATGTCCACCCGTCTGTCGTCAGAGCAATCGAATTAGCTTCTAACAAGGCATTACACACTTTTTGTATACAGCGCAGACATAACTGTGGTGCTAAAATGCTTTCTCGGTGGCATAGCATATCTGGGCTTGAAAGCATTCACAAGATCTCTAAAGCCTCTGTTTTCAACCGATGAAAATGGTCTTAAGTCTAAAGCAATATACCTGGCGATGTAGTTGGTTATACTTTTTGCCCTGGGAGATGAATGAGCCAGGGTGTTGGTGAAAGATTGTTTCACCGTTATCTGGCCACTCAATGGTCTTGGGGATTCTGTTCCTTTAGCTTCGTTGCTGTGATGGTGGCGGCACAAATGAGTAGACATGTTGGACATGTTGCCATCACTGTACGCGACCAAACTGTTACACAGTCTGCAAATTGTGTTTTTTCGGTCCACAACCCTTTTTCCGTCTTCATAATTGACCGGGAATCCAAAATATTTCCTCACTTCAGATTTATATTTTGGTGGTGGATTTTCTATTTCAGTAGGCCTATTTGCTCTTGCCATGATTTCTGAATGAAAATGCGTGCGCATGTGAAAATGAGTGAGCTCTCGCAATTTGGCTATGTTAGTCACATGGCACTTCTGAGTTTCCTCTTGACAGCCAGCTTTGGGGGGGGGGGGGGGGGGTCCTATGGGTCTTTTTAATATTCTGTGCAAAAATGCTCTGCCTATACTTTTTAAACTGGAAAACTAAATTCAATTAAAATAAAATAATGTGCTAATATATGAACCGCGGTTCGCCTGTTTTCATTTTCGGTATGAACCGTCAGCTTTTCTGTACGATTTTTCGGTACACAGGATTTTTTCACACACCTATTAAAAAGCCCCAAGGAGTAGCCATTCATTGTGGCTAAGGGTGGTACCTTGGCTATCTAGAGTGCTGCAGATTTGGCTAATTCAGTGGCTTGGTCTTACTTACTATGTAAATATGTAATTTTATTCACTGAGTCTGAGTGGAATTTGATTCACTGACTCTGGCGGTCAGCATTGCAGTAAATATATTTACAGTGACTGTTTACTCTATCTTGGAACTTTGTTCATCCAGGTTGTTTGAACTTGAAGTTATTTGCTATAATGGCCTTAAAAAGATTCCAGAAAACATGATCCCATTTTTGTTCTTCAGGCTGCATGCATGTCATTCTTATCACTGGGTTCAAGGTAGGGATCTAAACAAAAATAACAAACAGGAGAACGTGCGGGAGCACAACTAGATTAGAAACTAGACACAGAGTGGCTAGTGGCTGGCAAACACAATATTCAGACCAAATGACTACAAGGTGAGAACAGAAAATTTAAATACACAGGGGAACAAGTGAAACTAATAATAAAATGACAATCAGGGGAGACCAAACAGACAAAAATGAGAAACACTAGAGTTGGGGAACTGGCGGCCTCTGGTTGTAATAGGGACTGTAACAATTCTCCCCTCAGTCTCTTTACCAGAGAGGGCAAACCCTTTTTCACATCAGCCTCTGAATGAGTTTGTTCTTCTTCAGTCCAGAACATATCAGGAATAAAAAACTGATGATCATATGAGGTTTTTTTAAATGTATTTTTCATGATTTAATATTTGAGTTTACTGGCCCAGACATGATATTCCTTTTTGCCCAGGTCACAGCTGTGTCCCTGACCATTAACAGCAAATTTAACCTGAAATAACCTCAGAATCTGTGCTGGAGATATTGTGGTTGCCAAACCAGAAAATGAAGGAGGCCAGACATGCTGCTGATTTGGAAAGTTTGCATGGGGCTAAAATGTTTGCATATGTCCCAGACTGATCCAGAGGCAGGCTGTGTGGGTTCAAACAGAATATGTATAATAGTCTATGTTATGTGCAAACATGGTGCTCCATATATTACACTATCTTACAGCTTAATTCCTCCAAAACTTATTTCAGTCATAGAAACTGAAAAGGATAGTTTCATTTTTATTTTTGGGGGATTGTTGTGTTTTTGGTTTCCTGAAATAACATTTTTGCCAGCATAGTAGAGAGGACTTCTGCATTTAATTGGCTTTACTGAGAAAAGTCACACTGTCTGTGGTAGCAGGAACAGAACAATTTTTAAATAAAAATTCAGTCTGGCCTGTAATTTACAAGTGCCATAATCACCCTGTATAAGCCTGTTTTCATTTTTACCAGGAGGATCCTGCCAGTTGTGTGTGTGCCCCCTGTTCAATTGTAGCAGTCCTTTCATTTCCCCAAAATGATTTTTCAGTTCATGTTAATTAAATTCAAGATGATACACAAACGCTGGCAATTAAGCATAGGAATCTGTCTGGATTTAATATAAGCAATACTATTGTCATCAGACACAGTTTCAGTGCTGACATACCCAGGTCTGATGGTAAAAAAAAACTGTTTATGCCATAAAGAATGAACTCAATTTGAGTTAAAAGTTTAAGGTTCCTACGAAGTCCTGTCATGAGTAGGGGTGATGAACTTGTTGGCTGTGTGTGAGAGACCCTTGCAGAGAATGAAAAGGAGTAGGTGGGAGCATCAGATTCCGCTTCAAAATAGATCTGAGATTACTGCAGATTGATATGAGCCATCACTGATATAACTGCTAGAGATAAGAGTCAAGAATTAGATTGTCAGAGATATGTAAAATAGCAGCAAGGCAGCTACAGAGAGAGATATGAGCCATTAGCAAAAAGACTGCTAAGGAGATATGAGTGAAGAATGTTATTTCAGAGGGAGAACAACAGTGGAGTTGGAGTGATATGCGCTAGGAATAAGATTACTGCAGAGAAACAAGTCTATATGAGGTTACTGAATGGGGTTATATAAGCTGAGAATGATGAAGTCACCTGTGTTACTCCGAGATGGCCCCCTTTTTCCCAACATGGCAGATATAATCTCCAACACGATTTCCTCTAAATCTAAAGAAAACAACAAAAACAATTGCAACTTGAGGCAATGAGACTTGAAAGTTAATTGAAAACTTCAATGCAAAGCCAAGGAAACCAAGGAAACATGGTGAACTCCCTGTAATAGTATGAGCCCAGAGAATCAGGGGCTTAGATATAAGGTACAGGGCAGGCCTCCACATTCTGTCATCTTCAGATCTGTCCTGATTTATGTCTTTTGGCAAAGGTGCATGTTCCTTAGTGCACAAAATAATGAACCATCCCCCTTCTCCTCTCTCAAGCAACATGCTGAGACTCTGGCCAGAATGGCAAAATACCAGATGTTTGTGGAAACCAAACATGAGGAAGCCTTTGGTTTAGAATCACATATTGTAAATTGAGATAATGATTCATAAACCTCTCGCAGCACTGCTGAAACTATGGTACATGAAAGAAAAAGAAAAAAAACAAACCATTTGTGACTATTTCCTAAGTCAATTCACCCTTAGTTTTGATGTATTTTGGTAAATTAAGAGACCCGCATATTAACTGCCAAAGTCCAGCATGTTTCATTTTATGTGTGCTGACTTCAACAAGATGAAAGCAAATTTAAGTAATACAGATTGGGTATAACTTCTTGATTACAAGATTGAATGAAATGTGGGTCAAGTTCAAAAGGGTTGACGCACAATGTAAATTCATTCCAAAAGTAAGGAAAAGTTGAAAAATCAATGGATGAATAAAGCTATACAGAAGAATCTAAGCAAAAATGATAACATTTCTATGATATAAAAATGAGAGTACTGAAAGTAATAAGGCTCAAAATTGTAATATGCATGTTAAGGTTAAAAAATAACCAAGTGCAGCTGAAAGGCTGTTTGAGTTAAGGAGGAGGGTAGGCACTACAGGAATTAAGAAGGATATTGCTGATACCTTAAATTTTTATTTTGTTTAGAGTTTTAACAAAGAGAAGGTTAGTAATAGGCTGGAAGGCCTATTCAGCATTCAAAATATCTTAGATATTGAAATAGACATAGAGAAGTACTAGGTAAATTACATAAACTAAAGACAAATAAGGCAGCAGGTCCTGATGGAATATACCCAAAGGTACATAAAGAGTTAGGTGAGATTATCGACAAATTACTGACAGGAATTTTCAGACAGTCTTTGGAAACTGTAGAAATATCAGACAACTGAAAGCAAAGTAATATAATATCAATATTTCTAAAAGGGGGCCGTGCTGATCCAGGAAACTACAGGCCTGTCAGTTTAAATTGTATCACTTGTAAAATACAAGAATCTGTTATATAAGACATTTATTGAAAATGGTTACTTGGATTGCTAGCTACATTTGAATATTTGGACAGTGATTATGTTACTGAGCTTGCTGTTCTTATAACAGTTGTTTCTGAGCCTGCTGTTGACATTATCTCTAAAGTAAAACTTCAAGACAGATTTCAAATGGAGATCTTGATCATTTGATAAAAAAGCCGTAACAAGGGCAATAGTTTATTAATGGCGGTTTGTTTATAATGTTGCCTGGCAACAGTGACAGTTGTAGGAACCATATTTATTTACAGAGGCAAATTAAGAACAGTTTAATCAAAACAATACTTTGCTATTTTTATTGTTTTTAATGCAATGCAGTACTGTTGCATAGATGGTTATCACAACATTGAAATCGAGCCACTTGGGACTAGTGATCATTCTGCAGTTAGTGTTTGTATTTTGGAAAGTTAACAATGCCTCCTCTATGGCCAGAATTTCTTATTTTAGACAAGCACATTTAAGTCATATTGACTGGGGTGCAACAACTCGACTGCAAAAAAGTGAATGAAAAGTGGGGCAGGTTTTAAACATTTATTAAAACATATGGGGCACAAAGTTAATTTATTCCAAAGGTAAGGAAAAGGAAATTGAAGAAGCAATCTCCCCAGTAGATGAACAAAGCCATATGGGGTGGGACTGGATGAGAGTAATAAGGCCGCATATTGTCATATGCGTGCTAAGGTTAAAAAACTATGAGAGCTAAAAGAACTATGGGAAGCTCCTTGAGGCTCCTTGAAAGGCAAATTGCCCAAGGTACAAAAAGTAATCCTACATGTTTCTTTCAATACTGTAGAAGGAAAAGGAAGCTGAAGGAGGATATCAGGTGCATCAAAAATGAAGAATGAGCATTGCTTTATAAGAATGAAGATTCATATTCATATGGCATATTCAGTACTCAGAATGTCTTGGCAGATATTGAGATAGAGGCTAAGGAAGTACTGTATAAATTACATAAACTAAAGACAAATAAGGCAGCAGACCATGATGGCATATACCCAAGGGTACTCAAAGAGTGAGGTAAGATCATCTTTAAACCACTGGTATGTATTGTTATACAGTCTTTAGAAAATGGAGAAATATCTGAGGACTGGAAGCAAGGTAATATAATAACAATATTTAAGAAAGGGGACTGTACTGATCCAGGGTCTGTACTGATCCGGGGACTGTACTGTTTCCTACTGTACTGAGTAGGAAACTACAGTCCTGTCAGTTTAACTTGCATCACATACGGGAAAATACTACAAGCTATCATTAGAGACAAGTCAGAAGTGATTCATGAAAATGACAACATCCTAAGGGATAGCCAGCATGGTTTTCACAAGGGATGGTCATGCCTGAAAAAAACCTGGTATTCTTTGAAGAAGCTACACTTGAAGAAGTGTTTTGACTATAACCAGATTGCCAAAAATAATTTGATAAGGTACCACATGAGAGACTTCTTAGGAAAATGAACAATAGCAATTATAGGAGGTATTTCAGAGTGGATTTGGAACTGGCTACAGGATAGAACATAAGGAGTAGTAGGAGGGATTTTCTCTTTCTCTGTGGCTGCTCCCTCTCTGTGGAATGCTCTTCCAATGCATATTAGGGAAGCAGATAGTTTGGAATCTACTCAAGCAATCCAAGAAGATTTACACAAAATCCAGAAGTGGGCAGAAACCTGGAAATGAAATTAAATATAACCAAATGTAAAGTTCTGCATGTGAGAAATGAAAACATTTGGCTAAACAACTTTATTTGATGATCATCTCCTACAGCACAGTGTCCCCGTCACTGCACTGGGGCATTGGGGTTTATTTGACCAGAGGGAAATAAACCCTCCAACCCTGGCCCACCAACACCACTTCCAGCAGCAACTCAGTATTCTCAGGAGGTCTCCCATCCAAGTACTAACCAAGCCCACACTTGCTTAGCTTCAGCCATTCGGCAGGAGCAGAGTGTAAATAAACTTAAACTTAACTTAACTTACCTTTTTTTAACGCAGACTAGTCAATGTGTGAAATAGCCCCCCAAGTCACGTAGTAAAGGCAGAAACTGGGAATTTTCAAGACCAGGCTTGATATGGTGTTCGATACTATCTTGTCTGTAGGCAATCAAAGCACTAGGTACAGTCTAGGCAGGAAAATTGCGAGCATTGTTGTGCTGAATGGCTTATTCTCTCCATTATGTTATGTTGTGTAACACTGCATATCAATGAAATAAATCTGAATTTGTATTATCTTAGATATTTCTGGTAAGGCATATCATGTTATGTGATGCACAGCTGCTGACTTGACTACCAAAGAAACCCAGTCATATATCTGGCTACAAATTTGGAAGTAGTGACAGTACATATGGAACAGGAATACAAAGGGCAGGCATGAAGGGCACAATACACATAATGAAGAAACATCATACAGGGGAGTGTGATCAATTTCAACAAAAGGAAACAATAGAACATGTACTTTTTAAATGCCCACAAGACTAAAAAGAAAGACAGACCCTTCAAAAAAATCTGATTTAAGGATTAAAAAAAAAAAGATTTAAGGACAGAATTAAGGATTTTTACAAATCAGTTTTCTCTGATGAATCAGGAAATAACACCAAAATATCATCTTTCATTATTTACAACAAACAGGTCTAAAATATGAGAGGCCGTTTAGGCCATACATCATACTTCTTCTCACAAACACCATCATACTGTCTCACACACCACTATACCCTCTCACCAACACCATCATACTCTCTCACAAACACCATTACACTCTCTCACACACACAATTATACTCTCTCACATACACCATTATACTCTCTTACACACATCATTATACTCTCTCAGAACACATCACCATAGAGAATAGTAGTGTGTGAGAGAGAGTTTGATAGTCTGTGTGTGAGAAAATTCTAGTATGTGTGAGAGAGTATGATTGTCTGTGCGCGAGAGAATACTAGTATATGTGAGAGTTTGATTGTATGTGTGAGAGAGAATAGTGTGTGTGTGAGAGAATACTAGTATGTGTAAGAGAGTTTGATTGAAAAACGGAAGGTAGTTTGATTGAAACGGAAGGCAGTTTTCGTCATCAGTTCCTGATTGGCTTACAGCCTTTTCACGGACAAGGCCCATCCGCTCTGAGCGGGACCTCCACCAACAGGGAGCATCTTAATTAAGCTCATTTTAATAATACAGCTAGTTTAAAGGACCATACCAGTGTTACTGCATGTCATTGTCCATTGTCAACATTGGCCACATAATTTACATAAACCTCAACCATTTTTCCCAAAATTGCTTTATTTTAGAGATATCGTGTTATACCACCGCGGGATCCGAACACAGATCACGGATCAGTAGGTCGGGATGCTACCACTTAAGCCAGAGCATGCAGATGGTAAACTAGAGCGTATGTATTGCATATATGAGTTTATATTGCTGGATTATTCACATCTTTAAATAGGTGTTTAATGTGGTACTGAAACTAGTGAACTGTAATTGAAGCTAGCGTTTTCATTTTAATGGCATAAACGGAAATGTAAATATTTAAATTTGACAAGCCGCTTATGACCGCCATTGGTCTTGTTTACCAGCGCTGGATTATCAGCAGCTAGACCAGTAGCTGGCTTTGGCTAGGATATAGCCACCGCCGGCCTCTCGGCAGTCTGATTTTTGGTACTTCTCCAGCGTCATACACCTTGCTATTGTACAAACAAAACCAGTTGATTTTAAAGTGTTATTTAAACTAGCTGTTTTATTAAAATTAGCTTAATTTAGCTGCTCCCTGTCGGTGGAGGTGCCGCTGTGAGGGGGCGGGCCTTATCTGTAAAAAGGCTGTAAGCCAATCAGGAACTGATGATGAAAACTGCCTTCCATTTCAACCAAAGTACCTTCCGTTTTTCAATCAAACTCTCTCACACACTCTACTATTCTCTCTCACACATACTAGTATTCTCTCGCACACAGACAATCAAACTCTCACACATACTAGTATTCTCTCACACACAGACAATCATACTCTCTCACACATACTACTGTTCTCTTGCATACTGACAATCAAAGTCTCTCACACATACTAGTATTCTCTCACACACAGACTATCAATCTCTCTCGCACACTACTATTCTCTATGGTGGTGTGTTCTGAGAAAGTATAATGATGTGCGTAAGAGAGTATAATGGTGTATGTGAGAGTATGATGGTGTGTGTGGGAAAGTATAATGGTGTATGTGAGAGATTATAATTGTGTGTGTGAGAGGAAGTATGATTTATGGCCTCATACTAAAACACAGGATGTTAAAGCTTTACTTTTAACATAAATTTCTCTACATACGAGATGGTAGCTGCAAACCCCAAAGACAATGCAGACCGAATGGCAACTCCAAATTGACAGGTAATCAAGTCTTCTTTTTCTTCTTTATTTTGCAAATTGCTTCCTCATGGGAGCATTATCACCAACTGTTCACCTTGTAAAACTAGCTTTAATACTAGATCCTGTGTTTTAGACCTGTTTGTTGTAAATAATAGAAAATAATATTGATTTGACCAGTGCTGATTTGTTCTATAACCCATGGTTAGGTTTTCTTTTATTTCGAGACTTGTAAGCCGACAATATTACACTCACTGGCCACTTCATTAGGTACACCTGTTCAACAGCTTGTTAATGCATATATCTAATCAGCCAATCACGTGGCAGCAACTCAGGGCATTTAGGCATGTAGACATGGTCAAGGCAATCTGCTGAAGTTCAAACCAAGCATCAGAATGGGGAAGAAAGGTGATTTAAGTGACTTTGAATGTCTTTTTGCCAGACGGGCTGGTTTGAGTATTTCAGAAACTGCTGGGATTTTCACAGACTTTTTTGGGCATAATATACAGCGCCCCACCATTGGAGACAGAGGAAATTGATTGACAGACAAATTCAATCCCCTGAGTAGTTCTTTGGGAGCATGCTGCCATGGCCAGTAAATCCTGCTGTGACTGGCAAGTACAAAAAAAAAATGCAGGGAATAAATAAAAGTAAGATCTATATAGGACTGTTTTTCACACTCTATAAATCCAGGGGCAGCTTTTAGGGCCCAACCATACCCTGTCCTCTCCTCCTGTCCACTAGGACATCCTGATCAGAGCCATGAAATGAGGACACACCAACATTCTCCAAAGGCCTGCTGTTTTCCAAACTCACAACCTTATTTAGCAATCCATTTAAAACACCACACTATAAAGTTTGTTGCTTTTGCATTTTTTCAAAACACACTCACCAATTCTCCAGTGAATAAAATCAAGCAGAAAACATGCTCACAAAACATGCACAAAAACACATTCTCACAGACACAATGTTCACACAGTGAACGGACGCACTCATGCACATGCGCACGCACATACGCACACACACATTCTCCAAGGAATAACATGTATGACCTGCCAAATAAAATATCCCCCACTGACTACTCACACAGATGCAGCAGGGCCTGGTTGGCTTACCTCATCTGCAAAATATTGCTTTTTCCCCCCCATAAATAATCCTGTTCTACACTGTAAATGATTGCAGAAAATTAACAGCAGGAACTCAACAGTATTAACCAGTTATTTTTAAATACAGCGTTTTTGTTAATACAAAAGAAAATCTGTTAAATTGCGCTCCATTGACCGTTTTTTAACAGAACTATAATGTATTCCTAAAATACAGCACTTAACCGCTAGTCAATTGTCCAAAGTAGGCCCTATTTTACGTAATGGTATCATGCAGTATTTTTTGCATTTTGGGAAGAGCAATTCCACGTGGACTGCACATGTGAAGCTGGATTCTTTCTTTACTTAATCCATCCCCATCTTACTAATTATTTGGTGAGTAGCAATTTTATTTAATTCATAAATCAGTGCAAAGTCTATCAGTGATGTTTCCAGTTTGTTTGCATTACTGAATATGTGCACATTGTGATAGAAGGATTCAGCAGCTAGCTAGAATTTCATAGATGATTGCCGATTAATCAGACAACACAAGGAGCTCATTTTAATTTCTACATGTCTAAGTTAACGTGTGGACACGTATTTTGCCAGTGAATTCATGAAGCACAATGATAGTCTTGACAGTGTTAACCTTTTACAGTCTATGGAAGTCACTTCAACAGTTCAGAAGTAGCCTAACATTAAGACCTCAGTGCACGCTGGTTATTGGGTGGTAATTTAGCAGTGCAGATTCAAAATTTATTGCTGTCTGTGTGACCAAGGCAGGAAATCAAAAGCATCTCTGACTGTACCATGGTGACTTAGTTGTATGAGCATCAAAAAACCACAGCTGTTCATCTTTCTGGCACAAGCCAAATATGGACTGCATTTATATAGCGCTTTTATCCAAAGCGCTTTACAATTGATGCCTCACATTCGCCAGAGCAGTTAGGAGTTAGGGATTAGGTGTCTTGCTCAAGGACACTTCGACATGCCCAGGGCGGGGTTTGAACCGGCAACCCTCCTGCCTAGACAATCGGTCTTACCTCCTGAGCTATGTCGCCCCAAACATTATGCACAAATTTATATCACAATAACTATTCACAACAACAAACAATAAAAACAGTAACAATAAAAACTTCACATCGCTGCATGTTACTGTGCAACTATTGTTATTGGGGGCAGTTGAAATGAAAGGCAGTAAATGTTGGAGAAATATTGATTCAGGGTACTATAGAAACAGATGGACAGAATATTCATCATGGATAAAAAAAGGCTTCTCAACCAGTACTGGCAAAAAAAATTTTCCCCACTCAAGACAATTTATTTCAAACATGGACTAAAAACCCATAAATTTGATAATAGAGGAGAATTCTATGTTTCAGGTGAAATGGCAGGAAGCTGTTTTCAGCCCTGGATGGTCAGCCTTGAGGGCCACATCATATGTGAGGGGATCCAGCCCATCTTCTTGACGGGGCTTGCTGCATTATTTGCCACCTTCTACACCTTTAATCTCCAATACCAAGAAGAGGCAGCATGCACACTCGAATTCATCAAAGGCTAGATACTTTCAGTAAAACCTGTATTTTTCTTAACTTTTCGATGACATGCTATTGCACATCTAGAAATTTGCTGCCTTTTATTGTATTGTTAATCTGAGTGAGTTACACAACTTTATTTTTACACAGTGTCTGAAGAAACACTATAATTGTTCAGGCGCTTCGTTGGAATAAACCCTGAGAGAGGCACCAAGGCTGGGCGGGGCAAAGTGTTATCAAAGAAAACTGGCAAAGTCACCAAAAAAAAGACAACAACTTTATATTAAAATAAAAAGTAAAGTGCAATAAGAAGCAAATCAGTTAACTGTAAGAACTGTAAAAAAAAAAAAAAAAAAACAGTATCTTACAAGTCAGTTAACAGTAAAATACTGTGAAAGTAATAAAAAACTAGTTCTTACTGTATTTTTCATTAACAGTACAAAACCGTAAATGTTAGTGACAGTAAAAAAAATGTAAATTTTACAGTAACATAATGACAACCCTGCTGCCAGCTGTTTACTGTTTTTTTTTTAGAGAGTGGAAGGTTTTCGTCCATGAAAATACAGATGTTCCATTTGTGAAGTAATCCATTTTGCTATAATTTAAAATCTGAACATGTATTTCAGATGTAGGGCTGAAAATGCATACAAATAAATGAAACCTGACAATATTGTAATGAGAAAAGTGAAGCAATTCCCTTTCAGACTTCACAGTTCACTTTCAAAACCCCACAACATTAATAAGCTTCTCATTGCTTGTCTTAAGTGAATGGTGCACTTATGAGGATAAATTCTAATTTAATGTGAGCATTTTTTTTCCTGTAAAAAGAAAAAAAAGACAAAAACACCACATGAAAGAACTTTAAATTTGAAGTAACTAAATTACAATCACAAAAGCAGCTACACAGGTGAGTCATATTAAGTTGAATGCCAATTACAAGTATGTGTCAGCTACAGTATAAAAGAGTTCTACAAAACAGCATGAGTAGAGGTGCCAGTTTACATGACCCAAAATGATTGCATCTTGCATAACAATCTAAATCACCATGAGGTCACCTGTGGGCACTGGGTTATAAACAATCACCAAACTAATCATAAAATTACTTCTCATTTGCGGCTCTAATAAAAACAATTTATTGCTGTTATTGTCTACACTGGGTGACAGGAAGGAATCTGACATGGACAGAATGTCAGAATGTCTTTAAACACATGGAACCTAGAACACTGCCGGGTTCAATTATCTTGTCAGGTAGTGGTTTTCCCCATTCACATATAGGTCTCCTATATGGAGAATTCCAGTGTCTAGCCTGTTCATACACCAGTCTGGATAGATTAGGCAGGATGTTACATATAATGTCACCTGTTGTTTGTAGCGAAATGGTGGGCGAGGATCTCCTGTGATCGAGTGCCAATTTTCTAATAATATTGCTACTACACTACTTCAGCCACACCCATTACTAACAGGTGCACAAAATCATACAGCCATGCAATCCCTATAGACAAACATTGTATTGGCAGTAGCATGGATCATACTGAAGAACTCCGTGACATTCAGCCTTGCAGTCATAGGATGCCACCTTTCCAACAAATCAAGAGCAACAATAGCTCAGCTGTGAAGCAGTAGACCACACAGGACTGCGTCTAGCGTGTAAAAATCATCTGTCCTTGGTTGCAACACTCACTACCGAGTTCCAGACTGACTCTAGAAGCAACGTCAGCAGAAGAACTGTTCATTGGGAGCTTCGTGAAATGGGTTTCCATTGCCGAGAAGCCGCACACAAGCCTAAGATTGCCATGCCCAATATTAAACGTCGGCTGGATTGGTGTATAGCACATCGCCATTGGACTCTGAAGCAATGGACATACGTTCTCTGGACTGAAGAATCACGCTTCACTATCTGGCAGTCTGACAGACGAATCTGGGATTGGTGAATGCCAGGAGAATGCTACCTGCCTAAATGCATATCGCCAACTATAAAGTTTAATGGAGGAGGAATAATGGCTAGGGGCTGTTTTTCATAGTTTTGGTGAGGAACTTGGTTCCAGTGAAGGGTAATCTTAATGATACAGCATACAATGACATTCTAGAGAACTGTGTGATTCCAACTTTGTGGCAACAGTTTGAGGAAGGCCCTTTCCTGTTTCAGGATTACAATGCCCCTGTGCACTAAGCGAGGTCCATAAAAAAATGGTTTGCCAAGTTTGGTGAGGAAGAACTTGACTGGCCTGCACAGAGCCCTCACCTCAACCCCTCAAACTGCTTTGTGATGAATTGGAACGGCAACAGCGAGCCAGGCCTTATTGCCCAACAACAGTGCCCAACCGCACTAATGCTCTTTGTGAGGAAGTGAATCCCTGCAGCCATATTCCAAAATCTAGTGGAAAGCCTTTCCACAAAAGGTCCAACTCCATATTAATACCCATGGTTTTGGAATGAGATGTTCAACAGTCACATATGGGTGTGATGTGCTGATGTCCACATACTTCTGGCCATGTAGTGTACATAACAAATTTTAATAAACAGGTGATGTTTTTGCACAGGTGATGTATTCAATTCACAAAGATGCCTAGTAGATATTAGAAGAAGCATGAGTAAACTGAAGAGAATAAACCCCATTGTGCAAATGCCAAATCTGTCCAATCCTTGCCCATTTAGGGGGTACCTTATTTAAAGCTTTATAACTCCAGTTGGGAGCATCACAGAGACTTGAAGAATGCCTTAAATTAAGCAAGACTTTTGTACCTTTTACAATACTAGCTTAGATTACTTTATATTCATAATTTTGGAAGAAATAAAGTGCCACAAATGCAATTGTCTGGGCAAAAAATCTAAAATGAATTTGCTCTTTTTTAGTTCACAATGAAATACTGAGAGATTGCATATATACAGCAGGTTAAACTATACATGTCCTGGATCAAAAACTTCTTGACCACAAGTTCATAAAATCTAAGGGTGGATATGTAGAACTACTAAAGATGTATGAAGCAAAAACTAAGCAGTGTACCCAGAGTCTCCAAATCTACCCACAATTATGCATTGCTGTAAATCACAACATAATCATGTATTTCACTACAAATCAACTGTTTTGACTCAAGAAACTCACTGTTACAGCATTTTCAAGTGGGAATTACAAGCTGTACGTCAGTACAATGGCCTAAAATATCTAGGGGTCCTGAAACATATCCAAAAGCACTCCAAAAATCACTACAATGCTTTTTGTCGATTATAAAGCATATACATGTGCCCCTTATGAAGATTTAAGATGAAACATTGATATCAGATAAAAAATAATGCAAAAACATTGTCATACAATGTGGTACAGTACCTAAATGTGTAATCATTAACTCTCATATGTTTTTCTGTACTCTACAGTATGTGATGAATTCCTGTATGGGGATGGGATGACATTAAAAAATATTCAACCGTCCACCACGTTTTGGCAAAATTCCAGTTCAGGTCACATCCGGTGCATTCAACACAAACACTACTTAGCTACCAACAAATGCTTACATTACTGTGTGAAATATCCTCATTATAAAATACCACTAGCCTATTTAAAGACACTCAATTAAAAAAATTAAGTATATAACCAAAATATTTTCAGCAGTAACTCTTAGAGACAGAGACAGAATCAATGCTGCCATTGCTCAGTTCTAACTTAATCCAGAAAACAGTATAGCAGCTAGGTCTATTAGCAATCATGCCTTAGACATGCTCAGAATTTCACAAGAATAATAATATTTTCCAAGAAATGACAAAAGTCATTAATAAAATTTCGCCAGGTGCAGTGTATTTTACAGCTACCACCATACATATTATACATCCTTAGAAAGCTTATTCTGTCACCTATTGGATAGATTAATTGTTGATCAAACCAGATTCTGCTGCAAAGGACGACCACACCGTAAACAACGTGTGGTATTACGCACAGCTATTTTGGAAGGTACCGAGGCGTCACAAATGCACGTATATTTCACAAACGGATTGTCCAAGACAATATATGACCACTCAGTCTGGAAAGGGACATCTCTCCGCATAAAACCAATATTAACGTTGTATATTTATTCCATATTTAGTCCCAGATATTGACAGTATAATGACATGGTATAATTTTCGGAAAATTTGTCTTGTTTATTTTGTTATTCAGTGAGCAGCATTTTCACTGCTGTATTGGCATATCTGTATTGTTGCATTTAACTTGACTATGACGGAATACAAAATTTTTGTGGCGAAAGAATATTTTTATGAATGCCCATATAGACAATTTTGTCCAGTGTGTTGTGGGTGGGGGCTGTAGTTGCAGATGAAACTGCAGGTGTACTAAGGTGTTCACGTGTGTTCTGGATTAGTCATGTGTGTTCAATCGCTTCTTTAGAGCAAGTATAAGAGAGCTGTCAGTATTTAATCTTGATTTGAGGCTTTTGTAGTCGTGTACGCATTTGCCAACTTCAGGGGGCGGTGGGTTATGTATAAAAAGTGCTGTCATTTGTTTCATTACATGGCCAAACCAAAGTGTATAAAAATACCCTTTAATAAAAGCTGAGAAAGTACATATCCACATCGTAATTGTTTGATTACAAATCTAAAATTAGATTTTTAATCAAACAATTACAAGTCAAATCAAGAAAAAAAGTCTTTGTCTCAAACTTTATAGAGCTCACTGTATACATGGGCTGGCCCGATCATAGACATGATGCTATAGTGTTAGCCAGCCCCCTTTTAGACAGAATGACTGAAGAGCAAGATGGGTATTTGTTTCTCTGTGACGTATGTCATTCATAACTTTGCTCTCACAGATCAAATTATACTCGCAATTTGGTCCTGAATGACTATTGATACAGACTTGTCTTTCACTAATTTAACACAAAAACAATGACGCCATGTTTCCACAGAAATCTTTTACTGTGAATGGAGTGGAAATTCGTGTGCATCTCCTTAGCAAGTCTGCCTATCCATTTAAGTGGCTGATGAATAGGTTCGCCAATCGTCTCAGAGTCGGTCCAATTGTGATACATTGTGACACTCTTGAGTGACATCTGGACTTTTTTGTCAGAATAGTCAAAAAGATTTTCAAGCACTGTCCAAGCAGAATGTTTTTCTACACGTTCCTTTTAAGGAGCATGATAAAATAAGGTTCAGGGTTGAACATAAATGTAGAACAGCACTGCTGTTGGATTTAAGGATTTGACGTGTATGACTCTTCCAAACTAGTTGATTACAAATTATTGGCACATGAACAAAGCAATGTTCTGGGACATCAGAAAATGTTTTTAACAAATATTAGATAATAAACAGCAGAATGATACTTTTTTTGTTTCAAAACTCTGTTGGGGTAAGCAGTAGTGACATGCCATATAACACCCCTGGGAGGGAGATGTGGCAGTTCTAAGTTTTCACATTTTTGGCTAGTCTCAGCCCAATACCATTTGAGAGGATTACTTAACACAACCCAGATGTGTGTGCTCACTCCAAGGGTAAGCATGGCTGAGGTTATTATGAC
This sequence comes from Anguilla anguilla, assembly GCF_013347855.1. Lineage (NCBI taxonomy): Eukaryota > Metazoa > Chordata > Actinopteri > Anguilliformes > Anguillidae > Anguilla > Anguilla anguilla. Next base: position 37,313,743 of record NC_049206.1, read on the forward strand.
TCTACACTGGATGGAATGCCACATACAACCTCAAAGATTGGCAGAGATTTGAATCAACACCCCTGTGACCCATTCTCAAGAAAGACGGTATGTTGTGAGCTTTACAATGCTGATATTTATGGCAGGGCCACCTTTCTGTAACTGCTTATATACAAAGTTAACATACATGTAATGGACGTACCAGAGAAGGGCGCAGAGACAGAAGTAGCGGTGCAAAAGTTAGGGGTTTATTGTTCCCAGCACAGGTTGACCACAAAAAAATGTCTCAAACCAACAAGGGAAAAAAAACCAACATGTAAAAAAAATAATAATAAAAAAAATGTCTCTAGATCTGCTCTTGCCTCTTAAAATACAGAGATCTAAAATACAGCAGATTAGCAATTATGGAACCTTTTAGCTTAACAGACTCACACCTTGGCGCCCCTAAACAAGACAGACCAAGGGGCCCAAAATACGCATTTATATGATGGTGGCCAGCACCAAAAATACAGAAAAAAAGTGACATAAATATGTATAATAGCTATTACAGGTATTTGAGGAATGACAACAAAATATACATATAATAGTTAATATTTGTATTGCATTTGTTGACTAATAATTTTAAAAGAAAAAAATGAATACACTTTAATAATAATTTTGAGATGACCGTGGGTCCTGTGGTCCCCTCGGGCCATGGATGCAGTGGACTGATCAGCCCTCCCACTAGGAACCAAATAAATGTTCCTTGTTTCCGCCCGCAACCCCTTTTGCGGCGGACCCGTCTGCAGGAATAAAACTTAAATGCAGGTAATACAAACAAACCGCGGTACAATTACATTATTGTAAACTTAACGTTAAACTAAGTGTGTCCACTCACTTAATAAAACGAAAGTAAATAAAGGATTGTGAAAAACAGAAACCGTGTGGTGAGTTATTTTAAATGATATGTATAAATGTACTTAGAAATGTATGATAAATCGGGTGAATTGGGCTTAGCGCAGCGACCTGTCTGTGCGACTCGCTCTGCAGCCGTCACAATACAACAATGCAAAACCTGGTGAAAGAAACACAAACCTGGACCCCTGAGCAATGGAATGGAAATGACAAAAGTAATGGACAATAACAATGGAAAAGTAATATTGTCTAATGAATCCTTTTTTTCATACTTCTGGATGGTTTTACATTTGGTGAAAGCCAAAGGAAGCATTCAACCTACAATGCCTGTTTCCAACTATTAAACATGGAGGATCTGTAATTCTACAGGCTGGTGTCATTTGATCTGATGATTAATCTGTATGACTGTATAATGGGCTTTATATGTCTTTGTACCAAACATTATGGAGTTCACTCTATATATTGGCACCCTTGCTAAGATAATCCAAAAGCCTGAATATAAATAAAAAACAGAATTGCCTATAATGGTTGACGCACTTGTAAAAATGTGAATAAATCAAGAATTTTTAAACATAGTTATTGTCACTAGTTTTGTACATTGTGTACCTTCCCTTTGCAAGCACAAGCCTATCTAGTTGTCTTTTTTATCATGTTTTATGCAATTGGTGAGCATAGTGGGGGATCTTTGATCATTCTTCAATGTACAGTCTTTATTTTATTTTTTTCAGCTTGTCCTCTTGATCCTTGCTTTAGTTTATGATTCCATTGACCTTCCCAAGAGCCTCAGGACCAGTAGACACAAGAGATGCATTGCCCCTACAGACACACAAGTAATGAGATAATTCAGAAGCACATAGAACCCAGTACTCGCATGACGCAAACAATATTGGAGCTGGACCAAGTGCTGCAAAACGGGCTTTGTTTTTTAAGCTTACTTAATGATCTTGTTGAGAGACATTGTCTGTGCGTCACTGTAGCACACATGCTTAGTGGATGACCCAGACTGGCCTGGAATTTATGACCATATCAGAGTCTCCTCTTTTCCCTACTGCGCAGTCTCTGGCTCCAATTTTTGTACAAGACGACTGGGCGAAAATTTTACTTCCGTGGTTTCATAATGCTTTTCACAAGCCCACAGAAAGCCAATGCGTGACATCATAGTCACTTTGCCCACATTTTTTCTACAGTCTATGAGCAGGATCAAAGAGGTATTTACTGTGTGATTGTACCTAACACCACATATCTATTAGGAACAGTGATTGTCAGTTATTTCACAGATCAAGAAATCAGATAATGTGGTCGATTCCAAATCAATTCCTAGCATGGAGAAGAATCTCCATGCTGAGATTCTCCTCCATGCACCACTGGTTTTGTAGAAAATGCATGCATGCATAACTCGCATCACTACCCATGTTTTTCCATGATAATAATGTCTTAGGGTACGTTCACGGCGCAGGTCTTGATGCCCAGTTCCGATTTTTTGCCTATATCTGATTTTTTTGACCACCATATCTACCCATATCCGATACCTCTGCTCACACGGTTTACACTAGAAACAACCCGCATGTGCACACAAGGGTTTGGTCACTGATACAAAAGTAAGCAACCATGCTGCCATGACCATATTGCTGTCAACAATAGACAAAATGAGAGAGAAATATTAATTCAAGCTTTTGCTTTTTGAAGCGTCTTAGGTCCACAACGAACATGCCCTGTATTTTAGCACATACTGACTTTTCGCACCACATACTTTAAAGGACATAACCTTGATTTTTTCCACTGGACTGAGCCTTCGTCCTCCATTAACTTCTTTTAACATTTATTGTTACCATCATAGAGTGGTTTTGCCTTTGATATACGTTACGCATCATCCAAATGCCAAAAATGTATGAGAATATTGCATTTTGAATGACAGTCACACTGGCTGATATCCGTTTCCTATAGGATTTATTTCCACATGAATGTGGCCAAAAACGCATCTGAAAATATTCTATGTGCTTTTTCCTGTTTACACATTCATAGTACATATCTGATCTGTGCCACATACAAGCAAAAAATCTAAATTGGGTCACTTTTACCAGGCGGTGTATTTTCAGCCTTGATGCTTAGTTTCTTGTTGCAATAAACACAGTCACTGAGTAAGTTTTATTGTAAACTTTTCAATTTTGTTCAGAGCAAGCAAGCCAACAATTACAATGTCATACTTGCAACAACGGCCGGCACAGGGCATTAAAACTGCACAATGCTCAGCCACTTGGACATTATTCCACTTATATAACAGCTCACCAACAAAAAGCATAACTACAATCAAAATATCCATTTGAAAATATATATTTTCTTTATTCCATTCAGATTAGATAAAGAAATATCCTCTATTTTAATGTTTCCTCTTCTTTTTTTACATAGGATACAGTATGATTAATTAATAAATAGAGCCAGGTTCTTATGTTTTGTAAAAGAAACTTGTAAAACTGCACCACAGCTACATGAAGAACTTTAGTTACTAAATTACTATATATATATATATATATATATATATATATATATTCTACTTATTAGACTTATTAGACTTAAAAAAAGATTTAAAAAAACATGCTTTGATGTAAAACCTGAATTTATTAATATATCAGACTCAAGACTGGCTGGGCGTGTCAGTTCTATCCTAATTATTTATGCAGTCACTTTTGATTGACAGCCCGGGCCGCTCACTCCCACTGACCTGGATCACCACTCACTCCACGTAACGTCAGTTGTTAGCTAACGTTAGCTAGTTATCATACGGCAGTAATAATGGATAACAAGTACAGAATAGTGATGGGAATTACGGCTCTTTGAAGGGAGCCGGATCTTATGGCTCTGTTCCTTTCTGAGAGCCGTTCAAAAGAACGGCTCATTGTTCTTTTTCCTTTTTTTAGGGGGCGGGGATTAGGCTACTAGGTTTATCTGTGAAATAATCACTATGATAATGATAGGGTAAGATTTGGATCAGACTCAAATTTAGACATCCCACTAACATGTGTGGACTAGGTTTAGCAGCACTAAATTACTCGTATTGCCAGACCTAATGTCAATGATCTGTATTGTAAACATTACACAAGGTGACGCCATATCCCTCTGCTTTGTCAGTGAATTTACTACTTTGAATTTACCCTCTGTATGAAATGTGTTATGTAAATAAAGTTGCCTTGCCTTGAATGCAATTCATGCAACATTTAATTTATTTGCACAATAAAAAAACAAGTAGGCTATAATGAACTTTTGTGCAAAACAGATAGATAAACAATTATCTGAAAAACATTTCACACAAGAAAATTTTAAAGAATAAATAGTAAAACAATTTATCAAAATAATAATAATGTTAATAACGTTGTCGTCTCACCTCAGCCACTTGCCCCGTTGGATGCTGTGTTTTTAAGTGGCGCTGAAGATTGTTTGTTGACCCTGCTTTGAATGATATTTTTGATTTGCAAATATTGCACTTCAGCACTCATTGCTGAAGTGCATCCAAATGCTGCTGCGTTTTCGAGTTCGGCTCTTTTTTTTCCAAACAGGTCTACCTCTTGTGAGTGTGACTGGCTGGTTCTCACTGTTCACGTAAAGGGGAGTGGATTTAGAGCAGGCAGTGAAATTTGGGCACAACGATAAAAAGAACGGCTCTCACCAAGTACAACTCGGTTCCCTTCGTTCGTACCAAAGAGCCGTTGAAAAGAATCGGATTGTTCGCGAACGTAACATCACTAGTACAGCAATAACAGCATTAGAAATATTGAGCCGTATATGTATGAGCCCATCGCATACAGCCTACAATATAGGACCCTAAAGTTATAGGATAACCTACGTTAGCACATAACATTATCGACTGTTTTTTTTGCGGCAGTAACATTATAACAGTCTGGAGAATAAAGTAACGTTACACTTGCCAGCTAACAACCTGGCCCTCAACACCAAGAAGACCAAGGAGCTCATTGTGGACTTCAGAAAGACCAAAGGAGGCACGCACACCCCTATCTGCATCGACGGGACGGAGGTTGAGTGTGTCACCAGCTTCAAGTTCCTGGGCGTCCACATCTCCGAGGACCTCTCCTGGGCCCTCAACACTTCGACCCTGGTCAAGAAGGCTCACCAGCGACTCTTCTTCCTGAGGAGACTGAGGAAAGCCCATCTGTCTCCTCAGATTCTGGTGAACTTCTACCGCTGCACAATTGAAAGCATCCTCACCAACTGCATCACAGTTTGGTACGGCAGCTGTTCTGCCTCGGACCGGAAAGCACTTCAGAGGGTGGTGAAAACCGCCCAACGCATCACCAGCACTGCACTCCCAGCAATTCAGACTGTCCAGTACAAGTGGTGTCTGCGGAAGGCACGCAGCATCACCAGGGACACCTCCCACCCCAGCCACTGACTGTTTGCCCTCCTTCCCTCTGGGAGGCGCTACAGGAGCCTCCGTTCTAGGACCAGCAGGTTCAGGAACAGCTTTTTCCCCTCAGCTGTCACCTTGCTGAACTCTGCACCACGGTGACAGCCCCCCCCCCCCACCCCGGATACCCCCACCTGGACCCCCCCCCCCCCACTCAACTTACTCCAATGACTGAACCTTGCACTGCCGCACCTTGCTAATAATGTATTTATCATATTTATACCGATCCACTGTCTATATTGTTTATAACTGTCTATACTGTTTATATCACATTGTATTGTATTCATATTTATCAATATTGTATTCATATTTATTCACTTATGTACATACACCTTACTGCACTTTACTGCTTCTTTTGCACTTCTGGTTAGATGCTAACTGCATTTCGTTGTCTCAGTACGTGTACTCTGTGCAATGACAATAAAGTTGAATCTAATCTAATCTAATTAGCTATATTTACACAAGTTAAGTACAGCTCATTGCTTCATTAGCAAAATTATCAATAGCCAGACAGCAAGTAAATTGGGGAGATGAGGTTAACGGTAACGTTATAGTTAGTAGGCTTCATTCGATTAATAGCAGAACGTCATCTAGCCCGAACGGATGCTTGCCGGAACCAGTCCGTTCAACCGGTAAGCGTCTGTTCGGGCTAAACATCATCGACAGCGAAGTAAAGTGAGGTTAGGACAGCTAACATTATGATTTGTAATATACGTTAAGTAACTCTAAAGTTAACTGATCGTATTAAGCAAAGGCTTAATTAGATTATTGATAGCATCAAAGCTGTCTAGGATTCCCTGGTTGGGTTAGTTAGCTACGTTGCGTTTCATGCACATTGAGGTAGGGAGCATGCGTAAAACACCTAAAGTGAAAAGACAAACAGACCTTATCTTGATCTTGATTGATAGTTGGCGCAGCATCTGGCTTTATAAACGTTGTCTTGGCAAAACCCATCCTCTTCTGTTCTTAATTGTAGAATGAATCAGGGGTAAAATGTGTACTGCACAATTTTGTCACCTTTGATATTTCTAACTGTGCACCGTTTTGTTTTTCTATATAATCGATCCAGACCATTCGGAGACTTGGATCTTTTGGCAAGGCGTGAAAAGATGCATTCCTATCTCTGAAATCTTTACTCACACAGTAAGGCATTGCTGAACTGGATAGTTAATGTTAGCAGCAGACTCGCGCAATATGTATGTTCATACTGGGTGAGTGTTTTGGCCACCGCACATTGGTCAATGTAAATTAGAAACATTTGTGACATCACAAACTTGGTCTCAAAACCACCAATACCAAATATCCACCAGGCGGAAATGTCGAGCATTGTATAGTTTTTAGGAAAAAAAATCTAATTCATTACATACATGTATGAAGTACTTTTAAAATCAATGCGTAAGTAACCTTATAGACTTTGGTCATAATATAAGCATTTTAAAATCATGATTTGACTGCACAGGGTCTTTAAGTATTTTTGCACCGTTACATTGCTGCTATACTATTGTTTTATTGTTTTTCCTACATGTTACCATTTATATTTTTTCCTACAGTTTAAGTTTGTATACTGAAGTTGTGATTAATAAAGCCTACAAAGTGATAGCACTCAAAGTTGTCATACACTTTACATTTATTTTAAGATGGAAAAAGAAATGATATTGAAATACAAACAACTTTCTGTAGAAATATACAGTATATTTACACACAAACACAAGTAATTAAGGGGATATTGATTTAAAAACAACTTTTTGTGGAAATATATTTACACACAAACACAAGTAGTAAAGTGTTCACTTGGCCTGTGTCCTCCGAAATCGAATCGTGAGGTCCTTGCCCATACCCAGCCCTAGGGTAGGGTGTTGTTCATCAATGGAGTGAAATCCACTCTTCATTCTATGATCTATAAATGATAAACAATAGCAAGTAGATCACTGTAATCCGAAAACGGGGGTAAAGTAAAGGTAAGAGTTTTTCACATTATTTCAAGGTTTAGTCTAGTCTATATAGTTAAAAAAAGTAGAGCATGCGCATCCACTCTGGTAATCAGGTGCAGGAGAAACAGAAGATCAGCATAAAAAATAATAGTCTGCACACTGTTAGACTTGCTCAACATTTCGATCACCTAAGGATCTTCATCAGGAAGATCTGATGAAGATCCTTAGGTGATCGAAATGTTGATCTCTCAATAAACATATAGTGGGAGCAAGTCTAACAGTGTGCAGACTCTATTATTTTTGATGTTAGTCTATATAGTTACCTGTCCTCTTTGAATCTGTGTCTGGACCAGCTCCTCTACTGAAGGTGGTGGAATAGGGGGAAGAAGTCCAAGCCTTCTTGGATCATCAGGCCTCTTCTTCCTCCTCTGTGGAAGTCCCATGTCAGAACACAGTCATACTCCTACAATGGCTCGTTGCAGGTCAGGGATGTAGCCGTATTCCTTTTTTCGATTTCAAGGAGTATGCACTCCACCTCTGAGCCTTCTTATTCCATAGCCTTCTGTAGCTGGAAAAAATAGTAACACAATAGTTTGAATCACATCACTGATTTTTGGTTTGTAAAATTCAGTCCTGTAACATCCTAAAGGGGAATGCCACCCATTTTAAGAATTCACATATGTTCTTCCTGTGCCCCAGGACAGTTCAGTCAGTATTTGTGAACACGCACCACTCCTAAAGCTAGAAACCAGAGAGAGAACCCTCCAATCGGTGATGTAACTGGGATGTAAAATCTGGGGCTGCTCCATAGACAATGAATAGGGCTCTGACTTTAGGAGTCCATAAAATGTTTGTTTGTGCTCTTACACCCAAATTAGGTTTTAATTATGGTTCAGATCTTCTAGCAATGCTAGAATATAAACCTCATTTCAGTGTAAGAGCGCACACATTTTATGGACTCATAAAGTCAGAGCCCTATTCATTGTCTGTGGAGCAGCCCCATATTTTAAATGCATTCCAAGTGGCTTACAACTTTTTCATTTATGTTACTATTGTGGCCCTTTATCAAAGCCCTTATTTTCCCCACCGCTTGCAAGTGATTATGAAAACTTACATCTTCTGGCCCTTTTTGTTGAGCATTGGTGGGCGATGGTTGTGGAAGTTGTAGACCGACGCAGCCAACAAGGTTCTTGCTTCATAAGCAGGGGGGTCAAAGGAATAGCGTTTTCTGGCATACATCAACATGTGGTTGGGAAATCCCTCCAAGTCCGAGGTTGACCTATTACAATCACACATTGTTCAGAATTAGCTATACATGATCAAGTACCCTATCATAAATGACAAAATAGACTACATGGATACTGCAATTCATCAATTTTGTGTGATTAGGCCACATAATAACTATTTAGGAACCTGCCTGAAATTGAGGAATTTTGGCACATCTTTCAGCTAACCTCTGTGAGAGAGAGCCACATGTGCAGGAGAACCAGGAGCAATCAATTTCTTCTGCTGGACCTCTTCTTCAGGCATTGGCTCAAAATGCCCATTCATGCCTGCTGGAGACATGGTAAAGGACTCCACACCAAAGGCCCTAAAAACACATGCAGTGGGCGACCTGTATTATCAAGTTTTGGCTCTCTGTGGCACTGTAATAGACCTTTTCTTACTTGACAACATAAAAATTCTAAATAGGCCCGTTTGTATTTCCAGTTGCAATGTTTGTTAATACAATTGCTGACAGGAAATAAACAGGGGCCAAAGCTGTTCCCCTAGCAACGGAATAGCAACAGAATACTTCTGAAAAGGCCTATAGACTATTTGGGCTTGTCCAATAGTCATTACGAAGTGAAGTGAAAATACTGCATAATGCTCCATAGTTCAACAGAGTGTAATGCACCGTCATGACATGGTGTGAGAATCGGTATCAATTATCATACAAAAGTTGACTGATGCTTGTATGCAGTAAAATTGTTCAAAACCTACCATGAACTGCTCGTAGTTTTGGGCCTCCTTGCAGCAGTGCCAGAAGTGGGCAGTGACGTATTTTAGCCACGGCAAGATCTCTGATTGATCCTTCATCATTCCTGCCTGTGTAGATTTCAAAACAACAACAAAAACTAATCACTTGTAAGTATATTATTATATTTAACAATTAACAAAACATATAGCACAAATAATATTTCTTCTTCTGAAATGCTACCATAATCCTCATCAGTTACATATACATCCCTCTTTCTGGGTCTGGTTGAGAAAGTGTTACATTTGATTCATCAATTGACTAATCAAAAAAAAATTATTTGCTTATGAAGAAATATGATGTGTGTAAATAACGATTTACTTATGCATTCAATGAGCATCTGTGTAGATTTCCTTCAGTGAGATCTCGGGCAGGAGTTTGTTTCTCCAACACAGAGCTGCGATTCGTCTCTGACTTGTCAACGGTGACGATGTTGATGATGTCACGGGAGTCATTTTCAATGGTGGTATATGTGCAGTAGTGTGCACAATGGCCTAAAAAAGACACGCAGATTCATAAATGTATGTTATTTTTGGGTGCATTGCACACAGGCAATTGACAATAGATATACACTGACTGTGTTGTAAGGGGCATAATGTAGGCAGGAGTACTATAACACCAACCTGGTGAGTCCATCCTTCCATCTCCAAGAGCTACAACGTGGTCTTTAGGGCGTAGCCTGTCGATGATCTCGCCCCTCTTTTCATTCCAGAATTCTTTGATCGTGTGTGTCCACACTGTACTCATCTTGGACAGTGAAGATGGTGTTGCGTGCCACAATCCCCATGTTCATAAATTTGAACAGAAGAGCTATCTTGGAGTAGTTGTTTCCCGAAAGAAGAATATTCATGGACAACATGAAATCTCCTGCCTACATGCTGAACTTGAATGTGGGCTGTGAGTTCCACTTCCAAAGGGTGTGGCCCTGGGGACATTTCTTTGAATAAAGGGGGGGATGTTTTAGTCGATTGAGTGAGCATGCACAGCACATCTAATGACCCTAGACTACCCACCACCCTCATAAAAATCCCCAACCATCCTCTGTGATGAGTGAGACAACAGTGCTGTAAAAAATTTCAGATTACAGTTGTCTTACCTATTCCAAAATCGACGCCGTTCCCTTTTGGTGAATGCTGACATCAAAGGCCAGTATACCGTCACATTGCACGCCTAATACAGGGTCACTCCAGGTGCACCGGGTGATGGGGAGTTTGAGGTATTTGGCCATCAAGTTAGTCGCATACGCTATGGATGCACTCTGTCCAACAATATCCTCCTCACAAGGAGGTGTTGGGGGAAGTATGACACATCAGGCATTGGCTTGTCATCATATGGAGTGTCATGCACAGTTTCTTCGACGGCAAAGACAGGGAGGGTCTTGATGTCAATTTTTAACTGCAGAGCACCTCCAGTTCTGTGTGAAAATGCAACAATCACATGGTTTAGCTGGCTGTGATGTGAACATTGTACATTAAGCCAAGAATAGATTAATATGTTGGAATATGAAAGTTAAGCACTTTGAAGCAGCTAGGGAAACGTTGTGACCAATACATACCAGATCAAAGTAAAAACATGGCTGATTGGTTGTTTATGGGCCTGCACAGATGATATAGAAGCAACGTTTTATCTATTTATTTGCTGGATATTGATGAGGCTGCTTGAGTCAAGTTTAATATCTCTGCTTGAGTCATGTTCGTCCGTGCTAAGTTAGACAACCAGATAGCCAACTAGTCTGATAGAAAATATAGAAGCTAAAGTTAGACCCTGAGGTAATTTGATCATAGCTAGCTCGCTAACAGAGAAAATAACGGTCCCGTTCGTTGTTTTCAAACCTAATGACAAACAAACAGGCAATCTGCAATTCCACCTGGGGACTACCCCAAAACAATGGTCCACAATTTAGGTAGAGTAGATTTCATATTTATAAATGTCAGCGGTACCTACCAGTCCAAGAGAAAGAGAGCCACATCTGTATCTCCCCTCAGTCCCTTTTCTTCTTTCAATGCTCTCCACCTTGGCAAGGCAACGCCGATGGTAACTCACTGACGGTCACTTTGCTTTTTTGACTGTTTGCCTTCATCTGACCGTCAAATTTGTTTTTTTCTTTGGATTTGCACTTGTTTTTGAAGTTTCATTGTCTGTAGTCATCGACCTTTTCTTTGTTTGTTCGGCCATAGTAACCATTTACTCGCAGTCGCAACACTAGCAGAGTCCGGAAAAAAAACAGTATGCCGCTCACACACAAAGAGCAAGCCTGTTGCGTTAGCTCCGTCTACCCTCTCTGGCGGACCAACCAATGCTGGGTGATGGAAAACGTGTAACTAACTGTGCGCTGCCTGTGATTTTTCCTGGGAATGTCGCCACAGACACCCAGTTCATAATACCTGGTAATACTGCAAATGCAAGGGCTTTCATCAGTGGGTCATAGGCTCAATCACCATTGTGTTACCTCATTCGGCGATAGATAGTGACTTACCAGACATTTATTTAAATGAAAATCTTCAAGATTAACTATTTAATTCTTCACAGTGCAAACATTCATACGGTTGTCACTACTGTAAAAAAGTATGATTTAAGCTCTTTGAGTGATGATTTTGAATCTTAAGCAGTCTCACCAGTGGTGAGTACATTTCATTTACTGTCTTTTGAGGCTTTTGGCAAATGCAAACGTTTCACTTAAAACAGTTTTTGTGATGAATTTCCTTGAGTTTTTGAACTGGTGGGTTTAATTAATACTTGGTAATATTATGCACGTATTCTTTTCTGGTTATTATAGCCATATGAAATTCAAAATATCATAACACCTGTATTAGACTGTAAGGTAGTGTATCAGATGTTTAAAAAATGTAGTAAAAAATTGTACTACATATGTACATTGAGTATAGCACCATTGGTGTGAGAAATATCCCTCCCAAACATGTCTACAAGCCTGCATTCAACACTGTCACAAAGTCACAAAACCTTGGGGAAAGGGAAACCTTGTCCTCCAGAAAGACCTGCAGAGGGGTGCTGTGTGTATATCAGCAAAGACTGGAGTGCTAATGCTACGATAGTGGCAGCTCTATATATACCCCTATTCATCCACACCCATTAACAACTCCACCGTGGAGAGAATCAGGATAACCAATTCCAATGGCCTCACCTGGTCCACTAACACCACCTTTCTTGTCAAGAAAGCACATCAGTGCCTCCACTTCCTGAGGAGACTAAAGTGAGTAAAGCCCTCCCCCTATTCTCACCACATTCTACCACAGCACTATTGAAAGTGCCCTGACTAGGCCACGCAACATCAGAGCACACGACCCTACTGCGGACGGTGAGGGCAGCAGAAAAGATCATCATCTGGTGCATACACAAAGCCTCTAGCACTGTAGAGGACTCCTCCCACGCCTCACATTGACTCTTTGCCATCCTGCCATCTGGAAGTAGGTACTTCAGCATAAAAACCATCACTGCCAGGCAGCAACAGCTTATTCCCCAAGGCTATATGCTCATGGTCTCATGCTTGCCCTGCTGCCACCAAACACTTGCGCATGCCTGTTCTGAATATGCCCCAAAACACTGCACATCCAGCACTGGTCATTTTACCTTAATTTAAAGATTTTATACTGCTGCTGGTTTTTTAATTAAATTATACTCGTTGTCTTTTAATCACTTGGCGGTCTTTTACTCAATTTAGCTCGTTTTACAAGCATGACTATATTTCATTTATTTTTAACATTGTATTATTGTTTATATTGTGTTGTTTGTGTATCGGTAGTGTCTTTCTTTTGTACCTTGAGGAACATAATTTTGTTTAGCTGTACACTGTTCCTCATAGATGAATAACAAATTAATAAAAATTGAAACTTTATTTATAAATTAGCATTGGGTCACCCCATGTTTTTATTATTCTTTCATTTTTATTTATCGTGTCTTTATCTCCTTTTTCATATTTCATCCATATTACCATAAACAGACACATTTTTATTAATAGATTACATATGATTACCAAACTATCACAACAATAAAAAAAATTGAAATTATCAAAAAAACTCAACTCAATTTTAGAAAAAGAAAGACAACGGGCATACAAAGATTTAATATAAAAACGAGGGGGGAAAGTTACAGAAGAGACAATGGAGAGAGTATTTACAACCATGGATGATTTAAAGGTTTTTAGATGACTTGGTGTTTATATTTTCATTTATAGGATGGAATAGAAATGCTAATTTTTTATTAAAAATTATTTTATTTAAATGTATTTCTTACGAATTTCCATTTTTATTATATATTAATAAAAATATATATTATATTTTATTATATGGTAATATTATATATTAAATATTATATACTCTAAAAGTTTTTTCCATTAAATATACTTCCTGTAAAGTGTCTTTCCAGGCTTTTATTTCTGGTGGCATGGCCTTTTTCCAATTTTTAGTAATTTGTTTTACAATTAAAATTTTGAATACATATTTGTCTCTGTTCCTCTGTTAACCGGTCTGGGTATTTCCCCAGGAGGATATTCTCCTCTTTAAGTTGGTTTTGTTTATTGTAGATATTTTATAAAATTTCTATTACCTCACGCCAATAAGTTGTTAGAATTGTACAGGAATAAAAGATGTGTGATGTGTTTGTCACTACAGTTCCTCCAGCATTGAACAGTCATTATTTTATGTCTGCATAAAGCATCTGCACAGCATGAAGGTCCTTGGTTCGAATCCTGGCTGGGGCCCCTTTGTGTGGAGCCTGCATGTTCTCCGCGTTTCCATGTGGGTTTCTCCAGGCACTCTGGTTTCCTCCCACAGTCCAAAGACATGCCAGTTAGACTAAGTGGAGACTAAATTGCCCATACATATGAGCATGTCAGTTAATGGTGTGCGTGCCCTGTGATGCTTTTGTGACCTGTCCAGGATGCATTCCTGACCCAATGCATGCTCAGATCCAGACACCTAACCCCCGCCCCCCCCGACCTTGACCTGGAATAGGCGGTTCAGATAATAGATGGATGTGTGGATTATAATGAAAGGGGTTATTATTTGTAGTAAGTTATTTATTGAGCAATGTGTATTTGCCTCCCAGATGACATAAAACAATGTAACTGAATTTTCATAACATGCTAAAAATGCTGATATACTTTCAGCACTAGGTTCCTGTAGTAAGGTCACAAAGCTGCAGTGGATACCATTCAGGGATTTAGATTCATGTTTTATAAATAAAGGTCACAGAGGTCGTAATGTATAATGTACTTGCCCATAAATTCTACAAGCTAATCCATCAATGAGAAAGAGCGAGAGCTCAGCCATAAACGGTGCCTTCCTTCCCAAGAGGCGAAATTTATCTGTGCATGCAGAGGGGTGTCTGCAAACAAGATAGCATAATGTTTCTTTTACAGTTCAACAAAGGTGTGGCAATTAGGTCTGATTGGCATTGAAGCAGCCTTTCAGATGTCAAAGACAATTCAGAAGATTAGCCCTTCAGACGATTTGTATTTGAATTTATGATTGTTTTCTGATTTAGGAAATAAGGCGTTTTTAATGTACATTTGTTTGCATTTTATTGAATTGGATACTGTATCTCACTCTCACACTGCCTGCATCCTCCATTCCGTTAGATAGCTAAGCAGAGCTTGTTAGAAAACCTGATTGATGAGATGTGGTCAGAAGTGGCTCTGCTGAAATCAATCTTTCAATTCGATCAATCTTTTTTGGTTCATAAACAGGATATTCTCCAAAGACAATGAGACTGGATGTAGCCCTGTTCATAAATCTAAGGATCTGTCCAGGACACGTGTGAATACGCTCTCTTTACATTCTCTTTACATTTCACTGCCAAAAGGAGCAAATTATCCCTCTGAATTAAAGGAAACAGTCAATGCAACTGGAATGTGAGAGGCTTGCCTCACCTTCCTATATTTCATTTATGGCTGACAGGATTCATTTGTTTCAAAAATGCAGCTGTCAAAAAACAATGGAAGAAAAACAAATAAAAATGGACATTGTCCTTCTGACAAAACCGCCCACTCTGTGCTTATAGAGGTTAAGCATGAACTTCTTTCATTTTAATTATAAAATTATTATCTTGGATAATGTTGATAATTTCTTACAATATCTCATTTGGTTTCTTGGTTCCTGGTCAAAAACACACAAATCTTATGTTTTCCTTTCGCTGCACATTCCTGTATAGGGGTTAATAAAAACAATGGCATGTATTATTGATCAGCAGAAGTAATTTCCATTTCCATAATCAAAAACTCCTAAAACAGGGTACAATTTTTACAGACGGTCCAGTCACTGAATTTTCAGAGTGGAGTTGACATAATATACTAATATTGAGCACACAGAATGTACCAGAATCAGTTCACACAGGATAGCGAACTCACAGATTGCACAAAAATGCTTAGCTCACAGAGTACATCAGATACAGAGCTCACAGAATGCCCAAAAATGCTAAGCTCACAGAATTTATCAGACACTGATCTATCAGAATACACAAAGCGCTTAGCTCACAGAGTGTATCAGACACTGAGCTCACAGTATTTACAATCACACTGAGCTCACCGAATGTGCAATCACTGAGCTCACAGAATGTACCAAATCATCAGCTCACGGAGTGTACTGAATACAAAATGATTTATATTCTAATGTGTACTTGGTGAACATAAAGCTGACACACTACTGAACACATAAGCCATGTACTGGGAAATGACAGTGCCTTGTTTATTTTAAGGCTTTGTTAACTGAAAGTAGATCAAACCATTTTTACACTTTAAAGAATACATTTTTCTAAGCAGAAAAATGAGCTTGCCAGGTTATCCTTTAGTACAATTACACTTTTGTTAATTGGAGGACTCCTAGAATAAATTAGAAACAAATGTGGACCTTTGAAAAAGCACCTCACATTTTTTTTTACCTTTCATCACAGGCTGCAAAGACACACACACACGCACAAAAATGCACACAGTACATAATGTCAGTCATACACATGGCCGGCCGCATGCACACAGCTGACTCAGGATAAGCGACGGCGTCTGAGGCTTCCTGAGTTTATCATTTACAGGCACACGTGTCAGTGCAAGGGTGGTGGATGACATCATTGCAAACCGTCATTAAACATAAATCTGCCAAGGCAGAGACGCAAACAGCCCTACAGAGACAAACACAACCATGAGGAGAAAGGATGGGAGCAGCTGGCCTTCCACAGCTCACACATCCACCTATTGTTCTCTACCTCCCTATTTGAACATAAAAATAGAAACACACACACACATATGCACACAATCTCTTCTGTCACATGTATGCACACAATTATACATAAACAACTATGCACACACAGATACACACACATATGCATACAGGCTCACACATGTAAATGCAGACAGACAAATACACACATGCACAAACATACACACACCCACACATACGCACAAACTGTGCATCCTCTCTCTCACTCACACAAACATATACACTGTCACACACGTTACTCACACACAATGTGTGCTACACTGTACACACAGTTTTCTTTCTAAATTCATCACAGAGGCAGAGCTGTGCCATGAGGAGCAAATAAGAACGAGTATTCAGAGGAAGGGGAGCTCAGATGGTCTTTATTAAAGCAGAACTTGTTATTCCTCTGAATGGAGGTGGCTCGGCTCCAGCAGAAAGGGCCTGTTCTGGCACTTTACTGAAGGGGGAAAAAGAAGAATGTGATTACTGTGAACTTGGTATCATTTATGTGTTCTGGTGGGTGGGGGGCAGGTTGAGGTGAAGACATGCAGGAGGCCAGTGTTGTGCATGTACGTGATAAAAGAGTGGCGTTCATTGAATGTGCTCAAATTTCTGGTGAACGGTGAACTGAACGTATCCTTTTGCAAATAATGAACATGAACGTGAGCGTCGTTAACAAGTTAACGACGCTCACACACTGCTTACCATAGACATATATACATTTGTTCATAAAAGTCTTTCAAATATTCAGCAGTACTTGTAGCTGCGTTGCTAAAATTAGAGCCAGTTTCACTAGCCATGCTGGCAAGCCGGTTGCCATAAATCCTCGTTGGGTGCCGTAAGCATAGACATATAACATTTCTCATAGAAAACCTAGTTTGTCCACCTTTCATTTCACAGCAGTGGTGATAAAACTAACAAGAAGTAAGTGCTAGTGTGTTGTTAGCCTTTACTGATCCTCGTATGAGCTTTATATGATATAGCTAGCATAAGCCAATAGCACTAACCCATAAAATTTGCTTTTTAATGGTAAAAATGAACGATATAAATGAAAGCATTCGATTACGGTCAACGGCACCGGAAATTTCTGTTGTACCTTCAATAAACGGCAAAAGTCCCACTATAGGATTGATCATAGCACATCTTTCAGCTAAATACTGTAATGAAGCCAGTGGTGGAGCCTGGACCAGCTCGCTTGGAAGCATATGAATCTATTTTATGTTTTTGAACTTCTGCATAATTTAGTTCATGCAGGCTAAATAAAATTTCCATTGCATCTACAGTAGGCCTATACCTTTACTGCACCTCTTTTTTCACTTTCTGCATAATATGACATTGTTTAAGTGATAAAACATATACTCACATTGTTTTTTCTTGGCTTTTAAAAGTAATCTTGATTCTATAATAGTATACAGTAATTCATTTAGTGTGGGAAGTGGGCAGTGGCAATGATTGGGGGCTTGGGGTGGATGGGTAGGAGGAGGTTCTACTGAAAAAGAATAGAATTTAAAAAACGGAAGAAATGAATGTGAACTAGTTCATTTTTGGGACTGTGAACTTGGTTCAAAATTCAAAATTGTGAACTATGAACGTGAACTAGTTCATTTTAATCTGTGTGAACTGAACTTTGAGCTTGCTCTTGTGAAGTGTGAACTTGCACAACACTGCAGGAGGCCATCAGTGACCACTTAAAGACCAGGGCTGCGTTTCCCAGAGTCTCCTTAGTGCTACGTGCATCGTAAGGTATATCTTAAGGTCTTCCTTTAGGTCTCAAGCGGTTTCCCAGCACCTCCTTAGCTAAGGTATACCTTCTGAAAGGTATACCTTTAAAAGGGTGGTCTGAAGCACTCGTAAGCTGTCCCTTAGCGATGCGCTCCGCAGTTTTAGCCTTATTATTCCAACATTTTGCTTTTCAAATCGACAGTTGTACTACACTGCGCATCTAGTAGCACATCTGCAAGCGAAAATTACATAGATAGTTTAAATATTAACTTTATGAAAATGAATTATCCAAACAACGTTTCTGTGCATAGCTCATCATGAGAATGTTATCGTTTCACCTGTCTATTCCCATCATGATGGTAATAAAGTATAGGGCCTATCCATAATACTAATCCAATTTGTGAAAAAAATAAGCGTATATTATTTTTCACGTAGTGGAGCTTACTGAGGATATGGCTTTTCTGACTGCATACCCTGTAGAAATTTTGTTTGTGTGTGAGTCAATGATCACACTGACTTGGAACAAACCGCTGGTTTATTAAGAATATAAAACTGTGTGAGCAAAGCCGACGTTGAGTGAGTACTTGCATGTCCGAACTAGATGGAACTAAAGCACGTTGATTGGCCTAGCCATAAACACACATACAGGTACGGTGGCTCATAATGAACAAACAGGACAAATGATCTACATCCCTTTCCTTTAGCTCACAACTCCTATATAAAATAAAATAGCACTGGGTAAATATCAACATTTTTTTCTTACCATGTTGTTTTACGATTTTCAGTAAACAACCCAATAATGATATTCTTGGTTAAACTTAAGACTATCCAACAGCAAAACAAGGTGGATGAACATATCACTTTAACAGGTAGGCCAATTCATAAGGCATACCCGGAATAGAATTAATCATGATCAATTTCCACAGATGCGCTTTTGCCTTTCATCTACGATCATTTTTGCACTGCAGAGAAAAGTCCGCAGGAATCAGTGGAAATGCTGCTACAGTTGCCTATATATTGTGTGACAAAAACAAATTAACATTAGACCTTTGTTTCAATAAGAACACAATAATTCACCCATATGTAGCCTATATCCTTTTATCCTGGGCTTCCAAGAAGTCCCAGACTATGGCGTATATGTCCCAATTGATGCTCTTTATTTTATCTTTTGTAGCCTACATTTATTGATTGAAACTATCACAAGGTCTCGTTTTGACTCTTAAAGAGATTAGCAGATGATCTTTAGTAGGCATAGCTTCCTCTTCTGCAATATTAGATTGATGTAAATGATCATGACAACACGTGTTATATTAAAACGTCATTCATAAACCTTAACAAGTGAGACAATCGATTCGCTTGGCATCGATTGATAAACTTTTCAGCACCACAGTGAAGGCCAGCTCCAACTTACGACATACCTTTGGAAGTGTCCCTTAAGGCAACTGTGTTACAAAGGATTCAGAGGCAAGCATATGGGAGGACAGCAGCGTTGTTTTACTGGGATTATTGCAAGACTTGAATAATCCCAGTGAGATTAGTAATGGAAATAAATAAGTAGCCTAAGACATGCAGGGAGACCTACACTTGAGACGAGTCGGGTCCATCGAAACGTGCCATAATTGCTTTTTTGTTGTCTGGAAACAAACTGTGAATTTTTAAAAGGCTTTCATGGACAGAACATTCCCCGATTACTCTGAAGGCATTACAATTCAAAGTGTCATTCAAGATGGGAAAAAAAGAAACTAAATACAATGTACTTATGAACTGAAATAGTGGCAGAATGAAGTCAGTAGCAGGAGAACTACAAATAATAAGAAAAAAGGAAATGTATTTTGTTCATATGCAGTTTCAAAACAGATAATATAAAACAGTCTTTAACACCAAATTAAATAGTTTTTTCTCTCAGAAGCTGTGAGTTATTGAGGGATGACTACACCATTTCCCACCCAATTACCACACTCGGCAGTACGTAAAACTGAGAACAAAACAATCATTACTGAATCATAAAAATACAATTTATGCCCTCTAATTAATATAGTAATGTATGCTTCCACTATGGAGCCTGCTCCCCCGCGCCCCAAACCCCCCCCATGTGCCTGCCTGTGTGCCTACCCGCTGGTAGCCTAAGTAGGAATGCAGACTTTTTACACTTTTAAGAGCTGAAGTCTTGAAGTCACTTTAAGATTAAATGAACATGTAAATCCTGGTTAATTAACCAGCCTTAATATCTCAGCCTTAATGTTAGGCACAATGTTTATTTTGTTGGTTTAAATGAAGTTCTCACATTTTAAATAGTTACAATTGAAAGACACAGCCCACTATACATGATAATACAATCTAACTTGATTAAGTTTTCTTTTCTGCAATTCTGATTTGTCAATATAACAAGACAACACGTGTCTACAATTACGATAGATCAGGGGGGCGGGACTACTGTATCAAAGACGCAAGCAATGTAAATCTCTCTCTTTCCTTATCGTCAGAGCAGTTTGAAGCCTGCAGTCACTTTAAGATTAAATGAACATGTAACCCCTGGTTAATTAACCAGCCGTAATATCTCAGCCTTAATGTTAGGCACTATGTTTATTTTGTTGGTTTAAATAAAGTTCTCACATTTTAAATAGTTACAATTGAAAGACACAGCCCACTATACATGATAATACAATCTAACTTGATTAAGTTTTCTTTTCTGCACTTCTGATTTGTCAATACAACAAGACAACATGTATCTACAATTACGATAGGTCAGGGGGGCGGGACTACTGTATCAAAGACGCAAGCAATGTAAATCTCTCTCTTTCCTTATCGTCAGAGCAGTGTGAAGCCCGCAGTGCAATTGTGTGCATTTGTTTCAATTTGTAGCGCCTAGCTACATTCTTAAGTGTTTGTAATAGTGCTAGTAAAAGTGCTGGTTTTAATAGAATAATGTTATATTCTTCCACGTGATTGTCAAAATGCTTGTGTTGTTATCAGAGCGATTTGTATGGTGTAATTTTTGTGCCAAAAGTATTGTCTGCATAGGAAAAAAAAGTAGCACGCTTAAAAAATTAAAAAATCATAGGCGTAGATGTGGAAATGTTTCTCATGATCAAAAAAAAAAATCTAACTCATTTTTCTGAATTGTAAACGAAAAAGTTATGTTCACAAATGAAAAAAAATTGCAAATGTTTTTTCTCACTCATGTTTACGATTTAATTTTTTATGATTACGATTCTGTTTTTCTCGAGCTTGTGGTTTTGGCATGATTTTGACGTGGAGGTGGGGTGAAGGGAAGCAGGCGAATTTATTGGTCACTCGGACAAATGCATCATTGGTATGCGCTGTGTTTGCCTCCCCTGACTGAAGGCATGCACATCATCATTTATGCCGTAACATGGCGGAGCAACGACATCCTTCTCAGGTATTTAATTAGCTATTAAACTTGTTATTGTGGATGATGAAGTGCCAAGTGATGGATTGCTGGTTACGTTACTAAAGTTAACTATTTAGCTCAGTCATAAATCCAGCTGTTCACAATGTCTAGTTAAGCGAATACCGAAGGAATTGCTGTAAACAGTTAGCTCTAGCCTATCACCTTTATCTTCATTATTAGGTAGATAGCTAAATACCTGAGAAGGATGTCGTTGCTTCGCCATATTCCGGCGTAAATGATGATGTGCATGCCTTCAGTCAGGGGAGGTAAACACGGCGCATACCAATGACGCATTTGTCCGAGTGACCAATAAAGTCGCCCCCTAACCTTCACCCCGCCTCCATGTCAAAATCATGCCAAAACCCTAAGCGCGAGAAAAACTGAATTGTAATCATAAAAAATGAAATCGTACTTGTAAAAAATTTAATCGTAAACATGAGTGAGAAAAAACAATTGCAATTTTATTTTTTACATTTTGGAACATAACTTTTCATTTACAATTCAGAAAAACGTGTTTGATTTTCTTTTCTTTTTGATAACAAGAAACATTTCCACATCTACGATTTTTTTTCCTACGCAGACAATACTTTTGGCACAAAAATGATGCCATAGATTCAAGTGGAATCCAGATCAGTGAGCACCTGTTAAAAGTATTATCGGAGCTAGCTAGCTTGCTATTGCTACAGAGTGTTGCTTCAGCTTGCATTTAGCTTTATGGTAATTTAGCTCGCGCCAACATAACACGAGCGCACATTCAGCACTGAGGACTGGAATCTGGACATTGACCATTTATCCAAATAGCGCTCTATGCAACCAGGAATAGCATAGTAGCACCTCTGGCACCGGGAAACTTGACAGCACTCCGTGTGACCGGAAAAGCACGGAAGCACCTCTAGCAACAAGGGAGAAAATCTGCATCGTTCACAGGAAGCACATTTCGATCAGGCCTGCAACAGGGGTTCTTTTATTCTTTATTATTGCCGGCTAGTGTGTTTTATCTTGTGTGCGGGCCCACAAAGTGTTTGCAATTGTATTGTATTGCATTTAAGGTGAACACGGTTGTAATTTCACTGCTGTTAAATTAAGCCGTTTTATATTGTGGTAGCCATTCCTGCATGGAATATATCAAGATTGGAACTTAGTTGTTACGTTCCGTGTTTAGAGGGATCCAAAATGCAGGACAGAGACAGCAGTTTCAGGGAACTCAGATAGAGAAGTTTATTTAGTGGACAACAGAGGGCAGGGCAGTCTTGGAACAGGGGCAGCGAGGGTTGGTGAGGAGTTGGTCCGGGGTCCGGCTTGGCGTGGCGCTGGAAAGGGGTTCCTTGGGTTCGGCAGTGGAACTGGGCTGGGGACTGGGAGGACGGCAAAGGACGGGCTGGATCGGGAGGTCGGAGCTGGGGAGGTAAAACAGGAAGAAGGAGAGAGAACACAAAAAAAGACGCGACAAAGACAAAACACGTGGACTAGACAGACAGGGGAATACTGTGACTAAATGCATGAAACAAAAACTAAGAGTGACTACCAAAGGTTCTGTCCAAAACAAAGAAGGTACTGAGGAATTTGGGGTTCGGGAATTGGTTTCTAGGCTTGGTTCAAACAAGCGATGCGAGGCTCAAGGTTGGGCTACAAATCAACGATCTGGCAAGGGGTGAAACGAAAAGCGTGACTTTATACTCTGGGACTAATTAGAACTAATAAGGGGGGTGTGAGGAATGCGACCTGAACGGAGTGAGAAAATGGCTGAAGGCTGGAAGTAATTAGGGAGTGAATAGGGGATATGGTCACGCCCACCCTGTGGGGAAAAGCAAAGACATGGTGTGGAACACAAAAGCACAAGGAACATAAATAACGGGAACACGAGGAAATATAAATGACAATCGAAACACGAGGGCATAACATTAGTAGTATGACATACTGATGCTAATAGAACATTATTATTGAAATATACTATATTGTCTACATATATTATTACAGTGTTTAAATAATATTGGACAGCTTAATAGCTAAACTTGTTGAATTCAATTATTATATGAATACATACTAAGCTTTGAGTTAAAGGGTACCTAGAACTTAAAGATATATTGCGTTTCAGTGACCTTACATTGAGTGAAAGATAGTGTTCACTTTATTTTTTGCATACTTACCTTAGGGGTTAAAGAGTGTTTCTTTCATACTTGCCTCAAGTGTTTTGTTTCCACTTACCTTTGTTTTACTATTTACCTTAAGGGGTTGAAGATTAAAAAACTTATTTCAATGACACATTTTTATTTTTGTAAATAAATTACATATTTTTGCTACATCGTGTTTGTTTATTTAAATAGATACATTGAATCTATCAAGGCTAAAGGTTTAATTCTGTTAACATCAGCCATCAATATCTTATGGTAAGGTCATATAATATTCACCAAGGTGATTAGGTATATTCAGTGAAAAGGGGAAACACACTTTAGACATACTGATTAATCTTACGGTTAAAATAACTCAGGCGCTGTGTCTCATGTCCAGGGTTACTGAGGCAGAATTAGGTTTCAGGTGAAATTCATGCAATTTTTCCGTAAGGGCGTAACCCCATAATAATTAGCACAACCTCGCATAATAGCTGCAAAACAGGGGCAAAGTGACAATTTAGGAGACATTGAGTAGCATGGCTTTGGAATACAGTACAGAGAAGGGGATGGAAGGGCTAGCTGGGATGCGTCTGTGACCGCGAGATCTGACGAGACCGGTGCGAGATTTATTCCGCCTCCACACCTACGTCCAAGAGATGCCGGCCATCCGACTCCATTCATAGCTCTCCGGGCAATTCATGCTGTACCGAGGTCAGTGACATTTTACTTTCAATTGACAAT
Organism: Anguilla anguilla; assembly: GCF_013347855.1. Lineage (NCBI taxonomy): Eukaryota > Metazoa > Chordata > Actinopteri > Anguilliformes > Anguillidae > Anguilla > Anguilla anguilla. Next base: position 37,338,175 of record NC_049206.1, read on the forward strand.
GAACTCTCTGGACTAGATGCAAGGATTGCACTTATCGAAGCGCTTCATAAGGAATTCCAGCAGCTACGCGACAGCCTGGAATTCAGCCAAGAACAAATAACTACACTGGCTAAAGAAAATAAATCCCTCCAACACTCCGTTACCTCCCTCACAACTCAGTTTGCCTCTGTTACTAAAGAAAACAAGGACATGAAAGAAACCATACTCGATCTACAATCACGCAGCATGAGAGACAACCTCGTTTTCTCCGGTATCCCGGAGCAAACGCATAACGACAATTCAGAACAATTAATACAGGAATTTATGATTACTCACCTCAAAATATCCCCGGACACAGTAAGCGGCATTACATTCCACCGAGTACACCTCATAGGAGCAAAAAAACCCGCAAACAAACGCCCACGATCCATAGTAGCAAAATTCGAACATTTCGAACTAAAACAACTGGTACAACGTCACGGCAGACAACTGAAAGTCGACTATGGACTTATCGACCGATTCCCCCGAGAAATCATGGACAGACGCAAAATACTACTCCCAACCAGAAAACAGAATATGCAAGAAGGAAAAAAAGCAGTCATTTCAGTCGACAAGTTGTACATTGATGGCAAACTATTCCGTGACAAAAAAACAACCCCCTGGCTATTCTAATCCGCTGCCCCCAGCATAATCACTCTCTCTTTCCACCTCTTGACCGCTTAATTCCTCTCTGTTCACTCAACAACGCTGATCTGTATTTGTAAAAATGCACCTTGGTTTCACCAGGCACCTTTGCACTTGAACTGTTTCTTTCTTCCCTTTTTTTCATGTGTAATTTTTATAGTTTAAGTCCTTGTATTTTATGTTTCCATTTTTTTGTTTTTTGTTTACTCTCTGTTGTCGCTCTTCTCTTATTCTCTCCATAAAATCATCCAAAACACACCCATGTACTATATCTCTGGGAGGGCCCATATCTACCCTTTCTTTCACGCGCATGTACACGCACGCACGCACGCGCACACACACACACATTCCACTCATGCTCCACACTAATGGAAGAACACTTGCCCACCCATCCACCCACAAACATACCCAGACACATGTGCATATGCCCATACACACACATAAACATGCACAAAACACAAAAACCATTCAAACAACAGATTCCCACATCCTGCCACTGTGACTTCACTTAAATTTGTAACTTGGAACATCTGTGGAATTGGTTCACAGGCAAAAAGACTTAAGGTACTCAACCACATAAACAAACTACAAGCAGATATATGCCTTTCACAAGAAACTCACACATCTGAATCTGACTGTCATAAATTAAGAACACCACAATTTAATCAATCAGACAGATCTAACAATTCAAACAGTACACGTAACTGCCGATCCATAGAAACAATTAAACAGTTCATGAGTGATTTTGGTCTTGGTGATGGCTGGCGATTAAAACACCCGACTGATAGAGAATATTCATTCTTTTCACCGGTCCATCACTCCTACTCTCACATTGACTTCTTTTTAACCAGTAACTCAATTATTTCCAAAATATCAGATATACTAATACACCCCATTGCCATTAGCGATCATGCACCCGTCTCACTCACCTGGAATATCAATCATTCTCGCAAACCATCCAACAGATGGCGACTTAATACATCCTTACTTGATGACCCCGACTTTGATAATTATATTAAAAGAGAGTGGGCTTTCTTCCTTGAAATATATGATTCACCGGAAATAGCACCATCACTACTTTGGGAAACAGGGAAAGCGGTATTAAGAGGAAAAATCATCATATTCCACTCACAAGAAAAAAAAAAAGACAACGAAAAGGAAACGTACTTAGAACAAAAGATTAAAGAACTAGAGAACATCAATGCAAATAACCCCACAGCACAAACCCAGAATTGTCATGGTTTTGACTGATACCACCATTTCTTTTCCTACCTGCGCCTTTTCTTCAGTTATTACGGCCATTGGTTTTTTCATGCGCCTTTTCTTCAGTTATTACGGCCATTGAGTTGATTAAATTATACATGTGCAAATTTCTTTTTACAATTTGCACCTGTTGGCGTTCTATTTAAACCCTGAGCAAGCCGATAAGCTTTGCTTCAGTGTCACTTATGTTGCACGAAAGCCGGTATTCTGTCAAGTGAGGTAAAGGTAAAGGTAAAGGTAAAGGTAAAGGTAAAGGTAAAGGTAAAGGTAAAGGTAAAGGTAAAGGTAAAGGTAAAGGTAAAGGATTGAGTTGCGATATTGGATTGTTGTGGCTATAAAATTAGCACAACAGTCTTTAGCTTTTTTAGATTGTTGGCAACAAGTTAGTGCCACAATCTAAGCTCAGTATTCTTTCTTTAGGGTTTTACTTTTTCAGCCTCGGTTCGAGGTCTGTTTTCTTTGAGTTGCCCCGTTTTCTGCTCCGGCAGTTTTGTTTTATTTTCATACTCCTTAAGCTTTAGTTCTTTTTTACCCAGTACGTGGGTTGTGTAGAGCTTTTCTTTGGGATACTCTCCCTAAGGAGTATTGTTTTCCTTTCTCTTGTCTCTTGAGACTTTGTGGCTATTTTACCTCTGGTTAATAGCTTAAAGAACCCCCCTGTTCAGTCGCGGTTGGTCTCCCAAAACTCCAACTCCTTCACAAGAATGACCTACGGAAATACAATTTACAGTTTAATGAACCTCCTACAAAGACTCAGACACGAATATTTTGAATACAGTAATAAATCTGGAAAATACCTGACCAATCAAATCAAGCGAAACAAAGAAAAAACAACTATCTCAACGATTGTGAACTCAGCAGGGAAGATCGTGCAGACACCTGAGGAAATAAGACTTTCCAAGATTTTTACACCAACTTGTACTCATCAACACATAACCCAAGCCAAGAAGACATTGACACTTTCCCAACCAATATTGATTTACCATAACTTACTGAAGACCAAGCAAATACACTTGAGAAACCGTTTACAATAACAGAATTCCACAACGCACTCAAACTCATGCCTAACAATAGATCACCAGGACCTGATGGTTTCCCTGCTGAGTTCTATAAACATTTTTGGAATATTCTAGCTCCCATTTTCAACAGAATAACTGCAGAAATTAAACAAAAATCCAAAATTCCCATAGACATGAACACTGCTACAATTTCTCTTTTACTAAAACCTGATAAAGACCCCACCTCCCCATCAAGCTATCGCCCCCTTTCTCTCATTAACACAGACACAAAAATCATTAGCAAAGCTCTGGCATCACAAATCGACACAGTTACTTAATTTATCATCCACTCAGACCAAACTGGCTTTATTAAAGGAAGACACTCATCGAACAACTTACGTAGACTATTTAACCTAATCCATTACACATTTCACACAAACTCACCAACAGCCATAGTCTCACAGGACGCAGAAAAAGCATTTGATAAAGTAAATTGGGAATTTTTATTTTCTACACTAAAAAATTGTGGTTTTGGTGAATCCTTTATCCACTGGGTGAGGATTCTGTACACATCATGAATGGCCACGATCACCACCAATGGACTAATATCACAACGCTTTACTTTGCACAGGGGCACTAGGCAAGGATGCCCACTCTCCCCATCTTTATTTGCCATATTCATTGAACCACTCGCAGCAGCTATCCGTCAAAAAGTAAACCTCACAGGAATTCAAACAAAAAGTATGCGCCATAAGATCAGTCTCTACGCAGATGACATTCTACTGTACCTACAAAATCCTTCCTCTTCATTACCTGATACCATCTGCCTTATAAACACTTTCTCTAAAATCTCAGACTACACTATCAACTGGTCTAAATCCACCATTCTCCCACTCAGCCCTAATAGCTGGGATGTGGCAGTCCAAACACCACCTCTTCCTCTGCGCACTGGTAATATCACATATTTAGGAGTCAACATTTCCCATAGGCTGTCAGAGTTAGTTAATCTCAACTTCAACCCACTTTTCAAAACAGTAGAGGACAACCTTCAGCGCTGGATGAATCTACCACAATCAAAATGACCATACTACCCATGATAAACTACCTATTCTCAATGATCCCCATCAAGCCCCCACCCTCCTGGTTCAAATCCCTAGACTCATCACAAAATTCTACAGAAAAAACAAAACACCTAGAATCAATCTAGCCACTTTACAAAAATCCAAAACCAAGGGAGGTCTGGAAGCACCAAATTTTCTCCATTACTTCATTGCCCACCAACTCCAGTACATTCATAAATGGACCAATCCGAATCCAGGGTTTCCGCCAGTGTATTGCAAGCCCGGCGGCCCGCCGGGCCTAAATTGACCCCCTGCCGGGCCTAAGCATCAGGGATTTTTTTTTTTTTTTTAAATGTATTTTTAAGATGTTTTTTTTAAACTACAGTGACAGTGGGGTGGCTTGGTTGGAAAGCTCACCAGCGACATATGTTGGTTAAAACGTGAACGCACCATAGGAAAACAGCAGGTCTCTTCTTTGCCCTCATTGTGCATAGAGTGATGTTTAACACTTGATGTTTCCAACTATCACAAGCTAACGGTACCTAGCAAGGTACCATTTCTTTAGTAGGCTAACTAACTTCGTTACAAACTGTGTTATCACTTCATCTCGTCGGTAAGCACATTCTTTTTATATTAACTTAAGCAGTGTGTAGGTAATGTTAAAATAGTAGCATGTTACATTACTAGTTCGATACATTGTAACATTACATGATTTATTAATCGTCATCTAAATAACGACTTCACTTGTTTATTAATAACGTTAGCTTGGTGACATTGATGTGCATGACAACGTGGTCATTTAGCTAACTTAGCTAGCTAGCCAAACAGTCAGTAAGATCCATAGACATTTTGTTGTTGAAATGTCCCCAGTATTCCAAGGCTGTACATTGTTGTAAGATTCAGTAGCCAATAAGTAGGCAGTGTTGCGCATATCCCGCTCTTACAGCTCGTTTCCAGCCCAAACCACTGCAAAGAGAGCAAACTTTTTTTGTCAGTGACATTTCCTTCTGACATCTACGACGGTAATCGCAAACACGACATTTATTTTGCCTTTTTGTATAGCTATTTCCATGGATAAAATCGCATTTGTTATTATTATTTATTGGTAAAAACATTTACTTCACATCCAGGGAGATAGCCAACTACTTGCACGTTACATGTGTAGCCATTTAGTAATACGATCGCATTTCAGGCTAGAAAATAACCCGTTAATCCAGAGAAATTTCTGAGTTGTCTTAAAATCTTTATCGCAACAGAATGTATCAAGGCTGGCAGCCCGGATCAAATTTGTTGTGACAGCTGCCGTCCAAAACAAACATCTGAGAGAGGCTGCCTGCATGCGTGCCTCCCCCAAGGCGTTACGTCATTGTTTTGCAATGCACAGCTGTCGTAAAAACATGCTGGCTTCGATAAGCGGAATCGATAAGTTCAGAGCCATATGATTCCAATGAATGGGACAACTTGGAAACGGTTCGCTATTCCCATCCTTACATGTGCCCAGCATTCCAAGGCTTGTTGTAAGATTCAGTAGCCAATCAGGACTTGAATACAAGTTTTTTGTAGAGTGCAAAAACTTTGATATTATTTATTTTCATTTCTTTTGTTGTTGAAATGTGCCCAGCATTCCAAGGCTGTAAGAATCAGTAGCCAATCAGGACTTGAATACAAGTTTTTTGTAGAGTGCAAAAATTTAATTCCTTTTGTTGTTGTTGAAAACACAGCATTCCAAGTCTGTACATTGTTGTCAGATTCTTTGTAAGACTATGCTATGCTGTAAATAGTTGTTGATTTTCTAAAATGTGTGTTGAATAAATGACTTATTTATAACAACATTCACATTACGTAGTTATATTTTCAAATCTCCAGTCAGCTTTTAGCACTGACTTAATGTAGGGCCCTATGGAATCTGTGTTATAGCTTTTTTAAATTCTCAATTCCGCGATTCCGTCTGTGATTCTGTTATCACAGAAACTATAGGGCCCTACCTTAATGCTGCCATCAGTCTGTTGCTGGCCCGCGCTGGGCCCCCATCAAAAAAGACACTTGCCTAACAACTTTTCTGGGGGAAACCCTGAAATCAATCCGACAACTCCTGGACAGACATAGAACAAACATTATGTAATGAAATCCATATATCAGACTTACCATTCATAAGTCGCTCCATTGCACACCATCCTTGTTTCAAAAACCCTACCATAGCTACAACTCTGACAGCCTGGTGGAAATTTCACCAAATAATTAACACCACATTCTCACCCACCAAACACACTCCCATCTGGAACAATCCTGATTTCTTAGTTAACAGAAAACCACTAAACTTCCCTTTCTGGATTAGTAAAGGTATCACGCACCTCAGACATATCTTCCATAATAACACTGTGGTCTCATTCTCTCATTTGGTCCAGAAGTATGGCATTGGGCAGAATTTCTCCAGATTAAATATTCTATTCAGACCAAAATCAACATTAAATCATCTAACTTAGATCTTCCCCAATTAACATCAGATCTGATCAACATCACTACTAATAAAAAACTCCTATCCAAATTCTACAAGACAATTTCCACTTTCCAATTTCCATTTAACAATATCCATCCCTTCAAATAAATGGGAACAAGACCTACAGATCATCCCTGGTGCCGACTTCTGGACTCAAATCTGCAAAAACATCTTCTCTATATCCACGAACACAAACATACAACTCATACAATACAAGATTATTCATAGAGTACATTACACAGGGAAAAGGATGTTTAAAATGGGCTTTATAGATTCTGAAATTTGTCTGCACTGCACACAAAACACCACAGACGGCTATATGCATGCCACATGGGACTGCACACCAATCAAACAATTATGGCGGGACATCACTGACAACCTCTCTTCTTTTTGGCTGCCACATCCCACTATCCCCTCCACTCTGCTTACTAGGAGACACATCCAACATCAACCTAAACAACACATCCAGTAGAATACTCCCCATAGCCCTAATCATCGCCAGGAAAACTATCCTCATGAACTGGAAATCAAGGGGGAAAAAATCAATATTGCACTTTGGAAAAATCTACTAATCGAATACATATCAATGGAAAAATGATCTGCCTCCATTAAAAAAACAAACCGCTGACTGTGACATAATCTGGAATCCATTCATTAATACCCTAAATTCTTAATTCCCACACTGACTTCACTCATCACCCCTTTTTGCCTGTCCACCATCCACAATAAACATGCTCACCGTCATTCACATACACATATCCGCCATTATACTTACACCACAATCCCTACCAAATTTAGAATCTGACATACACTTGCGCACACACACAGGCATCACACACCTACACCCAACAAACATACACTCATTCAGACCCCTCCCAGCATTCTCTAATCTATCACTTCCCTTTTTTTTTGTTGTTGTTGTTGTTTTGTTGTCCCCATGCACTCTCCCTATAACCTGCTCTTATCACTTCTTGTAACAATATCATTATTACTTATTATTTGTACTGTTGTTGCTGTTATTGTTACTTTTGTTGCTATTATTGTTATAACTTTCATTACTATTTTGTTGTTTAAAAAAAAAATGGAATACAGCTTCTTTAATTTCTGTGAGGCAAGATAGCCTATATTGTTTGTAGTCCAGTAACTTGCCGTCATTTTGATATCAATATTTTTAATGGCAGGTCTAGATTTAGCCAGTTTGAATGAATAACTTATAGACAGTGCTTTGTAAGTGTGAGTAACTTGGCATTTTTGTACGTTGAAAACGTGTTTTTAATGAGAGATCAATTTTTTGCACTGTGTTTGTAACGAGTAAGTCATAATAATAATAATTCATATATAAATGTATGCTATGACAGACATGAACACGTTGCACTCGCAGAATGACGACACAAGCCTTTCGGTGCCACATATTTTAATGAAAAGAAGTTATTTTTCACTGCAAACAAAACATAATAGCTTTTAACCGACCACACGGAGACACTCGGTTTCAGATGGCTTACACTACGGTCACACGGGCGACAAAGGAGAGAGACAAAGTGACCGGCTGCCGTTCATTTTCAATGAGAGTTGGCGATTTACAGCGACAAGAGACAAGTGGCCATTGCAAAGCCAACTAGGCGGGGCAAAAATAGGCTAGAGGTCTATTTTATGCAAATACTGAGCAATGCGACATGGCGACTACCAATGAGAGTAAAGGCAGTGTGACACGTTGCTGAAACAAATGATCTAAAATTTTGGTTCCAGTCAAACATGGAGGAGAAGCTCATTGTGGCAGTGTCAGGTTTCCCCTTACTCTACAATTTGTCTCTTGATGCGTACAAAGATATTAAAATAAAATGATGCATGGAGAAGGGTGTCCGAAATCGTGGAGATTCCTGGCACACATATTCATATATATGTGCAGTTGCAGCTTTTTAGCTTTAACTTAAACACAGTGCACAACCACTACCTAACTAGCTAGCTAGCTAAACTGAACAGCAACACTTGCTCACGAATGCAATGTAAGTCAGCGCAATTCAAGAGAAATGTAGTTGTTCATGTTCGTTTGCTAGGTAGCTAGCTAGCAAGTTGTTCATATTAGGCTAGCAAGAAAACGTTGTTCACAATAGCAAAGTTGCTACTGGTAGTCAGCTACCTTTTGTCAGTCATTGTAGCTACCTTACAAACCAGCTTTCCCTGAGCTAACTAATGCAAACACATTGCTGCTTCGTGTCATTAATTACAACACAGTTACGGTGTAGCAAGTATGGTTAGTTTCAATCACTCTTTAGTGATAATATTTAGTAAATTACTCTTATATGGCCATCATGATATACTCAGTTATAATCATTATGGACTGTGACAGTAGGCTATGTAACATTTTAAGTTATCAAGTCTATGAATTGCCTCTGACCTGATGTTTATGTGTCATTACACTGTCACAATTTTCATTTGAAAACTGTAAAAAAAAAAAAAAAAATTTAAAAATTAAAAAAAAAGGGAAAAACCTCAGAGACTCCGACGAGAACTTCAGAAAAGTAAAGACAGGCAGAGAAGCGGTGCAGAAGCGGAATATGTCCACACATGGAAATATAGTAGCATCATGGGTTTCCTAGCCCCCTATGTTGAGAATAGGCCCACCAGTGGCAACATGCCTCAGGGGGTTAGGGAGCTCATGATGCTACCAGAAGGTGAGCCCCCAGTCAGTCAGTCAGCCAGCCAGCCAGCCAGCCAGCCAGACCCCAGCCAGTGGCCAGTCAGGCCCCAGCCAGCAGCCAGCCAGACCTCAGCCAGGCCCCAGCCAGCAGTCAGCCAGGCCCCAGCCAGCAGTCAGACCCCCACCAGTGGCCAGTCAGTCCCCAGCCAGCGGCCAGCAGCCAGCCAGACACCAGCTAGCAGCCAAACCCCAGCCAGCCAGCCAGCACTCAGCCAGCAGCCAGCCAGAGTCCAGCCACTTGCACCTTCACTTTGGCAAAGGGGGCATGTGGTCAGAGATCAAAAAGGCCCAGGAGTGGAACCCTGATGAGCTGTTTTTGCAGAGCCTATTGCCTCAGCTGAAGTCTCTGGCAGTTTCAAGGAGGGAGGCTGTGAAATTTAACATACATAGATTAATTTATGAGGTCCAGTGCAGGCAGGAAGAGGAGGGTGGGGCACAGCTGACAAGGCCGTGAGGGGTGTTAGTAAGCTCAGTTACCCTCGCGGTCTTGTCAGCTGTGCCTTGCAGTCTGGACTTTTTTGGGGGGGCTGACTGCAAATGTTCATTACCCATGTTCATTTTAAAATATTATAAAAAGTTGAAAAACTATTACAAAAGTTCACAACTTCACAACAAATCAATAGTGTGGTAGCTTTAACCCAATAAACATGTTCTAAACTGTTAATGGTGTTGTAGTATTCAAAGTTATTTCAAAGTGACAAGTTAAGCTGAGAGATATTTGTTAATACCCATTTCTTCTGTAATTCTGTCATTAATATGTTCATTCTTTGTAGTTGTGGTTTAAATGTGTGTTTAAGTTTGTAATACAATACATAGGCAGTTCATGTAAACTTACTCATTCATTTACACACAAGTGCAAAGTAGTGGAACAGTGGGCTAAATGACTTCTATGGGATAAGAATGTTATTGCATGTATATATTTTATAAGTAGGAGTGGGTCATGAGGTGAGACAAGGAATATTGGCTTTTTATTCTAACGTGGGTGGCTCTTAAAAGAGCCTTTATTTCTAAATTATGCTGTTGGTTGCCAAGGGACTGCACCCTCAGCACAGAAGTATGTGGCGAAGGTCCCCCTCACACGCATTGCCTCCCGTGCAGCATGGTTGCTCCCTGCTCTTCTGATGTTATGCAGACCAGCAGCTTCCACATCAGCAAGTTGGTCCTGCACAGCCCTTGAAGTTTTGCGGATTAAATTGTGCAGGACACAGGCGGCTTTCACACAGGCCTCCACATTTGCAGGACCAATGCCAATTACACAATGGTACATGCAGCCCAATGGCGCCCAATGGCACAAGTATACCAAATGTGTTTTCAACAATTAGCCTTGCCCACGAAAGCCTGTAGTTAAACACCCTCTGCCTGCTGGGGAGGCTGTGCCAGGAAAGGGCCTCATCAGGTCTCTTCAAAGAGGAAAGGCCTCATCACCAACGAAGACATGAGGCTGGGGCCCAAGGTGCTCTGCTCCAGGCAGTGGTTTGTCCCCAGGTACGTACAGTGTGCCATCCCGCAGGGCCTGGCCGAAGACAGTTGGTCAGAGTCCCACCATCACTGGTCCTCCCGTAACTGCCAACATCGATGACACGAAAGCAGTACTGTGCATCTACAACTGCTAAGAGGACAATGGAATATGTGCCCTTGTAGTTGTAATACAGTGACCCAGAGTTGCTGGGGGCCTGGATCTGCACATGCTTTCCATCAATTGACCCTAAGCAGTTGGGAAAGTTCCAACGATGGTAGAACTCCTCCTCAATAGCTTTCCAGTCCTCTGTGGTGGGAACATTACATTACATTTATTTAGCAGACGCTTTTATCCAAAGGGACGTACAAAAAGTGCATTTCATGGTCATAGACAACAACTAAACACAGGTTCAATAAGATACAATACTTATTTTGTACAGCTATTTCTAGCCAAGAACACAGTTTAGTTCACACAGTGAACACTATTCTGATCTAACCTCTGCAAAGCCAACTAGGCAGAAGTATAAGCTACAGTATTAGGACAAGTACAAATTACCAAAAAGTGCTGGGATGGGGCAACATGTAACAAGTGTCATAAAAAAAGGGGGGGGGGGGTGGATTTAGAGTGAAATATACAACGTGGTGGTAGTTAGTCCAGGAGAGATAGTCTGAAGAGATGAGTCTTCAGGCCACGGCGGAAGATGGGTAGTGAGGGGGAGGTTCGGAGAGGGACGGGGAGTTCGTTCCACCACTGGGGAGCTAGGGTGGAGAAGCTCTGTGATCCCTTTGGTCGGGTGGGAGGGGTTACAAGGCGCCCTGCTGCCGCAGAGCGGAGTGGTCGAGCAGGCACATAGGATCGAATCATGTCCTGCAAGCAGATGGGGGCTGTCCTGTTGGCTGCAGTGATGGTAAGGGTCAGGGCTTTGAACCGGGAACAGACATGTAGTCACCCACCAGGGCGTACCAGATGGCCCTGGCAACCTCTGCCACAATGCTGGGAACAGTGTTGTGCCAAACACAGTAGCTGAAGGCAATGCTGCGGTATGAGTCCCCTGTAGCGAGGTACCTGGGTATTAAAAATTGAACTTACATTAACGTTTGACTTTAACCCTCTTGGGTCGAGAGCTCCGCCGGCGGAGCTTGACAAGATGAAATTAACTTTCGTTTCTATTTGGATGATTAACTTTACGTGCTGTTATCATACAGACGGAACAAAAACATTGACAGAAACCTTAGAATCGCGACTTTCCAATGCGCCCATTGGCAAATAATATGAATTGTTTTAAATGTTCTAAATTTGATTAATTAGATCATGTATGCTTCGTTAAACTTTACTCATTACTATGTGAATTTCGCTCCGCAGGAAGTCCGCCCAAATCGCATTCACATGTTAACAACATTATAATTACTCTCCACAGAAGGAGACTAAAGGAGGGGCGATGCGAGATCCATGTGAGAAATGCCAAGTCTGCGAAAGCGGGATAGAATGTCAAAGTGTCGCCTAATTCACTTCTTTTGAGGTGAACATTTCGTTTAATTTTGAAAAATGGTCCGTCCGGAAGCCGACACTGAAGAGCGGTGTCATTTCGAACAGCGATCTGATCCAGCTGAGGATCAACTTCATGCGTGAGTATATTTCTTATGATCATATTGGTAAATATGTGTACTGTATTGCAACGTATCTGTGTGTTTGTAGGAATATCCAGCAATATGCGCGTTTGTAAATTCCCACACTACGAACGATTCGAACTATTGCATCTCAAAATTATAGGCTAGGATCTCTGCGTCTGGTTGTGTTAGAAGCATCAGGTAGACTGTATGTTTTTCGATTATATTGGTAATAAATAGCCCGTGGCGTGGCTAAGATTCTAAAACTGATGTCCTCGCACAATCGATATTAGCATACTGTAAGTAAATTCGGGAAATAGCAATATAATAACCACTTAGCTAAACAGACCTAGCCTACTTCAGATTGAGGCATTGTTATTGATGAATTGCGTGTAGTTTAGCTGGAATAGCAATGTTTATTTAGTTTAGCTAATGTTGTTTCGTTGATAGCTTGCATTATTTGTAAATGTGTGCTGTATTACATTCTCTGTGTGTTTGTAGGAATATTCACTAATATGCGCGCTTGTAAATTCCCACACTACGAACGATTCTAACCATTGCTTCTCAAAATTATAGGCTACCTCTCTGCGTCTGGTTGTGTTTGTTTGGTTCTTTGTTTGTATATGATGTAACCATGTCACAAGTTTTGTTTTCATTAGTTAGTGGTTTGCCCCTTTTTTGTAAAGCACATTTAATTTTCACCCGTTGAAGGAAATGTGCTATATAAATAAAGTTTGATTTGATGTCACATTTCCTAACAATTTTGTTTTTATCATATTTACAGAGATGCTGATCAGGAAACACGGCCTAGTTCACCACTAGCTAAGAGGCCACGCAAGCTTTGCAAGAGTACACCAGTCTCATCTCATCTTCCATGCATATAGTTTGCTTCAATAAATGTTCTGATAATTAAAAGATGTCTTTGTTTCTGTCTTCTAAATGGCTCACTGAGTCTTTGTCTTAGTGGTGGGGAGGCATGCGGCCAGGTGTGAATAGCCTACTTAGCTGGCAGGTCGTCCTACCCAATGCATATTCATTACAGAAAGGCCATTTGCCCTCCCATTCTCACCTGGTGTTGAAAAATAGTAGTCACAACACTAACTTTTAGCAATGTATTTTATATTTCTCATTGGATTTGCTAAAATATTTTGTCTTGATACCCAAGACCTTGATGAACACATTCCAGTGACCAAAAGTCTTATTCACAATTGTTTAGTGTGTTTTATTACAACATTCCTGTGCATGTTCAAAACTACTGTTTACAGTTTGTGTGTTTTTAGAGCAGTTTACAATCCACACATGATTATGACCTACTTACTGCTGCCATATTATTGTAGCTGAGTTTGTGCTGAAAACAAAGATATGAAACACTTTGGAATCACTGTATATAAAGTTGATAATTTACACAAATGTCAGAGCATCGCACAATCACCAGTGTGCCTCATTTTACCCTTAGACCCCAGAGGGTTAAAAGGATCAGGCTGTACAGGAATGCACCACTGACAATAACATGCCTAGTTAGCTTACACAAGTAGAACTTCAGTTAATTCTTAAAAGAGAAAATTGGAAATTAAAATTAGAGCTGAATATGAGCGGAGGCATTGTTCACAACATAATGGGTAAAGATATCCCGATATTAAAATGGAAATTAATTATAAACACTCACCGCAAGCAAATCGCAAGCCGTTCACCTGGCCCGATGGCTGCACGGCAGATCGTGTCCAGTTTATTGATGTGGGGTCCCACCTTTGACAGGAGTGCGTCAAACTGGGCTTTGCTCAGCCTGAAATACTGCTGGAACCGATCCTCATCCAGTCGCAGCTCCTGTTCAAGCCGACTGTATTCTCCTTGCTGACTGTGGGCCTGGAGAATCCAGATGGAGCGGCGCCGCTGACATTTTCGAAGCAAATAAATTGCCGCAATAGCCAAGAGCAAACTTCTCCTATTCATTTTCCTAGTAAGTAGGCAATGATAGTTTTTGGAAAGAATACACTGCCTTTTTATAGATAGGATATTCATGCCCCAGAGTAGACATTTTTAGCGGCAATGCATCTGATTTAATGACAGCAGAGATCGTTTTCTATACTTTCCATCCTGCCATATTTACAACAAATCGGATTTAAAGACAAGTTCTGTTGTGGTGTCATTGGCTCTTACAAATTTCCATAAAGCCTACAATAGCTGACATAATATTTTACAGCAAAGACAGAGGGGACGTATTTTAAGGTAGCAATCGTGTCTAGCCCACTTGTTTAGTTCTGTAACCTGGTAACCACAAGCCAGGAACGCCCATAAGCGACAAGGGTTTGTCCCCCTCCTGTGTCGCTCGTGTGACCATAGTGTTAGCTTGGTAGTATTCCAGTAAAGCTTGCTACCAAGCACATTACAATACTGTTCCACTAACCACTTGGGCAACATTATCTTACAACAAAAAAAGTCAACAGGAATTACCACACATACTAAAGCTGGCAGTATACTCAGTAAGAAGAAAGAACTTCAGGATTGAGAACCACCGGCGAACATGTCCACGAACACCGTTGTTGGTATACTCAGTGAGTACACCACACTGTTTAATGTCACTCCACGCTGCTGGGGGTCGCGGAATAATTACGAGGCAGCTATTAACCAGGGTTGGAATTTCGCCCAGACCTCCGTCTCACGGCTACACCATGGATGTATTAGGGCGAGGTCACACGTGCGAATGCAGGCGAATGACCATCGCCTGCCGAGGCGAAATTTGTATCTTGTCGTGTTGAATGTGGGCAGTGCAGGATGTGACGCACATGGAAATCAGTTTGCTGGTTTGTAGTCCTTTTGAGTCGTTGTGGTTGTTGGTCACACATGAGCGGTTGTGATATCACATGAGCGGTTGTTGGTTTCGCGACGGGAAAATATATACTGAAGACCAAAGAAAGATTCTGGCGTTGTTAACTAGCTAGCTAAGAAATACCGTGAAATATTAATTTGTCAGGGTGCGTGGGGGGTTAGGACCCAAACGCAGAGTGAGGGGGAAAACACAAAACTCCAAACGGTAAAGGAAACAAGGACTTTACTTAGAAAACAGGAACAAAAGCAGGGAACTAAAAGCCTCACCGGGCAACTCTCAAAAACAAAGAAAAACTTCAAAAACACAGGAGACAAAGAAAATCCAAAAATCCAAAAGCACATTGAAAACAGAACATGGGCAGTTACACACGGGGCAGAAACATGATCAGAGGCACACGTAACCAAACCCAACCAAGGATCCAGCACCTGAGTCAGGGAGAAGGGAACTTAAATAGACAAACACTGACGAGACACAGCAGGGCACAATGCACAATCAGGCCACAGAGAGGGAAGCCGAGACAACGAGACAACCAAAAACCAATAATTGAACAATTGAAAACAATAATACAATTAAACAGGGTACAAGCAGGACACAAAACAGAAGTGCCGCCATCTGGCGGCCCAACAAGGGAAACACAGACAAACCACAGAACATGACATGAATTGATGTTATTGATATATTTTCCATTTATTTACCTTCAATGCCTGTCTCCCGACTCACTGCCAGGCAGGCAGCATCTCTCTTGTGGGGCAGTTTGTAGTTTTCATGGGCAAGATTGTACAATACTGGCTGGTTAGACAAAGCAACAATCAAAGTCTCCTCCATCCTGGCTCACTAAGAAAACTACAGCCAATTACAGCCAAGTGGGGTCAACCACACACACTTCTTTGCTATTGGCTGAGGCTGTGAATTCGCCGGCCAAAGTTCACCAAAGTTGAACTCCACGCAAAGCGAAGATGCAAATTTGCTTCGCCACCGGAAGCAAATGTTTTATTCGCCCCTTCGCTCGCATAGAATGGAAGTGACCGGGAGGCGAATATTCTTCAATAAAGAGAAGGGCGAAGAGACAGAGAGAGGAGTTTAAAGTGGCTTTAGTTTATCTAGCTATGCAGAAGAAGAAAAAAAGGCGAAGGAGATGGTACGTTCGCCCTCTACCACAGTTCAGTACAGGCAATGAATGAACCAGAAAAGAAAGTTGAAGTCTGCACTCTGAACTCTCAACCGTGATGTACCAACCATGTGATATTTGGACCAATAGCTGAGAGGGGGGGGGGGGGGTCAAAGAACAAGAAAGACATTTTCTAAAAGTTCTCCCTGGAGGCCGTCGCACACTGCACCATGATAACACACAACGCAGCATGTTTTTGTTCTTCAGTTGTTCTCATTGCGTCTTTTTGCTCAAAAAGTTCTACTTCTTACTAAGCATACCGCCTACTTAAAAGTATTGAAAATTTGTGCTGCGGCTAGCACAGAATCTAGTTATATTACTAACCAGTTTAGCCAACATTATCGTGTATAAGCATGTAAAAGTCAACGGGAATTCGTACACATACTAAAACTTTGTGCTTCTTGTGCTTACCTGCAAATAAAACATAAAAGCTGACCACATACACACACTCGCTCTCAGAACTCTTACCTTATTGCTAGTATTCCGAGACACAACTGGTTGCAGGCTTGGAGAAAGCAGTTCTGGACGACACATGCGCAGTTTAGACAAAGCAATTCTGAACGACGCATGCGCAGTTTTAACCCGAACATGGCATCGAGAAAGACTGTAAGTTATGGAGTAACATTACAACAATTATGAACATAATTATTATGGAGTGTAATGTTGTAATATAGCAAGCTAGTAAATGTTTTTAAAATTATAAAATGGATGTCATGGTATGGTATAGGCCTAGTGATTCTACTTCCATTTTCAATTTCAGTCTCTGTGATTTTTGTGAATTGAAATTCAAATGGAATTGAAATGCTATGATATGTTTTTCTCATTACATGAAAAATTGAATTTAAATGTAATTACTGTAACCCTAACCCTGATGTCAGCCATTCCAAAAAGCAGTCATCGGGGTTTTACAGTTAGTAGACCTTGTTGGCAATCACTAATTGGGTATTCATGTATTCCGCTCTATACCATGACATGCCTACATTCACGTGTTCAAAGTTCACACAAACAGCAATTTTGTTAAATGTCAACATTTGTTTTAAAGCAAAATCGCTAATGGGATTTCATCAGGGGACTGGATCATTCCAATAAATAAGGTAATGAAAAATGTTTTAGAAATAGTCTTATTCTGCCTAGTGTAAGCACCACCAATAATCCTCTTGCTCATCACCATTTTTAAATGACAGGATGTTCTGAAGCAAATTGCCAGCTTGGACTGCGGGGTGTTCATGATAATGGTAAGTTGATAAAAATAGTGATATTGTCATAAGGTTCCCTACACACATCATTGGGCCAACCATTTGATTTCACTCAAGTGAGTGATTTAACTCCCAGCAATGTGAAGGGTACATATTTTGAGGTGACTTATGTTGTGATTTTTAATTTCTTTTGTTTGTTAGAGTGACATGCCCCAAATTAGAAGGTGGTGGTGCCTCCATCTACTGGGCAAAGCCGAAAGGTATCCATATTTGATTATTGTATTTCATTTAAAATTAAGCCATATTTGTCCGTCAAACACCTATGAACGTCTGTTTTTAGCCTGGAGAGATGCAGCCAATCTTTAACCAGGCAAGCAGTGGCAGAGAACCCTCCAGCAGCTACGGAGGGTTGCTCTACACCAGTACAGCATCAGGTAAGACAAGCCGCTGAGGCAATTTTTTTCATTCATTAGGGCATTCCAAGTCAGAAAACTAACCACTACAGCTGTGGAATCTTGATGGTATGACCACTTAACATTAGTAGTAGTTTTGTTGTTGGTAGTAGTAGTGTTAATAACATAGAGACTGTGGATGTTGGTAATCCAGTAAGTCGATAAATGACACATTAGAAATGTGGTGTCTCTTTTCTACAGTTTTTTTTTCATACTGTATGACCATAATAAAACGATTGCATTCATTAGGGCACTCCAAGTCTGAAGACTTGCAACCTTGGCTGTGGAATATTCATGGTATGACCACTTAACATTAGTTGTTGTAGTAGGAACATATTTTTAATACTTTGAAAATTATTGTATCCCTCATTGGGAAATGTTTTTACAGCATATACTTTACATCACACAGTTATGTACATAAAGCTGAGGGACTCTACTGTACAGTGATTTTAGAACAGCTAAAAGAAAAGGCCTTGTTGGGCTTGAAGTAAAGCTGTTTTTAAGAAAAAATACTATAAAAGTGACATTAGTCTGATATGCTTCACAGTTGCCAAAATATCTCCTGAAGGACATACCTCTCGAAGTGGTCCTCCAGGAGGGAGACAAAGCCCTCCAGACCCTGGCCCTGGTGAGCTCCATGTTTTACAACCTGGTCACCAGTGAGCACTTCAGGAGAAAATCCCACTTCCTCTGGCTTGAAAGTGTAAGAGGGAAATTATACTGGGACCCAGAAAAGGGTGACATTTGAACGAGCCAGCATGCTGGGACGCAGCGTGTACTTCAAAGGACCCGAGAGCCTTGTGGTAAAACAATAAGTCACTCGGACTTCCTCTGAATGGGCAGGCCATTTGGCTCTCTGGAATGTTACCACCTGGACACAACCAAGATAAGGGGAACTAGTCTCTTTGCCTGTGGTTGTGGGGGTGGGTGTTTTGGGGTCATAAAGGGTGAAATGACCGGCCACATGGCGGGACAGTGCCCTCATTTGGGCCCCTCTGACATTCCACTTTGTATTTCTTTTCTGGATCTGGACTTTAAATCATCTGTTTATCCTATTTACAAACCCCAGAAAACCGTACAAACCATGCACATGTTTTCATTGTATTATTGTAGTAGGCATTATGTAATAATAACATGGATTGCATGTACAATGGGTAAACAAAAGGGTATTTTCATGACAACTGCACCATAATATTACATCCACTTGACATGTTTAGTATGGACATATTCAGGAAAATTATAGCAAGTAATATGTTTCATACCAAATAGAATTTAATAAAACATAGTTTCAATAACTCAGGAAAAACCTAACACAATGGAATGTCCTCTCTGGTAATCATCACCTTTTCCCCATTTCCCCACCAATTGTTTTAACAACCTCCTCCAAATGGTGGGGGCCGAAATTAGAGATTTATGATTCGGACAGGTTAATTTATGGCAATGCCGCCTAGACCAAACGCGGGATTTGGCTTAAAAGGAAGGGAGACAAAGCAATCGAGGAAGATCGTAAACGACTTCCCCACGTGGTACATACTCTGTGCTCTGTGTGTAGCTAAACAGGCTGGGTAAGAACTATTTTACTCTGTATTTATGTTTTTAACCCTTATAATTGATTTGGAAATTGAAGATAATAACCTACCTACCTGTTCAATAAATTCTTATTTTTAACTTGCGTGGTCTTCATGACTCTAATCCATTTTATCTTCTTTTCAGCCGAAATTCCGTTTAAATACTCAGGGGGGCAATTCGGACGGGGACCTCCTGATCAGGGGTCTAGTACAGTAAAACGTCTTTAGTGGGGTCTTCAAGTTAGATAGGTGACCACGATCTGCCTGTTAAGGGATTAGTGGTATTGGTTCTGGTGTTTTGGCTTAAGAGAACCCATGGGCGTAGTACGCCGGTTCTTGTCAAATTCGCCTGAAGGAGCCCGATAGATACGCACCGTCCTGGGCTCATAACTGTCGATGACCTATCCATGTAAGCCAGGCATGGAAGGCATGTATTATGGTGGTCAGCCTCCTACCCTCTGGATTCCTCGCCGAACTGAGATTTAACAATAATGCTAAACCCGGGAGCATATATTGAGGAATGATGGCACAAGATAGAGTCGAGTGTAACCACTCCCAAGTTCCACGTATAGTTAAAGCCAAATTTTAAATTATCATATAAAATGGAGTCAGATTTAACACGAGAGTAAACATAGTAACTGTTACGCTTTCTTGCTGTAGTCACGGATAGATCGGGTGTGTTGTTCCGCGTATTTGTGAATATTCTGATGCTCCCATTGGAATATTGACAGTCCGGCGACAGATCGGATATATCTCTGATGACAGCATAGCCCCGTTTACGAACGGAGAGTAACCTGAATGCTACTGATCCGTTTCAGGCCAGTTTAAGCGGGATATGAAGCAGCGCCTTCATATCTAACCCGTGGCAACGGAACCAGTGCATTCTTAATTAGAATTGTGCCCTGTTCTTGCGAACAGATGAAAACTAACTAACATCTCCGTTTTGAATCACACCAGCCAAGGGAGAACACGCGATACCTTCCCCTCCAGCTACAAACCCTCATTGGTCTAGCTGTGAGGTGTTTACAAAAGTAAGTAACAAATGATGATTCTAATAGTGACACGCCCTACGGGTTATAACGTTTCAACACGCCACTGTATGGGTCATCCTTGCCGAGAGGGTGAGATACTAGGAGACTGAATAGCAA
The DNA here is from genome assembly GCF_013347855.1 of Anguilla anguilla. Lineage (NCBI taxonomy): Eukaryota > Metazoa > Chordata > Actinopteri > Anguilliformes > Anguillidae > Anguilla > Anguilla anguilla. The sequence continues at coordinate 37,358,780 of NC_049206.1, forward strand.
ATTAACCACCACTACGGGGCGGACACGACGTCACGCAATAAGTATTGCTTCATGTCCGCAGCTCATTCTCTTTTGCTGACTGAAGGCCATGGAATTCCCCGAGTGACGACGCCGAGTGGCGTGTTGACCTTTATTCATAGAACTGAGGTTACCTACGTAACCATTCGTTTTATTTCATTTCGGTCAACACACCACTGTATGGGTCAACAGTATAGCAAATCAGTCAGGAGGGGGATGTAGTGGGGTAATGAACACGTTATTTAGATGCCCTTCTTTGGAAGGAGCAAATGTAAAAATAACCACTGGGTGATAAAAACACCCTGAATCTTAAATTATATTCAAGGTCGCTCCGCTGCCCCGAGGACAGAGGAGGCAACTGATATAGACGATGTCACGTCCAGGCAATAAAACCTGGCAAACGTGAGGGATGAAGCCCAGCCAGCCGCCGCACATATGTCAGATAGCGAGGCACCACGAAATAAAGCCCAAGAGGCAGCCACACCCCGAGTGGAGTGAGCGACCACACCTGTGGGAGGGGGCACACCAGCGCTGCTGTATGCCATGGAAATTGCATCTACAATCCAGTGGGCCAAACGCTGTTTAGATAAGGCTTGGCCCTGCGCAGCCCCTCCATAGCAAATAAATAGATTATTAGTTTTCTCACAGCCCCTGTGCGGGAAACATTAGACCGTAGGACCCAGACAGGGCACAGTGAGTGAAGTCTGGCCTCCTTAGGGGAGTCATGAGGGGGAGGATGAAAAGCCTCCAAAACCAAAGGCCAAGAAACGTACGACCGCGAGAGAACCTTGGGCCGAAAAGCAGGTTTAGGGAGCAGAGAAGCCGCAGAGCCACCGTCACCCAGCCGTAAACAGGAGGGATGTACGGACAGCGCATGCAGAGGCAATGGCAAGCAGGAAAGCAGTTTTTAGGGAGAGGAGCTTCAGACTAAGGGCTCAGTGAGGGCATTCAAAACAACTTGTAAGTCCCAAGAGGGGAGCGAGGTCGACCTAGGTGGGTGAAGCCGCCTGGCTCCTCAGAGGAACTGACTGGCGAGGGGGTGCGAACCCACCGTCAGGCCATCGATACGCTCATGGCAGTCAGAGATGGCAGCCAGGTAACCTCTCAGCGTAGACTCCGCCAACCCCTCTTCAAAGAGGGACTGAAGGAACGCTAAGACGACTGGAATGTCACAAAAGACAGGGTCAGACCCTTTTTTCCTTAGAGGGCGCTTTTGATGCCTGAAGTGTCCCCAGCACCGCTGGATCTAGGTCCCGTAACGACCTCCGTCCAGGGGCCAAACGTGCAGGCTGTAAATTCCCGGGTTTGGATGCCATAGCAGACCCTGGGCCTGCGACAGCATATCCACCCTGGTCGGGATGTGCCATGGGGCACCCACCAGCAGCTCCCTCAAGTCTGCCATCCAGGTCCGATGGGGCAAGTCAGGGGCAATCAGCAGAACTATTGTCCTTGACTCCCTGATCCTCACCAGAACCACAGGTAGGGGAGGAAAAGGTGGAAGGGCATAAAGCCACAATGGAGGCCACTGGTTCGCCAAAGCGTCCACACCCAGGGTCCCCACTGGCCCCACCATGGAGTACCATAGGGGGCAATGAGCATTCTCCAAGGACGCAAAAAGGTCCACCTGAGCCCCCCCGAAGTGAGACCAAATGGCCTGCACAATGTCCGGGTGCAGGCGCCATAACCCTGGGCCTGGGGCCCCCCCTGGACAGCAGATCGGCTGCCACATTGGCCGTGCCTGGCAGGTGGACTGCCCACACGAACACGCCTCGAGCTTGTGTCCAGAGCAGGAGTTGGCATGCCTTGGCATGCAGGGTCGGAGACCGTACACCGCCCTGTTGGTTGATATAGGAGACAACGGTGGAGCTGTCTGTTCGAATCAGGATGTGCCTGCCCCGGACTACTGGGAGGAAATGGGCCAGTGCCCGAAGCACTGCCTCCATTTCTAGAAGGTTCATGTGCCTCCCCGCCCATGGGGGGCTCCACAACCCTTTCAGGGACCGACCCTCCCAGATTGCTCCCCAGCCGGTCTCAGAGGCATCCGTGGTGATAGTCACTCTTGAACACACTGGCCCCAAGGGAACACCCTCCTTGAGGCCAGGGGTCGAGAGCCACCAGACCACCACCTTCAGGCACTCCTGAGTAACAGGAAGGAGTCTCCGCCCGTCCTTGTGCCGCCAACCACCGCTGTAACGGGCGCATGTGCAACAGCCCAAGTGGCACGACCTGGGCCGCTGCAGCCATCAGGCCGAGCACCCTCTGACAATGATTCACTGTCACCTGCCGCTCCGTAGCAAACTGTGACAGGCTCTCCCGTAAAACACGCTGCCTCTCTGGGCTGAGGCCCAGATCAGCACGGATTCCAAACGCACTGAGTACTGGGGGCCTTGATGTCGGAGCCTGCCTCACAGAACACACCAGTTCCCTTGTCCAGCGCAGCCTCTGCAGGTGGCCCAAACACCTCCCCAGGGACTACAGGGGCCGCAAGGACTGCCATGCAGTCCTGGTCTGCCAGACTGGACTGGGACAGCCACACCTGGCGACAGGCCTGAACGACCGAGGCCATGGAATGCCCCAGGGCTTGGGCATGAGCACTAGCCCCATGCATCATGATGTCAACCAACCACAACATCCCCACCACTGAGTCACTGGGGCCAGCGGAGGACAGGTCCTGCAGCAACCCCTCAAAGTACACCACCAGTAGTGCGTTGGTGCTGGCCAGGCGAGCTGACAAGGCAGAGGCCTGGTAGACCTTGCGCATCTGACTGTCAGTAGACCAGCAGCACTTATTGAGATGCTGGGAATCACGTGAGCATCGAAAATGTAGGCCCAACCTGAGGAACAGCAGCCACCCCACAGGATGCAGCACCAGCCAGATTGGCAAGCTGGGTCCTGGGGAGTGCAGACATCCCAGGAGACTTCCAGGACAATTGTAACTCAATCGTGAAGTCAGGCAAAAGCGGCAAACCCTCCGGCTTGAGCCACTGGGGGCCACGATCAAAAACTGAAGGAACAGGAGCAGAGGCTGGAGGGGGAAGGCGAGCACGCTCAGCCGCCCTGAAAATTACAGCCCGATCAGAGGGATCCAGGGCAGGGGGCCCAGATGAAGAGGAGTACTCCTCCTGGTACAGACCCCTCCTCAGTCTCTGACTGTTGGGGGTCAAGACGGTCCTGGCTGTCCGATGCTGCAGTGGACAGCTCATCAGGGTGACAGCGGGGGCGTCTAGCCACAGGCTCCCAAGAGTCATGGGGCCTAGGTGGCTGCTGCTACGACGCTACTAGCACTTGCAAGGTCTGCTCTATTGTCCTCATCTGCAGCTGCAGCTGAAGGAGCTCAGGCTCCTGATGCCGGCGCTTCTCAGTACGCTTCCTGGCCGCGGGCCTCTGCGTGTGCAATCCCTCCCCATCACGCTCCATACAAACTGGTTGCCCAGGTGGGACGCCCTCCGCGGGCGAGCCACCATCTCCCGAATCCTGCGCACCCACCAACATAATGAATGCTGCAGTGCGCACACCACCAATATACCACGGACCCGAACAGTAATACTGCAGGGACACGAGGGGGTGGAGGAGCCTAAGGTGGCGTACGACCTCACGGACGCAGAGGCTCCTTTCGGCATTGAATGTTTGTGTTCAGCGCAAAGTACACCAATATATCAATGATATAATGTGTAAGTAGCAAAATAGTGCATGTATATATGTATACAACAGAAATGTGTGCAAAAATGCAAAACCAATTAAATTCAATATTTAATATAGGTTACTATAATCAAAAAAATATCAGAAGTAAAACGAATATAATTCACAAGGTAACAGCAGTGAGCTGCTTAAACAACCTCACTAACAAAAAGTATTCTTACCAGAAATGCGCACACGTGCAATTAGCAATACCAAACACAAAACACAACGCAGCACGCTGCGTGGGAGTGAAGCTGCCTCGGGTAGCGTATTCCTTTTTAAGGAGAAGTGACTCTGTTTGGCAGACGGGAGAGGGCAAAGTCGGAGCCGCAAATTCTCTCGAGCTCAAACCTGTCTCGTAGGAGGCAAAAACAGAATGAGCGGTGGACATGAAGCAATACTTATTGCGTGACGTCATGTCCGCCCCGTAGTGGTGGTTAATTTTCTATTCAGTCTCCTAGTATCTCACCCTCTCGGCGAGGATGACCCATACAGTGGCGTGTTGACCGAAATGAAATAGAACTGCATACTGGGTATGCATACTGTGCTTGGAAACGTGGTGGCTTGTTTCAGTAGTCACTTATTGCTAATAAAAAATAAAAAGTAATATGCATATTGTGCATGAAGCAGTGAAAGGTTTTACTGTCTGCAACAAAAAAGCAATGTACAGTAAATGTATGACAACGAATCAACAGTATGCTTTCGTTTTTGTTATCTCTACAGGCTATGTAAAAGGGGGGAGGTTGCAGGCCTTTTATTCCGAAGACAGTCATCCGGGCTTTTGTAGCTTTGTGCAGGGCTGGGGGAGTGAGTGATGGAAGGAGTGAGGGAGGGAGGGAGGGAATGAGTGAGTGTGGGAGGGAGGGAATGAGTGAGTGAGGGAGGGAGGGAGGGAAGGAGTGAGTAAGGGATGGAAGGAATGAGTGAGTGAGAGATGGAAGGAATGAGTGAGTGATGGAATGAGTGAGTGACTGGTTACTATTCTGTTCTAATAAATGTTCATTATTATGATTCGTGACTCATTATTTATTTTTACTTGGAGGGGTTTTGGGTCTGTGAATGAGAGTAATTTGGACATGGCTTGAGTAATATGTAAGAGCTCAGGTGTTAACGTTAGCTAACTAACTAGCGAACTTTAGCTAAATTAACACTACTCACTGTAGTCGGGTGCACACACCCTTTATGATAAGACTGAATGGCTGTGTTGGTAACATTAATCGGCAATACAAGTATGAAATAGTCCATCATCATCTGAACTTTAGCTAAATTAACACTGCTCACTGTAGTCGCGTGCAATGTTCCCTCTAAGCTGCGCGCGTGCGCAATCGCGCACTGCCCGCACATTCTCAGCGCACAAGAAAATCTATCCAGCGCATAAACAACATCAACATAACGTATTAATTCATATCTAATATTAGACCTAATCTAATCTAATTAATTCGCCCAATAATATTGTTTTTTTGTTTCTCACTCAGTGAGTGACAGGTGTCCAGCCAATGATACGATACGGTTCACTTACGGTACGAAGCCAATCATGGCATTGACGGTGCTTGCGTCTGGGCCCTGCCTATATGCGCCGTGCAGGTTAGCTAGCAGGTTAATAGATGCTAATACAAACCCCGCATCATGGCGAAACGAACAGGCAGCGACACATCCACTCAGCAAGCCACAGTAAAAAAGAAATGCAGTTCTTTTCAGATGGAATGGCTGTCGGAGTATGTGCAAATTGAAGAAAAAGCGGGTAAGAGCTAAAGGAGATCTCACAGCTTGTGGATATCTGTGCTACATTTCAAGCTTCCAGTGCCGACTGTGAAAGAGGATTTAGTTTAATGAATCATATCAAAACAAAATCCAGAAATCGTCTTGAAGTGACACATTTGGACCAGCTGATGCGCATAAAGTCAAAGCAAGAAGCAGACGAAGCCATCAACCTGGACAAAGTGTACAACCATTGGAGAAGTGAGAAGGACAGACGTGAAAAATAAGGTAAAATTTAAGTCAGATTTGTGCATATTCTAGTGACGGTTATTAAGATTTTGTCTTTATGGATATTAATCATTAAATGTTGTTACCATTAGATCATTTATGGGTAGTAGAAATGCCAAGAAAAACTGTGTAATTAGATATTTTACAGACAAAGTGTTACAGGAATTTGCACTGTATCACAAGCTACAGCACAAGTCATTGTGCAAAATGTGAATGTTTTAATGTAAGCAAAATGTTATGTCTGAAAGGTGTATATGTCTCATATCTTCCAGAACAGGACCCTCAGCCAGGCAAAGCAGGACTCTTCCCATGGCCAAAGCAGGACTCTCACATACTGTATAACATCTACACATCCCATTTTTCAGATTTTTGTCTTTTTTTAAGTGGACCAAATTACTTATTTAAAAATAAAGCGTGCATATCTAATGTTGCTCACAGTAGTCCTCAGTTTGCTCAGGGAGCTTGTGTGTATGCCCAGATACATGAAAAATTAGAGGGAACATTGGTCGCGTGCATGCACCCTTAGTTATGATAAGACTGAATGACTGTTGGTAACATAAATCGTCAATATAAGTATGAATTAGTCCATCATTATTGCTAAAAATATAACGTTACGAGCGCACACTAAGCAATACACCATTGTGATATAAATATTACAAGTTAGGCATTTTATAGTTTTAAAAACATTTATTAGCTAGCTATATTACATTACACTCCATGCTAATGATGTTCATTGTTGTACTCAATAACTGAAACTGCGCATGCGTCGTCTAGAACTGCTTTCTCCAAGCGTGCAGCCAGCTGATACAGGAGAGTATACCCACAAAGCTTGCTAACCAGAAAGGCGTCCTGTGCCTGCAATCTCACACTGACTAGCGGCCACTGCCATTTACTGGTGTCAGCTGGTATCACACTGGCTCACAGAGACAAAAAGATTCTTGCAGTAATATATCTCATGAAAAACACGTTTTTCAACGCACAAGAATGGGAAGTCACTCACACACAAGGTAGCGAATGTTAAACATGCTAAAAATGCCAAAAGCGAAACTGTCCCAGAAAGATTTGACAGATGCAAAAGCAATAGTTTAAATGTTGTATTTTTAGTTAGCCTGCTAGCCAGTGCACTGAGTTTAGAGATTTTCTGCAGTCGGAGGGGGAAATTGAACAGTTCCAACCAAAAGGCACTACCCACTAGGCTGCGAGGGGAATAGACATCAGAAATGCTAAATTGTACTGTTTTAAACATGCGTACTTGTATATATGATCGTTTTGTGTTTGCATCCAATGTTTTTTTACAGTATTGGTTGATGTACGTAAAATTACCAATTTCGAGACATATTCTCTGTGGGCTAGAAGCATTTATGGCAGGAAAAAGAAAAAGGAGAAAATGCAAAACCCCCGTAGTTTGGAGCTTTATTGTGTGGACATGTGAAGTTGTTTATGAATTCTGTCTGTTGAAATGGGGGCAGAATACACAGAAATTAATGTTTTTAAGGGCTGAGAGTCTGTGGCTCTTGTGGTTATTTCTGTGGGGAACCCTGGAAAGTGCTGTATAGGTATGGGGCATGCCCTGCCAAGGCATAACTTTGCTGGATGCCATACCTGCCTTTCCAATAACTTTTATACCTACATCTACTAAAAAGTGGCGAAATGCAATAAGAAGTAACGGTATGCCTAAGCGCAAAATTAAAAAATTCAAGCAGTAGGGCAGGGGCAGAAAAAGAGTACTGGGAGCTTAAAATAAGTCCCAGTATGAAAGAAAAAGTCACGGTACTCGGTACCAAAAGTGCCAGAAAATAAGTGCCGGTACAATGTAGTGGTGAGTGCTGGCCCATTCCAAGCACTCTCTTGACTGTCTCTTTTTTTTCGGGTGTCCAAAAAATGATTATTATTTTTTTATTTTTTTTGGTGTCAAAAAGTCCGGGGCTGGAGGAAAAACATCCGGGGCTTTAGCCCCGGAAGCCCACCCCTAGCGACACCACTGCTTGATGCAGTCTACATCAGCTGGCTGCAGGCTCGGAGAAAGCAGTTGTGGACAAAGCAGTTCTGGACGACGCATGCACAGTTTACACAAAGCAGTTCTGGATGACGCATGCGCAGTTTTAACCTGAACATGGCATCGAATATTTTGTTCTAATAAATGTTCATTATTATGATTTGTGATTCATTATTTATTTCTTTTAACTTGGAGGGGTTTTGGGTCTGTGAATGAGAGTAATGACATGGCTTGAGTAATATGTATCCATTAAGAGCTCAGGTGTTAACGTTAGCTAACTAACTAGCAAACTTTAGCTAAATTAACACTACTCACTGTAGACAGGTGCACGCACCCTTAGTTATGATGACTGATGGCTGTGTTGGTAACATTAATCGTCAATAAAAGTATGAATTAGTCCATCGTCATCGCTAAAAATACATTACGAGCACACACTAAAATATAACGTTTCGAGCACACACTAAGCAATACGCCACTGTGCTATAAATATTACAATTGAGGCATTTTATTGGCTAGTTTTAAAAACATTTACTAGTAAAACATACTCTTGTTGTTGTTTGTCATTGTTGTTTGTTATTTACATTGTGAATGTAAGTACAGTGTGAGTTACTGTGAACCGGAGTCAAATTCCTTACATATAAAAAAAAACATGTTTGGCTAATAAAACCCGATTCTGATTCTACCTTGCTATATTACAACATTACACACTATTGTAATGTTGTGCTCCATAACTTAAACTGCGCATGCGTCGTCCAGAACTGCTTCGTCCAGAACTGCCCCTAACGTCCAGAACCGCTTTCGATGCAGTAGCCACCTCCTAATAAAAAATGCATGTGGCAATGTTCAGGAACATTTACAGTAAATTATGGCAGGAAAGGCTTGCATTTTAACAGGCACACAGCAACAGTTTCATAGATCTCCAGTGTAGCCATGCTTGTGAATTTTTTAAATGTCCGTCAAAGTGGCATTTGATGCACCTTTCCATTTATAAATAAACCATTGGTCACAGTAATCTACACACCTCGATTTAGTCAAAACATATAGAAATCATACATTTAAAGGGGAAAACCTTGTTAGTGTAACGATCTAGCATTGAAAGCAACACATATTTAAGACTGGAAAATGAATTGGTGAAAATCTGTCCTGTTTCAAAAGGATTTAAATTGAATCTTCATATTATATATTGACAAGGCTTCATAAATGTGGACATAGGAAAATTATTCACCACGACACTTACCTAATTTAACCAACTAGCCTACATCTCATTATTAAATGTGTTGATTGAAATATTTAATAGATTTTATCACCATTCTAGTAACAAGTGCAGATACTGAAATTAATAATCTGCCGTTAATAGTCTATACATGTGTGGAGTCTGTCTGCAATAGATAATGTTAGCTTATCAGTATGTAGTTGGGCTTATGCTGCAGATTAATATCTATGATGCTAATTTTACACAAGTGCCAAACAAGATACTGCTGCTGCAGAGGGAGGACCATCTGCAGAGTCAGACCTTACAAGTAGGGCTATTACCAGCTTCCACTGCAAGTCTGTGCTTTCCTTTAGATTGCTGTTACAGTATTATTTTCATAATATATACCTAATTGTTGCAAGTTATTTGTCAATGAAAATAAAACATGTAAAGAAATTATTGAAGCGGATGACTATGTCTGGTTAAACCTGGAGTTCAAGACACATCCACATCTACTACGGCAACTAGGGTTGGGTTGGTTTCCGGTTTTGCCAGTCTGGTCCGGTGTACGAGCTTAAACCAGTTTGATTTTATGCGAACCGACTGAACCGGCATTTGTCATTATGAGACGTTCTGGCAAATTAAAAAGTAGCAGCAACCTGTGCCGATGGCACTAAATCCAACTTGTATTGCATTAGTAATAAGAAATATGACAAGGTGATTAACATAATATTATGTTTGTTTATAAACGGAGCCACTAGTGTCTGAGTGCAAAAAAAAAAAAAAGGTTGACAGGCCATGTGCAATTTAGTGGCCGGCAACAAGGAGAACAGATTTCAGTAGACCACCACATTTATTTTGCCTTTTTGTATAGCCATTTCTGTGGATAAAATCGCATTTACTATTATTATTATTTTTGGTTAAAAACATTTAATTTATATCCAGGGAGATAGCCAACTACTTGCAAGTTAGATGACATGTGTAGCCACTTACTAATACAATCACATTTCATGCTGGCAAATAAACCGTTAAACCAGAGAAATTGCTGAGTTGTCTTAGAATCTATATCGCAACAGAATGTATCAAGTCTGCATAGCAACAGAGGCTGTAATGAAACGTTAACTATGTCACAATGTATAACAGCTGTTTTAGAATGCGTCCCCTGGATCATTTTTGCAGCCCGGATCAAAATTGGCGTGACTATTCCACTCGGAAGCGGCTGAGTCACGTGTGACGCCTAGTGGTAAAATATGGTATTACCGGTCCGGTCCGGTATTTGGCTTAATATCAAATCGGTTTGAAAATTTTTACATCGGCCCAACACTAACGGCAACTAGGCCTGCTTCACCATTTATACGGCCAGATTCAGGACAGGGTATATAAGAAGCAGGTGAGAGCCTCCAGTTGTAAAATATTTCTGAACTTTGCTTTATTGGTTACATTAATACACAAGAGAAATATTGTTTTCAACAATTAAAATTTTTTATAGTTTGTTGCAGTGTAACATCTTTATTAACGGACAGGAAAGAACTAGAAAGACTTAGAATGCCTCATTTCCCTAGTTTTGAGATTTTCTTTTTTGTATTCCTCAGAGTGGGTTAACCCTGCAGTCATAATCTAGGTTTATTAAGAATACTTTATGAATTGTAATGTGTAATTTCTGGTTCTTTGGTTGACATTTATACCATCATATTTTCCAAAAATACCAATAAATACAATAAAAAATAGAACACAGACAGTGGCATTCTCCTGGTAAAATTAATGATTTATGTGTGGGTTTGCCTGCAGGTGAAGGACTCCATACTACAGTGGGTGTCTGGACTAGGGCACCAAAATGGCCAGAAACTGTCATATTATTATTTATTATTATTATCATTATTATTATTATTTTATTTTTTGTTGTAACCTTCACTATGTTTTTCCAATTTGGAATTTACTATTGTTTCTCTTGTTACCGTCATGCCAAGTAAGGATCACAGCATCTAACGTGTGTACACTTATTTGATGCATTTGCATGCAAGCCAGAGACTAACCCCCCAGCCCCTTTTCCACCTTGATTCCTATTCCCTTCCATGTCTTCGTCCTCTCTCTCCCCTATCTTTCTCTATCCCAAAGGTAAAAAACAAGACCAGGTTAAAACCTAGTATATGGCTGGACCTAACAGTGTTTCCTCTAGGATTTTTTTCAGCAGCGGAGGGAAAGGGTGTTATACGTGGGTGGTGACCGCGTGCAGCCGGCATCGGAGTGAATATCAATAGGCAATTTAAAAATATGAAATAAAATGACACTTGACTGCAAAACAAACTTTAGAACATAATTATTGACATCTATTTATTCATACATAATGCCTCTTTGACCCAGTACTTACAGAGGGCACAGTATATTAGCCTCAGTGGCAAAGTTCGCAGACTGGCTCTTGTCTACCCATTTAGGGTCCCAGCCTGATAGCCTGTGCTTAGTCTTCGTTTTCTCTCCTCTCTCCTGTCCTCCTCCACTCTCCTCTCCACTCGCCTTCACTACTCATGCCTGTTTACTTGTCTAATAAGGTTACATTTGAGAATGAGTAACGTTAGATAATTCTCTCACATCACAAATATTTGATCACGCAACCTGTAAGAACATCGAAATATTGTAGTAGCCACCACTAACGTTACATATTTTAGAACTAGAAGGCATTTCTTTCCCTTTAAAACTTAGGGGCATAGCTAAGAACTAGGGTTGAGCCGAATAGTCGGATGAAAAGAGTATCCGGTACGGATAATGTACTTTTTACGAGCACCAGTACCATCCGAGTAAAATGTGTCAATATCAGTACTCGTGATACTAGGCCAGCCACACACAGAGCTCCTCCTCTACAAAGAGCTTATACAAAGTTCACTGCTGCTGCGCCACACAACACAATCTTGCCATCGTCACAGCCACTCTGTCCACAGCGATCTATTATCTATTGTCATATATTCTCAATAAAATAAAGTTTGCAATTCTCAGATTCGGATCAACACATTATTCTCACCAAAGTTAAACACACACATTTACTGGACAATCACAAGTAAGCACATATTACTGATTACGAACGGACATTTCTAGCTTCTAGCTTGCTACAGTGGGGCTAACTAGCCAGTTAGCTAGAGACTACATGCTATAAGCATGTACTTGTATTTCCTAACATTTAGCAATCTCATACACACACTCTACTAGCATCATTGACATCCTAGCATTCTTATACATCCACTGTACTAATGCAATATCACTTCTGTGACGTCGTTGCTCACCTGAAATCACAAGACATACAGTGCATCGTGGTTAGCCAACTGTAACCTGGCGCTCTCTGTCTAGCACGGTCTTCACATCGTCAGTTAATTAAAAAAACTAATAAAACCAGAGTAACAATAACAGCGTCTTTACTGCTACCACAGAGTGAATACGATAAGAAAATTTTCGGTTACGCTGACCTATAAAACGCTATTCCAAAAGAAAAATTAGACATGTTATACATTGTTAGAAAGCTTGTACTCTCACCTACTGAATAAATGAATTGTCAATCAAGCCAGTCTGTATTAAAAAGTGCGACAAAGCCGTAAATGACACGTGTGGTATTACACACATCTATTTTGGAAGGTACCCAAGCGTCACAAATGCGCGTATATTTCACAAACGGATTGTCCAAGACAATATGTGACCACTAGGTTTCAAAAGGGACATCTCTACGCGTAAAACCAACGGTAATGTTGTGCATTTATTCAATATTTAGTCCCAGATATTGGCTGTAGAATGACATGGTATCATTTTTTAAAACTTTCTTTTTTTTATTTTGTTATTCAGTGAGCAGCGTTTTCACTGCTGTATTGGTATATCTTAGGGCTATTGTCGGGTTTATCTTGTCGCTATGACGGAATATGATTTTGAGTGGTGAAAGGATATTTTTATGAATGCCCAGATAGACAATATTGTCCATTATGCCATGGGTGGGGGGTGTAGTTGCAGATGAGACTGCAGGGAGGGGGTGCCTGTTAAATGAACGTCCAGAGCGACAAATTCCGCATTCGGCATAGTTGTCATGTATCGTCTACTAATGAAACTAAAACAAAGTGTTTCTGTTTTTAACTCATACTTTGGTTGCAGTAGCACTGAATGTCTGAGTTCAGTAATCTCAGCACGCCGGCCTGCCGACCACCAGGGGCTTTGCTAAGACGTTAAAATACAAACGTCCGGTTATTCCCCGTCCACTTCCGGTTAAAGCCCTGCCCATTCCGAGTACGGATACGGATACAGATAATTTTGTTGGTTGAACAGATATAGAAACAGATAATGGTGTACTCGCTCATCCCTACTAAGAACCTTGAGCCCCTCCCTAGCGAAAGTAAAGTTAGAGTGAGAGCACCTATTATCGACCACCCGAGGGGCGGGACGTGTATTGACCACCTGAACCACTAGTGTATTTACTTCGTATTTATTAGAGAGAACTGGACATTGTTACCTATTAAAATGTAAGTCCTGTAAAAATACACATAATAAACTGTCTAAATGTAAAAAAAAAAAAAAAAAAACTTCATACATATACATTTAGTTACATTAATACAGCCTTATTTACTATATCAACTTTAAGACAAGCAACATGCTCGGAATGATCTCATTGCGACCCATTAAACCCAATGGCGCAGACGTTGCTTCATAATTTCAAACTGCTTTCCTAACGGCTATTTTGCATCCTGCAACTTGGGTTACAACAGTGAATATGTATGGATTCCTGGACGTGCCGATAGCGACCACCCTTTCTCATATTAGCCTATATGGGGTGGTCGATACACGTCCCCTTAGCAACCAAAAGCTAGCGCTGGCCCACCTCTGACTTATTTGCCGGCACTGAAAAAAATCGCGAAAGTACTGAAAAAATAACAACTGAAGGATAACAAGTACATTTTTTCCTACATAACTAGGTACAGGTTGTTACCGATATTTTGCCTATTTCATATAGCCTATAGTTGCAAATCTGTTTACATTACCTAGCTCGAAGCATGCAACAGTGATGACGTGAGAGCTGGAACATTTCCAAAACATGGTGGACGGTTGAAAATTGTTTTCATGTCGTCCCATCCCCATACAAGAAAACATACTACAGAGTTTTAGTGTCGTCTTTGTATGTTCCCAAATTTCTGCCATTTTAAGACGTTACCATTAGCATTTAACATAACGTTTGTTTACACCAAACATGATGTTCTACACATCAGGTGCAAGGTATCATGGGACTTTGGAATATTGTGGAGAATTCCTTACCTGAAAGTTTTTTTTTTTTCTTGGATCAAATAAAAGAACGTTTAAAGCCACGAGAATCAATCAAAGCTCGTTGGTATTTTTATCCCTTTCACTTAGTCTTTTGGCTTCATTCCCTAGTACTGTATTCGTGGAATCCGCGCACTGAATTTGGATGAGCTCGATTGAATAGATGTTGAATAGATGAAAATGCTTTCACTAGGCTAAGTAGGGGGAGGGGTATCGTATCAGCAGGGAAATTACGCTCTCAAAGTAACGACAGTGACAAGTCCACGTGTATTTTTTATTATTTTATTTTTTTGCTGTTATAGCCAAAAAGACCAGATGCGAGTTGCACCCTAGGATGGGCCTAGGCAAGAAGTGGGTGGGCCTAGGCCCAGCCAGGCTCACCCGTAGATACGCCCCTGTCCTCATAGAACTATCAAGCAGTGTTGAGGTCCAAGACTGGACCTTCCCCCGGTAACACCATTCCAGCAACCACAGGGATTACAATGACCAGAGCCTGTTGCATCAAGAACCATAGAAGGTCCAGGTGCTGTCTTCAGCTAAACAGCATACCCTCCAGCCGACCAAGTAAGCCACCAAGTTGCAAACCACAACCTGCTAACATTTTGATGGAAAGAGCCAAAGATGCCCATATACCAGCAGGGGGAGGAACCTCAGGAGAAAATTACCTCCTGAGGTTTGAACGTTTGGCATGTATCTGGCAATGGCCAGAATGTGAGTGGGCATGCAGACTAGTGCCATTGCTGACAGGCAAAGCTCTTGAAGCCTACTCAGCCATGGACGAGGAGAGTGCAGATGACTTTCAGAAGCTCAAGGAGGCGCTACTACTCAAGTTTGATATTTCACCTGAGACATACCGGCAGCGATTCCGAAAGAACACCGCACCAGCAGGAGAGACACCTATGGAGACGTATCACCGGCTGAAGCATCTGTATCGTCGCTGGATGCTGCCTGAGCAACACACCAAGGAGGAGATTGGTGAGAAGGTCATACTGGAGCAGCTGCTGTACATCCTGCCACCAGAGGTATGGACCTGGATCCGTGAGCACGAGCCGAAGGATGGAATGACTGCAGCTAGGCTGGTGCTGCAATACATCAATGCACGCCAGGGATGAGTCCAACAGAGCAACGTCCTCCCAAAGACCAGCCAGAGACTTCAAGCAGGGTGGAGGTAACTCTGGGGGTGGGATTGGAACTGACAAGGCAGAAGGTAAGGGGAGGGCCCTAATCTGTTTTTTTGTCAGCAACCAGGCCACAAGTCCTCAGCTTGTCCATTAAAGAAACCCAAGCTATCAGGGTACTGCCATGTTCCAAGAGATGGGAATAGGGGTTTCCAGGCTAACTATGTTGAGCCAGTCAACCAAAGGGTGAGAGTTAATGGGACTGACCTTGATGCTATGCTGGACACTGGTAGTGCTGTTACACTGATCAAGAAATGCCATGTCCCCCCTGAACTGCATTGATTAACAGAATCAGAAAGTGCTTGAGTGTGTTCATGTGGAACAAAAACCACATCCTCAGGCAGAGCTAGCTGTTGAAATTGAAGGACAAAAATGTCTGTTAAGAATGGTGGTAGCCTTGCGATGTTATACTGGGAAGGGATGTACCAGTGTGGGTTGACTTGCTAGGGATTGCCGTAAGGAATTTCCAACCTGTACAAATGATGTTTTTAATGTGTGACTTGCCCTGTTGTTACCCGTTCACAGAAGGAGGTGGAACCGCTACCCAATTTGCCAGGTGATCTTATCCAGGGTGGGAAAAAGGGGCCTCGGAAGTCACATCACCAGCGGAAGCTGGAAAAGTACAGGGGTTCCCTAGAGAAAGTAGACACCAAAGGTTTAGAGGTTGAATGGGAGGTGCCGTATGACATTGTTACTCTACAAAGGGAGGATGTATCCTTAAAACCGCTGTTTGATAAGGTGGAAGCAGGGGTTAATGGGAGTTACTGTGGAGAAGTGTACCTGGTCGAGACTAACATCCTGTACAATCAGTCAGAAGCAGGGGTGAAGAGGATAGTGGTGCCAGTTAGTTGCAGACCCCTAGTGCTTCATCTTGCTCATACAGTCCCATGGGCTGGTCATTTGGAGCAGCAGAAAACATACTTGAGACTAGGTGTTAGGTTTTTTTGGCCAACCATGTGCGCTGACACACAAAACTATTGCAGAACATGCTCTGTCTGTCAAAAAACCTCTGCTGTCCGTAGGTCTGAGCGAGCACCTCTGTGTCCACTGCCGGTGATAACATCGCCTTTCCGAAGAATAGCCACGGACATCGTAGGGCCCTTGGAGAGGAGCAGTGCGGGCTACAGATACATCTTGGTGGTATGTGACTATTCAATCAGATTTCCGTAGGCCTTTCCACTGCGAACCATCACTACCCCAAAGTTGATCAGTGCTCTTGTCCAGTTGTTTTCCAGAGTTGGCATACCAGAGGAAATCTTTACGGACCAGGGGACAAACTTTATGTCACGCATAATGGCACAGCTCCACCGGCAGCTGGAGATAAAGGCATTGAAGACCACGCCATATCATCCCCAGACGAACGGATTAGTGGAGCGGTTCAATCAGACGCTCAAGGCAATGCTCCGCAAGTTTGTGGAAGACACAGGTAGAGACTGGGACAAGTGGTTACCGTTTCTGTTATTCGCTTACAGGGAGGTGCCACAAGCGTCTACAGGTTTTTCCTCATTTGAGCTCCTGTACGGTTGGCCAGTGAGAGGGCCACTAGACCTACTGAAGACCTCATGGGAAGGCACAGTGGCACACTCCAACAGCCAGGGCATCCTCCAGTGTGTATTGCAGATGCGGGACAGACTGGAGAAGTATCACCTGCAAGCGCAGGAGAACCTTCAGGAGCCACAACGCACTCAGAAATGGTGGTATGACTAACATGCACGCTTGAGGGAGTTCCAGCTGGGGCAAAAAGTGCTGCTTTTGTTGCCCTCCTCCACCAGCAGGCTGTTGGCCAAATGGCAAGGGCCTTACACCGTGCTGCGGAAGATGAGCCAGACAACGTATGAGATCCACCATCCAGACAAAGGTAAAGTTACTCAAATTTACCATGTCAATCTTCTCAGGACCTGGAATGAGAGAGCTGACCGCAAGATAGCAGCCCTCTTTGTGCGATCTCTGGAGGAAGAGGATAAACCGGAGGAGTTGTTGAAGGCATGGAGTGGTGAGCCAGAGGTGGTGCTTCCACATCTGGAAGGTGAGAAACGGGCAGACATGTTCAATGTGTTCAGTGACTACCCTGCACTCTTCCAGCAGAGGCCGGGGAAGACCACCATCCTTGAACACACCATTCACCTGAAGGCTGGCCAATTCCCCATAAGACTGCAACCATACCGTGTCCCTGAGAGGCTGGTGGGAGCCCTCGAGAAGGAAATCCAGACTATGAAGGAACTTGGAGTGATAGAGCTGTCGTCCAGTGAATGGAGCAGCCCTATCATGATTGTTCCAAAGCAAGATGAGTCGTTAAGGGTGTGTCTGGACTTCCGAAGGCTGATCCAGGAAACTGGCCTCACCCTGAATGTGCAGAAGTGCGAGTGGGCCAAGGAAGAAACAAGGTATCTGGGCTATCAGCTAGGGAAGGGAACCATCAGACCGCAGGTGGACAAGGTGCAGGCCATCAGGGATAGTCCACGGCTAACAACTAAGACTCAGGTAAAGTCCTTCCTGGGGATGGTTGGCTGGTACAGACGTTTTATCCCTCATTGTGCCACAATTGCCACTCCCCTGACTAATCTAACCAAAAAGTCTTCCAGCAACCCGGTAGCATGGAGTGATGAGTGTGAATTAGCATATAATGCTTTGAAGAGATGTCTGTGTGCCTCTCCGGTCCTCCAGACCTCAGATTTCACCAAGCGGTTCCTTGTAGAGGTGGATGCTTCAGGACCGGGTATCGGAGCTGTCCTGGCACAAGGAGACCTTGGAGAAGAGAGACTGGTCCTATTCCTCAGTAGGAAGTTGTTGCCACGAGAAACAAGGTATTCAACTATTGAGAAAGAATGCCTTGCCATCAAGTGGGCATTAGACAGTTTGAGGTATTACCTGTTGGGCCGGAAGTTTGATCTCCACACAAATCACAGAGCACTGACATGGATGAATAAAATGAAGAACAAGATTTCTCGGGTGACAAGGTGGTACCTGGAGCTGCAGTCTTTCCAGTTCTGTGTTCAGCACAAGAAGAGCCAGCAGAATGTAGTAGCAGACTATCTGTCAAGGTTGCCGAGTACTGCCACCCTTGGAGAGGAGGGAGGTAATGTGAGAAAAAGCGCCGTATCTCACCACGGGCAGCAGGGGTGAGACGGATGCATTGCACTACACTACACCACACTATACTGATACATTGTCATAATCATTAATTTACCCTCGTAACCCTTTTTCCCTTCTCTCAGCTAACTTCTTTGTGGGTGCACACGCAAGTTGTTAGGTAACGTTATGTTGCAAACATTCATTTTAGCGATATTTTCCTTTGTTATTTTCCACCTCCTGTTACCTATATAAGATACAAAACGCACACACAATATTCAAGTTAAACTGCCTTTATTTACTTATCTTACAAAGTGAAGACCATTGCGTGTTAGAGCTGTGCAATTCTCCATGGCCACTGTTTCTGTTACTGCAGGACTTCCTTGTTGCTATGGAGTTCGGGGTGGCTTGGTAGTGCCTGTCTCGGCACGAGTGCAAACTCATGCACAAATTAAATGGTTTGTCCCAATTAATGTGTATTTTGGGTTCTATGAATAATGTGTTGTCTTTGAGCTATGGAATATTAATGTTTTTTAATTATTAATTATTTTGATAGTAACTTTAAACTGAAATTATTATGTAAATGGTGCTTTAAAGTTGCATGTCTGATATAAAATTGAGTGGTATCTTCCAGTGGACAGAGACACCTTAGTATAAGTATCCCTCTGAGGAGGGGTGAGGGGGTTGGTGGTTGTTCCTTGACCTGAGCATACCAGGTATGTGCTGTGATGTAGTGGCAGGGAAGAGTTACTGTGTACAGTGAGATTGTGAGTGAGTCAGCTGTAAATAATTTTCCTCCGTATTTAGGCCTACATGTTTTTTTTGTTTTTGAAAAGTTAATTTTGGTAATTTTTTGAGTAATTTTTGTTTGCGATTTCTGGGAACCGGACCCAATAAAAATTTTTGCACCAAAGTGCTACTTCTGGCCGTTTCATCATTTAATGTCATTTCAAGAACCTACTTGACACTCATGTTGATAAACACCAATAATAAACTGCAAAGGCAATCAAAGGCTAGAATCAAAACTAGAGAATGAAAGTTCTCTTATACCTGCATGAAGGAAGCAATTGAACATATCTGGCTAATCAGAAACATCAGTGAATCCATTTGTCCCAAACATCATCAGCTCACTGCATATATACATACTGTACATACATGCAGGATTTGCGGGAGAGCACCGCCCCCCTTGTTAGCCAAAACTGGAAAACTTCTTCCCCTAGGCAATTCTGTACAAAGAAACACATTGATTATACGAAAGGGAATGTTCTTGCTTGAACAAAGCAGCTGCACTAATGTCATATCAGCAGCTGATAGGGGGGTTGAAGGGGTGTTTTGTAGAAAATGTTACTATCTGTCTGGGATTTGCCAATTGCCAGCATGCATGCTACATAAAGTAGCCTATACAGTGAGCACCATAATTCATTGGACAGTGACATATTTTTTATTTTGGTTCTGTACTCTAGCACTTTGAGTTTGAAAGGATACAATGACAATTGAAGTTGAAGTGAAGACTGTCAGCTTTAATTTGAGGGTATTTTCATCCATATTGGATGAACCGTTTAGAAATGACAGCACCTTTTGTACTACAATTTTAAGGTACTACAAGTATTTGTTGAATTGGCTTCACAGATGTTTCGTTAGGCAGGTGTATTCATTTGTGTCGTTAGTGAATGCAGAAGAGAGCTGTTGATGTCTAGTCTTGATTCTAGACTTTGCAATTGCCTTTGGAGATTGTTGTTGGGGTGTGACAACATGAGGAACGACAGCAGTGTCGATGCAAATTAAGCTGGCCGTCTTAAAGGAGTACCATGGTGATTTTCACACTTTCTCGGTTTTATGTGCTATTTGCACAAGAGGCATTGAAGAAACACAATGAGTAAAGTATTAAATATGTCCATTCTGTATTTTTGGAGATATATGCGTTTAAAATTTATCGTCCTATTTTCAACCGGTTGAGAAAGTTGTTAACTTGGTGCGTCACAAATACAGTAACCACTCCCCTTTCCACGCCCCGTAAACCCATGGATAACTCGAGACCCATAGTTTGCGCCGCTGGCTTACAGGCAAGACAATGCAAATATTTGACTAATGTTAGGTTCACTTATTAGAGCGCCTTTTAAGGACTATTAGACTATCTCTGGTTGGTTATATTCATGTATAGCTAGCTAGCCAACGTTAGCTAGTTATGTAGTTTGCTTTCATAATGTAATGTTACCGATAACGTTAGCTAGCTAGTTTGCTTTCATAAGGACGTTATAGTTGTGGTTTTATCTTAACTTGGCTAGCTAGCTAGCAAAATTATTACTGGATATTTGTCAACGTCCTTAGCTATCGATACTTGATATACTAAGTTAGCTAGCTTGTGAAAATTCAGTCTCCCAAGATGAGCGCGTATCATGGAGGTAGCTATGGTAACGGGGCACGGTCTGTCAATCATAGCTAACTGACAGTTCTCATAACCACACCCAGACAGTTCGGGTGAACTTTTATAGTGGGAAATTTGGGCTTAGAAAATTATGTTTTAAAATACATTTAAATGACTGAATAATAAAAAAATTATGCACATTTGTTTTGTTGTTGCCTAAAGACAATTGGCAAGTGTCACATTCAACCACCATGTTACTCCTTTAAAATGTGCTTCAATCCCTGTTGTGATGGGTTATGCAGTGTTTTCCATTAATTCACTGTGGTGGCCTGCCACAATTAAATTTGTCCCACCAGTTTCAAAATAAAGCAAAAATAGTTTTTTTTTTAACGTAATATATAAAAGACCACTATATGCATCAGAAAAGCACCTCACTTGCAGCCAGTCAGCTTCCCTTTTTCCCCTTGCAGTGTGTGCACGTGATGACAGCGGGATTTCAGCCATGACTGTAGTCTCTTTGAACACTTAAGTCCTGCATCTCAACTTCCATAAGCCATCGGCCCAGAATGCATTTTTAGGAGACATTGTTTGAGTTAATTATCTATTTTCTCGCTCCATCAATGTTAATGTCATTACACTGGTTTAAAACATTATTTCCAGCAGCAAGTTAGAATGCTATCTGTATCCTACTGCAAAGCCGAACGTTATGTCGATTATTGCAAGGGAGTGATATTTTGGAAATTTGCACTGCAATATGAATTATTAGCATCTAGCCAAGTTTGCAGTAGCGTATATGGTAGCCAATTCTCTTTGATAAATTTTGTTACCTTTATATCAATATGAACAATGTGGTTTCAATGGTTGGTGAAATTAAAACAATGTTAGCTGCACACTTACACTGTATTTGTAGGCTACATTATTTCAGCATCAAGTTGGCAAAACTATATTCTGACTGATATATAATGTTATGTCACTTATATGAACGTATTCAATGCTGTTGAATGTTAATCAAGTTCAAGTACTGTTTTAAACTCAATGTTGACACCAGATGTTCATGTAATTGGAATACCTCCCTTCTAGTGAATATCTGTTTGAAACCTGTTGATTAAACATTTTAGTTGATATTTAAGTCTTTTGGTGTGGAAATGAGTTTCTTGATAAGTTAACTCCTTCACCATCAGGATTTTAGTTGAACGTGATTCTGAGATAGCATGTGGTGCCATATTTTTACTGCAGCATTAGTATGATTTCAAACACTTTAAATAAACCAGTACAATATGTGACAAGTTTTACAGTACTTCATTTCCTTGATGGCTTAAGCATCGTAAATGGTGATGCAACTGCAAGGGTTTATGATTGGACTGTTTACTAAAGCACAAAATTCTTCACAGATCTAGCCTCTTAATTTTCCTCATTGTTGATGCATTTTTTAAAATGTGAAAAATTTTCTCCTGGGTGGTAACTAGACAGTTTAGGGTCCCCCAAATGCAGTTTCCCAAAATCCTGAGACCGCAGCAATTATTTGTTTATTATTTACTATATAAACAAACATTAATTTTTATTATTAATTTCTATTGTTAATGGATAAACACATTTTTGCATCCATGCATCCATCCTTGGTGTTTGTGTAATGCATCCATCCTTGGTTTTTATATGTCACAACTGAGACAAATGTGTCTGAACTTCATTTTACCATCAGTGCATTTCTCTGCAGCCCAAAACTCATAACCAGTATCTAAAATAAAAAAAAGAAAAATGGTCCAGTGGGACTATCACTTTCACTGTGTAATTAATATATGGACACTACTTATTCTCCCATTCCCTGCTTTAATTATTCAGACCTGGTTTTTTAAATAGCTCCATAAATCGTCTATCAAGCCAAAGGTAAGGGGCAGAACCCAATTAGTTCTGAGGATAAGAGAACATGCTGTTAGCGTTGCGTAAAAGTCAATTAGAACCGCAGAAAAAAAGACATGCGTCTGGACTGGCAAGCCCTCAGCACCATGCCAGAAATGAATTTCATGGAGATTTTGTGGCAAGGGGGTGAGATGTGAAACATAATGTAACATAAATTTTACCTAATTGGTTTCCATCAATTGCTTTTAATTTAATTGTATCTGCATTGGTGACTGTTACGTTCGCGTGTGGGATGCGGGCGTGCGTTTTTCTCCCCTCTTTCGTTCTGCTCTCTCTCGGTTGCTGTCATTTCCACAGGAGTCCGTGTGCCGCCCTTCGTTATTCCCATTGGTCATCCCCGCTGTCCATCATCAGAGTTCTCCCGCTCATCCCCCCCATCCGCCAATCAACTTCCTCCTGCAATCATGTCTCCCCCAATCATGCCTCAGCTCTCAATTTAAAATATCCCCATTTCGTTCCTGCAGGAGCCTTCCGTTTCCTCATTTGTGCTGTGTGTTTGGGCAAATGCTAGGTTGTGTGTGTTATTGAGAGAGTTGTGTGGTCTAAAATTTCGTCCTCCCTGTTTCGCTTCAGAGACCAGTGTTAGGTAAGTTCCGGGGGCCCCTATACACGTGTTGACACGTAGGGTAAGGGCTCTGTCTAAATACATTAGTTTAGAGGTGGTGTCGCCCCCTGTATTTATGACTGCGGGTCGCAGTTAGGTTAGTTAGACAAGTTTGTTTTCTGCATTGTTAATAGGTTAGTTATATTGCAAAATCGTAGTTAGGGTATTTGTTTGTTATTTTCGGCACCACTCCCTTTTTTTTGTACTGGTCTCGGTCGTGTGTCTTGACGTGTTTTATGTTTGGAAATGTCTGTAAATACTTGTAAATAGCCCCCCCCCCTACACAGTAAAATCCCTTTCACCGTAGTCCGCCTTGTGTGTCTCTCATTATTCTCACAAGAAAGCTTATATATATTTAGTTACATCTCCTGGTGCCAAATATCAAACATAATTTAAAATATTGCACCCTTAACCCCTAGAAGGGTCGTAACAATTGGGGGCTCGTCCGGGATATAAGCAGCTTGTGAGGGTAATTCCTTGTGACTATTAACTGGGAAGTGTATACATATATATATATATATATATATATATATATGTATAATTTTTTTTCTTTCTCCCTGGGAGTTTTGGCTCCGGTTGTGATATATTGGTTGGGTAGTGGCGTTTTACTGTCACCTGTTGGCGGAAACTGTATTGGTACTTTGTATTTCGTATTGGTATATTGGAAACGGTATTTGTTACTGTGTCATAGATTTAGTGTGGATGACTCGCTCTCTCTTAGTTTATGGATTATTGGTGTTGGCTTGTGCCCGATTTGTGAAAGTGAATGTATTCGAGCCGTAGCAAAGGCTTCACTGAGTTGCATAAGAATCCACGCGTTAATGAGTTTCTGCTTCGTCCGTCCTTTTCTACCTTGCGTTCTCTTTTGAGGGAGGAATTAGTCCTACTCGCTCGTCATTGGGGTGAGCCTAGAGAACTGTGTACTGGGCGATACAGTGTTTTTGAACTTCGGCAGCATCTGACTGAGCTCGCAGTGGAGCGAGGGATTTTGAAAGTGGAAACGATGGCCACAGAGATGACGGAGGCTGATTTTAAATTAAGACTCGCTGAATTGGAGTTTAAGAAAATACAGCTAGAAAATGACAAGCAGCTTGAACTTGCTAGAATTAATGCCAAGCTCAAAGAGCGAGAATTGGCTTTAGCTGAGGTGAAACAAAAGGATGCGGCACAGCTCAAAGACCGAGAATTGGCTTTAGCTGAGGAGAAACAAAAAGACGCGGCGGCCTATCGAAATCAGCGCTTGAGTTTGGTTACGGAAGGAAAACTTGATGCCTCTGTATTGTCTGTTGAAGGGGAGGATTCTCATTCACCTGTCCATAGTAGCGCTGTGCACAATCTAAAATTGGTTCCTAAATTTAATGAACGTGATTTGGATACCTTCTTTATACTCTTTGAAAGGCTAGCAGCAAACCGAGAATGGTCGGAGGCTGATAAAATTCTTTTGCTCCAGTGTGTTGTAGTGGGAAAGGCTCAAGAGGTATTTTCCGCCCTTGATACGGAAACCCTGGCGTCCTATGAGCAAGTCAAGGATGCAATTCTGAAGGCTTATGAATTGGTCCCCGAAGCCTACCGGCAAAAATTCAGAACATTTAGACGAGGGGACCAGCAGACTCATGTGGAGTTCGTGCGAGATTTGGTAATCCAGTTCGATCGCTGGAGGAAATCCTCCAAAGCCACTTCATACGGGGAACTTTGTGATTTGTTAGTCCTAGAGCAATTTAAAAACACTGTGTCAGAGCAAATCGCTACTCACTTGAGCGAGCGTGGCGTACTTAAGCCCATGGATGCTGCGGTGATGGCTGACAATTACGCACTGACCCATAAGCATGGTTTTGGCGGTTTTCGGCCCCGTGCAAATAGTCCTCATACCCAGAGTGAGACGCTTACAGGCTCGGCACACTCTAGATCGCCAGTCATGAACCAGACTGGCAGCGGATTTGTAAATCCAAGAGAGGAGCGATTGTGCTTCTTTTGTAAAAAACCTGGTCACCGTATTGCTGATTGCAGGGCATGGCAGAGCAAAAACAAAACATCCCAAGCACTCAAGCCCACGGGTTTTGTTAGAACAGTCTCCCAGACATCTCCCCTGATTGCCCCTGAAAAGAAAACTGACTCTGGCTATGAGCCGTTCCTTTTCGAGGGTCTGATATCTCTTCCTGGTGCGCCGGCTGATCAAAAATCTGTGCGGTTTCTCCGAGATACCGGTGCGTCACAGTCGTTCATGTTGGCTGATGTGTTGCCCGTGTCCGAAGTAACTTCCAGTGGCGCGAATGTGATCGTTCAGGGAATTGAGATGGGGTATAAATCTCTTCCGTTACACAGAGTGCATGTTGACACGGAGTTGGCCTCAGGATGTTTTAATGTTGCTGTGTGTTCCGCTCTACCTGTCGTAGGCGTGACGTTTATTATGGGAAACGATATTGCTGGTGGTAAAGTGCGTCCTCTCCCGGAGGTTGTAGAACAGCCCAACACATGTCTTATGTCCCAAGCCATGTCTGAGGTGTTTCCGGCCTGCGTGCTCACTCGTGCTCAAGCACGGAAGCAGGGGGAAGATATTAATTTATCGGAATCGGTGTTAGCACCCCCTGGTGATGTTGATGAGTCAGAAACTGAGTCTCCAGTTTTACATAGCGAGATGCTTAAAACTGAGACCTTACCGAGTGAGCTGGAGGAGGCGAACGAAAGGCAATCGCTTAATTCACAGTCAGAATTGCCCTCTCTTGTACTGCCTGTCACTCGTGAAAATCTTGTTTCTGCTCAGCAGTTTGATCAGTCACTGCGTCAGTGTTTTGACGCGGCTGTCACACCCGAAGCGGCCAAAAAGATGACCATAGCTTATTTTGTGGACAATGGAATGTTGATCCGGAAGTGGTCTTCTCCTGTTGCTGCTGGTATGGAGTGGGGCGTGACCTATCAGATTGTAGTGCCCGTTGCTTACCGACCGCAAGTGTTATCCCTGGCACATGAAAACCCATGGTCTGGTCATATGGGAGTTACAAAGACGTATAACCGTGTGCTAAAGCATTTTTTTTGGCCTGGACTTAAAAATGCTGTAGCGAAACACTGTAGATCATGTCATGTTTGTCAGATCACTGGAAAACCTAATCAGGTTATTCCTCCGGCCCCTCTCTGTCCAATTCCTGTAATGGGTGAGCCCTTCCAGCACGTAATTGTGGATTGTGTGGGACCCCTCCCCAAGGCAAAATCTGGTCAACAGTTCCTCCTTACCATTATGTGTATAGCGACCAGATTTCCTGAGGCTATTCCTCTGCGTACAATTACCGCTAAAACGGTGATTAAAGCACTGACCAAATTTTTCTCTATATTTGGTTTTCCAAAAATTATTCAGACAGATCAAGGCACTAATTTTCTTTCCAAGCACTTTAAACAGTTCTTACATTCTCTGTCCATTACGCATCGAGTTTCTAGTGCGTATCATCCCGAGTCGCAGGGTGCACTGGAACGGTGGCACCAAACACTCAAGTCTGCTCTCCGCAAATACTGTCTGGAGACGGGAACAGGTTGGGATGAGGCGGTGCCCTTTGCATTGTTTGCTTTGAGAGAAGCGGTACAAGAATCGTAAGGGTTCAGTCCAGCTGAACTGGTGTTTGGACATGCGGTACGAGGTCCTTTAAAGGTTTTAAAAGAACAGTTTATGTCTGATGACTCGTCCTCCCAGTCTAATGTGTTGGATTGTGTCAGTCAGTTTAAAGAGCGGTTACACGATGCCTGCTTGCTTGCCAAAGAGGCGCTTTATTCCTCACAAGGGACTATGAAGCGTCGGTATGACGAGAAGGCTGTAGTGCGCTCTTTCAAGCCGGGAGATCAGGTCCTGGTGTTACTGCCTGTTCTTGGATCTGCTCTGTCTGCTCGCTTTTCTGGTCCATACACTGTGGAAGAGAAACTTAGTGAAACGGATTATGTAATCCGAACACCCGACCGCAAGCGCCAGTCTCGTGTTTGCCACATTAATATGCTCAAAACATATCATGTTAGAGAGACACCCCCGTCGGAGGACGGGAAGGAGGTATTACCTGTTTCTATTGTTAGTCCTGCCCTTATAACCTCCCGTCTATGTTGTGCAGAAGATGAAGATGGTCTTGTGCTTCGGAACGCACCTCAACAGTGCGCTAGACTAACAAATTCTGAGTCCTTGTTAAACTTGTCTTCCCATCTGGCTCATTTATTAGATAATCAGTGCGGTGATATAGTTCAGTTAATCGGTGACTATCCGGCACTATTTGGTGACATCCCCTCTCAGACAACTGTCTTGCAGCATGACATTGATGTGAATGGCTCGGTTCCCATTAGACAACATCCATACCGTATCAATGCTGTAAAACGGGATGCTATGAAACAGGAAGTGCAGTATCTCTTAGACAATGAATTGGCTAAGCCCAGCTCCAGTCCCTGGAGTTCACCCTGTCTTCTTGTCCCAAAGTCCGACGGTACAGCACGTTTCTGTACAGACTTTCGCAAGGTAAATGCGATTACAGTGCCAGACTCCTACCCTCTGCCGAGGATGGAGGACTGCATCGACAACATTGGTTCCGCAAAATTCGTGACTAAACTCGACCTACTTAAGGGGTATTGGCAGGTTCCTTTGACACCCCGTGCCTCTGAAATTTCTGCCTTCGTCACCCCAGATGACTTTCTGCAATATAATGTTTTGGCATTTGGACTTCGCAACGCCCCCGCCACCTTTCAGCGGTTGGTGAATACAGTCCTAGCTGGTGTACCTGATTGCTATGCTTATTTGGATGATTTGGTTGTAAAGTCGGACAGTTGGTCCGATCACATTCAAGTATTGCGAATAGTGTTCGACAGGTTGGGCAAAGCAACGCTCACTCTGAACCTGGCCAAGTGCGAATTTGGTAAAGCGACCGTAACCTACCTGGGGAAACAGGTGGGTCGAGGTCAGGTCCGTCCAGTTGAAGCGAAGGTTGCTGCCATCGCTGAGTTTCCTGCGCCCACCACAAGGCGTGAACTACGCCGGTTTCTCGGAATGGCAGGTTATTATAGAAGTTTTTGTAGAAACTTCTCTGTGGTTGTCGCCCCTTTGACTAGTGCCCTCAGTGTGATTAGACATTTTGAATGGACCCCAGATTGTCAGCACGCCTTTGAAAGTGTTAAGGCGTTGTTATGTAGTGCCCCTGTGCTCGCTGCCCCAGACTTCGCACTACCGTTTCAGTTAGAGGTTGATGCGAGTGCCCTGGGAGCTGGTGCCGTGCTTCTGCAGGAAGATGCGGAAGGAGTTGATCACCCTGTCTGTTTTTTTTCCCGGAAGTTTAATAAGCACCAGATACGATATTCCACCATTGAGAAGGAGGCGCTTGCGCTGCTATTATCATTGCAGTTCTTCGAAGTCTATCTTGGCTCTAGTTCTGTGCCCATTGACGTCTACACGGATCACAACCCATTGGTTTTTTTGTATAGGATGTACAACCAGAACCAGCGCCTCATGCGTTGGTCTCTGATTGTACAGAATTACAACATTGTGATTAAACATAAGAAGGGGAAGGACAATGTGGTAGCGGATGCGCTATCTCGTGTTTAGTGGGTGCATGATACTAGATTTGGGATTTGTATACTGTTGTATTGTATTCCCCTGTCATCGTGTATTGAACAAACTTTAGTTCGTTCTTGTGTGGGGGAGTGTTACGTTCGCGTGTGGGATGCGGGCGTGCGTTTTTCTCCCCTCTTTCGTTCTGCTCTCTCTCGGTTGCTGTCATTTCCGCAGGAGTCCGTGTGCCGCCCTTCGTTATTCCCATTGGTCATCCCCGCTGTCCATCATCAGAGTTCTCCCGCTCATCCCCCCCATCCGCCAATCAACTTCCTCCTGCAATCATGTCTCCCCCAATCATGCCTCAGCTCTCAATTTAAAATATCCCCATTTCGTTCCTGCAGGAGCCTTCCGTTTCCTCATTTGTGCTGTGTGTTTGGGCAAATGCTAGGTTGTGTGTGTTATTGAGAGAGTTGTGTGGTCTAAAATTTCGTCCTCCCTGTTTCGCTTCAGAGACCAGTGTTAGGTAAGTTCCGGGGGCCCCTATACACGTGTTGACACGTAGGGTAAGGGCTCTGTCTAAATACATTAGTTTAGAGGTGGTGTCGCCCCCTGTATTTATGACTGCGGGTCGCAGTTAGGTTAGTTAGACAAGTTTGTTTTCTGCATTGTTAATAGGTTAGTTATATTGCAAAATCGTAGTTAGGGTATTTGTTTGTTATTTTCGGCACCACTCCCTTTTTTTTGTACTGGTCTCGGTCGTGTGTCTTGACGTGTTTTATGTTTGGAAATGTCTGTAAATACTTGTAAATAGCCCCCCCCCCTACACAGTAAAATCCCTTTCACCGTAGTCCGCCTTGTGTGTCTCTCATTATTCTCACAAGAAAGCTTATATATATTTAGTTACATCTCCTGGTGCCAAATATCAAACATAATTTAAAATATTGCACCCTTAACCCCTAGAAGGGTCGTAACAGTGACATTTATACCTATTTAATAATACCTGCAATTAACATTGAGAAATAGCCATTTTTAATTTGAGCATGCCCTAATATTTTTTGTAGCCAATCTATTTGCTTAGTTAGGCCTTAGCTAAGGCATTTCCATATGTTGAATTTAATTGAAATTTTTGTGTGTGACATTTACACCTGAATGACTGCATGAAACTGACATGGTTTAATATCAAGGGATGGTTTAAAAATGAAAGCTTGTCCCTTTATTTACTACAACCAAAATGTCTGCTGTTGTACATTGCCATTTCATTTGCAAATGATTGGCGCAATTGGTATCATATGGACGGCTGCTGATTTTATCTCCCATATTGACAAAGCTGATGCAGGACTGAAATGGCTCAATAAAAAGTATGGAAAAGTATTCCATTGCCATTTTAAAAATTATTGTTATTAATAATCATAAAACTAAATATAATTTCCCTGCTTTAGACCCAGCAGATTTAAAACATATGCACTGCTGTGTATCATTCTGTGCCTCTCCAAATCATTATCTGACTATTGTGTATTATCTGACTATTTGTATTCCCACAAATACTGTATGAATTCTCTGACCCTGATAAAATATTGAAAAAAGGTCAATCATTTACATAGGACAGATTTATTAATGCATTAATGGCTGATCAAAACAAGCAGTGGTGCAGTGTGCCTCCGCAAGTATATTATGTATGAGTGTTGTTGGGAAGCGATGAGAAATCATGCAAAAAACATCACAGACTTAGGTGATAGCTTACTTGATGCACCTGGAACACGCTGCAACTTTTCTAATCCCTTGCCAACAGAGTTTAATCCCTTAACCGCTTAGCGCAAAGCCCCTAGTGGTCGGCACGCCGGCGTGCCGAGATTACTAAACTCAGACATTCGGTGCTACTGCAACCAAAGAGTTAAAAACAGAAACGCATTGCTTTAGTTTCATTAGTAGACGCACCCCTCCCTGCAGTCTCATCTACAACTACACCCCCCATCCATGACATAATGGACAATATTGTCTATCTTGGCATTCATAAAAATATTCTTTCACCACTAAAAAATCGTATTCCGTCATAGCAACAAGATAAACCCGACAATAGCCCTAAAATATGCCAATACAGCAGTGAAAACGCTGCTCACTGAATAACGAAATAAAGAAGACAAAGTTTTAAAAAATAATACCATGTCATTCTACAGCCAATATCTGGGACTAAATATTGAATAAATATACAACCTTACCATTGGTTTTACGTGTAGAGATGTCCCTATTGAGACTGAGTGGTCATATATTGTCTTGGACATTCTGTTTGTGAAATATGCGCACATTTGTCATGCCTGGGTACCTTCCAAAATAGCTGTGCATAATACCACACGTATTGTTTACGGCGTTGTCGCCCTTTTTAGTACAGTCTGGTTTGATTGACAATTCATTTATTCAGTAGGTGAGAGTATAAGCTTTCTAATGATGTATAACATGTCTAATGTTTTATAGGTCAGCGTAACCAGAAATTTTCTTATCATCGCATTCAATTACGCATTCACTCTGTGGTAGCAGTAAAACAAAGACGCTGCTTAAGGAAACGTTGTCAACAATTTTTCATAATTTCTTGGAAAATACTAATATTATTGAGGACTTCTGAGCATAGCTAAGCCATATGTTTGCTGATAGACCTAGCTGACATCGTTTTCTGGTGTAAGACAGGAGCAGATAGAACTATCATTGATTTCCTGTCTCTGTCTCTATCTACTGAAAACAGATACGATTTCATCATTGCTATGTAAGTATTAATGCAAAATACTTTGGTTATATACGTTAATTTGAAATTGAGTGTCTTTAAATAGGTTAGTGGTATTATATAATGTGGATATTTCACACTGTAATGTAGACATTAGTAATAGTGTAATAGTTTTTGTGAAGCATGCAACAGTGATGATGTGAGAGCTGGATCATTGCCAAAACATGGTGGACGGTTGAAAATTGTTTTTATGTCGTCCCATCCCCATACAAGAAAACATACGAGAGTACAGAGTATAGAAATACACACAAGTTAATTATTACACATTTAGGTACTGTACCACATTGTGTGACAATATTTTTGCATTATTTAATCTGATAGCAATGTTCCATCTTAAACCTTCATAAGGGGCTCATTTATATGCTTTATAATGGACAAAAGCATTTTATTCATTTTTGGAGAGATTTTGGATATGTTTCTGGACTCCTAGATATTTTAGACCACTGTACTGATGGAAAGCTTGTAATTCCCACTTGAAAATGATGCAACAGTGAGTTTCTTGAGACAAAACAGTTGATTTGCAATGAAATACATGAATATGTTGTGATTTACAGCAATGCATAATTTAGACATTTTGCATAGATTTGGAGATGCTGGGTACACTGCTTAGTTTTTGCTGCATAAATCTGTAGTAGTTCTACATATCCACCCTTAGATTTAATGAACTTGTGGTCAAGAAGTTTTTGATCCAGCACATATAGTATAGTTTAACCTGCTGTATATATGCAATCTCTCAGTATTTCTATAAAATATATATATTATATAACTATAAAATTGCAAATAGATTTTTTGTCTAGACAATTGCATTTGTGGCACTTTATTTCTTCCAACATTATGAACATAAACTAATCTGCGTTAGTATTGTAAATTGTACAAATGTCCTGCTTCATTTAAACCATTTTTCAAGTCTCTGTGGTGTTCACATCTGGAGTTATAAGGCTTTAAATAGGGTACCCCCTAAATGGGCAAGGATTGGCAAGATTTGGCATGTGCACTAAGGGGTTAAACAAAGCAATGCTCCCCAATGTCTCAGATTGTTTATGATTCAGAGGGCTATTTTGGTGATGTCAATACCATCCCTGTAGTATTAGCAGTTGTTTCACTTGTTGTGGACAGTTACTTGATTATACAATGGAGCACTGCATAGTTCAGGCAGGCCATGAGCGTCAAGCTCTGGCTGAATCAGCTGATGGCTCAGCAATATTGCACTAAACATATCATAAATAATGTAGTAGACGCAGGCTGAAAAAACCAGGTTAGCCTAGGCTATATTGTGCATTTTGCATGAAAGTAATGTTTTATTTTCTTTCTGATATCAGCGAGGTTGCCAATTTTGTGACTAGCTTACTAAGCATTATTAGACTATGAATGTGTACTGTAAAATGTGGGTTTCAAAATAGCTATCATTAGTTCAGGATAATCTTAACATTGCATTTTGAGAGCCTTGGGCTGCGTTTTATGGGATTATTTTTTAAATCCTGTATGCATTTCTGGGAACAATTTCCACAGATGCATGGAATGACGGTTCAGTAGCCTACAAGTCATTATCACTTGCTACTAACGGTAATTCTCCCTCTCACAGATCCCCACGCACGTACAGGAAAAAAACACAATCCCCCCCCCGCCCACCACCCACCCCCAATTTTCCACAGTATTTAGATTTGCTGGTATAGAACTGGAGAAGCTGGGAAAATTATCCAAACTATATGATCACAGCATTGTTGAAATGCTTTATGGTAATAATAGCCTACTTTTACGATATATACACATCTTTTTTTTATTTCATTGAAGAGAACACCAAGTCTCTCCTGTACTAGAGTGAACCTATTACTCTTATTGTGATGGCCTACTTGTTGTAGATACAGACATAAAACTTTTCCTTTGATTCTACCCTAAACGAATCCTTTTACAAATGTAGATGTAACCGGACTCAGCTCTAGCTTACTATAGTAGACACTGGGTGGTACAGACACGTGTATCTCTACATCCACATTAATCAGTAACCATAGGGACCAGTGCATCAGAGACTTTAGTTTCGCTCACAAGAGAAAGGAGTATCAAGCGGTAAGCATTAAGTAGCAAGAGTAAAGAAGACTCACAGACCAACAGGTAAGTTTGAAAAGTTAACATGTATTAACTGTTTGTATAAAAAAATATATAAATAAACATAACAACTGTGAATCAATGGACTGTTTCCATTCTTGAATGAAATCACTCACAGTGTATAACCAACACCACTTAAGTAGACCGTAGTTAGTGGTTGCTTAGTTTTAAATCCAGGGTTTCTGCCAGTGTATTGCAAGCCTGATGGCCCACCGGGCCTAAGTTGACCCCCTGCTGGGCCTAAGCATCGGGATTTTTTTTTTTTTTAATGTATTTTTAAGGTGTTTTTTAAACTACAGTTACAGTGGGCGGCTCGGTTGAAAAGCTCACCAGCGACATCTGTTGGTTAAAACGTGAACGCACTATAGGAAGGGTCTGAGATCAGTGTTCTTTACCCTCATTGTGCGTAAAGTGGCATTTAACACTTGACGCTTCCAACTATCACAACTATCAGGTTAACGTTACCTAGCAAGCCACCATTTCTTATTTAGTAGGCTAACTAACCTTGTTGCAAACTGTGTTATCACTTCATCTAGTCGGTAAGTATATTCTTTTTATATTAACTTAAGCAGTGTGTAGGTAACGTTAAACTAGTAGCATGAATGTAACGTTCGATATATTGTAACATTACATGACTTATTAATCGCCATCGAAATAACGACTTGTTTATTAATAACGTTAGCTTGATGACATTGATGTGCACATCAACGTTGTCATAACATTTTTCCTGACCATGAAAACTGCCTAAATTGTTTACATTTTGGACAGATGTGGCTACAGAGTAAATCCATCGTTGTTTCCGTCGCAGCACTTTCGACACAAGTAATATCGGAAAAATCCTAAAATTTCTTCTTACAGTGAAGAGTGCCTGACTGGCAACCATAGAAATGTGTTAACACAGCGGCAAAATTAGACTATGTTTAAATGTGCCCAGCATTCCAAGGCTTGTTGTAAGATTTAGTAGCCAATCAGGACTTTCTTCAAGTTTTTTGTAGAGTGCAAAAACTTCGATATTATTTATTTTAATTTAATTTCTTTTGTTGTTGTTGAAAACACAGCATTCCAAGACTGTACATTGTCGTCAGATTCTTTGTAAGACTCTGCTATGCTGTAAAT
Source organism: Anguilla anguilla (assembly GCF_013347855.1). NCBI lineage: Eukaryota > Metazoa > Chordata > Actinopteri > Anguilliformes > Anguillidae > Anguilla > Anguilla anguilla. The sequence continues at coordinate 37,393,561 of NC_049206.1, forward strand.
AGTTGTTGATTTTTTAAAATGTGTGTTGAATAAATGACTTATTTATAACAACATTCACATTACGTAGTCAAATTTTCAAATCTCCAGTCAGCTTTTAGCACTGACTGTAGGGCCCTATGGAATCTGTGTTATAGCTTTTTTAAATTCTCAATTCTGTGATTCCGTCCTTGATTCTGTTATCACAGAAACTATAGGGCCCTACCTTAATGCTGCCATCAGTCTGTCGCTGGCCCGCACCGGCCCCTGTCAAAAGATACTTGCCACCGGGCCTAACAACTTTTCTGGGGGAAACCCTGAAATCTATTTAGAATCTAAGTTATTCTATATTGGCGGTTGTCCTAGAGTTAAGCTACCCAACTAGTTTAATTCACACGCTATGGTTTTTTTTTCATGAGCTAAACCCTTTTTGTGTATTACCAAAACACCTTTTAACCTCAATGTTTATACATCAAAATACCTTTTAACAATAGTGTATGTATCAAAATACCTATTAACATCAGTGTACGTATCAGAATACCTTTTAAAAGAAATAGTATCAGCTCTCCAAATATCAATATCAATCAACAGAGCAATAGAAGTAACTTCAACCAATGAAACAATTACTTGAATAATGAACAGGGAATCCTTTTTTCAGTCCAATGAAGGCAATGATCAGTCCTACCAGGATTTCAGATGAAAGCAACGGTTAAGGGCTGCGTTTCTGAGTTTCGATGTACCTTAACGTTCTACAAAGGTTTCTAAGGTATTTCAAAGGGAAACCGCTTTTTTACAAGTGTTTCCCAGACTATACCTTAACAGTTGCCTTAAGGGACACTTCCAAAGGTACGTCGTAAGTTGGAGCTGGCCTTCACTGTGGTGCTGAAAAGTTTATCAATCGATGCCAAGCGAATCGATTGTCTCACTTGTAACGGCTTATGAATGACGTTTTAATATAACAAGTGTTGTCATAATCATTTTACATCAATCTAATATTGCAGAAGAGGAAGCTATGCCTACTAAAGATCATCTGCTATTCAAAACGAGACCTTGTGATAGTTTTAATCAATAAATGTAGGCTACAAAAGATAAAATAAAGAGCATCAATCGGGACATATACGCCATAGTCTGGGACTTCTTGGAAGCCCAGGGAAAAGGATATAGGCTACATATGGGTGAATTATTTTGTTCTTATTGAAACAAAGGTCTAATGTTAATTTGCTTTTGTCACACAATATATAGGCAACTGTAGCAGCATATCCACTGTTTTCCGTGGACTTTTCTCTGCAGTGCAAAAATGATCGTAGATGAAAGGCAAAAGAGCGTCTGTGGAAATTGACTATGATTAATTCTATACCGGGTGTGCATTATGAATAGGCCTACCCGTTAAAGTGATATGTTCATCCACCTTGATTTGCTGTTGAATAGTCTTCACCAGGAATATCATTATTGGGTTGTTTACTGAAAATCGTAAAACAACATGGTAAGAAATGTTATGTGATGTTGATGTTTACCCAGTGCTAATTTTATTTTATATAGGAGGTGTGAGCTAAAGGAAAAGGATGTAGATTATTTGTCCTGTTTGTTCATTATGAGCCACCGTAATTGTATGTGTATTTATGGCTAGGCCAATCAACGTGCTTTAGTTCCACCTAGTTCGGTCATGCAAGTATACTCACTCAGTGTCGGCTTTGCTCACACAGGTTTTTATATTCTTAATAAACTGGCGGTTTGTTCCAAGTCAGTGTGATCATTGACTCACACACAAACAAACTAACATCTACAGGGTATGCGGTCAGAAAAGCCATATCCTCAGTAAGCTCCACTACGTAAAAATAATATATGCTTATTTTTTTCACAAATTGGATTAGTATTATGGATAGGCCCTACCCTACAAACACACTACGTAATGACAACGTTGCACTTTGGTCATAATTTGGTAAGTTGCAACATTACCAACAGGTGACGTTGTGACAACATTGCTCTATGGTCGCAAAATAACCAGTCCTCATGGAGACTGTGCTGCAACGTTGCTGTAACGTTATAGAATTACGTAAATACGATGTAATTTAATAACATAACAATTACGTTATATCACAGTCTTCATCCTTACTTCATTTGAAACGTTACTGGTAGGTTGTCAGAACGTTTGTAAATTACGTATTGGCTTACAGTAAAATATCTATCTGTCTATTTGTCTGCGCGTTTATGCTTGGACCGTTAACACATTATATCCAATGCAGGGTTTATTATTATTATTATTATTATTATTATTTTATTTTTAAATATAGGATATGGATAAGCAGGTATAGGGTTCTAGGGTGGCTGACATGGATAGGAATTTTATAGTAGGACTAAGTGTAAAGCATGGAGGATAAAATATAGTTTAGGGTGAAGGGATTTTTGAGTGTAAATCTATTGTCTGATACACACTCCGGAGCAGAAGGTGTAGGTAATTCACCAATAAGCTGTACACCACCCTGTAAGAGGGAAATTAAACTGGGACCCAGAAAAGGCTGACATTTGAACGAGCCAGCATGCTGGGACGCAGCGTGTACTTCAAAGGACCCGAGAGCCTTGTGGTAAAACAATAAGTCACTCGGACTTCCTCTGAATGGGCAGGCCATTTGGCTCTCTGGAATGTTACCACCTGGACACAACCAAGATAAGGGGAACTAGTCTCTTTGTCTGTGGTTGTGGGTGTGGGTATTTTGGGGTCGTAAAGGGTGAAGCGACCGGCACCTGGTGGGGGCACTACACGGGACAGTACCACACTGCCCACATATGGACCCCTCTGACATTACACTTTGTATTTCTTTTCTGGATCTGGACTATAAACCATCTGTATATCTTATTTACAAATCCCGGAAAACCTTACAAACCATGCACATGTGTTCATTGTATTATTGTATTATGCCTTATGTAATAACCAAATAGAATTTGAAAAAACATAGTTTCAATAACTCAGGAAAAAACTAACACAATGGAATGTCCTCTCTGGTAATCATCTCCTTTTCCACATTTCCCCACCAATTGTTTTAACAACCGCCACCAAATGGTGGGGGCCGGAATTAGAGATTTATGATTCGGCCAGGTTAATTTATGGTAATGCCTAGACCAAACGCGGGATTTGGCTTAAAAGGAAGGGAGACAAAGCAATCGGGGAAGATCGTAAACGATTTCCCCACGTTACACATAATCTGTGTGGTGTGTGTAGATTCACAAGGAAGATCGCAATCGACTTCCCGCACTGCGCATACTCGATGTTCTGTGTGTAACTAAACAGGCTGGTAAGAACTCTTTTCCTCGGTATTTATGTTTTTTAAACCTTATAATTGATTTGAATTTAAAGATAACAACCTACCTGCCTGTTAAATAAATTCTTCTGATTTTAACTTGCGTGGTCTTCATGACTCTAATCCATTTTATCTTCTTTTCAGCCGAAATTCCGTTTAAATACTCAGGGGGGCAATTATGACTAGGACCTACTGATCAGGGGTCTAGTACAGTAAACGTCTTTAGTGGGGTCTTCAAGTTAGATAGGTGACCACGATCTGCCCGCTAAGGGATTGGTGGGATCGGTTCTGGTGTTGTTTGGCATAAGAGAACCCATGGGCGTTGTACGCCGGTTCTCCCCAAATTCGCCTTAAGGAGCCCGATAGATTCTTCACCGCCCTGGGCTCATAACTGTCTATGCACTATCCATGTAAGCCAGGCATGGAAGGCATGTATTATGGTGGTCAGCCTCCTACCCTCTGGATTCTTCACCGAACTGAGATTTAACAATAGTGCTAAACCCGGGAGCATATATTGAGGAATAATGGCACAAGATAGAGTCGAGTGTAACCACTCCCAAGTTCCACGTATAGTTAAAGCCAAATTTTAAATTATCATGTAAAATGGAGTCAGATTAACACGAGAGTAAAACATAGTAACTGTTACGCTTTCTTGCTGTGGTCATGGATATATCTGTTGTGTTGTTCCGCGCATTTGTGAGTATTCTGATGCTCCCATTAGGATATTGACAGTCCGGCGACAGATCGGATATATCTCTGATGACAGCATAGCCCCGTTTACGAACGGAGAGTAACCAGAATGCTACTGATCCGTTTCAGGCCAGTTTTAAGCGGGATATGAAGCAGCGCCTTCATATCTAACCCGTGGCAACGGAACCAGTGCATTCTTAATTATAATTGTGCCCTGTTCTTACTAACAGAGGAAAATAACTAACATCTCCGGTTTTGAATCACACCAGCCAAGGGAGAACACGCGATACCTTCCCCTCCAGCTACAAACCCTCATTGGTCTAGCTGTGAGGTGTTTACAACCCGCTGTCATACAAGAAGAAGAAGACAATCACATGCGCATATTGCTGTGATGTGCTCTTGGAAGAAGGTCGCTGTGATTTCAAATTCTCCGTGGGAAAATCTGGGTTTGAAGGCATTCAAGAGCAGGTAAGCATTTCATTATGCCTTTATATTTTTAACTGAATGTATTAATGCAACAATACTGGATGCCAACCGCCGTGAAAGCTAACAAGAAGAACTGAATGCATTAGAGACCTTTTCAGTTAGTAGTATTTGCAATGTAATTTTGGAGTCCTACTTTCAACATGCATGTTTGCAGTTCTAGCTGAATGTTGCTAATGCTTTAAGTTAGCAGGTGAAATGGCGTCTTTTCAGACCTGACGTCTGTTTGGGACTAATTTGAGTTAGTGTTCTGTTAGATAACATATTTGCTATTTTGAGTATTTAACGCTAATAGCCCAGTGCAAATGTAATGTAAGACCAGTTAACATTACCTAGCTTATCTCGGCGATGGCCTGTTTAGTAAAGCACCTTTGTTCATGTCCTTTTTGCTAGCATTGTTGCCAGTGCCTCTTTTGAAAGCTAACGTATATGGCGCTCTTTTGAAAGCTGTAATTCACCTTGTCCACATCCTAATGAGATATCAACATGCTGGTTAAAATATGCATCATAAATATGATATAAAATAGTTGTGTGGTCTTCATTTGGTTTTTGACAAACTAGAGCTAGCAAGCCTTTTCAAGCTAGCATTGTTGGCGCCTCTTTTGAAAGCTATTTTTGCGCTCTTTTGAAAGCATTTAGCTAAACATTATTTCCATTAGAAATACAAAAACTCTGCTTTTTTCCCGCAAAATCATCTAGCATTATTACTCTATACCTGGTGTAATCGTGGCCTTAAAAAATAAAATAAATAAATAAATAGGCTTTGGCTTCACGCCAGTGCATTGTGTAATCAGTATTAATCAAGAGTATTTCTCTGTATTTTCACCAAATACTGACTTAAATTGATTTTCTTTTGCAGAATTCTCTACATTTGGCGCAACAGCTCAAATGGAAACTAGAGCACAAGATCAGAATGAAGGTAGTTATGGATATTATATGGAAACAGCTCTTTGCTCATTGACTGTCATTGTCAAAACACACTTACGATTTTAGCCTGCTGCGTGTGTTACTCAATGTATTTTTCTTACTTGGTTCATATCCTTTCAGCTCCCACACATGGCCTTATGACTGTTGCCCCAGCGAAGAACCCGCAGTCCAGCCTCCCCCACTCAAGACATGCCTGAGACAAGAGTGACTGTATTCCAAGTTGAACAATGCACGGGAGGCCTGTGAATTTGGCCAGTGTGATTTGGAACTGTATAGTACATAATAAGACTCTATTGAGCTCTTATAACCTTATTAAATAGCTAACATGGAAAGCATTTTTGAAAATTAATTAACATTAAAGACATGAATGTGACATGTCTTTAAGGGTGATTACAAGCCCTTAAAAAGTCTTAAATAGTCTTAAATTTATTTTTGTTCATAAAATTGTCTAATACATCAGGACAGTTGCATATATATCATGGTGTATTTATCTGAGGTTACATTGCGTTTGTATTTGAATGGTAAAAGCCCACAATGTGTCCTTTTCTTGGACCAGAATAAACATTTGGACAAATGTCAATGTTGTTGTTTTAGATAATTGTAAAAATGTCAAGTAGCTAAGAGTACAACTTGCCTGTGCTTACTTGTGTGGCAAACTGTCTTAAAGGAGTACCATGGTGGTTGAACGTGACACTTCCCAGTTGTCTTTAGGCAACAACAAAACAAATGTGCATCATTTTTTTATTATTCAGTCATTTCAATGTACTTTAAAACATATTTTTCTAAGCCTAAATTTCCCACTATAAAAATTCACCCGAACCGTCTGGGTGTGGTAATGAGAACTGTCAGTTAGCTATGATTGACAGACCATGCCCCGTTACCATAGCTACCCCCATGATATGCGCTCTTTTTGGGAGACTGAATTTTCACAAGCTAGCTAGCTTAGTAGTATATCAAGTATCGATAGATAGCTAAGGTAAGGACGTTGACTTATATCCAATTATAATTTTTGCTATCTAGCTAGCCAAGTTAAGATAAAAGCACAACTATAACGTCCTCATAAAAGCAAACTAGCAAGCTAACGTTATCGATAACATTGCCTTATGAAAGCAAACCTCCTAGCTAGCTAACGTTAGCTAGCTAGCTAAATGAATATAACCAGAAATAATCTAAAGGTGCTCTAATTTAAGTGAACCTAACGTTAGTCAAATATTTGCATTGTCTTGCCTGTAAGCCAGCGGCACAAACTATGGGTCTCGAGTTATCCATGGGTCCCCAAACGATTTAGAATTAGCTATCACAGCAATCTGACTGACATAAAAACTCACCTCAAATTTGCGAACACGCCATTGTTTTCATAAGTGTCTTCAACGTGTAAGTCGACAGTAAACATCATTAGATTAGCGTTGTTATTAGTAGGCAATCAGGTACTTACTTTGAATGACAATGTATATGCTCCAATATGTAGTCCCTTCAGGAAATCGCGATCTTGATATTGCAATAATTAATGCAAATTAAACCAAACTCCGCAATATAGGGACCAAATATGCTCCCACAGGATAAATGAACATCAACTCGGAGGTAGCTACAAATTGCTGGTTGATTTTAAAAGTTAATTCGATTGGATGTAACATTATATAGAGTAGAACCTGGAAGGTAACAGACATGGAGATAACTGACCTGCTTCAACTAATCAAGAGATAGCTGAATGGTGTAGTCATTGAATCAAGTGTTTAAATATTTTTATTACACCATAGCAAATTAATTAAACAACTTTCCCATGTCTGAATATTTTGCATTATTTGGTGTTGGAAAAACCCCCAATAAATGTTACAATACACTCTGGTTTGTTTGATAACTTTAATAAATAACATTCTTTATTTCAAATGTGTAATAATGAGGTTCAAATTTAATTCACATTACATGTCAAGTCAAAGCACAGTAGAAAGAGAATAGACCTTAAATGGACATTTACATTTTAGTCATTTAGCTGACGCTTTTAAGCGACTTCCAAGTAGGTGCAACCAAGATAATGTCAAGTCTAGTCAACAATCTTAGACATTATTATTAATGAGAGAGAAAGAGACTACGGGAGAGAGTGAGGAAGAGAGAGAGACAGCGATGGAGAGAGACTAAGGTAGAGCGAAAGACAGAGACGCAGAGAGAATGGCTCTTAAAAGTGCCTTTGTGTTGGACTCAGAGACTAAAAAAGGTTGGACTCTATAAAGTGCCTTTGGGTTTTGAGTGTGTGAATGTGTGAGTGAGTGAGTGAGTGAATGAATGAATGAATGAGTGATGGACGGATTGATAAAGAGTGTGACAGCTAAGTATGAGTATTGGAAATGTGTATTGACCTGCAAAAAGAAGATATAAATATATTAGTAAAAGCATAGCTCTTTTTTCATCAATCTAGAAAATACACCACTCTAACACATAAATGACACAACATTACGGGTAACTTTATCTATCTAGTACTACTAACCTAGCTAACGTTGTCATAACATTTTACTGCACAGGTAAAATGGGTTTTGAGCGGGAGAGAAAATGCGGGAGGACAGGACACTGACTTCTGTCAAGCTAGTCTAGCTTGCTGGATTAAGTTAATTATCCAAACAGCTAGTGTTAGCTTTTTTAAATTGTTGGTTATTTTAGCTAGCTAACTAGTTAATGTTAGTGCTATATAAACTAAAAATAAATCGAGTTGTTAAAAATAAAGTGAGCTATTGAGAGCTAGCTAGCTAACCTAACTCTACATTATATATCTAGCTAGCTGCGTTAGCTAGCTAGATATATAATGTGGATAAAGACAGTTAGCTAACGTTATCCAAACAGCCAGCTTTTAAAAAATCGTTGGTAATTTTAGCCATGTCGTTAGTTTATCTAGATAGCTAGCGTTTGATAAACGAACAATAAATCCGGTAACGTCAACTATGACAGTAAGTTAATTTGCTTGCTAGCTAAGGTTAGCTAACTTATAAGGCATGGAGATCATGATAAAAACCTTCCAATATGTATGACAACTACAAGTATACTTAGAAAACGTATGTAACTATATATTACAATGATAATGTAAATGGGTTGTTATACGTTATCATTGATGAGACAGTAATCAATCATGCTCAAGATTAGAAAGTAGTGGGGTTGTTTACCGTGCTCGATAGATGGAGTGGCGCAAAAACAGCAGGTGTGTCCTGTCAGATTTCTTTACGGGGCGTGGAAATGGGAGTGGTTACTGGGTTCGTGACGCAGCAAAATGACAACTTTCTCAACCTGTTGAAAATAGGACGATGAATTTAAAACGCATATTTCTCCAAAAATACAGAACGGACATATTTAATACTTTGCTCATTGTGTTTCTTCAATGCCTCTTGTGCAAATAGCACATAAAACCGAGAAAGTGTGAAAATCACCATGGTACTCCTTTAAATGTTATTCTAAGAAGCATTTAAAATGTCTAAAAAGCCTTAAATTTAACTTGCTAATGCCTGCAGACATCCTACTTTAATATGTGGGTAATCCTAACAAATGTAGTTCACTGCTTGAAAAAGACAAAAATACTCAACACTGTTATAATGTTGAATTCATTAGTCTATGGTTATTACTGTCCTGAAACTACAACAATGCAAGACAATGTATATTTTATTGACAAGCAGTTTTGGGTGTTTTAATTTAGTCCTTGTGCACTTCAATCTGTTGACATAACAAGAAATTGTAATGATGGTAATGCCATCATTTTATCAGAAAAATACTAGGGAGGATGCAGTCATGATATTCTGTCAATATGCTGCAGTTGATGCTTATGATGGTGGTGGAAGTGATTATGGTGATGAGGAGGTACTGCATATTATACTAGCACATATGCTTTGGGGGACCTGCCATGGACATTGCACTAGTGCAAGTCACCCTTTTTATGTTGTTTTTGTATCTAGTTTTGTATGTTTGTCTCATCTTCTGTACCATAATTATGCTTGCTTCAGCACATATTGCCTACCTAGAAATGTAACTTGAACCTGATCTCAATGGTATTCTATACAATGACAATAAAGGCTTTCTATTCTATTTGGGCTTGATATGTGTACATTTTTTATTGCTGCACTGACTATCTTTGAAAATAAATTTTGAAGATATGAATTACAGAAGCAATGGCATTTCATTGGTAGGATAGAATGGAGATCAAAATTACAACACCATGATATACCTTTTTTTAATACACAAAATCTAACTGTATGGTCAGGGTTTAGTAAGTAAGTGACCAATCAGCAACGTTGTGGAAAGGTAAATAACGTAATAAAGAAGTTTAAACAACGTGTCAGCGACGTAAATCTATAACGTTACGACGGATGACTGCCTGGCGACATAATCACAATGTCGGGGTAAGGTTATTCTATTACATTGTCAAACGTAAAGTTGTAAGGACGTAACTGTTACGTATCCACAATGTTGTTTTGCGTTAATACTACGTAAATTGATACGTAACGTGGACGTTACGAGACCAATAGAGGACATTAATAGTACGTCGCCACAACCACATTTTGTTAGTAGGGTATACTTTATTAGCATCATGATGGGAATAGACAGGTGAAATGACAACATTTTCATGACATGCTATGCACAGAAACATTGATTGGATAATTAATTTTCGTAAAGTTAAAATTAAACAATCTATGTCATTTTCGCATGCAGATGTGCTACTAGATGCACACTGTAGTACAACTGTCGATTTGAAAAGCAAAATGTTGGCATAATAAGGCTAAAACTGTGACAGGATGAGCGGAGCGCATCGCCAAGGGACAGCTTACGAGTGCCTCAGACCCAGGGACGGTTTTAGCCTGCTGTATTAGGGTGAGCTGGTAGAAATAATAGGTGAGCAACTTGGGCGCGGTTTCGTCACTAGGATTGGTGTCACCCAGTGCGCTCGACGGGGGGACGGGGTGCTGTTTGATTCTGTCTGGTAAGGGGGGGGGGGGGGTGCTGGTGGGTGTGGGCGCGTGTTATGCATTAAATTGATATAGCACTTCTCGTCACATTAAAGACCATCTCATAAAAAACACGTTTTCAACGTACAAAAACGCCAAGTTACTCAAAAGTATTGATATCAAAATGACGCCAAGTTACGGTACTACAAACAATATAGGCTATCTTGCCTCACCGAAATTAAATAAGATGTATTCCAAAGCAATGCTACCCAATATTTCCTCAGTTCTTTCAAGTCACTTGGCCCTGTGTGTATAAGCATGCACTACATGGACAGGCCAAACATATGTGTGGATGGCTCTCTCACAGTCAAGATTGATTGAATAGGCGTGTATATGTCCAATTTGTATTGGTATGTATGTATCTCATAAAAAACACGTTTTCAACGTACAAAAATGCCAAGTTACTCAAAAGTATTGATATCAAAATGACGCCAAGTTACGGTACTACAAACAATATAGGCTATCTTGCCTCACCGAAATTTAATAACATGTATTCCAAAGCAATGCTACCCAATATTTCCTCAATTCTTTCAAGTCACTTGGCCCTGTGTGTATATAAGCGTGTAGTACATGGACAGGCCAAACATATGTGTGGATGACTTTCTCACAGTCATGATTGATTGAATAGGCATCTATATGTCCAATTTGTATTGGTATGTATGTATTTTGGTGGCCAGCCTTTCTGTTGCGTGAATGATTGTATGTTTCTTAGTATAAATGTCTGTTCGTAAATGTGAATGTAACATGCTGCGAGGGAAATGTCCCCATGGGGATAAAGAAGTTCTCTATGTATGTATGTACAATATGTATTTTACATGTATTTATTGTACGTTGCAAATATACAATCACTTGTACATTTAGTCAAATTCAGTTCAGAAGCAAGTATAAACATATGTTTTCTGGAGAAATATGCTTCCTGTAGTGACTGACCAGCAGTTTTCTACATGAATTTCAATGTGTTCCATGAGGCACTTGACACTTTGATCTGACACAACGTTTGCATGACATTGTAATATGGTAAGATTACAAAACACAGGGCCAAGTGACTTGAAAGAATTCAGGAAATATTGGGTAGCATTGCTTTGGAATACATGTTATTAAATTTCGGTGAGGCAAGATAGCCTATATTGTTTGTAGTACCGTAACTTGGCGTCATTTTGATATTAATACTTTTGAGTAACTTGGCATTTTTGTACGTTGAAAACGTGTTTTTTATGAGATATCATTTCTTTTTGCAAAGTGTTTTATTACGAGAGTGAGAAATGCGAAGTGACCCTGTAAGAAACGGTTGTGGATTATGGCTATCATTGTGTGAATTTGTACAGTCTGATGAGCGTGTACGTTTAGCAGTTTCGGTTTGCTATATATGTAAAACAGTGGCTGTGACAAATGGTGCGGTGGCGTAATTGTAAACGCATCAGAAAAGGTTAAATATGGCCAGTGTAGCTATGTAGACTACTCACGGATTTGACGGGCATCCAACGAGCCTTGATTGACAAAAGAATCAGCAAGCCCGTAGAATTAGAGCTGCCTAGGTCGCAACTTGTGTACCCTTCTGTCCTGCTCCGTTGTCTGTTATTTCGTGAAGATGCACTTTTAGTGTTTGTAAGGTTTATAAGGCATTTTGATAGGCTTATCTGCAGGTAGGAATCCTCTTTGCTGTTTTGTTAAGCTAGAACCGGAAAAGTTGATAGTGGAGAATAGGAGCAGACGCATATGTCCCAGCAGGCTTTGCATATGAGAAAATAACAAGTGTGAGATAAATTAGGCGAAATGATGAAATTGCGTAGTTGAAACAATATGTTTTTAGCTGAATGGGCATGTAGGTGAAGGTTGACATGATCACAGACTATAGTGCGAAGTAAATGAAGTGACCATGAGCGAGCTTAGTTTCCTTATCAAACGGTATATATAACAGTCTGTATTTAACATTAGTAGTTGAAGTGGAGGGTTAAATAACGTGTGCAATCTATTGCACTAATGTGCTTTTCTCATGTTCAGTGCTAGTAGTTATACTTATGAGTGAATCATGATTTTAAATGTAATGTTTTAATGCGGAGTTGCAGAACGTACATACGTAGTAGCTAATTGTTTGTAGCCTATGTGGCTAGATAGAGAACAGGGCGAGGTAACATGAATGTACAAACGTGGCGTTTGCTGATAAGAAGGTTTTGTACGGTAGCCAAGTGAAGAAATATAGTTAGTAGAAATGGCACAGCGGTGAACTGGTGTAACTTTTTAATAAAAGGAATACATTTGCCGTCATGAAATGCATATGGGTGGCCGTGAGTGAGTTTTGGTAAAGAAAATATAACCGTAAGAAAACGTTAGTGTAAAAGAGGAAATGATCTGCCTGAGGGCGAGTCGTGATTCAAGCCTTAAACTGGAGGTTTACCAGTCTGTGACTTCGTTAGTGCAGCACCATGCCATAGCTATGCAATGCGTGAAATATCATTAGCAAACCTGCCGGTGGTTTTAAAGAAGAACACAGGCCAGTAAGCACAGAAGAGCTCCCGTTGAATCCATATGGCTTATCAATATTGTAGCCGGTTAATAACTGAACGTACAGACGGTAAGTCATAATGCATATGGCTTAGCAATATTGTAGCCGGATAATAACTGAACGGTGAACGGCGGGTAGATATGGTGCAATAGCAATAATTGATAAGTAGTAGACAATAATTAGTGAGGGTCGAAGCAGGTTAAAGAAACATGTTCCTTGCTGGGCTTGAACCTACGACCCCGTGTTCTCAAGACTGTAACCTTGCCCACTAGGCCACAGGCGGATTAGCTGTTTAAACTGGAAATGTTTCCGAGTAAAAAGGTATGGGTATTTTGCGTGTGTATGCGCGGTTTTGATTGGGTCGTGTAGGTGAAGATTTGGCTGGTGTCAGTGAAATGTCCAATGGGGAGACATGTTGTTAGTGGGATAGGCGGCAGGAAAAATAAGAATGAGAAGAAGAAGAAGAAGAAGAAAGAGAAGAAGAAGAAGAAGGAGAAAACGCAAAATCCCCTTAGTTTGGGGCTTTATTGTGTGGACATGTGAAGTTGTTTATGAATTCTGTTTGTTGAAATGGGGTCAGAATGTACAGAATTGAATGTTTTTAAGGGCTGAGTGTCTGTGGCTGTTGTGGTTATTTCTGTGGGGAACCCTGAAAAGTGCCAAACTCTCGGTGCTGTATAGGTATGGGGCATGCCCCCGCCAAGGCGTAACTTGGCGGGATGGCATACCTGCCATCCCAATGGGGCATGCCCCCGCCAATGCGTAACTTGGCGGGATGGCATACCTGCCATCCCAATCTTGCAGGTTAAATTTTTAACGAAATGTATACTTAACCTTGTCTGTAAATGACCATTTGAAAAGTTAATGCAGGATGGAATCATTTTTACAAGACATAAGGGCAGAAATTCAGAGGAACTAGTGGCCGTTTTGAGCAAAGCTCCTAAAAACGCCTTTTTTTCTCAACATTGCGTCATATTAGCCCAATGTGCAGTAGTAGTAAGTCTTAGCGGTCGTGATATAGTAAGTTGTTTTTTTTTCAGTAGTTTTATATTGCATTTCACCATGCATCATCATGGTAAATTATTGTGTTTGTGCAGTTTGCACAGACTCCAGCCTATCAGGACATCGAGCACACTAGCTTTCGTGCCTGGGTGTGTTTTGTGCAGGTGAAGGGACGGGACTTCACTGCTGCATTTGTTATTTTGTTATTTGTTATAGCATGATACATGATAGCAAACCTTACAATGTTGTGATGTGAACACAGCGTTAATATCGTTAGCTAACGCCCATAGATACGTGTTCATTCTACAGTTAATATCTGTGACTAAATATTGAATAAACATACAACCTTACCATTGGTTTTACGTGTAGAGATGTCACTTTTGAGACTGAGTGGTCATATATTGTATTGGACAATCCGTTTGTGAAATATACGCACATTTGTGATGCCTGGGTGCCTTCCAAAATAGCTGTGCATAATACCACAGGTGTTGATTATGGCGTTGTCGCCCTTTTTAGTATGGCCTGGCTTGATTGACAATTCATTTATTCAGTAGGTGAGAGTATAAGCTTTCTAACGATGTATAACATGTCTATTTTTGCTTTTGGAATAGTGTTTTATAGGTCAGCGTAACCAAATGTTTTCTCATCATCGCCTTCACTTACGCACACTCTGTGGTAGCATTAAAAGACGCTGCACCTAACGAAACGTTGTCAACGATTTTTCGTAATTTCTTGGAAAATACTATTATTATTGAGGACGTCTGGGCATAGCTATGCCATTTTTTTGCTGATAGCCTAGCTGACATCGTTTTCTGGAGCGAAACAGAAGTGGATAGGACTGTGTCATTGATTTCCTGTCTCTGTCTCTATCTACTGAACACAGATAAAATGTTATATTGCTATGTAAGTATTACTACTCAAAATATTTCGGTTATATACGTTATTTTTGAAATTGAGTGTCTTTAAATAGGTTAGTGGTATTATATAATGTGGATATATCTAAGCTGGACACTCACCAAGACACCTGCCCAGTTCTTCACGAGTTCTCCTCACACCACAACTCAATTTCTCTCCTCTGACCGTTATTCCTTGTAACCCTGGTCTGTGCCTGGTCTCTTAGACGCCTAGAAGGCTCATAATGGTAAGGCTGTGGTCCGTCATATGCGTTTGCATAAACATTTACAACCTCTTGTGTCAAAACTAGCCTTGAGATCTATTCTTCTTATTGTTCAACTTGACCGCTCTCCCTTCTGTTACGTCACTTCCAGGTTGGCGTTTTTTAGATGCCGAAGTAAAATTCTTTCACAAAAAAAATGACTCCAGAAGTCACTAATGTGTATATATAAGCCTATTTTTATGAACATCTAGTTCCTACATCATTTTCCTACACATTGATTCACTGGGGTCTCCAACCTGCAATATGCTCTTTAATACCGCTAATAAAATCAACTGGCAGTACGCTGCATCAGAGAAACTAGCTGTTTCAACCCGTGGCTGCCCACCCAATCAGACGTTAGAAACGGTACTGGTATTCTCTGTGTTATTTTTCCATTGGCTGACCAAAAAGATTTTAAAGGAGTAACATGGTGGTTGAACGTGAAACTTCCCAGTTGTCTTTAGGCAACAACAAAACAAATGTGCATCATTTTTTTATTATTCAGTCATTTCAATGTACTTTAAAACTTTTTAAGCCGAAATTTCCCACTATAAAAGTTCACCTGAACCGTCTGGGCATGCTAATGAGAACTGTCAGTTAGCTATGTTTGACAGACCGTGCCCCGTTACCATAGCTACCCCAATGATACGCGCTCTTTTTGGGAGACTTAATTTTCACAGGCTAGCTAGCTTAGTAGTACATCAAGTATCGATACATAGCTAAGGTAAGGACGTTGACTTATATCCAATTATAATTTTTGCTATCTAGCTAGTCAAGTTAAGATAAAAGCACAACTATAACGTCCTCATAAAAGCAAACTAACTAGCTAACGTTATCGATAACATTGCCTTATGAAAGCAAACTACCTGGCTAGCTAACGTTAGCTAGCTAGCTAAATGAATATAACCAGAAATAATCTAATAGTTCTTGAAAGGCACTCTAATTTAAGTGAACCTAACGTTAGTAAAATATTTGCATTGTCTTGCCTGTAAGCCAGCGGCGCAAACTATGGGTCTCGAGTTATCCATGGGTTTACGGGGCGTGGAAAGGGGAGTGGTTACTGTATTCATGACGCACCAAGTTGACAACTTTCTCAAACGGTTGAAAATAGGACGATAAATTTAAAACGCATGTTTCTCCAAAAATACAGAACGGGCATATTTATTTTAACCATTCAACAGTTCACAGAGGTCGGATTCAACTAATTCACTCACCAGAAAAGTTTTCTCATAGGCATACCATCCTAGCTTGTGAAAGAACATGGCTAGCACACTTCAGATCTCTGTCCGCTTTGCAGAGTCAGGTGACATAGGAATAGAGTAGGTAGCATTTTAAATATCTAAACTTACACAACAACCAAAGCTTGTTCGGTTTCATGTGGTCAATAGGCTACTGTTAGCAACCATGGCGATCTAAAAGTAGGTTAAGTTGACTCACGTTTTTTCTCAGAATTCCACTGCGCAGAATAGCCGGTTTTAGATCGATATATCGCAAAACAGGAATTTCTCCACTTATACCACTTGTATTTTCGAAAACAAAGTAAAATACAAAGTTCTCCAATGTAATTCACCGCGTAATCTTCAGAGCAATCAAACATGCGTCCGACTCCAATCTCGTTCGCAGCAGAAAAGAAAGTTCTAGAGAAGAATGGTAGATATGTTAACTCACGCAGCAAATCAAGACTCTGATTTCATGTTGAGGTAATGACCCCAATATTGAGAGAATATTACATGAGACTCACTGATTTCGTATCTATTCCACTCCAATGTCACCTGATCTACATTTTTTTTTTTTCATTTATACCATAGTTTTGCTCTGCACTACAGTGCACCATTTTGTTTGTAATCAACTCCTAAGTTATGTTCTTTATGGGAAATATTAATGTTGCAATAATTATTTATTGCTAACTCTAATTTTACTACCATCTCCTAGTTAAGGCCTAGTAACATGGGTCACATAGACATTCACTCATGAAAAATAAGGAAATCATTTCAACTTGGACTAGATGTAAAATATGCCACATTTATTTGTTAAGTAACATTTTCAAATAAAAATGTAAATCTCATCCTATTTGAACAGGTTTGTATGATGCTTCCCTGAGACAATCTTGAAAAAGTAGTTGACATAGTACAGAAAAACACATTGTTCTCAAGTGCACAAATTAAAAGCAGCTGAAAAGTAACGACAGCTAGGCATAGCGTACCGTGGCTCTAAGTACATCATCAGCCTGCGGAAGGCTGGTTATCAAGGCTGGTTTTACCCCTCCTCGCATCACTGGTGCTTTACAAGCATTGAAAATAGCAATTTTGTTATCTGTTTCAGATACTTTGAAATACTTCCATACAGCTGACATGCTCATAATAAACATTGCGTCGTCGCGTGCGCATAGTTAACGCCTCACCTTATCGGCCAGGCACATCGGCAGAAATTTTCATATCTGCAGATGCCGATAATTAACTTCTTAAGTTTTTATCGGCCGATACTGATGTTGTGCCAATATCATGGTGCATCCCTAACTTTTACTTAAAGTACACTACATGGCCAAAAGTATGTGGACACCTCACATCCAACATTTCTTCCAAGAGTATGGGCAATAATGTGGAGTTGGTCCACCCTTTGTTGCTATTACAACCTCCACTCTTCTGGGGAGACTTTATACTAGATGTTGGAGCACGGCTCCAGGGATTTGCTTCCATTCAGCCAGAAGAGCATTAGTGAGGTTGATTATTGATTGGTTGATTAGACTCGCAGTTTGCTTTCCAACTGATCCCAAAGGTGTTGGATGGGGTTGAGGTCAGGGCACTGTGCAGGCCAGTCAAGTTCTTCCACATCATTCTCAACAAAACCATTTCTATATGGATCTCACTGTGTGCCCAGGGGTATTGTCACCCTGAAACAGGAAAGGGCCTTCCCCAAACTGACGTGTGTTCAAGACAACAAACGTTTGTGGCGAACTAAGTTTGCAGGCGAAAAGTTACCGTTGAACAATTTTAAATGAAAATTCCATTTATTTCACCGCCAAAGCATTTTTAATAAAAATGGCTAGCTAGATTAGGTCTAACAATGGTAGCCAGCTGATTCTCTGATTAGCTGAGATTTTTTCAGTTAATCAGAACAAATATTACATTGATCAAAGTCAATTATAACATCCAAATGATTGTCAATTTACTTGTTCTCTCAGTGTCAGCAGCCATTTTTGTTTGCGGCGCACTACCTTTTCAGACTGTTAGCTAATGTTCATGGGGAAAAGAAGAAAGCTTGAATATGTTTGAAAACGTTCTCGAACATTAGAAAACAGTCACCATCTTGAATGCACGTCTGGAGGGGAAGTGCACCAGAATGTGATTGTATTGTTTCAGTGATTAAGATTTGCCTTCACTGAAAATAAGGGGCCTAGCCCAAACCATGAAAAAACCCAGCCTCAGACTAAGGGGTATCCAGATACTTTTGGTGAAATAGTGTATTCTTTAATTCAGTCTGTTTTGTGGTTTTTATCGATTGCTGCTTGTACTGAGCTGGGTCCACATTACTGAAAAATTTCCTAACTGCTTGTCCTACCTTAACTTCAGTTTCAAAGATAGGAAAAATCCCATCTTTCTATTACAGAAGGAATTCCTAAACTCGTGGCTGTGTCCTATCCTATCTCAGACCTCGTATCTTATCTTAAGAAATCCTAACTAGAACTGTAAACTCGATTCTTCAATTGGCACTCGTCCTGTCATGCCTGTATCTGTGTTTAGAATGTACATGAGACTGCCTGTATCCTTGATTAGAATGTAATATCAACGGCTGTCTCCCTTCACTTGTCACTGGCTAGCTAGCTTGCTATAATGGACAAGAAAAGACAGGCGTTCAATTTTAGCTTCGATGAGTCGGAGGCATTAATCGTGTCGGTGAAGGAGAGGAAACCCCACCTCTTTGGGAAGTTTTCTTACCAGTTATCGGCCCAGGATAAAGATTTGAAGTGGCAAGAGGTGGCGGGTGCTGTCACATCAGTATGCAGGGTTTTGAGGAGATGCATTAAAAAGCTTTTATTTCATCACGGCTGTACGAACACAAGCGCCACAAACGCCAACATGTTTCGACCAGAAACCCCGGGTCTTCATCAGGGCATAGTTACTGGAAAACAGGTGACCCCTTATTAAGCCTCAGGGGGCAACAGGGGGCAGTAACCATAGAATATATAGTAAATCAATTAATATAAACACACAGATTGTTAAAACTAAGTAACAATTACCAACAATGAAGTGGCAATAACAAAAAAAGGAAGTGGTAATCACAAAAAACAGGTGAATTTGATGTCATCATTAAGTTTAAAGCATCAAGACAATGTATCCAGTAAGTTTCCCTTTGATTGACGAAAGTTCTTTTTTTTTGTGATGCATAGTCTAGTAGGTTTGATCTGATTGCATTTACAGAATATAGCATAGGGTCAGGCACTCTTCACGGTGAGAAGAAATTTTAGGCTTCCAATTTTGCTTGTGTCAAAAGTGCTGCTATGGAAACAGCGATAGATTTACCCACTAGCCACATCTGTCCAAAATGTAAACAAGGCAGTTTTCACACTCGGGAAACATTTTATGACAAATGTTAGCCTGATAAAGCTGTTATCATAGCTTGCTGACGTGAACGGATGTCCATTGTTGATACATTGTAGCTAGCTAACAACTGAAAACAATGTAGCTAGCTGTGTGTTGTAACTTATAGTATGTCACTTATGTATCACATGGGATCTCCAGTGGCTCAGAGGTCAGACTGCCAGAGGCATCTTTGCCGGCATCAGCTGAGCCTGAGGTCATCCTAACGCTGGTGGCCTGTGAGGAGGATGGGACATTGCTACCACCACGAATAGTATGTCCATCACCTGGTAAGTTGGTTTTCACAATAGTAACTAACTCTATATTCTTTGACAATGTGTTGTTCATAAAGCAGGGTGGGAAATTAGCACCAGCCACCAGCCAAATGCTGGTAAAATATGAAAGTGGCTGGTAGATTTCAGACACAAAATAATGATTTACTAGTGATTTTAGAACTGGTGAATTTGAATATTTATCTGTCAGTGTCATACAGTGTGTTGGGTGTAGGCTATCTGCTCCTAACTGCATTTGATTGGCTCTGTAGGCTACTGCACAATGACAATAATGTTGAATATAGCCTAGGTCTACCCCCCATAGCCTAATGTTGCTTTTTTCTCTTCTCTATAGCCAAAAAGAAGAGGACAAGACCCAAGAGCTGCGCAATAAAGATGCCCAGGAGGAGCTCCTTGACTTGGAGAGGGAGAAAGTGCAGCTGATGAGAGAACAACTGGCAATAGAAAAGGAAAGGTTGAAATTGAACAGGGCGAAATTTGAATTCATGAAGGAACATTGTTACAGACAGGAAGCTAGAGGGCGTGACAATTCTGATTTATTTAAAATGTAGGATAAAAAGATGAAAAATAAGAATATATTTTGTTGTAGACATTGCATTGTATTGGTTAATTAATATATTTAGTTATTCTTCCTGAATTAAATGAAAGTTCATTGTCTGTCCAATTTTCTAGTCCAATTTACTAGTTAATTATCCTATCTAGTGAAATATGTTTCTGTTAAGTTGTTTTAGGTGTTCCTGCCAGTCTGTGCACCATCATTGCCTGCCTCCTCATCTTCAACCAGGACAGGTATTGTTATCTGGGTCTGGGACATTTGCCATCTCGCAAATATTGTGCAACACTGCAGTGGCTTTTATGAACATCACCACCTTCTCTGGGGCATACTGCAGATATCCAGCGCTCATATCATGGCATCTCCACCTACAATAACAAGGATTATTATTATTATTTGTAGTAGTAATAGTGGTAGGGTTAGTAGTAGTAGTAGTAGTGGAGTATTATCATCATCATCATTGCAATACTTTCAGGGCATGTTTTATCAGAAATTATTTGTGTAATCCTGGGGGTATACTGGGTATAAAGAGTATACTCCTTTTTCTGGGCCTTATACTGGCTTATTAGCTTAATCACTATTGTAATGTATAGGGCACTATACCCTCTTCTTTAGAGGCAGTATGCACACCTCCTCAGCAGTCCCCTCTTCTACAATTAAGACTACACCACAAGTAGTGATGTGTCAGCAGTATTTGCCTCACCTTCCTTTCCAGATGCCATACAGCCTCTCCTGTCTGCTACAGCACTTCTTATGAGCCACATCATATTTCCTCTCTGCCTCTGTCTGCTCATTACTAACTGGTGTCATCAGATAGGGTTTCAGAGGGTATCCTGAACCAGCCACTTGCCCGACTCTCACTTAGGTAAGTGTTGATGGCACTGTAAACAGGGTAACACACAAAGCATTAGTCTGGCTCTGCAAGTAAAGACTCTTGAGTGCATGCAGCCTATGCTGTGTCCCAAGAATGTCATGATGCTATCAAAGTAGGTTAAGCCATATTTCCTATTAGGGTCTATAGGACCTACCTGACCTGGAGTTGAAGACGACCAAATCATTTCCGGGTATGTAAACCGGATGTAGGGGTCTCTTCATTTACGGTTATCTTAACAGCCACCAAAACAATGGCAGAGATGAAGAGCAACCAGTTTTGTAGCGTTCCCCTGTGTACCAATTCGAAGAAGAATTTATTTGCCCTTTCACAGCTTTCCCACAGATGTACTCCAAAATAAGAAAAAAAACTTGCTAGGTAGCATGACTGTCATAATGTTGCAAACTAACATAAACTAACTCATTACGATAGCTAGCTAGTTAGCTACTGCTTTGTGAATAAGATTACACTCGATATTAAACTTTTATCCTCACATACATTTGGGTCCAAAAGTCTGAGTCCACTACCCCCTCCTTTGTTTTTTATCTTTCATTGAGAACTAATGCAGTTTCAGTCATGTGGTATTTGTTACTCAAGAATGCCATAAAATCAGTTAGCTAGCTATATTTTATGTTATGATTAGCAAATTACGTTTTAGACAGCTAGCTCGTTAGCAAGCACATATTTGGATATTCAACGTTGAAACTGCAGATGCACGTTTATTTTAGTTAATTAGTTTATTTTAGTTAATTGTAATTACAAAATGTATTGACGGACATCGCGACAAGCCTACTTATAGATACTTTAAGATATATCAGCTGATTTAAAAATGTGTGGGTAGTTTTTATCAGCAATGAAAACAAACAGCTCGGTAGTGAACTGAACACCATTACACAGGCGATTTGACAAGCAATATAAATCTTTATTAGAACAAGTACAGCACAAACAACATGTCACAAAATAGTAACGGTAGTACAAAACTTAGTTCAGAGATATTTCACTTCGGTATAACATAAGTAGTTGTGTGGAGCCTAACACATTGTACTTACGTAACGTTGATGGTCAGCAGGGGAGGCGCTAACAGAATCGCTTTTCCTCACAGTTGTCAGGCTCCCTATTCATTCATTTTCAGGACAACCGAGAGGAACAGAGACGCTGTTAACGGACAGCAGATGTTGCTTCACGCTATGAAAACACAATGGAGTCGCCTCCAGAAAATAATTTATGCTATGTCGAAGTGAAATATCTCTTTAGTCGGCTAACTTGCTGTGGTTACCAAGCTAGCTATTTAGCTTTCTGGCGAACCAGAGCTAACGTTATACTTACCTTCATAACTGAATATAAACTTCTCAAAAAAGAATTTATGGCCCTTGTCTAGTTTAGACCGCTTAACGTTCACTGGCAATACTTCGACAATGCGGATAACATCGGACATAGTGAACTTTGGCAGAGCTATTAAGGATTGTGAGAACACACGTCACTGTTTAGGCTCAATTTTTCGCTGTCAGAAATGGACTTGCGTCCGTAGCAACGGTAACCGGAAACAAAGTATCCCTACATCCGGTTTTGGTCGCCATCTTGTGAAATAGGCCTATTACCCCCGGCATTCCGCTCTGTCTGAAAAACTCCTCCTTAATTTGTAGTACCTCTTCTCCTCCTGGGAAATGTATATATTGCGGCTCCAGAGTAGATAGCTTGGGTGACCTCTGTGAGGTTGCGTGAGATGCAAGGCTGTGATGTTAAAGACAGATCTGCAACCTCAGTCTGGAATTCACCCTTAGCAAAAAAACGAAGTGCATTTGTGATCTGTATGACCACTGGCAGAGCCGCATGCCTCCTTGTAGGCCTCTCCAGAGCCGGATGTAGCACGTTGATCAAATTCAAAATTAATTGTCTTGGCAGTCAATATATACCCATTCATACATGGTCCGGGAAATTTAAAGCGTTATCAAAGCGGTTTGAGTAGCCTTTCAATCATAATATTTTGGTGTTCATGTTGTTCCCCATCTTCATTGTCATTGCCATACAGACCTAACAACAGTGGTGCTGCCATTTTTGGCAGTTATTTTTAATTTAGGACAGAGTCTATACCATCCTAATTTAGGATTACTAATTTAGGAAATTCTTCAGTTAGGACGGTTCTGTAATAGCGAAATTCCTATCCTAAGATAAGATAGGATTTTTCCCTAAATGCAGTTAGGAACCATGTTTCTGTAATACCAAAAATCCTAAATGTCATCCTAAACTGAGATAAGATAGGATTTCAGATTTAGGAAGTTTCTGTAATGAGGCCCCAGGATTATTTACTGTGACAACATTTTTCAAACTGAGAAGAAGGGTTACACCAGCCACAAGCTTTAGCTGACACACAGTAGATAGCTAGATTTCCAGATCGTGGTTTATAATAACTGTGATTGAGCTAGTTTATGTAATGTTACTATACTACTTTATCTGACAATCCAGCTAGCTAGCTTGTATCTGGCTAGTAACTGAACATAGTGTGATGGTTTTTATTCATAACAATCAACTGGCAAGACAGAGCATAAAGGATACTCAGCTGGGAAAGATGTCATTGGATGCATATTCTTTCAAATACACACATACAAAACTTAATAATTATTATTAGTATCCTGTGAGTATTATCTGTCTCAATGGAATAAGATGGTATATTAGTCTGTCAGTCGACTCGTAATGTTAGATCACCATAGGTAATTTTATAGATATTACATCATCACAGGCATTTAGCAGACACTCTTATCCAGAGCGGTGAGATGCAGCTAGACACATTTGCACACAGTTGGAATGAATGACACCGTTGATTTAAAAAAGAAAAAAAATCTTGACTGGGCTCTTTGTGATTCTTAAATTTTCCTTAGCCATTATTGGTATCTACCTATGGTGAACTTGGCATTATTCACATTGGTCTATGTCTCACTATACCACAATTCCTTTTAGCATGAATCAGCAGAAAAAAGTTAATATCAAATTCCTTTCTACATATTAAAATACATCCAAACCTTTATGATTACTACAGTTGTGTTAAATAACACCATTTTTGTGGTCTTAAAATGCCACATGCCCTTTAAGAAAAAGTGCACTGGTGAGCTCAGAAATCATAAAGAGCCAGTAAGAAATCAGTTGATGACCAAATAATTCTCACCATAATGAAGAAAAACCCCAAACAGCTGCCTAGCAGATAAGAAACACTCTTCAGGAGGTAGCTGTGGGTGTGTGAGTGACTTCACGAGCATACAGAGGCTACACCACAAGATGCAAACCACTAGTTTGCTGCAAAAACGGTATAGCCAGCCCCCCCTTATCTGTGAAACTTGGGGTATGTTCTAATTGCTTATTTTCTTACCTCCTTGCTCCATTTCCTTGAATCCTTTCCTAGTATGGAAGACCAAACGGGTCAAAAATATGTGAAATTTACATCTGGAATCACATGTTGTCAACGTGAGTGCATTCCAATCACTTATTTTATTCATCTTTTGTGTCCAAGGTCCTTGACTGACCTAGAAATTGTCTTTAATCATTTTTAAAGACATTCCAGGACATTCCAACCCATTAAATTCTCCTTAAAGGAGCTAGGAGGCTCCCAAAGAATCCTTGAGTGAGGAAACACGAGCGCATCTTTGTGGAAGTATTTGTTTTGGAACGCATGACATATAATGATCGACCTGTGGATCCACCTCTGCCACGTAACTGATGTGGTTTTAAACTGAAGCTTGAAAGAGCAAGGACTGCCCAATTGCCTTTTATGTGTTTCCTTGATTCTTTAGTCCGCATGTCCTTTCCTTGCATCCTCCAATGGGTGGAGCTAGGAGCAAGGAAATGAAGCAAGGAGAATGGAATGAGCCCACGTTGACAACACATGATTCCAGATCTCAATTTCACATAATTTTGCCCCCGTTGGTCTTCCATACTAGGAAAGGAGGCAAGGAAGCAATGAGTTGAAAAAATAAGTGACTAGAACACACCCATGATGTTGGGAGGTTCTATGATTTCGGCATGTATGGCTGCCAGATTCTGGCTCACTTGTCGTCACTGATGACGTAACTGCTGATAGCAGCAGCAGAAGGAATTTTGAAGTGTACAGAAGCATCTTATTTGCTCAAGTTCAACCAAATGCCTCCAACTTCAAACAGCTTTGACATGTCAGTAGCCTAGTCATTTCAATTAAATTCACAACAGTAAATGAAAGCCCTACAATGTGCATATATAGCGATACATAGTTTTTTTCTGCACATACTGATTTTAATCAAGGAAACACTGGTATCGTCCAAATAGAAGAGGAAAGCCGCTTTTATTTGTTTCTTAACACTCTTATGCTTTTACAAAGCAAATAGCGTACTATAAGGACCAATATGGTGTGTGCTTATTATGGTTGCCTGTGACCAGGTAGCAGTTTCTATTCCACTAATCACTTGGAGCATCCAGAAGATGAGGCTATGTCAACACAGCAAGCAAATTTGCTGAACATTTAACATTAAACACTGAACTAACCTAAGAGTCGATGACCAAAAAGATGATGCCCCTGGATATGGTTGGCTATTGGGTACAGAATTAAAGAACCTGAAATAATAAAACTGATCTGATCCTTTTTTTTATTTATTTTTTTTACTAATGAGACGCTAACATTTAAAGGCGACAGTGCCTATCTATTGCATCTATGGATCCTGCCACCTGTCTAAAACCCAACTTCATCAGAGAACAAGCGATAAAATAATGTTGCTTTCCTGCCATGTGCAAGACGCATCTTAATCCCTGATATATCACCCCCATTTTTTAACAGAAGCCTGAAAATGACATACCCGAAATAAAATGGTTACTATTCTTGAACGCTTTTGACAACAGGCATAATCCTGGTCTCTGTAAGGTCACCAAGGAAGATTCGCATTTGCATGAACCCAAGAGATTTAAACCGAGCAATAAAAAGGGAACACTATCCACTGCTGACTGTGGAAGAAGTTGTAACACGCCACTGGAGGGCATAGGGCTGTCACCAGCGCAGCTATTAATGGGACGACGTCTGAAGTCAAAACTTCCTACCTCTACATCATTGTGTACCTCTGAGAAGACATCTCAGGTGTGCGACAAGCTGAAAGAAAAACAACAAACACAGAAGATGTACTACGACCGACAAACAAGACACCTGATCTGCAAACTGGAGAAAATGTCAGGATGCAAAGAGGGGAAACTTGGCAGCCAGCTGTGTTTGAGAGAAAACACGAGCAACCAAGATCCTATGTAGTTCGCATACCAGATGGAAGTTTGTATCGACGTAATCGAAATCATCTGAGGAAGACAGACGAGAAGAAAACTGATGCAACATCAGACAGAGATATTGTCACAGAAACACCTACAGGGATGCAAGATCCTGACAAGAAGGATTACGATCAGTTAACAGACACACCTGTGACTCAAAACACTGACATGCATGAGAGTCAAACTCAAGCTCCTTCATATCTGACTAGGTCTGGAAGACAAGTCAAAGTTCCTGCAAGATACAGGGACTGAACAGTCACACTCATCCACTCTGAACACAAACTACACGCTTTTTTTTAAGTTCACAGTAAAAGAGTCTTGTTTAGAGAGGTAAAGAAAATAGGAATCCAGTTGGTATTTCGTATTGTTTATTATTGGGATGAGTCTGACAGGAGATGATGTTTATTTGGGAGACACAATAGTGTTATGTATTGTGAATGTATTACATAGGTATACTGAGAAGATATGTTTATTGAAGATGTTATTGTAAGTGCTCATTGATGTTTAACATTGTTGTGTAGTTCTCTTGTTTAAAAAAATAAAATAAAAAAAGAAGGGGGATGTAATGTATATGCATTGGCACTGTATGTTTCGCTTGGGCATCCGTAGTTGAAATGCGTCAGTGACGTCATGTGGATTATAAGAGGAACGTGATGGTGAACTATTGAAAAACACTAGCTGCAGTAAAGCTCTGTTTCATTTATAAGTTGTCTGTCTGATTTCTACCAAACATAACAGTCTCTTCTGTCTTCTGAGAAGTGACCCTTGGGGGTTTTCTCTTGTTTAAATATTACAATAAACAAAGTTACAGAAGTTCAATCACAGTGGAAGTGTTTTTCTCAACTAAAAGATTTGTTTTTTTGAGTGGATACAGATGCGTGAGGCTGGTGGGCTTAGAAAAACAACACGGACACAGCCACAATGCTTTGTGTCCGCATTGATTTGATAACAATACCACCAAAAATGAGCATTCTGCATTGTCTTTTCTGAGCTATGTCTAGGCAGGTTTCCAAAAAATCCATGTGGAAACTCCACTTAGAAACAAAATTATATTTATGGGTTATTAGAGGTGTAACATTCAATAGACTTTATACTATATGTACGTGGAAGAAATAGTGCCTTGCTTTCCCCTTGCCTGTCACCCTCCACCTCCCTCTCCCTCTTCTTGCTCTCGTCTTGCACCCTCTGGCAGGAGCAAGTCTGGGAGACTGTAGAAAATAAATACATTAGCTATCTAGTTTACTAATCCATGTAAAAATATGTTGATGGGGGTGGGATATTTCAAATTCTCAATATTATGAAAATATTTTAATTATTATACAGTATACCTACTCCTTATTTATAAAAAATACTGAATAATAAAAACATATATTCTGAGAATGTACGTATAGATGCTTACCAATATAAAATGGGATCAATTCCTTCATTGGACATCTAATGTGCAGTCAAAGCCATTTTCCCTGTACTTAGAAATATTCACTCAGACTAATAATTTCCTCCAAGACCTCAAAATGCTGAATTTCTACACCATTAGAAACATAATTTTGTTATCATAAAATGCTTCTCAGTTGTCCCTATAATAGCTTGCCACTATTGGCAGTGTACTGGGCAGAAGTTACACTGTCCATGTTGAGTCATTGCGGGTCCCATTGGTTATACTGAGGGACTGCTTGGCCAGTACTAGTCAGAGAAGCATATAGGTGGGCTCGTTTTGTTCCAGATAATCTATACAAACCGGAGATAAGAATATTCGTTTGTACACCATATTTTTGTATGCAATGGTGAAACGGAAAACACTGATAATTCCTCTCGAGAATTTCTAAGTAAACAATAGACATTCTACAAAGGATTTTCCGAGTTACCACATTTCTGGGACTAAACAAGACAATGTATTTTGTTTTCTGGATTCTTTCTCTGACAAGCATACAAACTTCATTGTGATGGGTGTTGTCTGTGGATTTTCAAAACGCAAAGGTAAGGACTCCCACGCTTGTTTTGCCACCTCACAGGTTACAAAATAAGGGACCATTATTGCTAAAACATTGGCATTGTAAAATAGTTTATAGATACAGAACCACGCTGTATCATATGACCAGATTGATTCGATAATCTACCATAAAAAAGAATTATTGCAAAGAAATCCACTCTGGCCCATGTGATTTAAGGGATTAAATATGAGCAGTGCATTTAAAGTGATTGTAAAGTGGCTGAAAATGATTAAAATAACCATAAATTATCACAGAGGGATGCATCCACTACACATCCACAAAATATCTATTAAAAGTAAAGTCTGCATTGAAAAAAACCTTAGGATTATATGGGCGTGGCCAGGAGCCCCTGTCACCCCAATTTAATACTGAACTCCTCCAAAATGGTCCCACCCACAAGTAAACAAACACACATGACTAAACAAACACACATCAGACATACACAAACAGTATCCCTGATGCTCAACAGCACGAAATTCAATTTGTAACATATACACAAAGACTACACAATTCTGTCACATTGCAGTTCATACCTAAATTCTGCCTTTAAGCAGTTTTAGTGGGATAGAATACTTATTTGCCTCAAACTATGGGAGGAGATTTGCAATGACATTAAAACATTTATACAATGAATAATACTTGATTACTTGAATACTTGATTCTGCTTGGTCCAAGGGTGTAAATTAATTCTCAATAAAGGGACACCTCTGCCTTTTAACAGTTATAAATTCAAAGTGCTACAAATTCCAACACTTTAAATCAGTTAAACAGCAACATTATTGTTCCAATTTTTAATTATTGTTACATCCCATCCCCTTCTCAGTGTCCAATTTCACAATTGATTGCAACGTTGAATCAGTTCTAGCTTCTGTAGCTAGCTTTATTTAGGTTTGCCAGCCATCCTGCGAAATACAGAATTTTCCCTAATTTGGACAGAAGAATATGCATTCCGTATTTAACTCATGGCTACGGGATACATTTTCTTCCGTATCTTTGTAAAAGACTGCGTTTTTAGTAACCACTGTTTTGAATATAATTTCATAGATAGCTAGCTAACTAGCTGGGATATCAAGCATGCTGTGAAACTATTTCAACCTAAAACCCAGCTGAAAAAAAACAGAGGTTTTTGCTTAACAACAGTGCAAATAGAACTGCCAACCAAAGTTTTGCACAACAACGGTCCAAATAGAACAATAAATAGAGTTTTGCTTGACAACGGTAAAACAATATGCCCAAAGAACTGCTTTGCCTCGGCCGCATCACCATCCCCATGGGATGGGACAGCCTGTCCTGGTTTATTCCTTATTTATTGGCCATTATTGTCAATTCCTTCATGACATCACAAAGGACCCACCTGCTCAGAGCCCGGTAATACATTGAACTCCACTCATTCAGTTCACAAAGCAATGGACAGAAATGTTTAGACAGATATAATTCGATATTGCTCTGCAATTGAGTTCTCATACTGCTGCTGATGCTTAATGCATACCACTGTAACCCCAAACAATCTTGTCTGAAGCCATTCTCAAATTTACCTTTAAAGTCACTTTAACCTCTTAGCGCAAAGCCCCTAGTGGTTTAGTAATCTCTGACGTGCCGAGATTACTAAACTCAGGAATTAAGCAGGGGGGTGTGGGGGTCCTCCCCCAGGAAATTTTGAGCGTCAAACACTTCATTTCCTGCATTCTGGTGAATTTTTATGCACCAATTTGTGCCTTTTCTGCATCAATTTATGGTGGAAATGTAAAGGAAAACACAAAATTCAGGGGGACAAATGCACATGTCATAAATATTGAGGGGGAGCCAGCGTTAAAAAGAGATATCAATAGCTAAAACAAACTTGTAATTTTACAAGACGTGTCCATAACGTTACACAAAACATTGACTAAAATACTAACACTGCAACATGGGGAGTCACGTTAATTCCCTGTTTAGCAACCGAGTGCAGCTATCGCCAGGTAGTTTTCTAAGTGAACATCACATTCAGACAGTGTACCGACAGTTATTAACTAGCTAGCTACTTATCATACTATCAGGTATCATAGTTCATTCATTGACAACTAGCTTGCTAACACTGGCGTTAGCTGGCATATTGATAGATAATGTTACAAATATAAGATTACTGTTACCGTTCATTCCAACCGCTGTGAGTCACTTTAGCTGATGCTGTCATAAAAGTTTTCCCGACTGAAAACCATGGACACCGCATTGGCCTTTGGATCGTCTGTCAACGTCGCCGCCATAATATTGGACCAGGCAAGACTGGCCTGAAAACAAATACAAGTAAACGGGGGAGCTGCGGTTTTTCTGGATAAAAACCACTATAACGTTTACATTTCTCAACCAATTTCAAAGAGTCGTTTTTATATTCAAGGGTTTATGATCTATGTGGAGTAGAAAAAAAGTTTTTTAAAAAAAGTTTTTTTTCCTACTCTACGTAGACTCCAGAATCTATCTGGAGTCTATCGCCCTCCAGGGCCCCTGGGAAGCTTCCTCGATGAGCTCGACACCCTGCTCAGCTCCTTCCCAGAGGATGGCACCCCACTGATCCTCCTAGGAGACTTCAACATCCACCTTGATGCCTCCCACTTCGCAGCCTTCCTGCCCCTACTCCACTCATTCGACCTCTCCCTGATGCACTCCCCACCAACACACAAAGCTGGCAACCTCCTAGACCTGGTCATCCTGAGGAATTGCTCCTCCTCCGATCCCACAGTGACCCCTCTGCACCAGTCCAACCACCACTTCATTTCCTTCTCCCTCCCTCTTGCTCCCCTCCATCCACTCCTACTGTCATGGTCCGCCGTAACCTTCTGCTCCCTCTCTCCCTCCTCTCTCGCTTCTAGTGTCACTGCTTCACTCCCCACTCTTGAATCCTTCTCCAACCTTCCCACTGACTCTGCATCCTCCGCTCTGTCTTCCTCGCTCTCCTCAGCACTTGACTCTCTCTGTCCTCTAGTCTCCAGGCCGGCACGCTCGTCCCCTCCCAGTCCGTGGATGTCTGACCCCCTCCGAACCAACTGGGCCAGCCTACGTGCAGCGGAGAGGAAGTGGAGGAAATCCATTGCTCAATCTGACCTGTCTGCCTACCAGTCTCTGCTAGTTACATTTTCTACTGCTGTAATCTCTGCTAAAATTAATTATTATCAAACAAAAATTCATAAATCTGCCTCTAACCCTCATCAACTGTTCTCCATTTTCTCTTCTCTCCTCAGCACTCTTCCTTCCCCACCTCAGTCCTCCCTCGCTGCAGATGACTTCGCGGTTTTCTTCGATGAGAAGATTGCAGACATCCGCAGCTCCTTCACGTCCACCGCCACCCTTCCCCACTCCCCCGTCTCTGTTCCCTCCCCTTGTTTCTCCACTTTCTCTCCCCTCACTGACTCTGATGTTTCCCAGCTCCTACTCTCCCACCACCCTACCACCTGTGCTCTTGACCCCATCCCTTCCTCTCTCCAGACTATCACACCTGACATCCTCCTGTTTGTCACCTCCCTTGTGAACTCCTCCTTGTCTTCTGGATGTTTCCCCTCTTCCTTCAAGCTGGCCCACATCACCCCACTGCTGAAAAAGCCCCCTCTGGATCCCTCCGTCATCCAGAACTACCGTCCTGTTTCCCTTATCCCTTTTTTATTCAAAACAATTGAACGAGCTGCTTCTAACCAACTCTCCTCTTTTCTCTTACTGAACAACCTCCTAGACCCCCACCAGTCCGGCTTCAGACCTGGCCACTCGACAGAGACCGCACTCCTCTCGGTCAGTGAGTCGCTTCACGCCGCACAAGCAGCCTCCCATTCATCTGTCCTGACCTTTCTGCTGCCTTCGACACAGTCGACCACCCCATCCTCCTGTCCTCCCTGGCAGCTATGGGGATCTGTGGCACAGCACTAGACTGGATCGAGTCCTACCTCTCCGGTCGCTCCTTCCAAGTCACCTGGGCTGGTGCAGTATCGGCACCTCGCCCCCTTGCCACAGGAGTTCCCCAGGGCTCAGTCCTTGGTCCCCTCCTATTCTCCCTGTACACCCAATCTCTTGGTCCTGTAATCTCTGCCCATGGGTTGTCCTATCATTGTTATACCAATGACACCCAACTCTTTCTCTCCTTCCCCCCCTCTGACACACAGGTCTCCGCTCGCATCTCTGCTTGCCTGAGGGACATCCAGAGCTGGATGGATAACCACCATCTTAAGCTGAACCCAGGTAAAACAGAGATGATCTTCATCCCTGCTCCATCCTCTAACCTCCTTGACTTTTCCATTTCCCTAGGGGACACCGTGGTGACCATCACCCACCGCAAAAAACCTTGGAGTGGTGATGGACAACAGACTGTCCCTCTCCCAGAACATCACGGCGGTGAGTCGAACGTGCAGGTTCTTCCTGTACAACATCCGGAGAATCCGCCCCTTCCTCACCACCAACGCAACCCAGCTCCTGGTTCAAGCGATGGTCCTGTCCCGCCTGGACTACTGCAACTCGCTGCTGGCTGGTCTGCCAGCATCCGCCATCAGACCCCTGCAGCTCATTCAGAATGCTCTGGTCTACAACCTCCCCAAACATTCCCATGTCACCCCCCTGCTCACTGACCTCCACTGGCTGCCTGTTATGGCTCGCATCAAATTTAAGACCTTGGTGCTTGCATACCAGGCAGCTAAGGGGTCAGCACCAGGATACATCCAGAGGATCATCAGACCCTACATACCAGCCAGACCTCTCCGTTCTGCCACCTCTGGACGCTTGGCACCTCCCCCTCTTCGTGTCTGTACTTCCCGCTCCCGTCTGCTGTCTGTCCTGGCCCCTCGCTGGTGGAATGACCTCCCCGTGGCGGTCAGAACAGCAGAGAATCTGACTACCTTCAAACGCAGACTAAAGACTCATCTCTTCAGGCTGCACCTCCCCACCCCTCCCTAGCCTATAGTTTAGCTCAATGTACCTAGTTAGGTTAATACGATCACATTAGTTTTTATTTGGCAGGATTGTTTTTGTCTGATTCTGATTAGGCAAATGTGATTTCAGTGCTAGTTTGTACTTGGCAGGATTGTTTGTTTGTTTGCTGAACAGGTTACCCTACAGGGTTGGAGTCCTGATCTATGTGGTCACTTCTGACACTACGATCTTTACTTCACTCTAGTGTGTTTCCTTTGCACCTCTGCACCTTGAACTAATGCACTTGTTGTACGTCGCTCTGGATAAGAGCGTCTGCTAAATGCCTATAATGTAATGTAATTTATATGCTTTACAATGGACAAAAAGCATTTTATTCATTTTTGGAGAGATTTTGGATATGTTTCTGGACCCCTAGCTATTTTAGATCACTGTACTGACAGAAAGCTTGTAATTCCCACTTGAAAATGATGCAACAGTGAGTTTCTTAAGTAAAAACAGTTGATTTGTAGTGAAATATGTGAATATGTTGTGATTTACTGCAATGCATAATTTAGACATATTGGGTAGATTTGGAAACGCTGGGTACACTGCTTAGTTTTTGCTTCCTAGATCTTTAGTAGTTCTACATATCCACCCTTAGATTTTATGAACTTATGGTCAAGAAGTTTTTGATCCAGGACATGTATAGTTTAACCTGCTGTATATACACAATCTCTCAGTATTTCATTGCGAACTAAAAAAGAGCAAATTCATTTTTAATTTTCTGCCTAGACAATTGCATTTGTGGCACTTTATTTCTTCCATAATTATGAATATAAAGTAATCTAAGCTAGTATTGCAAATGGTACAAATGTCTTGCTTCATTTAAGCCATTTTTCAAGTCTCTGTGGTGTTCACATCTGGAGTTATAAAGCTTTAAATAGGGTACCCCCTAAATGGGCAAGGATTGGCCAGATTTGGCTTGTGCGCTAAGGGGTTAAATGAACTCAATGCAACTGTGCTCATTTACTGTACATAACCAGTCATAGTAAATACCCCGCTACAATGAAAACATATGGAAACGCAGAATTTTGTGGCACTGACGGTAATTGTATTCACTATAGAAGTCTTCCTTTGCTTTCCATATCAATGAAAGGAAAACAGGAGAAGCTGTGGAGAATCTCACATCTCATGGCATCTCTGAACAAGGGTGAGTAATCTGTTGCAGGAGCTGGAACACACCAGTCAAGTGTTTTTATCTTGTTTCTCAAATCTTATTGAGTATCATCTCCCACATCTCAGGTCAGCAAGCATATTGATTTACACACATTACCTAAAGCACTTAGGTAACATTGTCTGGTTGATTAATTTCCTCCAAGGGTGTGCTCATAGTCAGTGCCCGTCTTCTCCCCAGTGCTAATCAAGCAGAAGATCACTGGCTAATTGTTACCTCCTCCCTTTGTCTGTGACAGCTGAGGGACACCCTCTGTGCAAGGCTTCCATCAACATCGCTCCTGCATTTAATCAGATGGATTTCACACTAATCACAGTCAAGTACCATTCTGTAAAAAAGGTACTATACATCAGATAGAAACATAATCAATGGGCAGTGTTACTTAAAAGTAAGCTCATTTTCATTTTACAGCTGAACTTAAGTCATTTTTTGAGATTGTGAAAGCTCTCTCCTCCTTATTGACTTTAAACTTCACTGCAGTTTGTAGTGATGTACCTCCAGAGAGAGAGAGGAGAAAGAAAAAAAGGTGAGAGTCAAGAACAGTCAGAACATATTCATGGAACTGGCCTCCTCGTGGTCAGAAGGTTGTGAAAATTTTCTAATCCCATTACTTGTAAAATTGTAAACCGTGAAATTCACTGTGGTTTAAATTAGCTTCAAACTTTCTTTACTTATTGTCATTCTATTTTTTCTCCCCATGTACATAACGTAATGCCACATAACAACTTAAGATAGTCTGGCATTAACAGCATTATCAATGTGCTACGTAGCTAGCTAGCAAAATGCCACCTGCTGCCTTTCTGCTGCAATAATATTAACCAACATAATCAAAACAGTCCATGGATGAATTGTGAAATGCACAATATTAACCAGGGGTGTCTTATCTGGAAAGGGCCAATGTTGGTGGTTTTGTTTTAGCCCAGCATTTACATTTTAGGCATTTAGCTGATGCTCTTATCCAGGGTGACATAGGAAAATATGGGGAAGTGGAAATCCAGGCAGCTGGCTGTGGTGTTCCGGATGAACTTACGGTGTTGGAGTGAGAGAACTGCAGATGCCTGCCCAGGAGGGAGTTGCATTTGTCAAGTCAGGAGATGAACCAGGAGCTGGGCAGCATTCCTGATAAGGAGGGGTCTGATTTGGTGAATGGTAAATGTAAAGTGCAAACCTACAGGATTGCGTTTTGACTGCAATGTGGGCATGTAAGAGAGTTAACTGTCTAGAGTTAATATAGTTAATAAAATTCCTGGCAGTCTCGGCAGGAGTCACTGTGGTATTTAGTGTTCATCAATTGAGATGAAGAGATCCTGCAGGTTATTCCCGGGAAAAAGAGCAGCTCAGTCTAGTCAAGTTCCAGCATTTGCTGGTGGCAGACATCCAACAGCCAGGCAAGCTGAGACTTGCGCCTCAAACCTGAGTGTCAGAGGACAAGAATGAGAGATAGAATCCTCAGCATAGCATTAGTAGAAGTTGTGGGATGTGATGACTGACCCAAGCGATCAAGTGTAGAGGGAGAGGAGGGGAGGGCACCCCCAGCAGTGAGGGTCCATGTCAAAACGATCCCCTCCATTATACCTGATAGGTGCAGTCTGACAGGCACGGAGGTGAACTATGAAAGAGCTGGCCCAGAGATTTCCAGATCCATTATGGTGGCCAGGAGTAGTTTGTGTTAACAGTGTCAAAGTGTCATGGATGATCATCGAGGAGAGGGATAGCTCTAGTGGTATGGAAGGTTTTAGTGACAAGGAGTACAGCCGCAGTGGAGGGAGCATGCTTGAAGCCAGTTGGCATCCTGCAGGTTCTTCTGAGAGAGAATCAGGGAAAGTGCATTCAAGTACTTCCAAAAGAAAAGGAAGCAGTGATACCGTCTGTAGTTTTTGGCATGTAGTACGGGGTCGAGGGAAGACTTCTTGACAATAGGTGTAACTAGCTTGAAGCCAGATGTCAGATGTTAAGAGGATTTGACAATGGTAGTGAGGAAAGGAAGCTGGTCAGCAGTAATCGCCTGGAGGAGGGAGGAAGTGATCAGATTGAGAGGGTGGTTAGATACAGAGGAGTGAAGTGAAAGAGGTGAAGAGGAGAGGTGAAATTTTGGTTTGGCCATATAAGTTTGTCGCAACCCTGCTCTACCTGCTATTCCCTAATACAGGGTTCATACACTTTTTCACCAATGATTTTCAATGACTTTTCCATGACTTCTCCACAACCTTTAACTGAATTGCCATGACCAAAACAAATCACTTTATCTCAGCAGGACGATTTAAAATTATTTATTGTAACACGAAGTAAACTTAGGTCTGCATCTGAAACATATGGTGCCTCTCTAAAACAAATAAACACCAGACAGAAACACTTAGATACATTCTCTCACATTTTAATTCGAATAGTTCAACATTTTTGTCAATGTCTCAAACAGGGCTCGAAATTGCGACCATTTTGGTCGCATATGCTCCCAAAATTTAATCTGTGCGACCTCGAAATATAATTGGGAGCATTTGTGCGAGTGCAAATAATTGTTCTGGTGCGACCTTTTTTTTTGTATAGCGACCTGGTTGAAACAGCTAATTTCTCCGATGCAGTTTACAGGAGGTTGATTTAATTAGCGATATTAATGTGACGAGAAGCGCTTTGTCGTTTGAATGCATAACACGCAATTGCTTGAAGAGTCGAAAGCTTGTAATTCCCACTTGAAAATGATGCAACAGTGAGTTTCTTAAGTAAAAACAGTTGATTTGTAGTGACATTTTTTTTGTATAGCGACCTGGTTGAAACAGCTCATTTCTCCGATGCAGTTTACTGGAGGTTGATTTAATTAGCGATATTAATGTGACGAGAAGCGCTTTGTCGTTTGAATGCATAACACGCAATTGCTTGAAGAGTCGACACATTTTAGGCGTGACAGTTTAACTGTTCCTTGTAAACCGTACTGTTATATTGTCGTTTATCAATAAAAAATCTATTGCATATATTGCTGGTGCTCCTTACATTTTGGTGGGTGCTCCTAACTTTTGGAAGTTGGGAGCACCAGTGCTACCAAGTAAAAAAGTTAATTTCGAGCCCTGATATATTATTGAAGCTGCACTTCCCTGGCATATTGTCGGCACAGTAGGGCCTACGTTTACTAACTGCTACATTAGCAGAAGCGTGCCTGTTGGGCGTGCCTGTAAACAGACTGAGCCAGACCGAATTAACTTCTCTCACCACCAAAATACCGCGAAGGTTACGTGCCAATTTACGTTTTATTACTATACATACTATGTTTATGATTGGATTAATTAGTAATTATATTTGATGCAACTTTAGCTATATTTCCATTACTTTTCCAAAACTTTTCAAAAAATATTATTTTCCATAACTTTTCCAGGGCCTGGAAATTGCATTTTAAATTTCAATGACTTTTCCAGGTTTTTCATGACCGTACGAACCCTGCTAATATGTTTTTATCTTTCATCAGGTCAGTGAAGCTGGCGGGGGGGGGGTGTATGGTCCCTTGATAAGCAGCACCTGGGGCCTGGTTTGCTCATCATTAAAAAGAGCTCCGGTGTTACTGCAGCATCTCACCCTTCTTTACCAAAGAGAAACTTTTGTTTTGCACTTGCAACACTGCCGACATTGACTGTATTCAACGCTCTGCTTACACACTGATATCACACATCCAATGATATTTGTGAGTCTACTTTAATAAATAATTGTTATCCCTGGAGACCATTTGTCTGGTGTCTCATTTTACTGTTGGCGACTGATAATGAGGTTATAACAGGAACGTGTCTGATCTTGCAAGTATCATGCATTGGGCGTGAGACTCACACATTAGGGCCAGATTTCATAGTCTGATACCTTACCTCTCAATTCTCGCAAATTTGGTCCAGATTTCACGGTCAAATGCCTAGCTCAGGCATTAGAAAAAATCACAGGCTTAAAATTTGTTTAATTTTAGAGTTTATTTCTTGGTTTTATTTGATTTGTTGCTGGTGGTAATAAATGAAAGCTAAAATGAAATTGGCTGGGGTCTCCCAATGCATTACTCAGATTAGCTAATGAGTTTCCTTTGATGATTTAGCTGACCTAGAGCTTTGCCAATCGGTGACCGTAAGATAGTTACCCAAAATGCCCAAGTTAAGTGGTGTGCACTCATATAAGAAGAACAGCTTTTTAGTTTAGCCCATAAAAACAAAACGGACTTCTGAGGCAGCCTTGACATGGACAGAACGCTCAACTCACTCTTACCGTAAAGGTAAACAACAAAAACCTCTGTTTTAATTTCACACCTGATAAGGAACTTCTACAGAAGGCTAAGAAGGTGACCTGGGAATATAACAAGCCACACAGATAAAGCTTGGCCACAACAACAGAACCTACTTCATCCATGCAGCCCTCTTCATCGTGGATGTAAGTAACTTATAGCTTGCTATTGATGAACTGCAAAATAGTTTATGTAATTGGCTACAGAAAACTGTGCACAAAGGACATCTTGTGGTCATATGCTGGTACTACTTCATAACATGTTGTGGAGGTACCAGTAGCTACAGCATGCTGTACTTATCTTTGATTTTATGAACAAACTGGAGTGCCATAGTGGTGACATTCATTTCAATCATGTCAGTACTTTAATGTGTGTGTGTGTGTGTGTGAGCGTGCACGTGCGTGTGTTTGATTTTTCACACATTATTCTCTGAACTTGAGAGGTCTGTTTCTGTGTTTAGTTTATATCTCTTTGCATCTACATCTACCGTAACTAATATGCTTTAGTGTTAGGTCAGATGTAAAGTAGCAGTTTTGGTGCATGATTTACTCATGTCATAGAAGACATGCATAACACACACATAGCTTTGTGTGTTAAATAAAGGATAATATGAAGTTGGTAACTGGAGTGTTGGAATACACGTCCTGGTTTAGGAGGTGCTTGTTAAGTGAAAATTCTTCTAATTTTGTCCATTTGAACTACAGTTGTGTAAGTGTGGTGTGAGTAAATTAAATGTGGGCTTGTGTGTAGTACTGTTGCTTTGTGTCTGGGAAAATAATATTTTCAGTAGCTTGCTTTAATGTCTTGGAGTTTTTATTCCTCTGCTTATGTGTTGTAATTGCCGATTGAGGACAGGTGAAGGTGAATGTCCTGTATGTAACATGCAAACAGTTTTGGAGCTGTAGTGATCCTGATACATTCTTAGTATTGTATGAACAGTTAGCCACATCTCGTAGGAGGACGAACAGGCTATAATGTTGCAGTCTACCCTGTCAAGAGGCATATTCTGCCCTTTCCCCAGAACAGGCACAAGTAATATTCTGCAGTAAAAAATGCTGTCCTCAAAGCTTATGAGCAAAAAGCAATTGCAGGTGTGTGAAAAACAGTTTCATGTCGAATTTGTAAGGGAACTGCTGCTTCAGTTTTCACATTGGCATGCTGCCTCGGGTGCCGGCTTGTTTGAAAAGCTGTGCGATTTCCTGGTGCAGAATTCAGTTCATATGTTGCAATGTTCTCTGTAATAATATGCGACTGACTTCTTAGTAAGAACAGAACTGTTTATTCCACCAATCGTCACTCAATAGAAACCTAGCTACGGCGGCCTCAAAGGACCATAATAGTGTTTCCATGTATCCTTACATCTCCCTCATTTTATTTTATTTTAATAACAAAGCATGGGTTAATTGGGTACTGTTTTTTAACTGAAATGCCAAGACCTAAATTTCTGTTAGATCTGATTAGCTTGCCTTTTGTAACTTGGGCAGTTAACTTTAATTTTGTCAACTCGAAGAACAAGACCTAAAACACTGTTAGATCTGTGTAGCTTCCCATTTGTAACTTGGAACAGAGACTCAAATCAGCAGTGAAAAAATTAAATGTTCTAAACCCTGCCCGTTTACAGTCCATAGTCTCTCTTTTTCAGTCTTTAGAGATCAAGCCTTTCAAGGGCTTTAATCGAACGCCCTGACTTTCTGAGGGGAGCCGCATCAGGCTCCGGCACCGTCACTGGTAAGTCCAGAGGTCTATTGAACCCATCTGATGTGCTTGGCTGTTCGGCCGTTAACATCTCATGTTGTGCATCTCCTCCACTGCACTACACACTTGAACTGCATTGTTAACCTCCACAGAGGGCTCCTGTGTTTTCAGTAGCTGCGACCTGTTTCGTCGGACCACAGTCCATGCGTCTGTTAGAACTGTGTAGGACCTCGGAGCTACTTCATCCAGCACTGTTCCTGTGTGCCGCCAGTCTTTTTTTCTGTGTTGACAAATCTCTGACCCTATCGGCGGTCTGTAGAGGTGGCAAGGGCTTTGCAGTGCGATCAAAGTAGCTCTTTTGTTTTTTCTTTAATTGTCTCATTGTGTTGAGCACAGGTGTGATGGCTTGTTTTCTCACTTTTGGGAGCTGTGTTTGCAGTTGTCTGCCCATGAGCAGCTCGGCAGGAGACTTCCCGCAAAACAGAGGTGCTGCTCACCATTCTCTGCAGCCTTTTTCAGAAGACCTTTGACTATTTGAACACCTTTCTCAGCCTTCCCATTCGCCTGTGGGAAGTGTGGGCTCACTGAGACATGTTCAAATTCATACTCGCTCGCAAACTGCTTGAACTCCAGGCTGGCACATTGTCCGAGACAACAATGCTTGGAATGCCGTGATGTGCAAAGCAGGATTTCATATGTGTGATCATGCCCATCGCTGTTGTGCTCGTGAGTAGTGCCATCTCAGGATAATTGGAGTAATAATCAATGATCAGCAGATAACCTCTCCCATGAAAGTGGAACAAGTCGGTCCCCACTTTTTCCCAAGGATGACCCGGTATTGTGTCTGTGAGCAGGGGTTCCTTTTGCTGCCTGTTATGGTAAGTAAGGCATGTAGCACAATTGTTGATCAAATCTGTTATGTCTCGATTCATGCCTGGCCAGTAGACAGTCTCTCTAGCCAGCAGCTTTCCTAGGATCTTCTTTCGCATCATTGTCAGAATAACAATTTGGTTGCCTTTGAGCAGCAGGCCATCCACCAATGACAATGTGTCCTGGAATGAATAATACTGCAGACAAGCTTGCTTTGGACACTCATTCCTCATGTGCTATATCACCTTTTGGAACTGGTGATCCACAGCTGTCTCCATCACTATTTTGTAGTTGTACCTCTGTAGACGCATCATCATACGCTGGATGCGTGGTGACATCTCATTCAGGTGCTTTTGACTGATTGTTATAAGTGGCTTGTGGTCTGTCTCAATTTCAAAGTGTGGCAATCCAAACACATACGAGTGGAATTTATCGCAGCCAAAGACGAGCCCCAGGCACTCTTTTTCGATTTGTGCATATCATCTTTCCGTCTCTGTCATGGATCATGCGGCATAAGCTACTGGTTTCCAAGCATCCTCATGGTCCTGCAGCAAGATAGCCCCCAATCCATCTTTTGAGGCATCCGTGGAGACTTGTGTCTTCCTAATTGGATCAAAAAATGTCAATACTGGCTCTGTGACCAGAATGTCCTTGAGTCTTTGCCACTCCATATCATGCGCCTTGTGCTATGACCACTCAGTCTTTTATTGTAGTAGTTGTCGGAGGGCTACAGTCTTTGAAGAGAGATTGGGCACAAATTTACCCATGTAGTTCACCATACCCAGCGCTCTTTGCACTGCCTTTTTGTCTGCTGGCAAGGGCATGTCAGTCACTACTTTGATTTTGTTCATGTCTGGCTGAACTCCTGCCAGGGTCAGTCGGTCCCCAAGAAATGTGACCTCTTGTCTGCTGAACTGACATTTTTCTTTGTTCAATTTTAGCTGTTCCAGGGTCTTCCCCAGATAATGACATCATCGATGTAGACCCGTACTCCATCAAGCCCTTCAAAGACATTCTCTATCGTGCAGTGGAAGATTTCTGGAGCTGAAGAAATACCAAAGGGAAGTCTCTGGTAGCTGTAGCGTCCAAAGGGCGTGTTAAAGGTGCAGAGCGCTGCACTTTTGCTGTCAATTTGTAGCTGCCAAAAACCATGTGACGCATCAAGTTTTGTGAACCACTGTGCCCCA
Source organism: Anguilla anguilla (assembly GCF_013347855.1). Lineage (NCBI taxonomy): Eukaryota > Metazoa > Chordata > Actinopteri > Anguilliformes > Anguillidae > Anguilla > Anguilla anguilla. Next base: position 37,436,212 of record NC_049206.1, read on the forward strand.
GTCATCACACTAAGGATCTTTTCCCTCTTAGGTATTTGATAGTGTTCCCTCAGGATGTTTTCATTGAGGTCCTTTGGGTCCATGCAGATTCTGCTCCATTTGGTTTCTTCACACAGACCATGGAGTTAACCCATTCTGTGACTCCTTTGGTGGATTGGATGACATTTAGCGATACTGTCAAGTTCTTTGCAAAGTTCCTGTCTCAGCGGAATGGGAATTGGACGTGGAGCATGCACCACAAGTCTAGCCGTGTCCTTCAGTTGTGTATGTTGTATGTGAATGGCAATACCCCAATGCCATCAAAGATATTAGGATAATGAGTTTCCCAATAGTCAACTTGTGACGTGTTTTCTCTTTCATTTGTCAGCAGCAGCAACTGGAATTTGCTCTCAGACAGAGCAGAGACCTTTCCTCACAGGCTTGATCCCCCAGTAGGGATTCTTTCCCTTTTGGCACTATTACAAATGGCAGAGTTCTCTTAATGTCCTTGTTCTGAACTTGCAATCTGCAAACACCCTGTGTTTCAATCATCAGCCCATTGTAAGCTTTCAATCCCACTATTTTGTTTTCAATTACAGGTTTGTGTTGCAGTGAGTTAAAGTCTTTCAATGTGATCAGATTTGCCCTCGCTCCTGTGTCAAGTTTCATGTGAAGCATGGTGCTATTCACTGTAAGAGGCACAGACCATTTGTCTACATGTATTGTGTTCACATGTCCATCCAGTGTTGAGATGGAATCATTTTCCACAGTGCCAAAAAACATTGCATCATCCTCACCGCCTGACTCATTGTCAGCATCCATCATGTTGATGTTTGATTGCTTCTTGTCCCCAACAGAAAAGCACATTTTTGCTAAATGGTTTCTCCCCTTGCATTTCAAACAGGTTTTTCCGAAAGCAGGACTTCGCCTAACACGATGTTCACCACCACAGCGGCTGCAGTTTGTGACATAATTTTTGTCCGGCTCCATGTGTAGCACTTTAAGAACGCTTTAAGAACGGTGCGCTCAAGCCCTGACCACGCTATCTACACCTGCCAGCAAAGCCTCAGTAGGAACGACAGATGGCTGTTCAAATGTCCGAATCTGTCTTTCTGTCTGATCGCTAGGTCTCCGAGCCCCTCCCATCTGTGATCAAAAGCAAAAGTCTTTTTGTATTTTTTTAACCAACAGAATAATTTGTATTTGTATAAAAAACCGTAAGTGGGTGTGGTGTAAACTGGAATTAGACGCATCAATAATAAATGTAGTTGAACAACTGGTAATATGCTTTTTGAAGCTGTATTTAACAAACAATGACCTTTACATTATATAGCCATAACAGGCTTTTATAACACTGAGGTAAACAAACAGTCAAATCCAGTTTATAACTCATCCTTACTCAGAACTGCATAGTATGAACTGCATGAACCCCACCACCCATACCTGAGAGACACTGAAGTGTAAGGCTCAATTGTTTTGTTGATTTTGTTTGTTAATATTTTACCTTCCCTCTTTGTTGAAACCTCACTTTAACTGTGTTTGATTTGCATAAGATTGGGTAAATTTAAAACATAAGCTTACCTTGGTGGAATAAATCTTCAGCTATTATGCTTTTATTCAAACTTCCTCAAGTTGTATTTTATAAAGACAAGCTCCTGCACATGAGCTGGGAGCAGTCTAGAGTGATGGGGGCACACAACATCCCTTGTTATACTAAGTTGCTTGAAGGAAACACTCCTTGGGGGGCTGGTCAGATATTTCACAACCACATGAGCCAGCCATTACAGCATCAATTTCTCCACCAGCAGTGACCTAATTTAATAAAGATTATGAAACCATATATTGCAAAACTATTTTTGTGAAATGAAGGACACAACTGAATCAATTTCAGCATTCATATTCCTAAATGATAGCGGTTTTGTTATATAGGCAAAGGGAAATGTATCAAGGCATATTATAGGAAAGCTGAGAACACTAAAATGTGCATGACAAAACAAAATGAAAAATAGTTAAAGAAATACAAAGTTTTTTTTTTTAAAGCAATTTCTTTGGTCATTCAGCACATTTCGCCCTCCCTTCTTCTTGGAGTGTGGTTTTACGTAGTCAATGCACCGTCACTCTTCCCTTAGCAGTATTCTCCAAGTGTTAGTGCGGAGAACCAAGAGTACATCTATCCGCAATTTTGAATAATGTTAATAGGACACGTACAATTTTGAGATGCAAATAAAATAATTTTACTTTTTGCCTACAGGTGAACAGAACTAGCTATATGTGATGATGCACCTTTAAGTATTTTATTTTTTTACTTTATTTTTAAATTACAATTACAAAATACCAGTATTAGTGGTGTGGAAAAAAATACACCTGTATAGGCTTATGCCACCGGATAACAGAATAATGCGACGAGCCCACTTTTTCTTTTTTTGAAAATGGATGGATGGCTTAATGGTAAAACATGTAACGTTTTCATGAATCATTGAAACACAACCATTAGAATAGTTACATACATCCAATCATAAATGTGGCTACATTCGGTCCGTCACTAATTATATTATATGCCCAGAGTTGCAGCCTTACTTGAGTCCTTTGCTTTGAGTTGGTTGTTGGCATGTTTCCAGTGCGAAGTCTGTGGGAGTTGTTGTGAAAAGGGGAAGGTGTTCGCCCTTTTCTCTAGTTCCAAGACACACAGCTTGATCCTTGTCGCAGGCCATTTGCCTCGTCGAACTTCCGTTGTGTGTGGCCCTCCTGGTTCTTTGACCACCGCTAATCATAGGAGCGCTTCGGAGTGCCTCATTCCTCCTGCAGCCAGTAGCCAAGGGTATACGTGCCTTGCTCCGTTGTAGGCCTTGCAAACTTGTAGACGCGTGTAGACTCACGCGAGAGGGAGACGGGAGAAGGGTGGCGAGTCCAGGGAGAGGAAAATGGAACAGAGAGTGTAAAACTACAGCAATATCTGTTTTATTGAAGGTTGCGCATTTCAAATTTACACTAAGCCAGTAATGTAACAGGAAAGCTGTGGTAAGAGGCATGGTTAGATGAGTCCCTATGAGGTGGACATATGGGCGTTGTAGTTTTAGTGCCTTTTGTAGTCTGTGGTACCTACACACTCATCTGTCTAAGTCCTAGAACTGTCTGTGGTTGAAATTCATGCTGCTTTATCGAGCCATTGTTGTTTTCTGTGTTTGGTGCTGCAATCGCTGTCACTTCTGTGATTTCCGATTAGAATTGGAGAATCTGAATTGCTCTCCACTGATTTGGAGTGTCACTAAAAAACACTTTGAAGGTACAAGAAGTATAGGTATACACATGTTCATATGCGGCACCATGTTCAGCTGTTGTTTTATTTCGGCATCTCCCACTGAGGAAGCGAGTGTGAGAGGGGGCAAAGTGGATGGGCCAATGGGATGAGCACACAGTGTGCACTCAGCGCCCATTGGTGTCATAGTATCATGTAGTATCACCTCAATTTGACTTAACTATTTCAGATCCCCTTTGTAAAGTACAATAATTTTTTTCATAGAAAATGCACCTGCCAAAGTGACAAGTAAAAGTGAATGAGGTACACGCCACTGCCGAATTATGCTCGCAGTTGGCTAGTGTTAATGCCAAGCACCTACTGTACCTCCCTCACTATTTTGTCTTTATTTTTTTTAAGAAAGACAAAATAGTGTTTTTCCCTCTTTATTTCCAACTAATGAAACTAATAAAATTACCCAAAGCATGTAATTTTACATCACATTTAAGTGTTGCTCTAATAATTGCTATCTTACTTTCAGTTTTCCTATTTTTTAATTTTAAGTGCGATCTCCAGGCTGGTAATCATTTTTCCCCCAAATGAATTTAGTATGCAAGGCAAACCATAGACTACTTACCTGCACCTTATTAAATGTTTAAATAAGTATCAAAAACTAAAAATAAGTAGAATAAAAATTACTGAAATACTTTATTTGTCAAACATGATAGTGACAGCAAAGTTGGAGAAACTCATGCATTAACTCATTTTTTTTTCTGTGACAGCTCCCATTTCTTTGCTGCAGCAGAGGTATTGCTTTTTTATTGAATATATTTTGGTAATCGTTATATGATCATCTCTTTAATGGGTGCAAAAAAAAAAAATGATGTGCGGTGTTTCTCTGCCTCATTGAATCATTTTTCTGTGTCTGATTGGAGATTTTGAGATTGGCTTTTTTAGGTCACTGTGAATGTGCATTGTTTGGGCTTATCCATTTTCCTTCAATCTTCACATGTACTGCACCTGGCCATAAAACAGGTTGGATGCGCACACAGCTACTCTACTGTGCATGGTTTGGGCTTAACCTGTCCGAGCTTGATTGAACTTAATTACCTAATTTTGAATCCACTGTTGTGGAACCGAGAAATCCAGATATGCCACGTCTGGCTCTCTCAAGACAGACAAGTTATTAATAATAGTATTATATTCAAGTTATATTTATGATTTCATGAGCTTACTTTCTGCAATGGAACCCAGGTGACAGAAGTTCAATCTATTTGTGCCTAACTGACCTGGGTCCTGTTTCATGTAAGTGGCTAACTAAGTTAACCCGAGTAGTTTGTTGATATTTTGGGATAAAAGGACTTTTAGTTTCACAAAGCAAGTTAGCAATTTAACCAGCCTTAAAGACAACAGTGTCTTAAGCCCAAAAACTCAGGTTTAAACCCTCTGTGCAGATGTTGATTCTGGCCAGTCCTCACCCATTAAGGGGTGTTCTATTTAAGGCTTTATAACTCCAGATGTTAGCATCACAGAGACTTGGGAAATGGCTTAAATGAAGCAAGACATTTGTACCATTTACAATACTTAGATTAGATTATGTTTTATCAACATTATGAATACAAAGTGCAGATACAATTACTGTATCTTGGTGAAAATGCAAAAATGAAGTTGTTCTCCAGTTTTAAATGAAATACAATGAGATCATGTACATATAATAAGTAAAACTACGCATGTCCTGGATCATAAACTCCTTGACCATAAGTGTGCAAAATCTGAGCATAATATGTGGAAAATCTATGAAGCAAAAAGTAAGCAATATACCCTGATGTATCTTAATGTCTTCAAATCTATCAAAAATGCCTAAACTGTGCATTGTTGGAAATCATAATCTCATATTTCACTACAAATCAACTGTTTTGCTCATGATACTCACTGCTGCATCATAATCACGTGGGAATTATTATCTTTTCATCAGTATAGGTGCCTATTATATCTAGGGGTAAAAAAAAACCTATCCAAAAAAGAATACATGTTTTTTGTCCATTATAAAGTATATAAATTTGCCTCTTATGATGGTTTAAAATGAAACATTAATATCACATTAAAAATAAAGCAAAAGCATTGTGATATACTGTGGTACACATACCTAAAAATCTAATCATTCAGTCTTTTATGTTATTCTGTACTTTATCTTGTTGCTATTACGGAATATGGATTTTTGGTGGTGAAAGAATATTTTTATGAACTCCCAGATAGAAGCTATTGACCAGTAAGTGATGATTGGGGGGTATAGTCACAGATCAGACTGCAGTCAGGGGGTGCTTGTTAAATGTTAAACGACCTACATGGCAATACTCACACTTATAAACTGCATATTTCCAATAGTTGTTGTGTATCATTTTTTTTTTTTTTACTGTTTTCCTTTTTTTCATATTACGAAAGTTAAAGTGTTGAAGAAGTCACTCAATAGAATAAACAACATTTTTAGGGTCACTAAATACTTATAATTTGTCAGCAAAGTCGGCTTGTTTTAGTGATTCTTACAGCCGGGTTTTGGAGGCGTGATGGGGGTGCAGTTTAATTAGCATGTTTGATTTCGTTGGCTATTGTCACTTTGTTTCGGTCAAGCCACCGCCCATAAATAAAGCCGTGTGGTAATAGCCTATGTTTGTTTACTGTGTGAGGTTGCTACAATGGCGGACGCTCAATCAGTAGGTGAGAGTATAAGCTTTCTAACGATGTATAACATGTCTAATTTTGCTTTTGGAATAGCGTTTTATAGGTTAGCGTGACCGAACATTTTCTTACCATGGCATTCGCTCTATATATGGTAGCATCAAAAGACGTTGCACGTAACGAAACGTTGTCAACGATTTTTCGTAATTCCTTGGAAAATACCATTATTATTGAGGACTTCTGGGCATAGCTAAGCCATATGTTTGCTGGTAGACCTATCTGACATCGTTTTCTGGAGCAAACAGAAGCGGATAGAACTGTCATTGATTTACTGTCTCTGTCTCCATCTACTGAACATAGATAAGATTTCATCATTGCTATGTAAGTATTACTGCTCAAAATATTTCGGTTATATACGTTATTTTAGAAATTGAGTGTCTTTAAATAGGTTAGTGGTATTATGTAATGTGGATATTTCACACTGTAATGTAAGCGTTAGTTAGTAGTGTAATAGTTTTTGTGACGCATACAACAGTGATGAGGAGAGTGTTGAAACATTGCCAAAACGTGGTGGACGGCTGAAAATTGTTTTCATATCGTTTCATTCCCATACAAGAAAACATAGGAGTGTACAGAGTACAGAAATACATACAAGAGTTAATTATTACACATTTAGGTACTATGCAGCATTGTGTGACTATATTTTTGCATTATGTTTAAATTATATCTATGTTTCATCTTAAACCTTCATAAGGGGCTCATATGCTTTACAATGGACAAAAAATATTTTATATTATATTCCTTTTTGGAGAGATTTTGGATTTGTTTCTGGACCCTTAGCTAATTTAGACCAGTGTTAATAATTTAGACATTTTGGGTAGATTTGGTGATGCTGCTTAGTTTTTGCTTCATAGATCTTTAGTAGTTCTACATATCCACCCGTAGATTTTATGAACTTGTGGTCAAGAAGTTTTTGATCCAGGACATGTATTCTTTAACCCGCAATCTCCCAGTATTTCATTGCGAACTAAAAAAGGAGCAAATTCATTTTAGATTTTTTGCCTTGACCGTTGCATTTGTGGCACTTTATTTCTTACAAAATTATGAATATAAAGTAATCTAAGCTAGTATTATAAATGGTACAAATGTATTGCTTCATTTAAGACATTTTTCTAGTCTCTGTGGTGTTCACATCTGGAGTTATAAAGCTTTAAATATGGTAACTCCTAAATGGGCAAGGATTGACAGGTACTCTATTGGTTGGGGTGGAGTTAACTAGCTATTGTTCCCACCCATTATCTCCCTGTGAGAAGTGTGAAAAGTTCAAGATCTTTCAAGGGGATTTTCTCTGCTACTTGATTTTAGGAGTACCAACATTCACATAAGCATATCTTCTTCAACTATTTTCAATTTCAATGTATGACACATCATTTGAAAGCTTATAATCTGCACTTTCATAATATGTAAAAAACTGAAAAATGACCTTGTCCTACTTGAGGACCAAAACACCAGCACCTGTCACATATACTAATTAAGCTAGAACGTAGAGCTTGTTGCTTCCACTTGTAATTTTGTTTCGGGAGCACTGAATGTCTGAGTTGAACAATCTAAGGACACCGGCATCCTGGCCACTTGGGGACTTGTGGAAAGGGGTTAAACTGAAGTTAGCTGGACAAAATTAACATTGAATATATAAGCCACCTGGTGAAGTCACACACTAACAGCAAAAATGAACGCATCATTTGTTACAGGCTCTTGTCAATGAAGGAGGATGTTCTAAAAGGCTTAATGTGAAGCAGCTTTTTAAAAAAAAATGAATTCAGAATTCAGAAACTGTCAAGTTTAATTGTAATGGGGCTTACTGCGCTCAATAAAGGACAGACATTATCAGAAAGTACATACAAAATCAGGCTAATTTACTGACCATTACTCTAAAGGCCATTGACCATCTTTCAAAAGTCTATTTGCTCATCACTTGCAATATCAAAATGGACTGTGTCATGTCATGCAAAAGACTGCTCTGAGGTGTAGCCTAGGAAGTGTCTCTAACTACAGTAGATCTAGGAGCAGCTCAGCTCTGTACTGGGGCAGTTCGACATACAGGGGCACAACCATCCCTTATTGCATAGTGTATGTACTATTCAAACTTAGAAAAACACCCCTCACATGCTGCACTGTGTGTGTGTGTCTCACAGAAACACTACCCCTCATTCTTACAGAAAGGCAACTCGCACAGATATTGTTCCCCTCTCACCGTCAGAATGATGCATGTGTGCAGTGCGAGTAGTCATTTTCCTGGCAACCACGTAAAAAATTTTTTTTTTAATTACAAAAATATATCAGCTATAACAAAAGGACAGACTTTTATGAGTTGCATAATAACTCATAGAAAATAAAATATCCCCTCGGTTTCTTCCAGGTGATCATCTTTCATGCATTTCAATACTGCCAAGATTTATGTAATTGATTGCCCTGGAAGACATGTCAGTTCTCATTTATTTTTCAATTCACAATAATTAATTAAACACAGGCTTTCCTCATAGAAATACAAAGAATATATATATATATATATATATATATATATATATATATAATGCACTGAAGATCTTTGGCTTGAATCTCACAATAAGTCTCCAAGCGCTATGATGTATGAGCTAACTCAACCTTATGATGTGATATGGCTTTGTGACAGGTTAGTGATAGCAGCGTCTTTGAAGACCCTTAATTGTTTTATTTCAGATAATTGGATCCCATCTGGTTTAATCCCGCATCTGTGAGTCATTTTGAAGAGTTTCTTTTATCACACACTGTCTCGATTCTGTCGTTTTAGTTAAAAGACAGGCAGGGGTTAGTCTCTGTCTTGATCTATTCATTGCTAGGCAAACTGCTAAATGTAGAAATTAAAGAGGAAAAAAGCTGGAAAAAAAACATGGTTGCATTTCAATAATCCCCATTCATCAAAACAGCAGGGGGGAAAGCCAATAACAGGGCAGGAATTGTGCTCCCCTCCAACCACATTGTGGCCATTGAACTGTGACTTTCGACTTTGAGTCCTCCAGTATATAATGCCTTTTTTTGGGAGTATGATTGCTGTGTGCCAGATTCCTGCATGAGGCAACCGTTGTGTCATGCTTATTGCATAGACACCACACATTGAGAAAGTATTTCAGATGTCCAACAGGCCGATGATATTATGCAACACAGTGAGAGTATAGCAGGGATATAGCCATGTAATAGATATTAAGAATTCTCATTCAATTGTCAACATAGGAAGGGGGATGCAGGAAGCATTGGGTTGAGAAAAGATGTTTGTCCTACTACGGCCAGGAAAAAGAGGAGAAAGACACCCCCCAAGAAAAACAAACAGGAGCATAGTGACCTTAACCCTCTGGGGTCGAGAGCTCCGCCAGCGGAGCTCGGCAAGATAAAATGAACTTTCGTTTCTATTTGGATGATTAACTTCACGAGTTGTTATCATACAGACGCAACAAAAACATTGACAGAAACCTTAGAATCGCAACTTTCCAATGTGCCCATTGACAAATGATATGAATTGTTTTAAAAGTTCTAAATTTGATTAATTAAACCATGTATGCTTCGTTAATCCTTCGTTAACGACTCATTACTATGTGAATTTCGCTCATCAGGAAGTCCGCCCAAATCGCATTCACATGTTAACGACATTATAACTACTCTCCATAGAAGGAGAGTAGGGGAGGGGCGATGCGAGATCCATGTGAGAAATGCCAAGCCTGCGAAAGCAGGATAGAATGTCAAAGTGTAGCCTAATTCAGTTCTTTTGAGGTAAACATTTCGTTTAATTTTGTAAAATGGTCCGTCCGGAAGCTGACATTGATGAAGAGCGGTGTCATTTCGAACAGCGAACTGATCCAGCTGAGGATCAACTTCATGAGTAAGTATATTTATTATGATCATATTGGTAAATATGTGTACTGGATTACAATCTCTGTGTTTGTACGAATATCCAGCAATATGCGCGTTTGTGCGATGCTCTGACATTTGTGTAAATTTCATCAACTTTATATACAGTGATTCCAAAGTGTTTCTTATCTTTGTTTTCAGCACAAACTCAGCTACAACAATATGGCAGCAGTAAGTAGGTCATAATAATGTGTGGATTGTAAACTGCTCTAAAATCACACAAACTGTAAACAGTAGTTTTGAACATGCACAGGAATGTTGTAATAAAACACACTAAACAATTGTGAATAAGACTTTTGGTCACTGAAATGTGTTCTTCAAGGTCTTGAGTATCAAAAGATGACAAAATATTTTAGCAAATCCAATGAGAAATATAAAATAAATTGCTAAAAGTTAGTGTTGTGACTACTATTTTTCAACACCAGGTGAGAATGGGAGGGCAAATGGCCTTTCTGTAATGAATATGCATTGGGTAGGAATACCTGCCAGCTAAGTAGGCTATTCACACCTGGCCGCATGCCTCCCCACCACTAAGACAAAGACTCAGTGAGCCATTTAGAAGACAGAAACAAAGACAACTTTTGATTTTAGAACATTTATTGAAGTAAACTGCATGGAAGATGAGATGAGACTGGTGTACTCTTGCAACGTCTGCCTGGCCTCTTAGCTATTTATATAGCACATTTCCTTCAACAGGTGAAAATTAAATGTGCTTTACAAAAAAGGGACAAACCACTAACTAATGAAAACAAAATTTATGAAATGTGACATCATATACAAACAAGAACCAAACAAACACAACCAGACGCAGAGAGGTAGCCTATAATTTTGAGAAGCAATGGTTAGAATCATTCGTAGTGTGGGAATTTACAAGCGCGCATATTAGTGAATATTCCTACAAACACAGAGAATGTAATACAGCACACATTTACAAATAATGCAAGCTATCAACGAAAAAACATTAGCTTAACTAAATAAACACTTATATTCCAACTAAACTACACGCAACTCATCAATGACAATGCCTCAATCTGAACTAGGCTAGGTCTGTTTAGCTAAGTGGTTATTTTATTGCTATTTCCCGAACTTACTTAGAGTATGCTAATATCGATTGTGCAAGGACATCAGTTTTAGAATCCTAGCCACGCCACTACACGCCAGGCATGAGCTATTTATTACGAATAAGATCGAAAAACATACAGTCTACCTGATACTTCTAACACAACCAGACGCAGAGAGCCTAGCCTATAATTTTGAGATGCAATAGTTCGAATCGTTCGTAGTGTGGGAATTTACAAACGCGCACATTGCTAGATATTCCTACAAACACACAGATACGTTGCAATACAGTACACATATTTACCAATATGATCATAAGAAATATACTTACGCATGAAGTTGATCCTCAGCTGGATCAGTTCGCTGTTCGAAATGACACCGCTCTTCATCAGTGTCGGCTTCCGGACGGACCATTTTCCAAAATTAAACAAAATGTTCACCTCAAAAGAAGTGAATTAGGCGACACTCTGTGACATTCTATCCCGCTTTCGCAAACTTGGCATTTCTCACATGGATCTCGCATCGCCCCTCCTTTAGTCTCCTTCTATGGAGAGTAATTATAATGTTGTTAACATGTGAATGCAATTTGGGCGGACTTCCTGCTGAGCGAAATTCACATAGTAATGAGTAAAGTTTAGCGAAGCATACATGATCTAATTAATCAAATTTGGAACATTTAAAACAATTTATATTATTTGCCAATGGGCGCATTGGAAAGTCGCGATTCTAAGGTTTCTGTCAATGTTTTTGTTGCGTCTGTATGATAACAGCACGTGAAGTTAATCATCCAAATAGAAACGAAAGTTAATTTCATCTTGTCGAGCTCCGCCGGCGGAGCTCTCGACCCCAGAGGGTTAAAGCAGGAGCTGACCACTAGGGGCCCCAGGCCCCACAGCGCTTACAGTGTGAGTTGACCACTAGGGCCCCCAGGCCCCTCGGTGCATACATCGAGCGCAACACCTGGGCCCCTTGGTACATACAGTGCATGCTTAAAACGAGAGCCTCTCGGAGAGTACAGTGCTGTACAACTGAGCCACTGGTTGGCACGCTACAATATGCTGTGGCATGATACAATTCACCAACAAGTCTGTTAATTCTGCATAATAGGACAGTTTGAAGGGCGGCATATTATGGCAAGCCGTTCGTTATTTGACTTACCGTAACTAGCTATCCCTTTATTTTAGCTAGCTGCCTATTTTCCCTAGCTAGCTGCCCATATGATTCAGCTTGTTAACAGAAATGAATTAGCTCATGGGCATATATTTCGGGGGGGACGCAGGGGATACGTCCCTCTCAATATTTAGAACATGTGCATTTGTCCCCCCCAATAAAAACATGAAAGAAGCATTCCCACCATGAATTGAATCAGAAAAGGCACAAATTGGTGTATAAAAATTCACCAGAATGCAGGAAATGAAGTGTTTGATGCTCACAATTTTCTGGGGGAGGACCCCCGGACCCCCCGCTTCATGTGTCCCCCCAATGTTCAAACAAAACCTACGCCATTGAGTTAGCTAGCTGCCATGTTTACCAGCTAGCTGCCCTTACAACCAAATTAGCTGCACTAAAAAGCCAGCTGGTTCACTAACTATCAGCCTAAAACTCAGCTGTCTAACTAGTTAGGTGGCACACAACTTAACTAGTTAGTTAGGTGGCATTTGTTTGCGGGTCATCTGCGTGAAAGGGGTATAAGATAAAAGGAGTAGCTAGCTACAGTGGGTTGAATAAATGTTAAAACAGCATGCCAGTCATGATGCTTAAATCAAAGCTAGCTAACTATTAGTGATATTAGTTCAAAACTATTATTTGTTCTATTATTTGGGGGGGGGGGCTCCAAAAGACATGTGCCCAGGGGCCTCGCGGGACCATGATCTGGCCCTGCCAATACCCCCGCTACCATGGTCACAGATGATAGCAGGTGTTTTGGATCTTGGGCAGCTCCTTTTGGCCTCCGATCTTTGCTTTTGCCAGCACTCTGATACAAGTGAATCTTGGACTCATATGTGCATAAGACCTTTTTCCCCAGAACTGCGCAGGTACTTTTAGGTATTCTTAGCAAACTGTACAATGGCCATCCTGTTTTGGCAAAGTCTTCTGCGGACAGTAGACACTGACATATCTACGCCTGCCTCCTGAAGAGCGTTTCTGATCTGTCAGACAGGTGTTTGAGGTTTTTTTTTTCATTATGGTGAGAATACTTTGGTCATCAACTGTCTTCCTTGACCTACCAGACCCTTTGTGATTACAGAACTCACCAGCACTCCGTTTCTTCTTTATGATGCTCCAAACAGTTAATTTGGTAAGCCTAAGAGTTGGGCTATATCTAATCAGTTTTTTACTTATTTCTATGCCTCATAATGGCTGTTTCTTGAATGAAATGGTAAATGGACTGCATTTATATAGCGCTTTTATCCAAAGTGCTTTACAATTGATGCCTCTCATTCACCCATTCATACACACACTCACACACCAACAGTGAAAGGCTGCCATGCAAGGTACCAATCAGCTCGTTGGGAGCAATTAGGGATTAGGTATCTTGCTCAGGGACACTTCGACATGCCCAGACAACCGCTCTTACCTCCTGAGCTATGTCGCCCCATATGTTCTTGTGTTAACAAATGCCAGTAACAGACTTCAAAGGCAATAAAAAGCCTAGAATCAAGACTAAATACTGAAAGCTCTCCCATACCTGCATTAAAGAAGCAAGTGAACACACCTGGCTAATCAGAAACACCTGTGAAGCCATTTGTCCCAAACATTACGGTGCCCTGAAATGGGGGGACTACGGATAAAACGTTCTGTTATTTTTTACACAGAGAAACAGAAATGTCTGAATGAATGAATCATTACATTTATTTAGCACTTTTCTGAACGCTCAAAGTGCTTTACAGTGATGAGTGGGAACTCACCTCAACCACCACCAATGTGTAGCACCCACCTGGGTGATGCACGACAGCCATTTTGTGCCAGAACACTCACCACACATTAGCTAAGGTGGAGAGGGAGAGAACTTTTTTTTTTTTGCCAATTAAATCAGGGGGTGATTAGGTAGAAAGTTTGAGAGATCCAGGTTGGGAATTTAGCCAGGACACCGGGGAACCGCCTACTCTTTGCGTCAAGTGTCATGGGTTCTTTAATGACCACAGTGAGTCAGGACCTCGGTTTAACGTCTCATGTGAAAGATGGGTATAAAAACACCCTTAAATAAAAGCTGAGAATCTACACTTTAACCAGATGTGAATTGTTTGATTACAAATCTGAAATTTTGGAGTTAGAGAGCCAAATCAAGGAAAAATGTTTTTACCAGATATTATGGAGCTCATTGTATTTTAAATTTGTAACAAAGCTTAACTTAAGTACTTTATGTGAATCTGTATGTAATTCTGTTCAGGGGATATCCAAGACACATTTATACATACTGTATGTTTTGGACACCTGACCTCCATGTTTAGCTCTGCCTTTAATGGACAGAGAGAGAGATGGCGAAAAAGCCTGCAATCTCTGTTAAAGTGCTCATGGGGTGTTCTTGAAAACTATGAGAATTCCTACCAGTAGGAACTTGGATAAAATTAGCTTCATCTGATGGAGATTTAATCTGATCTGGAGATTAGAATTACAGGACGAACAGTGAAAAGGTTTAAAATGTGATATTTTTCTGCTTATAAGTCTTAAATTGAAGATCTCCGTCTTGTGCTCAGTAATGCAGCCCTATCTCCTTTCACTTAACGAGTATATTAGTAGACCATCTTGAGAGTAGGGACACTGAAACTGTTCACAGAAGGAAATAAAGCACTTGATTTAAACCAATACCATTATATCAAACCAACATTAACATAAACTCTGTTTCACTTAACACTTGTTCTTAAATCTCATGAAAATCAAACACAGCAACCCAAGCTGTCCAAAAAGGAATTTTTGAATTAGAAGTCAGCTGTCTTGCCATGTAATGGTTCACCAGATAGCGGTTGACCATCACCCTCCAGGGATAAGGACTATTTCTGCCTGAACCCTCAAGACAGGAAAACCCCCTCAGAGACATCAATGTAGAGTCATTTCCATTTCAAAGATCCCTCAAGAAAACTTGCTTGTCCAGGAATTAGAGAATATAAGGAGATCAGGTTGTACTCCTCACTGTACACTGCCAAACTGCTGCTTTGGAAACTTTGAGATGTGCTTATTTCTGGCAGAAAAATGCAAGGCTCTGATTGATATGACAGGCTTTTGAGGCAACAGTTTTATGGGTTCAGATGGCTTAATCTGAGAAATGGTTGAAAAGACTTCAAGGAATAGAACACAAGAATTATTTGCCAAATGTGTTTTTAATATGCTTTTAATCATTTTTCATTAAGGGAATGGTTTACTAAAACCAGTATAATATTTTCCCCAGGCTTCAGCAGATAAAGTCATCCCATGCGTTAATGTGAACATCTTTGAAACTGTAAACTTCTCTGTGATACTGTGCAAAGACAGGCAGTGGCTTGACAAAATGTGTTTTTCATTTGGTGTGGATAGGAATACTCACTTTCTCACATGCACTGCAACCCTGAACTTATCTAGACATTACCCGGAGGAGCTGTATGTGAGAACGCAAATGTCCATATCGGTTGGACCGGACATTAAACAGATTTTACCCTGCCAGCTCCCTAGCGCAAAGTCTGTGTAATGTCCGATTGAGCCCATGTGTGAATAGAGCAGGTCATTGTCCGGATAATTCACAGCGAGGGAGTGGGCGAGTTGATGATGTTTCTATCATGCGACTGGCGCGAAACCGGAAGAATACACACATCCGAAGGTGAAGAAGAAGGGTCATTTACACAAAGACGGCAACGAAAATGTCTAACTGGAGAGACAACAAGATTCGGGAACTTTTGTCGGTAAGGGCCGACGCCGAAATCGTCAGACAAATTCAAGGAACGGCAAGAGACTCGGTTGTTTATGATCAAATTACGAACCGGCTACATGACCGCGGTGTAATCCGAGCCAAGGCGCAGGTGAACAGCAAACTAAAAGCACTCAAAAGGCAGTACCATCAGGTCATTGACCACAATGGCCGGAGTGGAAACGACCGCAAAACATGGTGCTATTTTCGTTTGTGCGAGGCTATATGGGGTCCGAGTCACTCGACGAACCCTGTGGGTTTGGTCGGGAGCATGGAGACGGCCTCCGCCTCAAGAAGCCAGGAGACGCTTTCCACCTCGAGTTGCCCTGAGACGCCATCTACCTCGAGTTTCCCCGAGACGCCATACAGCGACACTGAAGAGCAGACTCTAGTCCATGAAACTGATGTGTCGATCAACGATTCGGTTTTAAGTACAGGTAAGATTATATTTGACCTTTATTGCTAATATTTATTTGTGTAGCCTAGCTACTTGCATGATACAGAGCACAACAGAAGTAATGGATAAAGGCTAACAATGCTAGCTGGCCTTGTAACTACTGTTAAACTAATGTTGTTCTTGTTGCTATTGTTAGAGTTGTTGTGTCGTTCTCCACCTAAGAAGAAGAGGAGGAGGAACCAGACACGCTCAGAAAGGTTATCTGCAGAGATGAGGGACCTGTTCAGTGAGATTGACAAGGACTTCAATGAGCGAGAACAGCTTTGGTTGTTGGAGCAGCGGGAGTACAAGGAGCGGGTATGGAGAGAGGCACGGGTGGAGAAGGCGCAGGAGATGGCCGTTCTTCAGGACATGACTTCTCTACTCTGACAAATGGTCCAGCGGATGCCTGCCATGCAGCCTCAATACCCTCACTCAGCACACACCTCCTGGAGTAAAGACCCATGCTACCGCCACAACCAGAGGCAGGGCCCTACTTTCACCGACCTGAAAGACTTCATACTCCCAATTGTACTATTTTTCATATATACTGTTCACAGAAAAACAATGTTTGCCACCCTTTTTGATAGTCTGTTCCATTCTATACTGTTTTTGTTAAACCAGTTGCACTCTTTGTGTGATTTTATTTTCAAACTTTATATTTTTACTATTACTGTATATATTGTTTTCTAGGTATATTGTTATATGGTATATTTTTCATATTGTTTACAGACAAGTGAATGTTTGCCATCCTTTGTAATGGTCAGTTCAATTTTACACCGTTTGGGTGTTGTTTACAAACCAGTTGCATCTATTATATATTGTATTATATATTATATCTAAGTATATTTCATTTTTGTATTTAGACCAAAAATAAATAATACTGTTATTGTGACTAATCAGTAGTTGGTGTGTATGCGTCATATGTGTACATACATATATTGCAAAATGAGACACGTAAGCTATAGTGTTTCTCAATTCTGGTCCTGGGGACCCCCTTACCCTGCATGTTTTAGATGTGATTCAAATGAACATGCAGGGCAGGGGGTCCCCAGGACCAGGATTGAGAAACACTGAGCTAGGACACCATTCAATAGAAAAGGGTCAAACAACAACAAATGGTGTACATTGAAGGAACTTCATTTAAAAATCAGACGGAGATGTTTTTTAAAGAATGCTCATCATTGCTTCTCGTATCTGTTGTGTGCTACCTACCTGGGGTGCATGAAAGACCTCAGTGTCAGGCTCTTGTGGGAGGTCAGTAGCAGCATCAATGTTCCACTCAGCCAAAAATTTATCTTTGCTTATCTCGCAAAACTTGTGCAGTATGCAGCAAGCAGCAACAATGTCAAGCATTATAGAAATGTCCACATCACTGCACTTGGCAAGGCACCTCCAACGGCCCTTCAAACGTCCAAATGCATTTTCGACTACCATTCGAGCAGAGCTTAAACGGCAGTTGAAGGTGTTCTGTTCGGGTGTCAGGCGATGGTGATGGGTGAACCCTTTCATTAGCCGCTTCTACAGAGGGTAAGCTACGTCTCTGATGAGATGGATGGGTACTTCCACACCGTCTGCATTCATGGATTTCTGTTCAGAAAAATATAATACAGATAGATTTGTTCTAGGTTAGATTGTTACCTACTATATTGAGGTGCTGGTGGAAAAAAACACAACACACACACACACACACACGTGGTGGACCAACATACATAGCCATTCACAAGATATGTGTTTTTACAGGTCAGTGAAAATGCCTAGCTGGGCTGCAGCCTAGGAAATGAAACACAGTCATTGTTGATACGTACCTCACGGGAAACAAGTAACCATCTTGTTCTCAGCCATCTGGAAGATAGGAGAGTTGCCAAGCACTCTTGTGTCATGTGTTCGACCAGGCCACCCCACGTGTATATCTGTGAAGCTGAACACGTGAAGAAATCACCATGAGCAAATCATACCACATTCCAGCAGTTAATATTTAGCTACAATTATAACAGCGCTAATATTTAATATGTATTATATAAATAGTAATTGTCATGGGGCTACCCTGTGCCCTGTAGAGTAAGATGAACGCACCTTAATACAAACCTGCATTGGTATTCATTTCTACTGATAACATCATGCCGGCGTAAGGAAATGTTTGATAATTGCTTTCTGTGTATAGGGTAAATGACTACTCACAAACCACTATTGGTTGTCAATCCCTGCAGGCTATTGTGCGGTCAGGAGGCCTACCAACTTTAATAGTGAAAAATAATCATTTGCAGGCGATCTAGCAGTGCACAAGGCATATTGATTCATTTTGTGATTGTTACATGTTTAAAACAAATGAGAGAGAGAAAGAGAATATATTTTTCTAGAGTTTATTTATTGAAACGATGTTGTACAATTGAAATGAGCACTGTTTGTTACCTTTCTGTCTCCCGCACTTCCGTTCCTCTGTTTTAGAACTGGAATTGCCAAACCGGAGCTGGGAGAATCCAAGTCCATTTCTAGGGGTGGGGGGGAATGTACCGAGTGCGGTAGAGTGCAGGGGTGTTTTGTAATTATTTGGGAATAGACTTAAAGTGCCCATAATAAGGTGAAATTGATTTTAAATAACTTGTTGACTTTACAAATGAATAATGTAATATATTGTGTATTGCAGCCGAGGTAAAATTGTTTGTTGTTTGATAATTGATTAATTATATTTGGTTCGTCTCAGCAGGAGGATATATAAGCTGGGGATAGAGCTCCTGGAAGGGGGATGTGTGTTTTGCCTGTCATTGTTCCTCTGACAACGGTCTCTGTTAGGGCCCAGTTTAAAAGGGCATAGCCTACAGCTGCAGAGTTTTTTTTTTTTTTGCTAGTTGTATTGTTTGTTTTGTTTCCCTTTAACATTTTGAGATGGTCTTTTTCTTTTTTTATTGTTTCTTTTTTTGTTTTTGTTTTTCTTTCTTTTCCCTTTCTTCATTTTTGGCATTTTTCTGCGCTGTACATTTGGACCACTGCTGTAAATAAAGACCTGGTGACTGCTAGCAACTGCTTCTAAGCCTCGTCCTGTATCATCAAAGCTTGGTCCTCCTAACAATAATAATACTTACCAGAAATTTTGGTCTACAACCCCTTGCAGTACAATGGAATACCATCCTTTCCGATTGTAATAAGAGGCTGGATCATCACTTGGAGCAATAACAGGAATGTGGCTTCCGTCAATGGCACCTGCACATATAGGATAACCTTGCTCTGCAAATCCATCTACGGTCTTCTGAAGTTATTCCCCTTTCGGCAGGCAAATTAAACGCTTGAATAGGTTGTCCTTACAGCAGATGTAACTTTGCGCACTAGGCCACATACAGTGGACAGTCCTACACCAAAGAGACAGCTTATTGTTCTATACTCGGTCGGTGTGGCGTACCACCAAAGAACAATGGCCAGTCTCCGATGCGGTTCAAGTGGTTTTCGCCATCGTGTAATCTTTGTGTTAGTGCGGATTTCACCAGATGTAACACATACTCAAACGTACACCGGGGCATGCGAAAATGACGTCTCCACTGCACATCGTCAAAGTTCTGCAAAACATCTGCCCAGAATATTTCCCCGCTCGGTCTCTCGCACTTCCATATGGCCTTCTCACGCTGCTGCTGGACACAGATCCAAAACGCTGCAGCTTTCTTTCTCCGGTGGGATCTTTGTGCACGGAGTGTAGCTGCTTCGTACTCTTTTATGCTTGCCTGTATATTGCCTTCCACTCTTTCACTGATATTGCGGATACGTCCAAATACATGTAGTATTGATAGCAATGCAAAAAAAGTCATCATTACAGATGAGTCGGTAGCCTCGTCCGCCATCTTCAATGTGCTGTAAATAAAACACTGCGATTTCCGCAGCGTATTTTTTGCGTCATGTCCTGCCTCCTGTACGCTCTACCCAGGCGCCACCTCTCGCCTAAACCAAACGGAGTATTTCCAGTAGGTGAGAATGCGTCTGACACGGACAATCTCCTGTTGTGTGCTACATGTGTGAAAGGGCAACTCCGGACCTGATTCTCTGGACATTGTCTGGAGTCATGAGAAAATGGCTTCAGAAAGAAAGGACAGTGAAGGGTCAAACAAACTCAGAGGAGGGTGTGGCTAAGGCACATTCATCCAAAGACCAATTAGATTGCAACCACAGTACCCTTAAGGACTCCACGGTTGACACAGTATGGCAGCAATCTTTTCAATCCTTGATTTTAATAAGGGAATTTAAGTTAGTGTTCTTTTTTGCACAGAGTTTGTACCTTTGACAGTAAACTAAGCAGTTCCTGATATATTTTGTCATAATTTTCCATTCCAGGAAATATCATGTGGCTAACCAAACCTTTTTGCTGCTGCAAAATTAATCTGTTTCTGCTGGTGTGTGCTGTTTTAACAGGGAGCTTGGTGCCGAGTGAAACATTGTTCCAGCATTTATTTCTAATTGGCTACCAAGGATGAGATAGGGACATACAATTTTAAGTGGGCACTGATTTAAACCCTGATTAACCCTGGTTAGCCTTCATTTCTATATGTTTAACTCCTATGTTTACGCTACATAATTCCAGGACCCACATTTAAACCAGAAACTAGCCATTGAGCTGGAACAAAATTAACCTCTTAGCACACATTCCAAATCTGGCCAATCCTTGCCCATTTAGGGGGTACCCTATTTAAAGCTTTATAACTTGTATATATACAGCAGGTTAAACTATACATGTCCTGAATCAAAAACTTGTTTACCACAAGTTCATAAAATCTAAGGGTGGATATATAGAACTACTAAAGATCTATGAAGCAAAAACTAAGCAGTGTACCCAGCGTCTCCAAATTTATCCAAAATGTCTAAATTATGCATTGCTGTAAATCACAACATATTCACGTATTTCACTACAATCAACTGTTTTGACTCAAGAAACTCACTGTTGCATCATTTTCAAGTGGGAATTACAAACTTTCCCTCAGTACAGTGGTCTAAAATATCTAGGGGTCCAGAAACATCCAAATGAACAAAAAGCATTTTGTTCATCATAAAGCATATAAATGAGCTCCTTATGAAGGTTTAAGATTAAACATTCATATCAGATTTAAAAATAATGCAAAAATATTGTCACAGAATGCGGTACAGTACCTAAATGTGTAATGATTCACTCTTGTATGTATTTCTATTCTCTACTCTCGTATGTTTTCTTGTATGGGGATGGGATGACATGAAAACAATTTTCAACCATCCACCACTAGTGATGGGCAAAGCAGTTCTTTTCAGTGTACTGAATCATTAGAATCAGTTAATTAAAAAGATTTGTTAAAAAGATTTGTTCACCGAAATGTTCAGTGCTTGACCAGAGCTCCGACTGCGTAGTCCCACTCACTGAACTGAAACACAGCCGAACGTTCAATTCATCTCACTAACTAGTGAACTGAGAATGGTCGTTCGTGAAGGATAAGCCAGTGAGCTGAGAATTTAGTTGGATAAAGATTAGGGGTGTGAAAAAATCCAACGTACCGAAAAATCATACTGAAAAACAACTGACGGTTAGTAGCCTACCGAAAAATGAAAATAGGCAACCGCAGTTCATATATTAGCACATTATTTTATTTTAATTGAATTTAGTTTTCCAGTTTAAAAAGTATTGTTACAACCCCTGGCTCTCAGGTTGCAACAAAGAATGGGGGACACATGAAACCATTAAAGTAATAATCTCGAAGATTTTCATTAAAATAAATGTCTGTTAAGTCACTATCTATCGCCGAATTAGGTAACACAATGGTGATTGAGCCTATTATTATATTAATTTATATTATTATTATTATTATAATAATTTATGATTAAAGAACTGGATGTCTGTCGCGACATTCCCGGGAAAAAAAATCACAAGCGGCACATAGTTAGTGACGCGTTTTCCATCACCCATCAGTGGTTGGTCCGCCAGAGAGGATAGGCGGAGCTAACGCAACAGGCTCGCTCTTCAATTCACATGTGTGTGAGTGGCTCATTGTTTTTTCCGATGTCTGCTAGCGTTACAATAACAGGGAAAGGGAGGGGAGGGGAGGGGGAGGGGGGTTATGGAACCCTAATAAGTTTTTGCGTAACATGAGGGGTCATATTTGTTGATGTAGATTTCGTATTACATTTGATGACAATGTAACGTTACTAAATTACATAGCTATTTGCACAGCTAACGCTAGCTACCGGACCATGTCACGTTGCGCACAGTATCCATCTCTCATATCAGGTAACGTTGCGTTAGCTAGCTAGCTAATGTAATTAACACAATCTAATGTCAGTTAACAATTATAAAAAACACCAGCTAGCGCTACCGACCGATACCGACCTCGCAAACCATCTCTCGAATGCAATGCTACCTTGTTGCAACGTTGCAATGTACAGTTCAGATCACTGATTTGCAACGAGACTGGATGCAACTTGCAAAATTCCAAGACGTCTGATTGTAAACGTTCTAAAACTGCACTTGGCGATTTGTCAAGGTGGGTCTTTTGAGACCCCAGGCAACAGCTTCAGACGCTCTGCAACTAACCAGTTCACCACTGCAATTATCTCTGCAACATTCTAAAACATTCTCATTGATCTGAACTGGCCATGTTACCGTTATTTACATTGCCATCAAGTTCATCAATATATTGATCGGAATAAAGCTGGGGTATAGGTGGAGCAGGTCTGATTTCTGTGTAAAGATGTCAAGCCGGAGAAAATAACTAGTATAAATATGGCAGTATGGATTAGCGTTGTTATTATTTTATTAAACTTCCTCATATGTTCCTTCAGTCTTGATGCCCTTTTTTGATGAAATCTCCTTTGTTTTTGTTTTATTCTTCTTGTTCTGATTGCTAATTTAGCACCCAGCTCAGCTTTATTCTCAAACAGTTTAGCTAGCAAAACCAGAAACACCAGGGGTTACATTTTGCAAGGCAGTTATTTCAAAAAATATTACACAACAGTCATTCACAAAAAAGACTGTTTATTGTGCACGAGATACATAATTGCACGAGCCACAGCGAATCCCGCGAATTCTTCTCTGCAGTGTAAAGATGTTCATACTGGGCAAAAGGTATATAAAGAACGTTTGTGGAAATTGATCATCACTAATTATACCCCAGGTCTGCTACAGCATTTTAACCCGGGTCGGCAGTGTAAAGACAGTTTAAGTTAGCCTAATGTTAGACAACGAATGAGTATGTACATAACGTTACTTTTATAACAACCATTTTTTATTCAGTAAATAGTAAGTGTTATAGTTGGCGTGGCCCAGGTGCCAACTGACTGACGTCACACAGGCGACACTGGTGGATCCGGTTGGATCTATGGTGTGGTAGGGTGGGCGTGGTTTGGCGTCGGCTGTAGAGAGAGTGACAGGAGCGGCTCTCGGATCCATCGTCACAACTGTACGGCGGAGGTAATCAGCGCCGATAATTGTTAATTTTTTGATTGCGCTGATTGCCTCTAATTGTTTTCAACAATGAGCCTGGCGTTTAAAAGGTCGAGACCGGGAGCCTTTAAATCAGTTGACGACGGAAAGAAAAGCCATATGTTTAAATTGTCATAAAAGCCGGTCGGCTAAAATAAACGAGCAAACGAGTGCTGAAAGAAACTGTCTGTCTCCCGTGAGTGTGTGTTGGAAGGTAGGAGGGGTGGCACTCATCTTGCCACATATGGGAAGTGAGGTCCAAAAACACACCTGCAATTACCGCTTCTCGCCATTGGTACCGCCATAGAGAACAAAATGGAAATCTTTGAGATTGTAACTTTAAATAATCAAATAATTTATGAACAAAAGTAATGAATTGAACTACATAAAATAAGTTTAGTACATGAGCGTCAGTAGAATCAGTGGTGTAAGTGAGTGTGTGTGTGTAGAATATGTCGTGTGTGTTGCAAGGTGTGAACCAAAGAATAACCAAACTAATGAAGTGTGCAGCGGACTGGGGAGAGCCCGCACTGGGAACTGGCAGCAGCCTTTATGCTGGAGGACACAAACGGGTCCAGGTGTACGCCCTCAGCTCTAACGAGCCGTCTCCCAACCTAGAATGACACAAAGTAGAATAGAAATTAACAGAAACAACCCAAAAGGGGGCAGGTCATCACAGTATAGACAGAGAATTTTCCTGCAGAATATTTAATAGCCAAAGAACCAAGCACTTTCTTTCCCTATTTTTTATAAAATGTTTCGTTTCAGTTTTATTCTAAACAGTTTAGTTTGAAAGAAACTGTATGATATGGCCATTTTATTTTACTAAATTTCCCAAAATGGGTTGTTTTAGCCCTGGATGCTGATTTTTCGTTTTCTCATAAAATAGTACTTCTTCGAGACGTAAAAAAAAAGTCTTATTTCATTGAAATTAAACAGCACACTTAAAAGTGATGTTTGATTATTATCCATTTATTATCCATTATTCCATACCGTACCCACTCTCCTCCCCAGAGACTCCTCGCTCCTTGCATTCGCTACCAGCAAGAGGAACAAAGCCACGCCCTCTGGGGACGAAATTGTACCGTTCCATAAGCTCTATATCGTGATACGAACCGTACCGTCAGTTCAGTGTACCATCACATCCCTAGTATCTTACATTCAGTGAACGAATCACTGAACTGATAGTCTGTGATCGATAGTCAGTCAGTGAACGACCAGTCCATGTTCGCTCGCAACTGACTGAGAGCTCAACTGAACTGACTGAGAAATGAATGGATCGTTTCAGGAAGTGATTCAGTTCAGTTCATTCACCCAAAAGATTTGTTCTTTTGAACAAATCATTCGCGAATGACACACAATCACCACGTTTTGGCAATGTTCCAACTCTTACGTCATCATTGTTGCGTGCATCGCAAAAACTATTAAACTACTAAGGAACGCTTACATTACTGTGTGGAATATCCTCATTATAAAATACCAGTAACCTATTTAAAAACACTCAATTTCAAAAATAACATATATAACTAAAATATTTTGAGCAGTAATATTTACATAGCAATGATGAAATCTTATCAGTGTTCAGTAGATAGAGACAGAGACAGTAAATCAATGATACAGTTCTATCCGCTTCTGTTTTGCTCCAGAAAACGATGTCAGCTAGGTCTATCAGCAAACATATGGCTTAGCTATGCTCAGAAGTCCTCAATAATAATAGTATTTTCCAAGAAATTATGAAAAATCATTGACAAAGTTTTGTCAGGTGCAGTGTCTTTTACTGCTACCAGAGAGTGAATGCGTAAGTGAATGTGATGATGAGAAAACCATTGGTTACGCTGAACCATAAAACGCTATTCTGAAAGCAAAATTAGACATGTTATACATTGTTATAAAGCTTATACTCTCACCCACTGAATAAATTAATTGTCAATCAGGCCAGACAGTACTAAAAAGGGCGACAACACCGTAAACAACACGTGTGGTATTATGCACAGCTATTTTGGAAGGTACCCAGGCGTCACAAATGCGAATTATATTTCACAAACTGATTATCTAAGACAATATATGACCACTCAGTCTCATAAGGGACATCTCCATGTGTAAAACCAATGGTAAGGTTGTATATTTATTCAATATTTAGCCCCAGATATTGACTGTAGAATGACATGGTATAATTTTTGAAAACATTGTCTTGTTTATTTCATTATTTAGTGAGCAACGTTTTCACTGCTGTATTGACATATTTTAGGGCTATTGTTGAGTTTATCTTGTTGGTATGATGGAATACGATTTTTGAGTGGTGAAAGAATATATTTATGAATGCCCAGATAGAAAATATTGTCCATTATGTCATGGGTGGGGGGTGTAGTTGCAGATGAGACTGCAGGGAGGGGGTGCTTGGTAAATGAACGACCAGAGCGACAATGGTGGCACTGCAAAACTTTAGGTTACTATCGTAACCCCGGTTCTCTGAAACATCGAGTGGAGAGATCCACCTATGGGAAATGACATCCGGTCATGACTCCTCAGAAGCATCCAATTGCACCAAGTCTGGCTCTGACAGACAGTAAGGAGTAAGGCGGTGGGTGAAAAGCAGCAAGCTCCAACACCGCACACGTGAAAAGCTGGGAAGCTTTTAGGCTTAAGAAAAATCCTACCCATATTAGGGGAGAACATTGCGCATGAGCGCATGGAGGTCACTGACTCGCTTAGCCGAAGCTAGAGCGAGCAGCAATGCTGTCTTAAGAGACAGCAATTTTAACTCTATCTCATTTATAGGCTCGAATGGCCATTGAGACAGAGCCTCCAGCACCAGTGATAAATCCCAAAAAGGGATGTGCTTTTTAGCAACATGCAGAGAACGGCGAGCCCCCTTCATAAACCTGCGAATGAGGGGGTGTTTCCCCACTGCATAGTCCTTGAAACCAACATGACAAGCAGTGATAGCTGCCAGGTAGATCTTAATGGTTGAAAAGGATTTCCCTTTATCCATAAGGTTCTGTAAAAAGCACAGCACATCAGTAACAGAGCACTGGTAAGGCACTGACTGACGAGAGGCACACCATCCTTCAAATACCTGCCACTTATTTTCATAAAGTGACCTGGTAGAGGGTGTTTTCACGCATTGGATGGTAGCAGCCACACGAGAGGGGACCCCTAATGCAGTAAGGCTATACCTCACACGGGCCAAGCCCAAAGAGCTATTCGCTCTGGGCGGGGGTGGTGTATTTCCCTGTTTGCCTGAGACAGTAGGTCCATGTGTAATGGGAGTGCGAATGGCTGTGCATAACGTAGAGGGATAATCTCTGCTAGCCATGGCAATTCTGGCCACCTGGGTGCCATCTTGGCCATCAGGATCAGTGTAAAGCTCTGTTCTCTCACTCTGGATAGAGTGGGAGAGATGAGAGCGAGAGGAGGAAACGCATAAAGGAGCACATCGGGCCATGGGTGGGCCAGTGCATCCACGCCGAGAGACGCGTTCTCGTCCCGTAGCGAGAAATACTTAGGACAGTGGGCGTTTCCGTGCGAGACAAAGAGATCTACGGCCGCAGCATTTCCACAATCTGGGGATGCAACCGAAATCTTTCATACTAGCATGTAAACTGGCAAGGCACTGGGCTGGCAAGCTAAAAAGAATGCATAGCTAACAATGTTAGCTGGCTTAGCCAGCCAGTTACGTTAGCTAGCTAGCCAACTTTAACTGTACTAGCGTTACTGAGCTGGCATCACGAATAATTATTTTGACTTTACACATCGAAGTCTACAACCTACTGCGCCTACTAGTCGGTTAGGTTACTTACTGCTCGATTTGAAGGGGGGTGATTTGTACGTTAGTGTTCTATTAAATGAAATGATATTTGGTGCTGTATCTCTTTTTTTTCGGGTGTCAAAATTTGTATTTTTTTTTTGTGTCAAAAGGCTACATGAAAAACATCCGGGGCTTCAGCCCCGGAAGCCCACCCCAAGCGACGCCACTGATCCAAGATCAAACGTAAGGAGCCGTCCTTCTTTGGAACCAGGAAGTAGTGAGAATAAAAGCCGTGTTAGGCTTGATCTCGCGGAACCACACGGATCGGCCCTTTGTGTAAGAGAGAAGAGATTTCCTTCTATAAAACATGGCCCTTACTCTCTGTGGTTTGAGAGTAAATGACTCCGTTGAAACATGGTGGTTTCACTCTGAATTGTAGTCTGTAGCCTTTGGCTATTGTGCTCAGGACCCATTCTGGGGCTGATGCAGCCTGCCAAGCTACAATGTGGCTTGTGAGTGCCCATGCTGGTGTGGGGGACCGCGGGGAAATTTGGCCCGGGTGAGGCCAAATCGAATAATGGTGTCGGCGCTTCTACCAAGTGGAAAAACCAGGCGGAGGCCTCGTGTTTTAAAGAGAATCTTTTCACACGGTTTTTATTTTTTGGCCTTTCAGGGCAGAAGCCTTTATTAGAAATGGCCTGGTGTTGTTCTGCACACTGAATGTGGGTAACACTACCTGTGTGGCTAGAACAGAGTCTCCCTCTCAGGGCATTGAGAGGGGGGACTGAGGCTGGGGGACACGGGAACTGGTGCCCTGACCACAGCGAACGTAGGGGTGGGAACCCCTGGGGGGAGAGGGGCCGTCCCCTTGAACTTGAACTTGAAGTCTCTTCTTCATGGAGAGGGGAGACAAACGTGTCCACGGGGCTGGTCGCCCTAGAACGTGGACTTAACCCCCCCAGCAGGGAAGCCGGTCAGACAGGCCGTCAGCGGGGGTAGGTGATGGTTTCTTTGCTGCGGCCGCAGCGAAGGTCATGTTACCCCAAGGCCTGGGAAGTGGGTTACCCTGCTGGCCTAGGGTTTTTCCGTGGGGCTTGGTTCTGCCCTGGCCTGGTTGGGCATGGCGGTTCACAGCTGGAGGCTGTGGGGGGCGTGTGGGAGGCAGCAGCTGAGGCGTAGCTCTGCAGGGGAGGCAATGTTCCTCTTTCTTTTCATCATCGCACCGCTGCTGCATGAGAGTCAGCACAGGGCAGAAAAGAGGCTGGCCTGGCTCAACTGGGGCACCTGCGATGCGCCTCTTCTCACTGTCGGGCAGACCAGAGAGATTAAGCCACAAGGCCAACTCACCAGGTACAGCCAGGCCATGGAGCGACCACAGGCCTGGACACACTAGCGAGCATTGCGCAGGAAGGGGGAAGGGCTCCCCTTCTCCCCTTCTCAAGCTATTTCCCCATCTCCTCAATCAGCTCGGCTTGAGAGTAGAGAACCGAGAGTAGAGAGGAGACATTGAGGGCTCGAATAGTGAGAGTTGAGGACCTGTAGGAAGCCTGGTGAATCGAGGCTGTGAAACGGTCCATCTTATTTGGTGGGGTTAGGCGTTAGCCATCCCCATAGCTGGTGCTAACTCGGCGGAAGGAATGGCGTCTTCCTCGCCTGAGTCATTACACACAACTGGTGTGTCGTTGTGCTCCGACTCAGGTGCCTCTTCCTCTGGTATAGGGGTACCGGAGAGGGAGAGGGGAAAGCCCAACATGTCTGGGTCGGTCTGGTCAGCCCAGCTCAGGGTCGGAGGGCCTTGCGGGGGCCGAGGGGCTGTAGTGCTATCGTCCTCTTTATCAGAGTCCTCCTGACTGAGGTCGTTGCCGTGGGTAGCAGCAACTCTCAGTCTCCGCTGCCGCAAAGCCAGGCAGTGGCTGCAACCCTCCGGAGTGTCAAGGGTCTCCTGGGCATGTTGAAAACCTAAGCACATGACACAGAGAGGATGGGTATCTTTGGCGGCTTTGAGAGCACCGCAACCGGCCGGGCAGGCTTGCGAGCGTAGCTCTTCGGTGAATTGAAAAGAGACTGGCTTAGAAAGAGCCATGTAGCGGGGAGCTAGCAGGCTGGCTAAGCGAATAAAGGCAGTGTGGGTGGCTGGCTTTAAGCACTAACAGGTTAGTGTGGTTAGCTAGCAGTCCTGTTCGGCGTTAGCAGGGAGGTGTATCAAAGGCGTAGGCTGCCCGATGCAGAAGGGTGCTAGCGAGTGAGGGCAGCAAGCTAGCGAGCTTTATAGCACTGACCGAACTCTCGAACCTTTCACGTCCGGCGGAGGCCGATCCAAGGATATGTCCTCCTGCGGACAGTTGAGTTATAAGGTTCTTGTGAGATGCAAGATCGAGGCTGTGAGCTCAGTTTGGATGATCGCGAGAAGCGAATGACAACTGATGAGTAGTAGCGATGCAGCGTCCTATATGCTCTATGACTTAGTGCAATTGGATGCTTCTGAGGAGTCATGACCAGATGTCATTCCCCATAGGTGGATCTCGAAATGAGATGATGAAAGAGAACTCTGTATTCGGCATAGTTGTCATGTATCGTCTGCTAATGAAACTAAAACAAAGCGTTTCTGTTTTTAACTCATACTTTGGTTGCAGGAGCACTGAATGTCTGAGTTCGGCAATCTCGGCACGCCGGCGTGCCGACCACTAGGGGCTTTGCGCTAAGATGTCAGGCTCAGATGCCAAATTTTATTGCCTTGACTGCAGATCTTCCAGACTCATTTAAGCCTAAATGCCTCAGATTACATTTTTTTTGTAAAATTTTCTGATTATAACCACCGAGATCTGAGATCTACACAGTTTACTTCTGATGCATCACCAATGAATATTACTTCTGAGTCCTCACAGACATCACATATCAATTTAAAAATATTTGACAGATGGAGGGGATTTCTTGGAATCAGACTTCTCTGTGAAGTGCTTTGCACCACACCACCTGCAATGACTTCAAACAATTCTCCCAGAGATAGAGCTATAATTTAAGGGGGGGGGGCGATCAGTCAATTACTTTTTTCAATTATAATGGCCTGTGGACAGCTAGAAGTACAGCATCAGTGTACAGACAGAGCTCCTTGTAAGAGCGCATTTCTTCTGGGACCAAAAGAAAAGCCTCTGTACCTGGAGTCCAGGTGCCAATTACGTTAACTTTTCATTTTCAGAGGCTGTCTGAAGACATGAAAAAACAGATATAAGAAATCTGATAGAAGGGAGAAGAGAGGCAACCATTCCAAAGAAAAGAAAGAGAAAAAAATCAATAGAGCAGCAGAGCGCATCAGCCTCAGACATTCATTTCTGTGTCAGATGGAGACAGGTGTCTGCTCAGCTGAGACCTCCAGTACGGCAGCCCTCACTCACAGTCCCACCCTCGTAATGCCATCGTTCACTTGATGTCTTAGTCCCCAAGATTCACACAACACTTTCACTGCATCATGGTCCCACAGTATATACACACTCATAGTCCCAGTCCAATAAACCGTTAATCTCCTTAAATTTCCACAATCATTTTACAAGTGTATGTTTAGTGCTCAGATTAAATAGAGTATTTTTTGATAGAGTAGATTTGATCAGAAAAAAATATCACACTTCACTGACATTTAACACTGTTATTATACTATGAAGTCAAAACAGACCTTGGGAAAGCCTTAAAAGTGAGGATGAATTCTGGAAAAAATTCTGCTGCCTATGCCTCTTCATTCTGATTTGCCAGCCTGTGCCCATATTAATTAATTTTAAAATTGAATCCTTTTAAGATACTGTTCAGGGATCATTCTGGGGGAAGTAATCAAGGCAATCTGGGGCCACGCCTGCTGGTTAAGTGGGCGCATGCACCTTGACTGCATTAACAGATCAGCCCAAGGTTTTATAAGTGTGCCATAAGGATGAATGGTTCATTATTATTATTTATATCTCAAAACAAGAAAATAAATTTGCCTGAGAATCTGTGTCTTCCTGTGTCCTGCTGTCCTGCAAAGACCTGTGGAATTTTTAATTTGTTCATTTATTATAATGATGACATTGTGGCAGGTGGCATGCCAGCAAAAGTATGTTATTTATTATATTCTTATATGACATTAAAAGTGGCCCAACTGTTATAAGTTAATAAGAGTCTAAAACAAGGTAAAAGTAATTCTGCACATTAGGCCCATTACTAGTACATTTAAATTTTTTACGATACATAAACAGCAGCAAAATTGCCTCACGTTGTAAAGTAATTTATCTGTCATACTCAAGATGACAAATTGTCTAATGTTACGAGTCGACTGACTAATACCATGCCGTTTTTATTCCACTGAGATAGAATGAATGAATGAATGAATGCATGAATCATTGCATTTATAGAGCACTTTTCCAAATGCTCAAAGTGCTTTACAGTGATGAGTGGGAACTCACCTCACCCACCACACCAATGTGTAGCACCTACCTGGGTGATGCACGGCAGCCATTTTGCACCAGAATGCTCACCACACATTAGCTAAGGTGGAGAGGGAGAGAGAACATTTTTTAGCCAGTTAAATCAGGGGATGATTAGGTGGCAAGTTGGAGAGAGCCAGATTGGGAATTTAGCCAGGACACCGGGGAACCGCCTACTCTTTGCATCAAGTGTCATGGGATCTTTAATGACTACAGTGAGTCATGACCTCAGTTTAACGTCTCATCCGAAAGATAGAATAAGTAAAACAGCCAATTCAAATTTGTGTCTGTCTATTTGAATAAATATGCATCCCATGACATCTTTCCCAGCTGAGTATGTTACTTAAACTACTAAACTACAGTACCAGTCAAAAGTTTGGACACCTGACTGAATGTATGTTTCTCATGACCTTAAAGACATTTTGATCTAAAGGCTTATGACAAGGTACTGTGGGTGTTAAATAGCCGTATTTGGTAGAAGGCCATCATTTCTGGTTGTAGTAGTCCGTAATATGGCAAGAACAGTTCAACTTAGCAAAGAGAAACGACAGTCCATCATTACTTTAAGAAATTAAGGACAGTCAATTCGCCACAGGAAAGGCAGACCTCTGCTGCACAGGATAAGTTTATTAGAGCCACTAGTCTCAGAAATCGGCAATTAACAGCACCTCAGATTAGAGGCCAAATAAATGCTTCACTGAGTTCAAGCAGCAGACACATCTCATCATCATCTGTTCAGAGGAGACCAAGTGAATCAGGCCTTCATGGTAGAATTGTTGCCAAGAAACCACTACTGAGGGAGACAAATAAGAAGAGACTTTCTTGGGCCAAGGAACACAGGCAGTGGACATCAGACCAGTGGAAATCTGTTCCTTTGATCTGATGAGTCCAAATTTGAAATTTCTGGTTCCAACCATTGTGTCTTAGTGAGACGCAGAGAAGGTGAACGGATGTATGGATGTGTGGTTCTCATCGTGAAGCATGGGGGAGGAGGTATGATGGTGTGGGGGTGCTTTGCTGGTGACACTGTTGGTGATTTATTTAGAATTGGAGGTACACTTAACCAGCATGACTACCACAGCATTCTGCAGCGACCTAAACCTAATAGAGATGGTTTGAGATGAGTTGGACCGGAGAGTGAAGGAAAAGCAACCAACAAGTACTCAGCATATATGGGAACTCCTTCAAGACTTTTGGAAAAGCATCACTGGTGGCTACCTCATGAAGTTGGTTGAGAGAATGCCAAGAGTGTGCCAAGCTGATATCAAGCAAAGGGTGGCTACTTTGAAGAATGTAAAATATAAGACTGTTTTGATTTGTTTTACCTTTTTTGGTAACTGCATAATTCCATTTGTGTTATTTCATAGTTTTGATGACTTAACTATTATTCTAATATGTGGAAAATTAGTAAAAAATAAAGAAAACCCCTTCTGTGAGTAGGTGTGTCCAAACTTTTGACTGGTACTGTACCTAAATCGCAGTTATCATAAACCACTCTCTGGCAATCTAGCTAATTTGTGTGTCTCAACCAAAGTTCACGACTAGTGTAAGTTAACCCTTCTTCCTGGTTTGGCAAATAATTGAGCTATAGTAATTGATGCACAGACAGCTGTCACAATTAAAGTAGATGTTCCCCAGCTCCATCCAAGCAACAATCTTTTCAAACCATAAAACAGAGTGAATTACGGAATAATAAGAAAAAATATATTGGGCCTCATTCACAAAGCATGTGTAGGATCACATCTGATCGTATACTGTGTGTAAGTTTCCAGGGACATTTTGTCATTCATCATTATTTTTTCTTATTTGTATTTGCTTATGGATGTTTCCTTATGTAAATCACATGAACAGGATTGTGCATAAAATTTATAAACAGCCAGCACCCATCATTTCATACATGTGGGATGCGCACAAAAACAAAGTCTGCATGTGTCATGAATCTCATGTTGTTTTTCGTAGGAACAATTTTTAACCCTTTGATGCACAAGCTATGCAAACCCCTTCTAATGCACAACATGGGTCAAAAATGACCAATATTCATTTCCTATGTTATGTCATGCATGGTTGAGTGTTTCTTTGCTATATCTTTTGAAATCAATTTATTTAATCATTTAATATTCCAAGTATTCATTAAATATCTTGTTTTTGATTACCACAAACCATTATTTTCATTTTTCCTTTCTTACTTTAAGAACAAAAATAGTTTTTGTATTACTACATGGGGATGGCAGGTATGCCATCCCGCCAAGTTACGCCTTGGCGGGGGCATGCCCCATATCTATACAGCACAGAGAGTTTGGCACTTTTCAGGGTTCCCCACAGAAATAACCACAACAGCCACGGACACTCAGCCCTTAAAAACGTTACATTCTGTACATTCTGACCACATTTCAACAGACAGATTTCATAAACAACTTCACATGCCCACACAATAAAGCCCCAAACTAAGGGGATTTTGCGTTTTCTTCTTCTTCTTCTTCTTCTTCTTCTTCTTCTTCCTCTTCTTCTCTTTCTTATTTTTCCTGCCGCCTATCCCACTAACAACATGTCTCCCCATTGGACATTTTACCGACACCAGCCAAATCTTCACCTACACGACCCAATCAAAAACTCGCATACACACGCAAAATACCCATACCTTTTTACTCTGAAACATTTCCAGTTTAAACAGCTAGTCTGCCTGTGGCCTAGTGGGCAAGGTTACTGTCTTGGGAACATGGGGTCGTAGGTTCAAGCCCAGCTAGGAACACGTTTCTTTAACCTGCTTTTATCCTCACTAATAATTGAAAACTACTTCTCAATTATTGCTTTTGCACCATATCTACCCGCCATTCACCGAACGTATACACTGCATTATGACGTACCGTCTGCATGTTCAGTTATTAACCGGCTACAATATTGCAAAGCCATATGGATTCAACGGGAGCTCTTCTGTGCTTACTGACCTGTGTTCTTCTTTAAAACCACGGACAGGTTTGCTAATGATATTTCACGCATTGCATAGCTATGTCATGGTACTTCACTAACAAAGTCACAGACTGGTAAACCTCCGGTTGAATCCCGCCTCGCCCTCAGGCAGATAATTTCCTCTTTTACACTAACGTTTTCTTACGCTTATATTTGCTTTACCAAAACTCACTCACGGCCACCCATATGCATTTCATGACGGCAAATGTATTCCTTTTATTAAAAAGTTACACCAGTTCACCACTGTGCCATTTCTACTAACTATATTTCTTCACTTGGCTACCGTACAAAACATTCTTATCAGCAAACGCCACGTTTCTATATTCATGTTACCTCGCCCTGTTCTCTATCTAGCCACATACAAACAATTACTACGTATGTACGTTCTGCAACTCCCCATTAAACCATTACATTTAAAATCATGACTCACTCATAATTATAACTACTACTACTGAACATGAGAAAAGCACATCAGTGCAATAGATTTCACACGTTACTTAACCCTCCACTTCAACGACTAATGTTTTATACACTGTTATATATACCGTTCGATAAGGAAACTAAGCTCGCTCACGGTCACTTAATTTACTTCGCACTATAGTCTGTGATCATGTCAACCTTCACCTACATTCCCATTCTGCTAAAAACATATTGTTTCAACTATGCAATTTCATCATTTCTCCTAATTTCTCTCACACTGTTGTTATTTTCTCATATGCAAAGCCTGCTGGGACATATGCGTCTGCTCCTATTCTCCACTATCACTTTTCCAAATGCTCAAAGTGCTTTACAGTGATGAGTGGGAACTCACCTCACCCACCACACCAATGTGTAGCACCTACCTGGGTGATGCACGGCAGCCATTTTGCACCAGAATGCTCACCACACATTAGCTAAGGTGGAGAGGGAGAGAACATTTTTTAGCCAGTTAAATCAGGGGATGATTAGGTGGCAAGTTGGAGAGAGCCAGATTGGGAATTTAGCCAGGACACCGGGGAACCGCCTACTCTTTGCATCAAGTGTCATGGGATCTTTAATGACTACAGTGAGTCATGACCTCAGTTTAACGTCTCATCCGAAAGATAGAATAAGTAAAACAGCCAATTCAAATTTGTGTCTGTCTATTTGAATAAATATGCATCCCATGACATCTTTCCCAGCTGAGTATGTTACTTAAACTACTAAACTACAGTACCAGTCAAAAGTTTGGACACCTGACTGAATGTATGTTTCTCATGACCTTAAAGACATTTTGATCTAAAGGCTTATGACAAGGTACTGTGGGTGTTAAATAGCCGTATTTGGTAGAAGGCCATCATTTCTGGTTGTAGTAGTCCGTAATATGGCAAGAACAGTTCAACTTAGCAAAGAGAAACGACAGTCCATCATTACTTTAAGAAATTAAGGACAGTCAATTCGCCACAGGAAAGGCAGACCTCTGCTGCACAGGATAAGTTTATTAGAGCCACTAGTCTCAGAAATCGGCAATTAACAGCACCTCAGATTAGAGGCCAAATAAATGCTTCACTGAGTTCAAGCAGCAGACACATCTCATCATCATCTGTTCAGAGGAGACCAAGTGAATCAGGCCTTCATGGTAGAATTGTTGCCAAGAAACCACTACTGAGGGAGACAAATAAGAAGAGACTTTCTTGGGCCAAGGAACACAGGCAGTGGACATCAGACCAGTGGAAATCTGTCCTTTGATCTGATGAGTCCAAATTTGAAATTTCTGGTTCCAACCATTGTGTCTTAGTGAGACGCAGAGAAGGTGAACGGATGTATGGATGTGTGGTTCTCATCGTGAAGCATGGGGGAGGAGGTATGATGGTGTGGGGGTGCTTTGCTGGTGACACTGTTGGTGATTTATTTAGAATTGGAGGTACACTTAACCAGCATGACTACCACAGCATTCTGCAGCGACCTAAACCTAATAGAGATGGTTTGAGATGAGTTGGACCGGAGAGTGAAGGAAAAGCAACCAACAAGTACTCAGCATATATGGGAACTCCTTCAAGACTTTTGGAAAAGCATCACTGGTGGCTACCTCATGAAGTTGGTTGAGAGAATGCCAAGAGTGTGCCAAGCTGATATCAAGCAAAGGGTGGCTACTTTGAAGAATGTAAAATATAAGACTGTTTTGATTTGTTTTACCTTTTTTTGGTAACTGCATAATTCCATTTGTGTTATTTCATAGTTTTGATGACTTAACTATTATTCTAATATGTGGAAATTAGTAAAAAATAAAGAAAACCCCTTCTGTGAGTAGGTGTGTCCAAACTTTTGACTGGTACTGTACCTAAATCGCAGTTATCATAAACCACTCTCTGGCAATCTAGCTAATTTGTGTGTCTCAACCAAAGTTCACGACTAGTGTAAGTTAACCCTTCTTCCTGGTTTGGCAAATAATTGAGCTATAGTAATTGATGCACAGACAGCTGTCACAATTAAAGTAGATGTTCCCCAGCTCCATCCAAGCAACAATCTTTTCAAACCATAAAACAGAGTGAATTACGGAATAATAAGAAAAAATATATTGGGCCTCATTCACAAAGCATGTGTAGGATCACATCTGATCGTATACTGTGTGTAAGTTTCCAGGGACATTTTGTCATTCATCATTATTTTTTCTTATTTGTATTTGCTTATGGATGTTTCCTTATGTAAATCACATGAACAGGATTGTGCATAAAATTTATAAACAGCCAGCACCCATCATTTCATACATGTGGGATGCGCACAAAAACAAAGTCTGCATGTGTCATGAATCTCATGTTGTTTTTCGTAGGAACAATTTTTAACCCTTTGATGCACAAGCTATGCAAACCCCTTCTAATGCACAACATGGGTCAAAAATGACCAATATTCATTTCCTATGTTATGTCATGCATGGTTGAGTGTTTCTTTGCTATATCTTTTGAAATCAATTTATTTAATCATTTAATATTCCAAGTATTCATTAAATATCTTGTTTTTGATTACCACAAACCATTATTTTCATTTTTCCTTTCTTACTTTAAGAACAAAAATAGTTTTTGTATTACTACATGGGGATGGCAGGTATGCCATCCCGCCAAGTTACGCCTTGGCGGGGGCATGCCCCATATCTATACAGCACAGAGAGTTTGGCACTTTTCAGGGTTCCCCACAGAAATAACCACAACAGCCACGGACCCTCAGCCCTTAAAAACGTTACATTCTGTACATTCTGACCACATTTCAACAGACAGATTTCATAAACAACTTCACATGCCCACACAATAAAGCCCCAAACTAAGGGGATTTTGCGTTTTCTTCTTCTTCTTCTTCTTCTTCTTCTTCTTCTTCCTCTTCTTCTCTTTCTTATTTTTCCTGCCGCCTATCCCACTAACAACATGTCTCCCCATTGGACATTTTACCGACACCAGCCAAATCTTCACCTACACGACCCAATCAAAAACTCGCATACACACGCAAAATACCCATACCTTTTTACTCTGAAACATTTCCAGTTTAAACAGCTAGTCTGCCTGTGGCCTAGTGGGCAAGGTTACTGTCTTGGGAACATGGGGTCGTAGGTTCAAGCCCAGCTAGGAACACGTTTCTTTAACCTGCTTTTATCCTCACTAATAATTGAAAACTACTTCTCAATTATTGCTTTTGCACCATATCTACCCGCCATTCACCGAACATATACACTGCATTATGACGTACCGTCTGCATGTTCAGTTATTAACCGGCTACAATATTGCAAAGCCATATGGATTCAACGGGAGCTCTTCTGTGCTTACTGGCCTGTGTTCTTCTTTAAAACCACGAACAGGTTTGCTAATGATATTTCACGCATTGCATAGCTATGTCATGGTACTTCACTAACAAAGTCACAGACTGGTAAACCTCCGGTTGAATCCCGCCTTGCCCTCAGGCAGATAATTTCCTCTTTTACACTAACGTTTTCTTACGCTTATATTTGCTTTACCAAAACTCACTCACGGCCACCCATATGCATTTCATGACGGCAAATGTATTCCTTTTATTAAAAAGTTACACCAGTTCACCACTGTGCCATTTCTACTAACTATATTTCTTCACTTGGCTACCGTACAAAACATTCTTATCAGCAAACGCCACGTTTCTATATTCATGTTACCTCGCCCTGTTCTCTATCTAGCCACATACAAACAATTACTACGTATGTACGTTCTGCAACTCCCCATTAAACCATTACATTTAAAATCATGACTCACTCATAATTATAACTACTACTACTGAACATGAGAAAAGCACATCAGTGCAATAGATTTCACACGTTACTTAACCCTCCACTTCAACGACTAATGTTTTATACAGACTGTTATATATACCGTTCGATAAGGAAACTAAGCTCGCTCACGGTCACTTAATTTACTTCGCACTATAGTCTGTGATCATGTCAACCTTCACCTACATTCCCATTCTGCTAAAAACATATTGTTTCAACTATGCAATTTCATCATTTCTCCTAATTTCTCTCACACTGTTGTTATTTTCTCATATGCAAAGCCTGCTGGGACATATGCGTCTGCTCCTATTCTCCACTATCAAGTTCTCCGGTTCTAGCTTAGCAAAACAGCGAAGAGGATTCCTACCTGCAGATAAGCCTATCAAAATGCCTTATAAACCTTACAAACACTAAAAGTGCATCTCCAAGAAATAACAGACAACGGAGCAGGACAGAAGGGTACACAAGTTGCGACCTAGGGAGCTCTAATTCTACGGGCTTACTGATTCTTTTGTCAATCAAGGCTCGTTGGATGCCCGTCAAATCCGTGAGTACATACACTGGCCATATTTCACCTGCGTTTCTGATGCGTTTACACTTATGCCACCGCACGCTTTGTCACAGCCACTGTTTTACATATATAGCAAACCGAAACTGCTAAACGGTACACGCTCATCAGACTGTACAAATTCACACAAGGATAGCCATAATCCACAACCGTTTCTTACAGGGTCACTTCGCATTTCTCACTCTCATAATAAAACGCTTTGCAAAAAGAAATGATATCTCATAAAAAACACGTTTTCAACGTACAAACATGCCAAGTTACTCACACATACAAGACATACACCTTCTATAACTCAT
Organism: Anguilla anguilla; assembly: GCF_013347855.1. Taxonomy (NCBI): domain Eukaryota; kingdom Metazoa; phylum Chordata; class Actinopteri; order Anguilliformes; family Anguillidae; genus Anguilla; species Anguilla anguilla. The sequence continues at coordinate 37,476,108 of NC_049206.1, forward strand.
TCATTCAGACTGCCAAAATCCAGGCCTGCCATTAAAAGTATTGATATCAAAATGACGCCAAGTTACAGTACTACAAACAATATAGGCTATCTTGCCTCACCTAAATTCAATAAGATGTATTCCAAAGCAATGCTGCCCAATATTTCCTCAATTCTTTCAAGTCACTTGGCCCTGTGTTTTGTAATCTTACCATTTTACAATGTCATGCAAACTTTGTGTCAGATCAAAGTGTGAATGTAATGTAATGTATACTACAATAATAATTTTGTTAAAATAATTATTTTAGCAGCGATTTGGACCAAACAATAATACATGTATATTTGTGACTTTGTCATACATAACGTACACATATCACTGATAACTGGTAACACTGATATTGAACTGTAGTGTATCTGTAGTGTAACTGTACGGAACTGGGATTAATGTGACCAAATAAAAGAAAATAAAACTGATTAAATAAAATCACATGGGTACAGTGCAAATTGCCATCTCAGTGCTTACATGCCTCACAAATGTCATAAATGACAACTACATGTTTGTGCTCATTGCACACAGGCCTGGTGCACTGGGAACACCAGCTGCTGACTTTTCTGTCTTTGGCAGCTGGGCAGATCTTCCTCTTCACTTGGCCCTCCTGTCTGATGTCCTCCTGTGGCTGGGTGGTGGCTGCATTTTGTTTTTTTATCCCACATCTTCCCATTGCCTCTGTAATATGCTTTTGGAGGTGGGGCGTGCCCTCCATTCGCCTCTTCATATGTGGCATGACAAGCTCTTTACCCAGCTCCTTGATGAATGGCTGTCGTGCATTGGTCACACCACCCATGTAATCAGGGTGTTGTGCAGTGAAGTTGGTGTAGGCATTGAGGGTGGCAACATCCAGCACATTGTGCCAGAGCACCATGGGCCACCTCCGTGTTCTCCGCTTACATGAGTAGGTGCGAACCAGAGACTGTAAAAAAATATGGACAAAGCTACTGTGACGTCACCCATTGCCTCTCCGTGGCTCTGTAAAACACGTTTTGAAGCTCAATGGCGGGCGCGGCCATGTTCTCGATTTGGAGCCAAAACCATAGAGTTAAGCGGTCTTGTGATTTTTAAAATGTGATTGACAGTCCGGTGCGGAAAAGCCCATCAACCTGAACGAACGATTGCAGAACGACTTGAGACTAGCTGACTGTCTGCCGTTATGTTTTAAAATATATGATCAAATGTTTACGGAGTTTAATTTCCATCCGTGACTGTACTGTGTCATGTAATAACGTTATATGTATGACATTAATCATACAATTATGTTCAGTTATCTTCAATTTATGTTTCTCGGCAAAACGAATATGCTTAGCTAGCATATCAGTTTGCCAGTAAGCTAGGTAAGCTATCCGTGGTTAGCTCACGCATTAGCAATATGAACTACAGGGGAAGAACATCGACTGCACTGATGGTCAATCAATCAGAGATGTGTAGACTACTGGTGATTTGACTAGGCTAATTTTCATATAACTGTCTGGTAGACCTGCTGTTAACCAAGCAAGTTATCGTCGTAGGTTTTCGCCACAGTCAAGTTAATGAGCCATTAACTGCTACTACTCCATCGCCGTTTGTGGTGTTTACTTGCTGGGTGACGCTAGCTGACCGATCGTTCGCAAGTCACTTTTTACCGAATAAAAATTAACACTGTCAGCGGTGATTAACACATCTACCAAGTATTTTAATAACTGATTTACAGGCGTGTAAATATGACAACGCACTTTGAAGAGCAAGTTTTCCACCTGTTGCATAAAGACAAAAATAATGTACATTGAATTTCTAATTATTATTATTTTCTTGCTAGCTTCTAGCTTTGTCACATTCGTGCAGCATAGCCCAGGTAGACATTTACGGAATGTACACGACTGACAAGCCGTCAAACACGTTTGACAGATGGAATATTTGCCGGTTAGGGTTAGCTAGCTAGTCAAATGGCTTGGTAGCCGAAGTTGCGAACTGTTTTAGCATAGGCTACTGGACTACCACATATAGTAAATAAGCGTTAGCTGATTACGCTTTCTGCCAACTAATTATTTGGTTAAGTGGGCTAAAGGAAATAGTAAAAATGACTCGGCTACCGAGGAGGATTATTTTATGGTCGTCTAGTGCAGCTGTAAATAGCACACGCTATAATGAAACCACTACAAAATGGGATGCCTGCATTTTCTGACTTCGCACAGGTGGACCGTGGTCGGAGCCGCAATGTCAAGGCCAAGAGACGCCACCTCCCACCCCAGTGACCACAGATGGTAGCCCCTACTGTAGCTCAGTCCTCCGCAATAATCCGAAAGTGACGCAAGTTGTACCTCATTGGTCCAGAACAAATATTGGCACTGTGCCCAAATGACGCAATAAATCATGAAATCGACCCATGGACAGTCATAAGACGAATACAATACACCTATTATGACTATTTGTTCTTGTGAGAAAAAATTATTGACTTTGTATTTTGATCGCATTTGTACCGTAGACTTACATGGAAACCGGTTATGAAAACACCTATACTGGAGCCATCCGTAGTGGCGCTAGTGAGCAACCAGAAACTACAACACCAGGAGATGAGCTTCAAAAACGAAGTCTGGTTTTGGCCGCTTGGTGCGAACCATCTGATCCATTGTGTCCACTCCTCCTTTTGTTTTGTTATAGTACTAGATCACTTCTGGTTTCTTCTTCACACTGTTGTCATCCACTGCTTTGTCATCATGCATGGTGCTCAGGAGGACAACAGCCTTTCCCTTCTTTGACACATGGTTCACCATGGTCATGTTGCCATTGAATCCAAATTCTGAGCTATGCATCTCCCTCGATTTGGATGGCTTCATGACAGGCGGTATGTCTGGCTTGTTCTGGCGAATAGTCCCCACAATGGTCAGGTTCTTCTCAAGGAGCTTCTCAGCCAGAGAGACACTGGTGAAGTTGTCCATTCTGATGTTGCGACCTATGATTAAAAAACAAAAGACAAAAAAAAAACGAATGGTCAATTTACTCAACTCTCTAAATTCTAACACTAAAATAAACTGAATGCATTATCTATTGCATTGCATTGCATTTTATTCCATTCTACTATTTTGCTTATAAATAAATCAATTTCTCACAATGGTAATTAAAAATAAAATACACACTATGAAAGATTGGAAAAATGATCTAGGTATTGCGCTAGAACTTCAAGAGTATATTCACTTCTGTATTCTAGATTCACCTGTCTGTCTGATTCCGCTGCACAATTGTTGGACGATATTCTCTCCAAGGTTCCTCTGAACCTCCTCTCCTGGCTGTCTCCCTGTGTAGACGATTCCGTCTATCGCATAAGGGACCCTCATCGCACATCCAGAAGATTTTTATTCTGTATTTTGCAGGCTTGCTGGGCATGTATTGCAAGAACTTGCACCTGCCCCGGAATGGCACAAGCTGCTCATCTATGGTGACCCAGTCACAGGGGATGAACCGTCTTCTGCAATTGGCCAGGAAACAGTCCCACACATACCTGAATGTTGCCATGTGGTCTGTTTCCAGTCACAAAGCCCCGGTCCCCGGTCATCAAACTGTATGAAGACTTACATGTATCAGATGTGCAAAAGCAACCGTGTTGAGTTGTGAAATGTGTGGCAGGTGAATAGTTGTCTGCAGTACATATGTTCCTAATTGCAAACATTTACAAATATCAAAAGTTCCTATCAAATTCCATAGTGAATACATATGGGTCATTTTTGACCCGTGTGTGTAAACTTGATGTATAAATACAAAAACTATGTTTATTCATGAAGTAAGAAAGAAAAATAAAAATAATGATTTGTGGTCATCAAAAACAAGATATTTAATGAATACTTGGAATATTAAATTATAAATTACATTTATTTCAAAGATATAGCAAAGAAACACTCAGCCATGCATGAAATAACATAGGAAATTAATACGGGTCATTTTTGACCCATGTTGTGCATTTGAAGGGTAGTGATACAAAAATGATTTTTATTCAAAAAGTAAGAAAGGAAAAATTAAAATAAGGATTTGTGATGATCAAAAACAAGTTAACCCTCTGGGGTCGAGAGCTCCGCCGGCGGAGCTCGACAAGATGAAATTAACTTTCGTTTCTATTTGGATGATTAACTTCACGTGCTGTTATCATACAGACGCAACAAAAACGTTGACAGAAACCTTAGAATCGCTACTTTCCAATGCGCCCATTGGCAAATAATATGAATTGTTTTAAATGTTCTAAATTTGAATAATTAGATCATGTATGCTTCGTTAAACTTTACTCATTACTATGTGAATTTCGCTCAGCAGGAAGTCCGCCCAAATCGCATACACATGTTAACAACATTATAATTACTCTCCATAGAAGGAGACTAAAGGAGGGGCGATGCGAGATCCATGTGAGAAATGCCAAGTCTGCGAAAGCGGGATATGTCAAAGTGTCACCTAATTCACTTCTTTTGAGGTGAACATTTCGTTTAATTTTGGAAAATGGTCCGTCCGGAAGCCGACACTGATGAAGAGCGGTGTCATTTCGAACAGCGAACTGATCCAGCTGAGGATCAACTTCATGCGTAAGTATATTTCTTATGATCATATTGGTAAATATGTATACTGTATTGCAACGTATCTGTGTGTTTGTAGGAATATCCAGCAATATGCGCGTTTGTAAATTCCCACACTACGAACGATTCAAACTATTGCATCTCAAAATTATAGGCTAGGCTCTCTGCGTCTGGTTGTGTTAGAAGTATCAGGTAGACTGTATGTTTTTTGATCATATTGGTAATAAATAGCCCGTGGCGTGGCTAAGATTCTAAAACTGATGTCCTCGCACAATCGATATTAGCATACTGTAAGTAAATTCGGGAAATAGCAATATAATAACCACTTAGCTAAACAGACCTAGCCTACTTCAGATTGAGGCATTGTTATTGATGAGTTGCGTGTAGTTGAGCTGGAATAGCAATGTTTATTCAGTTTAGCTAATGTTGTTTTGTTGATAGCTTGCATTATTTGTAAATGTGTGCTGTATTGCATTCTCTGTGTGTTCGTAGGAATATTCACTAATATGCGCGCTTGTAAATTCCCACACTACGAACGATTCTAACCATTGCTTCTCAAAATTATAGGCTACCTCTCTGCGTCTGGTTGTGTTTGTTTGGTTCTTTGTTTGTATATGATGTAACCATGTCACATTGTCACATTGACATGTCACATGTCACAAGTTTTGTTTTCATTAGTTAGTGGTTTGCCCCTTTTTTGTAAAGCACATTTAATTTTCACCTGTTAAAATGTGCTATATAAATAAAGTTTGATTTGATGTCACATTTCCTAACAATTTTGTTTTTATCATATTTACAGAGATGCTCATCAGGAAACACGGCCTAGTTCACCACTAGCTAAGAGGCCACGCAATCGTTGCAAGAATACACCAGTCTCATCTCATCTTCCATGCGTATAGTTTGCTTCAATAAATGTTCTGATAATTAAAAGATGTCTTTGTTTCTGTCTTCTAAATGGCTCACTGAGTCTTTGTCTTTGTCTTTGTCTTTGTGGTGGGGAGGCATGCGGCCAGGTGTGAATAGCCTACTTAGCTGGCAGGTCGTCCTACCCAATGCATATTCATTACAGAAAGGCCATTTGCCCTCCCATTCTCACCTGGTGTTGAAAAATAGTAGTCACAACACTAACTTTTAGCAATGTATTTTATATTTCTCATTGGATTTGCTAAAATATTTTGTCATCTTTTGATACCCAAGACCTTGATGAACACATTTCAGTGACCAAAAGTCTTAGTCACAATTGTTCACTGTGCTTTATTACAACATTCCTGTGCATGTTCAAAACTACTGTTTACAGTTTGTTACATTACATTACATTCATTTGGCAGACGCTTTTATCCAAAGCGACATACAAAAAAGTGCATTTCATGATCGTAGACAACTGCTGAACACAGGTTCAGTAAGGTACAATTACTTATTTTGTACAGCTATTTCTAGCCGAGAACAATGAACACTATTCTGGTCTAACATCTGCAAAGCCAACTAGGCAGAAGAATAAGCTACAGTATTAGGACAAATACAAATTACCAAGAAGTGCAGGGATGGGGCAACATGTAACAAGTGACAGGAAAAAGGGTTTTTTTTATTTTTTTTTTAAATATTTTATTATTATTATACAGCGTGGTGGTGGTTAGTCTAGGCATAGTCTGAAGAGATGAGTCTTCAGGCCACGGCGGAAGATGGATAGTGAGGGGGAGGTTCGGAGAGGGACGGGGAGTTCGTTTCACCACTGGGGAGCTAGGGTGGAGAAGCTCTGTGATCCCTTTGGGCGGGTGGGAGGGGTTACAAGGCGCCCTGCTGCCGCAGAGCGGAGTGGTCGAGCAGGCACATAGAATTGAGTCATGTCCTGCAAGTAGATGGGGGCTGTCCTGTTGGCGGCAGTGTAGGCAAGGGTCAGGGCTTTGAACCGGATCCTGGCAGCGACCGGTAGCCAGTGAAGTGATCGCAGCAGAGGAGTGACGTGGGAGAATTTGGGGAGGTTGTAGATGAGTCGGGCAGCGGCTGTTTGTGTGTTTTTAGAGCAGTTTACAATCCACACATGATTATGACCTACTTACTGCTGCCATATTATTGTAGCTGTATAGTCTGTGCTGAAAACAAAGATATGAAACACTTTGGAATCACTGTATATAAAGTTGATGAAATTTACACAAATGTCAGAGCATCGCACAATCACCAGTGTGCCTCATTTTACCCTTAGACCCCAGAGGGTTAATTGAGAACTACATGGAATACTGAATGATGAAATTAATTTATTGCAAAGACAGAGAAAATAAAAACTCAGTCGGATCACTTTTGACCCATGTTGCGCATCAATGAGTTAAGAAAAGTTTTGTTAATGATGCCCATTATTATCATAAAGGATTTCAATAATAACAGTGTGATCGTATAGTGTGAATTAAATTCCAAGAGCATCTCCAGCTCCATACAATTAACTATGGCAAACAGATACAAAATCCACAAGCTATATAAGCAACCAATTGTGAAGAAAATGGCATACTATTGAGTCAAATTTTTTTTGTATTTCAAAACATTTCCTAAATTAAGCCCAAATATTTCAGAAAAGTCCTGGAAGGACTATTGAAATTATGGTGTTGGAGTAATTTTAATTTTAACAGTCTAAATTCCAGATGGGATTTATAGTGTTAATTAGCAATACAATGATGCCACTCACAGAAAACAAATCAAAAACATTATCTTAAAAAATGCTAATATAAAAATATATTTTCTGCAATTTCATTAAGTAGGTCAGTGTGATCAATCTGGATAGGCTTAGGCCTACCCATGGTTATGCATCTGGCCAGCTAGATAGAGCATCTCTTTCTTCAAATTTTCATTGAAATTAAGCACTTGATTAAGCTACCAATGGCGTTTCTAATATTATGATCAATAGACAACACAAACAACAGAAGTAATTACATTGATTCATTAAACCTGAGAGATTCTGCGTTCATAGAATACGGTGTATTTTTTTCCCCAGCGGTTTTTTTTTTTGGGGGGTGGGGGCGGCGGGCTTTTTCAGCTGTATTAGACAGAACAGTGCAGAGAGACCGGAAAAATTATGAGGAGAGAGAGGGAGAGACATGTGACAAAGGTTGGTGATCGGACTCAAACCGCCGACATCGCTGCTCGCAATGAGCATGTGGAAAGCGCTCTATGGGCTATGCCACTGGAGGCCCCTTCCCCAGTGTTTTGGCAGTTTTTTGTTGATCTTGTGTTAATGTGACCTCTGTTGGTTCAAACATATGATGCAATTTTGTGTGCCCCGCTGGGTCGGCCAATTCTGCTTGCAGGAAAGGGCAGTGTGCACACTATGGAGCCTCCCTTATAGACCAGAGGGAGAATAATATTAAGGAGGAAAACTAGCACTTTTCATCCAGTGCACTTAGCACTGGATGAAAGTGCAAAGAAGATCACAGTACAACAGCACAGGTCAGTTCATTAATAATATTTACATTTACATTTAAATTGTTGTTTTGTTTTACTTGAATTATATATATTTTACATGATTGTAAACTGGATGTAGTTACATCAATTATTTCTAGAGTTTTCCCCCAGAGAAGTCTCAGGAACTGAAACTAGAACGTGAAAATTAATGTAGCCATAACTGCTAATTTAGAACTTCCTCGATGAAATCCGGCCTGGCACAAATGCTGCAGCCAACTGGTTTTCTACCACAACTTTCTCCCTACCTTCTTTTTTGCATTAGAAGGGCTCAGTCCAGAAGGCATGTGGGAAGAAAGCCCAGGAAGCATCTCCACTGCAAGGTCTGTAGGCATCTGTAGACAGCAGCCATCCCCTGAGACCCAAGCTGGATGAAGAGTTTGGCATTCTCCTTTCTCCTGACAAGTGTGTCCTGGGTCCATGAGGACCTAGCAATGCTTGGCACAAGGGCCAGATCAATCAGGCATCAGTCTTTCATCATCTACAGAGAGAATAGAAACTGTCACCACAGTTCACCAGGAGGGAATCTCCAGGGAGACTCCAAAAACAGAAATCTCTAAAAATTGAGCGAATTGAGAGTCTGTGCGTGCATGTTGTGAATAATTCTACTAAATATATACAACAATAAATACATTGTTATTCAAAATATGTAAAATACCTGCAGCAGGGACCATTTGTGCTTTTGGTCCAAGATAAAGGCTTCTCAGATGGGGCCCTGGCCATATTGATGGCTTTGCACTTTTATTAATATTTATTCACTGCCCACTGACCTGCATATGCATGCAAATAGAATTGTACTTTTTTTCTGAAGTCAGCAGAGTCACCACAGTGTTACCCTTATGACTGTGTTTTATTATTTTCTTTTCACCAGATTTGCCAAAAGTTTTTCAAACACAGAGACTGAGTAGACTAAGGCCTGCAGGTTTAATACTTCCAATTAAATTAGCTGCTGATTTAAGCCTTGAACATAAAATGATGTGACTTCTTGTACAAATAATGACTTCAATTAAGACTGCCACACACAATACTTCTTTTGTCTTAAGAAAAAAGTTGAGATGCTACTCAACTGATTTGATCAGTTAGCATCAGTTTACGACTGTGTATCTGTCCTTACCACTGTAAAAGTTTCCTCCTTTCAGCATGTTTAAGCTTTCTCAGTGACGGATTGATTCACATGTCAGCCTTACTGTTTGCATCATAGATGTCATTTCCATGGGGGACACCTCCCCCCGATGTTAGAGAAAGCCTTATATATGCACCTCATCATATTGTATTGAAACTCTCTCTGCCAAACTACAGAAGGCAAACTGTAGTCACTTTTACTTCCCTACTTTCACAAGGAGATACAAACATGGCACAATAAAATGAAGAACTTAATATCTAAGCCATTTCTGTCATGTATATTATATACCCTCAGTTCAACAAACATATCGGCTTTATGGTTACTCGCTCTGAAATTTACAATAGCCTATCCAACTTGTGCAGAGACTGTATTGCAGACACAATTAATCTTTGATACTTTCTTTGGCAGTAGAATTGTCTTCTTTTCTATTATGTAGATTGCTAAAAGTGTCTGCTAAAATAAATGTAATGGGAAAAATGCCTGTGTATGTTGTTGTCCAATATCATGTCTATGTGTGTCGTGTGTTTTATCATGTCATGATGGAGAATGATGTAACTGACTTATTTCACAGCCAGGAGTAAAATTAGTAACTAGTGCGAACCGGGAGCAAAACTTGGAGATTGTTGAGGATTTTGCACAAAGGAAGGCTCATCGGATGTCCTTCAAATAAGTGAGCAGACAAAGTGCTTCATCAGGGGGATTGAAGTGGGATTTTTTTGCATCTGAAAAATAGTATTTTTGATTTGTGTGAGCAAAGCTGCCATGCTAAACAGTAAGCCTTGATCATGGACTTTTTATTAAGGATAACCACAATCCACATGCACCGTTTCTTAAAGTGAATTATGTTCAAGCTACAAATAATATAAGCAGGATGAGGGTGTGTTTAGTAAATCTTTGTGGTTTTGAAAAAACCTCACTACGGATTAAAAAACAAAGTTACATTAGTATAAATACATTTTTTATGATCCCCAAATTATATCTTATTATAGGATTATGCCTTTTTGCCATCTTGGTGTCATTGTTTGAGAGATGTTCACTGCATATTGCCTCCTGTAGCTTGAGTGTTTGTGGAGAGCGAAAGTGTCAAGGCAGTAACAGGTGGATTTTATTGTACGATGATTATTAAACATGTACTCACCTCTGGGAAAACTGCTTAAGATTCAAACCTTCTCTAAGAGCCCAAGGCTGCGTTCACACCGTTTATCGGCTTGGAAAACCAAGACGCATTACCTGTCTGGATTTTTTGATGCCTACAGGGAAAAAGGTGCAGGAGGCGTATTTTTGCTGTTGCTAGGCAACCACTAAATGCTCTGCTCCTGTCAATCCGTTGCATAATGTATTTAACAAAATTAGCTAACTTGCCATGTTCATAGAAATAATTTTTTTCAATGCCTTGGATCACTTACTTTTGTCTTGGTAGTTGTGATTTGTGAAATCATACAATTTTAAGTGGCCAGAAACTGTAACAGTGCTTCAAAATAGGATAATTTTCAGGTCCGTGCACACCTAAAAACCGCGAGGCACCCTGGACGGATAAATGGGTAATTCTCTCATGCATTCCTATAATGTTCAACAAAAATGTGACACCCTTGATTTGCTGCAATATCAGACCACGGCGTGTAGCCTATTCAATTAACATTTCTAACCAAAGATCATTATTAAAACTGGTTCCAGACCCACTGATAGAAGCTCCCTTCTCAATTGTAATTTCTTCTTTGGCATGGCATTATACCTGCTAAAAGAAGACGAGGCTTTATGAAGGTGTCTGATTTAAATCGAGGACCTTTCAATGTTTACAGGTTTCCCCCCCCCCACAACACATTATTGTAATTACCATGCTGAAGGTTAATAACAACTAACATTCTTCCAGTTGGCAACACACTGAAGTCGAAAAAAAAAAACAAAACAAAAAAAAACGAATCAGTATTTGCAAACTAAAGACTTCAGCTGGTTGAGACAACAGATGATTAATCACCCTCTCTTCTCTGATAAATATATAACTGAGCCATGCTTCTGCCAGGTGCTAAAAGATGGCAAAAAATGGTGGTTGCCAAGCTTGGGAAACAATGGGATGCTGCACCTACAAACTCCTGCTGAGCTTAAGTAATGGGAATTTATTGGCTTTTCAGCCTTAGATAACTCATAATGCCTTCCTACGTTCTGTGTGGTTGGAAATAGTTTTTGTGTTATTATTTTTCTGATGTTTCATCCCCCTCTCACTAACTTTTTTTCTGGACAAGGAGAGGTGGGAGGTATACGGCAAACAGGTGTTCCTGGTGTATGTTGTGGAAATCCCTCACTTGAGATGAGTGGTGGACAGATGTTCACTGTTTGACTCCACCTGATCGACTGCTGGGCCCAGACTCTGGAGGAGCCTATTGTGCCAATGCAGGGATAGGCCGGCAGATCCAAGAGCATCATCCTCCAGTGGCTGGCACTGTTCACACTTCGCCACCCAGATTATGGTCTCTGTACATTTAGCCATCTTAAACTGCCTGAAAATCAACAGGCAGCGTGCTTGTCATCTCCCCTATCAAAACACAGTTGTGTTATTTCTGTATGGAAAACTACCAGATAACATTACATGCTACAAGCATGTTATGAAACGTGTCCATATGTTTTAGCATCGCTGTAAAGCTCGCTTTCCTGTAGTATACATTACATACCCTTGTCTGCTGTCCCCCATTCAATTGAAAACTATGCACCTTCACTGTAAGTCATGATTAATGCTTTCATGCTGAAAGGAATCCAAAAGGAGTACTGGATGCCCTTTTTAAAGACTGAAGCTTTGACTCAAGGACTTGAATTTTGATTTAGGCTAATTTTCCTTTATGGTTCAGAATAGTTGTTCTTGCTATAAATGTAAAAAAAAAGATAATTAAATCAGCAGAAATATCTGTTTAGAGGAAATCGAAACCTCATACTGGACAGCATATGTTAGTGTGTATATATTAAAGTTTTTACTGTCACTAAGGTCTGAATATAGTGTACATCTGAATACTCATTTGAAAGGAAAAGGAAGTTAACTTGTTGGTGCAATCCCCTAGTGGCCATGACACCGGCATCCTGAGATCCTTCATCCTTCAAACAATTTCCAGCATTAAATTAGCATAGCTATCTGTATCCGACTGTCAAACCGAACGTGTCGATTACATGACTAATACTGTGGATTTCTGCACTGCAATATGAATTATTAGTAACTAGCCAAGTTTGATACAGTAGCCTATTCTCTGAGGTAACTCATAACATTTACACTGATATGTTTACACACTTGAGAGCACTGAACACATTAGCTATGCACGTATACTGTCCTAGTATGGTACATGATTTCCAGCGTCAAGTTGGCAAAGCTGTTACCTAATTGTGACATGTAAGGTTATGTTGATTATATAAATGTAGGCAAAGCTGTTGAATGTTCATCAAGTTCAATTGATTAAGTTCAAGTTAGCCGTGTACTTTAATATCTACATCATGAAACAAAAATGCATAAAAATACCCTCTAATAAAAGCTGAGAATCTGCACTTTAACCAAATGTGAATTGGTGCATTACATATTTAAAATTCTGAAGTACAAAGCCAAATTCAAAAACATACGTCTTTGTCCCAAACATTATTTAACTGAATTTTTAAAAAATGTGATTATATAATAAATACTGCTGTGGGAATTAAATCTTTAAATAATAACAAACACCATTGTATTGTATAGAGCATCCTTAATACACCAATATTCATTTTATTAATAGGAGAAACAAAATAATCAAATCTTACATAATTACATAACTTACATATTTTACTGAAGAAATACAGATAGTTGCAGCAGTGTTATTTTGAAAAAACTTCCAGCACCTATCTGAGTAGGTATGCACATACGCATTTACACATCATGGGTAAAATGAGAAATGCATGCATGCCACAAGAGGATACTTTCACAAGGCTCTGGGACCACATTTGATATTTGGCTAACAAGAAACATACAGTTTTTAAAAAGGAAGCTCTGGCTAAAAAGGCCAGAGTAGGGTCAGAACTTTTCTCTCCTTGCATGTGATCATTACAAAAGCTTTATCCACCATATTCTTACCTCCACATATCCATGTCCAGATGACACCACACTCACCTTTCCCCTTTTAAAGTTTTCTGAAATGGACGCTTTCACCTGGATGCGATACTCTGTTAATTTATTCTCACCACCTGATGTTTGAGCTCATAAATATATAAATGTTATTGTGCATGTAGAAATAATACATTTATAAACAAACTTTCACTTAATTTGCCTGTGGTCACTCATGGACCCCTTTGCTTCTTGTGTGTGTTGGGGCGGCAGTGTAGTATAATGGTGTCACACGCTTGCAAGTTGTGAGAGAGAGCAATCAGAACAAACACAAACGAAAAACCTTCGCGCCTCACCCTCACGGGATCTGGGCAAAAACAATAAACCAAAACAACAAAGACATACGTTTCACTTTTCAGCTTCATTTGTGGTACGGGCTCTCTCTCACCGTCGTAGGGGATCCCCGGTCTCAGACGCCTACTGTGGAAAGAAGCACACTTTTAAATCCTGGACTGATTCGTAACATCATCCAGGTGTGTGACTGCTTAACCAGTAGGTGTGGTCCTCTAATTGCCCTGAATTCCTCCTACAAACCGAGTCCTGCCACAAATGGGTAAGGAGTTCTTGCACCCTAAAGGTTGCATGTTCAATCCCCCAGAAGGGCACTGCCGTTGTCCCTTTGAGCAAATTACCGCATTGCTTCAGTATATATCCAGCTTTACAATTGGATACAATGTGAGATGATGAGTTAAAAAGTTGTGCAAGTCTGCTAAATGCCTGTAATGTAATGTGTAAAATTTCTTGGCACATTTGTGAGAAGTGGTTCTCAGCTCTGTTTCTGGAGATCTACGGTCCTGTAGATTTTCACTCCAACAATAAAAACGCACACCTCATTCAATAGCTAGAGATCTTGTGGAGCTGCTAATTAGTAGAATCAGGTGTGCAAAATTAGGGTTGAAATGAAAATGAAGGGATGGTAGATCTCCAGAAGCAGGGTTGGGAATCACTGTTCTAGTGTTTTGGGGGCATCTGCCAGTGACTTCTAATGTTAATGTAGGTTGCCATTGCCGTGAAATACTAAAAATAACCATTTTGCCTTATAGTATACAAATTAAGATTTTTCCTCTTATTACCAGCTTCAGATTTTAAGACACATGCTGGGCTAAAAATACCATTTAGTGGCCAGTGCTCTAGCGATCTTGGCAGCTGAAACTGAAAAAGAAATTTAAAAACACGGACACACACACACACACACACACACAGGCCACGACTAGAAAAAGCTGCAGAATACTGTTTTGAAATATTAATTGTTGCGCAAACACTCAAACTGCATTGAATAGGACAGGCACTCAAACTTGTAGTATGGTATACACTTCCTATATAACTTAAATATATGACTGGAGCTAAGGGCCACTCATTTTTTGTTAGTGTGTAGTGGTAAGGGTTCAGGTCTGAATTGGCTGACTCATAGCCATAGGCTCATGGCACATGCCTGTTTCCCAGTAAGAGTTCATCTGGAGTGCTTCCAGAAACTTTTGCTTACTCTTCCTGCTCTCTTTGGTGCTGAGCATTAAAAGAGATGGACTGCGGGTTATGGCCTTGTGAGAGACTGGTGTCCTGTCCAGGGGGAGTAATTGAAAATCAGTTGCTTCACACCTCAGAAATCAAAGTCAGTTTGCAGGAAATACAGGGGTAAGGGTGCAAAAAGAGCAGGAGTAGTGTTGAGGGCAGGAGCAAGTGTGTAGAAAGAGTAGTTGTAAATCTGTTGAGTGCAGGAGTACATATGTAGGGAGAGCAGCTGTAAATGTAAAGAAGAAGTATGAATAAGTTTGTAGAATGAATCTAGCTAGGTATTTCTTGTCCAATCCTGGCCAAGCTATATCAACACAAGGAAGTCCTTTGTAACCATTAATCTACACACAGTAAGTGGCTTTTGGCTATGTTATGACCCCAGTAAGTCAAGAGGAAGGGGTAACATAAAAGATGATTGTGTTGTAACCTGGGAAAAATGAACCAATGGGAGAATAAACCAATACCAGACAACAAATGTGAAGTGAAATAAAGTGAGATTATATTGTGCAACTAATATTTACAGTACATATAAAAGAACAAAAAGCTAAAGACATTTCTACTATTTACCAGGACAGGTGACCAATGTAATGATGGATACTAGAGACACACAACCAAGGGGGGGTAGAAGGAGCTTGAGTGATGCCAAAGGAATGGGTTGATCATAGTGAGGGTCGATTTTTTCAGGTAGTAGCTTGCTTTTAGCTAATTTATTTGGCACTGGAATGTCTACTTGAGATCATATTTTCGCTGTTTGTAAGGCTTTTAAAAAAAGCATGTCTCACAGATGAGGGGTGGGGGGTGATTTGGATCTTGAGCAGTTCCTTTTTGCCTCCACGCTCTGGTCATCACTGATACAAGTCAATCTTGGTCTTATCTATCCACAATAACTTTTTCCAGAGCTCCACAGGCTCTTTAGGTACTTCTTCACAAACTGTAAATTGGCCACCATGTTTTGTAGCTAACTAGTGGTTTGCATCTTGCAGTGTAGCCTCTGTGGTTATGTTTGTGGAGCCTTCAGATGACAGAAGTTACTGACACATGCACGCCTGCTACCTGAAGAATGTTTCTGTTTGGGGTTTTTTCTTCATTATGGTGAGAATTCATCAGTCATCAACTGTAGAGGTCTTCCTTGGCCTACCAGGTCATTTGTGATTATTAAGCCCACCAGCGCTCTCTCTTCTTAATGATGTCCCAAACAGTTGATTTTGATAAGTTTGTAAAATGTTTCAGGCAGTTTAAAAAAAAAAAAATTCTCAGCCTCATAATGGCTTCTGTTTTTATTGTCACATACTTTGGAGGAGAACAAAAACACTCTGAAATCATATGGTTTACATATTAGCTACCACATGTCCAAGCGAATTGTAATGGGAATAGAAATACCTCCACTTTCCAGCAAGACAGCTGTGTTCATCTTGTTCAACCAGCTAGACAAAAACAGGAAATATTCTGCCCAGCCGTGACAGACACTGCCTGGCCTAAGGAGACTCTTGTATCTAAATATCAGGGGGAAGACAGTTTCCTGTTGACACAGGCTGGGACCATACTTACACTCAAGCTGATTTTAAGATTCCCTCCCCAAAGCTCCCCACCCCAGTTCCAGAACAGAAAAGATTTAATAAATGAAGATGATCTGGGTCAGAGTCTGGCTCCTTTGGTTTAAAAAAAAAAAAACAATTATCAGGCCATGCATTATTGGCAGCAGTCTTCCTGGCCCTGCCATTTGCTCTGTCAGCCAGTAGTTCAAAGTCAGCTGATCACAGTTGAAGGTGTTGTGTTGTCTTTTCGTCCCTGTGCCAGTTCAGGTTAGGTCTTAAGAGTGAAGTTAAAAATAAGAGAAGGATTGTTGCACTTGAACTGCCTAGCAAACCGCCATTGACACATTAACTAATTTTGACAATGCTCCATTCACTCAAAATTGTATAGCTTCTGGCTTTCCGAGAATCCAGTCCACCTAAGTTTGAATGTCTCTGTGTGTAGTCCACCTATGTTTGTGTGTGAGTGAGTGTGTGTATGTATGTGTGTGCGTGCGTGCGTGTGTGTGTGTGTGAAATGCATGTATGCAGCAGGAGTACCTCTTAATCAGCCATTAATTGAACATCTGAAAAATACAATACCAACCTGCTGCTGCTGGGAGTGAAAATCACAACACTGCCTCCTCTAAAAATTTTTTTAAAAAGCTGAAACCTGACCAATATCAGAGCTAATGACTAATGGTCAGTACTGAAAAACTGACTTTCAAATACACACACACATTAACCACACACAAATCTAAGCAAGTGCATTGCGCGCGCACACACACACACACACACTCACACATATATACACTACCTGTCAAAAGTTTTAGAACAACCCAATTTTTCCAGTTTTATTGAAATTTAAGCAGTTCAAGTCCAGAGAATGACCTGAAATGATACAAAGGGTAGCTGTAAAGTGCAAGAGGTTAAAAAAAAAAAAAAGTTTAGGTTACCAAAAAGTGATGAATAATGTAAATTTCGGAGTTATAAAAAAAACGTATTTTTCAGGGAACAAATAATAGGTTAACAGCTTACAGCTTTTTATGAAGCAATGGAAGTGAATTTATCCTTGAACGTTGATGCAAAAAATTCCTACAGGTGTCCCAACCTTTGTTGATTACAAACCCTCTTTCTATATAAAATCAGCATTGGAACAGTCTGTGTTACTACACCCTCTGAAGCATTATTTGGACAATATTGCACTGCAGGAAGTAGTATATTGCTATCATAATGGCGAGAAAAAGGCAATTAGCAAAAGAAGAAAGACAGACCATTATAACCCTTAAAAGTGTAGGTCTTTCCTTTAGAGAAATTGCAAAGAAAGCCAATGTGTCAATGAGTACAGTTTCCTACACCATCAAAAGGCACTTGGAAACCAGAGGAAACTCTGACAGGAAGAGGTCCGGCAGACCCAAAGCCACAACAGAATCAGAAGACAATAAAAACGGGAAAAATTGAGGTGTTCTAAAACTTTTGACCGGTGGTGTACAGTTAAATGCAAGTCATCAGAAGTGCTGCTGCTGTATATACAGTGCAGTCTATAAGTATTGAGACAGTGACACACTTTTGGCTCTGTACTCTCGCACATTGGATTTGAAATAAGACAATGAGTATGAAAATAAAGTACTGACTGTCAGCTTTAATTTGAGGGTATTTACATCCCTATTAGGTGATCTTTGTAGAAATAACTTTTTTATAAATAGTCCCCCATTTTAAGAGAGCAAAAGTGGGTATCTTCTCTGGTGATGCTCTGCCAGGCCTGTACTACAGCCATCTTCAGCTCCTTTTTGTTATGTTTAATTAAAAAATATATATATATCTGGCTTCAGTTTTGTTTTCAGCAAATGACATACATGTTCAGTTGCATTCAAGTCAGGTGATTCGCTTAGTCAGTCAAGAACGTTTAACTTTTTGGTCCTGAAAAACTCCTCGGTAGCTTTAGCCATGTGTTTGCCATCTGAAGTGTCAGAATTCACCCAATATGGATGTAAATACCCTCCAATTAAAGCTGACAGTCTGAACTTCAACGATCAATTTGTTGTTTTGTTTTATATTCATGTTGCACAGTACCATTAATGACACAAATGTATATCCAATTCATATACACAAATAACAGAAAATTTGCATTACTTTTACACCTAATGAATTCATCCCATGCCAAAGGGTCATAGAGTTGGAATTGAACAGACACTTCCTATTTCTTCCTTCGGCCCAGCAGTTATGAGACCATTGTCCAATTATCTGTGCTTATGGTAAAATGGTTTCTACACAGATCTTCAAAGTAAAACATTTAAAATATTTGAATCTGCTCACAGGGTCAGTGGTCTCAAAGGCTCTTCTGATCAGCATGTCTGTCCCAATGTGAAATCTAATGTGGCATGCTGACCTGAGCATGTTTAAAGTGTTACTGACTATTCAGGTTTCCTGGAAACTGAACAAAGAGGTCAAAAAGGAGTAAGAGACTACAAAATCCACTAACCATCTACAGAGGAAATTCATCATCACTTAAATAAATAAGTTATCAGGAAATATTTAAGATAAAACAAAAGGAGTGGACACCGTTCAGTGTGCAACAGTACAATGTGCCACTGATTAACGACAAGCAGCGAAAAACAATATTTTTACTGAAATGCCTGCGCACACCCAGGGGTATAATGTTGAGCAAGCTCAAACAGCTCTCATCCTGTTGGAGCCTGGATTCCACAGATGTCGGAGAGGATCTATCAGGGGGTCATTCTGCGAACACTTGATGGGAGAAGGTGGAGTGTGCAGTCTCTAAGACTTGCACAGTCTCCAAGACATATCTGAATGTATTTCTGATGGCCATGACCATCATGTTTGTATTTCAATCTGTATTTCATTCTCTCTCTCTCTCTCTCTCTCTCTCTCTCTCTCTCTCTCTCTCATTGGTGTCCTTATACACATGGCAGATTTTGATTTTGTTTACTGCATTTAGCAGGTAATACTATTTATTGAATATTTTATTCTGCAGGGCAATTTAAAAATCAAACATGAGACATTATGTTCATATCACAAATGTTACAATAACAGCAATATCAACAAACCATTCTTTAGGCATCAAGCCAAAAAGCAACTCAGCTTGCGAGCCCATAAAACTATCCTTAAGTACAGCACACACTTATCAGATCTGTGGGCAAGCAAATTTAATACAGATACTGGCTAACCTACAAATACAGCATTATCTGGAGCAAGCTGACATCATTTGCAGATTTTTAATCACTGGGCTCAGTCAGGTGCTCACCCCCCATGTCTGTGTTCACAGTGATGTGACAGGGACTCTGACATTTTCACATTAATTTTAACAAGAACTTCTTATCAGAATGCAGTGTCCATATCCTTGACTCCTGAGGGGCAAGTTACATGAACCCCTTGGCCTGAGTGCACAGAGTCCAATATACCATTTTAATCACTGCACCTTGATAAAAATTGAAATACAATTGGAATGCATTAGTAATACTGTTTGGCAAATGGCAAGATAATTAGCACAAACTTCTTGTGGGAAACATCTTCAATTTTTTTTAATGAGCATACCTTTTAGGAAGGAGCTCTTCTCCAAACTTGACTGTCAGAAGAACAAAGCATTCTAGGAAATGCCTGGGGAGAGTGCTGCAGGGACACAGATGTAAACAAGGCTTGTACGGAGATGGATCACCATAGGAACAGGTACATATCAGGCAGTAGATGACTTTACTGTGAGTAAATAAAGAGGAAGAACTTAGAACAATGGGATTTATTTGGAACAAAAGAAAGAAACACAAGCTGTGGGGTTTTAAACCAATTTAAGGATGATTCAAACTATTGAACTGAAATGAATGCTACTCATGATACTCTATTGAAAAATAAAAATGTAAATCTAGTTTCATTTGCAGCTATTTCTGTTGTAACCTATGCATTCATATTGAAAATATAACCATGTCCTAATGCAAAAACAATTATGACAACAAACAATTATAACCACAACAATTACGACAACAAAACAAAAAGTTTAAATTCACATGATTCTCAGAGGGCCATAAATAAAAACAGTGCCAGTGGTGAAAGTTTCCACTATGCTATTTTCTCTCTTTCTTCTGAAAAACACCATTATAGAAAGTCTTTGCAAATCAACAAATTTTAGCAGACATGCCAGCCCTTGCCTTCTCCCTGTGGTAGAATTTTTTTCAGTGACATGAAGTATTCAGACTTGAAGATCATAAAGGTGCGAGGCGATCACCTAATCAGTCATAGAGCTATGCACAAGAGAGACCAACATGACCAACATCAGGACAACAGAACATTCTACAAGAAAGAATTAAAAGGGACTCTGTGGCAGGGCCAAGAGAGAGTGCCATATTAATCTTCATTTTGTCTACCCTAAGGGCAGTAGTATTTATGAAGTAGATAAGCTTTGGGGTCTTTGAAAAATGACAACAATCCCCAATGGATGAATGGTAAATGGACTGCATTTATATAGCGCTTTTATCCAAAGCGCTTTACAATTGATGCCTCTCATTTGCCAGAGCAGTTAGGGGTTAGGGGTTAGGTGTCTTGCTCAAGGACACTTCGACATGCCCAGGGTGGGGTTTGAACCGGCAACCCTCCGACTGCCAGACAATCGGTCATACCTCCTGAGCTATGTCGCCCCTTGTCTGTGAGACTCTTCAGTGGCACATGGTCTGGTCATTGAAGTAGAGAGGCCACAACTAACACCACCAGGATACAACAACATTTAAAAGCGAGCATCCAGAATTAGAACTATGGGAGCAAATCTGTCTCACCAGATTTGGAAATTTAAAAGCCTTTGAATTTCTAGCACTGATTTTTTTGCATTGAAATTATGTATCTGAATTTTTTCCCTCTGAATTCAACTCATTCAAAAAAAATTCAAATTTTCAATAACTCATTTTCACTTTTATTTTTTTTATGTTCAGAATTCAGAATCAAAAATTCAAGTTTAAAAAATTCAAATAATATATATTCAAGTTGCTCAAATGCAATAGGCCAAATTCAGATCCCAAAATTTGAGTTAAAAAACTCAGATTAAACATCCGGGATACCAAGGATAAGCAATCGATTCTGTCTCAAATCGAACCAACATCCAGCCAATTAATCTACGCTCCATTTGTCGCCGATGCTTGAAATTACAGGAAGGCAGTCAGCTATGGCAACAAACCTAAACGATGGCACTTCGGTGAGTCTATTAACTCTTTCATTTGCCTTTTGTGTCGTTTGTTTTTGTAAGATTCAGTAACAGGCAATAACTGACACGTTGCACATGAACAGAATTTATTTATCTCGTGCTCGGTTGTTGCTAAGAGACGAATTTAAACAGTTACGCGGCAGAAGGCAACTCCGCGCTAATTATCAACGCTTGACTCTCCTGCAAATACAATTGCAGAGGCAACATTTATGACTGAATAACGGTGAACGCATTTGAAAGACATGCTTGTGACACAAACGCGAAATTGATCACGGGAAAACATGGGACACCGCAGCGCCTTTCCTCATGGCTTCCTGTTTCTGCACGGATTCTTCCTGCTTGCGCAGGTTCTCCTCGTTGAGGGCTTGCTGCAGAAACAGAGCAGTGTGGTCACACTCAAAGACAAATAAAGACGTATGCAGGTGTAACAGGGGAGCCAAGTCTGCCGCACACACACACAGCTGATGCGTTTGTGCATTTGTATTTATCACAGAGATCTTTAATAAAGACCCAGAGACCCATTACTGCCTCCTGCCTCTTTATTACTACAATGCCAGAAACCCAACGCAGAATCACCATCAATTAGCATAACGCACCGGTTATATTGGTATTACCGGTGTTTTTATTGTTTTTTTGTCAGTCAGATCATAATCACTGCCTCAGAACTATAAGTAACGTTAGCGATAATAAACCATGCTCGCATAACGTTAGCTATGCTAACAAAATTTTAACAAACGCCACCTCATTAAAAGTTCAGCGTAGATATTGTCCAATAAATTCTGTTAATGTGCAACGTGTAAGGTATTACCTGTCACTGAATCTTACAAAAACAAACGCCACAAAAGGCAAATAAAAGAGTTAATAAACTCACCAAAGTGTAAGGTGACCAGATTTCTGAAATGAAAACCAGGGACATTTCCAGTTCGGTGGCAATATATCATTAAAATATCCAATGTCATTATTTATGAAATAAAAAAGGGGGACAACCATGTCAGAAAATCATAGTTTACAGTACCATGGTGAGTGAAGCTATGGTAAACTATGGAACACACAATAAAGAAAATGGTCAAACTACAATAGTTCAATACAGTGTATTTAATTATCTATACGTACAAGACAGAGAAGACGTTTGTGGTGATTTTGTGGCTTCACTTGACACTTGCTAGCTTCTGCCCGAGTTTTCCACAGCAGTTTTCTCTAAAACTAACGCGAGCAAGTAGTTAGTAGAAGAGGAAGAGTGATATGAAGCTGCTATAGCGAGCAGCCCCATCTGTTGGCCAAAACAAGCACAACGCAATTGAGACATCAACTGGTAGGCTCTGCTGCCCGGTCTTTCTTGCCATGTAAAATATTATTTCACTTTGCGGTCTGTTTTTAACGCACAGTTAAAAACAAGGACATTTCCGGGGACATCTCCAGCCGGGGACAGGCCACCAAAAACGGGGACGTCTGGTCACCCTACTGAAGTGCCATCATTTGGGTTTGTTGCCATAACTGACCGCCTTTCTGTAATTTCAAGCATCGGCATCACATGACCAATGGAGTGTAACTTGATTGGCTGGATGTTGGTTTGATTTGAGACAGAATCAATTGCTTATCTTTGGTATCCCGGATGTGTAATCGGAATTTTTTAACTCAAATTTTGGGATCTGAATTTGGCCTATCGAATTTTATTAACTTGAATATATATTATTTGAATTATTTTTTTTAATTTTTTGATTCTGAATTTGTGAACATTGAAAAATAAAAGTGAAAACGAGTTATTGAAAATTCAGAGGCAAAGCATTCACATAATTTCAATGCAAAAAAATTCAGTGCTAGAAATTCAAAGGCTTTTAAATGTCAAAACCTGGTGAGACAGATTTGCTTCCATATAGAACAGCATATCTTTCTCAGTTTAACAGGCTAATTGAGGGCAAGGAGTTAGAAGATTCATTTTTATTGTGTTTTAAATTTAAGATACAAAAATTCTGGTCCTGATGGCTGCATGTTTTGTTCCACAATGTCACAAATGATCTCATTTATGTCCTAGTGTGTGTGTGTGAGCGTCTGCATATGTGCATGTATGCATAAGTGTGTGCATAAATACTGTATATAATACAGTCAACATAATTTTTATTTTAGTTGGATCAAGAACCATTTTGCTCCTTCCCCAGTTCCCTGCTTGGGGAATACATATAACTAATAACCCCATGATTAAAACTCTGACCTTTAAAAACTGGAGAAGTTAGATGCGAAGACCTTGATTTCCACAGTCCTCCCAGGACTCCAATACAAGGCGTAGAAGTGCAGAAGGAGCCAAAATGGAAGCTGTGCTGCAGGATTGAGGTCATCTGTGAATAGCTACTTCATAAAAACATGAAAGGTGTTGTGTCAACAAACTGCACTCTCCCCCATCCATCACCAGGTTGACAGGAACATGCACTGAATTCACCCCATGTACCTCTGTTCTCTCTAGGGTTACCCTGTCTGGACATGACAACCACACGCTCGGAAAACACCTCATGTTCACTCTTATCTTCAACCAGAAAAAATCTGTAGCCTGAAGCCTCATTAATAGAATTTTTTTGATTTTTTGAATTTTATCTTATGTTCTAATGTAAAAATATGAATACAAATATGAATAAGAATTATTTATATAATGTTTGCACTCATGAAGAAGTATTTGTACATCTGATAGATGCATATTTTAAATCTGCATACTGTAAATCACAGATGACCATGAAAATTTTACTGAGCATAATTGACCTGCTCTGTGAGCGTCATTTAGAAGTTATTTGTTTGCTTGTTTATTTATTTATTTTTATAGCACTTTTCATACAGGTCTTTAGTACAAAGCGTTTTACAAACCGAAACCATAACACAAAAATACACAATACATAACTTATGGAAAAACTCCATAAATTAAATCCAGTCCCCTCCCCACCAGGAATATAATGAAACAGATAAAAACAAACCAATAAGTTAAAACAAACAGGTTTAATGGAAGTGAAACTAAAACTTAATTGAAATCTTTTTTTTTAAGTATGTTTTAAGTCATGATTTAAAAACTGGGACTGAGTCTGGGACAGTCTGATATGCTGTGGAAGTGTATTTCATAGTTTTGGGATATAAAATAAAAAAAATAAAAAAAATAAAAAAAATAAAAAAATAAAAAATAAAAAATAAAACCAGCCTGGCCCCTAGTTTTAAAACAGACTTTTGGGCCATAGAATAGTCCAGGTTTTTTATGACCGTAATGCTCTCTCATTGTTGAGGTAGGAACATGTCTCACATGTATTCAGGTGCTATCCCATGTTTTTCTTTAAAAACCAACAGTAAAATTTTTAAACCAATTCTAAAACTAACTGGAAGCCAGTTCAAATTATATGGTATAAATTACAACTGAAAATGACAGGCAAGCAATGAAAGAGAAGTATTCCTGGAATGCAGCTGACTGGCCGTAAGGGATAGTGTATACTCATGCTTTAGACCTTGCCTAGAAGTTTCACATTTTCATGTCAAGCTCAATTTTTTAAATCACACGCAGGTGAATGAAATCCAAAGTTTAGGTAGTTATATTTAGGATTTAAAAAACCATTAATTATAAAAAGATTTAATATAGTTTTAGGTTTGAAATATTTTTATTCTCAGATTTGACTCGAGTAGCCTCACTTAAAAATATTTGTTTGCACACATTTGACCATACAATGTTTGTTTTTTTATTCAACCAAAAATAAGCCAAAATGAAGAAGCCATATATGAAAAAGCCCACCATTACTGCTTCTATATCAATTTAGAAGGTAATTAGAACCAAGTGCAAACAATTAACTGCACATGTCAAGTATTTTGACAGTGACACAATTTTTGTTGTTTTTGCTCTGTACTCCAGCATACTGGATTTGAAATGAAACAATGAATATGAGGTTTAAGTGTAGACTGTCAGCTTTAATTTGTGGGTCCACATCCATATTGGGTGAACCATGTTGGAATTGCAGCCATTTGTAAACATAATCCACCCATTTTGTGGGCCCAAATGTAATTGGATAGTTGGTTGCTCGGTTGTTTCTTGGTCAGCTGTGTGCTGTTACCGTTGTCTCTCAATATGAAGAAAAATAATTATCAATGCCAGTAAAACAAGCAATCATGACCCCATTTCTGAAGAAATTGAGGGGCAGCCAAAATGGGTGCCTCAAAATCAATTGTTTTGTACATTGTTGAGAAGCAAGAATGCACTGGTGAGCTCAGCAATAGCAAACAACCAAGTATACCACAGAAGACAACTGTAGTGGAAGACCGAAGGATACTTTCAATTGTAAAGAAAAACCCCAGTTTAACTGGAAAACAGATCAAGAACACTATACAGGATGTAGGTATAGATCTGTCAAAGACTAAAATAAAGAGAAGACTACACAGTTATAACCTCAGAGGGTTCACTGCATGATACAAAACGCTGCACATTTAAAAATGATAATAGACAGCTAAATTGGAATTTAATATTATGCTTTTTTAATATATCAATTACTCTCAAAGCACTTTAGAGCAAAGCTGGAACCTTACCTTCACCACCAAAGGTGCTTCAAATATATTACTTTTTTGAGTGGAGCATAATAACAGTTCAGCAAATCATGCTTATCAGAGTTCTTGGAACCCATACCGTTCAGAAGTATGCCAATCTGACCAGTCATTTTATACTCCTCAAAAATAAAAATAAAAAAGCATTGTGTTTAAATCTGTCACAAGAATGAGATGCACCAGGAGGCTTCTCAAAGAAATATGGGAACAAATTAGGGTCAATATAACCCCTATATTGGTCCAAATATATTTGTTTAAATATATTGCATTTATGCTTGTTCAAGATTCTTCTGTCTGGCCCAGGCATAAATGCCAGTGCTGTCTTGTAGTGAGCACAGAATGGGAGGCACAGAATGGTTCTTATGATGACACATCAAACCAAAATCCTAACTCACTGCTGTCATATGGGGCGACATAGCTCAGGCGGTAAGAGCAGTTGTCTAGCAGTAGGAGGGTTGCCAGTTGGATCCCCCGCCCTGGGCATGTCAAAGTGTCCCTGAGCAAGACACCTAATTGCTAATTAACCCCAACGAGCTGATTGGTACCTTGCATGGCAGCCTTTCGCCGTAGGTGTATGAGTGTGTGTGTGAATGGGTGAATGAGAGGCATCAATCGTAAAGGACTTTGAATAAAAGCACTATATAAATGCAGTCCATTTACCATTCAGAGAAGGCCTCATTGAATGTATCACAAACATACATTAACAGACATCACCCAAGTAGGTGGTAAAATAGGTGCTGGTTGAGGGTCCACAGTGTAGCATAAAAACAGAAGAAAGCCTTTAAATCTCCGTGTTGTACTTTTGAAACATGGAGAAGGTCAGCTACTGCAGGTTGTGGCATTTGGGCTGATATTTTATTAACAGATTGGCAATATACTAAAGAGCTTGGCCATGTAATGCTTTAAAAACAAGCTAGATAGTATTAAAATCTTATAAAAAAATTTTTTTAAAGTTCACACAGTGCAAATATTCCTGAAGAGGTGTAATATATGCTGTCATGTTAGAATATGTGCTTTCATTTGCCAGGAATTGCAGGTTTTATGTTGCATAAATATGAACAGGTACAAATAATAGTTTTTGATTTCCAGTGGAAATTAAAACACCAGCGAATGTACTGTCAATCTCCCTACATGTCTGTGACTCCAATATAAGGGTCCACGTAAAAGACGGAACTAACAGTAAATCTCCATGGCAGCTCAGACCATGTACAAAGTATTTATGCTCATATTCATAACCTGAAACAACAAAAGTGTGCCAAAACACCTGCAGATCCGAACACTGAAGACCAGTACAGCTGTAAGAAAGAGGGGCAGGTTTACATTGATTTCCACTGATTTTCATCAACGTTGATTGTGTGTGTGTGTGCTTCTGCGTGTGTGCGCGCGTTTGTGTGTGTGTGTAGCATGCATGCATATGTGATACAAATTGTTCCATTGCTCTTATTTCCCAGCCTCCAACCTGTGGAATGTGATTCCATGCAGAGCGGACATAAATAATGAGTCTGCAAGATGCCAGGAGGCTAAAAAGGTCCCAGTTTAAAAAGCCACATGGTCACTACCAGTGAAAATGAAAGTTTACTGATTGAGTGCAGCAGTGGTTTGTTGAGAAGATTCATATACTTGGAAGTCTGGAGGAAGGGGACACAAGATGGAAATCAAATCAATAAATGCACAGCAAACAAAATCAGCAATTTAAATCATAGTCTCAGAAAAATTGAACCTTTGTAGTGAATGTCCATCTTCTATATGTTTTAGAGCCATGTGAAAGTAACCAATACATCCATGTCAAAAATGATAATAGCAATGTGACTATAACTGTTGTTCACAAATGTGTAGCAACACCACCATGAATGATCCAGAATCTCCTAGATTACATGAAAAACTCTGACAGTGTTTTCAGCCATCATTAATTTCATCTGGTTAAACCAGAAAAAAACAACATTCACATCTATTCATGAGTCTGCATCAAAGAACTACTCATTGAATTGTTTTTTTGTTTAGATAGGTATTCTGCTTTCAGGTCAAGTTTGTGTAAAACAGAAAAGACAATGATTTCCAACTGGTTTTGCCCAGTTACACTATTTTCAGTTAGATACATTAAAAAATAAATAATTGAGTTGATTAAAATGTTTATGTAAGATTACCATGCAAAATGCTCTGAAAGATTAAAAGTTTAATATATGAAAGTGGTTTATTGTCTTTCTCTTGGCAGTCTATTGTGCATCACTCTTCACAATGTAATAAAGTCGTTGGGAAATTGAAAGTACATTAATGAAATATGCAACAGATTTAGGAGTTGCTCCTTTGACCTCTGACCCAAGCAGGCTGATTTAGTGTGCGACTGAAAGAACTTTGGAATAGAAAAGAAGAATGAAATTAAACAAATTTTTTTTGGTCCCAAGCTCTGGTGTTTGAAAAGGAATGCAATTCATTAAGGCACAATAAATTCATTAGTCTACAGCAGACCGGCCCTTCCTGCTTAATTATAAGAGCTGATATGTTAATTACTCCGTAGGACAAAAAATAGATGTGCACATAAACCTCGCAAGTGATAGAAATCAAATGAGAGGGGCAGAGCTAATTAAAACAATCTTACATTAGCTGATTGGTAAAAATGGTGGAATTATCGAAGCGGTCTTTTCAAGCAGTCCAAATCAGGTGGTATCAGTTAGCTTTTGAATGCCTTAACAGCAATTGAGTGAAATGTTAAATAAATAATCACTCCATTAAGGGTCGATTTACAATCTGGCCCCAGTCTACACATAGCTTTTTAAGTTGAAATGCTTTTATGCTAATCAAAAGGATCCCACCATAAATGCATTATACCTTTCACAATTTCCCACTGCAACCTTTTGGTCATCAATAGTAACAAGAGGTAGATGCTGGTGAAAAAATTGAGCCCATTCAGCTGTCTCTTGGGTGGGATTGGGGAGAGAGTATGTTTTAAGAAAGTAAAAGTAAAAAAAATGACATGCCATGCCTGTAAAAGAAAACAAACCTGCAGTGTTTGTGCGTGTGTGTGTGCGCGTGTGTGTGTGCGTTTGTGTGCGCGTGTGTGTGTGTGCGTTTGTGTGTGCATGCGTGTGCATGTGCGCACCTGTTATGTCCAAGTAAATTCTTTCTCTGGGCTTGGCCATTTCCCTATAACTCAGGGTATTTACCAAAACCGGCCCTATTTACACAATCAGATTAATTAAATGCACTCATTCACGATTTTGTAGTAGAATCCAGATTGCAAGGCGCAAGTAGCAAGGTAACCACAAGAAAAAGAAAACTTAAATTTAAGAAGTCTTCCATCCATTCAATAAAACAAATATAATTCATATTATATTAGAAAATAAGTGGGAACTGATTAGTAGAAACATGTGTGGAACATAATCTAAATCCTGAGTGTTAAGCATCAGAGGATACATTTGTTCATCTCTACCTCACGCATCCCACAAAGGAAATTGAATTTACTGCCAAAGACGTGTGTAGCTACAGCCCAGCACCGTTCTCCAGCATCCTGTGTGAAAGCTATCAGTGCAGACAAATTACTGTCTGCTTTCAATAGTTCTAAAAATGATCATTCAAAGGAAGGAGTCGCAATTAATGTTATACATCGTTAGAAAGCTTAAACTGTCACCTACTGAATAAACTGTCAATCAAGCCAGACTGTACTAAAAAGGGCGACAACACCGTAAACAATGTATGTGGTATTACACACAGCTGTTTTGGAAGGTACCCAGGCCCCACAAATGCATGTATATTTCACAAACGGATTGTCCAAGACAATATATGACATCTCTATGCATAGAACCAGTGGTAAGGTTGTATATTTATTCAATATTTAGTCCCAGATATTGACTGTAGAATGGCATGGTATAATTCTTGAAAAATTTGTCTTGTTTATTTTGTTATTCAGTGAGCAGTGTTTTCACTGCTGTATTGGCATATCTTAGGGCTATTGTAGGGCTTATGTTATTGCTATTGTAGCCAGGTAATCTGAGCAGTCATTATGAAAACAAAGTCACCAGACAAGTATGACAATATTAGAACAACTTCTCCTCTCAGTTATTATGGTCCACTGGCGCTGCCCAGTGGTGTAATTGAGAGAGGGAAGTGAGAATGCATTTCATGAGTTTTCCCAGAATGCACTTGGCGAGTCCTTCCTTTTCTTTGTCTGGAGAGAGACAGACACAAGCACAATAGTAGCGCCAGCA
The DNA here is from genome assembly GCF_013347855.1 of Anguilla anguilla. Classification (NCBI taxonomy): domain Eukaryota; kingdom Metazoa; phylum Chordata; class Actinopteri; order Anguilliformes; family Anguillidae; genus Anguilla; species Anguilla anguilla. The sequence goes on from NC_049206.1 coordinate 37,506,330, forward strand.
GGTAGCTCTTGTGCAGAAAGTTGGAATAGTCTAACCACTTTGATTAAATTAGAAAACTAGCAACGATAGATTCTTGAAAGCTGAAAGAAAAGTTATACAACAGCCACGGAGCTGCCGACCCTGTCCAAACGGCATGTGTATCGAACATTCCAGTGAGTTAGCTGCTAGCTAAACAGTGAATTAGCACTCTGGCTGTGGCTAACCTCGAGAATTGTTGCTAACCTTGAGAATTGTTGTTTGAGTATATGTTAAAAAAAACCAGTCGGGATGAGCTAATAACCTGATGAAACTACTAATGGTATGGTTTAATTAGAAATTTTTGAATACTATGCATTTAGGGAAAAAAATGTTAGGTTAGTGGTTAGTCAATTCAGCTACAGGCAGAGACAAGATAACGTTTTATATGTTTTCTGTCATTTTGTTGTGACTGTTATGTTCTCGGTAAGCTAGTCCATTAAGCTGGACAAATACAATTAAGTTCTAAGCTAAAATGTGTGAGTGAAATGTTGTTAAAATGTATAGTCATTGAGGTATGTGTATGTAAGGATATTATGTATTGGTTCCTGAGAAGAAACACAAATGAACTGTTGATATGGACAACTGAGTGATTACTCTGCACGTTTTGTGCAGGCTGGTTTTTTGTTGAGACTATACTACAGAATGAACTGTGCTGCTTGAGTCGCCATCATCCCACTGCCTCCGGGTCTCCATCTCCATCATCACCATCCCCTCGCTGCTCACTGGATCTTCGCCGCCATCATCATCTTCAGTCCTCATCTCCACTACTCATCAGATTCAACCTGCTTCATCTTCTCCATCCTCTTGGGAACCAGGACGGACAGTTTTCCTTGCTAAGGGCGGTGGTAGGAACTTGAGTGCACGCAAAAAATAAAAAAAACTCATGAAACAGGGTTGAACAAACATAAAGACTGATTTTATATTCCTTTGTATGAAAGGTATAGACTGTTTCATTCCAAGATCTCGTTTTTTATTTATTTTTTTGTTCTCGTTGAGTCTCAACATTTAAAGATTGTGGTTGAAGCACACTGCGTTTGAACCAAATTGCCCTAGCTAAATTTGGTTGCCATATTGAATAATTTGGTTATCCATATTAGGTTTTCTGTGAAAATTGACTATAAATTAGTCAATAATAGGAATTTTGTATCATTTCAAGTTGTAATTGGTCCCAGTTGTGGGCGCAGTTTTGTTTCATGCCCAAGAGGTGTGTGAGTTCAATGATTCCTATAACAAGATAAAAAGTGTAGTGCTGTAAATGAAAGAACATGCAAGGTTATTGTTCTAATTGAAAGGAAATAAGACAGGGAAAAGGAACAAGGAACAATAATACACTAAAGTTAAACATAAAGGTATTCAGTTGTTGGTGTGAGTTATTAAGGGAAGGATTAAGTAATGTCATTGTGTACTTCACTGCTTCATCGTACGCCAGTCTCCCTTTAGAACCTAGACACTTAGATATACCTGAAAACCCAGCGACACACGTGCCAAGTGGGTCACACTATGATGGAATATGATTTTTGAGTGGTGAAAGAATATTTTTATGAATGCCCAGATAGACACTGGTGTCTATTATGTCATGGGTGGGGAGTGTATTCGCAGATGAGACTGCAGGGAGGGGGTGCTTGTTAAATGAATGACCAGCGCGACAATGGTGGCACTGAAAATCTCCGTATTCAGCATAGTTGCCGTGTGTCGTCTACTAATGAAACTAGAACAAAGAGTTGCCAAAGAATAATGGAAAACAACGATTACTTCTTATTGGCTGCATGTCTTTTACTGCTAACACAGAGGCTGAATGCATAATGCAGTGGCAATTAAACAATACTTTCGGTTACGCTGGATCAAGTTACTGAAAATCATGAAAAATTGAAGAAAGCGGAAGAAATCAGTTTTTTAGATGTTTATTTGTTAAATTAAAACAGTTCATGCACAGCAGTGGGAAAGAAAAACATGCACAACTGTAACGACAGTAACAAGTGCTTGAAGTTTCAAAAAAAACCATAGGGCAGTTACAAATAGCATAATAATAATAATAATAATAATAAAGAATATAGCTGCAAGCAGTGAAAAGGGTAAGCTACAGAGTAATGAATGCAATCTATATCTTTCTGAGATCTCTGCAAAAATATAAAAGCCACTTTCAGCTTGTCAGGGTTTTGACAGGTTGGACCCAAGCACAGAGTAAAAAAAGAGACTCAAAGGTAAATGAAACAAAGACTTTACTTATTACAAAAAACAAAAACAAACGGGAACAAACAAAAGGCCATGAGGGGCAATAACAAATGAAAAAACAGGAAACACGTAAAGGAACTCAAAACACTCAAAGGGTAGCAGACACAGGGAACAGAAACAGGGCAGAACACAGGCAGGTTCAAAAGCAGGCAGGAACACAGTCAGAAACAAAAAATGATACATACAAGTCAGGAACAAGCACAAGGAATCAGCACCCAAGTCAAGGGGACAAAGAACTTAAATAGACTGAAAACCAACAAGACACAGAGGGGCACAATTAACAAACCAGGACAGGGTGGGAACAACGAGACACAATCAGAAACAATAATAAAATAATTGAAAGCAATAATACAATTAACAGGGGAATGAGCAGGACACAAAACAGAAGTTCTGCCATCTGGCGGCCCAACAAGGAAAAACAGAGACAGAAATGCAGAACCATGACACAGCTGCTGATTTGTCCCCCATTTCCTGCTGCTGCTCATCATTACGTTTCTGTCCTGTTCTCTCCCACAAATGCTCATGTAATGTGAAATGCAAGTAAAGCATGCTACTCCAAAATTGAAAATATAGACTATGGATTCAAACTGAAAACTGAATGCTCCGGGGAGCTGGGCAAAGCAGCAGGCCCCTCCGGGTAGCTGGGCAAAGCAGCAGGCCTCTCCTGGGCGCAGGGCGGAGCAGGAGGCTGGGCAGGCGGCGGCGGCCCCTGCGGGACAACGGGCAGAGCAGGCAGTGGCCCCCTGCAGGAGACTGGGCGGAGGCCCCTGCGGGACAGCGGGCTGGGTAGGTGGCTTCTCCTGCGGGACAGCGGGCCGGACAGGCAGCTCCTGCGGAACGGCGGACCAAGCAGGCAGCTCCTGCTGGACGTGGGACAAAGCAGAAGACTTCTGCTGGGTGCTGGGTGGAGCAGGCAGACCCCCCTGCAGTCTGGGCTGGTCAGGGGACAGGAACACGGACCCCAGCCGCAGGGACCGTGACGGGCCCTGGACGGGCCCGGCGGACCCCCGTGGGCCGGGCCCTGGAAAAATTACCAGCCGAGATCCCTCAAAAGAAGCAGGCCAGGGATCCGTTGGCTGAGCGGCTGGAGGTCTGGCCGACTGGACGGCAGCCCGACCACAACGCCTCCGTGACCGCCCGCCGTGGGCTCTGGGAGGCTCAAGGGCGAACACCGGCTCAAGCTCCCAGTGGCTAGGCGGAGAGTCCTCGGGGTTACCCCACATTGGTGGCATATTTTAAACAAAAAACCCAAAAAAAAACAGAGAAAGGGGGAGAAAAAAGAAGAAATACTTCGCTGGGTTCAGTACTGGCTGGTTCCTTCTGTCAGGGTTTTGACGGGTTGGACCCAAGCGCAGAGTAAAAAAAGAGACTCAAAGGTAAATGAAACAAAGACTTTACTTATTACAAAGAGGGGCAATTATAAATGAAAACTCAAAAAAACTAGGAAGTACCCCCCCCCCCCCCCCCCCCAAGGGACGGCTCCTGACGTCCCAGAAGGCTGACCTGGGGAGGGACTGAAACAGAGGGTGGGAGCTGGAGACAGGACAGAACCCAGCTGGGGTAGGATTCAGGAACAGGGCAGGACAGGGCTCGGGACTGGACAAGACAGGAACGGGACTGGGGACTGGACAAGACAGAAATGGGACTGGGGACTGGACAAGACAGAAACGGGACTGGGGTGAGACGAGACAGGACTAGGGACTGGGGCAAGATGAGACAAGACTGGTGCCTGGGACGAGATGAGACAGGACTGGGGACTGGGACGAGACGAGACAAGACAGGACTCGGGACTGGGACGAGACGAGATGAGACAGGACTCGAGACTGGGATGAGACGAGATGAGACAGGACTCGAGACTAGGACGAGACGAGACAGGACTCGGGACTGGACAGGACAGAGGGGGAACTCAGGACTGGACAAACAAGACAGGAACAAGACTCGGGACGGGGTCCGGACACGGGACAGGACGGGACGGGGTCCGGACTGGAGACAGGACGGGACGGGGTCCGGACTGGAGACAGGATGGGACAGGGGTGGACGGGACCGGGCACAGCTTTTAGCTTTGATTACGGCGCGCATTCGTTGTGACAAGCTTATGCAAGGTCACAACATTTATTTCCGTCCAGAATAGCATTATCTTGTATTGATGACGGGAGAGTCGAACTACTCCGTAAAATCTTCTCCAGCACATCCCAAAGACTTTCAATGGGGTTAAGGTCAGGACTCTGTGGTGGCCAATTAATGTGTGAAAATTATTCCTCATGCTCCCAGAACCACTCTTTCACAATTTGAGCCCGATGAATCTTGGCATTGTCGTCCTGGAATATGCCGGTGCTGTCAGGGAAGAAAAAATCCATTGACGGGATAACCTGGTCATTCAGTACATTCAGGTACTCAGCTGATTTCATTTTATTGCCACATAACATTGCTGAGCCTAGACCTGACCAACTGAAGCGACCCCAGATCATAACACTGCCTCCATAGGCTTGTACAGTGGGCACTGTTAAAAAAAATCCAAACAGCAACTTTTTTTTTGGCCAGGCAGTGTAGAACAAGCATGAATCCGCAATAGCTGTGACCACACATGCGTATGAATCCATGTGTGCATGCATCCACGCACACACCCCCACACAAACACGTGAACTCTTCTTTGGTTCATGACCAACCTTTCCACAAAATCTTGTACAAATCTGTGAATCCATTCGGGAGTTATGCGCCTTTTTGTGATATGCCACGCCCATCGCCATGCCCCCTCACACACCCTCACACTAACACGTGACCTCTTCTTTGGCTCATGACCAACCTTTCTACAGAATCTTGTGCAAATCTGTGAATCCATTCGGGAGTTATGTGCCTTTTTGTGATAGGCCACACCTATCACCACACCCCCTCACACAAACACGTGACCTATTCTTCGGCTCATGACCAACCTTTCCACAAAATCATGTGCAAATCTGTGAATCCATTCGGGAGTTATGCACCTTTTTGTGATAGGCCATGCCCATCACCATGCCCCCTCTTGGTCAATCGGCCTTGAAAGTTCTCTACCTTCGGTCATGACCAACGTGCATGCCAAACTTCAGCCTCCTGGGGTGAAAACTATGGCCGCTACGGGGTGGGACACTTTTTGTGGATTAACCGAACAACCGACCAACCAAATGACAGACAGAGCTATAGAGCTGCGGTCGCAGCTAAAAATTAAGTTGTGATAATGATTCTATGAATAATTTATTCAACAAAGCTTTGGCACATTTACAATTAGGACCATAATATGAACCACTGCCCAACAAAGCTGTCCTAATTGGAAATATTTTTTAACATATGGTCCTCATTAATGCTATATCTCTTCATGTTTACAAAGGTTGGCCTGCTTAGAAAGTGAAAGCATGTCCTACTTCAGATTTTGCAGTTTTTTGTGCAGTTACAGCATATAATGCATGTTTTCCATGGAAATAAAATGGTCCAAGTTAACTAGCTTAGAGTTAGCTGCTGGGAAATCATTTAATGTCTTAAATGATCCTCTGTTTTATGAAATAGCCTAATGAATACAGAAATGTCAGTACAGAAAAGTCAGTGACTTTTTTAAACAAAAAAATCCCAATGTAGTTATTTAAATAAAGAATAAAACCATTTTCAAGGCCACCAAATTTTTCACAGCTATGTGTCTGTATCTGCTTAGGATCTTAAAACAGTAGAGTGTTATTGTGGGGGAGGGGAGAGGTGCTGACTGAGACAGAAGGATGTCTGTATTTGAACTAAGGTCCATTAAAAAAAGTCATTGTTTTTCAGCCAAAATGTATTGTGGTAACTTGTACTTTGTCACTGCAAATCTTATCGAAATATCATCTATTGCAAATCTGGTGTTTGTTGGATATAAGGGCACGTCTGTAATAATGATTTGAATATTGAAATTTTGAAGTGGTGTAACGCTACCTTGAGTGGTATGTTGGCAAAATGAAATACACATGATCTACATGGGTCCCTTTTCAATTAGTATATTTCCAAGATTTGAACAATCGCTGGATTTAAAACTGGTGTGGTCAAATATCAAATATCTTTTCTACACTACACTGGTGTTGGTGTTAAAATAAAATGTTAAAAAGGAACACTGCTTTTTTAACACCAACACCAGTGTAGTGTGAAGACAACAAGACGCAGGGTTGAAAATTGACTAATAGTAACACTATTGGGTGTAAATACCAATAACACTATTGAGTGCAAAATCCCCCCCTACCCCACTAACTTAAATAAAAGACAAATGGCAGAAATGGTAGAGAAAATGAACTTTGTATTAAATATATTTTTACATTCAATATTCTAGACTTGACAATTCAATGCACATCTCAGACAAAACTGCAGTAGGGCACAATATATGTTCTCTCATCATTGTCAGGTGAAAACTGCCTGTCATAAGGTCTATAATATATCAGATCAGCCACACAAATTACAGTGAACACATCATCCACCTCAATGCTGAATGCATTCAAGTGATCATCGAAATACATTTAGAATACAATACAACTTTAGTGGTCAAAAGAAATGCTTCATCATCCTTGATAATGATATTGATAATCTTGTGGAAAACAGGCATTTCATTTTCAATACTAGCGCAAACAAACATTCCAATCTGGTACTCTGTTCCATAGTGTTTCACCCAGGCAGTAGTGGAGACACTAGACACATTCAAAGTTTGACAAGACCTCAAGACCTCACTGCCCTCTAGATTGCTAGTTAAGACATGTTTAACAGGACCAAACCAAATCTTTTAAAATAAAAATTCTCCCAATGGAAAGCCAACTGATTCTGATGTTTCTTTACCAGTGTTTTAGTTATGTTTTTAAAATTCGTTACAGACTTCTTGAAGAAGTTGCGTTTCCCTTCGAACCTCATACACCACATATGTATAAATGGACCTATTTTCCTAATATCTGGGATAATGAATCATCAGATGATGCTTTGGGATCAGCCTCTTGTCTGTAAACACTGACTTAAAAAGTTTGTGATCGTCAGAAATGAAGTGCTTCAAATAATAAGTCATGCCATCTGTAATGACTGGTGAGAATACAATGTTGACGATCTGAATCAAAAGTAGAATCACGTTCCAATAACTGTTGTCCCGGTCAACTAGATCTCCAAAAATCAAGAGAGTATTGCGCAGGAGGCACCATGACTGAATAGCATTGAGGCTAAGGTCTTTGCTACTATCATCAACTTTGACTGCACTGGGTCTGTTCTTTCTCTCACTGTATCCATAGTTAAAGCTCTGTATCCTTTGTGAAAGGGTGTTTAAACACATGGAGTCCTTCACCAAGAACTGATAAATAAGTTTTAACTCGTACTGTACAATACCTTGTACAAGGCCGTGCATAATATCCACTGAATAATTGTCTGAGGAATTAAAAAACTGCAGTTCATTTAGAGAACAGGTTCTCTTAATACCAAATGAGTGGACTAGAGTGGGATTTTGTACCATGGCATTGCAATGTTCTGAATAGAGCTCCTTTGTGCAAAGAATTAAGTCTGGGTCATCCTCACTAAAGACCGACTGCAAACTTGTTTTGTCGGTTAAACTAAATCGGCAACAGTAAGTTGCACTGAATGACTCAACCATACCAAAAAGGTCATTTATAGCTAAATTATCACCAGTAACCTGAATAACAGACCCCTTTAATGGTGTATCTGAAAAGGGCACCTGGATTCCGTGTCTCCAAAACTTTTAAGTCATGAACAAGAGGTTGTAGGATTGGACCGAAACCATATTTCTTTAAGTCCCTTGAATGAAAAAGCGCCACAAGATGAATGTTCATCAAAACCGAATTTAGCTTGGTTGGCAAATTTCTTAAAATAAAGTAAATACAGCCAAGTTTGTGTATTCCCTTTTTAGATCTGAGCAGAGTGGCTGTTTCGAAATCATCATAATAAAGCTGAATCTGAAGCGCATGTTCTTGCTGTGCAAATAATGTGTGATTTCTGAGGTATGAACCATCATTAATGTCTTTAAAAATGCCATCTTCATGAAGCTTTACTTGCTGGAAATAGTTGCTAAGTTCCCGGTTGGTAAAAGTTGACTCAAGAATCAGAATCAGAATCAGGTTTTATTGCCAAGTAGGTTTACACATACAAGGAATAAAATAACCATAGTGCAAATGGTAAACAGTAAACAATAAACAATAGTGCAAGGGGACAAAGTGTTTGAATAAGTACAGGTGCTGTCTGTTTGGTGTCCGTGGGGGTCAGGATAACAGACAGTGTCAGTGGGGGTCCCGGGCCTTGTTGATGAGGCCAGCTGCAGTCGGGAAAAAACTGTTCTTGTGTCGTGAGGTTTTGGTCCTGATGGACCGCAGCCTCCTGCCGGAGGGGAGTGTTTGAAAGAGTTTGTGTCCAGGGTGGGAGGGGTCGGCCACAATCTTTTCTGCCCGCCTCATGTTCAGCTCCCACTTGAGGTCCTGGCTGATGATGGTGCCCAGGAAGCGGAAGGAGTCCACAGTGTCGACTGGGGAGTCACACAGGGTGATGGGGGCGGTGGGGCTGGGTCCTTCTGAAGTCCACAACCATCTCCACTGTCTTTAGAGCGTTGAGCTCCAGGTTTTTTTGGCTGCACCAGGACACCAGATGTTCAATCTCTCTCCTGTAGGCGGACTCATCCCCACCAGAGATGAGTCCAATGAGAGTGGTGTCATCTGCAAACTTCAGGAGCTTGACTGACTGATGACTGGAGGTGCAGCTGTTTGTATACAGGGAGAAGAGTAGAGGGGAAAGGACGCAGCCTTGAGGGGAGCCGGTGCTGATGGTCCGGGAGTCGGAGACGTGTTTCCCCAGCTTCACGTGCTGCTTCCTGTCAGACAGGAAGTTGGTGATCCACCTGCAGGTGCAGTCAGGCACGTGCAGCTGGGAGAGCTTGTCCTGTAGTAGAGCCGGGATGATGGTATTGAAGGCGGAGCTGAAGTCCACAAACAGGATCCTGGCGTAGGTTCCTGCAGTGTCCAGGTGCTGTAGGATGAATTGGAGGGCCATGTTTACAGCATCGTCCACAGACCTGTTGGCTCTGTATGCGAACTGCAGGGGGTCCAGGAGTTCCCAAAATAGGTACATACATGAATTTGTCATTGACTGGAATTTGACTGTATACACCAGTAGCTCTATCTTTGCGCACATCATAACACACACCAAGAACATGCTCTACTGGTTCAATGATTTTCCATTTTTTCTCAAAATGTCTTTGCGTTGTAGTTTCGGTATTGAGGAGTGAGAATGGATTTTCAAGCTGCTCAAAACAGTCTTTAACTTTATCTAGGGCTTGTTCAGTTCGATGAAAGACATTTAAGAATAGCGTCCTGTGCTTGGACATGGATGTCATTTACAAGTTTGTCCATTGAACAAACTAAAGATTACACAGTGCTATCAGAGACTCCAGATGCTTGTACTTGAGCGATAATAGAGCTACACATATCCAGTAACTGCTTTTTTTCAAAAGCTGGGTAACTGACGGGAGGATCTGCACTTGGCAGTGAATCAGGAACACAAACATTGTCAACATTGTCCAAATTATCAACAGAACCTGAAGCTACACAGTCTCCATGTACTCTCAATAAATGTTTCTTGAATCCACAATACGTGTAAAAAAACAGATGAACACCCATGTTCGCCACATTTAAAACGCAATGTACGCCCTGGTACAAAGCATGACTAAACTTCAAATGTTGAAAAAATACTGAACAACTTCTGTGCTGTACCTTGCAAATGTAACAAGTGAACATTTTCAGACCTCAATGTTATGAAGTCTCACTCTGATTTCCTTGACCCTTGAACTCTCCTTTGCAGTGCCCACGTCAATGCCATACACAGTTGTTCAGATGAATGTGTAGAAGTTGTACAAGGCCTCACCGTAGGATACAGCAAACACAAAGTGCACCTTAAACAGTTTGTCGAAGGCAGCCACAGCTGTCTGCGCCACGCAGGGAATGGCCTTCTGGTCCAGGATGACGTAAAACGTCTGGATACTACTCTTCTTTTCTCCAACACAGAGGAGGAAGGGCTGTGCTGATCCAACTCTGTCAAGGAACGTCACCATGCTCGTCCCCACCTAAGAGTGAGGGAGGGGAAATAAGGAACAGTGTTTTGTGTTTGTTCACTATTTGAATATACAATGATAAATAAAATAAAACAACCAATTTCTACCTATCCCTCATTAAGAGGTGTTTCTTTTAACAGCTGCGAGGGGGAGAGATACACAGAGCTGAACAAGAAAGTGAAAATCATAGGTCAATGAAGTGGTAAGGGGCGAAGCAACATTCATTCATCATCTATGTCTAGAACATACCTTCATGAACTTGATCACCTGGTCAGCAGCTTCAGTGGCACTGATTTTCCCAGTCTTCTTTCCTTTTGCGGTTGGAGGCAAGAGATGAACGAGCAGGAGGACAGCTGCCAAGTCACTGTCCCATCCTAGTGGATTAGAATGGCAAAACCCACATCCCATGAGTATACACAGTCATAGCTCATAGACGCACATGAAAAACACTGGCAAACACAAACATCTGCGTACACTTACCGCAATCATTCGATTGCTCCTGAGTGGACAGAAGGTCATCCACATGAGTACCAGGGCGAAGGCCTTTGCAGACAGTAATAATAATCCTAGGTTAGTAGAATGTTGGCCATTTTGCGATGAACTTGCTCGAGATGTCTTCTCCAAAGAGCATTGTGAAGTCCAGGTCAATGTAGCACACAGAGAAACCATGTCAAAACATGATACACAGCACATCTAATAAGTAGTACATCAAGTCTCTATTTTTCTTACCAAGCCTGTGTCCAAGAATCGAGGGAAGTGATCTAGGATGAGTGAAGATTCTTCTGGATTGTATAGCATATTCTGTCGGTCCTGAACGTTGCCTTCATTTTCTCCTTGACAACTGGTTGGTCCGCTGAATGCTTCATCACGGACATCGCTTCTCTGCATTCATCACCTGACAGCTGCTCAGATGTTGATGTCTCACGCTGAGTCTTAGGGCCATCTTGATAAGCAGACTTGGAGCTCCTCTTGGAGTCACTTCTGGTGTTGCGCTGAACCGTTTTAAATCTGTAGGATTGTGAGGATCATAGTGCTGTTCCTGTCAAACAAGAAAACAGACAAGACGCACTGTCAATATTAAAATCCATCAAAACATAAATGTGACAATCCAGCCGAAGTCAGCAGAACTCATTTCAGTGGAGTTCATTGTGAAGCTATGAGTAATACTCACATAACCAGTTGGTGAAAACGTATCCTTCAAATTGGGGAAAAGGGTGACTGTTCCAAGGGCATAGGTAATGCGGACATTGACTGGTGGGACCCTCCTACACCATAACAAGACACAGATTAAAGATAAAGTCAATTTTGAAATGTAGTTCAAACAAGTTTAACATGACCAGTGTAAAAGGTTGAGAACAGAAGATGGATATTTTAACAAGTATTTCAGTTACAGGCACATTTACAGAAATCTTTATTAATGTGCACTGTCCCTGTAAAAATAAACTGAATAAAGTAAAGCTTATGAAGTAGACTATATTTTATTGGTCACTTACCCATGATTCTCTGTCATATCCGCCACCAAGATGTTGACGAGTTTCTTTCTTGTTTGATCAGAAAGGCCTTTGGTTTTGTTGTACTCTTTGAATATGTCTTCACCCCCTGGTTTTTGATGCAGAGCTACATAGACCATCTGCAATATAGATGTCACGTGTAAACCTGCTATGCATTTTGAAAATGCTTGACATTCTACCAACAACCTAAGAACAACTCACATCTTTTGCCACCTTACTGTCAGGTTGTCCTTCTACCAGTTGCCTTCTCCGTGCTTTGGTGCCCTCTGTAAGTACAGTGGAGCCTGAACTTGCCATGGAGATCGCAGACTCAATTGATGACACTGACCCCTCATCTGAGCAGAAGGAGGCCTCAGAGACCTCATTCTCAGCTAAGGGGACAAGGGGGGGTGGCCCGATCTTGCAGATTTGCTCTCTACAACATCCACAGTTGTACCGATAGTGATATATTGTTGTTTCTCTTCCTACTGACAAATGTACTTTTTGTAAGTCGCTTTGGATAAAAGCGTCTGCTAAATGCTCTAAATGCAAATGTAAATGCAATTAGAGGGGCGTTTATGTTTCTCACCAGAGTCCTCAGTGAACACCTTGAAAGATACTAGTTCATCAAAAATGTCAGCAGCCACATCAACTCCTGAGGAGTCCTTCAGGTCCACGTCGGTTCCATTTGGCAAGTTGAATTTATCTGAAACTGAGAGCCAAAACACTTACTCATACTAGCATGAATATACATGCAATGCACCATGGGATATTCAAAATGCTCCATACAAGCATTGGCCATATTTTAGCTCTCCTATTAGCTTGATGTGTAAAATCGGTGGCCTGCCCCTTTAAGTTGAAATGTGTGAACTATGAATAGACACGCAATGCGTTTGCTTTTACTTCATTCATGAAAGTGATTCTGTAATCTTTCACCGATTGAGAGAAATGTAATAGAAAAGGTTTGACAATACAAAGAGTTTTTAGCTATTTTACACAGCAAGCGTATTTATGTGTATGAGGGAAGGACATATAAAAAAAATGTACAGAAGTGTCCCATGTATTCTGTGTCAGAAGATACTGGTCTTGAAGGGTGGCCACTTCTGCCCAATGACCGAGTGTCAACGTTGATGCAAAATGCATCATATGACACTACTAGGCAAAAGTGCCCATCTTTCAGCACCAAAATCTCCTGACACAGAATACATAGGAAACTTCTGTATTGTTTTTTTGACACGTCCTTCCCTCATATGCAACAATCGGTGTGATGTGAAAAATCGGTGGGCTGCCCTTTACTTACCTTCTTGAATGAACTGGAAGTAATCGTGGCTGTCATCCTTCATTGGTATTCGTACCCATTTCAGGATTCCCTTGTACTCCACATGAACCAACATTTCTTTGGAATAAAGTACAAATCTCATTCTTAGTAACCTGGCGTTTTTACATTTTGTTTACTGATGATTGTGATAACAGATGTGGTGTGTGAAAACTGTTGACCAAAGACACAGACTAATTGTCAATTCAATCGTATCGCCGGTGGCTAGTAGTGTTGTCACGATAACAAAATTTTGACTTTGATACCAATACCAGGTTTAGTATCACGATACTGAAACGATACTCGAAACTTAAATGATACTGATTCGATACTCGGTACCTAACGATACTGAAATTACCTTAATAGATCAAAAACGTAATGTCCAAAAGGGTTGACCTCATTTTCGAATTCACGGTTTATTAACAACCTTTAAGTTGAAGCCTGTTCAACATATTAATAAGCACAGGCTTATATAGTGTTAGAACACTAAACAATAAAAAAATATATTAAACATATTTCAAAAATTAAACAATTGTAAACTAAGGAACCTTTAAACAGGTCTTTCACTTTAAAATAGATCTAAAAACAGCATATTTTAATAACAATACAGCATCTTCCTATAATAAAATATTTCCAAATTAGAACACCTATAGTAGCTTATAGTGTTAGAACATACTGATCCTGAGACATTACTTTTCTGTCTCTCTCGCTAGTTGCTACTGAAGTGAACTGAGTGGAAGCTTGCGCTGGATCAATGAGATGACTGCACAAGCACACGTCATCTGAATTGGCTACCTTAGTTGCTACTGCCATCTAGCGAAGATTCAGACAAATTACACCTTTCATCCTCTCAATCAGTAATGCGGGAGACACATTTCCCTGGCTTTTACATTTGACCTAAAAGTACCGAACGTCGGAAAATTCTAATACCGAACCGTTTTTTTTTTTTTTTTTTTTTTAATTACCGAAAAAGTACAGTTTCGGTATACCGTGCATACGCTTTTTCACCATCCCAGCTTGAAGCAACCACATGTGGCTACGTTAGCCAGCTTGCTTAGTTAGCAATAGCCTACCCCCGCTGAACACTGCACATTTCAACTTTCAACTCTGACATAACTAGCATAGCCTAGTAACTTAGCTTTTTCAAAAGTCCAACAATATATTACCGTTTAGACAGTAGGTTCATTATCATGGAGTAAACTGTTCACTATAACGTTAATTACATGACGGATGTGAGCACCTTGCCCTGGCTGGAAGTGGAACCAGAGCTGCTCGGCCTTGTTCAGTTAGCTACCTATTTAGTTCAATACAAAAGAGATGGTTCCAACTTAAATAAGCACAAGTTATGAAGCAAATATAAATTATCATAAAATATCATGCGTGTGATTAACAAGAGAGTCTCGCTTACCTTGTGAAAAAACGTACCGTCTTATTCGCTTGAAAGAAAATGGATGGAAAATTTGAGAACGTTACGTGAGGGCGTGGCTTTCATCTACCCCAATCAGTGTTAAATTGAACACCAATGGAAAATACACTCTGATTTGACAACGCAACTGAGTCACAGGCAGCACTGGCAGTGCTATTTTATAACCGTGTGGTCTTATAACAACACCAACACTCTCTATTCAACACCGTCCCTAAAATTTCAACACTCATCTATTTGCTGTGTACTGATGCAGTGAACAAGGGCTGTGTTTCCCAGAGTCTCCTTAGCGCTACGTGCGTCATAAGGTATACCTTAAGGTATTCCTTTAGGTCTCGAGCTGTTTCCCAGCACCTCCTTAGTTAAGGTATACCTTCTGAAAGGTATAACTTTAAAAGGGTGGTCTGAGGCACTCGTAAGCTGTCCCTTAGCGCTGCGCTCCGCGAATCCTGTCACAGTTTTAGCCTTATGCCAACATTTTGCTTTTCAAATCGACAGTTGTACTACAGTGCACATCTAGTAGCACATCTGCATGCAAAAATGACAGATAGTTTAATATTGACTTTACGAAAATTAATTATCCAATCAACGTTTCAGTGCATAGCATGTCATGAAAATATTGTCGTTTCACCTGTCTATTCCCATCATGATGGTAATTAAGTATAGGGCCTATCCATAATACTAATCCAATTTGTGGAAAAAATTTATACGTAGTGGAGCTAACTGAGGATATGGCTTTTCTGACTGCACACCCTGCAAAAATTAGTTTGTCTGTGTGCGAGTCAATGATCACTCTGACTTGGAACAAACTGCCGGTTTATTAAGAATATAAAACCTGTGAGCAAAGCCGGCGTTGAGTAAGTCTACTTGCATGACCGAACTAGAGCACGTTGATTGGCCTAGCCATAAACACACATACAGGTACGGTGGCTCATAATGAACAAACATAGCCAAATGATCTACATCCCTTTCCTTTAGCTCACACCTCATATATAAAACAAAATAGCATGGGTAAATATCAACATTACAGAACATTTCTTTCTTACCATGTTGTTTTACGATTTTCGGTAAACAACCCAATAATGATATTCTTGGTTAAACTTAAGATTATCCAACAGAAAATCAAGGTGGATGAACATATCACTTTAACAGGTAGGCCTATTCATAAGGCATACCCGGTATAGAATTAATCATGATCAATTTCCACAGACGCGCTTTTGCCTTTCATCTGCGATCATTTTTGCACTGCAGAGAAAAGTCTACGGGAATCAGTGGATATGCTGCTACAGTTGCCTATACATTGTGTGACAAAAACAAATTAACATTAGACCTTTGTTTCAATAAGAACAAAATAATTCACCCATATGTAGCTTATATCCTTTTCCTGGGCTTCCAAGAAGTCCCAGACTATGGCTTATATGTCCCGATTGATGCTCTTTATTTTATCTTTTGTAGCCTATATGTACGTATTTATTGAAACTATCACAAGGTCTCATCTTGACTCTTAAAGAGATTCGCAGATGATTTTCAGTAGGCATAGCTTCCTCTTCTACAATATTAGATTGATGTAAAATGATTATGACAACACTTGTTATATTAAAATGTCATTCATAAGCCTTTACAAGTGAGACAATCAATTCGCTTGGCATCGATTGATAAACTTTTCAGCACCACAGTGAAGGCCAGCTCCAACTTACGACGTACCTTTGGAAGTGTCCCTTAAGGCAACTGTTAAGGTATAATCTGGGAAACACTCATAAAAAAGCGGTTTCCCTTTGAAAGGTAAACCTTAGAAACCTTCGTAAAACGTTAAGGTACATCAAAACTGGGAAACGCAGCCAAGATCTGTGACAAGTTGTGCAGAGGCTCCTAATTCGGAACAGAATGATCTAAAGGTTGTACATTGTCTCAGCCAGTAGCAAAAATCAATTTTGATTGATCTGAATGCATTCTCAACAAGAAATATTAATGCTCGCAAAATTTTGTTCCTCTTGTATATTCTAGGTGGATCAAGATGTTGTGAAGATCCTTGGTGAGGAGGATCTTTCACGTTATATTCCACAATATGGAGGCTGCATCTTCGCCAAAAACTGGAAGGATACATAATCAAATGAGCATGTAGAGCTAAAGAAAAAGATTTTAATTGATCGCCTGAATATATAAACATAAAATGAAATTACCAGCCACAGCAGCCAGTAAGAGCCTCCCTAGACAAGTTACAGGAATTGGAAATAAGAATGCTGAACAAAAGACCAGAATAATTGAATTTGGCACTACCAAGACAGTGTCTACAAACAAGTAAGAAGACCCACAGGGGGTGGAACAAGAGAGCTCATTGTGAGGAAAGATGATACAGTGGCCAAACTTCTGAATGAAGGGAAAAATATGTTTTTCCCTAAGGGAAAATCAAAGAAAGGTAAACTTGAGGACTTTGATTGTATGCTTTGTGCCATGGGCTCAGAGAAACCCCAACAGGGCACACTTACAATTGGAAGTTTGTATGAGGCAACTCATCATAAAATCCTTAGATTGTACATGTGTACAAAGTCCAAAAAGGAAGACAGTTCTAACACAACAGATGGAGCCCATTCACTTGACAGACCCCAGATGCCTGTATCTCCCTTCACACCTGAGTCCACATTCTCCTCACATTCTCCACTCATCCCCACGGGTCAGTTACAGCCCTCTGTCCTTTGACAGACCTGCCTCCAGCTCCAGCTCTATGACTTCTGAAAGTGCCTTATCAACCTCAACACCTCAGTCTACTCCTACTCACCAGACATCAACAAAAGCTCAGTCAATAACTGTGTCCCCTGATGAGGAAGTTATTTTTCTTGGTTATGACACAAACACGTCATTTGATGTTCTCTGTGACACACTGGTATACTCACCTCTACAAGCAGAGTCAAGATCCATCCCGGTCTGTGGATTTAATCCCTGTCTTTGAATATCCAGCAGTGGCAACAGAGGAAACTGGTATGGAGGTGTCTGCTTTTCAGTGTATTCCAACCAGGCTTCCACCAGCCAAGCAGAAAATGCCTTCTATGAAAATCCAGAGAATGTAGCTGATGAGCAAACCATTACAATCCGCCAAGTACATTGTATTTTGGACATGGTTGAAGCATTTTCTGGATGCCAACATTACTTAGACGTCTGCTGGAAAATGGTGAATTGGAGATTGGAGTTGGGAATGGGGTCATCATGGATTGTCTTACTGATTTCTGGAACATTTTTCATGCAACCAAGACCTGTAGAACAACATACAAGATCCCTAGTTTGCATCACACCTTCCAAGAGAGAGAGTGGGAAGCAGTTGCTCGTATTGTGGCCTATGGATGGCAGAGGTTTAAGTACCTACCAGTTCAACTTGACCCTTCATTCCTCACTGAAGTGCTATCCATCTCATCACAGAACAGCAGTCTAATGGAAGCCTTCTTCAACTACATAAACACAACAGAGAAGGATGTGCTAAGGGTCTGACATGGAAGAAGTACTGAGCATACTGAGCAGTCACAATTGTACAGTGCTCACCAACAGAACAAAATCTGTCAAGACTATTACAGGAAATTGTACATAATAAGATGGTGCAACAGCCATCTTTTATCATCAAATGTTGGAAGCCAATTCTGAGATCTGTCAGAGAGGCAATAAGTGCAGATGGGCTGGAAAAAATTATTGGCATCATCAAAATGATCATGTTCCCAGAATTCATGTCTCCTGCAGAAACAACCACCTCTCATCACCTCTTGAGATTTGTCTGAGAAACAGATCAGCTGGATCTTGGCCTCTTCCTGAGGTACTGCATAGGCTCTGACCTATTTCTATCCAGGACCATCAAAGTCACATTTACAGACATGTCTGAATTTTTGAGGCAGCCTTTGGCTCACACTTGCATTTGTTCATTAGTACAACGCTAGTGAGGCAGGAGGCTATCTTCTGTGAGATGCACTGAAACTGAACCAGCCCATTTCACAGTTTGAAAATAGCAGGAAGGGGGCTACTCTATAATCACCCACTGTTTGGCCCTTGAAGTTCTTTACTTTTGTCAAAATGTGTCAAATTTTGAGCTATGTTTTTGTCCTTTAGATTCAGGGGTTCAGATTATTTCAGTAGACCATCAGTTTGTGAGGTTTTAAGAGGTCAAGAACTATTTCCATGAACATAGTTTTAGAAATATGAGTCCAAAATGTTTCTTACCTTGCTTGGCCCATTATTTTATTTCCCATTGTTTCAAAACTTATTGAAAGTTTCTCTGTGATATTGGTGTACAAGAAAGTTGTCATCAAATATAGTTTAGCACTGAAGCTAAAAAATCATACAGGTATGATTCTAATTGACAGCCTTATTGTATTTCTTTTCATGCACACGTCCAACAATGCAGTGTTAAGGGATGGATTTTATATGCGATTGATTTAGCTTATTTGATCTGTTAAGTGCAATAAATGCAAGAGAATGTTTTTTTATTATTTTATTTATTTTAAAGGAACAATGGCAATGTTTGGGGATCCATTTATGGATTGATTGGTAATTTTTATAATATGCATTATTAACCTTTATTATATTAATTGCATGTTCAACACTCTAGGAGCACACAAATGTATCATTGTTATGTTATATTAATAAAGTGCATTCCTTTCCATGTTCCCATCCCACTTCCTTATTAACAAGCAATCCCAATCAATAATTAAAACCAATTAATATCAATAATAAATCATTCATATCAAGTTATGAATTATCTAGATTTTTTAAGCAATTTTCTCTTGTACTCCTTGCAGTACACCAAAATACTTGTACCCCCATTTAAGAAAACATAAAATTGTTTGGCAATGTCATTTCTGAACATGGCCCTTCAACTCTGAGGTAGACCATCCTCATAATGAATCTATGATAACTAGTATCGGTTTCATCAGCAATAATAACAACAACAACATCAACAACTTGTTTTAAATGAAATCAGTAAGAGAGGCATTGTTCATACTTTTAATGCAGTGGTTGATTTAGATCTTTATTTCATTTGTAAACACCTCACAGCTAGACCAATGAGGGTTTGTAGCTGGAGGGGAAGGCACCGCGTGTTTTCCTTTTGCTGGTGTGAGTCAAAACGGAGATGTTAGTTAGTTTTCATCTGTTCGCAAGAACAGGGCACAATTAGAATTAAGAATGCACTGGTTCCGTTGCCACGGGTTAGATATGAAGGCGTTGCTTCATATCCCGCTTAAAACGGGCCTGAAACGGATCAGTAGCATTCTGGTTACTCTCCGTTTGTAAACGGGGCTATGCTGTCATCAGAGATATATCCGATCTGTCGCCGGACTGTAAATATTCCAATGAGAGCATCAGAATATTCACATATGCGCGGAACAACATAACAGATATATCCCTGACCACAGCCAGGAAGCGTAACGGTTATTATGTTTTACTCTCGTGTTAAATCTGACTCCATTTTATATGAAAAATTTAAAATTAGGGTTTAACTATACGTGGAACTTGGGAGTGGTTACACTCGACTCTATCTTGTGCCATCATTCCTCAATATATGCTCCCGGGCTTTAGCATTATTGTTAAATCTCAGTTCGGCGAGGAATCCAGAGGGTAGGAGGCTGACCACCATAATACATGCCTTCCATGCCTGGCTTACATGGATAGTGCATCGACAGTTATGAGCCCAGGACGGTGCGTATCTATCGGGCTCCTTCAGGCGAATTTGACAAGAACCGGCGTACTACGCCCATGGGTTCTCTTAAGCCAAACCACCAGAACCAATACCACCAATCCCTTAACAGGCAGATCGTGGTCACCTATCTAACTTGAAGACCCCACTAAAGACGTTTACTGTACTAGACCCCTGATCAGGAGGTCCCCGTCAGAATTGCCCCCCTGAGTATTTAAACGGAATTTCGGCTGAAAAGAAGATAAAATGGATTAGAGTCATGAAGACCACGCAAGTTAAAAATCAGAATTTATTGAACAGGCAGGTAGGTTATTATCTTCAATTTCCAAAATCAATTATACAGGTTAAAAACAGAAATACAGAGTAAAAGAGTTCTTACCAGCCTGTTTAGCTACACACAGAACATTCGAGTATGCGCAGTGCGGGAAGTCGATTGCGATCTTCCATGGCTATCTCTACACAGAACACATAGCCTAGTATGTGCACTGAGGGAAGTCGATTACGATCTTCCTTGTCTGTCTACACACAGCGCACATAGTATGTGCACGGTGGGAAGTCGATTACGATCTTCCTCGACAGGATTGTCTCCCTTCCTTTTAGGCCAAATCCCGCGTTTGATCTAGGCGGCATTACCATAAATTAACCTGGCTGAATCATAAATCTCGAATTTCGGCCCCCACCATTTGGGGCTGCTGTTAAAACAATCAGTGGGGAAATCGGGAAAAGGAGATGATTACCAGAGAGGACATTCCATTGTGTTAGTTTTTTCCTGAGTTGCTGAAACTATGTTTTTTCAAATTCTATTTGGTATGAAACATATTTCATTCAATGGCTTGAACCATGGAGAAAATGTACATACCAAACATGCCAAGTGGATGTAATATTATGGTGCAGTTGTCATGAAAATACCCTTTTGTTTAACCATTGTACATGCAATCCATGTTATTATTACATAATGCATAATACAATAATACAATGAAAACATGAGCATGGTTTGTAAGGTTTTCCGGGATTTGTAAATAAGATATACAGATGGTTTATAGATGGTTTATAGTCCAGATCCAGAAAAGAAATACAAAGTGTAATATCCGAGGGGCCCAAATGAGGGCACTGTGGTACTGTCCCGTGCAGTGGCCCCCACCAGGTGCCGGTCGTTTCACCCTTTACGACCCCAAAACACCCACACCCACAACCACAGACAAAGAGACTAGTTCCCCTTATCTTGGTTGTGTCCAGGTGGTAACATTCCAGAGAACCAAATGGCCTGCCCATTCAGAGGAAGTCCGAGTGACTTATTGTTTTACCACCAGGCTCTCGGGTCCTTTGAAGTACACGCTGCGTCCCAGCATGCTGGCTCGGTCAAATGTCAGCCTTTTCTGGGTCCCAGTTTGACTTCCCTCTTACACATTCAACCATTCATATGTTATTGAGTGATATTACCTTGTTTACAGTATTAAGATAATAATAACAACAACAACAACAACAACAACAACAATAATAATAATAATAATAATAATAATAATAATAATAATAATAATAAAACTAACAAATACAATACACCTTCGGTGCTTGGCCCCCAAATTAACAGAACAACAGGTTTGTGTACACAGCCATGTTGATTCTTCTTAGATATGGCACATTTCCTCTTTCAGAATGTTTAGCTCTACAAAGAAACAATGCTCATTTGGTTTTGATAGCTCAAACAAACATTTGATGAGCACTCAAAGTTGGTTTCCAATTAATTGTCAGGCCACTCAGAATTTCAGACTGACACATTATTCTCCCCTGCAGTTTGCCACTCTGTTGTTCAAAGCCATATTTTTGAAATAAGGACTTGATGACAAAAATCTGTCCGTTCCATGGCAGGTCAGATGGCATGTGGTTAGATTCTAGATTGGGAATGCTTTATGACTTTTCCTCTGTCCCAATTTAGATCAAATATGTATTTTGCAAAGGTAACCTGAGGGCAGCAGTACACATCTCACATTTAGTAAAAAAAAGACAGACAAACATAAACTAAATAACTAAAATTAAATAACCCTAACGGCAACATTATTAAATAAACCTATAGAGAAAGAAATCAAGGAGAGAGAGAGAGAGAGCATTGACAATTTAGAATAAAATTATCTTCCACAGCTGTTACAACACTTTTGAATGTGATCAGGTCCTTAGCTTTAAAAGAACTTCTTGCAACTTATTTTCAAAAAACTCTACAACAATGCTAAGAGCTACTCCAAAACAAGCTGTGAGCTAATGAAAATGGCTAATCTGTCTCTGACAGGAGTGCTCTAATCAGAGGTCTCAGCTCTCTGTAAAGTCTAGCTGCCTCCAGTGCATAATGTCAAGGCTCAATACCATTTTCCTCCATGACCAGAACACAAAGCTCATACAGGTCAGGGTCGCAGGGGATGTCTGTTTTCCAAAGACAAATGTCCTCTTGCAGAATGATGTCCATTCTGTCATAGTCTACTGAATGCAAATGATCACATGCTTGACAAAGTTCTGGTACACAGTACATGAGAAATGGTTTGCCATGATACAATTCATGTCCGTTGCCACCTGGTCAAATCCGGTGGCTGTCCCACATTCTCACAACTGTGTCCAGCTCATCCTGCAACACAAAACAAAAAAGCGTGAGCATCAAACACTTAAATGCTTATAAACCTCTTCTCCCCCCACTATGTACTTTAATTTAGGTTTTAATACTATGTATTATATTGACATACTGCACGATGACCAGTATGTAGGTGTTATAGTAGCAGGTTATTTTATAAAACAATTTACATATGTTTGCAATGACAGTGTTAGGACAGTTGAAGACAAAATGAAGGTAGACGGATACTACCAGTTCAATAACAAAGACTACCGACTAAAAATAATATCAGTAGACTATTCTCTTAATGTAGTAGCATACAGGCTATGACTCACATATGTTACAGGAACTGAACTGGTAAACTGAATCAATAGGCCCACGTATTTCATTCAAACGTTGGTGGAGGTAACAGAAGCAATGCCACGCATGACCATCGTTTTGATTGTCAACTAGATTTGGCAATGCAATGGGCATATTTATTCAGATATTTAGCTATCTATCTGGCTATCTATGCAGAGAATGAAGACTAATTAATGTAGCCATTGATAACTAGTTAATTCTGGTGGTTTACGAGCGTGAACTAACTTGCTTTAAACATACAAATGCAGAGGAGAATCTCACCTGAATTATTTTTAGAAAGCAGAATTACTACGAGGCCCTTGTCTACCATATCGCCACTGAAATCCCCCGCTGATCGGAAGTCCTGAAACAAGTCCCTCCAGTAGTCCGCATTCTGTCTCCAATAGATGCCCCACCAGCTTTCGATTCGTTGGTTTCATGTACTTCTTCCTTGTAGGACACAAGGACCATGTACTGTGCCAGTGTAATCTTTGCGGAGAAAGTGCTGCAGTCTGTTGACATGAACATTTTCAGTTCCCAGATCCGACCGCACTATCTTTGGGCATCCCCCTAGCTCACTGACCGTACCAATGAAGTATGATGCAATGACTTCAGGCCTACTATTTGTAAAGTTTGCTTGCATCCAGATTATATGACGTGAAAATCCATCGATGCATGCACCCGTTTATTCCAATGCCAAATGGTGTTAATTTATCATAGGAGTCCATATGCCAAATGTAATTGGGCCCTGGGATGCTGTAATGTCGTCTCCTAAGTCTTCTGCCTCGTCTTTGCTGTACGCCTTCTGGGTCTAGGCAAGACTGAATCTCATAAACAATGTCTCTGGTAACACGCAACCCGGCCAGTCTGCACCTCTTGAACATCATTCGGTATCTATGAAGCCACCCTGGGTTCCGTATCTGGTTAGCAGTGAAGTTGACTGTTGAATGTTGAATGTTATCTATAACAGAAACGCACAATGCAAGTTCTGCCTGTGTTAGACATTGATTAAAATAAAATCTGATGCATTGATCAATCGCTCCTTCAGTAGCCTTGGGCTACTGTTGCCTCAAGCCAGTCTCAAGTCGAAATGACACAATTACGTCATGATCTAGAGAAAATCATTTGTTTTCTTGAGAAAATGAAATAATTAAGTTGTTATCTCGAGAAAATGATTATTTGTTTTTTTATATGAGTTTGTAGGGAGAGTGACTCAAACTGAATATGGAAAATGGTTCATTACGTCAAGATTTCTGATATTTCCTTTTCAAAACACTCTAATAAGACAACACAAAGTTCCATTTATTGATTTTCTTGAACAAGCAGCTTAGCTGGACAGTCAGCTTAATTAATTTTGCACACAGAGTTTAAGGCAATATGTGTGCGCCTGTCAGAGTGAATGTGTGTGTGTGTGCCTGAGTCTATGAGAGAGAGAGAGAGAGAGAGAGAGAGAGAGAGAGAACAAGAACATACTGGATGCCAACATTACTTTAGACGTCTGCTGGAAAATGGTGAATTGGAGATTGGAGTTGGGAATGGGGTCATCATGGATTGTCTTACTGATTTCTGGAACACTTTTTATGCAACCAAGACCTGTAGAACAACATACAAGATCCCTAGTTTGCATCACACCTTCCGAGAGAGAGTGGGAAGCAGTTGCTCATATTGTGGCCTATGGATGGCAGAGGTTTAAGTACCTACCAGTTCAACTTGCCCCTTCATTCCTCACTGAAGCGCTATCCATCTCATCACAGAACAGCAGTCTAATGGAAGCCTTCTTCAACTACATAAACACAACAGAGAAGGATGTGTCTGCATGTGAGAAGAGGGATGAAGAGGCTGCTGTAATATCCCTCTGCCTCCTGCCAAAGCTCTCACACAGACATACTTTTCTCCTGACTCTTAATTAAGGCTGCATCAGGATGCACGCTGTTCCCTGTATGCTAATTACAGTGGGGCCAAATACAGTCCAGTCTCAGCTCTTTTGGACCATAATATAGAGGCCCCCATGACTCCTTATGCTAATTACAGTGGGCTGTAATACAGTTCAGACCCCCCTTCCCATGACTTCACCTACTGCCCAGCCATACATCCCCCCACCCCTCAACTCCTAAGAATTCAGAGTACAGAGCACTACTCTAAGCTCAACTTAATATTTGTCTGTGAGATTACAGCACTGTACTGAATCTCTGAGCACAGAATGAAACACTACACTGACTCTTTCTGTGAAATAATAATGATAATAATAATAATAATAATAAATATAATTATTATTATTATTATTGCATTTTAATTGTTATTCAAAAATAAGGTCTGATAACTGTCCTTATCTAAATAAATTATTATAAAGTTATACAACCAGATAGTCATTTCAGGTAGAGTGAAATACAACATTTTATATTTAGTTATTTCTGTTTTAAATTTTTTTTTTATGCATACAAATAATTCATAGTTTAACCTCCTGTTATCTTCAAATTTACTAACATCTTTTATCCTTGGGGTCAATTTGACCACAGCAATTTAAACCTCCAGAAAATGATTATAATTGAAATTGTTACCACAAGTTTGTGTCAGGTACTTTATGTTTCTTTGTTGACGACCTAAATAGCCCTTTAAATAAAAAATAACCCCCCCCCACCCCCCCTTATACATCCAGAATACCTATTACCCGACTATGAAAAAATAAGCAAATAACCGTAAAATCTCACTGATTGACCTAAAATTGGAACGAAAGATCTTTTTGGTGTTTTAATGTTTTTTCTCACTGTCCCCGACATGGTAACTTTCCTTTTCAGCAGTTCCTCACCCAGGGCATACGATGTGAAAAAATGATCACATGTAATGTTATGACCATTCAGTCCTTCAGCCATGTCTAGTACCACCCTCATGCCCTGATTTTATTCAGGTGCTTCCCCAGGGGATTTACCAGTTTACATCTGCATATTCCAGGCATAGCTGGACTGTGCTTCACATGCTGCCCATATTTTGAAACCGTATTTGACCAGTTTGCTTGGTATGTATTGTCTGAAGGGACAGCGCCCACGAAACGCAACCAGTCATTCATCCACAGTCACGTGGGGGCCTGGATTGTAAAGAAAGGGTAATTGCTGAACCCACTTGTCCCATACATCCCGTGTTGATGCAAGTTTGTCACGCTCTCGTCGGCCCTGCCTTGTTTCTCTGTCATCAAAGCGTATGACAAGGGAGAAAACATGGAATGTCTTTAGAGATATGGTGGCTGGAAATATTGCCCTTCCAGTGTCAGCATTCCAAAGGCTTGCTGTTGCTTCGCCTTTTGACTTGTAGACTCCTGCCAAAATGAACAACCCAATGTATGCTTGCAAGTGGGTCACATCCAAGTCTTACCAACTGTCCCCATACACGCGCCTCCCCTCTAAGTTTGTCATCTCAAGTATATCATTTTCGATTGATGGTGTTACGAAGAGCTCAAATGCTGATTTTACGTCTTGGACATGGCTGCATATCTGGTGGGGCCTGGAACCATTTTGATGACATTAGCCGCACTAAGTCTACCCTGTCGTTCAAGTGGGGAGAGGGACCATAATAACTTTCCATTTTTGGAAGGTAACGTGTCTGCTGGTGGTTGAGAGACAACAGGAGGGTCAACACTAAGGGTCTCATTCTCATCAGAGGAGGATGCCTCATAATCAGGGTCCTCCTCAACATTATCGTCTGTCTCAGACACATACTCCTCTATGTCGCTTTCACTGTCAAAGAGCTGTGACAAAACCTCATTGACAGAAAACCTTTGCTTAGAGGTCATTATTATTATTATTATTATTAACCTTTATTTAACCAGGTAAAAAAACTCTTGATATTAAAAATCTGTTTTTCAAGAGTGACCTGGCCAAAATAGACAGTAAACACAGGAGTTACTAATAATACAACATAAAACAAGAGTACCTGATAAAAAGGAGCAATCAAACCCATAAGATCAATAAAAATAAACAAAAACAATCGGGGAGTCAGTGTAAATAAAATCATACAGAAATTTTCAATTGAGAGAGAGCATAAAGAGAGAGCACACAGAGCACCAAGAGAAATGGTTTAGAAGGCTGCTGTGCAAGCTTTTATATGTTTGCTCCTCCCCTATGTTGTGTGAACTATCAATGTCCTTGCGGGAACCATATTTCCCCTCCCCCAAAGCACGGGAAAGTGAACTATCAGTGGTTCTAGCACTACCACAGGTATGGTTATGTTAGGTTAGGGCCCTAAAGCAGAGGGAAGTTTTTTGAAGATTATAAAATTGCATGTTATAGTGACCTCAATATCATCCAAAACAACCAAAACAAATGTGTGTAAAATGTTGATATTTCTTATATGTTTTATACAGCTAAAACAGCCTGGGGTCAAATTGACCCAAAAGAACACCGATGTGTACAAAATGTGTACAGGACATTGAAAACATATCATCATGTTTATTTTATGTTTACCCAGTTGTCCCCATTAAATTAGGAAAAGTCATAAAATATGAAGCAAAACAAATGATGTCAATCATTTATTTAGAGACGTTAAACATTGAATGGGGTCAAATTGACCCCAAAGATAATAGGAGGGTTAAGAAGAATTCCTCCAGATATGAGCGAAATGGGTTGAGCTGAAGAAAACCAACATTCAGAGCAGTGTGGCCTGGAAATAAAACTGAGGAGTTAATAAAGTATGTGCTGGATGGAAAATCAGGGCACATATTTATGGGGAAATACACATAGCTGGTTTTATGCATGTGTATTTATAAAACTTTGTAATTTTTTCAAAAGACATTGGCAGAAAAGATTAAGAAAAGGTTCATCAACTTTGCTATCAACTTTGTGACTAATGCTGAACATTGAAAATGGCTCATTGTATCCAGATATCTGTCCATTTTAAAAAAGTGTAAAGAGACAACACAAAGTTCCATTTATTGATTTTCTTGAACCAGCAGCTCAGCTGGATGGACAACTTAATTAATTTTGCTCTCTGAGTTCAAGGCAAATAGGCAAAAAAGAGCACTGAATATATAATATATCAAGTATGTCTCTCAGCATGTGTAAAAACATAAAAATTGTTGATCTTTCTCCTTTTTCCAGCTCTCCAAGGACAATGTACCCCATTATAGTATGGGGAACCTATGTGAATGAGTGTTTTATTCTTCATGAAAGAGAATCCATTCGGAAAGTTCAACAGGGTAATGAAAACTTACTTACAAGGTACTGAAGGACAAGTCAGATTTTATTAATTTCCACAACCTACACATTCCTCTATATTAGAATGGCAGGCAGTTGAGGCCAGAGGATTGAATAGTTATTAAACAGTAAAGACTTCACTTTAATTGGGAATTTCACTGGAGGGAAACAGTTGTCAGTCAAACGTCTGCTTTCAAAGTCCCATGCTTTCAAAGAACTGTGAAAGTGCAGAGGGTTCAGGAAATAAAATTTTGTTCCTCTCAAGTTTCTAGTAACCCCAGTTAAATTACATTTTCATGCTCATTCATATGCAGTAGTCTCCTTTAAATGCCCTTGCTGGTCCAGAATGGAATAATTTCCCTTTTTCCTTTAAAAATGACTGAATAGGCCTCTGTGAGAGCATAATTTTCACAGAAATCTTTAGAGATTACAGGAAACACCTGCTTGATTCAACATGATACATGAAGCACCTTCTGGTCCAATATAACAAGCTATGAAAATACATACTGCACAATGGGTGACAGGAACTACTACTGTGCAGTACAACATACCACAATAACTAGTGTTACACAATATGTTACAGAAAGGACTACTGCTGTACATAACATGCTACAGATGCTGTTCTGCTATATAATGATATTGTTCTACTGCTTTACGCAATGAACAATGAACATAATAATTATCTGCAGAACATGCTCTAAACTTATACAGCTCTAAAAAACAATTCAGGAATGACCAAATTATAGGAGTATGTATTCAGCTGCACAGTTTGCTAGCCACATAAACATTCACTGTTCTACTGCTGTAAAGAAGGTGCAACAGAATCTCATACTTTTCCACTGCTCTATAGTACACTTCAGAATGCTACACGGTTCAAGATCCTATCTGAAATTCCTTCAAATCTGTGCAGTGTGCTGCAGGAGCAGATGTCTAATCCAACTGGCTGTAAAATATTGGAACCAAAATGCCATGGCAAGTAATATCATGAGTAATATTTTTCACTGAAAGATTTACTGCTTTTGACAGGACAACATATAACAGGAGAAATATATTCATTTCTCACAAACCATACAGCCTGAATGAGTGGCGGAAATTCTTTTTTTCCCCAGTACTTCAGGCCACATCGTATTATTATTATTAATAATAATATTAATAATTCTCACATTTATAACAGAGTTTAAAGACCCATATGATGAGGTAGTTTGAAAGAGTGCTAAAGGCTATTTGATAAATAATACTAATAATTGATTGGTTGACTCAACTCTAATGGCTCAAGTTAGATGCCTATGGACAGTCTTGATGAACAGACACTGCAGGATGTGGGTTCTGTTCTTTTGCGATTGCTTAGGGTCAGAGACAGAACAGAGAGACTTGGCGTGACTGTGGCGGAAGAAAAGGTCAGTCACTATAAATCTGCTGGGAGAAGACAGCAGAAAGGCCAGACTCTCATCAAGTCACCAGCTGTAAAGTCCAGAGAGCCTCACAGAGGATGGATAGACTGGGGAGTGCTCATTGTAGGCACAGAGTACTCTGCAAGTTCACCTCCTGCTCAAATGCGTGGAAAGTAAAAATACAAATCCATTCCAAAGCCGTGCGTGCACGATGATAGATAGATAGATAGATAGAAACTTTATTGATCCCGTAGGGAAGTTCCCTTAGGGAAATTCAGGTTTCCAGTGAGTACAGCACCGTAAGTCAAAAAGTTAACAAATTAAACATCACACATCAAATATCAAACATAGAGATAGTAACAATATACATAAAATAAATAAAGAAAATAAATAAAGAATGATGCACGCTATGCTGTCGCCTGAGCTGCAAAACTGCAAAAGGTCACTAGACAAACCGTGCCTGACAAAACAGGGGTGTCTGAGTCTACTCTGCTTTAATTAGAAGGAAGATGGAAAAGGCACAATCTGTTTATCACCTGCTGCTGTTTCATGGGCCTTCTGTGATTTTCAGAGAAACAAAAACCTTTAGTGCTCAGACCATGTGCCTACATTATCTGCAATATATTCTTTTCAGAACAAGTGACAATTGAACAACTAAAACTAACAACAGAACCACATAGCTCAGATAAAGATTGATAAAATTTAAAATTTCCTCTTAGGTCCATTTTAGGGGTTGGTTTCATTTTAGGGATTCTTTTTCTTTTGATATTCCTTAACCTAATGATTTCCTGAAGTCACCAGTGGGTGAAAAATAGCATTCTCTTAGCCCCTTTGCGCACATGCCAAATATGGCCAAATTTTTGCCCATTTAGGGGGTATTTAAAGCTTTATAAATCCAGATGTGAGCATCACAGAGACCGGAAAAATCACCTAAATGAAGCAAGACATAGGTATCGTTTACAGTACAATACTAACTTAGATTTGTTTATATTCATAATTTAGGAAAAAATAAAATGCCACAAATGCAATTGTCTTGGCAAAACCAAAAATGAATTTGCTCTTTTTTAGTTAGCAATGAAATACTGAGAAATCCAATATATAAAACAGGTTAAACTATTCATATCCTGGATCAAAAACTCCTTGACCAAAAGTTCATAAAATTTAAGGATGCATATGTATAACTACTAAAGATCTATGAACCAAAAAGTAAGCAGTGTACCCAGTGTCTCCAAATGTATACAAAATGTATAAATTATGCACTGCTGTAAATCACAACATAATCATATATTTCACTACAAATCAACTGTTTTGACTCAAGAAACTCACTGTTGCATCATTTTCAAGTGGGAATTACAAGCTTTCCATCAGTTCAGTGGTCCAAAATATCGAGGGGTTGGGTCCTGAAACATATCCAAAGTCTCTCCAAAAATGAATAAAATGCTTTTTGTCCATTATAAAGTATATAAATGTGCCCCTTATGAAGGTTTAAGATAAAACATTGATCAATAATGCAAACACATTGTCACACAATGTGGTGTAGTACCTAAATGTGTAATCATTAACTCTAGTATGCTTTTCTGTGCTCTACAGTATCTAATGTTTTCTTGTATGGGGATGGGACGACATTAAAACAATATTCAACCGTCCACCACGTTTTGGCGATGTTCCAGCTTTCACGTCATATCTGGTTCATGAAAATCATGAAAACACGAATACTATTCAGCTATCAGCGAACGCTTACATCAGAGTGTGAAAGACGCTCAATTTTAAAAATAACTTATATAACCAAATTTTGAGCAGTACTACTTAGCGATGATGAAATGATGTCTGTGTTCAATAGATAGAGACAGAGAATCAATGCTGTCGTTCTCCTCATCCGACTTACTCCAAAACACTATGTCAGCTAGGTATATCAGCAAACATATGGGTTAGCTATGCTCAGAAGTCCTCAATAATAATATTTTACCATATAAGACTAAACTGACCGATAACGTTTTTGCTGGGTGCAGTGTCTTTTACTGCTGCCACAGAGTGAATGCTTAAGGCGGCAATGATGAGTCACAACTTTCGGTTTTGCAGGTTTATAAAACACTATTCCAAAAGTAAAATTAGACAAGTTATACATTGTTAGAAAGCTTATACTGTCACCTATTGTACATATTAATTGTCAATCAAACCAGATTGTACTACAAAGGGTGACAACACCATAAACAGCATGTGTGGTATTAAGCGCAGCTATTTTGGAAGGTACCCAGCTATCACAAATGAGCATATATTTCACAAATGGATTGTCCAAGACAATATAAGCCTACGACTATTCAACCTCTAAAGGGACATTTCTAGGCATAAAACCAATGGTAAGGTTGTATATTTCTAAAGTTGAAAAAAAGGGGCCGCACTTTGCATAATCTGATTTTATTTTTGTCAGAACGTCTCAGCACAAATGCATTTCGGCGCAGTGCCTTCTTCAGTGTGCTTATTTACAAAGTGTTCATTCAAGGTTTAAATACCCACACCCATAGACACACCCTCATGATCAACCAATGATAATTCAAGGCAATGATTATCTCCACCCATAAATCCAATCTCATAATTAACCAATTATGTTGACACATACTTGACAGGCTATCACATAATAACATCAACACTGATTGCTGAAATATCAACATCATCAGATGGACAAGCAACAGATTAGATTTATAAAAATAAAAAATGATAGATTTATAAAAAACATATGAGACAGGTCCTCATTCATACCATTAGGTGCAACCATATTTAAAGTGAGGATATACCAGGCCTCCCTCTTCAATAATGTGTTGTTATTATGTGATAGCCTGTCAAGTATGTGTCAATGTAATTGGTTAATTATGAGATTGGATTTATGGGTGGAGATAATCATTGCCTTGAATTATCATTGGTTGATCATGAGGGTGTGTCTATGGGTGTGGGTATTTAAACCTTGAATGAACACTTTGTAAATAAGCACACCGAAGAAGGCACTGCGTCTCTGTGCTGAGGCGTTCTGACAAAAATAAAATTAGATGCAAAGTGCTCATTAGGCCTCTGGCAAAATGGTGGGGCAACTGCTCTTGACCGTACCACAGTGCCCTTATGTGGGCCCCTCTGTCATTACACTTTTTTATTTCTTTTCTGGATCTGGACTCTAAACCATCTGTTTGTCATATTCACAAACCCCGTAAAACCTTACAAACCATGCACATGTTTTCATTATATTGCTGTATTATGCCTTATGTAGTAATAACATGGATTGCATGTAAAATGGTTCAACAAAAGGGTATTTTCATGACAACTGCAGCATAATAGGACGGAGGACGGAGTGTAGCACAGTGGGTAAGGAACTGGGCTTGTAACCGAAAGGTCGCAGGTTCGATTCCCGGGTAAGGACACTGCCGTTGTACCCTTGAGCAAGGTACTTAACCGGAATTGCTTCAGTATATATCCAGCTGTATAAATGGATACAATGTAAAATGCTATGTAAAAGCTGTGTAAGTCGCTCTGGATAAGAGCGTCTGCTAAATGCCTGTAATGTAATGTAATATTACATCCCCTCGACATGTTTGGTATGGACGTATTCAGGGAAATTCAAAAAATTGAATGAAATATGTTTCATACCAAATAGAATTTGATAAAACATAGTTTCAGAAACTCAGGAAAAAACTATCCCAATGGAATGTCCTCTCTGGTAATCATCTCCTTTTCCCAATTTCCCCACTAATTGTTTTGACAACAGCCTCCAAATGGTGGGGGCCTAAATTCCAGATTTTATCATTCATCCAGGTTAATTTATGGCAATGCCGCCTAGATCAAACGCGGGATTTGGCTTAAAAGGAAGGGAGACAAAGCAATCGGGGAAGATCGTAATCGACTTCCCACACTACACATACTCTGTGTTTCGTGCGTAGCTGAACAGGGAAGATTGTAATCGACTTCCCACACTGCGCATACTCTGTGTTTCATGTGTAGCTGAACAGGCTGGGTAAGACCTTTTTACTCTGTGTTTATGTTTTAAAACCTTTCTTTTCAGCCGAAATTCCGATTAAATACTCAGGGGACAATTCTGACTAGGACCTACTGATCAGGGGTCTAGTACAGCGAAAGTCTTTAGTGAGGTCCTCAAGTTAGATAGGCGACCACGATCTGCCCGCTAACGGGATTGGTGTTGTATTGGTTCTGGTGTTTTGGTTTAAGAGGACCCATGGGCGTTATACGTCGGTTCTTGTCAAATTCGCCTTAAGGAGCCCGATAAATGCACACTGTCCTGGGCTCATAACTATCTATGCACAAAGGAAAGCATGTATTATGGTGGTCAGCCTCCTACCCTCTATAGGCTTCACCGAACTGAGATTTAACAATAGTGCTAATCCCGGGAGCATATATTGAGGAATGATGGCACAAGATAGAGTCGAGTGTAACTACTCCAAGCTCCACGTATAGTTAAAACCAAATTTTAAATTATAATTTCATTTGGAGTCAGATCAGTACGAGAGTAAACCATAGTAACTGTTACGCTTACTTTCTGTGGTCATGGATATATTTGATGTGTTGTTCCGCTCATTTGTGAATATTCTGATGCTCCCATTGGAATATTGACAGTCCGGCGACAGATCAGATATATCTCTGATGACAACATAGCCCCGTTTGCGAATGGAGAGTAACAAGAATGTTACTGGTCCGTTTCAGGCCAGTCTTAAGCGGGATATGAAGCAGCGCATTCATATCTAACCCGTGGCGACGGATCCAGTGCATTCTTAAGTATAATTGTGCCCTGTTCTTACGAACAGAGGAAAAATAACCAACATCTCCGTTTTTAACTCACACCAGCCAAAGGAAAACACGCGGTGCCTTCCCCTCCAGCTACAAACCCTCATAGGTCTAGCTGTGAGGTGCTTACATTTACATGAAGTCAGAAGGTAGATAATTTAATGTTCTTAAGGGATGACAGTCTGTGGTCATTGTGGTTATTTTGTTGGAATCCCTGAAAAGTGGTGCTGTAAAGGTATGGGGGTAATGTTCATGTTCACAATAAGACAGACAGATAAATATAAAAAGTCTTCTCATGAAAAATCTAACACTCATATACTGAGTCCAAATTGAACTTCTGCTAATTAATGTAAATGTACTGTCACTGTTATAATATAATATAACATAATCATCCTAATTTGATCATTTTAAAGACCTCATGTTTAAGGACTGGAAGCATTTACAGATCACGTTTGGTTTCCCATATTGCTGTCCTTTCAGTTACCTTCCTGATAGCTGAATAAAATGACACATGAAGAAAGCTGGTAGTTTTCCATCTCTAAGCAAAGCATGCCTCATGGCTGGACAACAGTGAGTTGGCAGGGCCATATATACGCTGTTCACTTTCCAAACCCTTATTATCAAATAAAAAGAAGTAACAGTGAGGACATTCATTGCTCAGGTATGTGAGAGAGAGGAAGAAAAAAGAGAAATTTATACATTCTCTGTTATTAAAGTTTTGTTATATGAGTCCTGTGCAGTACACCAAAGCCTGCCTCGACTTGAACCTGGACCTTTATATTCATCTCTCTGAGTTTTTTGTTGGGGGGATTTTTGCCTCCTGTGGCATTTGGGTTTATTTATGTCCACTCAAAGTTCAAACATGAATCACATCTGATGCCCTGACATGGTCCAACCCCACTGTGTTATCCAACTCCAGTGGATCTCACAAGTGAAAGCCTTGCTAATCTCTCTGAAACATACCAACCTGTCCAAGGTCTAAATTGGGGCTTCTCTACCTTTTTTTGACCAACTCCCCTGTATCTAATGTTCAAGACTGATTGCTTCCCCACCCCCATCCCCCAATGAAAATTCAATTATCAGCCCTAAATCTAAACTAGTATTTGTTGATATTGATATTCTGTGAGGTCTTTTTATTATTCCAGTTAGCCTACCTGTTGGTAGGCTTGTTTGATTAGCTATTATCAATGCTATTATCAGTGAATTGCTATTGACTGTTACTGTCCCAGCCTCTAATAAAAATTATTCAACCACTTCCGAAGAACTGAACCCAAACTCCCTGGAGAATTACAGACCATTTTCCAAATTTCCTTTTTATCTAAGGTTTTGGAAAAATTTGGTGATAAGCAATTGATTTTTTAAAAAAAAAACCGATACAGTCTTTGCAAAAAAATAAAAAACTTCAGTCTGGTTTTAGGGCCTACCATAGTACAGAAACTGCTCACCTTAAAGTGATGATTAATCAGCTTTTAGCTGCTGATGTTGTTTTATTTATTTTTGACCTCTGTGCTGCTTTTGATACTGTTGCCCATACTGTTATATTGGAATGTCTTAATCAATGGGTTCTGTTTTAAACTGGTTTTATTCTTACCTTCACAACAGGACTTTTAGAGAACTATTGCTGACTCTAGGTAATCTTGTGTTATAATGAGCTGTGGGATGCCGCAGGGGTCTGTCCTGGGACAACTTTTCTTCTGCATCATATGTTCCCTCTGGGGCATATCATTCATAGAAACAATTTGACCTTGCATTCTATGCAAATCACACAATTTAACTCTCTTTTAACAAAAATTATAAAAAACAGTAACACACTTCATGACTGCCTATTTGATGCCCAAAGCCGAATGTCACAAATTTTCCATCAATTGAATACTAATAAATCTGAGATCTTGATTATTGGTCCTGATACTGCCAGTGCCCAAACTATTAAACAGCTTTGCACATTGTCATCTAATGTGCAAAGCTACCCAGTGCTGAAGAAATCTTGATGTCTACTTTGATGACCATCTCAGCTCGGTTAAGCAGGTTAAGGGAGTTTTGCTGGTGATATCTTTTCTTCAGCACAGGAAAATCTCTAAAATGATTTTCATCTCAAAGGAACCTTGCGACTTGATCACTGCCTCATGGTGACACACGAGTGCTACGCGACTCTGCATCATTGGGAGAACTCAGCCTTTTACACGCATAGAACCCCTCTTGGGATCATGATGACAGATACATCTTTCTCTGGGTGGGGGGCAAATCAGGAGGGACGTATAGTGAATAGGATGTGGCCAACCCAGCTCAGCTCACATCAATTATCTGGAGCTACTAACTGTTTACTAACTATACCCTCTAAGGGGACGTCATGTGCTAGTCTGTTGCAACAACATGACTGCGGTTGCATATGTCAATCACCAAGGTGGCATGTGCTTCCTCCAGCTCCACTGTCTAGCTCACAGACTATTGGTCTGGAGCAGCTGTCATTTTCTGTCATTATGTGCATCCATGTTCCAGGCATTCTGAACATGGGTGCAGATCTGTTGTCAAGTGGAAAACCACAGGAGTACATGAAGGAAATGCAAGAACATGCAAACTCCACACAGAAAGGCCCAGGCTGGGATACGACCCACTGCACCACCGTGCCATCCCCTCCATGTTTCTATTTATTAATCGCTGTTCAAACTGTTATAAAAACATTAGAATTGTTTCACAGGAGGAAAAAAAATTTAATTGAGTCACTTTTAGGTGCAGTCCAAATGTAACCTTTGTCAATGACTTTTTCTGTGGTTTAAATTAACGTCTTAAATTATTTGTCATTGATAACATTGCAATAGCCTCCCCAAGCTCAGTATGTAATTGTGCAATTGTATTAGTTTGATCTCTGTTAACTATGTTCGAGCAAAAATGCCACTCTGCTTTCTGTATGCAGCAATAATGTTACCAACAAAAACAGTCTATAGATAAAATGTGTAAGACATAATGTACTAGCACACTCTCAATAATACAAAGTCTTGAGCTTTTGCAGTTCACTTTTTCGGACAAATTTATTTGGTTGCTGCTGCATGAATGTGACTTCATGGCGTAGTAAACAAGCCATGTAAATGTGAAATAGGTCCATTAAGCCTGCTCAAGATTTATACAGCTTGTTCAAAAACTAGTTATCATTTTGAGCAATGACTACGTAATACATTTGGGTACAGCAATCTACACTATGAGTTTATTAGTGTCCCAGTCATGATCAATGATGAATACCATGGGCTAGTGGAACTTCAGATGGCCTAGTAGAATTTTAAGCCCAACAGGCCAGTTACATATGTAAGTAGATAAAATATTTTATTTAATGATTTATATGCCTTGTTTATGAGGCTGGCATGACTGATGCACAATTTATATCTGTTCTGAAAACTACAAACAAAGAGATGTAATTACATTATGAATGTGACGCATCAGTTCTTGCAGTTTAAAATCGCACTGGGAGTATAACATTAAGAAATCATCAGTGGGGAATTATCAGTGCTGTCCAGCCTCCAGTCATCACAGTTCTTAATTTTTTTTATTTATTTGAGACTTTGGTCTATCAAGTCCATGGTCCAGCTGTGGTCTAGCTATTAACTTTTATTTTTTGAGTAATAGTTTTATTGGGATTTTTCAAAGTAATATTTT
Organism: Anguilla anguilla; assembly: GCF_013347855.1. Taxonomy (NCBI): domain Eukaryota; kingdom Metazoa; phylum Chordata; class Actinopteri; order Anguilliformes; family Anguillidae; genus Anguilla; species Anguilla anguilla. Next base: position 37,544,483 of record NC_049206.1, read on the forward strand.
TATTGGGAGACACTACAAATAACAGACAACCAAGGAAGAGAAAAAAGCAGGGCATTTTTAAAAAAAATGACAGCACTGCTACAGCCATAAGATGGCTTGGTACTAACACTCACAAAAAAGGAAAGGTTGATGGCACACTATGGATGTTGTTAGAGGACAGAATCAGCTTCACACTGAGTACGCTGATCCAGAAATGGCTGCCATATATAAAACTAATGTATTAAGATTAAGATGTTTATATATCACATATACAGTATATCAAACTTCCTCCATGTACAACATCCTACGGAGTTCAATTAACCAGAGGAACAGTATCTGACTTCCAGATCCTTAAAATGACTTTCTTTGCAATTACCATTCCACACCCAATAATACATTGCACAGAGGCACTCTGGTTTAGTAGAGAACGAGAAACACCGAATAATGCAATCTCTGGATCAGGTTCAACTGTATCATACATGTCAGGAAACCACTTGAATTTGTCACACCAGAAATTATAAGAAGCCTTCTGCAGATTTGTACCTCAGAGAGGAGAAATGGTGGGAATGATTCTGTGCAATTCAATTTTTGAATAATGAAGCCAGTGCATCACATTGTATTAGATAAGTGGATACCTAGCATTAACAGAACAAACTTGGATGTAAGCCCCTTCTCTTGATCTCCAATTTGTAAGGCTGCCCCCGACCAAAGATTTTCCTAGTCATCAGTTCAAGCCATTAGTCGACTACTCGTTGCACGTTTATGATATTAATTTAATTATTTAAATATATATTTTTTTTGGGCCATCAGAAAATGGTTGAGTTCCAGGGCCGAGAAAGAATGTTATAAGTAACATTGTTAACACTATGCTACATTACAGAGAAATACAAAACCATAGTAATGAGCCAAAATATAAAATACAAAATATAAATTTTACAAGGGCACGCACAAAACGAGCCGCCTGTTAACGACAATGCTAATGGCAAAAGCGGTAATGATTCTGAATGTGTCGGAACAACCAGCAAGGTGACTGAACATTTTGTCAGTGAACATCACACAACTTATGATCTTGTAACACCAACACAATAACTTATAAAACAAATGATAAATAAAAAAAGTATTTTGTTAAAAAACTAAATTGAAAAAAAATATTTTTAAAATTTAAATAAATATAAATTATATTAAAAAACAAATAAATATAGAGCAAACTGAAACACTTAAAAGATAAATTTCAGTGCAAAAATAAACAGGTCTACGGAGAAGTAGCCTCAACGTGGAATGAGAACCTTCTGAGGTCAGAATGCGAACAAATATGTAACATTAACACATTTAACAGCAGCAATGAGTTGGCGGCGTATGATTCGTTTCATGTTTATGGCCCTTTGAAATGGCTAACGAGTCACATAAATAGAGTACATGGTCACAGCCCTAACTTTCGTGTCATTTGTGGAATAGACGGCCGTGCAGAAGATTACAACTTTTTTAATTAGTTCTACTTCCACGTTAAGCGCACGCATGCTTTGTACATGGTGAGTAGATGTACGCCAACAAACTGGACTCCAGGGACTGAACTAAAGCTACGAGACAGAAAGTAAAAAACACCTACGTTGCAAACACATCTTTGCATGCAGAGTTTGCATGTCACCTTCTTTGGGTCGTCCTTTACACGCTCAAAATGATCCCACACTTTGGATGATTTCAATCAAATTTTATTTATATAGCGTATTTTACAACAGTTGTCACAATACGCTTTACAGACAACCCTAGCCTAAACCCCCACAGGAGCAAGCCTAAGGCAACAGTGGCAAAGAAAAACTCCCTGTGGCAGATGGGGAGAAACCTTGGAAGGAACCAGGCTCAAGGGGGAAACCCATCCTCCTCTGGTCGGCTCAGGGTGCCGACTGGTGATCAGCATTTCAGCCAGTTTATGCACAAGATATGATATGTGATTTGGCTCAGATGATGGGTGGGGCTGGGTGGCGGTGATGGGGAACAGCAGGTGGCGGCAGATGTGGGCAGGGTGGAGGCAATGACGAAGGAGGGGCTGGACCGCAGACGTGGAGGAGACCAGACGACTCTCAAAGCACTCTCGAGGGTTGGGGCAAGAGCCCCGCCAGCAGCGTGGGGAATAGGGTGGAAACGGCAATTAGGGAATTTGCAATATAGCAGACAGTGAGTGAAGTGCCAGTGGTATGTATTGGGGGGACCCCGCCAGGAGTAGAATATGGCTGCATATTTACTAGGACAGGGATGGAGAGCCCATGCAGTCATGAGGGGTAGACAACCATACCCGCCTATCAAGAGCCAGCCCATGTAAAGTCGGCTCACAGCTGATTGACAGGTGACAGTAAGGAAAGGATTGCCACCTACAAAGCTCTATGACTACAGGCTTCTCGCACGCTGTCTCCAGACTACAACTGATTGTAAGCCTGAGCATAGAGGTGCATTTTTAATCTAGATTTAAATATTGAGACTGTGTCTGACTCCTTTATAAATTTTGGAAGCTGGTTCCACAGTAGTGGGGCCCTGTAGGAGAAAGCCCTACCACCTTTTAGGTTCTTGGAAATTCTTGGGACTACCAAGTAGCCTGCGTCTTGAGATCGGAGTGACCTTGTGGGCTTATAAGGTAGGAGCAGGTTCGATATGTACACAGGTGCACGTCCATGCAGAGCTTTAAAAGTCAGGAGCAAAACCTTGAAGTCTATCCTATGCTTAATGGGTAGCCAGTACTGGTGTAATGTGCTCATACTTCTTAGTTCTGCTCAAGATACGAGCAGCTGCATTCTGCACAAGCTGGAGACTCTTTAACGAGTTATTAGGGCAGCCAGAAAGCAGGGCGTTACAGTAGTCTAACCTAGACGTAACAAACGCATGGATCAATTTTTCAGCATCCCCGACTGACAGGAAATGTCTAATTTTAGATATGTTGCGCAGCTGAAAGAAGGCAATTCTGGATATGTTTTTTATATGGGTGTCGAAAGATAGATCAGGATCAATGATTTCATAGTCTGACATAGTCTGATAACTTTTTAATGACAAGGCTCAGCTCCCGAATGGAGTTTGACGGGTTTTTTTTTCTGCGACTAACCGACCAATGAAAATTCAGTCGAGTAAGACTCTTCTCATTGACTAACGGTTTGGTTGACTATTAGGGGGCAGCCCTACCAATTTGTATACCTAGTTCCTCCTCCCAGACATTTTTCAGAGTATGGTGTAATTACAGTGGTTTTGTGTTTTATTTGACGCATTTGCCTCTACGACAGAGGTTCTGCTGGCCAGAGGGAAATATTTGCGGGATTCCAACAGTAGGGGCCAATAGAGTGTAATTTTTACTCATAAGAACAGCTTCCATCATTCTGTATTGAGGAATTGTAGTTGACGTCATGCATTTCGGATTTGCATTGTGGATTCTTGTAACTCTCTTGTCATATTATGGTAAATGGACTGCATTTATATAGCGCTTTTATCCAAAGCGCTTTACAATTGATGCCTCTCATTTGCCAGAGCAGTTAGGGGTTAGGTGTCTTGCTCAAGGACACTTTGACACGCCCAGGGCGGGGTTTGAACCGGCAACCCTCCGACTGCCAGACAATCGGTCTTACCTCCTGAGCTATGTCGCCCCCTATTATGACAGTCTGCAATGTAAAGCCTGTGTAAAATCCTAATAGGGAGGTCAATCCCATTTTGGCGATTGCAGAAAACATATTTTGACCATTTATTTTTTATGTATAATGTCATAAATGCTAAAGTAGCATCAATTAAGAGCATATAAATCGCCACATATAACTTAAACTTAAATAACGACTGTTTGCTTTAATATGATTTAAAAAATGCAAATCATCGCACACTGGCAGCAGGTTGGAGTTGGGAACTTGGATTCAAAAAGGCGCATATCTCCTTTTCACTGTAATTTGAAAAAAAAAACCCCCACCCATTTCCAAAACTAAAATGCTTTATACCACACTGTAAACACAGATCTTTGTCAAGAGATGCATGTACAAATATCATTCAAACTAGGTTTTAAAATATAAGAAAGTATGAATAAATCATTTATTTTATATCTATATCTAAATTTATATCTAAAACATTTGGAGTTTTTCTAGTAATAAAATGTGTAATAATGCCTTCAATGTGACTACATATTTATAATGACCCCACTGATTTTGGTGCAGCATTAAGTGCAGGTACAAATGCTCGTAAACAGTCAAATTATAGCATATTTTCGAACTTTCGAAAAAGTAACATCATTCAACATTCAGTGCACTTTTGAAATAAACAAAATTAGACTAAATAAACCTATTAATTGTTAAATTACCTGTTAAAGTGAGCTCAGGTGCCAATTTAGTTTTATGTTAGTGTGTGAAATGCCCATTGTGATTTCATTGCTGGCAGCATTGCTTTACTGATTCGATTTTTTAAAATTTCCTGAAACACAATCATTTTAATTTTTCTTTTTTTTTTTTAAGTCCAAGTCTTGGAAGGAGGACCAAAGCTATTGCATTTACAGTGTTAGAGTAATTTTAATTTTAAAGAATGAACACCCAATGGCATCACATTTGGCCTTTCTAGTATTATAGTATTTGCTATTCGATTGTAGGGGAGTTGGTTGTTCCACATTTTGTCTTTTATGTGATTGCTAAGAGACCGCTTGCTCTAGAATGAGCGGATTTTCAGATTAACAACTTGATACTGTCCATTAACTTTTGGTGATGACTTGGTTCAATCATGAAAGGCACATTTTGACTTCAAACAGAATGAGTTCAATGGAACTGCTCCTCCAGGTCTCTTGTGACAATAGGGGGGCTCAGATATGCCCCTTACCTTGACATAAACAAAAAGGCACAATAAGTGATTTATTACCATTTTTAAAAATTGCACACACTAAGACACATTTTCTTTGACTTCTGCCAGTAAAAGTTTAATACAAAATCTAACAACTCATTTGTATTCAAACTTATGGTGTCAGGTTTCACTTGCTTCTTACTCACTTGTTGCTGGCGGTCTCTCTCAAAGATGCCTCGGAAAACCAATTTTCTACACATCAATATATTTTAAAAAAGAAGTTTATTTTAAAAATTCAATAATTTTGATAATTCTTTATTTTTTCTAGTTTGATAAATGAGAACCTAGATGCACACATGAGAGACATGACTATTTTTCCTGAATAAATTCAAAATTAATAACTATTTTACTGTATACTTATTACAATATAAAGCCCTATTCACACGGGACTAGTATTACCTGGGGACCTCGCGTGATTTAGAAATTACCCCCCCACGTCTGTGTTTCGTGCAGCGCATTCGAACAGGATAAGCAAAGTCTGTATTTTACCTGAATTTACTGACATTATCCCCCCGGATATGATTGAAAATGTCAAGGCTCTGCTCTGCGTAACAGTAAAATACAACCCCAAATCACTGGGACACCAATTCGCACGGGACTAATATTATCACATGACCTCTGTGTTTGGCGAAATATGGTAGGTAATTTGCGGTGGAATTTTTACTTTACAAATTACGGACATGGCAGATTCTACGGGATTAAGATCACAGACAACCTCCGCAATTATTACAAGTTACTAGAGGTCCCCAGGTAATACTAGTCCCGTGCGAATAGGGCTATAGTGGATAGTAAGTATAAATGTCACAGTTTTATGGATTTTTCTCAGTTAGTAGCACTAGCATATTAGCCTAGCACTATGACATTTTGCTTCAGACAGCTCTGACCTGTCAGTAGTCATTACCTGTTTCAATTACGTTCATAATTTAATCGAGTCGGATAAATTATGCTGGATTACTGTAAATTACAATAGCTACATAAAAAATTCCAAGTAGCCACTGTTGTAAATTCTGCAAAATGACATGAGGACAATGCAGTGACCTGTCAATGAAGTTATGTTTATTGTTGTACAGCATTGCAAAAGGAGGCATTTATCTCACTGACAACAGACCATTTCATTTCAAATGAGATTAGGTTATTTTACGTTAAACAAATGAAAAGTTAAATTTATCTGACAACAGCCTATTTATGCATAAAAAACAAACAAAAAGTATTTTCCATTATTAATTTGGTAAAGGCCTGGGGCCTCATTTATAAAAAATGTTCTTAGATTTATACTTGAACTTAGTCTCTAATTTCCGACGGTGTGGTGATGTTCGATTCATAAAAGATACTGAGCATAAAAAACCTTGCTTACGCAGGTTCTAAGAAGCCCATTTGTAACGTACGCACCTATGATCTATATATCTCAAATTAATTTAAAATTGACGGCACCTGAACGTGCCTTACAATCAGCAATTTTCCCTTATATAATGCTAGTACAAATGAGGGTTTAGTCAGGAATAACCAAGGACCAAAAGAGAAAAGCAAACCTTTTGGAATACGAGATCACGGCAATGGTAGAGGAGATTTAAGACAGGCAACACGTATTATTCGGTGGACTAAATAGTGGGTTGACAAACAAAGCCAAACAAGTAGCTTGGTAGTGTGTTGCTGCTGCAGTGAACAAATTGTTCTAGAAGCTAATGCAAAGTTCACCACAGGCTTGGACGCGTATGTGTCCCAAACTGCAATACCCCTATATAGCCAGCAGGAAAATCACTTACATCTAGTCTAGACTTTGCGTAGAGATCATTTCCACGTCAAAGTAAGGTTTTTATGAATAACTACTTATACATGATTTTCTGCGTAAGTCATACTTATTCATACTTATTCAGATTGTATGCACACAATTCAGGCCCCTGAATTGTGTGCATACAATCCTGAAATGGCTACTGTAGCAGCAATGAACAGGAAGTTATTGACCGTTATATTAATGTAAGTTACATTTATGGTGCATTAAATTTATAGCAACTCTATCTATGTCCTAAGTCAAACTAACATGGATGACAATGGCCTATAAACTATGCTCAAATCTCTGACTATTGTTAAGTGCCATAATCTGACCACAAAGTTCTATGAATAACCGTTAATAAATGTACATTTACTAAAATACACACAAAATGTTATGGGTAATAAGAATAGACTGTCCCTATTTACAGCTCGTCACTAAAATGTATTTTCCTCTCCTTTCGTGTTAAAATAAGAGCAGCAGTAATTTGATCGCAAGCCGCTGTTATAATTTGTTTGTGAGTCCATGTCAGGGGTCAGAGGGTTAGGACCAAGTGGCCAAAACCAGACTTTGTTTTTGAAGCTCACTTCCTGGTCTTGTTGAGAGACGTTGCTCACTAGCGCCACTGCGGTTGGCTCTAGTATAGGTGTTTCCATATCCGGTTTCTATGTAAGTTTACGGTACAAATGCGGTCAAAATACAAAGTCAATCATTTTTTCTCAAAAGAACAAATAGTCACAATATGTCTATCTTATTCGTCTTATGACTATCCATGGGTCGATTTCATGATTTATTGTGTCATTTGAGCACTGTTATAATATTTGTTGTGGACCAATGAGGTACAGTTTGCATCACTTCCTGATTACTGCAGAGGGCTAAGCTACAGTAGGGGCTACAGTCTATGGTCACTGGGGTGGGAGGTGGCGCCTCTTGACCTTGACATTGCGGCTCCGACTCATCGTCCACGGTCCACCTGTGCGAAGTCAGAAAATGCAGACATCCCATTTCGTAGTGACTTCATTATGGCGTGCGCTAGTTACAGCTGTACTGATCGACCATAAATAATCCTCTGAAGTATGTTTGGTAGCCAAGTCATTTTTACTATTTCCTTTAGCCTACTTAACCAAATAATTAGTTGGCAGAAAGCGTAATCAGCTAACACTTATTTGCTATATTTGGTAGTCCAGTAGCCTATGCTAAAACAGTTCGCAACTTCGGCTACCAAGCCATTTGACTAGCAAGCTAGCTAACTAAACCTAAACGGCAAATATTCAATCTGTCAAACGTGTTTGACAGCTTGTCAATCGTGTACATTCCGTAAATGTCTACCTGGGCCATGCTTCACGGAAGTGACAAAGCTACTATAATCCCGATTTTGGGATACAATGCAGAATTTTCAGTTTCATGAAGCGAATTAAGGTTTATGATTTAATTTGCTGGATAACATAGAACACACAGTGAAAGCACACAGAATTTAACAAAATTAACCATCATTGTAAGACTGGCATTTAGAAAAGAACATATTTTTAGCATTTAAGAGACCGACAAGAGCATTTAAGCCAGTGGTTCTCAGAATCGGTCCTGGGGACTCCTTGCGTTAGTTGGCTTTTCTCCATTGGTTTTGATGATCTACAAGAAAAAAACAAATAATTAGAATTTCAATGTACATTATTTTTGTCTTCATGCACCAGGTGGAAAACTTGCTCTACAAAGTGCATTGTCATATTTACACACCTGCAGATCAGTTATTAAAATACTTGGTAGATTTGTTAATCACCGCTGACAGTGTTCAGTTTTATTCGTTTAAATGTGACTTAACGATCGGTCAGCTAGCGTCACCCAGCGAGTGAACACCACAACGGCGGTGGTGTAACAGTTATTGGCTCATTAACTGACTGTGGCGAAAACCTATGGTGATAACTTGCTCGGCTAACAGCAGGTCTACCAGACAGTAATATGAAAATTAGCCTAGTCAAAAATCACCAGTAGACTACACATCTCTGATTGATTGACCATCAGTGTAGTCGATGTTCTTCCCCTGTGGTTCATATTGCTAATGCGTGAGCTAATCTCGGATAGCCTACCTAGCTCACTGGCAAGCTGATATGCTAGCTAAGCATATTTGGTGATATTTTGCGGAGAAACATAAATTGAAGATAACTGAACATAATTTTATTATTAATGTCATACATAAAGCATGATTGCATGACACAGTACAGTCACAGATGGAAATTAAACATTTGATAATATATTTTAAAACATAACGGCAGACAGTCAGCTTACCTCGAGTTTGTTCTGCAATCATTCATTCAGGTTAATGGGCTTTTCCGCACCGGACTGTCAATCACACTGTGTAAAAATCACAGAACCACTGAACTCTATGGTTTTCGCTCCATTTCGAAAACATGGCCGCGCCTGCTATTGAGCTTCAAAATGTGTTTTCGAGACCCACGGAGAGTCAATGGGAGACGTCACAGTAGCTTTGTCCATATTTTTTACAGTCTCTGGTTAGGACCCAGGCGCAGAGTGAAAACACAGGAGGCTCAAAAAGTTAAGTTTTGAATAAAGACTTTACTCTTAAAAGGCAAACGCAAATACAAACAGGGAGCCAAAAAGGCCACGAGGGGAAAATCTCAAAAACACAAAAATGCTTGAAACAACCCGAAGAACTTGAAATCTCAAAATACAGTAAACTAGAAAAAAATCTAGAAATGCTGGGAACTATAAATTCTCAGAAGCGCAGGGAACACACAACGAGGGCAGACAACAGTCGGAACCAATACCCAAGTCAGGCAAACAAAGGACTTAAATAGACAAGAGGGATAACCAGACACAGGTGAACCCAATGCACAATCAACACAGAAAGGAGAGGGATAACAGGTGAGAACACTGATAAAGTCAACACAGGAGGAGAAAGAAATGAGACAAACAAACCAAAATACAAAGCTGAGAAATTCCGCCATCTGGCGGCCCAAAAAAGGAATAACCGTAACTAAAAACTCTAACTCTCTAACCTCACTTATTTCAATGGCGACTCATGGGGGAGTCCCCTGCAGATACTTCAATTTTTTAACCTTCTTGCCAATAGACAAGGGCCATTTAATTTCTGCCCAGTAATAATTCAGAAATCCACCCCTCCCACGGTTTGTGTAAATTAATTTTACATATTCTGTGAGTTTTAAAATTTTCTGGATAAAAGGTAAGATTATTGAGCCTAAAGTTTTGAAAAAAAGGCTGTAGCAAGCTGAGTGCAACCGCTCGGTTAAGAGATGAGAGAGACGAGAGTTTATTTTTGGACGCAAATGCGTCTCTTTATTTTTACGGCCGCCACGTGGCTTTCTGTTTGGTACAACACACACAATTCGCCGCTGACTCTCCGTCAGCTCTTCCTCCGTCTCCAGTCCGTTCCCTCCTGTCTCCGTAGACCGGCTTTTAAGCGTCCAGGCTCACTGTTGAGGTAATCAGCACATTGTCCATCAATCAAACAATTAACCATCGGTGCTGATTAATAATCCCCAACAGCTGTGGCGCAGAGTTCCGAGAGCCGCCCCGCCCACTCTCTCTCTCTGCAGCCAACGCAAAACCACGCCCACCCTACCACAAAGGCCTTGTCAAAACAATTGAGAGATTTTGAAAAAAATCTCAGCAGAGATCTCGATTGCATTTATGCAGCATACTATTGAAAGTGTCCCCCTTCAGCACTTCAACTTTCTCAAGAAAGTTCATCTAAAAAATTAAGTTAGGGTCTTTCGGCGGAACTACATCAAGATACTTAAGTTTATCTGGAACTTTGGATGGGAGTTTGTACATAAACCTCACGTTAAGATGAACACTCAGCAACATAATTTCACTCTTCTGCTAATTTTTCTTTCTTCAATTGACTTCATAAGATCCAACTAAGCAGAAACAGACTGCTCAGGTTGTGATAGGATGAGAACAATATCATCCACATATTGGGAGATGTGATTATACACATTCACCAGTCGGATGTGTTCAATAGATGGGTGATTCCTAACATTAACAGCAAGGGGCTCAATAGCAACTGCAAAGAGGAATGTGCTGAGCGGACAGCCCTGACATGTCCTGCAGTGTAATGAGAATGGCACTCATTTTTCTTGATTTGTGAGGATGGAGACAGTTGGGTATGCATATAATGTTATAATTCAATTCCAGATGAATTGACAACCAAACCCAAATTACTCCGAAACCTTTAGTATATACCCCCATTCCACAAATGCCTTCTCTGCCTCAAGGCAGAGTACAGCCACTATAGAATCCTTCCTATGCTTACGGTACATTATGCTACTCATTCTTCTGATGTTAAAAAAATGAGAACCTATTGGGGATGAAGCCAATAGGTTCTCATTTGGATGGCAGGTATGCCATCCCGCCAAGTTACACCTTGGCGGGGCGGCATGCCCCATACCTATACAGCACCGAGAGTTTAGCACTTTTCAGGGTTCCCCCTAGAAATAACCACAACAGCCACAGAAACTCAGCCCTTAAAAACATTAAATTCTGTATATTCTGACCCCATTTCAACAGACAGAATTCAAAAACAACTTCACTGCCGCCTATTTTTTCCTGCCGCCTATCCCACAAACAAAATGTCTCCCCGTTGGATATTTTACAAACAATTTACAAAACAGTGGGTAGCATTGCTTTGGAATACAGCTTCTTTAATTTGGTGAGGCAAGATAGCCTATATAGTTTGTAGTACAGTAACTTGGTGTCATTTTGATATCAATACTTTTAATGACAGGCCTAGATTTAGCCAGTTTTTTAATTGAATGAGTTATAGACAGTGCTTTGTAAGTGTGATTAACTTGGCATTTTTTCTACGTTGACAACATGTTTTTTATGAGATTCACATCTAATCTAAAGACGAGGTTCACCTACCTTAAAAGAATTAACAAAGGTTACAGACGGGCAGTCACACAAGAAATTAATGACAGAAGATACCAAACCAGAGCTTATTTGTCCCAAAGAAATCCAAAAGACTGCAGAATATTCCAAAAAAAGAGATGCAATGTAGAATGCCAGATCTAGATGCAGGACTCAGATGCCCACTTCCAACTTACAGAACATCTTCTTCTCAAGTTGCCAAAAATCTAACTGACTAAAAGAAATCTCGAAGAAAGCCGCATATTTTATGTAGTGAAAAAGAGGAGGGAGCAGCGGCATGGACACCCCCTCTGACACACACACACACACACACACATTAACACCTCAGATAGTAATCCCCAGTTCCTGCTCTGTCTTATCTCCAGGCTATGTTGGCCTATGGCTAAGAATGGCCAAATGGTGAATCACATGTCTGACATTCCCTCTCTGTGAAGGGTTAATTAGCACCCCTGTAGGTGATAAATCCTTCACCCCAACATGTATCTAAGGCCCTGTTCAGACCTGGCATTAAAATGCGTCTTGGGTGATCCGATCACAAGTGGACAGTTCTAACTACAGGTGTGAATGCATTGAGGACGCATTGATCACTCAGACCACATTCGGAGGTGGTCTGGGTCGCATATGGCCACATTCTTTTAGCAGTGTGTACACGAATGCATCCTGGGCCACACTTAAGGACCGCCTAGTCAACTGACCTCCTCTACGTAAGCGGATGTACGTACTCATTCTCGCGCCAACGGCGTCATATTAAAGTGCTTTTAAAGGTCTTTGGAAATTTGTTGTTCTTCTTTTAATTTCCGGCAGACTAGGCACAGGTAGTGCATTGCTGCCTCCCGCCGGTTAAAAACAACAACGCATTTGGTCTTTACAAACGGAAATGATGTTCATTTGCATATTGAGCGGGGAAGTGAGATCCGATCACAAGTGGAGACGCATGTGGAGACGCATTCTGATGCCAGGTGTGAACTGACATCCGTCTCGACTGAATCTAGATGCAATCTGGATATATCTGGATACAAAGTACAGGTCTGAACAGGGCCTAAGAGGAAGCTTCAGCTTACAAAAAAATAAGAAACACAAGGGAAGGGGGTTACCAGACATGACACAGACAAGACATTGACATTTACAAAGTGCTTGCTTCGATTCTTCCAATCAATGTCCACCTTTGATTACTGTCCTGAAATCATAATCTTTTGGAAAAAGTCCAGCTGTGTAGTGGAGACATCTCCCTGTGTCCTGTAGTGTCCAACAATAGGGAGGTCAAACTTGTTTTGGCGATCTTTCAGAAAACATATTTTGACAGTTTGTTTTTCATGCATAATGTCATAAATGCTACAGTATAGTCAAATAACAACATATAAATGGCTAATTTGCCAGAATATAACTGTTGTTTCCAATAATACGATTTTAAAAATTAGCCGCTTCCCTCCGCATGTAATCAATCGTTGGACAGTAACGCATCATCACCTGTGCGACTTTTGGGTGAGGTTATCTGCTTTTCTTCAACAACATGAACTGATATTTTGTGGTATTTGTATAGTAAAACGAATATACTGTACGCATTTACTGGTATGTATTGTTATGGGATGCGTCATTTAATGAAAAGTATACTCTCAAAACGCAATACGTGGCAAAATGTCTCAGTTTCAAACAGCGGCCCCATAGCTTCAAAATTCCATTGCAGTTGGGGACTGGAATCAACCAATCTCATGCCCCCATTTTCACCCTAATAAAAAAAAAACCCCATTCGTAAAACTGAAATCCTTTATACCATACTGTAGAAAAAATATATGTAAAAATATTGTTGTTCAAACTAGTGTTCCCGGTGACCTAGCCACCAGAAAACATGTACACTGGCAGCAGGTTATAGCTGGCCTTTAACCGTAATTACAAAAAACACCCATTCGTAAAACTCAAATGCTTTATACCACAATGTAGGTGGTATAATACATGGTCTTGACAAAGAAATACATCATACATGTAAAAACATCATTGTTCGAGGTTTAGCTGTCTAGGTTGGTCTACAACCTCCCCAGACATTCCCATGTCACCCCTCTGCTCACTGACCTCCACTGGCTACCTGTTATGACTTGCATCAAATTTAAGACCTTGGTGCTTGCATACCAGGCAGCTAAGGGGTCAGCACCAGG